>NC_139691.1:6758234-7958234 GCF_964106915.1 Podarcis gaigeae
CGAACCATTGCAAGTCTTGAAGAGTGTTTTCTTTCTTATTTTCACAAAGAACCCTGTCATTGCCTGTGGAACAGAAGCCTGGACACTGACAGTCCTTCAGCTGTTTGAAGACCACAATCATGTCTCCCATTCTTCCTCTTTTCTCCAAAGTAAACAGCATACGCTGGGATATAATCATAACAAACAAGCATAGCACTGAGACCCTGATGTTTTGTGAAGGATTGTTGACATCACTGAGGCCTTGATGAGCTAGGATATAATTGAGGGGGCAGTTCTCCATCTGGTATGAATGTCAGGTGTGAATATGTCTGCTCATGGATGCAGATACAACTGTGCTTCAGATCTGAAGGGCAGCACTAGGTCAGGATGTTGCAGAAGGTCAAATTCAATATTGAGTGAGTTACCACATGCATACAGTGGGGTTCATGCTTCTTATATTCTCCCAATGCATGGATAATGGGGAAGAGGCAGCATGGGTTCATGCTTCTTATATTCTCCCAATGCATGGATAATGGGGAAGAGGCAGCATGGATGAACACAACACCGCTCTCCCACCCAAAGGATTCTTAATTGTGTGGAGAACAATTGAATAGTTTTATGAAAGCCCTCTGCCATACCTTGTTGGCAAAACTGGGCTAGATCAGGTATGGGGAAGCTGTGAACATCCAGAGGTTGTTGAACTCCAAGTTCCATCATTCCTGAACAGTAGCCATGCTGGAGCCAACGGGAGTCTAGCCACATCTGAAGGACCACATTCCCTTCTAGGCAACCTTCTGAGGGCCATTTGGTGGTGGTAGGCATGGCCAGAACAATAAATACATTATTTTCTTTGTACAGTAGGCTTTCTACATTAGGCTGATTCCTACACACACTCCCATGCCCCTTTATATTTTCCATCCCAGCAAGCCAAAGGCATTCTCAGAGCTGAAGGAGACATTCTAACCAGGCAGAAACTCTCAAGGTGGGTGTGAAGCAGAGCTGGTTAGTGGGTAGGTCTGGTGAGAAGGGGAGTGGTTGCCATAGGACCCAACAGAGAGGCTTGGGGAGCAACAGATCCAGAATAAGGCAGAAGCCCCAGACTGTGGGTCCCCAGTGCTGTGATGTGACATCATCATGGCATGGCATGGCATGGCATGAGCACAGCCGTCACTCTCCAGCACCGCTTCTGTCCTTCTGAAGTGGCAGGAGGGGGGCAGCAGAGCATGGGTGCATGTTTGCAGCTGCAAAGGGCCCCAACAGAGGCCCTGCAGGTGAGGCAGAGGCCCTGGCCCAGTAGTTGCTGTGGTGCTAGAGAGCTGGAGGTAAGGCAGCAGAAAACAGCAGCAGTGGGCAGAGGCTGGGCACCCACAGTCACCATCTTTTGGGTGCCCAGGCACTCAGGTTCCGTTGGAGATGGCACCAGTGGTATAAGGCAGGATCAAAGATTCCCAAGAGGCATGGTGTATTGTGGAACTGCACCCTTGTAGAACATCTGCTGCCCACCTTTATATTATCATCCCCATTCCCAACCACTCCTGCCATGTCTTCAAACTGGGTTCTGTTTTTCCCACTTGCATTTTGCCTTGAGATTGTCCCCTCTCCATCTGCTCTTCCTCCTACCAAAGCCCACACAGCAAACTGTCCTCCTGCTCAGCTCTCCTCAACTAGGCAGGCGCTTCTCCTCACCTGGCCATGCCTGGACACATTCTCCCCCTCTGCTTCTGCCTCATTTGTTACACAACCACCCCTACATTCTTTCTACAGAGATGGGAGGAGAGACAGCATCTTCGCATGAGCCCCCACGCAAGATTCCTGCCTCACTAGAGCCGAACTGCTTAGCAACGGCATTCAGTGCTTTCATGAGACTCTATGGAAGCTCCAGCACAGCTCACTCACTGGGCATGACCTAGAAGATCACCCACCACTATTCAAGTTCAAAAAGCTGCACACAGCCCAAATGACTGCCTGCAAGAGGCTCCCATACAGCTTCAGAGCCTCTCTGGAGCACAGAATTCCAGTAATTGCACTGAATTACAACCATTATTATCTTTTGTGCAGACTACTATCCACTAGGGGATTAAATGAAGACTGGAGATTAGTCTAGGAGCTTGTTTAAAGAAAGTTCTCTATTCCTTTTCTTCTTCCACTCCTGTTCACTCTTGGAAAGAAGAGGGGAGTGAGAGCCTGTACCTTTTCTGTTGGCAAGATAAACCCTCTTTTCACATGCTCAGAAGAGTCAAATTAGTATTGAGACCAACCAACACGAGAGAGAGAGAGAGAGAGAGAGAGAGAGAGAGAGAGAGAGAGAGAGCATGATTGCATCTTAAAAGGGGTTCCATTCCAAGGGTTCCACATTTACTAAAAAATTGTATATACCCAAAGCCTTGGAGCTACCCCTGTAATAATGCCTATTGCACACCTGCATGGAGAGATGTGAGTGTAGAAACCCCTTACTTCTGTGCAGACTGAAGATGTAGCCTACTGCACAAGGGTCTCACAAACTGCTTCATTTACTTTCTTCTCTGATTCCTGCTTATCACTGACATGTGGCCCCTGAAAGGTTATCCACGAGGGAATGCAACCCTCATGCTAACCAGGGATCCCCACCCTGTGTTAGCAAGTTAGACTAGGACTAGGAGAACCTGAGTTCAAATTCCTACTTGGCTATGAAGATCACTCTGTGACTTTGAGCCAGCTGCTATAAACTTTGAGCATAACCCTACCTCACAGGATTGTTGTGGGGATGAATGGTGAGGTGGAGAATTGCATAGAGTACAGTAGACCCACAGCCTCCACACTTTTAACTTGTGCACATTCAACTTCATGCATTGGGCAATTAAAACAATACCAAAGGGGGCAGAAGGATGTTGACAAGCTGGAACATGTGCAGAGGAGGGCAACCAAGCCTTATGAGGAACGGTTGAAGGAGCTGGGTATGTTTAGTCTGGAAAAGAAGAGACTTAGATGAGATATGTTAGCCATCTTCAAATATTTCAAGGCTGTCCCATGGAAGATGGCACAAGCTTGCTTTCTCCTGTTCTGGAGGGTAGGACCTGAACCAATGACTTCAAGTTACAAGAAAGTAGATTCTGAGTAAACATCAGGAAAAACTTTCTGGTTGGCAGGAGGCAGTGGACTCTCCTTCCTTGGAGGTTTTTAAGCAGAGGTTGGATGGCTATCTGTCATGGATCCTTTAGCTGAGATTCATGCATTGCAGGAGGTTGGACTAGATGACCCTTGGGGTCCCTTCCAACTCTACATTTTTGTGATTCTATGAAAGGGAACAGACATCCAGGGAAAGACTTTCACACCCGCCCTGCCCCCAATGTGTTGTTGTTGTTTTTTTTGCTAAATGCGATTTGGGCTTCATGTGCTACTCCTGGAATATACCCTCACATAAGCTGTGAGTCTACTGTATACTATGCCTAGCTCCTTAGGATAAAGCATAATAAGTAAAACCAATAAACAAAATGCAGAACTAGATGGATCTTCAGAGTAATCCAGCAGGCTTGTATACCGTTACCTACTAAATAGGTCAGGACTGGGGAACATGGAGACTCCCAGTGTCATTGGACTTCAGTTCCCATCAGCATCAGCCAGAATGACCAGTGACCAGGAATGGTAGGAGTTGTAGCCCAGTAATATCCAGAAGGCGACAGGTTGCCCATCCATGATCTAAAAGAAGTACATGCATACTGCGGCAAATTGTCGCAGGACCCATGGAGTTGAGAATTGTAGTTCATTGTGCAATAGAATACTTAAAGAACACAGAGGGTTTTGTTGTTTTTGTTCTACAGCGCCCTGTTGAAGATCTTCACCAAACCCCCATAAATTACATTTCAGTAAAAGCACAGATGGAGAATGTGTGGCCCTCCAGCTGTTGCTGGAATGGAACTCCCATAATATCTGACCATTTGCCATGCTGACTAGTGATAGTGGGATTTGGAGTTCAGCAACATCTGGTAGGGCACAGGTTCCCCGCCCCTGAAATAGACTGGTAAGTTGGTTATAATTATCCAGGTTTCCAAAAGGTGTCTGTCTGTCTGTCTGTCTGTCTCTCACCTACACCCACCCACCCACACCCACACATCCCTGATAAGTCTTTGCCAAGTAACAGTACTGCCAGCTGTTCATATATTATAGAATATGGAGAGGAGAAGGGGAGAAAGGGGGCATTATTTTACAACCACATGTGGGCACCCCCCCAAGCCTTTGATTTGCTTTCTGGGAATGCTTTGTGGCTCAACAAACAATTGAAAACTACATAGTTGCAAGGTGGAATCAACAAAAACAACAACAAAAACCCCAGGGGCATTAATTATATATAGAGAGAGATTTCCTTTTTCTTCCCTCCCTCTTTTTATTTTTATTTTTTAAAAGACGCTATTGCTTAATTATTGTTTGCAAATCTCCGGTATTTAAATTGACTTATTTGCAAATCTCTGTTTAGAAATTGACTTTGTAATTATAAAGTCCGTGCAGGCATATCGCAGGCCCTGGAGGGGTCTCTAACGAGGAATGATAATGTACCAAGCAATGTGAGCCTCCTGCGTTGCATTCTAATAGCAGAGAGATGGTTACGAGCTGAGGCAGAGGGGTCTGCTGGCAAATCCCACAACCTAACAGAGGAAAGAGTGAGAGAGGGTGAGTGTGGAGTGGAGAAGAAATGGATATCCAGTGTGTGTGTGTGTGTGTGTGAGAGAGAGAGAGAGAGAGAGAGAGAGAGAGAGAGAGAGAGAGAGAGAATCGCTTTCCCTTCCAGCTCCAGCAATCGGATCGAGCTCAGTTTGAGCATAGAATGAGAATGAGGCTGCCTCTTGGCCTAAAACAGCTGCTCAGCACTCTGCTGCACAGAAATACCAGCATTCAGTGTGTAGCAGGTGATGCCTTAACAGGCAGCTTGTCTTGCAAGTGGACTTTGAAGCAGCTATGCACTGTTGTGATGCTAGTTATGATGCTTCTGGCTGCTGAGAATAGGTGGCTTTTGAGTTCTTTGTAGTGTGAGTGTGCATTATTATCATGGAAAATAATAGGGCCGGTTCCGGGATGGCATCTCATACCTTTTTTGTTATTTTGCATAATACTTGTTGTTTTTGTTGTTTTACTTATACTCCACCCATCGGGCTGGGTTTCCACAGCTACTCTGGGCAGCTAACAGCATATCTGAAAACATAATACGTAAAAGCATCAAGCATTAAAAACCTCCCAATACAGGGCTGCCTTCAGATGACTTCTAAAAGTTGTGTAATTCTTTATCTCCTCGACATCTGAAGAGAGGGAGTTCCACAGGGCACCACTACTGAGAAGGCCCTCTGCCTGGTTCCCTGTTACTTTGCTTCTCGCAGTGAGGGAACCAACAGAAGATCCTCAGAGGAGGACCTTAGTTTCTGGGCTAAGGTACAGAGATGCTCCTTCAGGTATACTGGGCTGAGACCGTTTAGGGCTTTAAAGGTCAGCATCAACATTCTGAAGTGCTCAGAAACATACTGGGAGCCAGTGTAGTTCTTTTAGTACCAGTATTATATGGTCTCGGCAGCCACTCCCAGTCATCAGTCTAGCTTCTGAATTCTGAATTCTGGATTAGTTGTAGTTTCTGAGTCACCTTCAAAGGTAGCCCCAAGTAGAGCGCATTGCAGTAGTCCAAGCAGGCGATAACTAGAGCATGCACCACTCTAGCGAGACAGTCTGCGGGCAGGTGGGTCTCAGCCTGCGTACCAGCTGGAGCTAGTAGACAGCTGCCCTGGACACAGAATTGACCTGTACCTCCATGGACAGCTGTGAGTCCAAAATGACTCCCAGGCTGCACACCTGGTCCTTCAGGGGCATGGTTACCCTATTCAGGAACAGGGAGTCCCCCACAACTGCCTGCCCCCTGCCCCCCCAAAACAGTACTTCTGTCTTATCAGGATTCAACCTTAATCTGTTAGCCGCCATCCATCCTCCAACTGCCTGCAGACACTCACACAAGACTTCACTGGTTCTGACTTATAAGAGAGGTATCATCTGCATACTGATGAACACCCAGCCCAAACTCCCTGATGATCTCTCCCAGCAGCTTCATATAAATGTTGAAAAGTATGAGAGAGAGGACAGAGCCCTGAGGCACCCCACAGGTGAGAGCCCAGGGGTCTGAACACTCACCCCCCCCACACTTTCTGGACATAACCCAGGAGGAAGGAGCAGAACCACTACATAACAGTGCCCCCAGCTCTCAGCTCGTCTAGACAGTCCAGAAGGATATCATGATCAATGTCATCAAAAGCAGCTGAGAGATCCAGCAGAACTAGGAGACAGCTTTCACCTCTGTCCCTAGCCTGCCAGAGATCATTTAGCAGCACGACCAAGGCAGTTTCAGTCCCATGATGAGGCCTGAATCCTGATTGGAATTGATCTAAATGGTCCAGATCGTTCAGGGGTGCCTGGAGTTGTTCAGCGACCAACCGTTCAGGGACCAACTGGGCAATAGTTGGCCTTATTGGCCGGGTCCAAATATGTTTTTTTTTTAAAAAAGCGGTTTAATAACTGCCTCTTTCAGTGGGTCTGGGAAGGCTCCTTCACAGAGGGTAGCATTCACCACCCCACATAGTCCATTGCCCAGCCCTTCCTGGCTCACTTTTATGAGCCAGGATGGGCAAGGATCAAGGAGAGAGGTTGTAGGACTGATGTCCAAAAGGTTGAATTTGGGGACAATCCCATCACATGTGGAGGTAAGTGCCTATAGAGGAGCAACCTCTCCAGCATTTTGATGAGGTTCCTGGATGCCAGCTTCCATGGTGTTAGGTACCGTTATAGATAAGTTTCAGGGTGAGTTCCCTTCTTTTGGCTGAGATTGATTTAAAGGGTGGTTTTGATCACAGTGTAGTCCACTGGGTAACATTTATTTCATAGCCTATGCCATGTGCCCATTGTTTTTGGATTGAAATGAGGGGGTTTGTGGGATTCTGGAGTAGTATTTTATATATTGTGGACAGAATCCCTTTGCCATGTCCCTCTGCTGTCAGGAGGTTTTCGAAGGTGGTCAAAGGCCTAGTGGCTGCTGTTTTTATTGCTGGGTTGTTTAAGATGTGCAGTTGGTAGTGTGCTTGCCAGGGTATTTGGGTGTCCCCTAGTTTTTCTTGTATTTCTTGTGTTGGTATGTTTTGATTATTTTTGTAGAAGTCTGTTAGGTGGTATAATAAGCCTTTGATTTGCCAAATTTTTATTTGGAAGTTTTGGGCAGCATGATGAAATAGTGGATGGTGGGCCAGGTAGGGACAGTTTTCATACTTTTTCCTTCTATGCTTTAAGCATGGACTATGTGAACCTGTTTGGTGTTATGGGGATTTTTCTTAGTTTGTTTTGGAGGAACAGGTATGCTGTGGTGGGTGTGTTTTTGATTGTGCCTATATCTATTTTTGCTTGTTTTGCTGTGTTCAATCAGAATCAGTAATTTCTTCGTGGAATCTGTTATGTTGAGACCAGGTACAAAGCCATCCTGGTCTGGTGCTATTGGTTTGTGTAAGAAAAGGTTTAGAACATTAGTTAAGATTTATGTGAATGTCTTGTAGTCTTGATTTATCAGTGAGATTGGGCAGTATGATTCTACTTTGAGACTATCTTTGAGTGGCTTTGGGATAGAGATTATTTTGGAGGAGGTCCAAGTATAAGGAATGAAGGCCCTTTTGATGTTGTTAAACAGGCAGGTCATATAGGGAAACTGGATTTCTTTGAATTTCTGAAGAATTCTGCTGTAAAGCCATCAGGCTCTGGAGCTTTGTGTGGTTTTGATTTTTGAAGACCCTCTCTATTTTCTCTGGCTCTATGAATTCTTGTTCCTCTGCGGTTAAGATTGGCATGGTCTGTCCTACTAGGAAATTTCTTATTTCCTTTTGGGATGGATTAAAATTCAGCAAATTCTGAGGTTATTTCTTTGGAGGAGAATGTAATATTGCCATCTTTTTGGTGATGCAATGTATTCATGTTTTGAGTGCTTTTTTTCCAGCACCTGTTTGCTAATAGTCTGGAGTTTCCCCCTCCATGCTCATAAAGCATTGTTTCAAGTCTAGTGATTGCCATATTGGTGGAGGGTCGAGTCCAAGGTCTTTCAGTAGTTGCAGGGCTTCAGATTTGTTGGTGGCCGTGTGTTGTGTTGTGTCAGTGGTTATACTGAGGCACCAGTATTTGTGCCCTGCTGTGTTGAAGCACATAGGCATAGATTTTTTTTATTTGGTTTATGGTCTGTTGTGATAGATCCTGTAGGAGTCATGATGGCGTTATATTGGAGATTAGTTGACTTTCTGAGGTTGTTCCATATTTCTTCTTTCTGTAGTGGGCAAAGTGCACAATTATGTATTGTGGAGGGGCACTGGCTTTCGGCATGGGTCTCAGAGCTCTGAGTGCCCTTTTCAGGTCATCTACTTTGAGTTCCAGATTTGGGAACAGGGCTAGGAAGGTATTCTCTGAAGACCAGAGTTCATAGGAGAGTGAGGAGGTGTCAGGGACTGGCTAGATGAGGAGTGGAAATTGCCTGACCAAGATCCCCCCAGGGAAAGCACAAAGAAAGAGGATTTGTATCCTGGATCCTGGTGGTGGAGAACTGGACATTTCCCCAGAGGAGGGGAAGAGCTGGGAAGTACTGAAGACTGGGATCTTGGAGGAGTAAAAGGAGGAAACAACCAGCTGCCCCAGTACAAGAGCAAAGACAGGAATCAAACTTACCAGCTTTTCTGCTGACAGCCTGCAAGCCCCCGCCCCAATCCCAAAACAAGGTGTTTGATGAATATTCAAGAGCAGAGAGCCAGGCAGAATCCCTTGGGGTTCACTGTAGACAGAGGGAGGGGCCTGACACAGAGGGAATGGAGTGGAAGGTACAAGCCAGCCTGAGCAACTGCTTGCCTAGGTGGAACATATCTCAGAGGTCTCCGTATGTTCCCCATTCTGCTTCCTTAATAAAGTTAGCTGGTGTTTCCCTAGCTTTTTCTGATCTGTGATTGAACTGTTCTCCTTGTCAGCTCCACTGACAGGAGCTGATGCTTTAGATCAGAAGTGAGGAGTCTGTTGCTCTCCAGGTGTCCTTAAACCACATCAGCCCCAGTCAGCAAGGCCAATGGTCAGGGACATTGGAGTTGTAGTCCAGCAACAACTGCAGGACATCACATTGGCTGCCCTTGGATTGTGCCCTGGGACTTTGCATTCAGAATTCATGCATCTCATCTAAGATTCATGAATGAGTGAAAGCTTCTAGTGATAATCTGTAGTAGTAATTTCCCCCACATTACACGGTGCATGCATTGTTCCAGACCAACAGGAAGGACTGGAAATATGTGGCCCTCCAAATGGACACCAATGCCCATCATCACTGACCCTTGATCATGCTGGCTGCGGCTGATGGGGGTTGGGACATCTGGAGAGCTGCAGATTCTCCAGCTCTGATGCAGGGCTTTGCAAGTCACAACCAGAACTTTGAACTTGACCCAGAAACCCATTGGAAGCTGGTATAGCAAAAAAATAAAAATAAATATATTGACATTCTATGCACAGAAAATTATGTTCCCACAAGCAGTTTAGCTGTTGCATTCTGCACCAATAGAAGTTTTTTTAGATCAGGGCTTGGGAACCCATGGCTTTCCAGATTTTGTTGGATTCCAGCTTCCATCAGCCCCAGCCAGAATAGCCAATGGGCACAGATTATGGGAGTTGGAGTCCAGCAACGTCTAGAAGGGTACAGTTGCGCCATCTGTGTTATAGGCCCATTTGAATGGCAACACCTGAGTTCATGATAGGTATGTGTGACCAACTAGTTTGGTGTAACCAAGGTACCACATCCCTTTGGTGGCCTTCTCCAGGAAAGGCCAGAGTGGGCATACTGTCGAAAGTTCTGCAAATGCATTCAGAGCTTTCAGTGAACAAGCTGGCACTCAACTGCAGATGGGAACCTCAGCATAGCTAAGACTTTGATGAGGATGGGCCCTCCTTGAGCTTTCTCTTTGCTTTTCTCTCTGCCTTGGAGAACAAAAGGCCCTGATGAGATAATGAGATGTACAGATAATAATATACTAAGGGCTAGATTATATATCCCCACTTGGATATATTGCGAGGCATATTCCTCCGTGGGTGGCTTGTGGACAGAGGTTGGCAGTATCGTATTTCTTCCTTTTTGCACTCTTTAATTTCAAGTGGTTCAGCTAAGACAATAATTGTTCAGAGGAGAAGCCCATTACAGACATATGCGTGCATTAATTAAAGCCATCAAGGAATCTGCAACGTTTGCTATTGATTCAGAGACCCGCAGATAATTAATGGCTCTCGATGACACTTTCAGGGAGGGGGAAATGTTTTTCTGGCAGTGCTTCACATATGTGGGATAGACTTCTCTTCTCTTCTGAAAGTCTGCTGTGACTCCTAAAGGCACACAAAAAGAAGACAGCAGGGAGCTTTTGAAAGCCGCTAAACATTTTTGTATCTGGAAAAAAGGCATTTAGAATAGGGAACACTGATGCCTCTAAAGGTGCAAATAAACAGAAGCAGCCCAATTTATTACAGTGGTACCTCGGGTTACAGACGCCTCAGGTTACAGACTCCGCTAACCCAAAAATAGCACCTCAGGTTAAGAACTTTGCTTCAGGATGAGAACAGAAATCATGCTCCAGCAGCACAGCAGCCGCAGGAGGCCCCATTAGCTAAAGTGGTGCTTCAGGTTAAGACCAGTTTCAGGTTAAGAACGGACCTCCAGAACGAATTAAGTTCTTAACATGAGGTACCACTGTATTTTGCTGTTTATTATATGCCAGTCTTCCCCAACTGGTGCTCCTCCCAACTCCAATCAGTCCCAGTCAGTATGGGCAGTGGTCAGGGATAATGGAACATGGATTCCAGAAACATATGGACAGCTACAGGAACCAAAATGATCAAGTAGCTGGAGCAGAGGCACTGACTTGCACCCAAGATTGAGGGGGCCTGGCATGCGGCATGTGTGTGTCACATCATGTGAGTTTCATGCATCACATGCACATGACATTACAGTGGTACCTCGGGTTACAGATGCTTCAGGTTACAGACGCTCCAGGTCACAGACTCCTCTAACCCAGAAATAGTACCTCGGGTTAAGAACTTTGCCTCAGGATGAGAACAGAAATCATGTGGTGGCATTGCAGCGGCAGCAGAAGGCCCCATTAGCTAAAGTGGTACCTCAGGTTAAGAACAGTTTCAGTTAAGAATGGACCTCCAAAATGAATTAAGTTCTTAACCCGAGGTACCACTGTATATGTGTGGCATGTGTGTGTGACATCAAAACATCGGAAGGAGGCCAAGCACAACGCCCAGCATGGCACAGCTTCAATGGCTAGCGGCTCCTCCTCTTTCATGCTCAGGAGGAGCTGGCTACTGAAGCTGTGCCATGCTCAACTCTGCGTTTGGCATCCTCCACCCCCTTAACACTGATGGGGCCTGGCCCCCTCCCAACAGATTTTTTTTTGGGGGGTGGACACCTCAGCCCCATAGAGTTGACTCACATGGATCTGGAGCAACTCCCCCACTGAGAAAATTTTGCGACATTTGAAGCTTTCTAGCTCTATTGCTTAATACAAGTTTGTTGTGGCCTTTAGCTAGAACAATAAACTTATGAACTGAACTGAAAGCTTACAGAAAAGGTGAGGAAGGGAGCTGATAGAAGTGTATAAAATTATGCATGCAGTGGACAAGGTAAACATAGAAAAGAAATGACTTCGTCACCTAGAGAATACTTAAATTACGGAATTCACTCCCACAATACCTAGACATGGTCACTTGGGTGGCTTTAAAAGAGGACCAGACAAATTCATGGAGGTTAAGGCTATCAGTGATTAATAGTCATAATGGCCATGTTCTAGCTATACTGTTAGATACAGGATGCATCTGAATGCCAGTTATGGGGATTCCAAACGGGGAGAGAACAGTTACTGTTAATGAGTCTTTGGCCTGATCCAGGAGACTATTCTTCCATTTTTAGTTTTCACAACCACAACCTAGCCTAGTTTTGCCAACTCTGCCTGGGTGCCTCTTCAGGGTGTTACAGAACACTAGTTCATTATCCTTTCATTATCTGGAACATCTCAAGGGCATGAGATTGGGGAATGCCCAGCCTTTAAGCAAGTTCCCAGGGCACCAAACAAAAAGCAAGGTATAATTTCTAGCCCATTTTGTTTCAACTGAATTTAAAGTGTAGGCTCCTTCCTCACTTGGAGGAAACCCCTTTTGGCTCCATCTCCCCTCTTTTCTAGCCCCTCCCATACATGCAGCCATTTTAAGGACATCCCTGCAGATTTTTCTTTTTCTCAGCACGAAAGCAAGCAATCTGCACAAAATGGCTGATGTGACATTTACTCGCTGGAAATTGGAGCTGGGAGCAGCAAAAGGGAATATAAAAGAACCTGTGACTCCTGACAGGTAGGATTCTTGTGGGACTAATTGTTCAGGGCCAACCATAACCACCACCACCCTCCAAGTGGTTTCATAAAATGAAATAAATTTATCAGGGTCAGAGGAAGTGCTTTTTTCTGGGGGTACTCAATGGAATACAATAACAGCAGCTAAGAGCTGACGCGTCTGCTACAGCATCTCTGATAGACAGCCACTCCACATCATCTCAAAATCCTCTTAATGAAGAAGAATCCACCTCCTTACAGGGCAGTTTGTTCCACTGCTGAACCATTCAAACTGTCAGGAAGCTTCACCAAATGTTGAGTCAAAATCCCCTTTCTTGTAATTTGAGCTCACAGGTTCAGGTCCTACTCGCTTGACAGTGGTGGCTGGTGCTCATCGACTGATGGGGCAGAAGGCAAGGAGCCCAAATAGTAGGTTGAGCCAGAGCCTACTAATTCTAGTTTTGTCCCCATCCTCCTCCTTTCTGCTGAGTTCTGCAAGAGCAGGACGAATGCTAAGGAAGAGGAAACTGACAAGTAGTGCTGCCATTTCCTGGAGTGGTTGTAAGAAAGCAAACAGGTGAATGCTGGGTGTGAGCTTACTGCTGTTGGTCATACAGTCTCCCACTTGTCCTAGTGCAGTGTTTCCCAACCGGTGTTCCACGGCACACTAGTGTGCCGCGAGACGTTGCCTGGTGTGCCGTGGGAGGGAGGCGGGCGAGTCAGGCGGCGAGAGGCCTTAGGCGCCCTGCAGAAAGGCGTCCTCTTTGTGGGTGGGTTCTCCCCCCTCCCTTAGCGCATCGTATTTAGTTGGGGATTCTGGAGAGGGGGGCGGGGGCGCGCTGGCCCCGAGTGGAACAAACGCGCCGTCGTCCCCACCTCCCTCTCCTCAGTAGCTCCGAGCCGACTGACTGAGGGTGGGACGCGGCCAGCGCGTCCTCTCTCTCTCTCTCTCCGCCTCCCAGCACCGCTTTTCCCGAGGCGGGCACGCGCCTAAGGCTGAATGGGAGCAGCCTGGAGGCTTGGCGGCCTCTCAGCGGCTCATGACGGGCGTACCCGAGGCGGGAGGTGCTGAGCAGGGGCTCTGCGAGAGGGCGCGAGGGATGCGTGGTGGTGCCTGCACGCACGTGACTTAAGAGGGTGACCTGCTGCCTCGCCTCTCTCTCCCCTCCCTCCCCTCATGGGCACGGAGTCCCCGGCACAGCTTGGCGCTACTACAGCTACAGCTGCTGCTGCTCCTGCTTGGATGAAGGCGGCTGCTTCTTCCTAACGCCCAGCCTCTGAGGGACCGCAGTCTCCCGCCCTCTTTTTTTTTTTTGGCGGGATGCTGAGGTAAAGAATCCCCTCGCGCGCGGGCGGGCATCTCTTTGGGCAGGGCGAGTGTGGAGGCTTAAGGTGGGGAGTGTGGAGGGGTTGCCGCTTGCGAGGGGAGGGTTCATATTGTATTGGGCTGCGGTGTGGGCGACACGGCTCTCCAATGGCCAGCCCGCGGAGGAACATTGAGTTGGAGCATTTCGAGGAGAGGGACAAAAGGCGCACTGAATAAAGTATTTTATAATTTTTCATATTTCTGTTTACTTACTATTTCATAATAAAGCAATTATAAAATACTTTCTTTGTGTTTATTTGATTCCTATTAAAGAGAGTTACTTTATATATAGTCAATATAGGCACAGAGTTAATTTTTTAAACATTTTCTAATGGTGGTGTGCCTCGAGATTTTTTTCATGAAACAAGTGTGCCTTTGCCCAAAAAAGGTTGGGAAACACTGTCCTAGTGGACCAGACTTCACTTCCTCTTGGGCAGGGATGGGGAACCTGTGGACCTGACAAGGTTGTTTGGACTACAACTCCCACCATCCCTGACTATTAGCTGTGATTATTGGAACTGATAGGAAAACTGGAATCTGAAAACATTTGGAGGGCCACAGGTTTCCCATGACTGCTCTGGGGCACCAGAAAAGATTTTGTATATCAACCCTTCAAATATGTGAAGTTGGCTACCATATCACTACTACGGCTGAATTCACACAGTGGATTATTCCATTCTCCCAACCTAACTATAAATTTCTGCATTATACTTGAGCTTCCACATGACATAAAAGCTCTTCTAGAAATATAGTGGAACATAGTGCAAGTTTAGTGCTCATTTCCATGTTATTTGCAAACAGTTTTTTTTTTGTGTGTGTGTTTTTCTGGGTGCAAATAACACAGACATGAACACTAAGCTTACACTATGTCCTGTTATATTTCTGGAAGAAGCTTTTATGTTGCATGAAGGCTCAAATATAATGTAGAAATTAACAGTTGGGGAAACGTCTGTAGAACAGAATAAACTGCAGTGTAAATGCAGCCTTTGTTAGCCCTTCTTGAGGCTAAACATATTCATGCCTCATAGGAAACATTCCAAATTTTTATTGCTAAGACTGAACAAGAAGTGATTAGCACAAAAGCTTGTTATTGTTGTTGTTAACAAATGTGGGGTTTTAATGGTTTATTTTATAAAAAAACAAACAGTATCTGGACAACATTCATGTGTCAAAAGAAAAAGAGATGAGATTGACAGATTAACAGGTAAGCAACTATTACCCCCAGCAACAAGTTCACCAAAGTAGATTTGAGTTACAGAAGTCTCACACACTTTTACTGACTGTGATGAAGATGTAACCATAGTCTGTTCCTTTTTTAATTCTTATTTCTTATTTCAGGAGAGCCTCCAAGAATGAGCAACACATTTGTCATGCCCAACAGCTATCTGCGCATTCTAATATGTTCCACAAATGAATTCCAGATCACATAATAGTCCAAAGCTTTTTTTACTTCCCTTTAACTAGCTTAATGTTGCTGTTGTTGATGCTGTTCTTGCTGGGGTGTGTGTTTATCTTTAACACCTTTAAATCTTGTTCTCTGTGTGTGCACCATGGAAGCTTCAGTAAAGCTGGTAAGCTTAGCAAGAGGAAACAGTTGTTTTAAGCAGAGTTGTTTTACTTGGCATACACAAGGCACTCACTCTGTATTTGCACACCACATACAGCTTACACTAAGGCTTTTCTCCTTCTGATTCCAGAAGGGTTTCTGTACTTCAAATACCTTGCTGAACAAAGTCCACAAGCAAGTTCCAAGAAATTTGCACAGAGTCCTACAACAGCTCAGAGTTCTCTGAGTCCTGAAGTCTGGCAATTATACAAGTCTTCTTCTCAAATAAGATCTTCTAAAAACTCCACAGATCTTCTAAAAACTCCACAGTTCTGCACCAATCCACTCCTTCCTGATAACAACCCACAACCCATGCAGTAATCCAATCCCTTTTAGAAACAAAGTTACATTTCTAATCTGCCCAGTAAGACTGATAAGGAAATCACCAGATTCAGCCAGGTTGCCTCAGGAATGAGACCTATTAATTGCATTCCTTAACAGTTGTTACCCACCATTCTGCTTCTTAAAGAAGTGGGAATTAGACAGAAATCCTGGCTGATCTACTGCAAATCATCCACAGACCTACTAACAGATCCTATTTTTTCTTCTGCAAGCTAGGTATATTATATGTTTCTCCCATAATGTAACTCAAAATGCCACACTCAGGTTCCCAGCAGGGCCGTCTTAACCGTTGGCGCTAGGAGTGCATGGCACCCGGGTGCCGGGCTCTTAGGGGCTCCAGGCAAAGAGTACGGGGCTAAGCGTTGGAGTCCGGGGAAGAGCCGCCAACAGCTGAGCGAAGCAGAGCCCTTCAGAGTGCTGCGGGCTCTTCTGCTGCAGGCGGCTCTTCCCTGGACTCCAACGTTCACCCCCGAACTCATGCTGAGCCACCCGCAGCAGAAGAGCCCATGGCGCTCCAACAGGCTCTTCTCCACTCAGCTGTTGGCTCTTGCCGCAGCTGCATGGCTGCTAACTGTTTCAGTGCCACGCCCGGAGTGCCATGTAACATTGTGGGCACTGCACGATGCATCCTGTTGCATGTGTCAAGCTGCGGGTTCCTTTGCTGGCTTTTCCACTGTCGGCACATGCTCCCAGTGCCACCCAACGTGGGGTGCCAGTACAGAACGATGGGGAATGCAAGTGGCAGTGGAGGAAACATCTCCGGATGGGATCCATTGCGCTCCGACAGCAGCAATAAAACCCGCCGAATAGGAGCTCGCTGATCCTGTCCATGTACTGACTAGATCAAGTCTGACAAAGTTATTCACTATATTCACCCTAAAGCGGCACAGTCCACTCCAACGTTGGGATTCTAGCATTTCATTCTGCTGTACATGTAAATAAGACTGAATTTATCCAGTGCTGAAGCCTTTATTCTGTATCTGTTGTTTAACACACCCAAACACACACACCCCACATTCAAATTTATTGCAATTCCAGTTTTTCTTTCCATGCTTCTTTTATTGACATTCTCTCTTTAATGAGGGAAATATGACCACCTCTCACTACCCATAATTCATATATGCATCCTAATTAGGCTGACATGTCACGAGGTAATGAACTATGCCAATCACAGAAGCACTTTGCAGCAAAATGCAACAGATAGAACAAGATGGTTAAGAAAATGCAGGGGAAATCTTAGTTTTGACACTTTGGTTGCTGTCACTTCCATCCTCAGAAATGGAGGAGATGGGGATGAGAGATCCTCCTCTCACATATGAAATTGATGCTCAAGGCCCAGTCCCACAGTGAAGAAATTAATCCCTCAATGAAATTAGATAAAATGCCCTAGGCCTAGGTCTTCAACCAGTGTGCCATGGTGCCCTGGGGTGACTTGAATGATGGTCGGGGCACTGCGAGCAGCACTAGCCTCCATCTCACCTTCCTTGGTCTTAGCATAACTCCTCCTCCTGCCCATGATCACTGAGACTGGATGTCCCAGTGCATCACGCCCTGTGGAACCTGCCCCAGCCATTCTGTTGACTGGGGCCCACTCCCAGGCAACCCTGACCCTCTCCCCTTAAGAACAGAACTATACAAAACTATACCAACTATACAAAAATAAAAATAGAAACTAATAATAATAAAAACAATTTACAACTATACTAAAATTAAAGCAATCCCCAACCCAACACCCATCCTACCCCCCAACAGAGAAATAAACAACAACATCACAAAAAGCCCACCATTTAAAACACCACAGATAAAATTTTATTTAAAAAGAGGAGCCCTCTCTGCCGAGTAGCAGCCGCAGTCTTTGTGAAGCCTGTCAGGCCCCGCCCCAAGCCAGGTGGAAAGAGGCAGACCAGGGCCCTTCAGGCACACCTCAGGCAGTCCTGGGCAGCAGCAATCCACCCCAAGCCAAATGGGCCCCGCCCCAAGCCAGATCCCAGAAGGCAGTCCTGGGCAGCAGGTCACGGTCTTCCTCACTATACAGTCATACCTCAGGTTAAAGTCGATTCAGGCTGAGCGTTTTCGGGTTGCGCTCTGTGGCAACCCAGAAGTAATGGAACACGTTACTTCTGGGTTTAGCCGCTCGCGCATGCGCAGACGCTCAAAATGATATCACGCGCATGCGCAGAAGTGGCGAATCGCAACCCGTGCAGACGTGGGTTGCGTTCTGCTCTGGATGCGAACGGGGCTCCAGAACGGATCCCGTTCGCATCCAGAGGTACCACTGTAGTAAGAAGCATTACATTTCTGTTTCAGCTATAGCAGTTATTTCTAAATTGGTACCTATACATTTAAATTAGCCTAAGCAGATTTCATGCAGATTGGTGGTCTCTTTCGCTGAAGCATTCCACCCCACCCCGCTCTCTTTGGCAGTAGATATCTTATACAGAAAGTTTGCATTTAAGTATTCTTGTCACCCTTATTTATTTATTTATTTATTTATTTCGATGGCACCCACTTTGAGTCCTTGACCCTAGGAGTGAATTAATACAGGGCTGAGATTCACTCCATGCATTTTGCGGCTGTCAGGTGCAGCGCTTGGGGGACCCAGGAGAGAATCAATGCAACGACTGGGATTCACCCCACCCCCAGCTCTCTGCTGAGTGCACACAACTGTGAGATTGTCGGTGGGGCCAAGGGAGTGAATTACCACAGGGCTGTAATTCACTCCCAGTCAGCAGCTGCCTCAACACACAAGACTGAGTGATGCTGGGGTGTGAATTGACTCCCAGACAACCTTGACAGAGAACGGAGGGGGATTTTGCAAGCCCTGCAAGGCAGAAAGCTTCTTTGAGTCTCTGCCAGGGAGGGGAAACAAGGCCTCTAAGATGCTTTTTAAAAGTTTTAATTGGTCAGAAAACAACTATTTCTACTAACACTGGGTCCCTCAGCACATACAGAGGCATTCAATATATGGTGGATGGGCCAGATTTGAGTGGGGAAGCCAGGGAATGGATGGCAGACATAGTGAATAATCAGGATGTTTATTGCAATGAGAAGGAGGGCAGGGAATCCAGTCAAGAGAAAACTATTTATTTCAAGATTTCTACTTCATCCCTTCTAATACCAGTGGAGGCTAGTCCATTAGGGCTGTAGCAGGGAGTTCCCCAGGCTTGAGTTGGATGGTCAAACAAAAGGCTCCAGCCAAGATAAGAAGCAAAACAGGGATCAAGAGGCCTGTTCTTTATTGTTGCAACAAGACTTCAAACTACAATATAAAGGAAGCAGAGAAAAGCCCCGAACAAAGGGGTGCTTTTAATAGTTCCCCATAGTTACTCACAACACCCTTGGAAAAATGTCATGCACTTGTCATAAACATATCATAAATCAGGCACGGCATCTGAACTGAAATCTGAGTCTCAGACCTGTCCTGCCAATCAAACTTATTCTATATTCCTGTTTGCTTGTTCACACTTTCACTTATACCCAGAGGGGGTCCTCTGCAATTCTAGCAGAGCTGGGTTTGCAAAGCAGGCTTTGACAGCTACAGCTCCCGTGGAGCCTTTCTTAGGGGGCGCTATTGTATAACCACATCGGTGTTGCGGTCAAAAAGGGACTCTTCTGATTGGTTGCCAGTTTGACAGCTATTTGATTAATGGTTCTTGATTAGCTAGGTGTCTTGTGGATGGGAAATAATGAATGGGTATGGCAAATGGTCTATCCTTATCTATGAGCACACCATGGATGCAAAGGAGAAGGAAATAAAGGAGAGAGAGCAGGCAAGGCGAAGTCTGGTGACTCTGGCCATGGGAAGGGCTGAGTGCCCCCTCCCCCCAGATTCCTGGCAACAGGGCAAATGGGGCACTGCTCTACCAACCCCAGCCTGCTCTTACTAGCCCCCTCTGGCCTGCTTCCCACTTAAAACCAGTTGAGGGTGGCACTGCCTGACCAGAGCCATAGCTAGGTGCTCTTGCACCCCTGGCAGAACCGTCCAGATTGCGCCCCTTAGCCACGGACAAATTAGCTCCTCTTTCCGCCTCTCCTCCAACCACCACCCCTCTTATAAAGACCCTCTATTTAAAACCTTTTCTTATGAGGCAATAATCGATATTTCTATTTATTGACATATTTATATATGTTTGTTTATAGACATATAAACGGCCTCTGCCCAGTATACCTGAAGGAGCATCTCCACCCCCTTCGTTCTGCCCGGACGCTGAGGTCCAGCTCCGAGGGCCTTCTGGCGAGAGCCTTCTGCCGGTTCCCTCATTGCGAGAAGCAAAGCTACAGGGAACCAGACAGAGGGCCTTCTTGGTAGTGGTGCTCACCCTGTGGAACGCCCTCCCATCAGATGTCAAGGAAATAAACAACTTACCTGATATTTAGAAGACATCAGAAGGCAGCCCTGTTCAGGGAAGTTTTTAATGTGTGACATTTTAATGTATTTTTAATCTTTGTTGGAAGCCGTCCAGAGTGGCTTGGGAAACCCAGCCAGATGGGTGGGGTACAAATAAATTATTATTATTATTATTATTATTATTATTATTATTATTATTATTGACATATTTTTAGCTGATTTTGTGGGGCCTTTCTCACCCTCCTAGCTACAGCCCTGTGCCTGCCAAATTCCTCCTCCTTTGCCTCAGAGTTGCTCTAACAAAACCGAGCAGGCAGGGAGGTGGAGACAATGCAAGGGTTAATATGTGGTGCCTGCTGTTGGCTCTGTCTTCCCTTACTGTTGGTGCCCCTGCCTTCTGCCTCACTGGTTCCAATGGTCACCACCCAGCAGTGCCCAGGCCAGCCTTTTAGAAGTAGAACTGGCCTGTTCAGTCATTCCCAGCTGCTCATTACTCCTCTCATCTAAGAACTATTCCATCAGACTACAGCAGAAAGGAGAGGAAAGATGGGACTTTGGAGCCTCTCTGTCAACTTCACTGAGAGACCAGCAACCTCTGGCTTTTCCTCTTGAACTTTTTCTGATCTGGTTGAAAATGATCAGAGCTTTGTAACTGAAAATTTGTGCCCAAGTTTGCATTTTCCCCGAACACAAAGCTTGTCTCGTTGCTAATGTTTGCATACTTCTCTGAGAGCCTTTTTCTCAGAATGAAGACTGGGGGTAAAAAGATTGCATCAAATAAATAAGCAATACAGTAACTAAACAAAGCATTTCCAGCACATTATTGTTCTGGGATTCCCACACCTGGTTAGTTCCCTCATTCACTGTTTCACAATTGCACAACTTCACAACTCATTTATTCATTAAAATGATTTTTTAAAGATTATTTAAAAGTAGTTTCATGTTGTGCTTTGTACGAGCGGGACTTGCAAAAGAATGTTGCAGTGTGGAATGCCTTGTTAACTGTTCCAATCAGCCAGCCATGAGCTCCCTCAGCGTAATCTATTCCATTTCTCCCTGCCACCCGCCCTACTTTTCCAATTTTCTCACTTCAGCACTCAGTCCCAACACTAGTTGGAGCCAAAGCCAATGTTTGACAGACACGTAATTCTTGTTTTGCTTGTGTATTCCTCTCTGCTGAGGACAAGGGAAAGATAGAGACTAAGGAAAAGAAGGCTGGCAGGGAGTGTCAACCCCTGAGCTGGTTGTAAACAGGAAAACAGGCAGCTGGAAGCTGGCTGAGGGCACCGAGCTTGGTGGGGCAGTGTCCCTCTTGCCCTAATAGAGCAGCCTTCCCTAATCACACATTGCCACTTACTGTAGCACATTCAGTTCTCATTTGATAATTTTTGTGTGCTTGCTGGTAACTAGTCAGAATTCATATGTTCTACCTCCAACACCAGAGGCAGTATGCCTCTGAACAACAGTTGTTGGCAATTGCATGTGGGAATAGTAATGGACTAGATGGGCATTTGGCCTAATCCACCTTCAGGACTCTTCTTACACACACACACACACACACACACACATACACACACACACGTTTGGGCACTACAAGTTCTTTTGCCTGGCAAGAATGCATCCTTCTCTGTTGCATATCTGGATTGAGGACTGAGATCAGTATGCATATGTAGAAACTAGCTTACTGTATAAAAAGTGAAACTGGTGTTGATTGCTCCACTCACATTTGCCTCTGGCTCCACACACCACTGGCATGTGGCACTTAGAAGCTTAGCCAGAAGGGAATGTGGCCCTTAGGCTGAAAACACTTCCCTACCCCTGCTTTAGGAAAAGGTCCCTTGAATAAATGGCTCTCCATAGTCAGTGGCGTAGCATGGGGGTGCAGGGGGGGCTGGCCGCACCGGGCGCAACATCTGGGGGTTAGGGTTAGGGGGCGCAAATCCACGGGTTAGGGAGCGCAAATAACTTGCCTTGCCCCGGGTGCTGACAACCCACGCTACACCACTGTCCATAGTCCATTTGAAGGACTGAATTGATGGGACCGTACATTAGTTGGAGGTTGGAGGCTGTTCACAAATTTGGGGCCACAACTGAAAGCTCCCTGTCTATTGAACCTACCAATCTGGCTTATCACATCAGTCAGGGGTGCCAACTTGAATAAAATATGGGGGGGGCAAATAAGCCTTGCCCTGCATAATTGATCACATGACACGGTGCACAGACACTATTTAATTGGGGGAGGGAGAGACCCCTCAGCCCCTAGAAGTTGGCTCCTTTGACACCAGTAGGCTCTGGAGCAGGACTCAGAAGCTGATGTGGGGGAGTTACAAGCTTGGTGGGTCAGGGGAATACTGTGGACATTGTGTATTTTTATCTCAGGAAGGCTCTTGATTAAGTCCCCTGTGATATTCTTGCAAGGAAGCTGATAAAACATGAATGATGTAACCTTTATGTGGATTTGTGGCTGGTTGACTGAAGCCAAAGAGTACTCATTAATGGATTCCTGTCTCCTGGGGGAAAGTAACAAGTGGGGTGCCACAGGGTTCTGTCCTGGGCCCAGTGCTTTCTTTCAGGGGGTACTCAAGGCTATGCAGTACCAGTACTTCTTTTGTTGTTGTTAAAAAGTGTGGTACTTACTGTAACAACTTCATGGTGAGTATTGACACCTATTTTTCTAGGGGGGAAAGCACTGCCTGAGCCCATTATTGTTTAACATCTTTATAAATGACTTGCATGAAGGAATTGAGGGGATGCTTATCAAATTTAAAGATGACACCATTCTGGGAGGGGTAGCTAATGAATCAGGATCCAGGATGACCTTGACAGATTGGAGTGCTGGGCCCAAGCTAGCAAGATGAATTTCAGTAGGGACAAATGTCAGATTCTGCACTTAGGCAGGAAGAACCAGATGTACAAATATAAGATGGGGGACACCTGGTTTACATGTGAACGAAAAGGATCTAGGACTTAGTGATCTAGAACTTGGTGGACCGCAAGCCTTTTTTATTCTTTGTTGAACAATAATAAGTACATAATTACAAGTGCACAGAATAAGATAAGACCCAAACAGAAAATCAAAGGTCTGGAAGCAAAGCCTTATGAGAAACAGTTGAAGGAGCTGGGTACGTTTAGCCTGGAAAAAAGAGTGAGAGATTTAACAGCCATCTTCACATATCTTAAGGCCTATCCCATGAAAGATGGAGCAATTTTCATGTTCTGGAAGGTGCCAATTGTTTCAAGTTACAAGAAAGGAGATTCCAACTAAACATCAGGAAGAACTTTCTGACCGTAAGAGCTGTTCAGCCATAGAACAGTCTCCCTCAGGAGGTTGTGAACTCTCCTTCCTTGGAGGTTTTTAAGCAGACTTTGGGTGGATACCTGTCATGTATGATCTGGCTGAGATTTCTGCATTGCAGGAGGTTGGACTAGATGACCCTTGGGCTCCCTTTGAACTCTACAATTCTATGATTTTCAACTCCATGGGGAACTGGTAAGATCTCTTTAAGTTGGAAATGCAATTTCTGGGAAAGCTCATGAATACCAAACTAGTTCCAGATTGAGCTGCAGGGAGTTCACCACTATTCCACAGCTATCATCCATCCTCAATCCTGCATTTACGTGCTTGCATGCAGTAGTGGGGGGAAGCCAGAAATTACCCATGTCTTTTAGTGGGCTAGACAGCAAAAAAAACTCATTTAGAACACTTTGCACTTCAACTTCCATCAGCCTAATCCAGCATGGCTAATGGTTTTGAGTGATGGGAGTCAGGGCCAAGCCAGTATGTTTTGCTGCTTCAGGCAAAACAGAAAATGCTGGGGGTGAGGAGCAGTGCTGCTGCTGTCTCTGCACCCACCTGCTACTGCCAATTGTGGAGGAGGCAAAGGAGTCGGTCTCAGTGGCAGGAAGGTTTAAAGGAAGCAAGGGCAGCAAAGGGGGCATCACAGCACATATGAGATAGCCACAGCAGTGGGTGGGTGCAGAGGAGGAAGTGGCTGGAGTTGGGCAAGTGAAGATAAGGAGGGGCCAGCAAGAGGCAGAGGAGGTTGGATCTGCCACCTGAGGTGACTGGGCTGGCCCTGATGGGTGTTGTAGTCAACTAACAGAGGGGGCACAGTTTCCACTCTGAACTAGGTTTCATTTTGTGTCAATGCCTGTCCATTTCTCCTGGCCTATGCTTACCTAATTGCACTCCATGGGAGTCGTCATCATTTGGTATGCCTGCAGCCTTCCTCTTTGCATCTCTTTGTTTTGGTGGCCTGCCTGGCTAGTGCTTGGGAGGAGGCTGAATCTCTCTGGCTCCTCAGAGACGGTGACATTAAAAGTTCATCACTGGAGTGGTGAGATAGGAATAACATCAGGGTTATAAAACACATTTCCCTCACAGATAAAAATGAGCAATGGAGGGAACAGAGGCACCGCACTGGGCCCTTGCGCCATTGTTCCTGTTACTGAGATGGCAGCTGCAGCAGCGAGGTGAACTTGGCTTGATGGAGTGTTTAATGAAGGCGACCTATTTGTAATGCTTCTTAGCCCGAGACGCCTTCATTTATCCATTGCCAGCTACTTCCTCGGTTTATTTATTTGCTTTCCCCTTTCTCCTGTTGCACATTTTCTTAGGGGGGGTTAGCTTTAAAGCTTTCCTTTCCCTTCCCTTCCCTTACTAGTGCTTGATTTAATACTGGAATGTCTTGATAAGGGGTTATATCTATCTATATCTATCTATCTATCTATCTATCTATCTATCTATCTATCATCTATCTATATCTAAGCCTTACAGTTGTTAGGGTCTTGGGCTGCTTAGAAGACAGTTTATATCTTAGCAACAGCTGCAGCCTTTCCTTTGCTCCTAACCTGAGGGGAGGCTTCTTAGATTCAAACTACAGTGGTGCCCCGCAAGACGAACGCCTCGCAAGACGAAAAACCCGCTAGACGAAAGGGTTTTTCTGTTTTGGAGGTGCTTCGCAAAACGAATTTCCCTATGGGGTTGCTTCACAAGACGAAAAAATCTTGCGTCCCCCAGCGTTTTTTTTTTGCTTTTTTTGCCCTTTTCCTAAGCCGCTAAGCCGCTTATCAGCTGTTCCGCTGATAAGCCGCTTAACAGCTGATCGCTGGAAGCCGCTTGACAGCTCTAGCACTAATCCGCTAAGCTGTCAATGGGCTTGCTTCGCAAGACGAAAAAACCGCTAGACGAAGAGAATCGCGGAACGGATTAATTTCGTCTAGCGAGGCACCACTGTAGTTCTGAATCTAAGCACTTTTCTTAGTGGTCAGCAACTTCATGGAGGGTAGGGTTATCAATAGCTACAAGCTATGATGGCTTTATTACCAGGCTTCCTCAACATTGACCCTCCAGATGTTTTTGGCCTACAACTCCCATGATCCCTAGCTAGCTGGACCAGTGGTCAGGGATGCTGGGAATTGTAATCTCAAAACATCTGGAGGGCCAAGGTTGAGGAAGCCTGCTCTATTACTCTCAGGAGCAGAGGCAGTGTGCCTCTGAATACCAGTTACTGGGGAGTTACAAGCAGTGCTACTGTGTTTATTCATTTAATTCATTTATTTTTTTTACCAATCTTTAAACCACAACTAACTAAGATAAAAAAGGTTACAACTCAATAAACTAAAAGTTATAAAACAATTTATTCAACTGTATAATTATTATTCCATAAAATGACTGGGTCACACCTCAGAGAAAACCTTATTAAATTTTAAACAATGTCTTCAATAGCAGCCTAAACATCAGAATGCTAGGCACTTGATTAAGTTCAGCTTGAGAGTGATTCCAGACAATTGGAGCTACAAGACTCAGCTACAAGACTCAATTGGAGCCCAGTCTCAAGTATGTACTAAATGCACTTCTGGGACATGGCACTTTCACTAGTGTCCCCCATCTGAGGAGCACAGCTGCTGGGTAGAGGAAGTGAGTTGGTCTCTTAGGTCACTTTGTGCCAAGTTGTTTAAGGCTCTAAATGCTGAACACAGAACGTTTAACTGTGCCAAGTCCTATTTGTGAGCTTCCCAGAAGAGGCATCATGGTTGGCCACAATGGCAAAAGAATGCTGGATTAGATGGGACTTTGGCAGTGTTTTTAACTAGAAAGATAGTTGACAGTACTCGCCATGAAGTTGTTACAGTAAGTGCCACACTTTTTAACAAAACAAAAAAACAAAAACAAAAAGGTGCCAGTACTGCATACCCTTGAGTACCCCCTGAAAAAAAACCACACAACTGCACTGGACTTTGGTCTGATCCAGCAGTGCTCTTCTTATGTATGTTTATCGGTTTCAGGAGTTGGGGTGAAAATAGCATAAGAATGTGGGGAAGACTGGAATCAGTGGGCAGTGGTGGGGAGAGGTATGGGCATAGCCAGGATTTTTGTTAGAGGGGTCAGGTTTTTGTTAGGGGGGGCTGGCTTTTGTGGTGGGGCAGAACCCCAGTTTTGTATTGATTTAGGGGGGCGGTTGCCCCCCCAGCCCTCCCTTCACTATGCTCATGGAGAGAGGTTACATACCAAATGAGGATAAAAGGGGATCTAAGCAAAAGTGCCTTACTGTTTGGCATAATTTTATTATGCCTGCTACTGGTTCTGATGTGACTATATACCTCATCACTGGTTCTGATGTGACTATATACCTCATCACCAGGGATTCTTCAAATGTGGACATCTGATCCCTGCTGGTTGTTTCTCACTTACTAAATGGTTTGGTAACTCATTAATGCACATATTCTGGTAAGATCCTCCTCTAATGAAAGTTAGAATTAGACATTATTTAATTATTATTAATATATATGAGGGTGACTTCTCTAAGAACATATTTAGTAGTGGTCTTTACTTTGTATGCATTCTTATTTTATTTTATTTTTGTTTTGAATCTAAATAAAATTGTAAAAAGAAGAAAAAGAAAAAAAGAAATAATATTTGAAGGCTTGATGGTTTATAACATTTTATTTTATTTATCCATATGGTGTATGCAGGTACAGTAAGTTACTGGTACACAATACAATGAGCATACAAGTTAATAGATGTAACAGTGTCCAATCAAATGATAAAAAGCAAAAGTCAACAATCCTTATGCTCCCCTAGAGTTCAGTTAGATAAGCTAAAAAAACTACCGGTACTCATTTTGAAATGGTCAGACCTGAGTATTACAGCTGCACTCAAACAATATTCCTTTTCCGTCACTTGCTCGTGCAGGTGAGCTTTAATCACAGACCCAAAGTTTGGAAAATGCAACTGACTGAGGCACAGAAGGGTAATTTTCCCAAACATACATCAAAAGCATATGTTTCGGGGGTGTTGGTGGCATACCATGATTGGAGGCCATGACGCCAAGAGGTAGGAGAGGAAAAGTTTAAATCTAAGACTGCTAAATGTCCAGGACATATCAGTAAAAAAAAAAAAAAAATGTCTGGGAAAACCGAGACGTATGGCAACCCATAGCTCAAGAAAGCTCAACAACTTTTGTGTCTGGATATTCACTTTTCGAAATATGGCAACCCTATTTTTATCAGGGTACCCATTTTCAAGATCTTATCCTTGGTGAAATGGGCACTGTTGAGTTGACCTCAGCAAACTATGTTGAGAAAAACCCAGTACATTATGAAAACAAATCAGCTGCCTCCAGGGATGAAAGTCAGAAGGTCTCTTTGGCATGTTTCTTTTATCTCCTCCATCTGCTGTCAATTTATTCCCCTTAGGTGATCAGTATTGAAATGAAATGGTTTAGGGATCAGTTTAAAATAGGATAATTGAGGAGTGTTTGGCGAGAATGAACAATGACTTTTTGAGGGGTGTTTGTGTTGGTTATATGGCAGGGTTGTGTGAGAATGAGCCGTGTGCAATGTTAGTCCTACTCAGAGTAGATCCATTTAAATTAATGGATGTGATTATCTTAGGTATCGTACTTTACATGGGTCTGCTCTGTGTAGTAGTTAGTTGGATGCAGTTCAATGCATAGTACAGAATTATGTAAGCAAGTACATTTGGCCTGTATAGCAATATATTTAATGGTCTATCGACTTCTTTTTTTAAAAAAAAAATACTTTCCATTCCCAAGCAAAAGGAAGATCTCTGCAGCCTTTTCATCATTTCTATTTTAAAATATTTCAAGGCTAGCTTTCCAGACACTGCTTGTCTAAGGGCAGCTTACAACAATTAAAAAAACATAAAGATTGATTTTCCTTAACACAGGGCTGAAGAACTTACGGTTCTCTGGACTCCAAACCCCACCATCCCTGACTATTGGCTATGCTGGCTGCGGCTGATGGGAATTGGAGTCCAACAACATCTGGAGGGCAACATGTTCCCCTGTTACCCTAGAAAGGAGGGTGGAATAAAAACTCTGACCCTTCAGCCAACAAAAGACAAACTCAGTGCATGGGAAGAATTCAGATTTAATTCTCCAGAGTAAATCTAGAGATCCCAGTGTATATCTCCGAAAAGCTGGGACCCCTCAACAAAGGCTGCACAAAGCTTTTATAATATTACAGAATGGAAGCTTAGATTATCCTAGTTGGCTATCTCTGCACATGCTAAAGACATGCACCTATGTACTACACAAAGGGTAAGGTAAAGGACCCCTGGACAGTTAAGTCCAGTCAAAGGTGACTATGGGGTTGCAGCGCTCATCTCGCTTTCAGGCCGAGGGAGCCAGCATTTGTCCAATACCAAAGCAGCAGATATCTTTAAGCAAAGTTATAAATTTGTCCCATACAGAATGTTACACTTCTCTGCCAGTGTCACTACATAAAGAATGCCTGAGTCCAATGAAATTATTGTCCTCCTGACTTTGAAGTTTCTGGAAGGTCAGCAAGCTCTTGGCACACTTTGCTAAGCTGATAAGGTGAAGTGAGAGGCCCATGATGAGTGCTCTGCTAGCAAAAAGACAGAAATGCTGCTTCTAATTCTCTAATTGGGGGTTCAGGGACACCAAAAAAATAATGGATTTCTCAATTCTTAAATGAGCACTCCCTGCATCAAGAGTGAAAAACAAATATATAAACATTTCCCAACTAACTAACACACCCGGATCTGGTTCTGTTCAAGGTTTTAATTAGCAAGCTGACAGTTCAAGGCTATTCGACCACTGCTTGCACCTCTAGCATCTGACAGCAGTATATTCATTGCAAAACAAGCTCCTAGATGAAAAACAAGGTCAAAGAGACATAGGATATAAGCATAGGTTTGTGTGTGCTGTGGATTCTGACATACTTCCTGGGCTACGACATCCACCTGGGTCATGACACCCAGGTATCACCCCGCCCTCTGCTTTAGCAGAAGGAATAGTGGAGGATGTGAAGAACTGAATCTTAACAAGATCTATTTATTTATCCAATCTACAGACTGAGGACCAGCCCATTCCATATTTTTTTGTATGATGATTTCAACTTATTAATGCAAAAGGCTCCTCCCAGTATGTAAGAATCTGCAACACCTAAATCAGTCTCAGAGTTTAAAGCCTATATGGCACTTATGAATTATCTTCATCCATGAGTTTTTGTCCAAATTGTCCATAGTACTTATCTTCAACCCAAGAAGCACTTTTAACTCAAACATGCATTTGGGGATCCATTTTAATCATTTTAACCCATCTTAATCTTTCACCATATATTTGCCTGGTTGTAGCACTCCTGTTGCTACCCACCTTGGATCAGGCTGCACCCCACTAGTGGGTCCTGATCCTGATCCACTAGTTAAAGACCAGTGGCCTACAGCATTAGCATCATTGCATGAATTGTTAAGGGAGAAGGTTCAAGAGAGGATATTTCAAATCTAAATATATATATATATATATATATATTCCCAAGGTGTTTTGGAAACTTCCAAGGTTCTGACACAGTTTGACTCCAGATTACCATCAGTGCTGGCTTGTGGTGTATCCCAGCATGGGAGGTGGGAGATTTTGCACTTGTGTATATCCAAATGGCTCTGAACAATCAATTGGATTTGCATCCCATGTCATGGCTCCAGCTGAAAAGGAATATTTTCCATGTATTCTCTTCCAGTTTTCAGTGATAGTACATGTATCCACACACCTTTTGACAACAAATGTTACTGTTTAGAACCTCAGCACTACCTTCCGAAACAGGTGAACAGGCAATGTGTTCCTGCTTAGATTTATCTAAATCAAATCCAGTTCTGTAGGACACTTCATGAAAACAAGCTGTCCCTCAATGTTCACCAAGGGGAGCATATCATAGGCAAGGCAACTCCTACCACCGCTAGTTCCAACGGCTTGAGAATATGCTGGATCAGATGCTGGATCAGATCTTTATTGTCCTTAAACTTCCCAGACAGCATCTTCAGAACTTAATTTGATTTTGATTGATTTCTCAAAACTTGAAACACTTCTAAACTAATTTTCAGTATATTACTCTTGTCAACTCTTAAAGATTTTGTCAGGAGGAATTTGCTGAACAGACACAGTAATTTCAATTCTTCTTTTGGCATATCACCCCTGAAAGAGGAATAGCTGGTGGAAGGAAGAGAGGGTGAAGGGGGTGGGCAGATGGTTATTATAGCAGCCATTATTAGAATATACATTGTAATCATTTGGCTGTTATTTATGGGGCATTTGGTTTCTTTGGGGGAGCATGGGCAGCTGGCTAGAAACTGTCATAAGGAGAAAATAAGAGCATTTTTACTGGATCAGATCTATTCAGTCTCAGCCATAAAAGGATTCTCTATTCCTGTAGTCATATTAATGGTTTAACCAACTCAATACCCAACCTCTAAAGGTGGTCAACTTTAGAAACAATAGAGGAAACACAGAATCAGCAGTGAAAGAGATGTAATTCCAAGTGCATGGAGTTGGCTTCAGTGAGGGAAAGGCACTCAGCACATTTTCAGAAACACTCTTCTTTGCTGAGCTTCACATTATCCAGAGCTGAGTCTCAGCACTGAAAACACCACATACAGAGGTGGACTTTGCAGCCTGAAATGAAAATCTTTCAAAGTCCAAATGAAAGGCTGTATGTCTGAATCTAGCTCCATGTTTAAAAAACAAACTTAGAATACTAGGGTTTCTAACTGAGCTTTCTTTCTGGCACACTATTCCTCCACATTCAGGGAGTTTTAACATATTGGAATACTTAGGTATGGTTTTTTGTTTGTTTGTTTTTTAACTGGGCTGGACTTTGAGCAGCAGTCTCAGCTGATCCAGGAACATAACACCAGGAGCTGTGAGACAACCCAAGAGCAGCCAGCTTGGATAGCTTCAGAAGAAGTGCTATAGATTGGGGGAAGGGGCGCTGAACCTTAGGAATGAATAAATGCTAGTATTTTCATTAATTGGGGGTATGGATTAAAGCAAAGGTTTTCAACCTTTTTGAGTCCATGGCTCTCTTGACCAACCACATTGTTTCTGTGGTGTCACTGATTTCCAATGAAGCCAGTCGGAGGTTAGAACATAGCAAGTTGAAGCTCCTCAGCAACCTTCAAAACCATGTAAGGAAGGGAGCTAGGAATCTCCACTTACACAGGAGTTACAACCGAGGCCACTATGTGCATCCTGTGTAAGTGGAGACCCCACCCCCTTCCTTACATGGTTTTGAAGATCTCTGAGGAGCTTCAACTTGCAATGTTCTAGCCCCCGACTGGCTTCACTGGAAATCAGTGACACCATCAGTCATATCCATCAATTTAAATGGGCCTACACTGAATAAGATTAACACTGGCTACCACCTAATATAAATGGGTTTTATCCTACTCAGGGAAGACCCATTGGAGGCCAGTGACCACTTAGTAAGCAATACCCATCATTTTCAGTAGGTCTCCACTTGGATATTATTATTATTTCTATTACTGTTCATTGCCTGTCTATTACCCACCTATTTCAATGGGTTTCCTCTTGAGCTGGACTCAACACTGCCTACAACCCAATAATGATGAAGATGAGCTTCACCCAGAAAAGTCCTACTCAAGACTCACTAGGGTCAACTGGTCGAGGCTGCCCCAGTGGGTCTCCTGTCAAGTAGGGCTTACATTGGTCACGGCCCTGGCAGGAAGAAATTGCCTTTCTGGGTTCAATCATCACCTCACTCTCACTCCACTGACCCCATGAAGCGTCTACTTTCCTCCTCTCCTTTCCCTCCTCTCCTCCTTGCAGGCTCCCCTCATGTCCCCACTCAGCATCTGGGATCATAGAGATGGGCTAGAGGGGCGCACACTTGGGCAGTACCCTTTCGAAAGTGACTGCATCACATAGCACAGTCATACACGAAAAAAGAAAAGAAAGCATCTCATTTCTGTTTGAGCAAGGAGTTTCCAGCTTTGTTTCAGAAGCCATGTTTTTTTCATCGGAGGAGTGAAGTAAGGAGGAAGGGATGGAGGATAGTGCTGCTCATGGTGCCCCTGACCATCATTCAGGTCACACCAGGGCACCAGGGCACACTGTTTGAAAACCTAGGGATTAAAGTACAAGCTGCAGAGCTGTGCCAGACAGGGAATTCCTGGGCTGGTTTATGCAAACCAGGCTGGCTGGCTTAGTGCAGAACAAACCTGTTAACATGACAAATGGTGTTGATGGGGCATTGGGGGAGGAATCCTTTAGCTTGGGGACTGAGCTGTTACCAAGGTGATGGAGTGTATTTGAGAGGACTGGAAAATGGAGTTTTGAGGAAGGGTTGCTGGGAAAGAGAAGCAGGAAAAGGAGCTGGGATCCATCTTTGGGAGAGGCTGGCTACAGGGCTGGTTGCAGAGATACCTTGAACTTCAGTTGTTCTCAGGTCCTGCTTGTGGGTGCATTGGTGCATCTGGTTGGTCACTGTGAAAAAACGATGCTGGACTAAGTCCTTTGGTCTAAGGGGCTCTTCTTAACAAGAAAGCAACAGAAAATTGCCTCCCTTCACGGGGGATTAATTGTTTGGGGAAATTTGGGCAGGTTTCAGGCCACCCTTATTGTATGACACCAGGTTCAGAGCAGGTGGATGTGCCCAAAATGGCATCCTGAACCAAGTGGGGAGACCTGTTGGGGCAGATTAGGCCCACTAGTCAGAGGTTCCCCACCACTACTTCAGACCATAGGTGATGCAGATCTGCTTGGTATGGTGTAAAGCAGGGTTGGGGAGCCTGTGTCCCTCCAGATGTTGCTGGATTCCACTTCTCATTAGTCCCACCCAACATGGTTAATGGTCAGAGATCATGGTTGTTGGAGTCTCATAACCTATCAACACAGAAAGCTGCCCGATATTGAGTCAGACTCTTGGTCCATCTAGCTAAGTATTGCCTACTAGTGACTGGCAGTGGCTCTCCAGGGATTCAGGCAGAGGTCTCCCCCAGTTCTGCCTAGAGCTCAACCTAGAGATGCCAGGGATCAGCGGCGGAGGAAGCCGATCAGGCACCTAGGGCGGCATGCGTGCCCTGTGCCCAGGGGTGGGGCTAGCTGCCCATGGGGCAAGGCGAGTCAGGGCAGGATGCTCCATGGGGCCTCCAAAGAGTCTGCCTGCCTCCTCCCACTCAGCCACCCTACAGCTGAGGGGGAGGCAGCGGGCAGACCATTTAGGGCAGTGAGGAGTCTGCGCGTGCCAAAGCCAACATGTCACTCCCAGGAGAGACGTGTGGCTCAGGCACGCTGCAGGCCCCACTGTGAGTGCTGCCTGGCATTTTGTCACCCCCTCTCAGTGGTGGCACCCAGGGTGCACCCCTTCCTCCGACCCTGCCAGGAATTGCTCTGGGGACCTTTGGAATGCAAAAGAGATGCTGTGCCACTGGGCTACATCCCTTCATCTGCATCTGGATGTCCAGTCTCCCCATCCTTGCTTTAGATCATACCTAGAAGAATGTGTTTCACCTGGCTTAGATAATGTGAGGTATGATAATGAAAATTATGCCTTGCAATCACATGCATAATGGCTTTCTCTTGAATCCATTTTCAGGTATATTCTGAATGAGCTGCTCCTTCCTTTACACCCTTCTTTGGGAAATTAATTAAGCACTCTTGTTAACAGAGAAGATCATTATGCCATGTCAGGGAGCAATTTTTGAGCTCCGAGTTCTTTTCTTCTGCCCTTTATCACTTCTCCTGTTCATCCCCCCCCCCAAAAAAAAATCCCCTGGTGTGTCATCATCTCCATTTTAACTTCTTTATATGGGTCTATTTGTTTCTTGAACAAAGTTTTTGAGAAGATGGTGCAACATAAACGTTTAGACTTAGAGCAAAAAATGTTAATAGTATTAACCAACCATATTTCAACAGGGAATTTATCTCTGCACAACTTCTCCAAGCTTCCAGCACTTATCATCCCAGGCATATCAAGGCACTTTCCTAAAGGTACACAACAATAATATATTAAGAGTTATAAGCTGCCTTTCAAGTGCTTCAAGTACTTCATATAAATACAATAAACCCATTAATCCAAGGGAAAAATTAGCTGACTTCAAAGAAACAACTTTGACACTTCATATAAATAGGCACTGTCCATTCCCACTTTGCAAGTTGAAGCTCTAAAGCAATGGGGTGTGTGTGTAAAATTAAGGCTAATAATAATAATAATATTTATACCCCACCCACCTGGCAGGGCCTGCCTCCCATGAATTGGGTCATGTGTTGTGAATTGTTATGAATTGAGAGGCAGACGACCAGATTGCCCAGACTTTTCTCTGTAGGGCTGAGCCAAAATAAGAGGAGAAAATTTCATGGGGTAGAGAGAGGGTAAAGTAAAGTGACCCCTGACCATTAAGTCCAGTCGCGGATGACTCTGGGGTTGCGGCGCTCATCTCGCTTTATTGGCCGAGGGAGCCGGCGTACAGCTTCTGGGTCATGTGGCCAGCATGACGAAGCCGCTTCTGGCGAACCAGAGCAGCGCATGGAAATGCCGTTTACCTTCCCGCCAGAGCGGTACCTATTTATCTACTTGCACTTTGATGTGCTTTCGAACTGCTAGGTTTGCAGGAGCAGGGACCATCGCAGGGATTTGAACCGCTGACCTTCTGATCGGCAAGCCCTAGGCTCTGTGGTTTAACCCACAGTGCCACCCGTGTCCCAGAGGGAGGATAGTAGTCCTCTATAAAATATGCCTTTCCCACTTCAGTAATAAATGAGGAGAGAATTCTGCAAATTGTTTGAATTCATTCTTCAGAAAGCATTGCCCTCACTCTGATTAGGCTTTCTCAAGTCACCATATAGCCAAATATGATTGACAGTGTGGTTTTGAAAAAATTCAACAAGGTATGTAAATGATCCTTGATCGGCTGGTTCACATCAGAATCCAAAGAACACACTTTAAAAAAAAAATATGCCAATAAACATAAGCCTCGGGTGTGTGTGTGGGGGGGGGAATCTGATGACTCAGGGCCAAATGTCCCACCAAGTCTCTCTATCAGTCCCTTAGGACTCTCCCCCTCTCCAGGCTGGGAAATGTCCCTGAAATCTGATAATGTTTTTTTGCCTGCCTGTATAGAGGATAGAGAGAAGTGTGTAGGTGTAGAAACTAAGACTAATGTAGAAAGGTAATATTGCTTCACTCATTATGGTATCTGGCCCAGCGGCATAGCTAACTGCTCAGGCACTGGGAGCAGTGCACATGTCATGCACCCAGGGGCAGGCTGCGCCACCCACGGGGCAAGGCGGGCCACCCCCAGGGGGGCAATCGGTGCAGCAATCCCCATCCACAGGGACAATTGGCGAGGCGATCCCCACCCATGGGGATGATCAGTGAGGCGATCCACAGCGATCCTCACCCAGGAAGGAGGTCAGCGTGGTGATCCCCACCCATGTGGTCAATTGGACGGCAATCCCCTCCTGGGGGGAGATCGGCACGCCAATCCCCGCCCAGGGAAGAGATTGGTGCGGTGGTTCGCAGCGATCCACACATCACACAATTAAACTAAGGAATTCACAGCCACAGGAGATAGTGATGGCCACCAGCTTGGATGGCTTTGAAAGAAAATTAGACAAAGTCGTGGAGGGTAAAACCACTAGCCATAATTGCTATGTTTTGCCTCCACCATCGGAGGCAGTATTTGGCTCTGTATATCTGCTGATGTGCACTGCTGATGGCGAAAGTTGCTGTTGCGCTCTGGTACTGTTTGTGGTATTCCCACTGAAGTATCTGGGTGGCCACTGTGAGAACAAGATGCTGGACCCGATGAATCTTCGGACTACTCAAGCAGGCAGGCTCTTCTTATGTTCTTATGGATACACACAACTTCTTATTACTAAAACCAGGAGATGAAAAATTCCATCACACCTCACTTGTGAGCTTCCCTGACTATGGGCAGAAGTTAGAATGACAAGTCAGATGGATCATTTGGTTGAGCCCAGCAGGACCATTTTGATTTTCTTATGTTTCCTTTTGTTTCCTCTTTCTTTCAGCTCAGCTATGGAACCTTCGTGTCCTTGGATTCTGCTCTGCCCCCCACCTCCCTCCCCAGTTTTTATCATGTTCAGCATTCTCTGTTCTTCCAGCTCAGCTTTTATCATCAAAAATCACTTTGGCACCTTTGGTGTCAGCAAACAGCTGTTTATCTGCTATATCTTTCTAAAGCCTGGCTTTGAAATGGCCCCTTTATATTTGATTCAGGATCATCTGTAAAGCAGAGAGAAAAAGCAATGAGAATATGTTTTCCTGCTGTGGATCAATAAAAGTTTAACCTTCCTCCACTCCCATGCCAGAAATTGCTCCCCTTCTCTCATTCTTCTCCCTCCAGCTACATCTGCATGTTTTTTTCCCAGTGCTTGTAGTATTTACTCATAAGTAAGCCCTGCTAAATTCAATACAACTTACTTTCAACTTTGTATGACTTTTTTCTGAATTGCAACCTTGGCTCTGTGGTTCGACCTGTGCTTGGACAATTGATATCTGTCATGAAGGGCAGGGAACCTCAGGACTAGGGCCGAATGCGGCTCTCCACATGGCGCTGACAATGCCAAGGTTGCAGGTTTGATGCCCAAATAGGACAGCTGCATATTCCTACATTGTGGGGGATTGGACTAGAAGATCCTCAGGGTCCCTTCCAATTCTACAATTTTATGATTCTATGATTCCAGGCTCTTCTACCTGCCCCTTTGAACTCTCCCAAAGCCACACTCCTTATCCCCAAGTGACACACCTCACCATTCCTGCTTTGTACTCCAAATGTATTTACACACATTGCTCCAGTCACTTTTGTCTCTGGTACTGCCTGCTATTGGCACATGGTCCCTGGAAAGCTGTGCCGAAGAGAATGTGGGCCCTGGACCAAAAATGTCCCCCACCCCTGCCTTAAAGAATGACTGCCACACAATTTTGGAGACAACCCTCTGTCTACAATAGGAGATAATCCGAGTGGTGTAAGAGAGCTTTTGTAAGGAATTCTTCAGATACTTGAAAAGTGCTATATATAGGGATGGACAACTCTGCCCCATTGTTGTTTAGTCTTTTAGTTGTGTCCGACTCTTCGTGACCAATGGACCAGAGCACGCCAGGCACTCCTATCTTCCACCGCAGTTTGGTCAAACTCATGCACGTAGCTTCGAGAACACTGTCCAACCATATTGTCCTCTGTCGTCCCCTTCTCCTTGTGCCCTCCATCTTTCCCAACATCAGGGTCTTTTCCAGAGAGTCTTCTCTTCTCATGAGGTGGCCAAAGTATTGGAGCCTCAGCTTCAGGATCTGTCCTTCCAGTGAGCACTCAGGGCTGATTTCCTTAAGAATGGATAGGTTTGATCTTCTGCCCATTAGATCCCATAAAATTTATGCATGGGGGTTCTGTAGGATAATTCCTGGAAAATATTTTTTAATCCACGATTTAAAATAATGTGCAGTAAGATAATGTGTGGGAGTTCTTAGGAAATGGTCTAAAAGTTGCTTTCCTCCACATACACATAAACACCTTTAACAGTGTAAATATGCTCAGAGCTGTTTCAAAAGTACTTCAGTTTTGCCACATTGGGGGGAAAATGCTTTTAAAAGCAGGTACAAGCACACTCTTGAATTACGTGTCTGTAGTGTGGGATCAGTTGATCTACGAAAATGGACATTGCAAAAAGACTTACACTGCTTGGCTGGAACAATAAACACCCACCATCTGCTACCTAGTGGACTGAACATATCTCTAACCTATAAGTTTGAACATATAGCTTATTTATAGCCAGTCTTGTTTGAATACCTATTTGGACATGCCTTAATTAATTTCTATGCTTAGGATTGATGGGACAGTTTTATTGTTAATGTCAGCTAAGGATGTTTATTTTGTTTCTATATTTATATTTGTAAAAATATATATTTTTAAAAAGGGGTACAGGTAGAAGATGGTGATTTTGCTATGTATTTGTATGTGCAATTTTACATTCAAAGGGCAATAGCATGGGGGAAAGATTATTGCCTCATATTTTTCTGCAGAAAAAACAACAGGATGCTTTCAGATAAGTATTCATCCCACAGAACTCAGCAGACAGGTTGCTCACCAGGGCAAGACAGTTTGAGCATATTAGACTGATCCTGGTCCAACTGCAGTCTACCAATTAGTTTCCAGACCCAATTCAAAGTGCTGGTTTTGACCTATAAAGCATTAAATGGCTCAGGACTGCAAAACCCATACCTTCCAATATTTCTGTGATGAAAATAGGGACATCCCATTCCATAATTTATACCCCACACAACCTATTGGGTGGCCCCAGCACTCTGGGCAGCTTCCAACATTTATTCCAACATAATTAAACATTAAAGAAAACTTCCCTATACAGAACAAAAAAAATTCCTTCCAGTAGCACCTTAAAGACCAACTAAGTTAGTTCTTGGTATGAGCTTTCGTGTGCATGCACACTTCTTCAGATACACTGAAACAGAAGTTTCCAGACCCTTCTATATAGTGAGAAGGTGGGGAGGGGTATTACTCAGAAGGGTGGTGGGAATGGGTGATTGGCAGATAGCTGTGATGAGCCTGTTGACGACTCTTAACGCCTGCAATAGGTCTTACAGGAAAAAGCAAGGGGTGAGAAGGTGAAAAATGGCTTTGTCATGTATAATGAGATAAGAATCCAAGGTCTTTGTTCAGACCAGGTGTCTCCATGGTTTTAAGTTTGGTGATAAGTTGCAATTCAGCAGCTTCTCTTTCCAGTCTATTTCTGAAATTCCTTTGTAGTAAAACAGCTACTTTGAGATCTTGTATAGAATGTCCTGGGAGATTGAAGTGTTCTCCTACTGGTTTCTCTGTCTTGTGATTCCTGATGTCCGATTTATGTCCATTTATTCTTTGGCGTAAGGTCTGGCCTGTTTGTCCAATATAGAGAGCTGAAGGACACTGTTGGCATTTGATGGCATACACAATGTTAGACGATGAGCAATTAAATAGTCCCGAGATGTTGTTGGGGCCAGTAATGGTGTTGTCCGGGTGTATGTGGCAGCAAAGTTGGCATCTGGGTTTATTGCAGGCTCTGGTGCCAGTGTCCGTGTTAGGTCTGGTTGTAGTATTATTGTGGGTTAGGAGTTGTTTAAGATTGGGTGGCTGTCTGTAGGCAATGAAAGGTCTTCCTCCCAGAGCTTGAGAAAGAGAACTGTCATTGTCCAGGAGAGGTTGTAGATCTCTGATGATGTGTTGTACTGTTTTAACTTGGGAGCTGTATGTGATGACTAGAGGTGTTCTGTTATTTTCTTTTTTGGGCCTGTCTTGCAGCAAATTCTCTCTGGGTATCAGTCTGGCTCTGTTGATCTGTTGTCTAACTTCATCTGCTGGGTATTTTAGTTCTAAAAAGGTTTGCTGTAGATCTCTTAGGTGAGAGTCTCTGTCTGTAGAATTGGAACAGATGCGGCTGTAACGTAGTGCCTGGGTATATACAATGGACTGTTTGGTATGTTTGGGATGGTAGCTAGAGGCATGTAGATATGTTTGTCGGTCAGTTGGTTTACGGTATAAGGTGGTGTCTATGCACCCATCCTGTATTTTTATAGTAGTGTCCAAAAAATGTATTTCTTGCATAGATTGATTCATTGTTAGGTTGATTGTGGGGTGAAAATCATTGAATTTCTGGTGGAAGGTGTCCAGGGTCTGTTGACCATGTGTCCAGATGATAAAAATATCGTCAATGTATCACAGGTACAAGAGAGGTTTGAGTGGGTAGGAGTTTAGGAAACGTTGTTCTAAATCTGCCATGAAGATGTTGGCATACTGTGGGACCATGCGGGTGCCCATTGCTGACCTTGGATTCTTATCTCATTATACATGACAAAGCCATTTTTCAGCTTCTCACCCCTTGCTTTTTCCTGTAAGACCTATTGCAGTCGTTAAGAGTCGTCAACAGGCTCATCACAGCTATCTGCCAATCACCCATTCCCACCACCCTTCTGAGTAATACCCCTCCCCACCTTCTCACTATATAGAAGGGTCTGGAAACTTCTGTTTCAGTGTATCTGAAGAAGTGTGCATGCACACGAAAGCTCATACCAAGAACTAACTTAGTTGGTCTTTAAGGTGCTACTGGAAGGATTTTTTTTTGTTTTGACTATGGCAGACCAACACGGCTACCTATCTGTAACTTCCCTATACAGGATTGCCTTCAGATGGCTCGGGGGTTAGATAACTCCATACCCTCCAACATTTTTTCTAATGAAAATGGGGACATCCTAAGGAATAGCGGGACATTCAAATAGAAAACTGGGACGGCTTCTCTAAATCAGGGGCATCCTTGGAAAACAGAGACACGGAGGGTCTGCAATACCTTAAAGACTCTCCATATGAACCCAACAAGACTCTGAGATCAGCCTCTGAGTCCCTTCTTTGTGTTCCTCCATGAGAGATCCAGAGGGTGGCAATCTAATTTCTTTCATTTCCACTTTCAAATCACTTTCCTTATAACAAAAAGTCTGATTTTCTGGGAAAGTGTGTTTGTTGCACAAGATCTCCCAATTGGCTATAATTGCACAACCTGAATTTGCTGGGATGTGATTGAATCCTTCCCAAAAATAGCAACGGTCTCATGAGCGTGGCAATAAAAACAAGAAAAATGCAAGCACTTAGCAATCCTCTCATCTTTCACTAACTTTCACAAAAGAAACCCTAGAAATCCTGTTTCAGATTCATCCCTCTAAGCTTGCTTCAGCATTACAATATCTTAAATTTAATTTCTAGGTGTTCTGAACCAGTGAATAAATTGCTGCGTATTAGCCCACTGAGACTGTAGCGGAACCACAGGAGAAAATGTCTTATAAGGCACTAGCGAGACACTCATTGATAGATCTGATTTCATTCTCCTCCTTTTCCCACCACAACTCATTTGTCTCTGTGTGTTTTTCTGCTGGTCAAGGAAAAGACAGGAAGACCCTTCTCTAAAGAGTCTTTTCCAAGTGGCAGATTTACTCCACTTGAGCTTCCTTACAGCTGTTGCAGCTGCCATGTTGAAGAAGCAGAAACAGAACACTCATATTCATTCATTCTGGCTCTTTCAACATTTCCCTCTTTAAACCACTTGAGACTTTGTGAGAAAGTCTGGAGGATACAAGGGGTCAAAAGATCAGGAGGGATGCACCTGCTGCTGGCACTCCAGAGAGACTATCGTGTCTCCTCTGACATTAGATGAAAATGAGGACTGGTGTGTAATTTGTAAAAATAAAAAAAGTGATCATGCTTGGAGCAACTGCTTTACATGCAGAAGGTCCCAGGCTTAATGCCCAGCATCTCCATGAAGAGCTGTGATAGGCTCATGGTCTGAAACCCTGGAGAACCACTGTCAATCAGTGTAGACAATCCTGAGCTAGTCGGACCAGCAATTTCCTGTATCCCTAATGCAAAGCCTTGGAGAAGTGATAGCTCAGTGGTAGATCAGTTGCTTTGCATGCAGAAGGTCCCAGGTTCAACCCCTAGCATGTCCAGGTTGGGCTGTAAAAGGATTCCTGCCTGAAATCCCAGAGAATCACTGGCAGTCAGTGTTGACAATGCTGAGCTAGATGGACCAGTGATCTAACTCAGGCTTCCTCAACCTCAGCCCTCCAGATGATTTGAGACCACAGTTCCCAGCATCCCTGACCATTGGACCTGCTACCTAGGGATCATGGGAGTTGTAGGCCAAAAACATCTGGAGGGCTGAGGTTGAGGAAGCCTGGTCTAACTCAATATACGTAATGCCACTTCCTGTGCTCCTATCTCTAGCTTATCATTGGGAACAAAATGTTTGTTTGAACAAAAAAGTTGAAGCTTTTCTTCTCTTCTGTCACCCATTAATGTGTTTCTGATGTTTATTTCTTAGTCCCACACCACCTGCAAAAAGAAGTAAGTAAATCTGATGGAAAGGAAGAGGTCCTGGGTGTTTATAGCCTTGGCTTCAAAAATAAGACTTTAAAAAAGGGATCACACTGATGTGTTTTGTCCATGTTCTGTCAAATGCCAGCTGTTGTCAGCGATTAGATGTTTTTTGCAGATCAAAGCAAGTAATAGGCCTTTCTAGATAAGGATCATAATAAGCCAAAACTACAAGGGAAGGAAGGGGATGGGGTGGGGGAAGAAATGGAAACAAAGTGAAATAACTATTATCAACAGCACTAGGTATCTGCAAATCAGTTAGACCAAGGAAGTCACTTAGGGGTCTAGAATGCTTCATGGCTAATATTCAGGCTTGCTAATGGAAAATCCAGCTGTTCTTTAAAAATTGAAAAACAAAAACAAAACAAAATCCTGCACACTTTTATTGTGGGGTGGAACTAGATCATTCATGCATCCCCAGCTTACTTTAATTATTAGCAGAGCAGTGGTGGCAGGAAGAGAAAGAGGCAAGTAAGCCAAGAGTGGGGAATCTGTTGCCCTCTAGATGTCGCTGAACTCCAGTGCCCCCTGACCACTGGCAGAGTCTGGCAAGAGCTCAGTCCTCCCATTGAGGCTCCTAGTGGCACCTAAGGCCTCATTTGTCTCCAACCTTCAGTCTTTACCACAGGGCTGGAGCAGTGCCCCTTTGTGGGCAAACTTCTAGGGACGAAATGCTGGTGATGGGCATGGTGAGATGAATGAGAGGGTGAAGCAATGATTGCCACTCTTACCTTTGTACAGAATCAGAGGTCCATAGGCAAGCACACGTCTCAACATCCAGGGAAGCAAGTGCCTTCGTCACAGTCCAACAGTGTGTAAGGTGTGTAAGGGCCAGGTAAAACATCCAAGAAGTGTGTGAGCAGTATTGCCTGGGGAGAGGAGGACTTATAGCATAGGAGCCAACTCCTAGGTGCCAAGGGGGCTTCAGCCCCCTTAATAAAATATTTGATGGGGCTACCCCCCAAAAAAAGTTGATGGGCATTGCCATTCAAATGATGTGCGCACACTGCATCATGTAATTGATTACATGGGGCAGGGATTATGTCCCCCCCCCCAATATTTTATTCAAGTTGGCACCCTTGACTTAGAGAGAGTTCTCGGGGTAGAGAGAGAGTTCTCAGGATAAAGAAGGCTAGAGGGGCACATTTGCCCACCCCCACCCCACACCTGAGTTCCCCAATCCACGTTTCAACAGTTGGGACAGCAGCCAGAGACCACCCTGAAATATAAGCCTAAAGCTGCACTAATGCTGCACTCAAGGAAAACAATGTTAGGTGGGGCTGTGCACCAGATTTGGCTGAAGCCTGATTATGGAGAAACTAAGCTTGGGCTGAGTAATGTCAAGACAACCCAGCACCAATCTGGATCAAGTCAGAAAGTAGAGATAGATTGTGGGGGCCTGTCAGCTCAACTGGAATGCTGTTCCATGGAACAGGGGCAGCCACATTGAAACCCTGCTCCAATTTATACTGGTGTAGACTTCTAATATTTAATATATTTAATTAAATTTATATATTTAATATATATATATTAAGAGGGAAGAAGAAGAAGAAATACGTTCTCCCTCTAATGTGGAGTGCACTGACCTGAAGGTGGCATCGCAACGTGGGGCTGTAGGGTCAGGGGGGATGTCCTCAGGAGGAAGCAACCATCATTTTGGGTTTCCCTGCTGGGTGCCACCGTTTCCCACCGTGCTCTGCTTGTTCCCCATCAAGCCCACACCCGTCACCAACACCTTTCAGTTGACAGGGGAAGGACCCCCATGGCGGCTACCTTACTGCCAAGCACAGTTTGTCGCACAGTCTCCCAGGGGATTTCTGTGTTCCTCCTCAGCAGGTTGGTCCCAAGATGAGCACTATTCCCAGCAACAGGCCTTCATGTGGCCTTCTCCACCCTTCCAATGCGTCTTGGCCTCTCCTTTGCAGAGGTAGCAGTAGCGGCAGTGCCCGTCCTGCCACACAGTTCCCCTGGGCTGCCAGTTGGGTCAGTCTCCAACCTTGGACAAGGAGCACCCAGGGAGACACTCTTCTCTGTGACTTCTCCAGTTGCCTCACTCCCATTGGGTTCTACTGCCTGCAGTAGCAGCTGCTACTTGCAGCGATGGCTTCAGTGGTGAAAGAACCAGCTAGATGCTCCTGCAGGTATTATGTTTTTCCTAGCAGTCCAATTGCAGATTTCTCTACTGCTCATGCAGTGGGACTTCCCTTTACTCTTTTTTGAGATTCAGCCTCCCCAAACCCACCATGGTGCCAAACAAAAAAACCCTGGATATTTTGCCAAAATCTGCCCAGACAGAAAATTTAAGCCTGAAAAAGAAGACATGTTTGGGGGGAACCAGACATATGGCAACCCTAGTACCAAAGCCTTTTTATCCAACTTAAATCTCTCAGTTAATTGCAGGTGAGGAAACCACTGGAGACTGTAGCCTTTCTTTGTGAGTTTTCTCCTTGTTTTAATTTTACAGCCCCTTTGACTCCACGCTAATGCCTCTTGATAAGTTAACCGTTTGCCCTTGCCTGTTGCCTCTTTTCTGTGAAAGGCTTCTTGTGTTGAGATCCATAAGAGTATCTTTGCATATAACCTAGGTTTATATCTATTCCAGACTCTCAAAATAATATATCTAACAAAACGATCCACATTAACTTTGCCCTTTCTGACAGTAAGAGCTGTTCAGCAGTGGAACAGACTCTCTCTGAAAGTGGGAGGTCATTGGAGGTTTTTAAGCAGAGGTTGAATGGCCACCTGTCATGGATGCTGTAGGTTTTTCCTGAAAGTCCCCAAAGTATTAGAAGTCTACTCCAGTATAAATTGGAGCAGGATTTCAATGTGGCTGCCCCTGTTCCAAGGAACAGCATTCCAGCTGAGATGACAGGCCCCCACAATCTATCTCTACTTTCTGGTAGCAACTGAAAACATTTTCATTTTGACAAGCTTTTCCAGCTGAATGAAAAGGTCTTCTGCCTTAGGCATTCATTTTGTATTGTTTTTAAACCTATCTTCAGCTAGTGGAATCCAGCACAATGAGTCTTGCTAGCAGAACAGAGCTCCCCCCCCCCCTCCACCCTGCACAACCCTGAGAACTCAAAAACAGCTTGGGGGAAGGGGAGGATCAGAGTATTCCCCACTACAGCCAGAATGGGGCAGAGACTGAATGCCTAGCAGCTATATTTAGCTGTTTTATGGTATGTCTATTAGTCAACATGATAGGTAAAGGTAAAGGTACCCCTGCCCGTACAGGCCAATCTTGACAGACTCTGGGGTTGTGCACCCATCTCACTCAAGAGGCCAGGGGCCAGCGCTGTCCAAAGACACTTCCGGGTCACGTGGCCAGCGTGACATCGCTGCTCTGGCGAGCCAGAGCTGCACATGGAAACGCCGTTTACCTTCCCGCCAGTAAGCGGTCCCTATTTATCTACTTGCACCCGGGGGGTGCTTTCAAACTGCTAGGTTGGCAGGCGCTGGGACCGAGCAACGGGAGCACACCCCGCAGCGGGGATTCGAACCACCGACCTTTCGATCATAAATTAATACAATAACAATAGTAGTTCCATTCTGTTTATGCACTGATCTGCATTTTAACAAAAAAACTTCATGCAAAATTGTGTGTGTGTGCGTGTGCGTGCGTGCATGTGTGCTTCCCTCCACAATATACAGTTTTAAAGTTAATGTCTCTCAAAATACATATTTATAGATTTATTTATTTATTTTTTTAAAAAAACATTTTATATACATTTTCAGCTGAAAGCTACATTGCAAAATTCAGGGAATTGTGAAAAGCTAAGGATGACTGGCTCCCAAGCTGCACATTAGCTTGGGGGATGCAGATTAGGTCAATTCATATTGGAAATTACAACAACAAGAAAACAATAACCTACTGCTCAACCTTTGCTATGACTATGAGACTGCTACTCTCTGTGGGTACATGTTGTACGGATACAGATGGAACGATTAAAGCAGTGTTCTCAGTAGATCTGAGAAATCACTTAGATGCTTAGTAGAAGAAGCAATCAGCAAAATCTTCAGGGCATATTTGAAGAGACTCAGCTCCTTTCCTTATCCAAGCTGGAATGAGGGATGACATGGAGACATGGAGAGGAACAGAGGGCCAAATATATAGTCCTGGAAACAACAGCTGTCTGGGACATCTTCAGCTCCCCGGAACCATTTTCACCACCTGCTTTATGCAATGAGCAATGGAGAATCGGCATGGAGGAAGAAAGGAAGAAAAGAGAATTGGCACATGACATGTGTTCCCAGAGATAAAGCGAGCCTAGTTCAGAGGTTACTAATTGGGTTTCTGCTTCACGTTCATATTTAGCACAACTCAAAATAAGAACACACATTTTAACTCACACCTTAGCTGCCCGACCTCCCCATCTCCAAATGGGGCTTTCTTTTCCTGTCCCTGCCTACCCAGCATATCCACACACACAGCCCCCAAACTGGACAGCCTGGGGGGGGGGGGAATCCATGCTTTTGAAAAATTTGCATACCATTGGAACAAGAGAGAAAGCTCAAAGTGGTCAGGGCTGTCTCCAAGGCTGAAAGGTATTCCTACGAATCCTACAATTCAAACACACCTTCTCATCACAAGCCAGGGCTGATTCGAAACAGCTGACTGAGTGACTTATCTGCAGCACACAGAATGTAGACAAGTGACCCAAGTTGGGGAAAGTATTAGAGGTACATTAAGAAACAACTGGATAGCTCAGCTGGTTAGAGTATAATGCTGATAATGCCAGTGTTGCAGGTTTGATTCCCATATGGGACAGCTGCATATTCCTGCATTGAAGGGGGGTTAGGCTAGATGGTCCTCAGGGTCCCTTCCAATTCTACGATTCTATGATTCTGTGATAGAAATGTGGGTAGGAACTGTCTGTTGTAGAATGTTCACTCACTATATCATAGGCACACATGCAGGCTCAAGATGCAGAAAAGAAACAGAAACCAGTTCTGCTAGTTTGAAGCAGAGAGAGTTGTGGAGAACACACTGGCTGGGCATCACTAGTGACTTCTGGTTAATTACAAATGATTGGATTACTTCATAGATGGGGAACCTCAGGCTAGAGGTGAAATGCAGTTATGCAAGCCTCTGTATCTGGCCTTTGGGAGTCTCCACACACCATCCTCCATTCTGAGACACAAACCTAGGCCATGTCTGTCACTGACTCTGCTTTGCACCCTCATGGGTGCTTTTGCCTGGTTGGAATGTGACCTGGAACCCTGACAATGCCTCTTGCTTGTCCAGATGGAGGATGGAGAGGGTCCTCATGAGTGTGTGTAGGCACAGGCCTATTGTACAAAGGTAAAATTCACACCTGTTGCTCCACTGACCTTTGCCTCTGGTCCTAGAATGATACAGCTGTACAGTTGGAAGGAACCACAAGGGAAATTACATCCAACCCCCTGCAATGCAGGAATCTTTTGTCCAAAGTATCCCTCTAACTGAGAAAGTCCTGCTTCTGTGGCTGATGCAACTACATCCTTTATTTCACAGGTAGCCAGTGTGCCATTGCATTGCAGCTCCCATAATCCCTGACCAGTGGCAACTTGGATCTGGTTCCTAGATCCTAAAATCCTAGAATTGTAGGAATTGGAAGGGATCCTGAGGGTCATGTAGTCCAACCCCTGAAATTCAAGAATCACAGTGAAAGCCTTAATGACAGGTGGCTGTCCAACCTCACAGATGCGGAAAGTGCTGTAGAGTTCAAGTCCAACTTGCAGGCCTCCCAAAATCATCTGGTCAGCCACTGTGAGAACAGAGCATAATTAGAGTCTGATGGATCAGGCCAAAGGGGCTCCTTCTAGGCCAGCATCCTGTTCTCACAGTGTCTGGCCAGTTGCACCCAATGTGAAACCCACAAGCAAGACCTGGGCATGAGCGCAACTCTCTCCACCTGAGGTTTCCAGCAACTACTTACTCAAAAGAATTGCCACCTCCAACCAAGGTGGAAGAACATAGCCATCATGGCTAGCAGTCCACAATAGCTGTCTCCTCCTCCATGGTTTCATCTCATCCTCTTCTAAAGCCATCTAGATTGGTAGCCATTACTGCTTCCTATGGGAATAAGTGCCACAGTTTAATTCCTTGCTGCCTGAAGGAAGGCTTATGATTCTTATGCTCAGAAAGAGCTTCTTTGCATGGGCACCTAGAGGCCCCAAAGCAGAGGTTGGAGGGCTGTCTGTCATGGATGCCCAAGTGGAGACCCCCACCCTGCAGTAGGCCATGACCCACAGGGTCCCCTCCCATGCTACCATTTAATGAGAGTTGGCGTGCAATAACTTCTGGAGGGCACCATGTTGGCTACCACTGACTTAAACACGTGGGTTTCTTTACAAAGAAGCAAAGCAGAGTTTTTAGGAGTGCAAAGGAGTGCAATGCTTTCCTTTACAAAGCAATAACAAAACAATGAAATATAAGCACTTCTATACCACCCCACATTCCCCTCTGTCTTAATCCTGACTTTGATTTATTATGTTACCCATCACCCTTTTAGTGACGGACAAGTCTATAGCATTGCATTCATTCAGTTACAGACCAGTTGGCACTGTAATAGAGTTCTAGGACAATATCTAGACACAGATGAACTTTGAGGCTCAACTTCACAAGTTGGTACCAGTAATGATCCAATAACAAAGGTGAAAAACATCAGTGAAAGATGGAGCACAGCTTCAGGTCTAGCAATGAAGAGCTGCAAAGTTAGCAGTCAAGTTGGGACTCAGCTCATAATTGAGGCATATACCATGTTGTAGAGATCTGTAGTCTGCACTGAAGAATTGTGATGCTCAGCAACTTTTTCTGGTTCTTAAATTCCTCAAGAAAGAGTTTGTACTCAGGATCGGTGATTGCAGATCAGTTGCCTCTTTGGTCACCTTCAGAATGTCAATATTTTGTGGGAATGATTCAAGCACATAGTGGAGATTTAGCTTTGTGCAATTAAAGTGGATTAAACACTCTGGGCATATCCACACTTTCAAGGTACAGGTCTCTGTTCCTCAGTCTGTGTCTGAACACTTGTTTTTTCCCCTTCACCTTTCCCCAGGAAAACCTGATCTTTACTGTTGAATCAGAGCAAATGGAAATGCTGTTTGCTGTTTGCTCTGATTGAGCAATAAAAAGCTAGTTTTGAACTCTCTAGAACCCCCCCCCCCAAAAAAAAGTGTGCTCAGGCATGGAGCTTTAAAACACAGACCATGCCTGGAAAGCGCAGAGGAAAGGTAGGTGTCATAAGCCCTCTGTCATATCTTAGAACAAAAATCCACTTTTAAAAATTAAAAAAGTGGTTAGGAACATGACGGAGAAACACACTGAAAAGTGTGAGACAAACACAAGCTTAACAAGAAGACAAGCAACTCAGGATCAGAGGCACCAGCTTGTGAATGAGATTGGGGGCAACTGTCACAGCTTCAATGTCATGACATCGTGTCAAGATGTTGCATGTGTGATGATGTCACGTCAAGTTGTCATGTGCAGTCTGAGAAGCCAGGAACACGGCAGCAGCACAGCTTTAATGGCAAGTGCTGCTCCTCCTCTTCCTCCTACCACTGTGTTCCAGAGGGAGGAGGAGGAAAGCAGTCCCCAGCCCATGGCAGTGGCAGGAGGTGGCAGAGGAGCCACCCACCATTAAAACCATGCTGCCACTGCATTCCTGGCGCAGCAATGCTGCTGCCCACCCTTCTCAACTGCGGTTTGCCGGCCGCAGCAGCTCCATCCCCTGGTCAGGCTTGACCAGGGGTGCAGTAGGCTCCCTCTGCCCCCTGCCCCCCTTGGGGCACCCACCCCGGCAGCACTAGCCTAAGCTCCATCGCTGCCTACTCCTTGCTTTGCAAATTCAGGAGACATCAGGACACCATGGCTGGCTCTAATTCGGGTTTATCTGTTTTGCAAGCAAACTATGCAAGGCTGAAGTCTGTTGGTCACTCCTCCCCTTCTAGAATCTCCATTCAAAGAACACTTGACCTTGTAGTAGTACCTGATAATTTATCTACCCTTTTTTTGGGGGGGGGGGTTAGCATGTTGGTTTAGAGCAGGGGTGGAGGATAGAGAGTGGAGCAGTGAGGGCCACTTCAGACTGTCTGTTGGTGGGTGCATTCTGCCATGTGTAACTGATGCAATAACAGTGTATTAGTGTTGGATTCATACTGGACCATCCATATATCACAATGCTGCTTTGTGGTACTTCCTAGTGTCACTGCATTATTATCCCCTGGATGGGCACTCTTGCACTAAAAATGTAAAGGGACCCCTGACCATTAGGTCCAGTCGAGGCCAACTCTGGGGTTGCGGTGCTCATCTCGCTTTATTGGCCAAGGGAGTCAGCGTTTGTCCACAGACAGCTTCCGGGTCATGTGGCCAGCATGACTAAGCCGCTTCCGGTGAACCAGAGCAGTGCACGGAAACGCTGTTTACCCGCCTATTTATCTACTTGCACTTTGATGTGCTTTTGAATTGCTAGGTTGGCAGGAGCAGGGACTGAGCAACGGGAGCTCACCCTGTCGTGGGGATTCGAACCGCCGACCTTCTGATCAGCAAGTCCTAGCCTCTGTGGTTTAACCCACAGAGCACCACCCACGTCCCTTAACTCTTGCACTACAGTAAAGTAAGACAATGCACACACATTCTGGAACATTCATGGTGAAGCTACAGGATTTCAGGGGAAGGTTATGGGACATGCATGCACTGATTGGAAACAAAGCATTAAATCTATAGCAAAACACACAGCCGTCTTAAGCATATCTGGCGCCCTGGTGCAAAGATCCCTCCGGCACCCCACCGTGTTTCCCAGAGTTGTCAACCTTTTCCCAAGCCTCTGCGGGGATTGCTCTCCTCCCGCAGGGGCTTGGGAAGGGAGCTGCAAGTCTGCCAGCCATATAGTTGGGGGGGGGGTCAGCTTCCATCCTAAGCCTCTGCAGGGATTGCTGTCCTCCTGCGGAGGTTGGGAGGCAAGCTGCATGCCCGCCAGCCATATGGTTCACGGGGTGCAGCTGGCAGGTGTGCAGGAGGGAAAGGGGAGGCCGCCAGCAAAGTCGCACAGCTCCCCCATTCGCTGGGGCACCCCTGAGAGTCTGGTGCCCTGGCGTAATGTGCCAGTAAGCCCAATGGGAAAGACGGCTCTGCCAAAACGTTTCAAGACACAAGCAACACTGAAATCAGAACTACCCTGGTACCACTACAAGTACAAGTTATCACATATGCAAAATAAAAATGATGTCTGGAGAGGCTCTGTGTGTATGTAGAAACTACTTTATTATACCAAGGTAAAATCTTTTTTCATTGCTCCATCTACTTTTGCCCTGCCCACTGACATGTGGCCCCTGGAAAGTTGCATGAAAGGGAATGTGGCCCCCCAGGCGGAAAATTGTTTAGAATGCACTGTAGACAAAAAGGGGAAGTAAAGGCATCTTTTTGAAATATTTGTTTTCCTCTGGTTTGTTATTTGGGTTTGGGGTTGTTGTTATTCTATATATATATATGGATGAAATTGCGTTGGTAGCTTGTCTTTTCCACTCGCTTCTCCCTTCACCTGGGCAGCTGCCCCAGACATATATCACTGTCTCTCAGGATAAATGGAGGTCCGTAAGTGCCGCAAACACTAATGACAACATTCATCAAAAAGCCGAACGGTTCCATATTGTGGCAGTTGCTGGGGCACCTGAAGCCTTACGGATGAAGGTCTCTCCTATTCTGCTGCCTGCTCCTCCAACCACCCCAAGCCTCCCATGCTTCGGAAATGTCTTCTTTTGCCTTCATTCTGACTCGACAAATACCTGCTCATACTTTAATAAAGCTTTGGTTCCTTGGATGACTGGATTCCCTTTTGGAAAACAGCTTGATGGCTCACTGGGAGTTTGTGGTGGCTTCTTTTTGGGCACATCTCAGTTCTCAGCCCCAAAGGTTTAGCCTTTGTAATACCCATTTCACAGATGCAAATACCAAGGTATCTGCTCTCAGGTGCAGTTGTGGCTGAGCTAGGTGCCCTTTGGCATATCCTGTTGTGTGTGGTGTGCAACTATTTAATTCTGTGCAGTTCTTCCTTTCTTTGATGCACCTCATCTCTGTTTGTAGCATACTGTAGTCTGGATCACATGGATTGAAAATACCCTCATCTCCCCCCTGCCACCACCATTGGACAATATCAAATGTATATGGATGTACTCAGTGGTGAAAGAAATGCACTTTGCACATACTCAGGGACACTCACTGCTCATACTGTCCAGGGCTGTGATTTGCTGTGGAGACACACATAGGCATAGGCATGAGGGTGCAGCGAGGGATGCCCCGCTTAAATCTAGTAAATAAACTTAGCTGACCAATTGCATTGCAGATAACTCGGTTCTGCCCCCCTCCCAAATAAATAAATTCTGGCCATGCCCATGCAGACACAGCTCTCCCTGCTAAGTCATTTTAATACTGGAAGACATGAAAGGCCTCGACCCTTTTCCAGGCAAATGGAAGGGCAATTGTTCATTCCTAGTGGGAATGTTTAAAGCAAGGGTAGAGAGCCATGGCTCTGTCCAGGGGGAAACTCCTTGGGGGAAATCTGTTGGGGGCAACATACCAGGGGTCAGAGCCAGCAGTAGGTGGGGTCAGAGACAAAAGTTGTGGGTGCCTCATAAGGATGAGTGATTCTGTCATTTTTTGTTTTTCTCCATTTCTCATTTCTTGCTCTGGAAACTAAGCCTTATGAGGAACAGTTAAGGGAATTGGGAATGTTTAGCTTGGAAAAGAGGAGATTGAGAGGAGATATGATAGCCTTCAAATATCTCAAGGACTGTCACATGGAGGGTGGAGCAAGCTTGTTTTCTCCTGCTTTGGAGGGTAGGACTCAAACCAATGGCTTCAAGTTACAAGAAAGGGGATTCTGACTAAACATTGAGAAGAGTTTTCTGAAAGTAGGAGCTAATCAACAGTGAAACAGGCACACATAAGAGGTTGTGGACTCACCTTCCTTGGAGGTTTTTAAGCAGAGGTTAGATGGTCATCTGTCATGGGTTCTGTAATTGAGATTCCTGCATTGCAGCGAGTTGGACTAGATGACCCTGGGGTTAATTCCAAAACAACAATGCTATGATCCTATGCTCTTCCATGTCGTAGCCCTTCGGGTATTTGAAGAACAACTCTCTGTCTTTTTCCCCCCTTCAGGATCAGACAGGAGAAGTTTCTGGAGAAGAAGACCTTAGCTCGTGAGCAGAGGATTCAGTTTTCCTGGGGTCTCCTATTGCATCATATTCCCTGTGGATCTAGGGAGCAGAGGTGGGGGGACGACTGTGGACAGCCCTGTTTTTACGTAGAGGGGGTCCCCAGGTGACTTTATGTAAATATATACACTTGTCAGGAGCAGGTGTCAGGAGCAGAGGTTGGATGGCCACCTGTCATAGATGCTTGAGTTGAGATTCCCACATTGCATGGGGTTGGACTAGATGACCCAGGGGGTCCCTTCCAATTTTACAATTATATGATTCTAACAACATATCTTGAATAACATTGGAGAAGGAATAAGGTGAAGAGAGCCAGGTTTCTGCCGTGCCTGCATAAAATAAAACCGCAGAAAATTATGCTTCTTTTATTTTCATGAGCAAGAAGATTCCCTCCTAAATGGAGATAAATAAAAGTTTATTGAAATATGAAAGCACAAATAGAAATGGCTGCTTTCGGCCCATTGCGGCAATTAGGCAGGAGGCATTCATTTCGGTGTTTTTATAAGCAACTAAAAAGATATTTTGGAGTAATGGTGAAATTTATTCATCCCGGGCAAGAGCAGTCCAAATTGCAGTATCTGTTTTCCCTTCGAGACTCTTTGCTGAGTTGTGTGTGTGGATTTAACTCACCTGTTTTTCTAGGCTGGGTGGCTAGATGTCTAGTCTCACCCATTTTGCATTGTTCATCCCAAAGCAGTGCCAGATTTTCTTTACAGCAGGAGAGGGTGGTGGGTAGGTGAGGCCAGAGGAAAAGCAGTCAGAGCAACAACTGCAGATATTACCTTTGTACAGCAGGCTAATTTATAGTTGCCTGCTCTCTCCACCCCTCTTGCACATTGCAGAACCACATCAGGGAGTGGCAAGAGAACTTTGACCCATCTGGAACTTCTGGAACAGTCCTAAGGGTGGACTGGTAACCTGAAGAGTCAATTACTGCAATGTGCTCTATGGGTTACCAGTCCACAAATCACCATGGCCAGGCTATCCCTGTCCAAGAAAGGCTGTAGTTGGCTTACCATTCATAGCTGGTAAATTATGACAGCAGAAGGAATATGGCAGCATAAACAATGCTCTCCCTTTCTCCTCCTTTTATTTACTTACTGAATTTTAATACTTCCACCACTCTGGGCAACAGAAAAGCCAATGGAATAGTAACACTATGCATCCAAAGAACAATGCATCATCATTTAAATATCATAAGGAATAACAAGCCAGCCATAAAGATGCAGATGAGACTCAGGCCATTAGGAAATCCTGCTTGCCCAATTAAAAGTCACCCTGAACTTAGAAGGCTTGATTCCATACTTCTTAAAACTGGAGGACCAGTGGGATCCCATTGTAATTATGTTAGTTGAGGGCTGGGGAGATCCAGGTTCATATCCCACCCACCTTTAGCCACAAAGTTCATTGGGTGAACTTGGGCCAGTCACTATACCCCAGCCTAACCTACCCCAAAGAGTTGTTGTGAAAATAAAATGGGGACAAAGCATGTCCACTATGATCAATGGAATGGTTGTCATAAGAACAGGAGAAGAGCCAGCTAGAACAGGCTATTGGCTCATTTAGTTCTGCATCCTGTTCTTACAGTGGCCAAGCAGAGTGTTACTATGGGAGACCTGCACGCAGGACTTGTGCCCCAGGGTGCTCTCCCACTCTTTTCAGAAACTGGTATTCAGAAGCAGTTTCTTGGAGGCAAAGCATTGTCTCTGGGTCCTTCTCCTTGCTTCTGAGAGATGCCCATGTTCTGCTCACCTAGTTATGCCCGAGTTCTTATTCTCTGTTCCATGCAATTATGTTATGAAATAAATGCCAGCATGTGAGACTATATTTCTTGTCTATCTAGATTGATAGATCTAGATACCTGTCTAGGCACTCTCCAAATAAATTCCAAACAAACAGCCTTTCAAACTCAATAATATTTCAGGGGCCATTAATCACCAGTGCTGCCTTGTTTGCTGAACCAGGTGACTACAAGTTAATAAAGAGGAGATTGAAGAAGACACTTTTACGGGGGAGGGGGGGTAGAAGGAGAAAGATAATTCCTCCATTTGCTGTGAACAGACATTCTGATCTCATCATGAAGCCTTAAGGAAATATAATCCTAACCACACCTACTGCAAGAAGAAGTAAAAAAGCAAAAGAAAGATAGCAGTTCCTGGGCTCCATCAAAAAGCAGAGGTGCATTTGTACCAGCACTGGTTAAGTAGAAATTCTGAAAATAAAATAGAGGATTATCTTTACCTCCACTGTAAGAGGCTTTATGCCTCTGAATACAAGTTGCTGGGAGTCACAGGTTGGCAGAGTGCTGTCCCTCATTCCAATAAAACTGCACTTGGGTAAATGCCTGGAACCCCTGGAATCTCACACCGCTTGGAGATTGGGGTGGTGTTCAACAATATATATAATATAGACAGTGGTGCACTGTGCCAATGTTTTGGCACAATGATGGCTTCGTTGTAAGTTGCTTTGAGTCCTTTCCATTAGTAAAGCTAATAAATCATCATCATGACAATCAATGGGTAACCATCACAGGAAAACTGCACCATGGGGTGTATTCAATGCTAGTTTGACTCAGGGCTTATCCACACTTACCTTTTGCCTCACTCTTTCCTGGCACAGGGCCACACTTCAAATCTCCATGTCAGAGTGTACATTTTCTTTTGCGCTGAGGCATTCCCCATGAAAACTCGCTCTTTAAAGCTGAAGCACAACAAACAGCAATTTGGGTTTTCTGTGGATTGCTGTTTTCTCCAATTCAGCTTTAAAGAGTAGATTTTCACAGGGAAAGCTTTTGGGCAAAGGGAGCTTAGACACAGGTTTAAAGTGCAGGCTGTGCCTGGAAAGCACAGAGGAAAGGCAAGTGTAGATAAGCCCTCAGAGCAGACCCATTGACTTTAATGGACACAACTAACTTAGATCCATTAATTTAAATGGGTCTGCCCTGAGTAGGACTTAGTTCAAAACAAGTCTGTGTAAATTGGCTTTAAGACAGGGATGAGGGAACTCATGCCTCTCCCTTTTTTTGTTGGACTCCAAATCCCATCAGCCTTGCCCAGCACAGCCAATGATCAGAGGTCATGGGAGTTGGAGTCCAATTTGAAGGGCCACAAGTCCTGCAACCTTGTCTTACAACAACCCTGTAGGGTAAGAGAGGGGAACCTGTGTTCCTCAAAAAGTTGGTTCTCAACTCCCCTCATCCCTGCAGGCATCAAGTCTGATACGCATTCTCAGATTTCTGTCAACTTTTTCATTATACATACATTTCCAGAAAACACAATATGTCTCTATAAGTACTCCAATTCTCCTGAATGTTTAGTTTTTTTAGTGCACAGGCTTCAACAGGAGACTGCTGTAAAGTTGTTTTCCTTTCAAGTAAGTCTTGGTCCTGATCCACATTCCATACAAACATCTCCTTATACAATGTTTTAAAAATTCTCTATGTACATTTACCTTATGGTACCACAGGTAAACATACCACCCATACCGATTCCTGTATCCTTTTTAGGAAACTTCATATTGGCAGTGCTCAGACACTTTCAAGCCTGTCCTTTAAAACCTAAAGGACTAGAAACTTGATTTTCTTCATGCAGTACTCACATAGTTTCTAGCCCATGGTGAATGTGTTAAGGACGAGAAAGTTTGTTTTTTTAAAAAATACTTTTCTCGGGATCTTTAAATTTTTTGCTCATTATCAGGAATGGGCATACTCCCCTTGGCTTGGCTTGAACCCTTTACTTATCCCGGATTTCTTTTTTAAATTAGTCTTTATTAAAGTTTTTTGTGTTACAAAACAAACAGATAAACAGGGAAAAGTACATCTGTTGTGTCCACTTTCTGTAGCTTTCCAGGAAAGCACTGTGAGTGGCTGTTTCTTTTTGTGAAATAGCTTGGGGGAAAATGTGTGAAGTGCACCTTCTCAGTTCCCCTCCACTTTCTCCCTCCCTCCCCACCCCCACCTTACATTTGAAAAAGGAGGGTGGAAATAAGCAGCACCAGAAAGGCTTAAAGCAGGGATAGAGAACCTTCTTCAACCCTCCAGTCACATGCCAGTGGTGAGAAGCCAGAGGTAAAATTGGGAGGAACAACGATTTTAACTTTTAACTTTATGCAGTACACTATTTACTCTGCACTTGTAAGAAATCAATCTTTTAGTGTTGCAGCACTTGCACTTTGGAACTTTGACATCAGGGAGGCAACTTCACTGTACTCTATTTTGCACCCCTTTGGTTCTGTGTGCCCCCTTTGCACCACCCTAAATCCAGCACTGACTTCAGGACTGTTGTGCAGCAGTGGGGCAAGCGGTGAGGAGACTCTCCTGAGCTTCCCTGCTAGTCCTAATAGGCCAAAGGATGGCATTAGGTTTTTTTGGAAACAGGTTCCTGAAAACAGGGAGTGGAGTGCTCTTCCTAAAACAGACAGATTGGCTAAGACACACACACACACACACACACACAGAGAGAGAGAGAGAGAGAGAGAGAGAGAGAGGCAGGCTTAGGTATTAGAAAGATGTCCCAAATGGGGACATTTGGGTGTATTTTCCTCTGACTCAGATGGAAAAGTTACCAATGATCTCCTGTGAAAGAGAAAAGGAAATTGTCTAGCAGGAAAGTTGTCCAGCCTGTGAAAAGTTCCCCCTCCTGCGCTAAGATTCTGTGTTATTTGCATCCTGCTGTGAGCGATTATTGCTTTTTTTTCCACCAGCCCAAGCAGCCTCCCTGATAATAATCGTAAAAAAATTTAAGCTGGAGGGTATTAGGGAACAGACCTTCATTTGCTTGATTTTCAAGGGCCTTCCTATCTCCCGCCGGCAGTCTCAGAGCCTCGTGACTCCTTCAAAGAGCCGCTTTCCAGGAAGGCTGAGGCGTCCCTTTCCCCGTCCTTATCGGAGTCCCTCAGACTGGCTCATTTGCCTAATGGCAGCTCTGTATCTGACACGTGGCGGCGCGCACCTGAAGCTGACGACCAGGGGTGACCTTTCCAAATTGAACTTTTTGTCGCCGTTGTTGTTGTTAGTTCTGTGCGCACCAGAAAACCCTCACAGCATCATTGCGCCACCAGCTTCCCGGTCTCTCACCTGCAACAAGTGCAACTCATCAACTAACAATTTTTTTCAAGGTGTGGGAGGGGAAGGTAGGCTCAGAGAAGATTCATTTATCCACAGCGTTGGCCTTGACAGCAAAACCACAGGAGGCAAACCGCCACAGAGACCGGATTTACAAACATACCATTTTTAAAAAACTAGCAACCAGAAGTGTCATTTCCAAATATATTAAAAACCCATGGTTGGATGATCTACCCCCCCCCCCAAAAAAAATCCAAATATTGTATGTTGTTGTTACCATCACCAGTAGCATCTTCATTATTAATTTCATTTGTGAATCGCTTCCTACAAAGCAGTCCAAAGCAATTCCAGAGTGCTATAAAAGCCACATGCAAAACAACTGCATACATGTAAAAAGTTAAAGCAATTGCACATGTACAGATGGTTCATATAATTGCACATGTCAAAACAATATCATATATTTTAAAAGATGCTGACCGATATAATGGGTGGGGTGGTCATCATCAATTAATTAATTACAGTCAACAGAACAAAAATAAAACCAAAGGATTGTTTCATTAATTTCAGTGGATCTACTATTGAGTAGGACTTAGTTGGTTACAACTCAAAACCTTTTATCTGGAATAAGGCAAGTTAGATTTGTCTTTTATCTCTTTATTATTTCTAAACTGCCTTTCAGGTTAAGTCCAACCAGGGTAGCTCGCAAACAAAATTAAAGGTATAAAATGCACATGAAATAATATATTTACCATTATAAAACTAAAGGCTCCTCCCACTGACCTGTTTATTGTCCCTTTGCCCTAATTTGCTTGTGCAAAGCTTCCACATAGATTAGACTATGCCCAATATTTATTGAGAATTAGTTTTGATTTCTTTACAGAGCAGTTTTAAGACAATCAGCATTCATCCTGATTTGCTTGTGGGGCATTTGTACACCTTCCAAGTAATCATTCAACCATTCCCCACTTTTCAGTGGGTTCCCCATTGCTTTCCTAGCTTGTAAAAAGTCTCCTTTTAAAAAAAAAGTTTTGTTATGCTAAGGCAAGGATAACCAACACAGTGTCCTTCAGATGTTGTTGAACTCCAACTGCTACTGACTCCAGCCAATGACATATAGTCAGAGATGATGGGGGCTGTAGTCCAACAACATTTAAAGGGCACTGTCTTAGCTGTTTCTGTACTAGAGCAAGAGAGCCTTTCCATCCACTAATTCCATAATAAGTCCATGCCTCATCTCAATGTGGATTGTGAATTTGTGCTGCCTTTAATCCCATCCTGGTCTATACAACTTTCTCCTCCAGCTACTAATGGCCCACACTTTCTCCTCCCTAAATCTGAAGACTGCCTATGTAAGTGATGTAGCTCTCTTAGTCAGATTTTCAAAGCATAGAGAATACTGTGGTTGTGGTGGGAGTGATAATTGAGGAAACCAACCATGGACAGAGTGAATGGCGGGTGGAACCATAGCCAATGATGTGCTCTTGTCCCCATCCTCCTCCCTGCTGAGTTCTACAAGGACAATACCAAGAAGATATACCAAGAAGGAGGAGGCTAATGGTGAGTGGCACCACTCAGACTATCTGTAAGAAGAAGACAAGCAGTTGGGGACTGGTTGAGGACAGACCAAGGTTGATGGGGAAGTTCCCCATTCACTCTACTGGATGAGCCTTCACTGGTTCTTATGAACCCACAGGCTACAAGGCTGGAGGTCCCGTACCCTATACATGCAGCCACCATGCCTCAACAGAAATAAAAGAAAGAAACTTACGCATCTATCAGTCTGTCTGATTTCGACAGGTCTATCCAAATACATTTGCACTTTAGCCTTGCTGCTTTCTGCTTGTCTCCTCACAGTGGAGCTCTGACACCCCCTGCTGTTTGCTGCAATCTGAAAAGCTGCCAGTCTCAGTCCTCACTGCTGCTTTTTCAGCAATCGCTGGGGAAATCCAACTCTGGATTTTAGCCAGTTTCCACTCTGGACACATGCACAAAGATACACACACACACTTTCCTTTCAGCAGTGATGCCATATGCCAAAGAAGTACTTGGGAACAGAAGCAAAGAAAGCTTCAGCAAATCTGAGGCCAGTCGAGTGGAATCTTGCAACCTATGTCTTTTGGGTTATTGCTTTTTCGAATTGCAATAACACGATCTTCAGTTAATGCTTTCTGGGTGCTTCACTGTACACGATGAAGGGACTGACAGGGAGGGAGCTCTGATACAATTTGTCAGCACTTCTGATCCCCAATTTTGCTCTGACCTTCCATCCATATATGGACACAGTTCCAAGTGCTAAACTGATGTATTCGAATAAGGGAAGGGCATTAGCCCAGTGGTGGAGCATCTTCTTAGCATGAAGTAGGTGCCATGTTGGATCCCCGGCATCTCTAGGTAGGGCTAAGAATCTGAAATCCTGGAGAGTTGCTGCCAGTCAGAACAGGCAATATGGAGCTAGATAGACCATTGGTCAGACTTGGTGTAGGGCAATCCTCTGTCTTCTTTTTAAAAATTAGCACTTCATTCAGAACCCCAAAGAGTGGAGCATTAGTTTGTTGTTAGGAAAAGGGTTGTAACTCAGTGACAGAGGAGCTCCTTTGCCTTTCTAAGGTACTGGGTTCAATCCCAGGCAGGGATGGGAGAGATCCCTGTCTGAAACCCTGGAGAGCCACTGTTAGTATATCACATTGAACTACAACAAGGCAGCTTGCTATGTTTCTTCCTACGCTCCCACATGGCCATAGGCACCAACTCTATATTGGGGCTGAGCTCCTCCACAATCTTGAGGGGCTGGGCTTTATTGGGCCTCACTTCAGCAGTCACCAGGCCCACCCACAGCTGTGACAGGCCCTACTGGACCTCCCCCTCCCTCCTCCTGCTGTGTAACGTTGCATGTGCGTTGTGGCCCCCCCAAAGTTTGACAGAACCCAGCGCCTATGCACATGGCACTGAAGGATGCACACGCATACTGGGTTCCACAAGTGAAATACCATTTTCCAATGCATTTCCTGTCACATTCCTAGCCATTAAAAGCTTGCAAGCAAAAACAGGCTTGGCAGATGGAGTGGTCAAGGCCAGCAGTGGGTCCAACAGTCAAGAAGGCAGTTTCTGCACAAGCCTTAGATCATTGGAGCCAACTCCTCGGTGCCGGTCCCTTCAGCCTCTCCCAATACAATGTTTGAGGGGGCCGACACCTGCCCTTTCTACTCAAATGATATGCATGTGCCACATCATGTGGCTGATTATGTGGGGCGGGGCTTACCTGCCTCCCCATATTTTATTCAAGTTGGCACCCCTGCTGTAGATGGAAGTGAGGGGCAGATGGGGTTCATCCGCCTGAGAAGGTAGCCCATCTAGGACAAGGAAAACTGATCCTAAACCTCTGCTCCCTTGCAAGATATATTCAGGCAAAGAAAAGGCTAAGGAGCAAGCCCCACACAAATCTGGAGTAGAGTTCTTAAGACACTTGGATGGTACCTTGTATTCTTCCTTCTGGCAACTCCTACAGCCAAGCTGGTGCTCCAATTTCCTTTGGAAAGTATCAGCCTGGCCGGGAGGAGGTTCTTGTCGTCTGAGCAGCCAAAGTGCTCCATACACAATGCCCAGGCTTGTGCCCTGTAGAGGTCACTTTGGTGCTGCTTGACTTCACCCCTGGAGACACACTCTTGAGACATATGGATGCCAACAAAAAAGCCTGGATGAACCCATTCAATGCATAGGCCACGAATGCAAAATAATCATCAGAAGTTCTAAAATCAAAATCAAAACAGCTTTTTTAAAATGTAGCAAACCAAAAATAATTTTAACAGCAGCATAAAATGGGAAGGATGAAAAGAAGCTGGAATAGCTGAGGGTGGTTTGCAAGCCTATTTTAAAATTTGTTTTGAAAGAGCCAATTGTACCACAGCGGGTACAAAGTGTTTCATAAACTTGGGACCAGCACTGAGAAGGCTCAGCCTTTCATGCCAGTCCAGTGCCAATCTGATTGATCTGACTTCTGTGCAGGGGTGACAACTCATGGGAGCTGAGCCCTTTTGGGGGGCCCCAATATTTTTGGGTGAACTTGAATTTAACTGTGAATTGAATGTAAACCAAACTAGTTAAACTGGAACCAGTGCCATTTAAAAATGAACTTTCCAAGATCATAAGAGAAGAGTTAGTGATGGTTGTATCCAACTATGTCCAGCTAAGGGGACAGTTAATAGGTCAGTGGTAGGGCATCTGTTTTGCATGCAGAAGATCCCAGGATCAATACCTGGTTTTCCCACATACAGCTGGAAGGGACTCTTGTCTGAAACACTGGAGAGCTCCTGCCAGTCTGTGTAAACCAGAGTTTTTCAACCTTTTTGAGTCCACAGTTCCCTTGACCAACTACATTCTTTCTGCATCTCCCCTGTGGGCTTCAGAAGCCTAGTTATGTCACCCGCTTACCTGCAGAGCTGGCAGCCTCTTACTCTTTTTCAAACACCCTCCCTTATGGAGTGTTCCCTCAGCCTCCTCTTCCCTCTCCTTGGGAGTCCTCTGGGCGGCCACAGCAGCCACCCCGGTCTCTGAGCTGCCCACCCCAAAGAGAGGCGCCTCCTCACATTACCCCATAGGGGCATGGGAAGCACCCCCGGCCAGTCCGAAAGGCACCATTCGCCTGCTGCAACAAACAGCTGTGCAAGCCTTTGGGGGACAGAAATGCAAGAGGGCATCAGAGGAGGGAGGGAAGGAAAGAGGGTCAGAGGACAGTGTTGCCTGCGACACTCCTGGCCATCCTTCAAGACACTCCAGGGTGCCACTGAAAACCACTGGTGTAAATGATACCAAGCTACATGAACCAGTGGTCTGACGCAGTAGAAGGCTGTTTCCTATGTTCTTAAGTCCTACTTGGAGAAGACCCACTGAAATTAATGGGCCTAAGTTATCCATGTCCATTCATTTCAATGTGTCTATTCTGGAAGTTCACTAGCATTGGATACAAACCTGAGGTTTCCCAGCATTTCTAGCTACCGACACCACAATTCTGACCCTTTGGATGAGGTCAACTGGAAGCCCCAAGTTGTCCTGATCTTGAAGATGGAATAGCTGGAGAGAAACGTTAAACTCATAATTACTACACTCCCACCCTCTGCATGCCTTTTGATACTATTTGACATCCAGCAAAAGAATTGATGATTTAATGAAGAACCAAGGGACTGGTTGTTTTTTTAACCAGACTCAGCCTTCTTCCTACCTACTTGCTCAGCGTCTCCACCTCCCCAATGAATTCTCTTGTTCCTCCTCCATCTCTCCAACCCCAAGAATCCACCAGCTGCTTCATAGGCCCAGCAGTGGGGATAGCAGGGAGCAATCAGATGACTGTGATACTGGCAACACATACAACCTGAGTTTGCTATTATGAGTAATGGTTAGCAGAGTAAGATTCCAATTTTAGGTCAGTGATGGCTTCAGGTTTTGAAGGTCCTTTGAGAAAGACACACTCCATGGTAGACTCCCCGTCCCCATAGAGTCTACTTTCTAATTTCAACGGGGGCAACAAACTTTGTTTTCAGTGGGCTCTCTGCTGCAGTTTGGTTCCTCAGGAAATGCCCAGTCATACTGATGTTTACCACCAGCCCTGTAGAAGGTTGTGGAGAAATCTGTTTGAGAAACAGCAATTGGATGCTTTGAACACACACACACGAGAGAGAGAGAGAGAGAGAGAGAGAGAGAGAGAGAGAGAGAGAGCGCACTGAAGTATTGAACAGAATGTGCTATTCTAGTTTGGGTGGGTGGATGTTTTCCAGGGATATCTGTAGTTCTCCTGATGCTGCTGGACTCCAACTTCCAGCAGCCCCATTAGCAGCTTGGTCAACAGTCAGGGATGGTGGGAGTTGTACCCCAACAACAACTGGAAGGCCACAGGCTCCACACTCGTGCTTTGCTCTCTAACCATGAGAGCTAGCACCTTGTTCCTTTTGTTAACAACAACAAAAGCAACAGCAGTCACTCTCAGAGCCTGTCCAACTTGTTTGGCTCCCAGTATGAAGGGGAGAGGAACAGTGATATTTTTCTAGAAAAGAAGCACTGGAACTCAACACAAATGCCTGCTTTGTTCTCTTATAATGGCAATGGCACACACCTGAGAGTTCTGGATGAAAAAAAGCCCTGGAGAGAAAGCTGTTTCAATTTACATTTAAAGGCAAACCTGCCAGATTTGCATTTTCTGAAACAGTAAACGAACCAAAACACAACCATCCTTCAAAATGTGCATTTCTCTTAATTTTGCAATATGGTTCTCCAGCCAAGCAATGTGTGGAAAAAATGCATATACCAGACTAAAGTGTGCATAAAAATGCACATATTCATGAATACAACATGCAAAAAAATGCATTGTATTAGAGGAAATTGCTTTGCGGGGGGGGGGGGGAGGATACATCAGGAAAATTGTATACTAATATCTGTATCTTAACTCTCACCGAAATGCTGGTGGGGACTTAAAAATAATAATCACAAACTGATGTGGAAATGAGGAGCACTGGACTTAATTTGAGGTGAAGGGAGAGGAATGGAGAAAAACTGAAATGGACAGATCTGCCTATCCCTAGCTGCTGCATCTTAGTGTTGGGGCCACCAGACTGTGCCACTTCTGTAAATTGTGCCTGTGTGATGCTGTGGGCCTGATACAAGCAGCAGATTTCACAGGGACACCACAATGAGACAGATGGAATTGCAAATGCTTGCTGGGTCTCAGGTGGCTGCATTAGAATAGGGGTGGGGGCACAGAGCAACTCTCTGGCATTGACACCCCCTGCTCATTCAGTTGCTGTCTCATGCTCTTTGTGGCTCTGCTAAAACAGATGCAGACACAAACTGCTTGCAGGGGAAACAGTGCAAAAGAAATTGAAGCCGCACACAAACACGATCCTGGACCGAAATTGGGATTTGGCACCAGTTTTGCATAGGGTAGAATGAGAGAAACTCCCAAACCCAGTGTGAGGAGGTGTGTGTGGATCTGAATTCAAGATATGGTTTATCTCTGTAGATCATGGCCTAAGTATAAGATTGACATAATTCTAATATGACATGAGACCTTCCATGATGAGCTTGGAGCTGTAGAAAAGCATTTGGGCAAATGCTGAGTTCACCAACCTCAGACCTGAAATATTAACATACACAAATATACCGTAGTTGCTAAGTACAGGGTACTCAATTCCTCAATTAGATTCATCCCCACAATGGTAAGGTGATGTGATCACAGACAGAGATGACCAGTCTTCCTATCACAAGTCTTTCACTCTTTTGCAAGTAGCTATGGAAATTGGAGAAATCACTCATTTCACAGCCCCCTCCCCTCTCCACTGGCATGCCTTGCCAAAAGGGTATAAAAAACCCATTAGATTCAAAGGTTAGCTGGCTCTCATAGCTCCAATGGGGCAGCAATTATCCAGCACTCCCCAGGACTCTGCACACTTCTGCTTCACTCTAAGGACGGGTATACTTTCCTTCCTTCCCTTCTCTCCACCTGTAGTTTATGCCCATGCTTTTGTAGGCCTCTTAGAATAGTTAGGGGATGTTTTACTCTTTAATTAAGGTGTGTATGTATTGTAATTTGCTACGTGCTTAGACTGTAACTTTGCTGTCAAAAGCAGCATTTTTATATATTCTGTCACTCCTATTGCTACAACAAACCAAGCTTTCTTTCTTTCTTTCTTTTTTTCTTTCTTTCTTTGTGGGAGAGTTTTTTGTGAGCATAAGGTTATGGGTTAACACACATCCATAACAAGTGCACATCACAACTCCAGCAAAAGATCCTAAAGCTCTCAGCAGTGTGTATGTAAACATGCATGAGAGCTGGTTGCACACATGCGAGTCCAGGTACACACTTGTAACAAATTCCAGCTTCACATGGGGAAGATCCAATCTTTACAACTGAACTTGGTTCCCCTCTCCCCCACAACTGACTACTGTCACGAAGCAATGTGTTTCAGATTGGAAGTTTAGTTGCTGTCTCCCACAGGCCTGAATGCTCAGAATAATCTTAACTATTTCCCCACCCACCCATACAAAAATGGACAAATAACTTGAGTTGTTTGCAAGCTAAACAGCATCGCTTTCTGAACCTGCTACCTCCTCTCACTCCCCGCCACTGCCACCCCCAAACTACTTCCCCCCACCTCACTGGCTGTTGCTTCCTTGGTGATAAGCAGATGGGCAGAAGAAAGAGAGTGAGGTTCCCCATTTCCCCCTCAGGGGCGGAGGAAGGGGAGGTACAGTGGGTGCAGGTCACCCTGGGTGTCACCACTGAGGGGGGTGACAAAATGCTGGGCGGCACTCACCGTGGGGCCTGCAGCGCGCCCGAGCCACACTTCTCTCCTGGGAGAGATGTGGTAGCTTGGGCACATGCAGGCTCTGCGCTGCGCAAACAGCCCCCCCCCCCGCTGCCTCCCCCCACAGCTGTAGGGTGGCTGAGTAGGAGGAGGCAGGCAGACTCCGGAGGCCCCGCGGTGCGCCCCACCCCTATGGGCAGCTGGCACCACCCCGGAGCTCACCGCTCCAGGCACCTGAGTGGCTTCCTCCACTGCTGCCCCTGCCCCCCTGCTTTGGCACTTGACATGCTCTACAAAGTATTCCAGCTAGAGGTAGCCCTGGGAAATAGTTTTCACCATGAGCTACTGTGGTGTTAGGAGTCTTTGGGATAGCAAGATTTCCCAGAAGCTGTGTGTGTCTGGCAGGGCCGCCGAAACTAGGCTTTCTGTCACCTGGATCCAAGACCCAGTTTGGCACACACATACCCCAGATGTGTGTTTGCATACGTACACATACAAACAAACAAACACACCTCAACACATTAAAAGAGTGCCTTTTAATATGATCATCCAAGACCCTCTGGTTTCCTTTTAAAATTTCCCCCCACCGCTTGGGGCTTTTTGCCACCCACCCATTTTCTTGGTTCTGTGCAAACCCTTTCAAGGAGTTTTGACATGTAAGTTAACTCCTGAATAAGCTTCAATGAGATTCCTTTCAATTTTATTTTTGATTAATCATTTTAGGAAATGATAATTTTGTAGTCATTTTAGGTTCCATGTAAGGGGAAGAAAAAAAGGGATGCGGGTGGCACTGTGGGTTAAACCACAGAGCCTAGGACTTGCTGATCAGAAGGTCGGTGGTTTGAATCCCCGCGATGGGGTGAGCTCCCATTCCTTGGTCCCAGATCCTGGAACCTAGCAGTTCAAAAGCACATCAAAGTGCAAGTAGATAAATAGATACCACTCTGGCGGGAAGGTAAACAGTGTTTCCGTGTGCTGCTCTGGTTCGCCAGAAGCGGCTTGGTCATGCTGACCACATGACCCAGAAGCTGTACGCCGGCTCCCTCAGCCAATAAAGCGAGATGAGTGCCACAACCCCAGAGTCGGCCACGACTGGACCTAATGGTCAGGGGTCCCTTTACCTTACATTAAAGGGAAGAAATGTTTTTTGTGAATCTGAAGTAGAAAGTGCCCGTCCATCACAATCCTAATACAGCACCCCTTACTTTCCAGTGTGCAGATCATGTATAGTCTGGAAAAATGCCTCAACCTTAGCCATTTAAACACATTCATAGTTCTGAAGGGATCATAAGGATCATCTAGTCCAACTGATTCTCTTCCTGAGCTTCCCACCCTCCCTCCCTCTAGAATTTATTTCTCACATACAGTGGTACCTCTGGTTAAGAACTCAATTCATTCTGGAGGTCTGTTCTTAACCTGAAACTGTTCTTAACCTGAAGCACCACTTTAGCTAACGGGGCCTCCTCCTGCCACCGCACCGCCGGAGCACAATTTCTGTTCTCATCCTGAAGCAAAGTTCTTAACCCGAGGTACTATTTCTGGGTTAGCGGAGTCTGTAACCTGAAGTGTATGTAACCTGAAGCATATGTAACCCGAGGTACCACTGTAGTAGCAAACCCACAGGGAATCCTATCTTCTTCACTGGGGAGAGCCGCACAGCCTCTCCAGAATTTCCAACTCTCCTTCCCCCTGCATCACATTGTTAATGAGCCTTCTTCAGCTTCATGGGGAAAGGGGAAGGATGGAGCTCGCAGCTGCCGTTCATGTTTTCATTTTCTCTCTGGCTGAAGCCCAGACATGCTGGGAGCCTCAATGGCACCCTTCTGGAGGCTTCACCTGGGGCAGAAACCCTGGCTAGACCCACCCCCACCCCCAGCTTAGTGTCTGGCACACTAAGAAACAACACACCAGGCACTAGTGTACGGCAGAGTATACCTTGCAATCTTTCTTCCACTTCCTGCCATAGCCAGTAGAAATCTAGCATTGGAAGGGACCTCAAGATAGGCTTGCCATACATCAGGAAAATTCCTGACATGTCCTGGTTTCCGAATGTAAAAATGGCGTCAGGGGGAATTTTGCCAAATCAGATGTATGGCAACGTGATGGAAGAAGCAGCGGAAACAGCTCCAAAAGCTTAATATCACTATTTTAAAGGTAAAGGGACCCCTGACCATCGTGACTGACTCTGGGGTTGCAGCGCTCATCTCGCTTTATTGGCCGAGGGAGCCGGCGTACAGCTTCCAGGTCATGTGGCCAGCACGACTAAGCCGCTTCTGGTGAACCAGAGCAGCGCACGGAAATGCCATTTACCTCCCTGCCAGAGAGGTACCTCTACTTGCACTTAGACATGCTTTCAAACTGCTAGGTTGGCAGGAGCAGGGACTGAGCAGAAGCTCATCCCGTTGCGGGGATTCGAACCGCCGACCTTCTGATTGGCAAGTTCTAGGCTCTGTGGTTTAATCCACAGCGCCACCCACGTCCCATCACTATTTTAGGGGGAGTCTAAAAAACCCAAAACTCAACCATTTGGGTTTGGGTTTTTTAACAATCCAGCATTTTTTAATACAGCAACCCTACCTTATCTAGTTCACACCCCTGCAATGCAGGAATTACAACAGAGGAACATGGCAGAGTAGGGTGGAGGGGTAGAGGGTCTGTGGATAGGGTGGAGGAGGGTTGAGAGCTCAGTGGAATTGCTCTCTGACTTGATAGCACCAGCCCACCTGGATTACCACTTTATGCTACACTTCTTAATTTAAAATACTTTCTTAATTTGTGAAATGGCGGCTTCCATGACAGCTTCATCGAGAATTTTGGGATGAAAAAACCTACCCCATGGAAACTTTTCATTGTACAACTTGCACATTAGTAGATCTATAGCAGTGTTTCCCAAAGTAGGCACTACTGCCAGCTGGGGGGCGCTGGAATGATCCAGGGGGGGGGTGGTAGTAGCTTTGGGTGCAATAGGGGGCATTGAATAAAAATAAGGGGGTGATGGAAACATAAAGAAAGAACATTTTGAAAAAACATTCCTACATGTTCCATCTTTTGGGTAATGATGCTTACCGCCAAGTCAGGAGCCATTGTGTGGCATTAACAATGCCTCCCCCGGAACCAGTGGCTGTGTGCTGGAGGTGAGAGGTTTTCCTAGGCTTGGGTGAACCCTTTTTGGCTTCACCAGGCCCAGGAAATGGATCACTGCTTGCCTGCCTATTTGGCCAATGGCAGGAGGTCTGGGGCGCTGGCCCTACCCTAGAGACAGATTGGACAGCACCTAGTCCACCTCCTTGTCCAATTTTGAAAAACCACTTGTACATGTAAACAACAGATTTCTAGGGGGATACTAAGCATTTTTTTTTCTTAAAAGGGGGCAGTAAGCCAAATAAGTTTGGGAACCTTTGATCTACAGGGTAGTCCTAGGGCATTATTACTAATTGTCATCTGTACAAAGTCCCTAAATTTCTGCAAGTCACCACTTAGACTGAATTTTCCCATTGGGGTGTGTTTATTACCCCAGCTAATGTAGTGTATTGGTTAGACTATTGGATTAGGAACTGGGAGACCAGGGTTTCTGACCTTTGGCCAGTCGCACTGCCTCTCAGACTACCCTCCCCTCAATTTGTGCCCAGTGGGAAGCTTGGCTAATATAAGTGATTCTGCAACATCTTGGAAGCAAATGCTCTCCCACCCATCTTTCTCCATCCTACTCACCCTGCGCTCCCGGGCTTCCAGCATGCTCTACTCTCTGGCTGTTATAATTGCCTTCAGCAATTCTACTCAATACTAGCTGGCCCAGATCTATATTTCCTTTGCATCCCCTGGTGGATTTGCTGTCTCTGAGGAATTCCTTTTCAGCTTTTCTCCTCAGCAGAAAAATGTATTAAGCTCATCAGCTGTTCCTCTCCTTCTCTCACAAGATTCTACCCTTTTAAAAGAAAAAAAGAGAAAAGAACTACCAGTAACTGTCGCAGAGCCATTTACAGCAGGGGTAATGGAATTCTTGTGAATTTGCAAACTATTAGTAAAAAGGGGAGCAAATGCAGCTATTTATTTACAAGCACAGTAGTTGGAGGGGGAGTCTTTTTAATTGCATTTGGAATCTATTGCAATGATTTCCCCATCTGAATGCAAAGTTGCCAACCGAAGCTTCAGTACATGCAATAGATTGGGGGGGGGGGGAGGGAATCTAGGTCAAGATGAGTAAATATGCTAAATGAACCATTACTTTACAACATAATTAGAAACGAGCACTTCCTCTCCCCCCACCACCACACCCCAGTAGAGAATTGGGACAGTCAGGAATAGACCTAAAAATAAGCATACATAAAAATGTAAGGAAAGCCCTGCTGGATCAGGCCAAAGGCCTGCCTCATCCTGCATCCTGTTTACACAATGCCAACCAGATGCCTGTGGAAAACCTGCAAGCAGCTGTGCAACCTGAGTGCAACAATTCTCTCCCTACCAATTAACTGGTAATCAGAGGCAGAGGAGTTGGGATATAGTCATTGTAGCTAGTAGCCATTAATAAGATAAAGGTAAAGGGACCCCTGACCATTAGCTCCAGTCGTGGCTGACTCTGGGGTTGTGGCACTCATCTTGCTTTATTGGCCAAGGGAGCCGGCGTACAGCTTCCGGGTCATGTGGCCAGCATGACTAAGCCGCTTCTGGCGAACCAGAGCAGCACATGAAAATGTCTTTTACCTTCCCGCCGGAGCGGTACCTATTTATCTACTTGTACTTTGATGTCCTTTCGAACTGCTAGGTTGGCAGGATCAGGGACCGAGAACGGGAGCTCACCCCGTCGCGGGGATTCGAACCACCGACCTTCTGATCAGCAAGTCCTAGGTTCTGTGGTTTAACCCACAGCGCCACCCACATCCCTTAGTATTAATGGTATCTTGGGAGAGTGCAGAGAAATGCATACAGTCATTATAATTTATAATCTAATGCAATTGGGTTTAAAGAGCCTGGTGGGCACACTAGTAGATCTCCCAGGAATATAAGAACCCTGTTAAGCCAGTGTAGTCCAGCATCCTGTTCTTCCAGTGGATCTGAGTGCTACAGTGTTGTCACCACAATAGAAGTTGTATTGGAAGAAGGAAACAGAAAAAGTAGTAGAGAAATATTGTGAAAAAAGGTATCACATATTCCCAAAGAAGTCACAGAGACCTCAATTCTGTTGATGGAAAACTGCTGGCCTGCTCATTAGAGTGGTCATCAAATTCTGGGTATACTTGGAAATCTGTTGTTTACCCTGTTTTGTTAGAGAGGAGTCTGGTCACTATAGGGCAGAGCTTTCCAAGTGGTGTGTGTGACACATTAGTGTGTCAGCTGCAGTGTGTAATTGTGTTGCACAAACACTCCCCATGCTCCTCCCAAGGCTGGAAAAAGTTAGTAAAACTGAAGTACTGTCGCAAAATGATGCACATCTAAAAAGTGTGTCACCAACATGGAAAGTTTGGAAAGCTCTGCTGTAGAGATATTAGGGGTTGCTGTCTACTCAAAGAAGACCCATTGAAATTATTGTGCTTGAGTTGGTCATGCCTGTTAATTTCACCTAAGTAGGAATAACATTAGAGACAACCCCAAGACTCTACTGCAGGTCTAAAAGGGGGCCCAGAATTCACAGCCACAGAAGCCATAGAGGTCTGGGCATCAATAAGGGCCAGTGATGTCACTGTGCTATTCATCACAGCCACCAGTGGCAATGTTGATGGCTGGGCTTACTAAACTCAAAAGTGAAGCCCATCACAATGATGTCTGCTGAGAATACCAGTGATCCATGTCAGTTTCTTACGACTTGACACAGGTTTAATGAGAGTTCTCAGGACTCAGAATGGGATTTTGTCTGGCTACTCATTAGGAATTGAAGGATTTGTCCGTTTCAGTTCTCTCTGGCTTCTCATTTTTCCAATCTTAAATTCACTTCTTCACATTTTTTGCAGCAATTTGCAGTTTGTTTTGTTTGTTTTTTTAAAAGTTTATCATAAAAAATCACCAGCATTTTATTGTGAATTTCTCCTAATGAACACATTTTTGTAGCAATATTTACATTTTTTGTTATCAATTTTCCCTAATATAATGCATGTTTGCATTGTTTTCATGAATATGTACATTTTAATACCCTTTTTTTCTAATACTTTCATTTGTTTGGATGGAAACTGCACTTCAAAATTTAAATAAATGCAGCCTGTTAAGGATTGCTGTGTTTTGGTTTGCATATTTAAATGTTTACTGAACTGAATTTCTTCCTCATCCCTACTTACTACTTAGGCAAGGCACAGACATGTATTTGCTTCCAAAGTATCCGGACTGATCCGGACTCTTTGTCTTCCTGAGTTTTGGCATGTCCCTGCATCCTTTGGTTTTCTTTTGGTCATGACTTATGGTGTGCTTGATAATGATAATGATAATGATGATAATGATAATGATAACAACTCTGGGCGGCTCCCAATAGAATATTAAAACACGATAAAACATCAAACATTAAAAATTTCCCTAAACAGGGCTGCCTTCAGATGGTCAAGTAGTCTTTTATTTCCTTGACATCTGCTGGGAGGGTGTTCCACAGGGCAGGCGCCACTACCAAGAAGACCCTCCCTGGTTCCCTGTAACCTCACTTCTCACAGTGAGGGAACCATCAGAAGGCCCTTGGCACTGGACCTTAGTGTCTGGGCTGAACGATGGGGGTGGAGACGCTCCTTCAGGTATCCTGGGCTGAGGCCGTTTAGGGCTTTAAAGGTCAACACCAACACTTTGAATTGTGCTTGGAAATGTACTGGGAGCCAATGTAGGTCTTTCAGGACCAGTGTTATATGGTCTTGGCGACCACTCCCAGTCACCAGTCTAGGTGCTTCTCCATCTTGCCCTCTGGGTTGTTTTTTGGCTTTGGCCTCTGACTAGCAAGGAAGCATAGGAGTAGCAAGCATTTGAGAAAGAAAATGTTAATCTTCGTTTAAGTCAAGTGTAGGAAGTAGAGGTGGGTGAACCCCTTTGTTGGGGAAAGCCCTGAAAGTATTTTGAAAGTACAGAATTATCTTTGACCTAATATGATGCAAGGCCCAAAGCTTTGTGGAGGATTCAACATGGTGGCCAATAAATACACAATACAGCTGAGCTGTGATGGCCTGGGAATGCGATTCAGAGGCTGAACCGGAGGAATCCCAGCCTGCACAGGAGTCCCCGCCTCCAGGGCCGGCTGAACTGGGGCAGGGCCTTGATTCTGAAGCGCCTGCACCTGTGCCGGATCCTCAGGAGTCTCCCCCTGGGTCCAGTAACCCTTCAGCCTCTCCTGAACTGCAGAGGCTCAGGGCAGAGAGGCGAAGGGAACTGTTTTCTCCCAGGAGGAGTGCTCGCCTTAAGGCCAGGAGAGGCGGGTCTCCTGGGGGCCGGGACCGCCCCTGGCCTCAGAGATGATAAAGGCCAGTCAGCCCGGTCCCAGGTTGCAGGAGCAACGTCGTTGATGAGCTGTTTCAGCCAGCATCCAGTCCTGTTTCCCCCAGAGTTCCTGTCCTTGCCTGGCTTCCCGCTGTCGACCCCGCTTTGCCCGAGGAGGACTGTCCGCCGACCCTCAACTCAGGTCCTGGACCTCGCCCCATGGTAACCTCCCCTCTGGACCAGCACATGAGCACTAATTCATAATGAAGTCTACTGATAAAAGCGCAAGAACATAACAGCAAAAAAAAATAATGCCTCTCCAGAACTAAATCTTCACCCCAGAAACAACCCCAACTAGTCCCTCATGCAGGAATCTTTTGCCCAGTGTGGGGCTTAAACCCATTAACATGCTTCCTTTCTTCCCCGATTTAGATGGAGGGATCGAGCAGAGTGGTAAACACCCAGCCTTTAAAAAATATAATATAAAAGCCCAATGCACAGCCATCGATTCCAGTCAATCTTCAGAGGTTTGCTAGTCAAACAGAACAAAACAGAGTCTTTAAAACCCTAAATGCCAAGGTCATAAATAGCCAGCCTCTCAAGGCCACAGAGTGTACAGGAAAGGGAATGGACCCCAGCCTTGTACAAGCCTTGCAAACTAAACCATTAAACTGAACCGTTGGGATATCCCCCCCATGACATGATTTCAGCACACTAGATGGTAAAGTACCTTTTGTTCCTACTCCCCAAAGTTCATGCACACTGTTCACCCCACACTGGAGAATGTGGCAAGTTATTATTTGCAGGTAAGTTGTATATCTTCTCTTTATTACATTTTATTATGTTGTTTCAACAGACTCTTAAAGCTGAAACAGCAACCGATAGCAGCTTTAAATCTCGGCCCATATTATTCCCCCCTTCTTTGAAGTTTTTCTCGCTTTCATGCACACACAAATATACTGTACCTTCCCCTTCATGAGACAAGTTTTATAGGTCCTTTGGCAAGGACTGCAATAGTGAAGAATCACTGGAAAGCAGTGATAGAGTGGGAGGAATGGAGAAAATGGGAGGCAGACATAGAGGTGGTGTTCAATAGTGGTTGGTCAGTCCAATGCATTTGTTTATAGCCAAAGCTCAACCTTTGCAAAAGAAGATTCGGCTATGAACACAAAGGAGGGTATGGAAGAAACTGCCACATTAACAATACAAACCACATAGTCATAAACATAAGTGCCAGATCCCTGCTTGAGCAGTGTAAGTAAGTAAATAAGCTTTATTGTAGTAGCAAAAGGCCATGACATGGTTGAGCAGTGGATTCAACTAAATAGCTTCCAAAATCCTTTGCATCTTCTACAATTCTATGAAAAGAATGCAGCCATTTATTTACTGAAGTTTATACCCTGCCCTTCCACAGTAGAAACAGCACTCAGGGTGTTTCACATCCTTTGAAAACAAAATACAGTCATACCACATGTTACGTTTGCTTCAGGTTGGGCGTTTTCAGGTTGATTCCTGCAGCGACCCGGAAGTACTGGAAAGGATTGCTTCCAGGTTTTGCTGCTCGCACATGTGCAGACGCACAAAATGACATCACGCACATGCGCAGAAGTGATGAATTGCAACCCATGCATGTGCAGACATGCAGATGCGGGCTGCATTCCTTTCAGGTTGCGAACGGGCCTCCGGAACGGATCCCGCTCACAACCAGAGGTACCACTGTAATAATAATGGGATGCATAATAAAACAAATTTAAACAACAATAAAAGCAGTGCCAGATTATCAAGTAGGCAGAGTAAGCACTGACCTATGGGCCCCATGCCTTTTAGGGGGTCCGTTCAATCCTCCCTTTACTTTGTGAACGCAACACCATGACAACAGATCAAAATAATATTGATTTGATCTTGAAAGAAAATTACAATCAGGTTTTCTTAGATCAATGTTATTCCACTAGAGGGCACATGTGGGGGATAGTCCGAAGACAGAGAAGAGCATCTATATAACATCTGTGGGACTTCTGGGTGAAGATGGTGAAAAGAAAAGCTCCCTGCCTTTGAGCTCTGTGGTGTGTTCTAGTTTTAATTTGTTTTTATTTTGAGTAGTTTAAAGTCAGTTGGCTCAGCAGATGTTAATTGCAGCATACAGACAAGGAGCCTATCTGTTGTCTGTAAGATCTCAAGGAAAAGGCAGGATGGTATTGAAAGCAGACCTGGCCATAGCATTAGGCAAAGGGATGCAGCTGCCTTAGATGGCAAATGTTGAGAAGTGTGCAAAACCAGTGAGGTTTTATCGAGCCAGAGTATGTGCCAGGCAGCCTATTCTGCACCCTCTAAGGTAGGCTGCTGCACTCAGATGTGACAGAGGATGCGGCCCCCATCACCAGTGTTGATATAAGTTTTAACTACCAGCCTGGTTGGCTTCAGTACATGGAAGGTGCAGTGCGAGCACAGCTAGTCGTTGCATCAGAGTGCTCTTTCTGGGTGGCAGCAAGAGAAGAGTGAAGTTCCTGGTGCTTCTCCTTCACTGGTCAATGTATGTCACCAAATACAGTGGTACCTCTGGTTAAGAACTTAATTCGTTCTGGAGGTCTGTTCTTAACCTGAAGCACCACTTTAGCTAATGGGGCCTCCTGCTGCCGCACTGCCGCCGCCGCACAATTTCTGTTCTCATCCAGAAGCAAAGTTCTTAACCCAAGGTAATATTTCTGGGTTAGCAGAATCTGTAACCTGAAGCGTTTGTAACCTGAGTTACCACTGTGTATGGTATTCCCTTGATGGTATTTCTGGGAGGTAGAGGGGTGGCCCTAGATCCTGTGGCCTGTGATAAAAGTCAAGGTGTGCTTCCTTTCTGCAATGATATGGAGTGGGGGATGGCAAAGAAAGGCTCTGGCTTCAGTTTCCCTCTCCCCCCTTGCCCCGCACCCACTACAGACACGTAGCTGGTGAGAGGTACAAAATGGATTTGCCAGCCTTGCTATTAAAGAGACATATCCCAGGCACTTAGAGGGGGAGGGGAACCATTTTCTCCCCACTTGTGTCATAAAAATCTTGCATCAAAAATACAATAAAGGCAGATTTACACAATCAAAGGCCCCTGTGGGCTTCTTTCCATCTGTATTCCACATGGGCCTTTGATCGATTGAGTTAAACCCAAGCGGGTTGTTTTTCCTCCTACCATTCTTCCCTCCTACCATTCCTCTTCTTTTTTGCTGATTCTATTAGACTGCATTTTCTGGCTTATTTGTTTCATTATTATTATTTTTTTAAGAAAAGAATCTTGCCTCTTCTCCAAAGTGCTCTTGACAGAATAAATAATTCCTGTCTCATCGCTGCACCAACACATGCACACATTTTATCATTACAAAACCCTGTGAGTTTTGTTAAGCTGAGAAACAGCCACTGGCTCAAGATCATCCAGAGATGCTACATAACTGGGTGAAGATTAAAACATGGTTCTTCCTATTCTACTCAAAGCTCTAGCCCAGTCTTCCCTAACCACATGCCCTCCAGAATCTTTGGGCTATAACTCCCATAATCCCAGACCATTGGACATGCTGGCTGCAGCTGATGGAAAATGGAATCCAGCATAACAGGCAAGCACCAAGTTGGTGAAGACTGCTTCAGCCTTTAATACTATACTGCTTTCTCTTATGATTTCTTGTTAGGATATGATACATTCTGCATTCTTGTACAATAGACATGGAGACATCTGCAGGTAATGTGAAGATGAGTAGTCATTTGGAAGCTATATATTTTTATCTTGTAGTTTTACTTGTACGAAGGCTAATGCTGTGTAGTGCAATGTTGTAGTCCAGGCATGTCCAACTTCAAGTAGCCTGTGATCTACGATCCAATATCATAAACAGACAGTGATCTAACACCCAGGGATGGGTGCAGGGTGGGCGGGCAGGCACTGGTTACTTCCCCCAAGGGAGCAGGGTGGGCGGGCAGTCGCTGGTTGCTTACCCTGATGGTGCAGGTTGGGTGGGCGCTCAGCTCTCTCTCCCTCCCAAGCCAGCCCTTTCTCCCTCCCCCCCCCAGCAGCTCTCTCCCCCAAGCCAGCCCCCCTCTTCCCCCAAACAGCTCTCTCCCCCCCCTCAAAGCAGCTGGGCTGCAGAGTTGTCCAGGGGGATGCTGCCTCCCCCCCAAAAAAAGCATGCAATCTCTCTCTCCCTGCACCCCTCAAACCAGCAGGGCTGAGGATAGGCCCATCTTACCCATAGAGGCTAGTGGCGCGGGGCGTCAGGACACCAGACGAGAGTCCGGGGAACACTGAACAAGTGCGCTGAGTGAGCGAGGCTGTGTGCACCGCTTCTGCCAAGCATTGGCTCAGTTTTTTCCCTTTTAGCCTGCAGGCGCTGAATTCTGCGAGGCACCAGAAGGCTAAAAGAGAAAAAACCAAGCCAACGCTTGGCTGGAGTGGCACACGCACCCTCGGTGCAGGTCCACTCACTTGGTGTGCTGCCTGCCATGGCAACTGCGGCATGAAGCAGCCAGCTGAGCCAGGAGATGCCACATGTAGCCTCCGTCTCTTCCCCCCACCAGAGGAACTGCCCTCCAGCTGCTGCCCACCTTCCCAAGCCCTGAAAAAAGGTCAGCAACTCTGGGAAAGGGGGGACGCCGGAGGAATCTTTGCACCACGCACTGGATATGCTTAAGACGGCCCTGGCTGTGGAGCTGTTGCTCCCTCCCACCCATCAAAGGGAGCCTCGCAGCTGAATCCAATAGTGCCTGCCCTCCCCCCTTCCTCTTTCCCCCCTGTCAAAGGGGGCCATGCAGCTGGTCCTAGTCCTGATCCCTCCTTCCCTTCTTCCTTTCCTCCACACAGCTCCTCCTCACGCTTCCCTCCATCTCCAGCAGCTGCCCCCTTCCCCGATTGGGAAAGCCATGATAACCCCACCTCCCCTCTTCCAGCAGCATCACGCAGACCTCTCCCAGCTCCCTCGTGCCTTCCTCCGTCCCCCCACGTGCACGCTGCTCAGAGTTGTTGCATCTCTGTGGAGACTGACAATGGCGGCTGCTGCTGCATCTGAGGTTGCAGAGAAAGGCCCTGAGGTCAACCAGAAAAAAAAAACCACGGTTCACTGGGGACTCACAATCAACATGTTGTACATGCTGTCGTCTACCACTAGGTGCCACACTTGGTGTATTCTGCTCTCCATTGCCGTTTTCAACTGCACTACATACTCCAGCTGTGTGCCTCCAGATGTCCCTGGACTCCAGCTCCCATCAGTCCTAGCTACCATGGGATTGTGGAAGTTGTTTTTTTAAAAAATATATTTTTAATTACTTTTTCATTAATAACATTCCAATTAATAACATATCAAATCTTGCCATATCATAACATGAATAATAAAGCCAATTATACATTCCAAATTAAATAATTTAATGGGACTTCCCATGTTCTGGCTAGTAGGAGAAGGTCTTTAATTCTTGTTCCTGAATTTTCCTCTGTTTATTCTCAATATCATAGTTCCGATCTTAACCCTTTATCATCATGACAATCACTGGTATGCAACTTTCAATCGTATTAGCATGCAAGAGGAATTGTATTCATTCTGTTGTTTTACAATTGTTTTCGGTGCTGTCCCCCCTCAGAGGGCCCCTTTTTAATCCATGCTCTGAACTCTAAAACTCTGGGCTGGCTTCCAGCTTTCCTTTGTTTAATAAAATTCAAAGAAGTCTTTCAAGTCTCTTAACGAGCTGATGTTTCCCAAATCCAAATAAAGGTCTTCCATTGAAAGCAATGCCATAAGGTATAAAGGTAAAGGTAAAGGGGCCCCTGACCATTAGGTCCAGTCGTGACCGACTCTGGGGTTGCTCATCTCGCTTTATTGGCTGAGGAGCCAGCATACAGCTTCCGGGTCATGTGGCCAGCATAACTAGGTCGCTTCTGACAAACCAGAGCAGCACACGGATATGCCGTTTACCTTCCCGCCGGAGCGGTACCTATTTATCTACTTGCACTTTGACGTGCTTTTGAACTGCTAGGTTGGCAGGAGCAGGTACCGAGCAACGGGAGCTCACCCCATCGTGGGGATTCGAACCGCTGACCTTCTGATCGGCAAGTCCTAGGCTCTGTGGTTTAACCCACAGCGCTACCCACGTCCTGCCATCACGTATATTCCACAGTTAATAATTGTTTGGTTCCTCTAGAATCCAAGCTTGCTCCCCCCCCCCCAACCGGGCCCTAGGGGAAGCTTGCATAGATCAAAGATTCACTATCACATGGACAAAAATCCATGTGAGCAGATGCAGTTTTTTGTGTGAAATATTCCCCAGTTTTAGTCCATCAGCTGTCTTTCACCCCCTTATGGAGGCTCCTTTCTTTTTCGGTGACACCACAGTTTATGCCATTTTATCGTCCCAAGCTAAAAGCACATCTAATCTTGTTTTTGTCAGTTCTAATTAGAGCCCTCCACTAGGGACCGCGCCATAAAATATCAAATTCCAAAGTTTTTATACAGTTCCCCCTGCATTCCATTTAATTCTTTGATCTTTCTTTGTGAGGCTTGCCAAATCATGAAATAACAAATATAGAGAAGAAACAGAAGAAACAGCCACTCACCTCACATAAAATGTAGCGAAATATTGAGAGTCCTTTTCAAATTAAATCTTTGGCACTCAGTGACTGAATTATTTAGCAGGTCCCCTTTTTTTGCCTCCTTCTTTCCAGAACATGCCTGTTTCAAAGTCCGAATTCAAATATTTTCTGAAGAACAGGGATCCTCCTGCTCATGGCAATGGCTTTGGAGAGTTTCCAATTCATGCGATACTCAGCACCCAGCATCCCTGCCCCCACGTTCTGTAGCAAGCAGGAGTTTTCACATGACCCGCAGGTGACGGCAAGCCCCCCCTGCCCTGAGGGGGGTCAGCAGGGATAATTACCCCCATATTATCCCTGAATAATTGCACAATTGGAGTCTGGTGCCATGGGAAAGCAGCCAAACGCCATGGCGATCAGATTGGAAGTGGGATTATGGAAATTGTAATCCAACAAAATATAGAAAGCCACAGATTAGCCATCCTTGGACAGTCAGAGATGCTGTAGCTACAAACTTCCTGCTCTGAGTTTGACTAGATGACCTCCAAGGTTACCTTTGAACACTATTGTGCTCAATATTGTTCAATAGTATGAGAAGAGGGTGTCACTCAGTGCAGAAGGAAGGATGGGAATAAATTGAAAGCGACTTTTGAAAAAGATATAAAAAGCAGAGAGTTTGAAATTAAAATATCAAAGTTAAATAAAGAAGTCTTACAGAGTAAACAAAAAATACAAAAATGTATAAATTATTAAATAATATACAAATAGATCAAAAAATTAAAAGTAAGAATATGTTAAGGTGGGAACAAGATTTAGGTTATGAAACTGAATACAAAGATTGGGTTAAATTTTGGACAAAAAAATATAAATTTTACGGCTTCTTATCAATTGAAATAAAATTTCATGAAGATGCACCATAGAAGGTATATGTCGCCAGATAGGTTGGCAAAAATGCAAAAACCGGGTGATAATAAGTGTTGGAGGTGTAATAGAATGATTGGAACCTTATACCATATGTGGTGGTCATGTCCGGAACATAATAAATATTGGAATATGATAGATGAGGAAATTTAAAAGCTAATAAAAACATCACATAATGAAAGTCATATTTATTAGGAATTTTGAATGGTGACATCCCGAATGACAAAATTAATATTTTCTTGTATGCAACAACAGCAGCAAGAATGTTAATAGCCAATAATTGGAAAGGGAATTACATTCCAACTAAAGAAGAATGGCTGAATAAATTATGCAAATACTTGGAATTAGCAAAGCTGACTGATTTGATAAGACAAAAACAAAATAATATAATCCAGAAACAATGGAAATGTTTAAATGATTATTTATGTAGACAAATATTAAATGTAAGGTATTGGTTGTGTTTAGAATAGATTTATGAAAAATTTAGAAAACTTAGTGATTAGAATATTTGTATGAAATTGTATGGGGAAAATACGGAATAACAGATAAAATTTTGCTTAAAATATATATAGGAAGTGCAGTGTAAGCGATGGAAGTCAACCAATGAAATTTTATTACAGTATTGCAATATCTGTAGAATAAATTTGGAAGAAATTATTCCAACTTTTCTTCTTTTTCTCCTTATTTTTTCTTTTTCTTTTCTTCCTTTTTTCTGTTCTTTTTTTATACATGTGCGCTTATCTGAAATATGTATGTATGTGTGTGTGTGTGTGTGTGTATTTGCAATATTTTGCTTAGATTTTGTAATAATTACGTTAAATAAAAAAATTATAAAAGGAAATGCTTCTGGTTCTTCAGAAGGAAGGGAGGAAGTCAAACACTGAAATGTTAAAATGCTTGTAAAATAAATGAAATGTATAAATTTGAAAAGTATAAATTAAAACCTAGAAAAAAAGGAGAAGAAAAAGGATGAATTCTGGGTCTAGCAAGGTGCCCCTTTGTGGTCCATTGGGATGTGTCCTAGAGAATTGGTTCATTGTGGCGGGAGGGCTGGGGGGCAATTTGACCAAGCAAAAATTAAGGCAATTTTGCCAACAGGAATGGCCCCTTAATGACCTTGGTGAACTTGTTGTTTGGCCGGAATTTGGATTTATAGATTGCGCTATTATTTTGAAATTGTTGGAGTTCCTTAGGAACACTGGAAAATGGGATGAACATGATCATGGATAATTGTTTGATGATTTGATGTTGAAACCTGCTTTGATGAAGCCTTGTAGGTTTCTGACAGTCTTAGAAAAGGCTCCTCTGATCCCGCGCCCGGTACTTTCTGATCCTGAAGAATATGACCCTTATGTGTCTCACCCCAATCCTGTCCCTCTTGATGGCACTCTTGTTCACACTGACCTGGCACCATCCCCAATTCAAGACAGAATGTCTCGATATCAGATATCAGAGTCTGTACCCTCTGAGGCAAATACAGTCATACCTCATGTTACATTCGCTTCATGTTACGTTCTTTCAGGTTATGTCCCGCGGCGACCCGGAAGTACCAGAAAGGGTTACTTCCGTGTTTCGCTGCTTGCGCATGCGCACAAGCGCCAAAGCGTGCTGCACACCTGCACAGATACGGCGCTTCCGGTTGCGCTCTTTTCATGTTGTGAACAGGCCTCCGGAACGGATCCCGTTCACAACCAGAGGTACCACTGTATCTGCAGGTCTCCAGGCACAACTGACCTGGGTTCACACCTCATTCTCCAGCATGGACCGTTTCAATTGGAAGAATCAAATGCCCAGTTTTTTTAGCTGACCCAGATCAAATGACCAGTCTAATGGAATCAATCATGTCCACCCAAAGCCCACTTGGGTAGACCGTAAGCAGTTGGTGGACCCTCTTTTGACTCGTGAAGAGCTGAGGCTACAGTTAAGGGAGCCCCAACCCTCAGATCAAGGGGACCCTCGGGCATACACAGAAACTGCTGTCCCCTCTCAGGACCCAACTTGGAAAATAGATGATGGGTGTTGGGAGACAGACTGCCTTACAGAAGCCAGATACAGAAACAAACAATTTTACTATTTTTACTACTCCACTCAGTGGTGTAGCTATACGGGTGTGGGCGGGATGGATCACCTCGGGCAGCATTGGGCCTGCAGGGCACCCAAGCTGCAGCCTTCTGTCCTGGGCGCCCCCCAGCTGGTGGGCACTCTGGTGGGATGCGGAGGTTCGGGTGCCCTGCAGGCCCAGCGCTTCCCAAAAAGGGGAGGTGAGAAGGTGTTTTGTGTCATTTCACCAGTTCTCCTGATTTTTACTGCATTTTAAAAGATTACCTGTGCACATCAGGAGAACTGAATTGGAAGGCAGAATATTTTCCTGAAAATCTCTTCCAGTCAAAAAGGTGTACAAAAAGCATCTATTCAGAACCATGTGCATAAAAAGTGTATATTAGTGAGAATCATGTACAAAAATACCTTAGATTACAGAGAATTGCTTACAAAAAAAATTGCACAGAGATATCTACAAAGTTTCATGTAGGTTTTTCATTTATATTTCCTAATGCAAATTGATGTGGAAATGAGGTGAGCTGAATTTAAGACTGAGATAGGAGGTAAAAACTGAAAAATGAGAAATTGAGTCTAAGAGATGCATCCATTCCTGCCAGTGTGGAAGTCTGTAACACAACAAAGATAATATGCAGACTCTCCAGCTGAATTATTCACAGTAGGAGCAGGGGGAGAACGGGGGGTGGGGGGTGAGTCTAGATTAGTTATTGAAACCGATACAGCCAAAGAAGTGTGGTACATCAGCTAAGCAGGCATCTAATAACATTTTGATCTCTAAAAAGCTAGCATTTTGAGTATCTTTATGGACAATGGGGCCGATACACATTCACACTCATATCACAGTGGCTAAAATAACATAATTGTTATGTTGTTATGTTACATTGGGTTCCTTCCAATTCTACAGATCTATGATTCTAACTATTAGAGTCCTAAAGCAAACAATTTTGGCCTCCATCTTCATCAGCTGCTCTGGTGGGCATCAAAGGGTGGAATATTCAGAAATGTGGCATTTGCTGTATCTGAGTGATGCCTCCAGATTAAGGCCATGTAGTGTTAATATATAAGGTCCATGGACCCAGCCATTTCTCTTGTTTCCCAATCTTTTGCTTTGAGACTTGAATATATTCGTCTCTATTTTAGAATCCACTGTAATAAATAAGTTTTAATGATTAACTGCATTTCTGGATCCTGGAAGAAGGATAATAATCCTTAGTCTGAAAATATTTTTTCATTATACTAACAAAATAGAGATCGGGAAGGCCAGTGTCTTCAGATAAGTAGCTTCAACTCCTCCACTCTTCCCATGGTTTATTTAGGGAAGGGCACTTTCCCCCCACAATTTATGAAGATGATAAACTGCAAATAGAAATAAAGCTGTAATCCTAAGCGTGCTTATTTGGAAGTTAGCTCCATCCAAATCAATCAGACCTACATAAAAGAAAATATACTTTACTGGAAGGGGTAGCTAATACCCCAAAATACAGAATGAGAATTCAAGATTATCTTAACAGATTGGAGAACTGTGCCCAAACTAACAAAATAAATTTCAATAGAGACAAATGTAAGGTTCTCCACTTGGGCAGGAATAACCAGATTCACAAATATAGGATAAGGGGGCGTCTGGATTGCCAGCAGTACAGGTGAAAAAGATCTAGGGATCTTAGTAAGTTAACATGAGTCAATGGTGTGATGCAGCAGCAAAAAGTGGGGAAAAGAAAAAAGCTAATGCTATTCTAGGCTGCATCAACAGAAGTATACTGTCCAGATCATGGGTAGGCAAATTAAGGCCCAGGGGCCGGATCTGGCCCAATTGCCTTCTCAATCTGGCCCACGGACGGTCTGGGTATCAGTGTGTTTTTACATAAGTAGAATGTGTGCTTTTATTTAAAATGCATCTGTGGGTTATTCGTGGGGCATAGGAATTCGTTTTTCTTCAAAATATAGTCCGGCGCCCCACAAGGTCTGAGGGAAAGTGGACCGGGCCCCTGCAGAAAAAAATTGCTGACCCCTGGTCCAGATCAAGGGAAATCATAGTTCCATTCTATTCTGCCTTGGTCAAGCTACACCAAGAGTACTATGTCCACTTACCCTCTGATTCTGGATTTCTGCGGATCTTATGCAAATTTCTGTTTCTGTGTGTGATGCGGTGGATTTTCAGAGCACAATTTGATTTGGGGTCATTTCCAAATATTCTCCACCTGTTCTAGGACTTTTTTTTAATGTGATCATTCAGCATCCTTCCTGACATCTAGGGTTATTCACCTTTTCTGAGAGGGTATGGTTGCTTGGAACAATCTGTATTATTCATGAGATTCTTACATATTTCTCCCTGCTCCCACATGTCTATATGTTTATTTAAGATTTTAAAACCTTAATTAATAATTAACCTTGCCTCTGAACTTACTCAACAGTGCATCCAGAGCATGGCAGAGTGATGGTCCCCAATTAGATCTAGGGCTGGACAACCTGATGCCCCACAAATCTCAGCCATGACCTAGCTTGTACTAAAAACCTTCATTTTAGTGTGTCCATATAGCATATTTCCCAGACTTATTTGTAACAGCATTTTTTTTTTTTAAGAAAAGTGATTGGACAGACATATATGCCACCAACCTACCATCCCTTTCGGCTTTTAGCAACCACTTTAGGCCCACTAAGCAATGCTGGGTCAAAAGCAGAGAATCAATGCCACCACCTAATCTGAAAAGGCTAGCACATATGTTCTCCTTGTTAATGTTCCCTTCCCATTAATGAGAATAATAGCACAGGCCTAGAATGTTGCCTTCATTTAACAGCTAAGGAAGAAAGAAAATGCTTCCCTCAGCACATGGCACAGTTCCAAGAACCACCTGGAGAATCCAGATAAGGTTGAAAGGGGTGGGGGTGGGGAGTTGGCATTACAACAACAACAACAAAAAAAGAATTTTAGCTCAAGACACTGGTAAAGAAAAGGCATCACTATTTAAAAAAAGAGGGAACACTGAGAGTCACTGCCATACCCTGGGCAGCCAATGGCAAGTTGGGGAGAAAAGGGTGGCCCAAATGATCAAGAGGTTAGAGCATCTTTCCTTTCAGCCCTGGGGCCACATGCCAGTTTGAGCTATGGAGCTATGGAGTTCTTGCATTGTGGGTGAAGTAACTGTGTGTATGTCTCAATCCACTTTCTTCACACTATGCACCACATATCTCTATTCTGCCCCTCCTTAAGCTGCACTCCTAACCTGGCTGGGTGGGGCCAGAAGTAGGCAGAGCAACAAATGTGAATTTTTACTTATGTACAGTAGGATAGTTTCTACAGACTCACATGTAGAGTAGTTTCTACACACTCTACCCTCCGTCCAGGCAAATAAGAGGCATTGTTGGAGTGCGAGGACACATTCCAGCCAAGTTAAGGCATTCAAGGAGGGTACAAAGCTGGGCTGGAGATTGGCATGGCCTGATGAGGGTGGGTGGCTGGAGAGAGTTCTGGTTGCCAAATAGACTTGGGGTGGGCACTTGAGGCTTTTGAGTTTAGAAACAAGGTGCCAAACAATGCCATCCTAACCATATCGGCTCAGAAGAAGTAAGTCCTACTGAATTCAGCAGAGCTTAAGGTAAATGTAAAGGGGCCCCTGACCATTAGGTCCAGTCGTGGCCGACTCTGGGGTTGCGGCGCTCTTCTCGCTTTGGTGGCTGAGGGAGCCGGTGTACAGCTTCTGGGTCATGTGGCCTGCATGACTAAGCTGCTTCTGGCGAACCAGAGCAGCGCACGGAAACGGCGTTTACTTTCCTGCTGGAGCAGTACCTATTTATTTACTTGCACTTGGACATACTTTTGAACTGCTAGGTTGGCAGGAGCAGGGACCGAGCAATGGGAGCTCACCCCATTGCGGGGCTTCGAGCCACCGACCTTCTGATCGGCAAGTCCCAGGCTCTGTGGTTTAACCCACAGCGCCACCCACGTCATCAGAGCTTATTCTTAGGTAAATGGGGTTAGGAGTGCAGCCTAAGAAGGGGCAGAATAGAGGTAGGTTGTGCATAGTGTGGCGAACGTGGACTGAGACATACACACAGTTACTTCACCCACAATGCAAGAACTTTCATTTTGGGTTCAGCTCCATCATACAGACCCCATACTCCTTCCCTCCAGAAGAGCTGTCAAACTCTTCCTTTGGTCTCTGTTTTGCTTTGAGCCCCAATGGAAATTTAGCCAGCATGCTCCAAACTGGCTTCTTCTCCTTTCTAAAGCCACACAGTACAATACCAGCCAATACTACAGCTTTTTATTGCAGTCGTTAAGAGTCGTCAACAGGCTCATCACAGCTATCTGCCAATCACCCATTCCCACCACCCTTCTGAGTAATACCCCTCCCCACCTTCTCACTATATAGAAGGGTCTGGAAACTTCTGTTTCAGTGTATCTGAAGAAGTGTGCATGCACACGAAAGCTCATACCAAGAACTGACTTAGTTGGTCTTTAAGGTGCTACTGGAAGGAATTTTTTTTGTTTTGCCTATGGCAGACCAACACGGCTACCTATCTGTAACTGGAGCTTTTTAAGCATCAGCCTTCAATCTTCCTCTGCTCCCAGCAGCCCAAGGCACTGACATCAGCCCCAGAGATACTTTTTGTAAATAGAACAGATGATAAAATAGCCTTTAGGCTTTTAGTGTCCCCCCCCCATTTGTAATGAAAGAAAGAAAGAAAGAAAGAAAGAAAGAAAGAAAGAAAGAAAGAAAGAAAAAGAAAAGAAAGAAAAGTATTTTATAACCAATTTTCTAAAAGGCACTAAGGCACCAGAGAGCCAAGGGAGATTGAGTTTTTCAAAGTCCTGTTGTGAAAGCGACTGGTGGCTTGAAAGCCCATCTCAAATGTAATTTGCTGGTATAGGGTGGTTACACAATGAGGTGTGTAAATGCTACCCTCCCTACAGAGTTCCCTTCAGCTGTTCTTATGATTATGTGATGTTCCGGGAAAACCAACGCAATGTGGAGCCTGACTCCAAGTCCCAGCTGCTATTTGCACATCAATGCCAGAAAGGGCGGGCAGACAATTCTTATCAGATCTTTAAAACTTCCCATTTCCTCTTTCTTTCTTTCTTTCTTTCTTTCTTTCTTTCTTTCTTTCTTTCCTTAAAAAAAAACCCACCACTGTTGCTAGTCTTATTTTCATTATTGAGAATTTTGCTACTGAAGATTGGCGTGCATCCCAAGGCAATTTCTAATGCCAATTCGCCATATGATTGTAGGTGAGTGGGTTTGTGTCACACTCAGAAGATTATCCCCCATCGTTGTTGAATTTGTCTTTCATGAACTCTTGGAACTGAATCACACAACAAGTTTTATTTATTTATTTCATGAGATGAGGCAATACAATTCAGGCGGGTGGGAAATGGAAGAGAGAATTACATTTAACCAAATTCTGATTGTTAGGATTTGTTAGGAGCATAAGAAGAGCCCCACTGGAGCAATCCAAAGGAGCACCTAGTCCAACATCTGGTTCTCATGGTTGTCAGCCTGATGCCCACATGCAGCACCCCAAGCAGAACCTGAGTGCAATGGTGCTTTCTCTCCACTTGTGAATGGAAACAGAGGTGCACTTGTCTGAGTATTTGTTTGGGTGAGGGGAGGTAGAGAAACAAATATGTGGCAATCACATCAATTTCAGACCAATTTAAATTTTATGTTTGAGATGTGCTTTCAGGTTCTCCATTCTCCTATGCCTAAGAATGGACAAATCTGCATTTTGATTTCTTTCTATTACTAATTTTTCCAAGTTCCCCATTTCTGCATCATTTTGTGGCTTTTGATAAAGGTGCACTGTCCACAAGTCAATTCATAGGCCTTTTCATGCATGATTCTCCTAATATTATATGCATTTCATATGCAATTTTGCCTTATATAAACATATTTGCATGCAATTTCCTTGAATATATGTGCTTTTCTAGGCATTTGTAAAAAGAAATAAACTGGAGAACTACATCACAAAATTCAGTGAAGTGTGAATTTTAAATAGGAGGTGGTTTACATATTAGTTTGAGAAGAAAAATATCAGCTTCACAATATCAGTTTCACAATGAAAGCTATCAACAATGAAAACAGACCATTTCATAAATAAAAACACATACAAAGTTTTTTGAAAAAACAACAGCAGCAACAACACTTGTATGTTTATCTTCAAGGTTTATTTGTTGTTGCAGCCATCATGGTCATTTCAGCTATCACTACAAAGAAATATACATTCTATCCATACTATACAGAATGCACACAGATAAACCATTAAAAGACAGTATTAGCCAATTTATACATACAGTTGTACCTCAGAAGTTGACAGAATCTGTTCTGGAACTCCGTTCAACTTCCAAAACATTCAACTTTCAAAGCACAGCTTCTGATTTGCTGCAGGAAGCTCCTGCAGCCAATTGGAAGCCGCGGAAGCCCCATTGGACTTTTGGCTTCCAAAAGAACATTCAAAAACTGGAACACTCACTTCTGGTTGTCGATCACTCAGAAGTCGGAATGTTTGATTCCCAAGTCATTCGGGAGCCAAGGTACAATTGTATATATTTGCCAAAAAACCTAGGGAACACTGCTGGACTATAGAGGAACATAAAGTAGAAAGGTCTCCTGCTTTAAATACCTGCATATAGTCTTTAATGCCTCAGGAAGCAGGAAAGTGCATGCGGACTATGTTACTTTCAAGGCTCAGAGGGGCTCATTGGCTATACAAAAATTGTATAGATCCAAAGAAGGCTATTATATACCAGCAGCATTGAAATTATTTGAAGTAAAGTCTATAGCCCAACTCTTATATGGTGCCCAGCTATGTAGGTTTCTTTCCAAATTTGACATTGCTGGAGTGCATACAATCTAAAGTTAGGTCCCTAGAGGTGTCATCAATGCCATCTTGGGGCTGGAGGCAGGTCTCTTGAGCACAGAGGCCAGAGTATGGAAGTTTATTCTCAACTATTCACTAAGATTAATGTTTTTTTTCTCCCTACTGAGCTTCCTCCCCTTGTTCTCAAGGTTGAATTCCAGTCTGCATGGTATCAAACAGTTATGACCAAAATTCTAGCTCTGGGCTTTTTCCTTTGAGCATCTGCTCAGAATGAGCTTTGAGCAGGCTAAATTAGCCATCAAACACACAGACACAGAAAGCCAAATGGATCTGGATAGGTCCCTCTTCTTTATTGTCAGTGATTACAGTAGGTTTCTTTGAACTCCTAAGGAGTATTTAAGCAATCTGGATTTGCCTAAACATCATAGGGCATTCACCCTGGCTCAATACAGTGCTCTCCCCTCTGCTGTTCTTGAAGGTCACTACAGAAAAATCCCCTATTTGGAGAGATGCTGTTCCTGTGACTCTGGCCAAATTGAAATTGTAGAACACGTGCTTCTCCAGTGCTTGTTTTACAGAGATTTATGCTCTGACCTTATCTTGCCCATACGTCAGAAATAAACAGAGTTCTGAACAGTTACTTGCCACTCTGCTGCTCCTAAATAATAATCCCAGTATAATATACAAGGTGGCTAATTTTGTGCAGCAGCAATTAAAATATGACATATAATGACTAGCACCTTTGTTGTTGTTTAGTCGTTTAGTCGGGTCCAACTCTTCATGACCCCCTGGACCAGAGCACGCCAGGCACTCCTGTCTTCCACTGCCTCCTGCAGTTTGGTCAAACTCATGCTGGTAGCTTTGAGAACACTGTCCAACCATCTCGTCCTCTGTCGTCCCCTTCTCCTTGTGCCCTCCATCTTTCCCAACATCAGGGTCTTTTCCAGGGAGTCTTCTCTTCTCATGAGGTGGTCAAAGTATTGGAGCCTCAGCTTCAATAGCACCTAGGAGTAGTATAATCCAGTGTTTCTCAACCTTTTTCTGACCGTGGCCCCCTTCTGACCTTGTTTCCTTCCTGTGGCCCCTCTGTCCTACCAGTAGAAAGGTAGCTATTTTGTTTGTAAATAGAACATGTCTTATTTATAATTTTTATAATTATATAAATTATATAATTTCACCTGCGGCCCCTTGAAATATCCCAGTTGAGGAAACACTGGTATAATATACTGACAGATGGTCACCCCTAGGTCAGAAGGCTTCTGACAAGTAAATGAACAACTAGAACTGCTTTTTAATGTATATGTGATTTTAAACTTTTTTTATTGTGTTCTGAGCTTTTAAATTTTGCAAAAAGGCAAAATGGACTAATTTCTCCCCCATCTCTAGTTGTGCCTGCATTTTAGTCCTGCACCATCACTCAGCCTTCTCCCATCTTGTTTATCATCGAGCTGATTGGCCTAATGGCAGGATTAAGTGTTATATGCTGATTCCTACCACCCCTTTAACTCAAATGAACTCTCCAATGAACTACCCTAAATAATTCTGCCTCCATCTTTCATGCTGACATCCTCCAAGTATTTACAGGAGATTATAAAACCACCTCTTTGGTCATTCTTTATCTGAGTGGTGTATAATTAGTTCCTTTAATCCTTCCACATAGGTCAACCCCTTCTCTAAGCCCTTAAATCATTTTTATCACCTTTTCCTGGATCCATTCCAGTGGACTGGTGACTCCCCACCACTCTCTATTTTTCTCATATGCCCATCTTCCTAAAACATGCAGAATCACACTTTTCAAACCAGTTACATGAATCAAAACAAAGCTATCCTTTGGAATTTGCATTTCTATGCATTTTATGATACAGTACGCGAAAAATGTGCACAAAATGTGTATGTTAGTGAACATACATATTAGGGGAAGATGTGTACTTGTCAAAATAGTATACATAAATGTGTAATTTCAGAGAAATTCAAACTAAAATGCTGGTGAATTTTCATGAGGATTTTCTTTGAAAATTGCTGAGGAAATGTGGACTGAATTTAAAATTGGGAGAAAAATAAGAAGCTGAGAGTAATCAAAACTGGCATATTCATTTATCCCTGCTCAGAAACTAGGGAGCTACAAAACCGAACTGGATGGAAAGGACCCAGAAGAAGCAGAGGTATACAAGTTGCCTCCTATACTGTACACAGAATGGAACTTTGGCTCTGTCAGTAGACCATGAGACTGTTAATCTCAGGGTCATAGGTTTGAACCCCATTCTGGGCAAAATATTCCTGCATTACAGGGGATTAGACTACATTACCCTTGTGATTCCTTCCAGCTATAGTGCTCTATGATTCTGTGATTCTAGGTCCCCAAGAAACACTGGAGCCAGAAAAAGAAACCAAGCCCTGGATCCCAGGGAGGGGTCAAGTGGGCTGTCAGGGGAAAAGAACTACTTCAATGTTACTGGGCATTTCCAGTCATTCCTCTCCTGCAGTGGGGCAGCCCTCCAGCATTTCCTCCAGCCAGCAAGCCTCCACCCTGGGGAGAATTGCCCGATGACAAGCTAGGTGTTGTTGGCCCTGTCTTCCACGCCATGCCTTAGGTCATGTAGATGCCAGCACTAGGGTGAACAGACCACTCACCCAATGCAGGGGCTCCTCACTTGCCTCATTAAAGCCATGTCTGCCCTGCTCTTCAAAAGGAAGAAGCAGAGGGCATGTCACTTGGATCAGCATCTTAGTTTGCACCCAGCCATGCAATTCACCTGCTGCACCTTTTAAATTTGCCTTTCTGATCTACTGCACTTATTTAAGCATTAAAGATTTTGGCAAAACCTGAAATCTAAGTTCATTCTTCATCAAGTGAGAGTTAGGCCAGGGCAAACAAAGGAGAATAGCTGGTGAGTTGAGGAGGAGGAAGAGTCAGGAAGCTTCCACTGCTGACCAGTATCTGCTGCCTGAGGTGGCCACCTCACTATTCCTAATGGTAGAGCTAGATCAGGCCCACTCACTTTTCTCTCCATTCTGCACCTTTTCACTTTGGAAAGCTTTAGATAGCTGAAGTGCCAAGGACTTTAGGGTTGCCAAATGTCCAGGAATTCCAAAAATGTCCTCTTTTTGGGTTACTACATGCCAACCCGGTGGTAATTTTACATTTTAAAGCAAATGTCCTGGATTCTGGGGTTGTGGTTTGTTTGCTTTTAAGTGTGCGGGTGGCTCTGGTTCAGGCTCTGGAATGGGTGGCCCAAGCTCTGGCTCTGACTGACTGGTGTGGGCAGCCTGGGCTTGGGCTTTGGCTCTGGTGCAGGCAAACTGGGCTCTGGCACTGGTGTGGGCAGCCTGGGTTCTGGCTCTGGCATGGACGGCTTGGGCTCTGGCATGGGCAGCTCAGGCTCGGCAGTAGCAGAGAGGCTATTGGGCGATTGTCCTAAAAAAGTTCAGCAACTTTTTGTGTCCAGATTTTTACCTCTTGAAATATGGCAACACTAAAGGACTTTAGCTGCCAATTTCAGTTCTCTAAGTTTCTAATTCTTCCATTCTTAAGTTCTGCACGCTTTTGCAGTCATCTGCATTAAAAAATAATAATAATCATTCTGAAAATTCACCAGCATGTTAGTGTGAATCTCTATGAATAAACACAATTTTGTGCTCAGTTTTGGCTAATGTATACATTTTTGGAATAAATTTTCCCTAACTTATTGCAGTTTTGTTCATTATTTTCACTAATGTCATCTTTTTATTCACATTTTCTCCCACACATGCATTTGTGTAAAACGTTTGGTTGGAAAACTGCAGCTAAAAGTGTATTTCAAAGGATAGTTGTGTTTTGGTTTTGCATATTGTTTCTGACAAGTGTGAACTGAATAGATTTGGCTTTTAAAGCATCCTGAATTCAATTTCTCCTCCACCCCTAGAAGCAAACACTGCATAATCCATAGGTGCTAGCTCCGTGGGGCTCTGGGGCCCTATGTACCCATAAAATTTCCCATGAATAGGCCAGGTACCCACAAATTTTGGTTCCAGGGCCATGCACTGCATAGCACCCACGGCCCTGGGCACCCATGGTTGCAGGGCCAAGCTGGCACTCCTGACATACTCCCTCCTCCCATTCTGATGATGCATATCCTCATGTATCCCATATGACTAAATCAGTCCCATTAAGCCAGGGAATGAGAACCTGTGGCTGTTCATGCTTCAACTCCAACTCCCATCAGTCCCACCTAGCATGACCACTGTAAAGGGATGGTGGGAGCTGCAGTCCAACAACATCTGGTGAGCAAGAGATTTTCCAGCATCTGCCTTAAGCCAGCTAGAACTTGGCTTATTACAACCTGTCCCTACCTCACCCCGTTGCCCAATGTCACAGACATTACTAATTTCATTAGAAGCTCTTCTCTTCCTACACCTTTTCCAGATTTGGGCAGCAAATATTTTAGAGAGCCAGGATACTTTAGAAGGAAAGTAAAGTTCAGCAATGTTAAGGAGTAGTTAATGCAGAATAAATTGCAGCGAAAAGATGCCCCTTTTCATGAGAAAATTTGATGTTGCAAGAAAAGAGTAAATACCTGTTACATGAGTATTTTATTACCATAGTTACAGGACCTGTGACTGTCATTTCCAATACTCTGTGATAATGATGGCTGTTGTGATGATGGGGGCCAGGGCTGGCAAAGACTTGGGACAGGCAACTGATTTCCCCTAAGTATCCTCCGGGGCAAATATTGCAGAGACTATTTCTATTAAACCACAAAAATACTACAGTTTAACCAACCCAACCAAACAAACAAACAAACGAATGAATAAATGAACGAATGAATGAATGCAAATAATTGCCTTAAAAAACTATATCTCCAGAGATGATGTTTTTTAAAACCTTTTGCTGCTTCTCACTCTGCCCCAACCAAAAACCCATTTGAAGAAGAGGAAAATCAATAAGCACATAAATAAGTTCACACACACACAGGCTTTATTGCGGCCCATAAATAAATGGTTGGAGTTACTAGGGAAACAGTAAGAGACAACCTGCAAAAGTTATTTCGGAGAAGTTAGAGTGTGTGTGCATTTTTAAAAATAATAATAATTATTATAATTATAATTATAATCATTATAATAGAGCAAGCTTATTTTCTGCTGCCTCAGAGGGTAGGACCTGAACCAATGGATTGCTTAACAATGGAGAAGACTACCTCAGAAGGTAGTAGACTCCTTCGTTGGAGGTTTTCAGACAAAGGCTGGATGTCAGGGGTTCTCTGGCTGTGCTCCTCTACAGTTCTATGATTCTATTATTCTACTGTTGTTACTCCTATATTGGACTTTTTGCAAACACCTTCCATTTTGTCCAGCCCCTCTTTAATCAGGTCTGAAGAAGCTTGATTGTAGGATTGGATTTTTAGGGGAGTAGAGTTTCTCACCTGCTTTGCTTGCAAACTGGGAGGTGCTGTTTTCCTCCAACTCAAAGAATGCAGCTTTACTCGCTGACAGCACACCGAGCATTTCTGCTGCACAAACCTTTCCCAATGAACAAGAACAGAGGGAGAGAGAAATCCCTGCCAGGCATGCAAGCCTTTACAATGCTCAAGGTGACTTGAACATGATTGCCATAGCCCAATCTGACTGCTTCCAAATCAGCCTGAAGGAACAGTAATGGACTGCATGAGAATTAATGAAGAGATACTCAATTCAGAAGTCACTTTCATGACCCAGGCATGTTGCTTTCTGCCTACTTGGCAGAGGCAGACTAGACAAAATGTCACATAAGAAGAACCCTGTTGAGTCAGCCCAGGTGCCCATCCAGTTCAACATCCTGTTCTCACACTGGCCTACAAAATAATAATAATAATAATAATAATAATAATAATAATAATAATAATAATAATAATAATAATAAATTTTATTTATATCCCACCCTCCCCAGCCGAAACCGGGCTCAGGGCAGCTAACAACAATAAAATAGTACAACATACTAAAATCATTAATTATAAAATTAATTCAAATCAAATTGATGGCAACCACTGGGCTAGAGATTCTGTAAAGATTGCCAAAGGAGGGAGTCAAGCTGCACCCTGACCAAAGGCCTGGTGGAACAGCTCTGTCTTGCAGGCCCTGCGGAAAGATGTCAAGTCCCGCAGGGCCCTAATCTCTTGTGACAGAGCGTTCCACCAGATCGGAGCCACAGCCAAAAAAGCCCTGGCTCTAGTTGAGGCCAGCCTAACCTCCCTGTGGCCTGGGACCTTCAAGATGTTTTTATCTGAAGACTGTAAGTTCCTCTGTGGGACATACCAGGAGAGGCGGTCCTGTAGGTACGAGGGTCCTAGGCCGTATAGGGCTTTAAAGGTTAAAACCAGCACCTTAAACCTGATCCTGTACTCCACTGGGAGCCAGTGCAGCTGGTATAGCACTGGGTGAATGTAATCTTGCAGCGAGGACCCCATAAGGAGTCTCGCTGCAGCATTCTGCACCCGCTGGAGTTTCTGGGTCAGTCTCAAGGGCAGCCCCACGTAGAGCGAGTTACAATAATCCAGTCTGGAGGTGACCGTCGCATGGATCACAGTGGCTAGGTCAGGGCAAGAGAGGTAAGGAGCCAAGATGCCCCTGGAAAGCCCACTAGTGGGACCTGAGTGCAACATCACTCTCTCCCACGTGATTTCTAGCAATTGGTATTCAGAGGCACACTGCCTCCCACAGTAGAGGTAGAACATAGCCATTGATAGCATTATCCTCCATCCACGAATTCAGTAATCCTTTTTTAAAGCCACCCAAGTTGTTGGTCATCACTGTATCTTGTGGGAGTGCATTTTTACAAAATAATGTGGCTTGAGTAACCCCTGAAAACTATTAATCAAGCTTCATATCCTTCCTGGCAGATAATCCTTTTATGTTTCCATTTTAACTACTGAACCAGTCTCTTTCTTTAATTGTTTCACATTGTTGCATTTTAATAAATGACAAGTTTATAAATGTAGTGTGCTTTTGCTCCAGAAAGGATAGGCAGATTAATTAATAATTGGGCATCTGTTGGCTATTCTTTGCCAGAGTATCTGGTAGGGCTGAGCATGGTCACCAAATCCAATTTGAGGCCCAATCTGGCACTTAAAAGCAGCCCCGATCCAAACTGAAATGATTCAGTGCAACCCAACATGGATCCAGAGTCTGAACTCAATTGGCAGCTTTGCACAGCCTTTAATTAGGGTTTGTATGTCTAATTAAGCGTGTGGGCAAGAGGGCGACAGGTGAGCAACATCATGGGAGGGTTGTTTCCAGTTAGGAGGAAGAAGAAGAGTTTGGATTTGATATCCCGCCTTTCACTCCCTTTAAGGAGTCTCAAAGCGGCTAACATTCTCCTTTCCCTTCCTCCCCCACAACAAACACTCTGTGAGGTGAGTGGGGCTGAGAGACTTCAAAGAAGTGTGACTGGCCCAAGGTCATCCAGCAGCTGCAGGTGGAGGAGCGGAGACGCGAACCCGGTTACCCAGGATTACGAGACTACCGCTCTTAACCACTACACCACACTGGCTCACAAGTTACCCCACCCTTTGCTCTTAGAAGCCTTATAAGAAACCCAGGAGAAGGACTGTGAGCAACATCATGGGAGAGGTGTTTCCAGTAGCGGAGCAAACCGATCAAGCGCCTGGGGCTGTGGGTGTGCCCTGCGCCCAGGGGCGGGGCCAGCCACCTGTGGGGGCGGGGCCAGCCAGAGCAGGATGCTGTGCAGGGCCTCTGAGGAGTCTGCCTGCCTCCTCCCTCACAGCTGCCCTACAGCTGAGGGGGAGGCGGCGGGCAGACCATTTGGGGCAGTGTGGCGCTTGTGGACGCACTGCAGGCCCCACGGTGAGTGCTGCCCAGCATTTTGTCACCCCCCTCAGTGGTAACACCCGGGGCAGACTGCCTCACCACCCCCTTTCCTGCACCCCTGGGTGTTTCTAGGACTATGGTGAAACTGAAGTTCCCTTGTAATTTTTGCTATTGGATGCTGCATGTATTTAAGTAATTTTCTTATCTTTATAGTACAGTGATACCTTGGGTTAAGAACTTAATTCGTTCCAGAGGTCCATTCTTAACCTGAAACTGTTCTTAACCTGAGATACCACTTTAGCTAATGGGGTCTCTTGCTGCTACCATGCCGCCACTGTGTGATTTCTGTTCTCATCCTGGAGCAAAGTTCTTAACCCAAGGTACTATTGCTGGGTAAGCGGAATCTGTAACCTAAAGCCTCTGTAACCTGAAGCCTCTGTAACCCGAGGTACCACTGTATTGGAATGTGTTTTTTTGGTGCGTTATTATATTTGCTATTTGAAATAAATCCTTTGAGCATGATTTTTTTTGTGGTAAAGCAGCATATAAATAAAAAGAATGAATGAATGAAATGCATGCAGGCTGCCTGTGCATACCAAAATGTACATTTTAGAGGAAATCAGCACTAAAATGCTGAATTTTTTTCACTTTTTTAAAAAAAAATATTCAAATAACTGCAGAAATATGGAGAGTCAAATTTAAGACTGAAAACAATTAGAACCTGGACTGGACAAATTCACTCATTCTTACCTATTAAACTATTATTTGGTGTGGATGGGGTGGGAGTATCTCCTAAGGGTTTGGGATTATTTTACTTCTGCAAAGCATGGTGGTTCCTCTCTCTTGTGTGTGAATGGTAGTATTTGGGCTACGTAAAGATCAGAGAACTGGAGAATTGAGATTGCTACTATTAGCATAGACTCTGTGGATCTCTAGATACATATACATGTGGATAAAAATAACGACAAGCCTTACTGAAGGTTGAAGCCACCTTGAGTGCAATCTTGGCACAGCTAAAGAAGAAGCACAGAGGTTGCTCAACTCCCCTGCCAGCTTCACTTTACATCAAAACCTGCTTTCGATGCCACAGACTTATTAAAGATGGGGATTGTGGCGCTGAGTGTGTGTATTTACAAAAACTGGGTCAGCAACATAAGCTCTCCAGATTTTTTTTTGATTTTTTTAAACCCACCCTCAACTAAAAGCCTGCCAGTGTTAGTATCCCTCTTTGGAAGGGAGTTTTTTTATTTTTTAAATGCTGCCTTTCTTTTGACTGGTCTTCGGGGACCAATTATATCATTGCATTTGTTATCCATACAGTGAGGAGGTTTTTTCCTCTCTTTTTTAAGGTATCATGTCAGCAGATGAATGTGAGAAAAATAAATTTTATCAGACTGTCTGGGTGCTACCACAGCACCCAAAAGCAAAGAGGAGACCAATACTAGAGTACCCCAGTATTCTGGAGTGCTTTCAGGCCATTGCTGTGTTCAAGCATATTCTAACAAATTCAGGTTGCACAATTAAAGTTTGTTTATAGCTGTTGTGCAACACACTCACTTCCCCATCCAAAATTGGGTCACATCTACACCATACATTTAAAGCATGCTTAAAGCTTTCCTCCAAAGAATCCTAGGAGCTGCTCTGTTTGTCACAGAGTAACAATTCCCAACACCCTTGTCAGTACAGCTCTCAGGATTCTTTGGGGGGAGCTGTGACTATGGAAGTGCTTTAAACTATGGTGTAGATGCGACCAGTGCTTTTAAAAAAATGTTTAGGGGTACTCTCATTTTGACTCAAGAAAGTTACCATTTTATAGTTCAAATTAGGTAAAATAAATACAGTAAATGGACAAAAGTACAGTCATACCTTGGGTTATGGACGCTTCAGATTGCATTTTTTTTTCAGGTTACGGACCGCTGGAACCCGGAAGTACCAGAACGGGTTACTTCCGGGTTTCAGCGGTCATGCATGCGCAGAAGCACAGAATCGCAACCCTGCAAATGTGCAGATGTGCAGACGCAGGTTGCAAATGCTGCAGGTTGCGAACGTGCATCCCGCATGGATCACGTTCGCAACCCGAGCGTCCATTGTACAAAGATTCAGAAAATGTTTAGGGGTATGCGTACCCCCAGAAAAAAAAAGCACTGGGTGTGACCTTAGACTTGTTTCAGTAAGGCATAGGATGGTGAAAAGCACTGGGAAGTGTAGCATAATGCTTGCTTGATGCAACAGCTTGTCCATACTTCCGCTTGTCCCATGCCTAGAAAGCACAGGTCCACTGGTTTTCTGTTTGTCCTGTGCACTCTAGGCATGGACTGCATTTGCCCCCCAGTTTTCCCCTGGAAAAGAGGACCTGTCACCTACAGGTTATCGGGAAGTGACACTGGTGCCCCATTCCATCTGAAATGAGATGGCCAGGTGTGGTGGGCTGCCAGGCCTCACCAGCTCCTTTGCTGGTACCTGGCCCTTTAAGTAGACCCTGATCCAGGACACACCTGGAATACTGTGTCCAGTTCTGGGCACCACAATTTAAAAAGGATATTGACAAGCTGCATCGTGTGAAGAGGAGGGCAACAAATATGATCAAGGGTCTGGAAACCTTATGAGGAATGGCTACGGGAATTGGGTCTGTTTAGCCTGGAAAAGAGGAGACTGAGAGGAGATATGATAGCCATCTTCAAATATCTCAAGGGCTGTCCCAAGCAGAATGGAGCAAGCTTGTTTTCTCCTACTCTAGAGAGTAGGACTCGAACCAACGGCTTCAAGTTACAAGAAAGGAGGTTCTGACTAAACATCAGGAAGTAAGAAACATATGACAGTAAGAACTGTTCAAGAGTGGAATGGTCTCACTCAGGAGGTGGTAGACTCTCCTTCCTTGGAGGTTTTTAAGCAGAGGTTGGATGGCCATTTGTCATGGATGCTGTAGTTGAAATTCTTGCATTGCAGGGGGTTGGACTAAATGGCCACTGGGGTCCCTTCCAACTCTCCAGGTCTATGATCCTATGAGTATTGAACCTAGGACTTTTCAGCCAAAGCTTGTACTATACCATTGAGTTACAAGGCACAGTTTCTGACCCACCCCCACCCCCATAATCCAGGGGTGGGGAGCCTGTAGCCTTCCAGATGTTTTTGGACTACAGCTCCTGTCATCCCATTGGTCATGGTGTTGTCAAACAAGATCTAGATGCTATTCCAGGACAACACAGCATTGAGACAAAACTGGTGTTAGCAGGGGTGAATATATTCAAACTGCCAGAATGGAGGTTAGATCAGGTCATGCTCCATGGGGCATCAGTGGCCAGATAGTATAATAATTTGCTATCCAGTTGCTCCTTAAGGCCAATCCTGTCCTTCACTGCCCCCATTTCAGGTTGACAAGGAAGGGGGAAATACACATTGGCCATTGTTCCATGTGATTACATTGAACTGAATATCCAGCTGCTAGAAAATCCACCTGCTTCTCTCCCATCCTAATTGGTACCCATCCCTTGTCCTCTGTCTAATATATTCAGCCATGAGTTTAGGGGATCTCTGAAGGCATAAGTTGTCAGCTAGTCAGAAGCAAGCATTGACAGGGGAATTATGTCTAATCTCCTACATTCAGGGCAGATCATTCCAAAGGGCTTAAAGAATATTTGAAATAAAGAAAGGAACCTTCTCTTTCATAACTGATGGAGAAAAACCATGGCTTGCTTCTCAACAGCTGAAAAGGTTTACCCCTGCATAGCTAGCTAGCACCACAAAGGCTATCTAGATCTCTCCCACAACCACCTGCATCCTTTTCTCTGGGTCAGTGAGTCCCAGCAAAACTTATTTTATCTACTATGTATTTTGGAAAATTGTTTGTCTGCATGTTCTCTGCAGGTTAATCCACCTCTTGATATATTGTCATCAAACTCAGTACAAGGATTTCTTCATAGACAATTTGGATGCCAGGTGCCATTTTGAATCAAGATGATGGACTAAAAACATAACTTTAGTATGTGTCTTTGCCCATTTTTGGAATAGGTTCAGCCACCTCTTGAGATATCATCACCAAACTTGACCTGAGGACTCATGTGGTGTTTGGGGGTGGGTGGGTTCTTAGGTTGATGTTTTGAATCAAGATGCCACACCGAAATGTGACTTTGGCATGACTTCACCCAATCCTTGGGGTGACAGGTCCAAATTAACAAATTACACTAACCGTTTAAAAAATCAGATTTATTTTTGTTGTTTGTTTGTTTCTAAATGTTCCCAAGACGTGCTAGGCCCTCCCTGCTAGTTTAGAATAGTTACATATTGCTTTTTTTAGGGGGGGGGGAGTTCATAAGTTTCATAGTAATCTTTTATTACAAAACAAAAGTGATCAAGATCTCAACATGTAAAGGGCTAAATGTTGTTAGTATTATTTAATTTTGTTTCCAGTCTTTCGCCATAAAATCCCAAGGGGAGTAACAGCATAAGAAGAGTCTGCAGCATTATGCCAATGCCCCTTTTAGTCCAGAATCCTGTTTTTACCAACCAGATGCCAACCAGATGCCTATGGGAAACCTACTAGCAGGACCCAACAGCTCCCTGACCACTTGTGAGTCCCAGCAATTGGTATTCAGAGAAATAATGCCCCTCATGGCGGAGCTTCATGCTCCGGCACCGGGGGCAGAAAGCAGGCGGGGGCATGTCTGGCGCACATCCTGGGGCATAGCGCACCGCCCACAGGGGCATGGTGCGTGTCCCAGGGGCACGGCACGCCGTCCGCAGGGGCATGGTGCACATCCTGGGGGTGTGGTGCCCAGTGCAGGGGGGCAGCCGCAATGGCACACCATGGCGATTGTGGTGCCGGGGGCAATGCACTCCCTCACCCCCCTCTTCCTCTGCCAGTGGTGCCCCTGACATTGGAGGCAGAACATAGACATCATGCTAGTTTCATCCTCCATGAATCTGTCTTTTAAAGCCATCCAAGCTGATGGCCAATGCAACTGAAAAATATCAAAATCAGTTAACACAATCTACAGTAGAAAGAAGAGGGTGGGTCCTAAAACATGTATTTTCCACCCTCAAAGAAAAGAGTAGACATCTACTCTGACTGCCCAGGCTTTGGCAATGGGGCTAATTGCAAGTGAGCTCTGGAAGTACCCGTGCACAGAGACACTTAGACAGAACCCAGGGAATCAATGTATTGGTCAGGAGGAGAGAGGCAATGTCTGACAAGCAGTTCTCACCTCCAGACAAATTGTTTAATGACAGATAGAATCCTTGCTGACATATTTTCATACAGGCTTTTTTTTTAAAAGTACAAAATCTGGAGCACTGAATTTAGGATCTGAAAAATTAGAAATCAAGAGGAACCAAAACTAATGGATTGATCTGTCCCTAGAAAAGAACCAATCTCCCTAGCTTTGTAGCTTCTCATTGGCAGAAGATTTTTGATTTGTGGAGCATTCAGTCATGCATGTGTTGTCAATTTGCTGCCAAGCCAGGTATGTGTTAATCTGCAAAAAGCCAAAACAATTTAAGCCTAAAGTACTTTAAGGACTACCTGAATCCTTTTGTGCCACCTCAATTCCCGAGAGCCTTCGATGGGGCACTTAGAATCATAAAATGGTAGAGTTGGAAGGTACCCCAAAGGTCAAGTAGCCCAACCGCCTGCAATGAAGGAACCACAGCCAAAGAACCTCAGACAAATGGCCACCCAACCTCTCTTTAAAAACCTCCAATGAAGGAGAGCCTACCACCTCCTGAGGCAGTCCATTCCACTGTCAAACAAAGTGGGTGATACCACCCCCTGGAGGGCACTGGAACAGTCCAGGGGTACTGTAGTACCCTTAGGTACAATTGGGGGGGGGTGCTGAATAAAAATAAGGGGGCCTAGGCCACCTCCTTGCCCAGTTTTGAAAAACCATTTATACATGTTACATCTGTTGTGTAATGGCACTTACTGATGTGTCTGATTTACATAATCTTTCTTTAATGTGTTGTAGGACATAGATACAAGTATAGAAACATAAAAGAGTGTAAATTTGTCACTGCATCGTTCTGTTTGTTTGCTTAAATAAGGTGGATTTCCAGGGGGCACTGAGTATTTTTTTTTCCTGAAAAGGGGGTGGTAGACAAAATAGGTTTGGGAGCCTCTGCTTTAGTTAGGATATCCTTTATCATCTTGGTCACCCCCATCTGTACATGTTCCCATTTGTCAATATGCTTCTTAAACTGTGGTGCCCAGAACTGGATACAACACTCCATGTGGGGTCTGACAAAGGCAGAATAGCATGGAACCTTTGATATGGACGCTAAACTTATGTTGATGCAGCCTAGAACTGTAACTAGCCTATTTTGCTCCTGCATCACACTGTTTGCTCACATTAAGTTTGTCAACTACTTATTGTGGTTCCCAATATGGCAGAGGTTTGGTTGGCCTTTACTAGGAATTGAGCCTCTACAGTGGCAGGCCCTGCCCTGTGGATCGCCCTGCCAGTAGAGGTTCAGCAGGAATAAAAAGCAGCATTATTTCAGACAGGCCTTTGAGATGTGAATTTCTTTTTACAAACTTGTATTTATTGATGGTCGTTTTCTTTTCTTTTGTTTTTAATGTTTTATTGATTGTTTTATCTTATTGCAATTTTGTGTGCTGCATAACGTCTTGCTGTATTTTTATGAAATGGAGATCTATAACAAATGAAACAAACAAACATTCCTCTGTCCCTACCCCCAACTCTCCAGCTTGGTCTTCTGTATGTGCTGATCTGCCTTTCGCTGTGTATTCCAATACACGATATGGTCCCAAGTGACTCACTGTAGCCTGGTTCTGTATTCAGCAAACACTTACCCTATAAACAACACGTCCATCGTAAAGTCTTATTATCATTCTCCCAGCTGCTCTCAGGCTTTCAGAACCCCATTATGATAATGATAATACAAAAAAAGGAAGACGAATCTTAGGACAGTGTGATTTGAGGCAGAAGTATATTTACACTGTGAATTGTTTGTCAAGGACCCACAGAGAGAGGAAGGGGAGGGAGGGAGAGAAAGATGCCTGTGCAGTCATTTTCAGGAGCAAACTGATTCTCCCCTACCTTTTGTTCCTTAATTTAAAACTGTAGCTTCTGAAATCCAGGCTAATATTGACATTGTCCTAAGCTTTCTCTTCTTTCCTCAGTCATAAGGACCTTGAGCAATGTCCTTGTTTACTTCACTTTAAGCAGAAAAGAAGATCAGCCACTGGATCAGATCAAAGACCCATTTAGAGCAGCAACATGTCCTCAGAGCACCCCAGCAGATGCTTCTTACTGGGACGCCCACAAACAGACCATGGATGCCACAGCACTAAATACCAGATGATGAGGGCTGAGGTGATGAGCTGGTCAACTCATTGGATTATTCCACTGAACCCATTTTGATTAACTTGATTAGCAGATTAGAAGGTGATTAATAATATTATTAATAATAATAGTACTTATTAAAGGTGGAAGGCTGTGGGTGGCAACAGTCATTTTGGAAGAATTCTACATTTTAGAAGAGGCATTCTCCTTTTCTAATTCATTATGTTATTTATTTATTTATTTATTTATTTAACAAATTAATACAGCTCTGGAGTATAATAAAACCTCAGAGTTGTTTACAAAAGGAATATCAGTTACAAGCATTATAAAATAACTATTTAAAACATTCAAAACTATTTAAAATCAACATTAAGTTAAAAAGCAGATCAAAACACAGTAAAACACTTCTTTTCAAAAACCTATCTGCTGTAATGAACAAATAAACACTGCCCTTGGGGAAAGTCATATATTTTTGTTTGTTTGTTGTTTATTTCCTGTACAATGTCTCAGGAAGCAACTCTGTTTTCACAAAGCACCTGAATAGGGAACCATTGGTTACTTCCCATGAAACAGGAGTGTGACAGCCATATGGTTGGTAGGGATGGGGGCCACGGCTGCTCCAGGCCTATGGCTACATACCCCTCACCCAAAAATAATAATAATCTTATTCACTCTTCCTTTTACTAGGCATAGACAATATAGAACCTTAAATAAATAAAGGAGCCTGTCTTACTCTCTCTCTGCTTCCCATTTATTATTGTTAGTAATACACAATTCAACTCATTTTTGTTTCATTTTCAGTAAGTCATGGATTGACCCAGAAGAGGGAGGCAGTTATGGGGTTTCGCACTGCCCATGAGGCAGGAACCAGGGCAGAGGAAAGGTCAGAGCCCTCAGAGATGGAGAAGGGGACACAGGTCATATCAGAGGTGGAGGAAGAGACTGTTCAGGTGAGGAATGGGCCAGTGGATGTAGCTTCTGAAATGCTATCCTTATGGAAGGGAAAGGGAACCTTTGGACCTCCAGGTGCTGTTGCACTAAAATTACCATCATACTTGTCCACTAGCCATGCTGGCTGGAGCTGATGGGAGGCAAAGTGAAGGGCACCATGTTCCTCTTCCCCCTCTTAAAAATCCCTCACCACATACACTACATACACATTTTCCCAAGGATAAAGGCTAAATTCTTTTATTAGGGTCATCCAACCAGAACATTCCCCTGTCCCCCACCCACTGACCGTGCACATCCTCCAGAATTTTACTGATCAGAATAGTGACACCTTGGTAGCATCCCTATTACCATGCCAAGGTCTCTACCCTGCACCCTGAAATATCACTATACACATTGCTGAAGGCTCTACTCTGCCTTGTGCATTGATCTACTCAGCAATAGGCTGCATCCCATGAATTTATAAGCCGAAAGTGTGTTTGTTCATCAGAGTAAAGATATACTATGGAGGAGTGAGTGATAATATGGTATCAACAGTTCAAAAATATACCTCAGCAGCTGGGTGTGCAAAACAGTAGCTTCCCACTAAAAGTTCATGTTCACGTTTTTATATCCATGCTAGAAACAGGGAGCCATTCCCCTCCACACAAACACACATACTAGGGATTATGGGGAGGGTGCTGAGCCATGGAGGATAAGCAACAGCAGGAGGTAGTGCCCACTGGACTGGTGGGGCAGAAAGCATCTCTAGATAAAGCCAGAGCGTCTCTAGATAAAGCCAGGCTCTGCCTATCCTCTCCATCCTCCTCCCTGCTGAGTTCTGCAAGTGGGATAACACAGAGACTGAGGAGGAGGAAGCTGGCAGGCACTGCTCCCCCCTGGACAGGTTGTAAACCAGAAAGCAGGCAGGTGGGGTCAAGTTGAGGGCTCACAGAGGTTGGTGGGGCCATGCTCCATCTGCCCAAATGGACTAGCCCCCACTAAAAACCTATAAACGGCATCCCCAAAGGCAAAGAAATGGGGAGGGAAAGAAACATAAATTCAGCCGAGTCAAGGAATAGAGACTGACCCCAGTAAATAAGGACATTTGTAGTGCATCACATTGCTTCCCAGATGGAAATTATTCAAGGTTCAATAAAGTAACACTCCATAACATTTGTTCTCAAACATTGCCTTCACTTGGTGCAGGGAGGGCCCTACAATGAGGCAGAGTGAGGCATCTGCCTCAGTTGGCAGATGCTGAGGGGCAGAGAGTGGATGGAGCTGAGAGTGGCCTGCCTTGTACACTTTATGTTTTCCTGCTGCCCTCAACTGCAGTGGAAGTCACAGTCCTTTCACCAGTATTGGAGTACAATTCCACTACCTATCCAGTTGCTTTCTGCATGTGCCTTGGTGGAGCGTACCATCTTGTCCTTTGCCTCAGCCAGCAAAGCATCGGCCCTGACTTGGTGGCTGGCTCACGGCAACAGAAATATTGAGATATGGCCCTAGCCTGCTAACATTAACCTACTAACATTAGCTTCAGTTCTTCCTTGTCCATGTTTAGCCATTAAGCAAGGCTGACCGCAGCTGTCTCAAGAATATATGCCGGTTCAACTCAGAGTCCTTCCACACCAAATAGGTGTTCCTCCGCAAGTAGCGGAACAGGCCCAACTTCCGCTGCAGAACTGCTTTGTCCGTCCCATCTAGAACAACCCAGATCATACTGGCTTTGCTATCCAGCAGCTGCCAAGACTGAGCTACCTCAAGCTCAAAGTTACACCATCGGCTCTCCAGGAAGTGACTAGAGACAACAGTGATGACTTTCCGGCTGCTCTGGAAGCCTTGTTTGATAATGTTGGTGATGACAGGCACTCCAGGGATGAAATCGCGATAGAAGAAGCAGAGGTGGAAGCTAGGCACTCCCATTTCTAGAGTTTCCTCCAGCTCCCGTGTCACCCACTCCTGGTCTCTGCTGGAGTAAATGACAAAGGCATCGTAGACATTGTCCTCCTCAGCAGAGCGACGGCGTCCACCAAGCAACACTGCCAAATAATACAGGTGAAAATAGTACTTATAAACCAGAATCAAAGATAAGACTAGAATCACAGAAATGGTCATTGAGATAGCCACTGTGGCTGTACTGACACGGCAAGAAGCTAGGTCAAAATTCATCAGACGGGCATCTCTTAAGTGCTTGGGGCTGTGGCAGATCATGTTTTCAACATGCCGGAGGAAGTTCCTGTTCTCTTTGGCCCACTGCAAGAAATGCAAGTTCTCACAGGAGCAATCAAAAAGATTCTGAGAGAGGTCCAGATTCTTCAGGCTGCTGGGCAAATTCTGTAGATCCTTCTCTGTTAAAACAGACAACTGGTTGCTATGGAAATCCAGGATAGTGAGGGCTTGGAGGTGGACATAGGCCTCTGGATGGAGGCCCAGGAGCTTGTTATGACTGATGTTCAGTTCGCGGAGCTCATGGAGGCTGGCTAGGCTGTTAAGGGAGAGATATTGCAGCCGACAATTGGAAATGTCCAAGATTTGCAGACTGCTGAGGTTCTTTAAGGTGTTAAGCAACTTATTGTTTTCAAAGGTGTTGCCAGCCATTTTCAGCACTTGCAGACTTTTCAACCCACAAAATGTACATTCTGACTGAATATTTGTGTGGGTGTGTGAAATATCAAGGTAGATGAGATTTGGAAGGCACAGAAAAACAGGGACCTCTCCTGCTCCACTGAGTGTGGTATGTTGTAAATCCATCATTTCCAGTTTGGGGAGGCCATAGCACTCAGGCTCTAAACTGATTCTAACATTGAAGCTAAGATTCAAATACTTCAAGTTTGGAACCCCTTTTCTGAGGCAAAGCCAGCAAAGGTCAGCAGTAAGCGCATTCTGACTGAGATCCAGGGTCTCGAGTTTCTGCAGTCCCTGAAAGTCCTCCTCAAATTCAACAAGCTGTTTGGTGCGGGTGATATGAAGTGATCTTAGCTCCTTCAATGAAGACAACCTCACTGAAGGCACCTGTCTAAATCTGGAGTCCTTGAATTCAAGATGGCGTATGCTTGAGTTTGCTGGGAAATTTGACACATCTTTTATGTAGGTATCTACCAGTCGTATAGTGGAGAAGTTGTTCAAGCAAAGAGAGAGGTCATCTGTATTATCAACATCACCATTAATGCAGATGAGAGTTATCTCCTGCAAGCGCATATGACATAGGGCATCCAAGATACCTTTACTGAAAGTCTGCAGCTTCTTAATGTTCCTATATTCTCCTAACACTAAACTGTTGGCATATAAACCAGTCAGATTCTGAAGGCTGGCTTGCATAATGGTGCTATTCTCAAAGCAGCCTCTCAAAGATAGTTTCTGAAGGTGAAGTCCTGCAATGGCATTTACCTCAATATGTTTTATGTCATTCTTAGATAGCACAAGTGTGAGGTTCTGGCTTGACAGTGCATCCAAATCTCCTACCGAAATGGAAGATATCTTGTTTGCTTGGAGGTTCAAAAACTTTAGAAATAGTAGGCGGGAAAAATATTCAGGAAGCTTCAATGAATCAATGTAGTTGTTTCCCAGATTCAGTTCTTGGAGAGATGTCAATTGTCCAATGGGCAGGTTGTCCAGGGAGTATAGTTCAGTTTGTACAGCTACCAGTCTTTTCAAGGATGTCAAATCATGAAAAGCTCTTGCACCCAGGAAATGGAGAGGATTGGCAGTCAGGATCAAGACAGAAAGGTTACAGAGACCACCAAAGGCATTGTCTTCGATATTCTGGATGTTGCATCTATTGTTGGGAAAAAAGAAGAGAATCTGAAAACAGGGGGCTGCTCATGGGCTCCATGCAGCCATCAACCTCTTTAAGCTCATGGGCACATTTGGACTTTTTGGGAAATGCTGAGGCTGTCATTCCCTCTGGTTCCATCTCTTAACCTTCCACAAACAGAGAAAATGTGTATGTGTACATCCCCCCTTCACTATTCCAAAGTATCTGGGCAAAATTCAGATCCATCAGAATTAATCTGAACCTTGAAAAACTCATAGAGCTGAAAGAGCAACTGGGAAATTATGTCATTCTTCCAAATTCATTTCTTTGTACTTTTCAAGGAAGATAAGGGTAATCCCTGTCACTACTCATGACCAAGGAGGCAGTGATTGGAGGTGGGGGTGTAAAATATTCTGCATCAACAGAAGTATAATGTCCAGATCAGCTGACATCATAGTCCCGCTCTATTCAGCCTTGGTCAGAACAAGCTGGAATACTGTGTACAGTTTTGGGTGCCACAGTTTAAGAAGGATATTGATAAGCTGAAACGTCTGCAGAGGAGGGCAACCAAGATGGTCAACAGTCTGGAAACCGAGCCTTATGAAGGAGAAGAGTGAGAGGAGATATGATAGCCATCTTCAAATATCTAAAGAGCTGTCCCAAGGAAGATGGAGCACAAAATGAGGATTGTCTGTACAAGCAGGCCACCATTTTATTGCACCATTTTATTTTATGTAGGGTTGGGCGGGACCCCCAGGATCATCTAGTGACTAGTCCAACCCCTTGCAATTCAGGAAAACGCCAAAGGGAACTGCTTTGGATCACTGTCTTTTCCTCTGTGAGGCTATGCATGGGATTAGTCCAGAGGCTGCAGCTGTGGGGAAACCAAGTGCCAACATTTAACACCTGGCTTGGGGGATTTGCACTGGCTGCCATTTGTCTACTGGGCCAAGTTCAAGGTGTTGGTAGTAATGTATGATGCCTTATACAGCCCAGGACCAGGTCACTTGAGAGGTTGCCTTATCCCTTATCTGCCCAGCAGATCAGGACTGTTTGTGGGATAATTTAGCTTTCAAACTCAAAAAATCTCAGAAGCCCCCTCAAACAATAAGTTTTGTTGGTTGAAGCAGTGCTCATAATGATGTAGCATTATTCCAGATGCATTGTTGTGGTAGGGAGTGGGATTATTAGTAATAATAATACCCACCAATCTGGTTGGATTTTCCCAGCCACTCTGGGTGGCTTACAGCATATATTGAAACATAGCAAGCTGGTCCCCACTGGCCTGCGGGAGCATCCAATTTTTCCCTTCTATTATGCTCCTGAGATTGAAAGACCATTGAGGTGTGTCATTGTTCTCTTTGAGCTAATGGTTGAAAACTAGCCGCGGCTTGTAGTAGTAGCAAGTACGGGATCTTGGAGGAGGTTGAATTCCTGTGCCACCACCAGGATTATATACTTCCACACACACGAGAAATTAGTGGAATTTACCCTCACCACAAGGGACGCAGGTGGCGCTGTGGGTTAAAGCCTCAGCGCCTAGGACTTGCCAATCAAAAGGTCAGCGGTTCGAATCCCTGCGGCGGGGTGCGCTCCCGCTGCTCGGTCCCAGCGCCTGCCAACCTAGCAGTTCGAAAGCACCTCCGGGTGCAAGTAGATAAATAGGGACCGCTTACCAGCGGGAAGGTAAACGGCGTTTCCGTGTGCAGCTCTGGCTCGCCAGAGCAGCGATGTCACGCTGGCCACGTGACCCGGACAGCGCTGGCCCCTGGCCTCTTAAGTGAGATGGGCGCACAACCCCAGAGTCTGTCAAGACTGGCCCATACGGGCAGGGGTACCTTTACCTTTTACCCTCACCACAAAGATAAGGCAAGCCCTTGTTTGTCCTGCTCACATACACCCCAACCAACTGTAAAGAGGAGCCCAGTCAGATAGGGAGGGTAGGTAAAGATAAAGGTACTCTTGACCATTAGGTCCAGTTGCGGACGACTTTGGGGTTGCGTGCTTATCTCGCTCTGTAGGCCGAGGGAGCTGGTGTACAGCTTCCGGGTCATGTGGCCAGCATGACTAATCTGCTTCTGGCAAAACCAGAGCAGAGCATGGAAATGCTGTATACCTTCCCACCGGAGTGGTACCTATTTATCTACTTGCACATTGACGTGCTTCCGAACTGCTAGGTTGGCAGGATCAGGGAACAAGCAATGGGAGCTCACCCCGTCGCGGGGATTCAAACCACCAACTTTCTGATTGGCAAGCCCTATGCTCTGTGGTTTATTATATCATAAATCATAATTCATAAATCATGATTCATAAAAGGTAATTCATAAATCGTAACTCATAATTCATAAAAGCAATTCACAATTCATAATTTATAAATTATAAATCATGAATATCAAAAATATCATAAATACCATGATTCATGAATCAGGAACCATAAATAAACCACAACCCATAATCCATAATTCATAATTCATAGCTCGTAATTCAGAAATACCATAAATCATAAATACCATGAATCGTAATTACCATAAATCATAAATACCATGAATCATAAATCATGGATCGTGATTCATAATTCATGTTTCATAAATATAATGAATCAAAAATCATGAATTGTGATTCATAATTCGTAATTCAAAATATCGTTAATCCTAAATCATGAATCGTGATTCATAATTCATAATTCATAAATATTGTGAATCCTAAATCGTGAATCGTGATTCGTAATTCATAATTAATAAATATCGTAAATCCTAAATCATGAATTGTGAATCCTAAATCATTATTCATGAATATCGTGAATCCTAAATCATGAATCGTGATTCATAATTCATAATTCATAAATATCGTGAATCCTAAAGCATGAATCATGATTCATAATTACTAATTCATAAATATCGTGAATCCTAAATCATGAATCGAGAATCCTAAATCATGAATCGTGATTTAGGATTCATAATTCATAAATATCGTGAATCCTAAATCATGAATTGTGATTCGTAATTCATAATTCATAAATATCGTGAATCCTAAATCATGAATCCTGAATCCTAAATCATGATTCATAATTCATAATTCATAAATATCATGAATCCTAAATCATGAAAAGTGATTTGTGATTCATAATTCATAAATATCGTGAATCCTAAATCATGAATCGTGATGCGTAATTCATAATTCATAAATATCGTGAATCCTAAATCATGAATCGTGATTAATAATTCATAATTCATAAATATCATGAATCCTAAATCATGAATTGTGAATCCTAAATCATAATTCATAAATATCGTGAATCCTAAATCATGAATCGTGATGCGTAATTCATAATTCATAAATATCGTGAATCCTAAATCACGAATCGTGATTCATAATTCATAATTCATAAATATCATGAATCCTAAATCATGAATCGTGATTCATAATTCATAATTCATAATTCATAAATATCGTGAATCCTAAATCATGAATCATGATTCATAATTACTAATTCATAAATATCGTGAATCCTAAATCATGAATCGAGAATCCTAAATCATGAATCATGATTTAGGATTCATAATTCGTAAATATCGTGAATCCTAAATCATGAATCGTGAATCCTAAATCATAATTCATAAATATCGTGAATCCTAAATCATGAATTGTGATTCGTAATTCATAATTCATAAATATCGTGAATCCTAAATCATGAATCGTGAATCCTAAATCATGAATCATGAATCCTAAATCATGATTCATAATTCATAATTCATAAATATCATGAATCCTAAATCATGAATCGTGATTTGTAATTCATAATTCATAAATATCGTGAATCCTAAATCATGAATCGTAATGCGTAATTCATAATTCATAAATATCATGAATCCTAAATCATGAATCGTGATTTGTAATTCATAATTCATAAATATCATGAATCCTAAGTCATGAATCGTGATTCATAATTCATAATTCATAAATATCGTGAATCCTAAGTCATGAATCGTGATTCATAATTCATAATTCATAAATATCGTGAATCCTAAATCATGAATCGTGAATTCTAAATCATGTATCATGATTCGTAATTCATAATTCATAAATATCATGAATCCTATATCATGAATCATAAATCATGATTCATGATTCGTAATTCATAAATATCATATACATTGTGTGTTTCCGGCCAAGGGCCTTATTCCTTTCCAAGCAACCTTCAGGCGGTGGATTAAGTGGTGAATGCAGAAGTAGGGAGAGCAAAAGAATGTAAATTTTACCTTCTGCACAGTAGGCCTGCTTCTATACATTCACATGCCTCTTGCCTCCATCCAAGCAAGCAAGAAGCATTATCAAAGCTTAAGCACAATCTGCAGCTATACAAAAAACTTATGGAGGGTGGAAAGCAGGGTCATGGGAAGAGTCCCAAGAACCATACAGACATGCCTGGAGACCCCCATCCCAGTAGCTTTATGTAGCAGATGCTGTAATGTTTGCACCAACTGTTACATTTGCACCAGCTTTGCATCTGTTGTCGTTGGCTCTCAACATGACATGAAGCCAATTGGGCCAGTGGTCTCAGCAATAAAAATACACTACTTTACCTAGTGAGGTCCAGAAACTTCAGTGCGAAGAGTGGTGAGAAATAATTTGAGGTCAGGATTCCCAGTGGGTTGAAGCTGAGATCCAGGCTCTGGGCGGAATTTGGAATATCCGGTGGAATAGCACTGAGGTTCAGCTCCATGCATTTGTAAGTGATACCTGGGATCACCTGAAACATGAACAGGTCATTTCAATCAAACTGTGTTTATAAAGATGCTACAGAGAATGAGGAAGACATGCCTAATTGTTAGGAATGACCAAGCAACAATCTGCACAACAGTGGTCAGTGGGACAAGACTTCTGTCATAGCCATCACAATGACTTAAACAAGAGGGAGAGTGGGAAGGGCAAGGCAGTAAAGCACTGGGGCAGAAGAAGTGCTACAAACACATCATAGATTTAAAGACATTTAAAACACATGACTTCCCCTGGAAAATTCTGGGAAAAATAGTTTAGCCTTCACAGAGCTACAATTCCCACCACCCTTAACAAACTAGTGTTCTGCAGGGGAAGTCATGTGCTTTACATCAGGCGTGCTGAGCTGGGCCCCACATGGGAGAGTTGTCGTGTATGCATGATGTCACACGCACAAGACAATGCCCCCCATAAGGCTACACCTGCCGGGACATGTAGGTGCCTGCCAGGATGCTCTGGTGACTGAGGCGGGTGTGTGTGGAGGGCATAAATTACCCGTCACCCCCACCCAGTGCTCACTCAAGGGTGACAGGGTATGGCATTCCCCTCAATATTGAGGGGGGTTCTGCCCCCTGCCTCAAAATATTGAGGGGGCTGAAGCCCCATACCCGGCACCCCAGCTTGGAATGTACTTTAAATGTCGTATGCACAGCCTTGCTATTTCACTACAACCAGAATGAATCTGTGCTTTCTTTGGCCCCTTAGAATCCTCACTGATGGGCACTAGGAGAAACTGGGTACAAGAAGGCTTTAATATTTGCATAAACACACACACCCCTGTTTCCAACCACTTTGGTTTACAAAAGGAAAAAAGCCCTAGCACTCTGAGTCAAGAGATTCAGAGATATCGGCAGGAGGAGAGAAAAGGTTCCAGAGGAAGGCTCAGTGGCAAAATACCTGCTTTGCATTCATGGAATCATAGAAATATAGAGTTAGAAAGAACTCAAAGTGCCATCTAGTCCAATCCCCAAGCAATGCAGAAAGTTCTAAATTCAATCCCTGGCATCTCCAGGTAGGACTGGGCAAGATTCCTTCCCTGAAATCCTAGAGACCTCCTGCCAGTCAATGTGGAAATTACTGAGTTAGATTGATCAGAGTCAGTACATACCAGCTTCCTACACCTCTATTTCACAGAGGCAAACCAGTACATTATGGCTTTGTGCATGCACATCCCAAGTCATGGTGCCTAGAGTGTTGTAGCGCAGCTGTGTTGTTCCGACAGCTGAGGCTGAAAATCCTACAGGTGCTTATCTCTCTTCTAATCGCAATAAGAACACTAGGACAATTGACATTAAAAATCAGCTGCTTCACTCTGCCTAATGGCTGGCACTGTCCAGAGGAAACATCAGCTCATATTTCAAAAGCACACCTACCTCCAAGCAGGGGTTGAGGCTTCTGATTATCATCTGGGACTGGAAAAACACAGCCAAAGAGAATGTGATGATCAGTGAAGGGCAGAAGCAACCATTCCTGGGCATCTTCCAGTGGAAAGAAAGAAACACACAGTTTGAAGAGAGAGAAAAAACAACATTAACAAAAGGAGCGTTGCATCGCCACACGAGGCCTAGTAAGAGCCATGAAGGGTAGAGAGCTGCGTCTAGAGAGACGCACTGGAAGAAGGAAGTGAAATTGAAAACAGAACAGCTTGGTGGCGTTCTCTTAGGCAGGGTTCGTGTTGCTGGTAAATGAAGTTAGGAAGGCATGATGACCACAGAATGCCAAGAGGAAGTTGCGTTTTACCATGTGATTTCCCCTTAGCTGATTAGACAGTGGGTTAAACTACACATTCTATGGAGTTCTGCCATTCTGTCCTCCACAGTTGTAGGCGGTGCCTCTGAATACCAGGAAAGGAGTGAGCTCTTGTGCTTGAATGCTGTTTGCCCACAGACTTGGCCTCTTGTCAGAAGAGGATGCTGGACTAGATCACTCGTGGCCCTGATCCAGCAGTTCTTATGTCCTTTCATTATGTACTGTGCTTCTTTCTTCCCTTCCTTTTGATGTATTCTTTAATAAATTTATGTGATGTATTATTTAACAAATTACATTTTTAATTCCACATAATTACAAACATACATGAACAAGCATGCAACATACAATTCACTCATCATAATTTTCAAATATGTTATGTGATTTGTAGATCGCTTCACAAGGGATTTACAAGACAATAAAGCCTCTACAAAGCAGTATGTGTCCTCACACACACACACATAACACATACATTTGTATATATGATATCAATTATATAGATATAATAGTGCTTGAAAGGAGCTAATTCAGATTAACTAACTTACTGAATTGATTAAAAAATATTTGAATTACACCTGAAGTGGGTGAAGTAAACATGAATTTTGTAATGAAAGTTTTTTGGAGGGGGATTAATTTCAGTTTTAGTTCAGTAATGTATGTATGTATAGGGCATTCATCATACTTACCTCTGTGTTTGACTGTGGCCATAGCAGTCAGCATTTTTACCAATCTGAAAAGTGATGTTGCTGTTTAAGCTTAAAGATCATAATTGTTAGAAAAATGAAACCACTTTTCACATTAGACTGTCTCTGTGTTTTGACATTTTTTTTTAATATAGTAAATTTTATTAGTATTTTTCACACAACAACAAAAGAAAAATAACAATACACAAAAACAAGCATATGAAAAACAAATCCAAATCTTACAAATTAATAATATAAACACTAAAAAGGAAAACACACACTGACTTCCACCAATCCCACAGCACCTCCTTTACCTCTCATTGTATCTTCCTATTTTCCTGTTTTCCTTATCATCTCTATCCTAGCATCTAGATATAAATCCCTCTTTCTTATCCTTCCACTTCAAAAGGTTATTCCAGACTCAGCCAGATTTCTGTCCTCGAACCTTGGCTTTTAAGGTATTCTTTTAGGCACTCCCACTCCTTTTTCACTTAATTCACTTAATTTGGCTAATTCTAAATATTCTGAAAGCTTACATAACCATTCTGCCCTAGTGAGTAACTCATTCCCTTTCCAACACTTAGCCACCAGGATTCTTGCTGCAGACGTCATGTTTAAGAAAAATTAAGTTTTGTCTTTTGGAATATCGTCATTTAAAATTCCTAAAAGGAATGCCTCTGGCCTTTTACTATATGATATTCTTAGTATTTTCTTTATTTCTTCGTGGATCATGTTCCAAAAATTCCCAATTTTGGGGCATGTCCACCACATATGGTAAAAGGTTCCTTTTTGTTTCTTACATCTCCAGCACTATAATTATGTTTTATTCATTTTTGCCAGCCTTTCTGGTGCCAGGCACCACCTATGATGCATTTTCATATAGTTCTCTTTTATTAGGTAACATGCTGTGAAATCTATATTTTTTGTCCACAGTCTTTCCCATTCATTATATACTGAGTGACATTTTTGTTAGTCTTCTTAAGTATATTTTAAACTTTAGAAGAGCAGCTTGTAAAATTTTGAAGGCTGGGGAGAAGATGCTAAGAACCAGGGGAATGAATTGTGAATTTAATTGGAACAAAATTTGTTGTTGTTGTTGTTGTTGATTAAATTTGTATACCATCATTTATTCATAGATCAAGCTGAGTTTAGTCCTTTTTTGGAGAGTGCAAGTTTGACCAAGAACTAAATCCTTTTTGGAGGGGGCGATCTGAAACTGGAACTAATTCCTTATTAAAATTAACTTTCCAAGCACTGAGATAAACAAAAACATGATTTATAGTAACAACAGCAGCAACAGCTGCTGCAGGAGCAGAAGCAACAGCAGCAAGGCCAGTTCAAGACTCCTGATGTCTTGATGGTGATTCGTGCCCCCACCAGGTAAGAAGAGATGAAGATCAGGAACATAGGGAAAATTAAGATCTTCATCGGAAACAAGGGTGAATATCAAATTAACCGTACCTAGCAGTTGAAGTGGGAATCAAAGGTAGACACCAGAGATGGGGAGACTGCTCTGAATTACACCAGGTGGGTGCAGACCCCAGGAGACCCCAGAGGGCAGCCACCGCCATTTCCTCCATAATGGTTGAAGGAGACCAGCAGCACCTTCTATTCACCAAGTGGTGGGCAATGCATTCATTGCAGGCCGGATCTGGTGTCCCAGTGGATGCTGACATTTGAGGTGGTCACCTCACTTAGTCTCATGGGTGGGCCAGCCATATCTATCTAAAACAAAACAGTAATATAATAAAGGAGAAAGTGGGGCATTAAAAACCCACTTTAAAATGTGCAGGAATGGAGCTTGTCCATTCTCACATGGAACTGAATCCCACAAATAAGGGACCACCCCTAAATAGGTCAACTTTCTCCACTCCATCTGAGCAGAAATAAAGGCAGACAAGGAGAATCTGCTAGACACTTTCCCATATTGTTTTTCCAGCCCAATATTTGCTTCTTTTGTCTATTAAGACAATTTCTAATCCCACCTTTCTGCTTTAAAAAAGAACACTTTAGGCAGCTGACAGCAGAATGCTCAAATGAAAACAACCCTAAATATAGATACAAATGCAAACCTAGATCTGTTAAAAACAGAAAGAGCATATAAAAACATTGTGTTCGAACATTCCCAGAGGGAGAATGCAAGGCAAGTGGTGGCTGTTGCTCAGTCTCCTCACTTTTGACATTGCATGCATGCTCAAAGAGGGCAGGGAAAGTTACTAAGTTCTTATAATATCCAGTAGCAACAAAAGCAGTTCAGAAAGCTTGATTGAATGGCTGCTGCTAGGTGACTGATGAGAGCAAACCAAAGTCAGCTGCTCTCTTTGGAGAACCAATGGAATAACCCTGCTTCCCTTCCCTCCCTCTACCCTGCAGCCTGATGAATTAGGACTTGCCAATCTGAAGGTAAGCGGCCCGAATCCCCGTGACGGGGTGAACTCCCGTTACTCGGTCCCTGCTCCTGCCAACCTAGCAGTTGAAAAGCACGTCAAAGTGCAAGTAGATGAATAGGTATCGCTCCAGCGGGAAGGTAAATGGCATTTCCGTGTGCTGCTCTGGTTCTGGTCATGCTAGCCACATGACCCGGAAGCTGTACGCTGGCTCCCTCGGCCAATAAAGCGAGATGAGCGCCACAACCCCAGAGTCAGTCACGACTGGACCTAATGGTCAGGGGTCCCTTTACCTTTACCTTTATGGGGAGCAGTTGAAAGAGCAAAAGGCAGCTGGTCTGTCGGAAGAGCTGATGAAACAGCCCTGTTTCCCTTATGTTCCTCAGTTCTGCAGCCTGATGGAATTAACTAATAATTTGATTTATTAGTTTATTAGGTCTTTGCTAAAACCTGGGCTACAGCTGAAGCTTCCAAGCTACCTTCACGGCATCCTCATACCGAAGAGTATTGCTGGTGTAAGTTCATCCTCTGCAGACCTCCTTAACAGATCTTTCTTGCAGTGCTGTTAACTCATACATTTGCAAGAGAAAGAAGGGTCTATCAGTTACACTGGCCTTCCAGCAGACAACCCCATATCCCACTTACACTACACCAGTGCAAGTAATAGGCACTGGAAAAATGTGTTAGGTAAGAATTTACTTCTATATTACTGGTCCTTGCCCAGGAGAAGGAAAACCTTTAAATAAACAAGAGACCAAAGAATAGCAAGGTAGCGTCCCCTGTAGGAACCCAGTTTATTAAAGCTACTGCAATAGGGCAGCAAACCATTTATTCAGTGAACCCTCAGTTAGAAAGGATTGCCATGAGGCACATCAGAACAAGGTTTATACTGTACAGTGGTACCTTGGGTTACATACGCTTCAGGTTACACACTCCGCTAACCCAGAAATAGTGCTTCAGGTTAAGAACTTTGCTTCAGGATGAGAACAGAAATCGTGCTCCGGTGGCATGGCAGCAGCAGGAGGCCCCATTAACTAAAGTGGTGCTTCAGGTTAAGAACAGTTTCAGGTTAAGAACGGACCTCTGGAACGAATTAAGTACTTTACCCGAGGTAGCACTATATAGCAGTTTCAAACACAGCACACAAAGAGTCATAAAGCATTTTTTAATCTTTGTACATACATCAAGAAAGGCTACAGGTTATGCGATGTAAACATGCATGGCTCCATACTGATAATTTACCTTATTTATTTGGTCTCAACTTGCAACTCCGATAGTTGTCTTGGCAGCCAGACCTTCAGTGAGAAGGGAAGAGGGTCATAAATTCTTCTCCAATCTCCTCTTTCTGGGCCTTGGATAGCTTCAATGAGAAATGCTAGTTCTCACCCAGATGCTTACTCAGGCGTAGGCAAACTCCAGCCCTCCAGATATTTTGGACTACAGTTCCCATCATCCCTGACCACTGGTCCTGTTAGCTAGGGATGATGGGAATTGTAGTCCCAAACATCTGGAGAGCCAGAGTTTGCCTATGCCTGTGCTAACTCAACATTTACCTGTTTAGCAAAACATCATTTACCCTTCTAGGGTCAGATAAGGCTAGAAGGCTATGCAGTGTCTACAAGGGTTACATGAGGGTTAAAAAATGCAGGCTCACAGGAATCGTTTGTTGATGCATTCTATCCAAGAGGTGAAATGCAATTAATATTGGGACAGGACATAATCAAAATCTATATCTAATATTCAATCAAATACCACAGTTATTACTTCATGTAGATCCAGACAGCCAAGAGACACAAACTGGTTGCATTGCTCCTATCTCTTGAAGGGGTCTTGATCTGGATTTTGGGAAGGTTGTGCCAGCTATTTACCTTTTTAAAAATTGCATTAATGTTGTCATACCTAGTTTCAACCTAAGAAGTCCCCCCCCCCCCAAAAAAAGAGAGAGGCTTTAGCAACACAATGAAAACACATTTAAAAGCCACATGGACATTTATCAACAACAGCAACAACACCTCCATTAAAAAGATGACAGCACATCAAAACAACTGGAAAGGTTCAGTTAACAGGGAAGTTTCTGCTAACTCTCCAGGGTCTCAACATACACTTAGCACTTACAGAGTGGCTTGTGGTGACTTTGCGCCACTTTAGAAAGTGTTAGAACATATTGGAAATATTTGAATAGGAGCCAGCCAGTCTCATGACCCTGGAGGGACCTTGCAAACTTGCAAGGCACGTTCACCATAACCTGCAGGGCTGCCATAAGGCAGGTGTGAATGTCTGTTATTTTCCTTTGGAGTCTAAGGGGGTGACTCTCCGATGACAAGGTCTTGGGATTGGAATCAACATCATCAGATTTTGTGGACTCTGTTTTGTAGTAATGCAGATTTGCATGACTATCCTTGAAAGTATTTAATTAAGCACACATGCATTTGTTCTAATTAAAGTGTGAACTATGATTATTGGTAACTAATTACCCAATAGCAGAATGGATTTCTAAAAATTCATAGAATCATAGAACTGTAGTGTTGGAAGAGCCAGCTGGATAGAGCCAATGGCCCATCTAGTCCAGCATTCCGTTCTTACAGTAGAAAACAGGATTTAAGTACAAGAGCCCTCTCCCCTCTTGTGGTTTCCAGTAACTGATGTTCAGAAGCATTCCTGCCTACAACTGTGGAGGCAGAGGATAGAACAAAAGGAGCCATGGAGGGCAGAAGGTGGAGGCAGAGCATAGCATCATGGTCATGATGATGCAATGCAAGAATCACAGCTAAGGAATCCCTGACAGATGGCTATCCAACTCTTTAAAAATCCCCAAAGAAGGAGAGATCAGTAGTTTATTATATAGTTTGTTCCACTGTTGAATATGGGACGCGGGTGGCACTGTGGGTTAAACCACAGAGCCTAGGACTTGCCAATCAGAAGGTCGGTGGTTCGAATCCCCGCGATGGGGTGAGCTCCCGTTGCTTGGTCCCTGCTCCTGCCTACCTAGCAGTTCGAAAACACATCAAAGTGCAGATAGATAAATAGGTACTGCTCCAGCGGGAAGGTAAACGGCGTTTCTGTGCACTGCTCTGGTTCACCAGAAGTGGCTTAGTCATGCTGGCTACATGACCCGGAAGCTGTACGCCGGCTCCCTCGGTTAATAAAGCAAGATGAGCGCCTCAACCCCAGAGTCGGCCACGACTGGACCTAATGGTCAGGGGTACATTTACCTTTTTACTGTTGAATAACTCTTACAATCAGAAAGTTCTTCTTAGTGTTCAGTCTGAATCTCCTTTCTTGTAATTTGAATCCAATGGTCTGGGTCCTACCCTCTGGAGCAGCAGGAAAAGAGCTTGCTGCTAATAAAGCTATAAGGTCCTTACAATGAATTGTTTCCTTGGCATTGTTCCCCCACCCCATCCTGATTGGCAGCCTTAACCTTTGTCTTAACCTTTAACTATCTCAGTGAGACATAGGTCTAAATCAGGGTTGTGTGCTTGTGGCCCTCCAGATGTTGCTGAACTACAATTCCTATCAGCCCTATAACCAATGCTCAGGTGTGATGGGGGCTTTAGCTCAGCAGCATCTGAAGAGCCACAGCTTTTCTACCCTTGTTCTGAGTATTTGTATTCCTTGTTCACCCTATCAGAAGTCCCCAAAGAGATCAATGGTAATTCTTCCTATGACCACATTTTGCTGGAATTCAGCTTATTTCCAATAGGAACAACAGTTTGTTTCAACAAAAATAACAGCAGCAACAGGATGTGTTTTTGGGCAGCTTGTGGGGAGTGTATTTATAGAGTGCTGATGAACCACAAATTCAAAGTTGTTGACCTCAGTCACGGATCTGCTACTTGGCATTAATAAGGTCTGGTTTCACAGTCCCATTGAGAGAATGAATGAGAGGAGGAAGAGTGGTTAGATGCCTTTTGGGAATAATAATGACCTACTAACTAGAGTTCATGTGGGGATGAGAGAAGAGAGCTGTGAGTGCTTTGTTCTCACTGGACTGCTGATTTATTTATGTTCATTTATTGATTAATGGTCAACATCTTTACGTAGCATTGTCTCCAGCCTAACCATGTCTGTACACTATAAATTCATAAGCACATCCTAGGCTGCATATATACACCATAGATCTATGGCACATTACTTCCCCCCAAAGAATCCTGGGAAGTACAGTTTGCTGGGGATCCTGGGAACTATAACTCTGTGATGGGTAAACTACAGTTCCCAGGATTCTTTGTAGGAAAGTCATGTGCTTTAAATCCATGGGCATATATTGCACTAGAGTCTTGTGGCACCTTCAGTTTGGAATGGGTGGATATGTCTATTTCAGGTGCATTTAAGTTTCGCACATGTTCAGTCATAAGTCAGTCCCATTTCTAACTGAATCTCTCTCCCCCCCCCCTGTGTGTGTGTGTGTGTGTGTTCCTCCTTACAAAATTTAACAATGCATACTACAGACACAACCCAAACTTTTGCCACTGTCCAGTGGGGCTTACAATGCAGAGAGGCCACCACCAGATTTACAGTCCTGCTACACATCTGGACAAGGGCACACGGTGGGGGGCAGGCACCCAATCAGGCCTGGTGCCATTTTGTTAAAGCAGTGGGGCTGGCTCAGAATCCAAAAGTTCGAAGCCCCACTTAGCTCTACTCCCTTCCTGAACCTCAAATGCCTTGGTCCAAGCATATGCCCCCGCCGCTTATCAGGAAGGGCACTGCTGTTTGAATTCCACCGTCAGGGCCCCAATGAAGCCTCTTCCATCCAGCAACACCACCACACCAAGGGAGGTGAGTGGACTTACCTGGCTAAATGTACCCAACTCCCTCCACTGTTCTTTTTGGTTGTTCTCCTCTGAACACATTCCAGCATGTCAATATGCATCTTAAACTGTGGTGCTGAGAACTGGACACAGTACTTTACGTGTGGTCTGACCAAGGCAGAATACAGCAAGACTATTACTTCCCTTAATCAGGAGACTATACTTTTGTTGAAGCAGCCTAGAATAGAAGTAGCTGTTCTTTTCTTTTTTGCTGCTGCTGCATCACACTGTTAATTCATGTTAAGCTTGTGTTCTGCTAAGACTAGCAATGTACAAACACATTGTTTTCCATTCTGCCTTGCGTTCATTGTATGCAGCAATGTTTCCATTCCTCTGCAGTTTGTATTTTGACAAAAATGACATTATTTGTTTGGCTTTCCGCTACGGCAAAAAAACCCCTAGGCAATTCATGGAATGAATTAATTAATGCACATTATCTTTTCGTTACAATGTTCTACCCCATTCATTTGAATGCAAAGATGGCATGGCTTAATTATACATCATTTGCAAAGGAAAAGAAACAGCAAGTGCCAATTATATTCGCTGGATTGAATTCCATTCTGGACATAAAACAATTAAGCAGAGATTGGAACACAGGCCAGCCAGGCAAACACACACACAAAAATGAGTGAAAAACAGGGCTAGTAAGGGGTGCCTCCATCGTAAATTCCAAGGGCCATATAGAGAGGCTTGGAGGGCCATATTTAGCCCCTGGGCCTGAGGCTACTCACTCCTGCTGAAGTGAGTGACAAGAACTGATGGTTTGGGGTACACATGTACCCCACACATAGGTTGGCTCCAAAGCTAACCCTACTCAGATAAACCCATTGAAGTTAACAATTATAACCATCTTAGACCCATTATTTTGAGTGGGTCTACTCTGGGTAAAATCCTAAAAGGATACAACCAATTGTGTTTGCTAATTGTGAGGGATGCGCCAGGAGGCCTCCAAAGGCTCAGCTTCTGTTTTGCAATGGCTCAGTTCAGCAATGCTAAATGGAGCTAGGCTCGATTATCTTGATGGTATGTGGTGAAGCCTTCATTGCACTTGAGCTCCCACCTTGGGAAACTTGTTGCTTCTGTTGTATGTCTGTAGACAGCCAGAAAGGTTTTGTCTCAAGTTTGTGGTTTGGTTTGGTTTCTTGTCAAAAACTGAACTAAAGTCATATGGGGTGATCTATGTCCCACTTTTGTTGAAAATCTAAGGCCAAAGTTAACAGCTGCACCAACGGTAATAGAGGTAGTAATAATAACCATAGTTATCATGGTTGTATTTTAGAACAGCATGAGAAGCTGCAGTTTCACTTCAGGTTATATAACCTTCCAGTACCCTAATTCTGAGGAGTTATTTCTTATCATTCTTAGGGCTCTTCTGAACAAAGCATCTCAGAAATGCTGCGTCATTTTCTAGTCGCTGGAAGCAGGAAACCACAGCCCTCAGTCTCTGCATGCAATCGCTGCTTCCTTTTTTGTACCGGACACATCCAGGAAGATGTTGGCAGGAAAACTGCTTGGTCACAGGGCAGGAGCAGTTGCACTCTGCCTGCAATTGGGACTAGTGGCTTGAGTCTTTTATTGCATATTTTATTGATGGATGTTTATATTTTAATGTATGGATGGGAATGTTTTGTTGTGTGTTTTAAATATTGATGTTTGTACAGTTCAAGAAGGACACTGACAAACTGGAACGTGTCCAGAGGAGGGCAACCAAAATGGTCAAAGGCCTGGAAATGATGCCTTATGAGGAACGGCTAAGGGAGCTGGGCATGTTTAGCCTGGAGAAGAGGAGGTTAAGGGGTGATATGATAGCCATGTTCAAATATATATAAGGATGTCACATAGAGGAGGGAGAAATGTTGTTTTCTGCTGCTCCAGAGAAGCGGACAAGGAGCAATGGATCCAAACTACAAGAAAGAAGATTCCACCTAAACATTAGGAAGAACTTCCTGACTGTAAGAGCTGTTCAACAGTGGAATTTGCTGCCAAGGAGTGTGGTGGAGTCTCCTTCTTTGGAGGTCTTTAAGCAGAGGCTTGACAACCATATGTCAGGAGTGCTCTGATGGTGTTTCCTGCTTGGCAGGGGGTTGGACTCGATGGCCCTTGTGGTCTCTTCCAACTCTATGATTCTATGATTCTATGTATTTTAATTCCAGACTGCCCCTTGGAATAATGCTGCTGAGTGATGTAACATTGTTCCAAGACATTATGGAAACATAAGGCGCTTCTCAGCAGGATGGAACTGGGAGAGTGCCAGTGAGCTTTGCAACCCCTAAATTCACACCCACCAAACCCCCAGAATGCAAAAGAACATGATCTCACGTATCTGAGATTCCAGAAGTTCAGCCCCACACTATGGATATTTTATTGGGAGAAAGAGCTAAACAGCAGGACCAGGAGCCCATGAAATGAAAGAGGTCCCACCTGTGTCAGATATTTACAAGACACAGGAATCTGCCTGTACTAGGTCAGACCATTGGTCCACCTAGCTCCATATTGTCCGCATAGCGTAGCACTGGGCAAGGGATATAGGCCATAACATTGAAGTGGCTGCATGGGAGAAGTTAAGGAATACATTGAAAGAAAATCACTGTATTTTTCGCTCTATAAGACGCACCAGACGACAAGACACACCTAGTTTTTGGAGGAGGAAAACAAGTAAAAAAATATTATTAATCTCAGAAGCCAGAACAGCAAGAGGGATTGCTGCGCAGTGAAAGCAGCAATTCCTCTTCCTGTTCTGGCTTCTGTGATAGCTGTGCAGCCTGCATTTGCTCCATAACATGCACACACATTTCCCCTTACTTTTTAGGAGGGAAAAAGTGAGTCTTATAGAGCAAAAAATATGGTACATAAAAATGATGTGCAAATGGTATTTGACTCTTAGTAAATTAGCAAAAATGTACAGTGGTACCTCAGGTTGCGAATGGGATCCGCTCCGGAGGCCTGTTCACAACATGAAAAGCCCGCAACCTGAAGCGTTGCATCTGTGCAGGCGTGATTTGGCACTTGTGGACATGCGCAAAGCATGATTTAGTGCTACTGCGCATGCGCAAGCAGCAAAACCCAGAAGTAACCCTTTCTAGTACTTCCGGGTCGCCGCAGGACGCAACCTGAAAAAACATAACATGAAGCAAACATAACATGAGGTATGACTAAATCGGAGGTATGTTGGAAATGTAAAGAGAAAGAGGGTACTTCTTACCACACTTGGTAGTCTTGTAACGGAGCAAAAGCTTTCTGGAAAATGATATATAATGAGTTGGGAAAAATATGGAAGATAGCTCTTAATAAAAAAAAAAAACCAGAAGCTTTCCTTTTAGGGATATTAGGTTCACAGGTACCCAAAGATTTTTCTAAAAAACTGTTTATGTACTCCATATCAGCCGCTCAGGTGATTTATGCCCAGAGATGGAAAGAAGATACAGTTCCTACCAAGGAGGACTGGCAGCTATAATTGATGGACTATACTGAAATGGCAAAGCTTACTGTAAGAATAAGAAACCAAGAAGAAAAAACTTTTAACAAAGAATGGGAAAGATTTATGCAAACAATAATTTTAAACAACTAAGTTCATTAGTAGGATTAAAGTAAAAGAAGCAGTTAAATATATTTATTAAGGAAAACATAAAGGTAAAGGGACCCCTGACCATTAGGTCCAGTCATGACCGACTCTGGAGTTGCAGCACTCATCTCACTTTACCGAGGGAGGGAGCCAGCGTACAGCTTCCGGGTCATGTGACCAGCATGACTAAGCCACTTCTGGCGAACCAGAGCAGCACATGGAAACGCCGTTTACCTTCCCGCCGGAGTGGTACCTATTTATCTACTTGCACTTTGACATGCTTTCAAACTGCTAGGTAGGCAGGAGCAGGGACTGAACAACGGGAGCTCACCCCATCACAGGGATTTGAACCGCCGACCTTCTGATCGGCAAGTCCTAGGCTCTGTGGTTTAACCCACAGCGCCACCCGCGTCCCTCTAAGGAAAACATAGGGAACAATTACTAAATTGAATTAAGTGGGAGATGCAGTAATGAAAAACACAATAAACCACAGAAGGGGGGAATCAAATTGTGTATTTTTTATTGGAAAATATAATTAATTTGTGTGATTGTAGAAAAAATTCAAAAAATTGAAAAATAAAACATTTAAAAAATAGAGCACTAGCGTTTTCCCAGGCTTTCTGGTCAGGCAATCTTCCACTCCCACCTGGAGGTGCCAAAGACTGATGATGGGACCTTCTGCATACAAAATAAGCCACAACCCTTTCCTCTGACTACTTGCAATAACTATAACTGCTTGAAATGCAATATTCCTAGTTTCGGTCAGCTAATTTAATACATGTAGTGTAAGAGAAACCTTACTTTTGATGGAGTCCTAAATGAAAAGACTCAAACCTGCACATCAATTCAAAGACAGCATTTGGCTATGAGTGGGCCTCCAACTGATGCATCTGATTCAACGGGGTCTAGTTTACAAAAGTTTCTGCCACAATAAATCTGAATGTCTTTAAGCTTCCACAAAACTGTTCACTGCTTTTGCTGTAACAGACTAACATGGCTACTCCCTCCTGAATTTAATTAAAGGTGCAAACTAGGTATGAAATGCACAAATCTGTTGGGCCTTCCTGAAACTACATTTCTGCATGCTTTGAGGATGTTTTTATTAAAGGGAACTAAGTGAATTACACAGAGTTAAATTTTCTGCAAACACCCGCAATGATACGGATTTTGTCTGTTTGTTAAAGGAAACCCACTGCTGTTCACCCTGGAAATTCTATAATCTGTTACAAACATAAGAGAATATATTTTTTTTTGTCTCAGATCAGGAGAGCCCCCTGGTGGCCATTTTAAAGGATAATTACTTGGGCTCCTCTGGACAACCTGCTTATTTAGCATTCATCCTTATTTACTTGCACAAAATTTAAACAGTGTTTAGACTAAGGCTGTGTACACTCTATATTTTTAAAGCATTAACAAACAACTCCCCCCCTCCCAAATACTGGGAACTATAGTTTGTTAAGGTTGCTGAGTGTTGTGGATTTTCCATGATTCTTTGGGGGTGCATTCAATGTATGGTGTATATGCAGCCTCTATTGAGTAGTCATTCCTATTTGTTTATGGGGTGCTTATGGAGCAATGAGCATTCATCCTGATTTGCTTGTGGGGCATTTACATGCACATCTTGGTCAGCTCATAACATTTTTTTGTTTGTTTCTTTTTGGCTACAGAAAGTATCCAGTGGTGGCCAGGACTATAGTTTGATTTCATTTTCCAAAAGGGGGCAAGTTTTGTCCTTCTGCCCTTCAGGTTTCCTAAACTAAGCCTCTGATTCAGGAATGTTCTAGAACCAAGGAGCTTGATTGAAATTGCATGAGTTAAATGCTCATGAGATGCCATTTTACTGCGCTTAGAAACCATGCACCAAAGTTTATGAAACGAAAATGCTCCCCCACAGCTGGCCCAGATACCATTTCCCATAAGAAATCCCATAATGAGTTCATTTCCCATCAGGATGCGAAAATCTGCCCATTTCAGCTTCTCCCTGTTTCTCATTTTTCCAATCTTTAATTTAGTTCTCAGCATTGTCATATAAGTTTCCATTTAAAATAAAATAAAAGAGTCCTCATGAACATTCGTTCACATTTTACTGCAAATTTATCCCAATAGACACATTTCTGTATGCAATTCTGGGTAACATACACATATTTTGCAAAGCATTTCCCCCCATATACAGTGGTACCTCGGGTTAAGAACTTAATTCGTTCTGGATGTCCGTTCTTAACCTGAAACTGTTCTTAACCTGAGCTACCACTTTAGCTAATGGGGCCTCCTGCTGCCGCCACGTAATTTCTGTTCTCATCCTGAAGCAAAGTTCTTAACCCGAGGTACTATTTCTGGGTTAGTGGAGTCTATATCCTGAAGCATCTGTAACCTGAAGCATCTGTAACCCGAGGTACCACTGTAATGCGCTTCTATTAATATTTTCACACATATAAGCATTTATATAAACACCCCAGTATCTGAATTTTGGTACGTTACCTGACTGAAGAACTGAAGCTCAAATTTCAAAGGATTTATAATTTATTTATTTCCAAAAAATATATATTTATTATTGAATTTCTAAATAACCTTTCAGAATGAGATCACAAAATACATAATAAGACAAAGACAAAGACAAACCAATAACCACCCACCCTGCAAAAAGCCACAGAATGTTAATTCAGCGAATGGCTTGGTTGTAGAGGAATGTTTTTGCCTGGCGCAGATGAGTCACAGTCATGAATTATTGGCTTTCACAAGGACCATGAGTGCTTATGTTCAATGCTGACAGTACACAGAAACCTATGTATCTGATTCTGGGTGGGGGACATCAAATCAGTTTAAAATATGGCTGCATTTTAGTTCATGCATTGTTTTGGAATGTGCGAATTAGGTAGATTTGCCTTTGCATCGAATCAGGTTTCTCCTACATCTCCATCCATAACCCTCAGTGGAAAAGGATGTTTTCTCCCACTGGCTGTTCCTGAGCTGAAGAAGAGATAAGAGATGAAACAATGGGGGAAAGTAATGCATTTCTGCATTGCAAGGAGCTGGACTAGATTACCCTCAGGGTCCCTGCCCACTCTACCATTCTATGATTCTATGGCATCTGTCTTTGCAATGCAGTGCAATCCTTTGTGCTGCCATCCTACTGAGCTTCAAAATATATAGTGCTTAGGTAGTGTGGCTTGACTGACAGTCTTAATTATATGGGGATAGTGCCAAGGCTCAGGCTAGCAAGGCACAGAACATTAGGATAATCTGTTCCTCTCTTGAAGGTAAAAGGTTGGAAAGCAGGGTCTCATCTTACCCATCTGAAGGTGATCGTCTAATTATTCCCTGAGAGCAAGAGAGAGGATTTCATCAAACTCGGCAGGTAGAAACTCACCGTCGGAGGCTGGGACACGTTTCAGGCAAGGCCTGGGGATTTTAGGCAACAGAAAACTTTGTGGCGTTAACAAGCATCTTTGCAGCCCCTAAGCTCACACCACGCAGTTTGGCTCAAGAAATGTTCTGAGCCAATAGCTGGTTGGATCATGCACAGGATGTATAGGTTTGGTGGGGCAAGATCATCATTCATGAGTTCCAACTGTTCCAATTTCACTGGAACGCCCCCTATTTTCTAAGTTCTGTCGCTATGGAGAGGTCCATGGCTCAGTGCTAGAGCACCTGCTTGGCAGGTAGATACCCACACACCACACCTCACGGATTGCTAGTAGTACATGTGGAAATGCTCCAGGGGTGTTAGCATACCACAAGCTTAACAGTGTGATGCAGTAGCAAAAAAAGGGAATACTATTTTAGGCTGCATCTGCAGAAGTGCAGTGTCCTAATCAAGGAAAGTAATAGTCCTGCTTTATACTGCATATGAAGCAGGTGGCGCTGTGGTCTAAAACACAGAGCCTACGGTTTGCTGATCAGAAGGTCGGTGGTTCGAATCCCCACAACGGGGTGAGCTCCCGCTGCTTGGTCCCTGCTCCTGCCCACCTAGCAGTTCAAAAGCACGTCAAAGTGCAAGTAGATAAATAGGTACCGCTTTGGTGGGAAGGTAAACAGTGTTTCTGTGCACTGCTCTGGTTCGCCAAAAGCAGCTTAATCATGCTGGCCACATGACCCGGAAGCTGTACACCAGCTCCCTCGGCCAATAAAGTGAGATGAGCACCACAGCCCCAGAGTCGCCCGCAACTGGACCTAATGGTCAGGGGTCCCTTTACCCTTTAACTTTATATTGCATAGGTCACACACATCCTGGAGTACTGTGTCCAGTTCTGGGCACCACCAAAGGCGGTTATGAGTAGCAGACACTGGCTGCCATGCTGCATGGGATGCCACAACAATGCTGTAGAACAGAACATGGGAAAAGGGAGGACACCAAATTCTAGCGTCGAACAAGGCGCTGCTGAAATTTAAGAGCCCAAAGTAGGCCATTGGCTCCACAATTTAGGAAGGCTACTCAACCAATATGATCAAGGGAGTTAGGGGCGTTTAGCCTGGTAAGGAGGAGGCTGAAGAGATATGATGACAGTGTTCCAACATCTAAAGGGCTGTCACAGGGAAGATGGAGCAAGCTTGTTTTCTCCTGCTCCAGAGGCTAGGACCCGAAAGAAAAGAGTTTCTGACTAAAAATCAGGAAGAACTTTCTGACAGTAAGAGCTATTCAGCAGTGGAACAGTCTCCTTTGGGATGTTGTGGACTCTCCTTCCTTGGAGGTTTTTAAGCAGAGGTTGGATGGCCATCTGTCATAGATTCTTTAGCTGAGATTCCTGCCTTGCAGAGGGTTGTAACTAGATGACCCTTGTTCTATGAATCTATTTTGCATCTCCAGTTAAATCAGTGGTGAAGAACCATTCCAGCCTAAGAGCCACAGTCACTTATAGGCACCATTCTGGGTAGGGTAGAGTAGAGTAGGGTGGGGGGCTTTGAGGATGAGTTTATGAAACCAAGGGACAGTGGTCCCCCAAAAGTTTGGAAAGTCCTGGTGAAGGCAGTAGCAAAAACCTCATTATTTTCTAGGAAGATACCCTTCCCAAAATAGGAGGTGGGGGAGGTGAAAACCAAAGGTAATTTTTGCTTTTAAAAATCAAGATGCTGACAACACTATTTAGAAATTCCTACCATAAAATTCCAGCTCCCTTCTGCATAGTGAAATCTTTCCTTTTCATTTTATTTAACTTTTTATTTTTCATTTTTTACTTCAGTTCTTCATTCTGGGATCCAGTTTTATTTTTAGAGAGGCTTTTTCTCCACGCCCCACCCCATTTTATGTGTTAGGAATATCCCCCCTCCTCTTGTCTCTCTTTGTCTCACCATCACCCTTTAAAAAAAAATATAATTAAAGTATTTGTCTCCGCAGCAGGCAATGTAAACTGTATGGCATCCAATTTATGGATATTTTTATAAAAGGAAGGAGAAAATCGTTTAAGAAAACAATTATTGTCAAACGTGCACAGAATCCAACCTCTGTAGTGCTGACCCCTCCCCACCCCCGCCCCATCTCCAGTAACCAACTTTGCCATTGCTAAAAATGCATAACACATCTTTTTAAAAAGACACCCTCCTATGGGTATATTTTTAATTTCATAAATCCAAGAATTCAGCCTGTGCTTAGGGGTTTGTTTTTTTTTAATAGAAAGCATATTTTCCCCCTTTGCTTGTTAAAAAGGTAAAGGAGCCCTGGACAGTTAAGTCCAGTCAAATTTGACTATGTGGTACAGCGCTCATCTCGCTTTCAGGCCGAGGGAGCCGGCATTTGCCCACAGACAGCTTTCCAGGTCATGTGGCCAGCAGGACTAAACCACATCTGGTGCAACAGAACACCATGACAGAAGCCAGGGCGCACGGAAATGCCATTTACCTTCCCGTCACAGGGGTACCTCTATATCTACTTATGCTGGCATGCTTTTGAAGTGCTAGGTTAGCAGGAGCTGGGACAAAACAACGGGAGCTCACTCCATCATGCGGATTCGAACTGCCAACCTTAAGATCAGCAAGCTCAAGAGGCTTGGTGGTTTAGACAGGGCCGTCTTACCCATAGGCGCTAGGGGTGCAAGGCACCCGGGTGCCAGGCTCTCAGAGGTGCCAGGCCAAGAGTCTGGTGCCCGAGAGTTGAGTATGGGAAGAGCCCACCCATCGGTCGGAACGCCGCGGCGGGCTATTCTGCTGCGGGTGGCTCTGCACCACGAGTTCAGGGGCGACTGAGCCAGTGAGATGCCCTCCTGTGCACCTGGGACTGGTCAACTGGGGGGGCGCCGGGCAGAACTTTGCACCCCAGCGCCACATATGCTTAAGACAGTCCTGGGTTTAGACCACAGTGCCATCTGCATCCCTGCTCATTTTAATTTTTTTAAAACCAGCTGGGGAGAACATTAGAAAGTTACATCTATTTAATATCAAGGCAGGGTCCTCTTAGTGGCTGCTCCAGTGTTATGGAATAGATACCCCAAGGAAAGCAATAGATGCTCAACCCTATAGGTAGTCAGGGGTAAATGGGTGCCCTCCCAAAAACAGGGAGCATAGGTAACAGAACTCCCCCCCATTTGTAGCAAAGCAACTGGTAATTAGAGATACACTTGCTTTAAACCTGGAGGTTCCATTTACCTATCATAGCTATTTATTCGATGTCTCACCTGTCCTTCACCGTTTGGTCCTAGGGCAAGTTACAATAGAATATACCGTTTTATTTTATTTTTTAAATGCACCCATTGAGTTGCATCCAGTTAGTGCTACTCAAAGTAGACCTACTGAAATTAATGGGCCTAAGTTAGACATCCATTTCAGTGAGTCTGCTATGAGTAGGACTAACATTGGAGACAATCCACTGCAGTGATAAAACATGCAAACTGCCACAACTGGAACAGAATAATGGGTGGGGACTCCACAAAACAAAATACCTAAACCGTCAGAGGCCAGGGTGGAGATGAATCTTCAGTGAATGGTGAAAGCACAAGACACACCTCTATGGGAGGGGGAAGTTTCACTGTTTGGGGGCTACCATAGAAAAAGTTCTTCCCTGCACTTTTGAGGGTGGTGGAACTACCTGCACATCTTAACACCTGATAGGGTTTGTGGGAATGGAGATGGTCTTTTAAACAGTTGGAAATATGACACCAGGCTTGTATAGAACAGGGGCAGTGATTTATGAAAGATAGCAAACGGTCTCTAGTACCTTGGTGGTTTGGGCAATAAAAACTGGCAAATTAGGATTTATGGAAGGCCCATAGCTGAGTGGTAGAACATCTGCTTTGTGGACAGAAGATCCCAGGTCCAATCCTTGGCATCTTGCGACTAGGAGAGACTGAAACCTTGGAGATCCACTGCTGGTTAGTGTTGGCAGTGCTGAGCTATATGGACCAATGGTCTGACCCAGGGCTCAGCTACATTAGTAAAAAATAAAACGTTATAAATGTTATAACACTGTGACACCAGATGGCGATGTAGAACTGAAATCGGAACTCTGTGAAATTTTCCATTGCAAGCTTCAAAACGTTTTTTTTCAGAGCATTTTCAGAGTAGTTTTTTTTTTTATAGCTGTGTAGATGCAGCCTCAGTAGAAGACAAATTCCTGTGTTTCCTATGGCCAGGTAACCTGAAAGGTCACCTGCCCCTGTGTAGGTCTGTAAGATCATGTAGATCCAGTGGTGGAATTCATGCTCCGGCACCGGGGGGTGGGGTGGAGAGCAGGTGGGGGCGGGGCTGGTGCGCATCCTGGGGGCATGGCACACCACCCACAGGGGCGTGACGGGCATCCTGGGGGTGTGGCGCACTGCCCACAGGGGTATGGCATGCCACCTGGGGCCGTGGCGCCCAGTGCGGGGGGAGGCAGCCGTGATGGCAGCCCACCGGGATTGCGCTGCTGGGGGTGTGTGCTCCCCCGCACTCCTCTTCCTCCGCCACTGCATAGAACATCTGGGGAAGCTCCACTTGTGGTACCACACTTTTGAGAATATTGGAGGATGGTGAACATAAAGGAGACATTTTCTGATCTCGCCCTTGAACTATGAAGTGCCCATCCCTCCACTATATGTGAAGCAGCAACTCTTTTGTCCAGGCAAAAGAGTTTTTGGCCCTGTTTTTTGCCTGACTTCAGCAAGAACTCTTTTGGCCAGGCATCCCCAACCTTCAGCCCTCCAAATGTTTTGGACTACAATTCCCATCATCCCTGACCACTGGTCCTTTAAGCTAGGGCTCATGGGAGTTGTAGGCCAAAACATCTGGAGGGCCGAAGGTTGGGGATGCCTGGTTTTAGCAGTGAAACAATGGAAGGCGGTAGACTCTCCTTTACCAGAGGTTTTTAAGCAAAGTTTGGGTGGCCATTCATCAGGGATTCTTTAGCTGTGATTCCTGCACTGCAAATGATTGCATTAGACGACATTTGGGGTCCTTCCAACCCTACAGTTCTATGATTCTGTTAAGCTTTTTTGCTACTGTTATGCTAGCTATGTTCTATTTTTGTTTTAATGTTATTTTCTTTCTTTTTTGAATGTTTTGCAGTGCTTAGAGATTTATTTTTTTTAAATGGTGGTTTATCAATGCTTTTCAACAACTATATAAATCACAAAGCTGGTAGCAGAACACAGAACATTCTACATTTTAAAACAACAACACTGTTTTCTTTATTATATAGAGGTCAGTTCAGATTTCTTTGAAGTCACCTCTCAACATCATGCCAGTCTCTGGTTCTTACTTCTTCCTCTGCATGCTGCTTTGCTTGTTTCAAAGAAAGGGGGGAGGAGAGAGAGAGAGAGAGAGAGAGAGAGAGAGAGAGAGAGAGAGAGAAACCACACAACTTCTTTAAATACTACTTCTGCAATTCTAACCCAGCAGGATAAGCTAGAAAACAAATTAAAACCATGACAATAACCATCCTGCACCAGGGTGAGAAAGAAATGGATTGGCAAAGGAGAACTTTAATAGCCTCACTTGAGCTTAAATCTATTTATATTATAATAAGAGATGTGCGTGCATGCACAGAGCCACGTGTACACAAAGCAGGAAGGAGAAAAATCAATCATATGCAGTTTAAAACAAGCAGACCTGCCACTAAGAGTCCATCATGCTGAGAGACAAAGAGAGAAAAATTGAGAAAAGCAATCTCTAGCTTGGCGCTATGAGGAAGGCAGGTGTTGGGGTGGTACTTCCAATATCAATTCATCAAAGGAGATGCTCATTTCAGACAAAGAGAGGTGAAGAGTTGGAGAGTCAGGAACAGGCACATCCAGGGGTGGCTGGTGCCCATTGGGACTGGCAGGACTGAAGGCAAAGAGAGGCCAACAGCATATGGTGCCAGAGCCAATGACTAATTTTGTCCCTGTCCTCCTGCCTACTGTGTTCTGAGGAGAAAGCTGACAAGCAGAGCCACACCTTGGGCAATTTGAGCCAAGTGTGGTGTAGTGGTTAGAGTGCTGCACTATGACCTGGGAGGTCAGGATTCAAACCCCCACTCAGCTGTGAAACTCACTGGGTGTGGCCATGGGCCAATCACTGCCTCTCAGCATGACCTACCTCACAGAGTTGTTGTGATGATAAAATGGAAGAAGAAGAAGAAGAAGAAGAAGAAGAAGAAGAAGAGGAGGAGGAGGAGGAGGAGGAGTTTGGATTTGATATCCCGCTTTATCACTACCCGAAGGAGTCTCAAAGGGGCTAACATTCTCCTTTCCCTTCCTTCCCCACAACAAACACTCTGTGAGGTGAGTGGGGCTGAGAGTCTTCAGAGAAGTGTGACTGGCCCAAGGTCACCCAGCAGCTGCATGTGGAGGAGTGGGGACATGAACCCAGTTCACCAGATTACGAGTCTACCGCTCTTAACCACTACACCACAGCTGGAGAGTTGAAGAACTATGTGCTGCCGCCACCATGAGCTTCTTGGAGGAAAAGATGAGAAAGTATAAATAAATAAAAATAGGTAAGGCAGTCGGGTGGGGGCTGGCAACGGCCAGACTTTGAGATATACACAAAGCAGTGCCCCCATTTGCCCTAATGCGCCAGCATCCACTGGCACACATTTCTCATGAAAGGTAGTGGCATCTCAGGTTGTCAATGTGCCTTGTCCTCACCCCAACCCATGGAACAATTCCTGTGTCTTCAAGACATGGGTGGAGAACCTCAGCCCTGGAATTCAAATTCATTCCTCCAGTTCACTCTATTTGGTTCACAGGACTCTCTCCAGGCCACACAGCTCACCAGCCCTGCTGAATGCCACCGAGTGGGCAATGGTTGTGACTTTTGCCTTTGTACAGTAGGCTACATTCCATCCATGCAAAAGCCAGATATTTCTACATGCACTCACCTCTCTATCCTCCTATAACAGTTCAAGGATACATGCCAGCCTGGAAAAAGCATTCGAGGAGGATGTGGCATGTGATAGGTGGTATGGCCTGATGAGAGCTGTGGCTTGGAAGAAGTCCCAAGAGTCAAACAGAGATGCCTAGAGGGCCACATATGGCCTCTGGGCTTGATGTTCTCTCCCACCCCCCGCAATAGGAGAATACCTGTGGTTTCCCTCACAAGACCATTGTAACAATAAACTGGATGTATGGGAAGCTGACACTTTCGCAGCCTCCTTTGAGCTCCTTTGGATGGATGAATCGTCAAAGCCACAAAATATATGCTAGGTGAAGATAGTGGCACTCCAACTGCTAGGAATCCATAGGTGGAACCTGGAAGCAAAACAAAAAACAAAAAAAACCAGATACTGTCACTCAGGCGGGTTTATTTATTTGCTCAGTCAAAATAGAAGGGGCTGCCTAGGTATTTAAGAAAGCCATTTAAATTGGTCAAGGCTTCGTTGGCAGGATTAGGACTTATGGTTCATGTTTGGGAGGGGAGATTTTGGTTGACTACTAGGAGACACTTCTTGACTGTAAGAGCAGTTTGATAGTGGTGCCTATTACCTAGAGGCAGGAGAGAAGAGTCTGCTAGGACAAGTGGTGCCCGGCCCCATCAGCCTCACTCTGCCAATCAATGCCTTCCTTCCTACTTACAATCAGAAAGAAATAGCATCAGTAATAAGGAAACAGCCAGTTACCGTATTTTTTGCTCTATAAGACTCACTTTTTCCCTCCTAAAAAGTAAGGGGAAATGTGTGTGCGTCTTATGGAGCGAATGCAGGCTGCACAGCTTTCCCAGAAGCCAGAACAGCAAGAGGGATTGCTGCTTTCACTGCGCAGTGATCCCTCTTGCTGTTCTGGCTTCTGAGATTTCAGAAATTTTTTTTTTCTTGTTTTCCTCCTCCCCAAACTAGGTGCGTCTTATGGTCTGGTGCGCCTTATAGAGCGAAAAATACGGTATTTGTTCTTGTTTTAATTCAAGAGTTTTTACCATGGCACCTAAAAGATAAAATAGCAACAGTCAGAGATGCTGTCCCTGTCAAAATCCCCACTTCTGCAGGACATGGTAGTTGAGATGTAGTTTTGCTGATAACTGCTTCCTAGCTTTCATCTTTAAACCTGGAAACTGTAATTTTCAAAATTCTGAGATCCACAAAAGTGCCCTTTGGTTGTGCCTCTCCTGAAGAGCTCTGTGTAACTCGGAGAGCTGACCAAGTAAGCCTTTTCCCTTTCTTAAATGCTTTTCCTCCGTCTGTATTTTTGATAGAAAAAGGAGGTGGAGGAGGGAGGCAAGATTCTTTATGTAGCTCTGCAATGCCTCCTTGTGGCATAAGCATGAGCTACAAGCAGGAAGAATCATCGATGCTTCTACCATTAGAAGAAAAGTGGGTAAGTAGCCTAAATTTTGGCTAGCAACACCCTCCACTAATCAGCTTTCAGTGATCAACCTCACAGTAATCTTATGCAACTTCATACAGTACATAAAAACTAGATCTTGTGAGCACAAATGAAGACACTGGGAAGCAGCTTTAGAAAGCACCCAGGCACTCATTTGAACATTTTAACCTGCTGTCAACAGCAAGAAATAAGCAATCCTGTTCGGAGTTTAGGTTGCCAATGTTTTCATTTGCTTCCCCTACAAGTCTCCTGTGCCTTCAACTGCCGTTCATCGAGACGTACAACAGAAAATTGAGTGTATTAAACACGAGGCTCAACTTTTCGCTGCATACAAACATTAACAATGAGCAAAACTTCTATCAGCTGCATTTCACCTGGCAGTTGTAAAACAGACATGCAAGCCCTGATTTGGGGGGAGGGAGTGCAGAGGGGCAATACTCTGTTCTGAAGGCCAAGGTCTGGCTTGATTAAGGGTAGGTAAAAAGGTAAAGGGACCCCTGACCATTAGGTCCAGTCGTGACCCACTCTGGGGTTGCGGCGCTCATCTTGCTTTATTGGCCGAGGGAGCCAGCGTACAGCTTCCATGTCATGTGGCCAGCATGACTAAGCTGCTTCTGGTGAACCAGAGCAGCACATGGAACCACTGTTTACCTTCCCGCCAGAGTGGTACCTATTTATCTACTTGCACTTTGATGTGCTTTTGAACTGCTAGGTTGGCAGGAGCAGGGACCAAGCAACAGGAGCTCACCCCGTCACGGGGATTCGAACCACCGACCTTCTGATCAGCAAGTCCTAGGCTCTGTGGTTTAACCCACAGCGCCACCCGTAGGCAGATGCAAAAAGAAAACGGGGCTCTTGCATCTTTAATAGTTGTGTTCCTAAAGTTTCCTTTTCTGCAGAACCATTAAAGGTGTGCAAGCCTCTCCTCCACTTGAGCCCAAGCCCAGCCCTTGATGCTGTGCCTTCAACAGCCAAGTCTGATCTACAACAAGGGTGTGGAATCTTTTCCTAAAACAAGGGTGAGGGTCGCATTCCTTTCTTCACAACCTTCCAAGGGCCACATGCCAGTGGTTTGTGGAGCCACCAGAGGCAAAGGTGGAAGGAGCAACGAATGCAAATTTTACCTTCACACAGCAGGTTAGGCTCAGGTCCTATTCATGGGCCTCAGGCATCTTGCTTGGCCACTCGGAGAGTGGGATGCTGGACTAGATGGACATGTGGCATCCTGATCCAGCAAGTTCTTCTTATGTTCTTAGATCCAAGGGTCCACTAAGAAGAATGAAAAGGAGCAAAGTTGGCTTAGCACATATTTGAAGGAAAGAAATGCCCATTATCATGTGCTCTGTATTACAGAAAGCAATTTTCTATTTGTAGGGCTGTCCAACAACAGGGCTATTTGAAAGTTTCCTCTAGTTGAAGCGCTACCTGGTCCAGGTCCGGTTTAAAGATATGAACCTCTAAGCATGGGCAGGAGTAGGACCTTTGAGGTTGGTCACCAACAGTTAGTGCCTGGGCAGCAGATACAGGTGGCCTGATGAAAGTTTTCTCCACTATGGTGAACTGCATTGTATTCCTATTTATTTCTAAACTTGCATATATACATCAACATATGATTTTTAAAATGCAAATTGGCATCTGTAAGTCACCTTGCTACATATTGCTGTCTAAAACAGTGCTTTTATAAAGTGGGTAGAAGCACTCCCAGTGGGGGCGAGATTATCAGGTGGGGGGGAGCATTAAGAAGCAAGGGGGAGGCAGTGGGCACTGGAGCTACAATGGCTATCAGACTTTGAGGATGTGCTATCGCTAGATCAAGTTCATCAAGTTCTGTTGAATTAATTAAACCAAATAGTTTCTATTTTAATTTTGAATAATGATGCAATTAATTGTTACTGTTTTGAATTTTCTTGTGTTAGTATCCTACTTGGTGGGTCATGCAAACTACTATTATGAATGATGCTTCTTATGGGGAAGGGAGGGGAAGGGAAGGGAGCACTGTGAATGACCTAATGGAACCCAGGAGGTTTGTTCAAGGTTTGTGAACTAAAGGGTCTAAAGGGTGAGGAGACTCACAGTAAATCCATTGAAGTCCAGAACCAAAAGTTCCGTAACTAAAGCACTGCAGGATAGTGCCGCCCCCCCCCGCTCTTTTCTTAATGAATATGGAGGCATTTAAGCCCCCTGCTGTTTGAGGTGTTTTTCTTTTGCTCTTACATTTGAGATTGATATTCAGTCTAACGATGGATCCAGTTGTACTTAATCTAGAATACCTACATCTCAAGGCACATTAAGCCGTGTTTACCATCTGGAGAAGCAGTTTCAGGCAGGATAAGAAGAAAACTAATGTACTCTGGAGCATATGAGGAAATGCTAGCAAAAGAATGTTTTCAAAAGGCATCTGTCAGATGTTCCCATAAAGGCAAAACAGGGGCAGTGGTTTACTAAGGATAGGGAGTATAAAAGGGGTGCTGTCCTTGTTAAATAGTGACTGTTGGGAGTGTGTGCTCTCCCAGGCAAATCGCATTTTTAAAAAAAATGTTTACTTTAATGTCCAGAAATGCCTTGTTAATGTTCATAACCAAGGGTCGTCTAGTCCAATCTCCTCCAATGCATAAATCACAACTAAGTAATCCATGACAGATAGTCTCTTACAGTTGGCTCCTATAAAGCAGAGGTGGATAGCCATCTACCTTCACCCCCATAAAATTCCCTTCACCCACATAAAATATTTGAGGGGGGTCAGGGCCCCCCAAGGTGATAAGTATTGCCATTCAAATGGCACCTGGGCCCTCCCAATATTTTATTCAAGTTGGCACCCCTGCTCTGCTTTAAAATTTCCAATGAAGAACAGTACATCTCTTTCTGTTCATCTGAACTCCCAGAGTTGTATTCCCACCCCGTGTAAGTTTTTTCTTTCTTTCTAGCACGGCAATATGGGCAGTGGTAGATGACTGGGTCCAGCAGTTGTTTTAGGCTCCAAATACCTGAAAGATCATCTGCTTCCCTACAAATCCTCTTAGATGTTAAGATCAGCAGAGGGGGCCCTCTTGATATTTTCACCACCCTGGAAAGTTTTGCCTGGGAGAGGACATCCTCTGTGGTAGCCCCTGAGCCACTGCTTAGTGAAATTTAGGCAATTCCCTCCCAAAGAAGTGTATTTGACAGCTTGATTGTATACCTTTCACCATATGCTGAAGGCAAGGGATGTGACTCAGGTTCAGCAGCCCAAGATTGCCCCAGATCAGATTGGGTCCATTCATACTTTGGGTTAATTCATTTTACTATATCATATCATTGTATTGTGAAATATAGGATGATAAATGGTAGTTTAATCCTTGCTGGACTGGTCATTCCAGAATGTCAAATGGCTCCTCTGTACTGTATATGTTTGCTCTTGTTTTGTTTTCCCCAAATTAAATAAATATATGTTTGTTTGTTTGTTTGTTTGTTTGTTTTTAAAAATATAAGTACTTGCCTCTATTTTTCATGTTTGAAGGGATGCATTAGATTCACATTTCCCCCCTTTCCTTCTTGGCACTAAGTTATCTCCAGATTGCACTTTCTTTTCTCTTTTTTTTTAAAGAGTCTTCACTGAGTTACTCTCAGACAGCTTGGAGTTGTCAGCCACTCTCCAATCTCCCAGCCAACATTAAGTCATGGCTTTCGCAGAAAGACAGAAAAGAACCGTCACTTTTTCTCTGCCAGAGATGATCAGTCTGGAGCCTGTCACCAGCCTCAAGTCTCGTTCTAAAATATTTAATTTTGTGATGATAAATTGGCAGATTGTTTGAAACAGACAACAAGGAAACAGAAGGGTGGGGAAAACAGACATGGGCAATCTGTTGCACTGCCCTCCCCGGGCCAGGTTGAGAGTGTTTTCAGAAAGATGGAAGAAGAGGAGATGTCCACAGCTCAGCTGCAGAGCATTTGTCTTGCATGCAGAAGGTCCCAGGTTCAATTTCAGGCAGGGTGGGGAAGTCTTGTGCCTGAAATCCTGAGCAGCCACTGCCAGCCAGTGTAGACAATATTGAGCTAAATGGAAAAGTGATCTGGCTCGGTATAAGGCAGCTTCCTATCTCCGTATAGCATAAAATCTTAGACTTCTTTGTGAAGCTTTTGGGGAAGGACCATAGCTCGGTGGTAGAGGATCTGTTCTGGAAAGCGGAGAAGCCAACTCTTCTATCCTCCACTCTACCCACACAAGTAAGCTCTTCTGATCTGGCCAGCAAGGCAAGAATTGCAGTACCATGGAGAGCTCCGAGCAAACCACTTGCTCCAACGATGGTTGCAAGCAGACAGGGACTGGATCTTTAAAAAAGCATTATAGGAAAACACATTATAAAGCTCATAATGCAAAATCACATAGGCGATTTTGGCTGCTCTACAGCACCATCTGGTGTCATATGTTTATAACACAGTTATAATGATATAATTGAGTGTAGCTGAGTCCAGAGCCTTTAAAAGCCTTTTAAGCCTCTGCTCCCAGACTACAGGTTTATTCAGAATACCTTTTGTGCTGCATTTCTAGGCATAGGTCCATGTTTTAAAGCACTGTGTTCAAGTACTTTTTTAAAAATGCCTATGCACTTTCCCCATGAAATGCTGCTCTTTACCGCTGAATCAAAGCAAACGGTAATCTACAAAAATGCTAAATTGCTATTTGTTCTGATTCAGTGTTGAAGAGCAGCTTTTACTGGGGAAAGTGTGGGAGGGAAGCACTCAGACACAGTGCTTTAAAGGACAGACCTGTCCATATAAAGAGTGGGGCATAAGGTAGGTGTGGATGAGCTCTACATATCCCATGCTCTTGTGGACTCACCCTTTTCAGGCTCACCCATTGGCCTGAAAACCAGCATTCCTCCTTTGCTCCATGGCCCCCCAACGTGTGCTTGCACTTCAGGTGCCACAGGACTGATGAGGCTGTGCAAGAGGTCTTTGGTTCCTCCAACTCATGAGAAGGTACCCATAAGCTGCTGCTGCTGCTGCTGCTGCTTCTTCTTCTTCTTCTTTGATCACTTGTAGCTGAGTAAGATCGTCTTCCATAAATACAGTTTTAAAAATGAGTCTGTAAGTGACTGTGGAAGCCAATCCTAGATCCACACGTCCTTCCACAGTAGGGACATTGGTTTCCGGGCAAGAGTTGATCACGGTGTGGATTTGCCAAGCATGCCTTCCTCTTAGTATGTTTCTCCCTTGCGTCCTGAGTTTGAGTGTCTTCAAAGCCCATGGCACCTTTGGTAAAGGCTGTTCTCCAACTGGAGCACTCACAGGCCAGTGTTTCCCAGTTGTCAGTGTTTATATTACATTTTTTTTTTAGATTTGCCTTCAGACAGTCTTTAAAACTCTCTTTTGTTGACCACCAGCATTACGCTTTCCATTTTTAAGTTTGGAATAGAGTACCGGTAGTTGCTTTGGAAAACGATCATCAGACATCCACACAACATGACATCCTGGCTCTGACTCCATGGGATCCAACAGCAGCAGGTTTAGGAATCTGAACTTGGTTCAGCCCCTTAGCTAGAAACCTTGCAGCCTCTTACTCTGTGTCATGGTACCTGGTCAACTTTGGAGTCACAACACCAGCAAGGGATGGAAAAAGTGGTTCCTCCCCTTCCCCAGATTGCTCTGCTAGTTTTCTTGTATCTTGGGACTCAGGCAAGCAAAACAGGTAACTTGGCAAATTTACCCCTCACCACCTGGAAAACTAGAAGATGGATCAGGCATATTCCCATAAATGGCAGTGACAAGATTTATTAGACTATGTACTCTCTGCAATCAGTGGTGGTAACCTGAGAATTGATATTATCTGAAGAGTAATAATACATTTCTCTGCCTTGCCATTTCCATAAAAGAAACAGGGAACTGAGCTACTGAATGGGAGAATGATTAGAGTGTTGTTTCTTCTCTCTCTCTCTCTGCATGAATTTAAAGTTTCTCCTGCGTTTGATCAATGTTCCAGGGAGCAGTGCATTTGCACTGTGGGCAATGGAGCATCTTTAAAATCTTTCCTGCTTAACCACACAAGAAGCATAATGGGTTTGAATGAGAGAAGCAGAAAGACAGAAACAGACATCACATCAATCATGGCTTACGCTTACCATTGTTTGCAAGCCACATCATGGTAGGCACTTCCAAATGTGCGGGATACATGCTAAACCAAGGTTTAGCAGCACTTGCCTACTTTAGTTTTCCAAAGCCTTAGTACACTGGTTTCTAGTTTCAGAAGCCTACAGAGACACAGCAGTGGCTGTAACCATGGTTTCTCCATTCTAACTCTATGCTGAACTAAGGTAAGTCAACACAAATGATTTTGGAGGAAAATGAATTTTCTCCACTCTGGCTGAGGCCAAAGAGCTCCAATACTTGTTCTATTTGACCAATGGGAATCCTACATCAAGGGATCAAATGTTGTCCTCCAAGTCTTTGTCTGGTCCTCACAGGAGTCTTCCCAAGCCAACATCATTCTCCCAAGCTACCTCCTCTTCTCAGACCACATCCCTTGTCAACACTGATTTGCACCCTTCTTGACTGTTTTTGCCTGGCTGGAATATGACCCTGAACTTCAATATCGTCTCTTTCTTCCCTGGATGGAGGATGTGGAAGGATGCATGAGTATGCAGACACAGACCTACAAATGCAAAATTTGCATTCATTGCTCTCCCCACTTTTGCTTCTGGCCCCACCCACCACTGTCATGTGCCCCCCCCCAAGAATGTTGCCCAGAAGAGAATGTGACCCTCAACTGAAAATTGTTTCCCCATGCCTCTTCTACCTCCATTTATCACCCATAATTTGTGGGAGTTAACTGAGTTTTGGCTGGTGCCTCCATCTAGGCTGGATTGGGGAAAAGAAGGTTCCCCAAATCAGCAGGACTGGCTTATCACATTTTGAAATAAGTAAAGTGATGCACATTACAATTAAAACATCCATAAAGCCATTATTCCCCGGAGTCTAAAATTGCCTAACTGTACCAATGGGATTGGGATAATATTCTGAATAGGCTGTCTGTTGGTGAATCATCCTTCTTGCAATGCACAAGGGAACCCTAAAATACCTGATATCATACACACATCCCCCAGCCTGATGTTTGGGCTGAGTGATGTAAATTTCATAGAATCAAAGAGCTGGAAGGGAACTCGGATGTCATCTAGTCCAACCTCTGCTACAGGATCCCTGATACATGTAGCCATCCAGCCTCTGCTTGAAAACCTCTAGAGAGTCCCTCACCTCCAGAGACAATGTACCCTGTTATCAAGCAGCCTGTACTATCAAGAACTTCCTTCTAACATTTTATCAAATTTTCCGTTCTTGTAATTTGAACTCAGGCCGTAAGCTTTGGCACATCAGACAACACATTTGCTCTATCTATGCACGAAAACTTTTCAAATAAAATAAATTGTTTGGCACTCCCAATATGAGATAATGAGCCCCTGAGGCAAGGACTGTGTCAGTTCAGTGCATGCAGGTCCTGCTTTCAGAAAAACAATGCATTCCCTAAAAATCGTTTGTTAAGCGAGTGTTTGCATAATGAGCTGACAATTTCCATTATTTCCTATTGGAACATTTGTAATTCTGTGCTGGATTACCAAATGGGTAATTGCCCTTAAATAGCTGCCCTCAGCCTGACTGACTCCTTCCTTACAACCAGTCTCGGCTTTCTCCTCCTTGGTTCCAGCTTGTACAACTCAGAAGGATGTGGGCAAATGCAGAATTAGTTGGCTCCACATCTACTGTAGCCTCCCTGCCTTGCACCCTACCAGCCCCAATGGACACCATCCACCTTGGGGTTATGAATTACACCATTTCAGACATCCATGGCCTGTTATGAGCTAAGTCCAAAACTTCTCCAAAGTTCACAAACATCCCATTATAACTCCAACACTGCCACCAGCAGTAGCTGCAACCTGCCAGTCAGTTTCTACCGCAATCAGCAGCTAATTTACCCTTCCAAAGGAGGCAAGGGAAAGGAAATTGACAGCAGACAGAATTATCCAGGGAGAGGAGATAATGTGTTTGCAAAGAACAAGCAAACCAGAATAATGATCCCTAATGCAACTGCTGCACTAAAGCCTCTTTAAAAAAAAATGTCCTCTTGTTAGAGGAGGGGTGGGTCTTCAGATTCAGCCAAGAAAGATTGCCATGGGGGTGGGGGGTCCTAGCCAATATAGTGGACTTGCTATCTCACTTCAGAATGAAGCCAGAGGAATGTCCCCTGCCAGAGGCACAATAGGTCCCAGCCAGACTGAAAATAGAAAATGTAGCCAAGTGGAATAGCCTCTGGGCAAGTCTCTGCCGGGATGGGAGAGCTTTCCAAGCTTTTCATGTTAGCAACACACTTTTTATAAATGCATCTTTTCATGACACAGGAATTCAGTTTTACTAGCAAGCCAGAGGTTAAACTAATCCTTGACCTCTCAGTGGCTTTTGATACCATCAACCATGGTATCCTTCTGGAGTGACTGTCTGAACTAGGGGTGGGTGGCAATGCTTTGTGGTGGTTCCAGTCCTACTCAGATGGTGGTTCCCAGAGGGTGTGCTTGGGGAATGCTTTTCAGCCCCGTGGAACCTTCAATGTGGGGTTCTGCAGGGCTCAATCCTATTCCCCACATTGTTTAACATCTAGATGAAACCGCTGGGTGGGGTTATCCGGAGGTTTGGAGTACTTTGTTAGCAGTATGCTGATGACACTCAGCTCCACTTCTCCTTTGCATCTGCAGGTGAGGCAGTGGAAATGCTGGACCACAATAATGGACTAGATGATGGCCCACAAACTGAGGCTCAATCCAGATAAGACTGAAGCATTGTTAGTGGGTGATTCCCTAGACCAGTTGGGTGGGAGGTTGCCTGCTCTTGATGGGGTTACCTTCCTCTGAAGGAGCAGGTTCATAGCTTGGGGGTACTCCTGGATCCTTTCCTGTCACTTGAGCTCAAGTGGCCTCAGTGGCCTGGAGAGCCTTCCATCAGCTTTGGCTGGTGGCCCGGCTATGCCCCTACCTGGACAGGGATAGCCTAACTACTGTTGTCTATGCTCTGGTAACGTCAAGGTTAGATTACTGCAATGTGTTATACATAGGGCGTCCTCTGAAGATGGTTCAGAAACTTCAGCTAGTGCAGAATTCAGCAGCCAGGTTGCTCACTGCTGCAAGATGGTTTGAGCCTATTACAACGATCCTGGTCCAGCTGCACTGGCTACCAATTAGTTTCTGGACCCAATTCAAAGTGCTGGTTTTGATCTATAAAGCCTTAAGGAACTCAGGACAGCAATACCTCAAGGACCACCCTTTTCCATATAAACCTACTCAGACCCTGAGATCATTTTCTGAGGCCCTTCTTTGTGTGTTTCCTCCTTGAGAGGTCCAGAGGACATCAGAACAAGCCTTCTCTGCAGTGGCTCCCCATCTATGGAATGCTCTCCCCATGGAAGTTTGCCTGGCGCCTTCATTATACACCTTTAGGGATCAGGCAAAATCCTTTTTAACCAGGCCTTTGGTTGATTTGACTGACATCTTATGCCCTTTTAAAATGTGGGGGGGGGGTTGGGAGGGGGGTTATTGGGTTGTTGTTTTTATTTTGATTATATATATTGTGATTTTATATTTTGATTTTGTTCTGTGAACTGCACTGAGACCTACAGGTATAGGACAGTATATACATTAAAGAAATAATAATAATTAATAACCCCTTTCCAGCCCCAGGAGGAGCGTGAGGAACATTCGCGTGACACAGCTACACCCTGCACCCAATACACTAACGTGTCATGACACACAGTTTGGAAAGCTCTGGAAATGGATGTTAGTCTCAGACAAACCAATGGAGGGGCCCTTTCTGTCTCACATTGCCTTCTAAGGCAGCCACATGGAACAGCCTCTGATGTTATCTGCTCGCATAATAACTATAACAGGAAGAGACAAAACTGGGCTTTCTGTCACCAGAATTCAAGACCCACTTTGGCACCCCCCCACACACACACCAGATGCGTGTTTGCATACGTGCACATACAAACAAACGAACACACTTCAACACATTTATTTGTAAAGGGCCTAAAAAGGAGACAATATATCATTTGCATACAAAGAAGTATTATGACTGTATGACCAAAGGGGAAATGAGCATCCCTTCCAGTAAAAACAAATTGTTTGTCAAAATAGAGCTTCCATGTGCAACAATTGTCTATCTAACATCAAGTTTTGAATTGGATTTATTTGGTCACATGTTCATTAAAACACTGCATTTTCATAAGATCAGCTAAGACCCTCTGGTTTCCTTTTTAAATGTTTTTTTTTCCTCTCTCTCTTTGAGCCTTTTTGCTACCCACCCTCTTCTTGGTTCTGTGCAAACCCTTTCAAGGAGTTTTGATGTGCAAATTTACTCCTGAGTAAGCTTCAACAAGGGACGCGGGTGGCGCTGTCAGTTAAACCACAGAGCCTAGGACTTGCCGATCAGAAGGTTGGCGGTTCAAATCCCAGCGATGGGGTGAGCTCCCGCGGCTCGGTCCCTGCTCCTGCCAACCTAGCAGTTCGAAAGCATGTCAAAGTGCAAGTAGATAAATAGGTACCACTCCGATGGGAAGGTAAACGGCATTTCCATGCACTGCTCTGGTTCGCCAGAAGCGGCTTAGTCATGCTGCCCACCAACTCCCTCAGCCAATAAAGCAAGATGAGCGCCGCAACCCCAGAGTCAAATCAAATATCTTTAATACGGTCAATGACCCCAGAGTCAGTCACGACTGGACCTAATGGTCAGGGGTCCCTTTACCTTAAGCTTCAACAAGATTCCTTTCAATTTTATTTTTGTTTCATTACTCGTTTTAAGAAATGATAATTTTGTGGTCATTTTAGGTTCTGTGTAAGGTGAAGAAATGCTTTTTGCAAGTCTAAAGTGCCTTTCCATTACAATCCTAATGTAGCCAGGCTGACCAAAACTTGTCAGGGAACTGCCTCTGGCAGGAAAAAAGCTCACACACAACCTTTGCTTTCCTGTGTGTATACTTTGTAAAATGACCCAACCTTAGCTGTTTAAACACATTCTAAGTTCTGAAGTGATTATAGAATCGCCCCAAGGATCATCTAGTCCAAATGATTCTCTTCCTCAGCTTCCTACTCCTCCCTCCAGCCCTCCAGAGTTTCTTTCTCATGCAGTAGCAAACCCACAGGGGATCTTATCTTTTGCTTCACTGGGAAGAGCCACACAGCCTCTCCACATTTCCCAACTCTCCTTCTCTCTGCAGATGAGCCTTCTTCAGAAGGACTGAGCTTGCGGCTGCTACTCACTTTTTCATCTTTCTCTCCAGCTAAAGCCCAGACATGCTGGGAGGCTTGGAGCCTCAATGGCGCCCCTCTGGAGGCTTCACCCAGGACTAGACCCCCGCCCCCAGCTACGGCTCTGATGGAGGATAATTTATTTGGTCTGCATCTTAATGTAAACCAATCTAATTTGCCAGTCCTGAACTTATATGTGGATTGGTACATGACATTGGTTTAAGCATGTCTTTGAATTTTGCAATGCAGCTTTGGTTTAAAAAATGTATTTTATGGGGGAAATGCATGAATGTGTGTGTATATATATGTGTGTGTGTATATATATATATGGACAATGCAGAAATGCCTACAAAATGCAGATTTTCAAAGAAAGTGCATAAATTTAATTTTTTTATGATCACATGCACACATGCTTAAGATCATACAATTATAGAGTTGGAAGGGACCCTCAAAGTTGTCTAGTCCAACCCCATGCAATGCCGGAATCACAGCTAAATAATCCATGACAGATGGCCAAAAACCTTTGGCCACCTCTGCTCAAAAACCTTTAATGAAGGGGAGTCCACCATCTTCAAAGGGAGTCAGTTCCACAGGTGAATAGCTCTTGTGTGGTGCTAATGTGACAGGATGGAAAGGACTCCTGATTGAGCACGTGTGAAACTGGTGTGGAATTGAGAAAGGCTGGTCCTTCCACTCCTAAGCCATAATAACACTATAAAAGCCTAGCAAACCCTTAAGTCCCTCTCCCCATCCAAAAAAGGCTTTCCCCTTGCATAAGGCTAAGCTGAGGTGCTCTGCCAATACTCACGCACCACCCACTTACTTTGAAATGAACAATTGAAGCTTCCAGTTTTCTTGATTCATAAGGAGTTAACTTTCTATTGAGCAGCCACTGTCATAAGAAGGATGGGTTTAATTTCAGGGCTGGATCCTAGACAACAAAGGAGAGAGTGGGGAGGAAGGGAGACAGAGAAAGAGACAACATTAGACTGCTGGAAGGGAGGGAGAGAAAGAGACAGATTTCAACAAACAAAGGCCATCCCCCTGTGAGGGATTCATTCAAATCCACAGTGTCAGAGTCTATTGAAAAATCCAATAAAACCCACTTGATCTTTTTCTCCATGTGGAGTTGTCACCAGATGCCTTAATTAGATATTGTCATTAACAAGAATGTAGCACACAAATTAAACCAAGCCTGCCCTTAATCTTTGGTGGCCAGTGAGCCAATTTTACCAAAGTAAGCTCACGGCAGGGGCGAGAATTCTTTATTTAGGCTCTCCTTTATTCTATTTTACCATTTTGGAACATGCTAGGCAAAGAGACGTTTTGCTCTGGGAACTGTTACAAATCTCACCCTGAATCCCTATTTTTGGGTGGCTTCAGTCACATACCGGCAAATTAAGGATGCTCTCTTAAAACTGATTTGGCACTCTTGCACAATAAATCCACCCCAAAAAAACTAGTCCCCCCCCCCTTTTGTTTCATTTTGCAATATAGAAAGTGACAGGAAGATGCAATGGAACGTGCAGGATAATAATGATTGCTCCCCATAAACAACTCAGAATGAACACTGAGTAAATAGCTGGTGGAATCTAACAAACTTTGTACTAGGGTTGTGATATGTCCGGGATTTCCTGGACATTACTGGGATCTCAAAGGCAGAAAGGGACTTCCAGAGGGAATTTTTGGAAGGTGGTGGTTTGTCCTGGATCTTTGGCAAGTAAATCACAGGTTTTTTTGAAAGAAAAGAAAAGCTGAACAACCTTTGGGGTGTCCTGGTTTTTACTTATTGAAATATGGCAACCCTAATTTGTGCAGACAAATCAAGATAATGTTCAATAAATAGGTAAATCTGGAAGCAACCTAAATGGCTAAGCTAAATTTGATGCAGGCTGGGAAATGACAGACTTAGCCAAGGGTGGGCATGGGAGATTGTCCCATCTCACACAGTGAAAAACCAAACTAGTGTGATCAAGCCACATGAAGATATCCTTGAGGAGTCACAAGCTTCTTCACACCAAGCCATCTAGTCTAGAGTTGTCTAAAAAGACAGGCAGAGGCTAGCCAAGCTTCCAGGCAAATATCTTTTCCAGCCCTGGTACCTGCCACATATAAAGCATGTGCTCAGTCACCCAGCTACGATCTACCTAGCTCAGCCATGTCTTCCTTAATCTCAGCTAGCTATGCTATTTCCTTGTATCCTATTGCAGTGGTGGGGAAATGTTTTTCAGCCTGAGGACCACATTCCCTTCTGGGCACACATGCCAGTGGCTAGTGGGACCAGAGGCAAAAATGACCAATGAATGTAAGCCTACCTTTGTACAGAAGAGTTGGTTCAACACACACATCCAGGCAAACAAACAGTGACGTAGCATGGGGGGCAGGGAGGCGTTGCCCAGATTCACAATTGGGGGGCCTGAACCAGGCACCCCTTGCAGAGGTCATGTGCCCTTCACACCCCACCCCTGCCTAGCACATGAGTGCCCACTGTGGCAGGGCAAGGACTGGATGAGCGCGCTCCATACCCGCTCCGGGTGCCGGCAAGCAGCGCTATCCCCCTGTAAGCAAGAGACATTATCAGAGTTCAATGGCACATTCTGGCCAGGCAAAAACACTCAAGGAGGTTGTGAAGCAAGGCCAATGAAGGATGTGGCCTGAGGAAAGGAAGTGCAACTGAGGAGGAGTAGGCAAGTCCCAAGGGCCATGTATAGATTCTTGGAGAGGTGTATTTGGCCCCTGAGCTGAAGGTTCCCTTCCTCTGTCTTATTGGGAAAGCCTGAGAGTTTAGGAAAGAGTAGCAGACCATCTGGTAGATCCCCATGGACTATGTTTCTCCCATTGACTACTTAGGATGATGCAACATCTCCTTAACCGTTTAGGAGTTCTGTGAATTCTGCTGCAGAGTCAGACTTCCCACTGCCCACTTGACCTAGTGCCCTTTCTCAGTGCTACCCTTTCCATCTATCCAGGCTTTAAAAAGGTCACAGTGTCATAGACCCGTCATGCTAAGACACTGACCTTTTCTTCTGAGAAATTCAAGTGTTTACAGGCAATCTGTCAATGTTCTGCTCTTCTAAGATGGAAGCCAGTAATGTGTGTGTGTGTTTAATCTCTGGTCAAATCTCTGCACTCACATTCAGAGAAAAACACAGAGAAAGAATATTAGGAGGAACAGGAAACCCTTGGTCCAGAGGGCCAAATACAGTCCTCCAGGTTTTCACTGCAAAATGCTGCAAAATTTGGCACCGGTTTGGAGGGGATCCCCAATTTTGGGGTTCGTAGTTAATGAAGCTATTGAGGCCTTTGCCCAGGCCACATCCTTTTCTCCAGCCACACAGCGCACTGACCATACTTTGCACACTATATGGTCTGACATTGGCTCCATCTGCACTATAACATTTAAATCAACATCATACTGATTTAAACTGTCATAGATTCCCTCCGAGAATCTTGGGGCGTATAGTTAGCTATGGGTGCTGAGCTTTGTTAGGACACTCTACTTCCTCTCAGACAGCTATAATTCCCAGTTTCCTGAGAAGAGGGATTGACCATTAAAGCACTTGGAGAAATGTAGTTCTCTCCTAGCATAAGGGTCTCCTAACAATTCGCAAAATCCATAACAAACTACCCTTCCCAAGTCAAAATAATAATAATTAAAAAATTCGACTGAGTTAGACCAACACAGCTACCTACCTGAATCTACCCTTCCCAATATATATATTTTTTTTTTTGGGGGGGGAGCCATGACTGTTTCAAGAGGTATGATACAGCTTTAAATGAATAGTGCAGATGGGACCTTAGTGTAAGGCAGTGATGTCCAAACTTGGTCCTCCAGCTGTTTGGGAACTACAGTTCCCATCATTCCTGACCACTGGTCCTGTTTGCTAGGGATGATGGGAGTTGTAGTCCCAAAACAGCTGGAGGGCCAAGTTTGGACATCACTGGTGTAAGGCAATATGCTATGATCCACCCTGGAGAGGTTTTGGTGACCTCAAAACACTGCTCATTGCTACTGTGACCTTTCAGTTGGCCTTAACAAAGGCTTGACTATTCTCTTCACTTTTGGATTTATTTGTTTTCTTCCCTAACATGCCTTCCACCTACAGTGTTTTGCCAGTCAAAGCAGAGTCATACAGACAGGATAAGGCAGCTTCATAGCACTTAAACCTGCTTATATCAGTTTATCTCATTGCCCACTTATCCCTGAGCCATAGGGTCCCCTAAGTGACTGTTTCTGCTTCATATCCTTGGATTGCAAAACTCTTGATTAAACACGCCACTGTTACACCTTACAACATGCATGCCTGCAGCAGACACTGAATACTGGCGCAGTTCCTCATTTGGTCTAGAGTGATGACTCATAGTGAAGGGAAATTATTCCTTGAACCAGAGAGAGTGAGAAAGAAAGGACCTGATTTTTATTTAGAGCTGAAATCAAAGCTTATACAGCATGTGCCTCTAAGCATCACTGGACATGATTGAGGTTCCCTGAGCCTTTTGCTTTGCTTACCCTTCTGTTTAGAATGTTCTCAGCATAATGTGGGTATCTGGACTGGGAGTCACAGGTTGTTTGGGAGGTATCCATCTCTAAATATTGTTTCTCATGTGACTGCAGTCAGCGAAATACTGTTATCCAATTAGCATATTTCTGGAGTTTTCAGTGAAGCATTATAGCCTTCTCCACAGCTGCTCTCAAAGGAGCAGGAATCAGGGTGGTGCAGTGGTTAGAGCAGCCTTTTCACAGCCTGGTATACTCTAGATCATATTAGGACTACAACTCCAGACTATTTGCTATGATGGCTGGGGCTGATGGAGCGCAGCATCATCTGGAAGGCTGGGGAAGGCTTGGTTGGAACACTGAACAATGGTTGCGGAGGCTTGGTTCAAGTACCCACTTAGTGGAGACATTACTGAGATAGGTGAACCAATGGCCTAATGATTTCATTCATTTTGCAAGAATCTTTTAGTGTGGCCACACTTGCACTTTGGAACTCCTTGCCTACTGGTGCCATGCAGCCGCCTTCACTGTACTCTTTTCAGCGCATGCTTAAAAAGTTTTTGTTCAGGCAAACTTATTCCTACACGTTTTAGCTACATGTGTATTGGCATGCAGTATGACTCACTGTTGTTTTGTGCCTCTCATACACCACCCTAGAATCCATTTTGGATGGAAGACCACTGACAAATAGTTTAATTATAAAAATAAAGACATTTTAGAAATGCAGATGGGGAAGTAACCCTGGGACAGCTGTTGGTAGTGCATGAGAATCTTAATCTCAGAGTTTGAGCCCAAGTTGGGCAAAATATTCCTGCATTGCAAAGGGTTGGATGAGATGATCCTAGTACAGTGGTACCTCGGGTTACATAGGCTTCAGGTTACATATGCTTCAGGTTACAGACTCCGCTAACCCAGAAATATTACCTCGGGTTAAGAACTTTGCTTCAGGATGAGAACAGAAATCATGCTCCGGCGGTGCACCAGCAGCAGGAGGCCCCATTAGCTAAAGTGGTGCTTCAGGTTAAGAACAGTTTCAGGTTAAGTACGGACCTCCTGAATGAATTAAGTACTTAACCTGAGGTACCACTGTAGTCCCTTCCAGGTATACAAATCTATGATTCTATGATTCTAAGTTGGAAAGAATGAGGTGAGACAGCAACAAGTCACTGCAAAAGCAGTCAGCATGATGAGACATGCATGTCCTGTTTTGCTTTACAAATGGCTTTTAAATGTTAAGACTTATTAGCGGCTGTTGTTAAATTGCTGTGCTTTCTCTCCAAGATCCCTGCAGATGAAATGCACCTTAATGTTAATTGGACATGTTGTTTCCAGTTTTGAAGATTTGTTAAAATGGCCCTCAACCAGACTGGAGTACAACGCCTCCCCTTCACACACACACAACTTGCACCACAATTTACATCCAAGTCAACCTTCTTGGTTTCAGCTGGGACACAGGTGCAGCACACAAATTTGACCCTGGGCAAATTAAGATAGTCTGAGGATTGCACTATAATTAGACAATGGGCAAGCTAAAAACCAGCTGTTAGTAGTGCAGTGGCAATGAGGATTGAACCTGGGACCTTTTGGATAGATGGCATGTGCTTACCACTGAGCTACAGCCCCTTCCAAATGTATCTATTTCGCCAACAGGTGGCATTCTGCTTTGCAATGTGCTGCTCTGCTCTGTTGACAAAATAAATACAATTGGGAGGAGGGCTGTAGCTCAGTTGTAGAGCACCTGCTTTGCATGCAGCAGACCCAAGAGTCAATCTCAACTGCTGCTACACCACTGATGGCTAGTATTTAATTCACCCCAGCCTAAATGTAATGCACAATAGGAAGTCTTCTCTTAGGGCTTCAAGTCTCCTTTGCCATTAGCACCCAGGAGCATTGGAAACCTCTGGCAACTTGATGTTTGGGTGGTGCCCTCTAGGTTCTGTTGCCATACGTGCCAACTTTAGAATTGCCACTTGGTCCCTGTGAACAATTGCAATCCCACAAGCCATATAAATCCTCATCTTAATCAACAGATGTGAGATGAGTTGTGGGGAAGGGGTAGAGCGTCTGTTTGCATGCAGAAGGTCCCATGCTTAAAGAATCGCAAACCTATAGAAACATATAGAATTGCAGAGTTGGAATGGACCCAAAGATCATCTAGTCCAACCTCCTACAATGAAGAAATCTCAGATAAAGCATCCATGACAGATAGCCATCCAAAATCTGCTTTAAAACCTCCAAGGAAGGAGAGTCTACAACCTCCTGAGGGAGACTGTTCCACTGTCGAACAGCTCTTACTGTCAGAAAGTTCTTCCTGATGTTCAGCTGGAATCTCCTTTCTTGTAATTTGAAGCCATTGGTTCAACTCCTACCCTCCAGAGCAGGAGAAAACAACCTTGCTCCATCTTCCATGTGACGGCCCTTGAGATATTTGAAGATGGCTATAATATCTCATCTCAGTCTTCCATTTCAAAGGCTAAACATACCCAGCTTCTTCAACTGTTCCTCATAAGGCTTGGCTTCCAGATCTTTGATAATCTTGGTTGCTCTCCTCTGCACACGTTCCAGCTTGTCAACATCCTCCTTAAATTGTGATGCCCAGGACTGGACATGGCATTCCAGGTGTAGTCTGAACAGGGCAGAATAGAGTGGTACACCTTACTTCTCTCCCTTACTTCAGGACACCTTACTTCTGTTAATGCAGCCTAAAATAGCATTAGCTTTGTGGGAGGTGGGGCTGCATCACACTGTTGACTCATGTGATCCACTGTTGAGCTTGTAATCCACCAAGGCCCCTAGTTCCTTTTCACATGTACTCTAGTAACCCACGTGTCCCCCATCCTAGTTTAGTGTCATGTGCAAATATGTGCATCCCTGCAATTCCTTCATACAAGTCATTTATGAAGACACTAACCAACAACAGGCCCAGGACAGAGCCCTGTGGTACCTCACTTGTCACTTTTCCCCCAGGCTGACAAGGAACCATTAATGGGGTTCAGTCAGTCAGTCAACCAGCTACAAGTCCACCTAACAATTACCTCATTCAACCTACATTTTACCAGCTCCCTTACAAAAATATCATGGGGGATAGCATTCCTCTGATCCACCAAGCTTGTAACTCCATCAAAAAAAGAAATGAGGTTCGTCTGGTATAACTTCTTTTTTGAGAAACCCATGCTGAGTCTTAGTAATCACAGCATCCTTTTCTAAGTGCTCACTGAGCGATTGTTGAATTATCTGTTCTAGGAATTTTCTTGCAATCGATGTCAAGCTCACCAGGCGGTAGGTACCTGGGACTTCTTTTTTCCCCTTTCTGAAGATGGGGACAACATTTGCCCGCCTCTAGTCTGCAGGGACCTCATGTGTTCTCCAATAATTGGGTCCTAAAGCAGCTCATCAAGCCAAGGGAATTTGAATTCATTTAAAGTAGCTAGGTGTTCTTCTAGTTACCCAATAGCATTTCTCCAACTTCTTGATGCAGAGGACCTACCACTTGTTTATTCTCCCTCTTACTTCACACATAGCCAAAGAAACATTTTAAAAATTATTTTTAAACTTTCTTGCAAGCCTGAGCTAATTCTGAGCCTTGGTCAGCCTGACCTTCACCCTCCAATTGTTGGCTACTTGTTATCCTCCTCTTTGTGATTTCCCCTTTCTTTCATTTCTTATACATGCCCTTCTTAACTCTCAGCTCATCTGTAAGCTCCTTATGCAGCTACAACAGTTACATGCCTCCCACTTTTCTTTCTTGTTGGGATTGTCTGCATTTGGACCTTCAATATTTCTCCTTGTACAAACTCCCATTCATCTTGGACCCCCTTTTATTTGAGTATTTCTAACCATGGGATCTCACCTAGTAGCTCCTTAAGCTTTTTAAAACCTCTATATCATGAAACACAGGAGCACATGACTGCTTCCTCCCAAGTTTCTAAGTACTTCAACTGAAGCTATTATCCCCAGTACCTGGTGTTTTTCTATCATTTGTAATCTTGTCTCCCTCCTTCTCAAGATCTAATTTAAAGCTCTTCTGATCAGGCTCACGGGACTCCTAGCAAACACATTCTCGCCAACCGCTGTGAGGTGCAGCCCATCTCTTGCCAGAGGTCCTTCCTCAAGGAAGTATTGACCATGATCCAAGAAGCCAAACCCTACCTGATGACACAATCGGCACAGACAGTGGTTTACCTCCAGTAGTTTCCTCTCTCTTCCTGGGCCACTCCTTCAACAGGAAGGAGTGAGGAAAAGACCACCTGTGTCCCAAGGCCATTAGCTTAGGAAGGCAGGGGCAGGGTGCCCCAGCCACTGCCCCTCCCAGGTGCCCTCCAGCAAGCCCAGTGCTGCCTCCAAAAGTGGCATGGGGCTCGGGGTGCACCGCAGGACCTGAATGGTGCACAGCCTGCAGTGCACTCCAGCTATCACATCCCTCCTGGCCACGGCTACCCTCCACCAGGCCCTGCATTACCCAAAAAAGAAGCACAGGGCATGCTGTGGGCCACCCACCTGAGAGGGGCACAGTGGCTGGGACAGCCTGCATGCCAACACATGCCAGCCATGTCCTTCCCAGCGGTGCACCCCACACTGGTTTTTCCAGCTGCACTGGGGCAGCACATGACATCTGCGCCCCTCCCAGGAGGGACACATTTGCTTGGGGGGCAAGTCCTGCCCACTTGGCATGCCCCACCCCATAACATGGGGTGCTCACTCTCTTCTGTCTCCTCCTCAGTCTCCTCATATTGCAGATATTAATACAGTATTGCATAGCTTGAAGCTATGGGGTACATAAAAACTGACTCCTTTTCAAAATAAAACATTTTCAAGGCCCATAGGTTTAATTACAATTTCACTTGCAGATCTTTCTTCAAAACACAATAAAATCATCAAAGATACACCCAAATAACTCCATACAATATATTGTGCTGTCCAGCACAGGCCCAGCATGCTAAAAATAACTTTAACTTATAATCAGAGCTGACAAACTTGCTCTCTTTCACACAGGTTGCACTTTGCCTGCGTTCCAGCCCCAAGGCTGTGTGCTCCTGAAGAGCCATTTACACATCTTTACTCCACAGAGCCTGGGAACAAAGTCTTCAAAGGCAACTCCCTTCAAAATGGCAATTTGCAATTCAATATCTTTGTCACATGTTCAAAAGACAAACAATCAGTATTAGAGCATAGAACACACACAATTAGATCATTAACTCACTTAGAGCTCAGAAAGCTCTCAATATGCTGCCATGGGGTGGGGTGGGGACAATGTTGTATTGTTGTTTAGTCGTGTCCAACTCTTCATGACCCAAAGGTATGGGTCCCCGGATCCCAAAGAAATTAGGTGGAGCCATAGACAATTTTTTGCTTTAAGGTTCAGTTTACTCCTGTTGGTTTGTGCATACTTTGGGCACTCCCCTTTTGCTGCATTTATCCATGCAGAAGGGTCATGTCTGGGTAGAGCATCTGCTTTGCATGCAGGTTTTATTCTAAGCATCTCCAGATAAGGCTAGAAAAGACTCCATATCTGAAACCTGGAGAGCTGCTGCCAGTCAGTGTAGACAATACTGAGTTAGACAGGTGTTGGTCTGATGCAGTATAAGACAGATTCCTCTGTTCCTTCTATCCATATTGGAGGTTCAGTGAAATCAGTTTACCCTATAGTTGTGCCAACCCTTCCCCAAGGTCCTCCAACAAGCTTTCTGGCCGAGGGTAGATTTGAACATAGTTCAACTGAGTCTTATGCCTGACACACTCTAACCACTGCATTGCACGATGGGGATCCCTCAAATGTCACAGATCCAAGTCCTAATGTAGGAGAAATATTCCAAGGCTCAGCTGTGCAGATGCTTGACTCTTCTTAAGGCCAGGTCAGTGAACACTTAGAATCAGCCCAGCAGTATGGTACACCTTCCTATCCAACTCTCTCCTTCGTGATATGTTCTTACTCCGCAGTCTCTGGCCATTACTCTCTCCACTCCTTCATTACCAGAACGTGCCATTAAAGTTTCACTCACTTCACAATGATCTCCTATTATCTCTCCATGGAAATTACCCTAGCAACAAGCTCCTTCCTTCAATATCTATCAAGCTGAAGAAAGCCATTAAAGAAATTGCAGTACGGACACAAACCCACCTATTCCTCCTCCTCCTCCTCCTCCTCCTCCTCCTCCTCCTCCTCCTTCTTTCCCCTCCTTGTTTTTTAACCATCCCTCCACAGGTAGAAATGAGGCAACTTATGATGACTTTCTATTGCCATCTAGAGGGCATGGAAGGAAGGTCACCACCTATCATTTTCACTGCTGTTACTGTTACAATGTACCGTAAAATCTGCAAAACTTAGAATCAAGGGGGACTTGTAAACTATCTAGTCTATTGTCATGGTCAGTTCAGGAGATCCAGATCTACAGCATCCTCAACAGATGCCCATTTCGCCTCTGCTTGAAACCCTCTAGCAAAGGAACTATATTGATGGATGGTTCAAACTGATGCTTGCAACCCCATGAGCTGTATCTAGTGCAAGCTGGTCCATTTGGGCAAACAGGGGACTGCCCTGCCAGGCTGTCCTCAGCCAGCTGCCACCTGCCTAACTTCCTGCTTACATCCAGCCCAGGAGGTGGTCCTGCTTCTCACCTTCCTCTTCCTTAGTCTCAAGTGTTTGCCCCTTAGAACTCAGCAGGGAGGAGCATGGGGAACAAAGTGAGAGTTTGCTCTGCCTGTCATTGACTCTGTTGCCACCTACTGTTGGCATTTCTGCCTTTTGCCCTACCAATCCCAATGGGCATCAGCCACCATCAGCTGCATCCTCTGTTTCTAGCAGAGTGTGCATGTCTTCAGTGCAGTGTATAAGTAGGGATCCTGGAACAGTGTAGCGAGCAGCGTTCCTGAATCCCACCCCTACCCCCAAACATCCTTCACAAATGCATGAGGAAGGACCAGCATCAAGTTGAGGCTTGTGTCCACCTATGACCCCCTGCAGGCACTGTTCCCACCCACTGAGTTTGGGAATTACCAACAATATCCTGTGGCATGCACCTCACCACAGCAGCAGCAAAATGAGCTCTCTAAATCTGTGACCTCATTCAAGTCCATCTGTGCAACTGTCTCCACCAAGCTGCTGAAAGAAACATTTTCTCCCTGCAGGAAGAACAAGCAAAAACAGTGAGACATGTGCCCTCCATGATACTCTCCCAATAGGATAGGGAACATTCAGGATTAATTGCAAGGGCTTTGTGAGAGGTGCTTCTCACCATGCCCCCCAAAAGCACATGGAAGACCTTTTCACTTAGATTAATGGCTAGATAAAGCGGAGACAGGCTAAAAGCAATGAACTCAGCCTGCGTAATTCACTGCAGTGGGAGATCATGGTATGATAGACTTCGGCTAGGGTGGGAAAGGTGCTCTATAATTTTTCAGCCATTAAGAATATGTCATTATGTCTTCTGCAGGGTGCAGGGGGGGAAAGATGTAGGTGTAATACGTGTAGTTTAAGGAATCATCATCCTAAGCCAACTTCTCCAGCTTCCCATTAACATGGAATTTTAAAATCATTGGGTTGTATCCAGTGTTACTCCTACTCAGAGTAAACCCACTGAAAATGATGGGCATAACCAACTCGAGTACATTAATTTAAATGAGTCTGCTCTCAGTGGGACTAAAATTAGACACAGCCCATAGAGCCAGGGGTCCCTTGTAAGCAGTCAATGGTCAAATCCCTTGTTCAATGCAGGAAACCCAGATATAAAGGATTCTCAGTGGATGGCTGTCCAGCATCTTCTTGAAGACTTCCAGTGAGAGAGAGCAAACCACTCTTCTAGTTAATTGATTCCATTGTGGAACTGCTCCTAATGCTTCTCCTAATGTTCAGCTTTAATCTACCCTCCTGTAACTTGCATCAAGGGCTCCCAAACTTTGGTCTACAGACTACTAGTGGTCCACTAGCTTCATTCAGGTGGTCTGCAGTATGTTGGTGAAGAACAGTGGAAGCAGCAGCTGTGAACAGCAGGAGCAGCGGCTGCTCCATCATTCTTAGAACCTGGCTGTCCACCCAGAAGGTGAGCACGACAGACCGGGAGGTAGGACAAGGCGGAATTTGAAAGGAGAGGAGAGAATTAGCAGCAAAATTGGTGAGAGGCTAGAATTAAGAAGTTTAATCTAGATTCAGTTAAAAATCATACAGTATCTAGCACAGAGCATTACAATGCTACAGCAGGCACACACACAAAAAATCATTAAGTGGCTGTGTTCAGTAGTGGAGGAAGGGGGTCGGAGGGACAGGGTGCACAAGGCAGCGCTTACCTTCAGGTGGCACGCTGGAAGCCAAGGTTCAGTGCCCTCCAGCCCTGTGCCTGCCGGTTCCCTCTCAGCCACCCTGAAAAGGCAGTGCAGGGCTGGCATCCACCAGTCACCTCTCCCTCAGCTGCCCTCCAGCAGGAGGGTGCCTAGGAGGGATGCAGTGGCTTGGACCCGTGCTGCTTTTATGGGCAGTGTGCACGCATGCCATGTCCTGGGACACCGGGGAGGGTGCAACTCTGGGGGCATGCCCCGCCCCTGGGATGCCTCGCCCCCAGATGCCCCACCCTATGGAGCAACACGAGTACGCTGGCGCACACATGTCCACCCCGTTTGTCACCGGGGCTCCCTACGGCACTGGTTGCGTTGAACCAAAGTGAAATGTTCAGGAAGACTTGCAAACACCATCTTGGTAGTCATGATAGCCTCAAAAATAATTGGTAGTTTTTTCAAGAATGAGCTCGTATAAGTTTATGTTTCCTTGCTTTGATATATGGTAATTGGCTTGCCTTGATGCTGTGATTATCTGTTGACCTTGCAAAGCTGGGCTCTAGGTCCAGAGAAGAAAGAAGCTTCGGGCAGCTGCCACCTATGGCCTTACCAGTTGGGTGTGATGGGAGGTTCTGGGCAAACTGATGTATGGTGCTTTGTGCACAAAGGCTATATGAATGTTTGCTTGAGTGCGGACAAGTCATGATGACAAAAATGTGTCTGACCATGGAATCTCACCCAGTAGCTCCTTAAGCTTTTTGAAACTGGCCTTCTTCAAGTCCAGCGTGCATGTCAGACCACATTCAGCTTTTGCTTGCTTCTGCATCATGAAACCCAAGAGCACATGACCATTTCTACATGACCAAGTTTCTGAGTACTTCAACTGAAGCTATTATCCCCAGTACCTGGTGTTCTTCTATCATTTGTAATCTTGTCTCCCTCCTTCTCAAGATCTAGTTTAAAACTCTCCTGGTCAGGCTTGTAAGACACATTCATGCCAACCGCTGTGAGGTGCAGCCCATCTCTTGCCAGAAGTCCTTCCTCAAGGAAGTATTGGCCATGATCCAAGAAGCCCAACCCTACCTGATGACACCATCGGTGCAGCCAGTGGTTTACCTCCAGTATTTTCCTCTCTCTTCCTGTGCCACAACCTTCAACAGGAAGGAGTAATGAAAAGACCACCTTCTTGTTTATCATGATATGTTACAGTATGAGAGTGAAACTTTGGTAGAGCACCAAAGCCCTGCAGATAGCTGGTGGCAGATCTGCTAATTCATCAATAGGGAAAGTTGCCACTGAGCCACAATTCCAGCTCCGCTTCCTTGGGGAAGTGCTGCCGCTCAGTGTCAGTGCATCTAGTTGGCATATAGAAGGTTCCAGGTTCAAGCCCAGCATCAGCAGGTACAGCTGGTAATCTTCCCCTTCTGAAACCATAGCAAGCTGCTCTCAGTCAGTGTAGACAATGCTCACCTAGATAGATCAATTGTAGGAGGCAGTTTCCTGTGTTCCTGCGATATTTTGTATTTGCCCCTCCCAAAAAAATATTGCTTATTCTGGTGCTTCACCACACTGGGCAAATAAATGGCACAACTCAGCTGCTTGCTTTGCCACTAGCTGCCTGGCTGGCAGGAGTCACATTCTGTCAACTGTTCCCAAATTGCCTTGCTTCAGTTTGCCTAATCTGTGGCTGCCAAGACTGGCATGGAACACGAGACCCAAGGGAAAGAGGAGTAGTAGGCCCAGAATCTAAAATGTGTGAGCTCAAGAAAAAGAGTGGTTTCTTTCTGAACACATGAAATGGCTTTGCTAAATGAAGCCTTTGCTGCACTTAATTATTGGGGGGGGGCTTGTTAGTCATCATTTCTGCTTTCCCCGCCCCCTTAATCCAGCAAGAATAGCCAGCTCAGTTGGCAACATAAGATGGATGATCTGGAAGGACCAACTGAGAAACCACAGACTTTGCCAACCCAGGTGCCCCACAGTTACTTTGAACTGCAGCTCCCATCAGCTGCTGCCAGCGCAGCCATGCTGGCTGAGACTGATAAACCATTAGACTCCAAAACATCTGAAGGACACTAGTTTAGCAAAGGCTGCCATATAGTTATCAACACAGTCTGAGAAATAGATAGCAAAAAGACTTCATTCACTGTTCCAGGGCCTCTTGACATGTTTAAAGCTGATGCAGGTATATAAGATGCTGATGTCATAGTCTAATTCTTCAGATGGAATGTCATAGGTGCTACCTGCACTATCCATTTGGAGCAATATCATACCTCTTTAAAACAGTCATAGCAACATCTGGAGAGGGCCACACATTGCTCCTACCTGGTCCAAGGAGACATTGAAAAATAATGCATTGGTTGAGCCTACACGGTTTCCCAGTTTGTAAATAAACTTTTCCTTTGTGGGCGTTACTATTGAGCTGCCATGAAAAGATCTTGCATTTCAGAATTTAACACTACATCACTGGTAAGCAGCCACCTTATTGGAAGGACCAATAAAGAAGGGACAAGGAACCTTTTTTTCAGCCTGAGGCCTACATAAATATGCCATGGATTGGTTGGATGAGAGGACCGGTGGGAGGAACCAGTTGGGAAACCACCAAGGGAAGACATTTCAGAGCCCAGGTGGTGGTGGAATAACAAATGGTTGGAGGAACAAGACTGGGAAAAGGGGGTTTGGAAGCTGAGGAGGTAACTAGGCTTAGTGAACTAGGAGAGTCAGTGGCAGAGAGAATTCCAGTGTCAGGGGCAGAAACAGAAACAAAAGAGGAGGGAGGTCAAAAGGTAGAGATGAGTCAAGCTGGTAAAGAGTCCCAGGTGTCTCCCTTCCTGCTGCCCCCTTGTCTCCCAGAACCAGAAAAGGCATGAAAAGGGCAGAGGAGTGACTGGTGATATGCAGACCTCATGGGGGCAAGACCTTCCAGAGATGAACTACTGAGCTCAATAGACCCGACACTCCTGTAGAGATCATGTTTTTGCTAATGAAGAGTTAATTCAAACTTGCATGGTGTGATTTACTGCTGGCTTGCTCCTGTCAATTCCCTTCTAGGCCAATTTTCTGGGAGCTACAAAGTAGTGGTGGGCGGGGCCAAAAGTGGGTAGAGCAATGATTGAGAATTTTATCTTTGTACAGCTTCTAAATTCTTGCCCCCTCTTAGTCCTGCCAAACAAGAGGTGTGATTAGAACACGTTCAAGAACACGTTCCAACCAACCAGGCATAAACACTCAAAGAAGTGGGCTGGTGAGGGATGTAGCTGGAGTGGGGGGAAGGGCTGTGGCAGGAGAAGGGCTGTGGCCTGGGGTGTGTGAGAGGACCAGATGGCGAGTGCTACCTACTGGCCTACAGACCTGGGAGAATTGGGGGGGGGGGTATAAGAGAGCAGAGTGATTAGTCCCCAGCAGTCATTTAACAGTATCCTGAGATCAGACAGAAAGACAAAGATGTGTCAGAAATTGGAGAACCATGAGGAGCATAGAACAGTGGACAGGAGGAAGAAGGAGGGGTAGAGTTCATTGTACTTAAAATTGATGGAACAATCAGTCCAAAGCTAAAGCAATTTTAAGATTAGAGACCCTTTTGTTGGAAAAAGTGATCTTCCTTTGATGAAAACGCCGCCTTCACCCATCCTCTATACAATCTTTTTTCTTGTGGAACCACTACCCTGTATTTCACTCCTGGCCCACTTCCTTTATCTTCCTGCCTCGTTGCCTTCAAGTGAAGTTTTAGCTCCAAACCACATAAACACCTTGTTTAAATTGCTTTAATCTCCAAGTGCTATTTCTATTGATCCACAACAGTTAAGCTGTCAATCAGACCTTTTCACTTCATGCTCTGGAGAAGAAGGCCAGAAAGATTAAAACAACAAGCAAACAAGATGGGGAAATGGAACCAGGGTGTGGGGTGGGAGTGAGAGGAAGGAAGGAAGCTCATTTTTTTTTTTTTTTTTTTTTTTGCAAATCACTCTTAGAGCAAAGGTCAAAACCAGCACTTTGAATTTGGCTCGGAAACCAGTTGGTAGCCAGTGCATTTGGACCAGGATTGGTGTAATATGCTCAAACTGACTTGCTCCAGTGAGCAACCTGGCCTCTGAATTCTGCTGTAGTCGAATGAAAGGATACTATAGCCAAGGTGGAAAATTCCAAAGTGCAGCACCTACTCTAGATGGAATAATAGAATTATAGTTGGAAGGGGCCCAACAGATCATCTAATCCAGGCATAGGCAAACTTGGCCCTCCAGATCTTTTGGGACTACAGTTCCCATCATCCCTGACCACTGGTCCTGTTAGCTAGGGATCATGGGAGTTGTATTTCCAAAACTGATGGAGGGCCGAGTTTGCCTATGCCTGATCTAATCCAATCTTGTACTATGCAAGAACCCCCTGCATTGTTAGGTATTAATTTGTATGCCGAGATCATATGGTGTTAAGTTGTCAAGTCTATGGATCGAGGTGTTTTCTACTGTTTCCAGAGTCTTTTTTGTCAAGCTTGTTGATTTATGGTTCCTAAAACACATGCATATTTAATATCGTATCCAGAGCATTTTCACTCAGTGATGCAAATTGTGTTGTGTGTTGTGTGACCTGCAGCTGATGTTTTGTTTGTTACAGTAAGTTCTACCAGCTATAGTGCACCTGAATGAAGACACGGGAGATACAGTGTTTAGATTCATTAAGATGTGACCTAGGATGGTTTAAGGACAGCTCTCATTAGCAATCTACTTAGTTCTGAAGGCTGTTGGATTGCTACAACAGAAGGTTTTAGCTGGTTGCTTTAGCAAGACATTCAGTGTTGGCTAACAGCGAGAGCTTCCCCTGGCTGCCAAGTGATTGCTAGGAGATGCAGAGTGGGAATCACAAACATTTTTTCTATGTAATGCAGAACTTTACAAGCCAGGTACAGGCAGCACAAAATTTCAATTACTACCCCCTGAATGGGGCTGGCCCTAGGATTAGGAAGAGTGAGGCAGCCACATAAAGATAACAAATGCTGAGACATGGGGATGATTAGAGGCTGTGGACAACCAGATGCCCATGGAAAGCCCTTAAGCAGGACCTGAGCAAAATTCTTGTGATTCTCAGAAACTGGTATTTAGCAGAGGGCATTGTTAGTTTCCATAAATGTGTCTTATGCTCTTTTAAAGCAATCCAAGTTGGTGGCCATCACTGCATCTTGTCAGAACTTAATTCCATTTGTGGATGCGATTCTATCACCAGAACTGAAGTTGGATTCCGCCTGCCTGTCTAATCCACTTCTATGTGAAGAAAAGGAGGGTGGTGTCTTGCCCTCCACAGGCAGTAAAAAGTTCTGACGACCAACCTGCTTTAGACTTCTCTAGAATTTACAGAAAGATTTGTTTTCTGTTCCCTCCAAGTTTAAACGTGTATCCCCTTTACAGTGGTACCTCTGGATACGAACGGGATCTGTTCCGGAGCCCTGTTCGCATCTTGAAGTAAACATAAGACGCGACTGCGCCTCTGCGCATGTGCGGGTCATGTTTTGCTGCTTCCACGCATGCATGTGATGTCGTTTTGAGTGTCTGCGCATGCGCAAGCAGCGAAACCTGGAAGTAACGTGCTCCGTTACTTTCGGGTCGCCACAGAGCGAAACCCGAAAATACTTAACTTGAAGCTACTTCAACCCAAGGTATGAGTGTATTAAATTTTGATTTGAATTGGAACAACATTCTGCTATCAATTCTCTTTGGTGTTAACTTTCATTTGACTCTGTTTTTCATTATTCCAAATAATCCAATTTCTGTTGCATTCCATGTTTCCCCACCCCACCCCTTTATATTTTCTATTGATGTTTCATCTTAGTGGTGTTATTGTTTGTATATTTTTATATTGATTAGAAATGTTATTGTTTTTCTACAGATCTTATAGGTACATATTTTTGAATGCTGGGCTGCCGTTTTCTTCCAAAATTATCCAAAGCAAAAGAAGACATAATCAAAGGTGCCAAAGATGAGGAAAGGGTCAGGGGGAGAGAACTGTCTTCATCAGTGGCCATTTCAACTATCAATGAAACAGTTACGGTATGTCATTTTGTTTATCTGAGCATTCGCAACCCAGTCTTCAGTAAAAAAAAAAAAAAAAAAAAAAAAAAAAGGCACCCAGAGTCGCTGACATATGATCAATCGAAAACAAGCAAGCAAAATCATGATCAAAAAGGCAATGACACAGAAGGAAAAGACGACAAGGAGGGAAGAAGGAGGAAAGCAAACTCAGGCACCAGTTGTTACAGTTGAATGTTAGACCTTACACAAAGCCACAGAGACTTGCGAACTACCCAACCTAAGATGAACTTATAATGTCTGGTTTCAATGGCTTTTTTTCAAATGCTTAACTCAGTCTTTTGTTTTCTTTATCTTTTTAGGTAAGTTCATGAAGATACCAACAAAAGGTAACTTTGGTGTTGTTCACAATACCGAGAGATGATAATGAAGTTGTAGACAGGGTGCCGGCGTTTTGCACCTGTTTTGCCCTGGCAGTCCAACACTCCCAAGGTACCGTATTTTTCGCTCTATAAGACGCACCTAGTTTTTGGAGGAGGACAACAAGAAAAAAAATATTCTGAATCTCAGAAGCTAGAACAGCAGGAGGGATCGCTGCGCAGTGAAAGCAGCAATCCCTCTTGCTGTTCTGGCTTCTGCGATAGCTGCGCAGCCTGCATTCGCTCCATAAGACGCACACACATTTCCCCTTACTTTTTAGGAGGGAAAAAGTGAGTCTTATAGAGCAAAAAATATGGTAGTTAACATCCATCTACAACTTCAGCAGCATCTCTCGGTATTGTGAATAATACCGAACTTACCTTTTGTTGGTTACAGACGCTTCAGGTTACAGACGCTTCAGGTTACAGACTCCGCTAACCCAGAAATAGTACCTCAGGTTAAGAACTTTGCTTCAGGATGAGAACAGAAATCGTGCTCCAGCAGTGTGGCGGCAGCGGGAGGCCCCATTAGCTAAAGTGGTCCTTCAGGTTAAGAACAGTTTAAGGTTAAGAATGGACCTCCGGAACGAATTAAGTACATAACCAGAGGTACCACTGTATCTTCATGAACTTACCTAAAAAGATAAAGAAAACAAAAGACTGAGTTAAGCATTTGAAAAAAAATCCATTGAAACCAGACATTATAAGTTCATCTTAGGTTGGGTAGTTCACATGTCTCTGTGGCTTTGCATAAGGTTTTGTATTTTTCTCAGAAGATTGACAAAGAATGTATAATTATTTTGGTAATTGTTGTGTGTATATTAGTCGCCAACGTGTTGCATGAGACTACATCTATCAGCAGCACAGGTTGGATTTTTCTAACAGCTGAATGTTAAGCTAGAGTGGAAGCAGTTCAGGGGCAAAAATAAAATTGTGAAGAATTCATACCTGGATTTGCTCATTTTCCTTGTCCTTTCTTTTTTCTGCAGAACCCGGGGGGGGGGGGGAGAGAGAGAGAGATATATAAGACAAAGTCAAAGGGGCCCTTCAGATTTCCTTTATATTGAGCATTCATCCTGATTTGCTTGTATAAAGCTTACAGCCAAAAATCACAAATGCATGTTTTGCTAGACATGCACAGGACTAGTACACGGTGTTCTTGAACTTCCTAGAAAGGACTCTCTGTGTGTAGTCACTTCCTTGGCCTCCTCTGAGTGAGAACTCTGTAACAAAGGAGAAAATCCTTTATATTTCCTTCTGCCCATGAGGAGACTCTCTTTCCGCCATGCCTCCAAGCTGACCAGATTTGCATGGCTAAAGCTCCTGCTTTCAGCCATGTTAGCTAAGACAACCAACTTCTCTTTTACCATAACTTAGAAGAATTTTTCTGCATACCGCTTTGCTGTATATGTTGCTTGCATTGAAATGTAGGTAAATGTTTTTTCTGCTTATCTTACTAAAAACAGGTCATTTATTCTCTGCATCGGGAGATGGAAGGTCAGCAGACCACAAATGAAATGTAATTGCCTAATTCCTAAGCTTTAATAAACTGCAAAACTTGTAAGTGTTTTACTCTGCTAAAAAGCCTTCACAGCCAGATTACTTTTGTATTTCTCACATACATGTGAGATAAGCAGTTTAGATCTAAATCTACAGATTTAATCCTCAATTCATCTGTCACATATTGAACACTGTTTGCAGGGTGTTTACATATCTCACTGTTAGTAATTTGTTCATCTTACACTTTCCAGTAAATTTCCCCATCTCTTTCCAAAGAGCAAAAAGTCTGTGCTTTTTAAAAAATGGGTTTGCCTGAAGCAAGATGAGCCCTTCATCCCATAGTCACATTTGACTGGACTTAACCATCCAGGGGTCCTTTACCTTTACCTTTTACCTTTTGTGGCTTATATACCCTTGGGGCTGCGCATTTATATGAGACATGTGTTCCTGCCAAAATAAAATACTATTTTGCATTGTTGGGGTTACATAAACCAACATCAACCCACGCCCTGGATTGAAAGACCAACACAGATAGTCTAGCCTAGCCTATTCTCCCTACTTCAGGTGACAGTCTTATCTTAAACGTAAAAATTCTCACACAGTTGCATCTCAACATATGAGAAACTAATAAATTATGAAATGAACAGAATTAACCAGTGTTTTTTTAAAATAAAAATAGGGATACTCTCATTTTCCTACTCATATTGAAGTACTGCCCCTCAATGAGGCCAAACTTAGATTCACAAAATGTTTAGGGGTATGCGTACCCCTGCGTACCCCCCAGAAAAAAGCACTGGAATTAACCATTCAAAGGGCCAAGCCCACAGGATGTCTAGGCATTACTCAGCATGAGAGGAGTAGACTTCTGTGCACCACCTAATCTCCTCAAGGTAACAGTCATATTTTGCAATGTGGCAATATAGATTGGGAAACCAGTTGAGAGATCCACTGAAAAGTGTGAGATGAATGAACAATTAATGGGAAGCCACATAAACACCCCACAAGCAAATCAGGATGAATTCATGATTAATGCTCATTGCCGTAACATTCTCCACAAATACAAATGAATGCTCTATAAAGACCAGATATAGAAAAATCTATAATCAAAAAGTGCCTAACTCTGACTATTGTGTTCTTATTCTGCTTGCTGACACCCACACATGTATAAAGTAATATTAAGTTTTAATGTTTCAACAAATAAGCTGTGGCTTTTTTCCTTTTTATTTCCTAATTAAGACCCTAAATAATTTTGTTCCTTTTAAACCTTTTGATATCTCCTTGTTCATTGTTTACTATTAACACCCTTAATTATTGCAAAACAAAATAGTATGCCAGTCACTTAGTCCAAGATGCTTGTAATTAATTTTCCATTATAATCAACCTTCATATAACCTACATAAACTCATCTGTAACTCTGTCTTCTTTTTTACATGAGACATCTAATTATGTATTTATTTTAGGAAGATGTTAATTATGAACAGGTAAATGCCTCTGAATGTAAAAATAACTGTTCTTATTTATGTTATACTTTTCTGATGCTAACAATCCACAGACGATGAATGACGCATAAACATTGGGCTTGGTGAGCATGTTCTAGAAGTGTCCATTAGTAACCAGGAAATCACAGGTTCTTCTTCTCCATCTTTGTTGCCCTCTTCTGGAAACTTCTGGTTTGTTGAGAGTTGGGAAGAGTCTTGAAGCAGTGCAGGGGATCTACAGAGAGCAGAAGGGAGAAGAGATATTGTAGAGGCCATGTGGGCTTTTTACACTGATGGCAGGAGGTAGGAGCCAATGGTGGAGCTTTAATTCATTTCACATTTAAAGGGAAACCCTACCTAATCTGCACTTTTAGCAGTGGGGGTGGGGGATACAGAGTTATCCTTCAAAATTCACACTTCTCCCTAGCTTCCTCCAAAGGATTCTGGGAACTGTGGTTTATTAAGGGTACTGAGAGCTGTTAGTAGACCTCCTATTCCCCTCAAAGTCATATAATTCCCAAAGCAGTTAGACATCAATCCCTCTTTCCAGGGAACTCTGGAAACCGTAGCTCTCTGAGAGGAATAAGTGTCTCCTAGCAGCTCTCAGCACCCATAACAAATGACAGCTCCCAGGATTCTTTGGGGGAAGTCATGACTGTTTAAAGTGACATGATACTTCTTTAAATGTATAGTGTGGATGAGACCTAATAAAGCAGAATGATGTATGAATGCCACGGTATAAATCCACCTATAGTGTACTACTGTTGCATCAATGACATGTTGCAGAATACACTTGAATTTTCTGCAACTCAAAAACACTGGTTTGGAGAGATAAATGGGTATGGACAGGATTTCAGTCCACATTACAGGGGCATGCAATTTATTATTTCTGGCTGACTTTCTGGGGAAATGATTTCTATTTATTACATATGTAGAGTCAGCAAAAACAATGCATAGAAGATTGTTGCATCTGAGTTCAGTATTTTTCTTGCAATATTAAAAGGGAGAAGGCAGGGGGAAGAGAAACCCAAATAAACTGCTTTGGAATTGTGATATTTGCTGATCTCTGATTTTCCAACAGTTGAAATTTACAAGAAATACTGGCTGCTGCTGATTTGTTTTTTCCTTGAAAAACAAAATATGTTTTTAAGGAAAACTATAAAAGCAAGTCTTATGGGGAACACTTTTAATCCTGAGGTGGAATCTCTAGAGAGCCAGTGTGGTGCAGTGGTTAAGAGCGGTTGACTTGTAATCTGGTGAACCGGGTTCGCGTCTCCGCTCCTCCACATGCAGCTGCTGGGTGACCTTGCACCAGTCACACTTCTTTGAAGTCTCTCAGCCCCACTCACCTCACAGATTGTTTGTTGTGGGGGAGGAAGGGAAAGGAGAATGTTAGCCGCTTGGAGACTCCTTCGGGTAGTGATAAAGCGGGATATCAAATCCAAACTTCTTCTTCTTCCTTAGAACATAAGAGGTGCCCTGCTGGACCAGGCCAAAGGCCCATCTGATGCAACATCCTATTCTCAGATTGGCTAACCAGATGCCCCAATGGGAAGCCCACAAACAAGGTTGAAGCATAATGGCTAATAACCATTGATACCTTTATCCTCAATGAATTTATCTAATTGACCTTAAAAACTAGCCAGGCTGGTGATCAATACATCTTGTGGAAGTTTAACTAAACCACATAGTTTAACTAAATCAGTTGAACTTCCCTTGTAGGCCTTGAAAACGAAGCTAAAACTCCCAAATATTTAGCCCTACCTGGAAATCTGGCAATCCTCACAATGCCCTTCTTTGGTTTCCTAAAGGCAGCACAGAGTGGACAGGAGAAGAGAACACAGGAAACCTTTTTTCTGCAACTCTCTTATTCAGGGAACTAAATCTCTGGAGCTTCAGTTGCCTGCATATTAAAAGAGCCATCTGCACATCAGGCAATCCAGGTGGCAAATATGAGGCAGTGAGTCATTATTTTATCATTAGCACTGAGGGTAATGACACTGCCAGTATGACTCATTGATTTAAAGGTGATCAGTCAAGGAAAGAAGGAGGAGAGTGGACATGAGAGGTGTATAATGTGTGTCTCTGATGCAGAAATGCCCCAGTCCATAGATTTGTGGCCTGTGCTTCTCAGCTAGAAGAGGAAGGAGATTTAGAGGTGTCGGCAACTTTCTGCTTCACTCTGCCATGCCTTTCAATATCTCACCTGGGGAAACTTGGGTTTCCATAGCTTCTGTCTCTCAGTATGGGCACAAGCATGGCTGTTTCCACCTAGTACTGAATGCTGAAAGCCTGCTCAAATTTCAACAACCTTGTTAGTCAAAGTTACAATGGTACCTTGGGTTACAGACGCTTCAGGTTACAGACTCCACTAACCCAGAAACAGTACCTTGGGTTAAGAACTTTGCTTCAAGATGAGAACAGAAATCATGTGGCGGCGGCGTAGCAGCAGTGGGAGGCCCCATTACCTAAAGTGGTACCTCAGGTTAAGAACAGTTTCAGGTTAAGAACAGACCTCCAAAACGAATTAAGTTCTTAACCCAAGGTACCACTGTAGTTTATTTATGGATTGCAATTTCCACAAATACAGTTTCCACAAATCTGTGCTCAAAGCGGTTAACATAAAACTCAAACAGTCTGAATACAGCAGCACAATCTTCGACATTTTTTTTATTTTTGAAGCAATTCCCATCAGCCCTGTTCCTGCAACTGGGTGACCTCCTCACAACTCCTGAGGTGCCTAGGCCATCAGGGATCTCCTTACATCAGTAGTAGGCATATTTTACTGGCTCATCACTGAGCTTCCAACTCAAACTCCTGCCTTTCTCAATTGACCTTCCATTCTCTCATTTCTTTTGCCCACCCTTCTGGATTCCACTTGAGCTTGCTGCCAGCTGCTGTGGTGCTGCAAGCTGATGCTCAGCTCTGGGACTTCTGTCTCTCCTGCTTTCAGCCAGAGTGACACATTGCAGAGCATCCCCTAACAAGGGCTGCCACCCTGACACCTTCTGACCCAGCTGCTTCCACAACCAGGTGACTTGCAAGGAGTGATTCCTCAGAGGCTGCCTGGATTCGGTTAGACCAAAGATGGAAAGAGATAAAATTGATGAACTATGCTGAAAAGGCAAAACTTACAGGAAGAATTAGAAACCAGGAAGAGGCAAATTTTAATAAAGAATAGGGAAAGTTTATAATTTATTTGAAAATTATTGCAAACAACTACATTCATTGGCAGGTTTGACAGAAAACTTGAAGTAAACATTTGAACTGTAAGCAGCAACAAGAGGAAACTTTGGACACATCAAGAATGGAGTGCAGCAAACCATTTTTTGGAGAAATTGTATTGTTGTTGTTTAGTCGTTTAGTCATGTCCGACTCTTCGTGACCCCATGGACCAGAGCATGCCAGGCACTCCTGTCTTCCACTGCCTCCCACAGTTTGGTCAGACTCATGTTTGTAGCTTTGAGAGCACTGTCCGACCATCTCGTCCTCTGTCGTCCCCTTCTCCTTGTGCCCTCCATCTTTCCCAGCAACAGGGTCTTTTCCAGGGAGTCTTCTCTTCTCATGAGGTGGCCAAAGTATTCCTGCTCCAGGTGGATCGTGTTTGGTCAAAACTCTCCACTATGACCTGTCCATCTTGGGTGGCCCTGCACGGCATAGCTCATAGCTTCTCGGAGTTATTCAAGCCCCTTCGCCACGGCAAGGCAGTGATCCATGAAGGGGGAAATTGTATTAAATTGTTCCTAATTTGTGGCTGATTTGGTAAAATTTGAAAAATTAATAAAAACGATTTGACAAAAACAAAGTACATGTGGGGGAATACATCTTTGTTACTCTTTCGCTCATCACAATTCTGCCCAAACTTACCTTCTTTTGTCTCATCCAGTGTTGCATCCTATCATGGGCCAGGAATTGGCTTTACCCACTGAGCAACAGCCTGAAGGGGCAAAAGACAAAGTGACTCCACCTGCTACCGATCAGTCTTCTTGCTCCTAATGAGAACCAGCTGGCTCCAGCTTTCTTAAGCAGGGTTCCAGCCTCAGTCAGTTCCTGGAAACAACGTTCATCATTCCTGTCTTACTTCCCATGACCTTGGACTCTTGGCTTTCTTGACCCGTGGGCCATCTGACTATGTTAACTGAGATATTCCTGACCTTAGGACTTGACTGAACCTTGCATATTGACTCTGCCTGAACTGGACTCTGAGAAGCCTCCTAAAACTATTTCAAGTCAAAACAGAACCTGACCAGTATGTGCATGTGTACACTATTTTTAGATCTATGACTTCACCTAGCTCCTAACTGCTCCTAGCAGTGGGAGAGGGGGGCATTTGTGTTTCCTTTTCTTCCATTCATCTCCCATGTAGCAGCAGTGGGCTTTCAGCTTTCCAACCACACCTCTGCCATTGCACGGACATGTTTGCGTGAAGGCCCTTCTGAGCTGCCCATACCACCTGCCTGAATCTAAGAGAACAAGGGAGGCCCATTTATTTGACTTGCACCATAACTAGGGGCAAGCCCCCAAACCAGTTAGACAGACGACTTGCCATAGTTTTTAGCTCTCCCATGGGTGATGAATGCAGATGTTGTCAAACCAGCATCTGTTCAGGGCTGCCCCAAGTCGCACAGCAACTGGAAGATGGTGTCAAAAGGGAAGGGAAGTGGGTAGCAGAAATAAGAGAGGAGAGAAAGACTGGCAGAGGAGAGAAGGAAAAAGAGGGAGAAAAACAGGGAATTCAGAGAGAGGGAGAGAAGGGGTGGAAGAAAGAGGGAAAAGGCAATGTTTCTGTCCATTTTTGCCTCTGGTGCCAACCACAACTGGTATTCAACCCTCAACTGTTTAAGAGAAAGCAGGCAGTGACAAAACAAAAAGCAAAAAAAAAAAGAGGTTCCTCACAGCCAATCTGTTTAAAAGGCATCAAACATTTATATTTTTTTTAGGTTCCCCATTATTTGAATGGATGGTTTTGAAATTCCAAAAGCTTGCTCACCTACCCACCACCAACCCTTTTTGAGAATAGGAACAGCAGCAGCCACTCCAGCATGTGTATTTGCATCCACCTTACGTGGAACTCCAGAGAAAGTAGAAAACTGACAAGCCCCAAATGATGAAAGCCATGGTAATAGCATTTGATTTGTTAATGATTTTTTAAAAAAGGAAATTGCCCTACAATACGTATGAGGAACTCAAATTTCCTACACAATGTGTGCTGTTCCAAATCTCTTTGTTCTTTTTTTAAAAAAAAATACTCTGGGGGTGGGGAAAGGAATTGATATCTTAAGGTTCTTTTTAGCAAGCGAATGTAGCTGAAAGGTGACATTTAACACATGTTTGATTTGAAAATTGTTTGTAATCCTTGAACATCAAACGCTAGCAAGAAAGAGGGAGATGGAAAATAGGCAGCTGCATTTGCTGTTCAACATTACCTTGGTAATCGCCCAGACATATGAGCTATTGCGAGCTGTATATAGGGTAAAGTGCAATTGCCCTTGCTGAGAGTGCAACATTACAGCTTCCAACATTGCATAGCCATTGTGAGGCAGCAGCTCCTGGCAGCATATTTCAGTGACAAAGCAGATGATTTGCAGCATACAGAAAACTTCCCAGGTTCAATACCTTCCTTGCATCTTTACACAAAGGGGCAGGGATGGGGCACCTCAGACCCAAGGGCAAAATGTGACCCACAGGACCTCTCTGTCTGGCCCTCAAAACCCTCCCCAAACCATACCTTTCACTGGCCCTGTTTCACACCTTCTTTGAAGTGGGTGTACAATACAGTCTACTGCACAAAGGTAAAATTTACATTCTTTGTTTCACCCAGTTTTGCCTCTGGTCCCACTCAACACTGGCTATTGGAAGGTTTCCCAGCAGAGAATGTGGCCCTCAGGCTGAAAAGGATTCTCCGCTTTTCCATTACACCAAGCTGGCTCTAAAGGTTTGACAATAGCATGTGATAAAATCTAGCCACCATTTCTACTCCTTTGAGCACCCCTGAATCTTAAGATGCCCCTTCTCCACCTTACTGTCTTTGCTGCATCATTAATTCTCACACTTAGGAGTGGAAAGGGCTGCATAAGTTGTGACAACTGAGTTGCGGCATATCCCAGCCCTGTAAGGTTAAGCATCTTGACGCAGAGCATGAAATAAAGAACAGCAAAGAGCAAAAAAATCAATAGTCCTGAGCAGAACTCATTTTCAATATGCGAAAGCAGTTTGTGATTAGCAAGGAGCTCAGCAAAAAAGCCATTATTTCCAGCCTCTGCTCTAAAACTTAAATGTCAGCCCATTGCACGAGGCAGCACAAAAACACTCTCACGAGAGAGAAATGGCAGGTAGACCTTAGAAGGCTGGCTATCTGAGGGGGTTGTCAACATTACATTTGTGGGTAACGGTCCACCTGCCAGTACCTCCTATGGCACAAGCAAAAGGTCTTATTATATAACCCCTCAAATATCAAAATTACTTGGGGTGGCATATCTACACCATTTTTGGTTCTTTCTAACCTTTTATATATGAGTAAAACAAAATGTGGAGTAAAACAAAATGACAGCCATTTTGTTTTACTCCACAATCCAAGGCAGTCATTTTGTATTATGGCACATGCAAGACAGCCATATTGTGTTCTTGTTGTTCTTATTATTTGTTTGTTTTATAATTATGTATTGTTACGTATACAGTGGTACCTCAGGTTAAGAACGTAATTTGCTCTGGAGGTCTGTTCTTAACTTGAAACTGTTCTTAACCTGAAGCACAACTTTAGCTAATGCTGCTGCTGCACCACTGCTGCACGATTTCTGTTCTGATCCTGAAGCAAAGTTCTTAACCAGAGGTAATATTTCTGGGTTAGTGGAGTCTGTAACCTGAAGCGTATCTAACCTGATGTACCACTGTGATTATGTTTTATAAAAACAACCTTAATATGAAGATCACAGGACAGTTTATGACATAAAAATATCAAATGAGACCAATAACTGCCCTCCCTCAAACACATTTAAAAGCCCATAAATTGTTTAGTCAGTCAAAGGCCTAATTACAGAGAAACCACTTTACCTGGCACCTAAAGATATGTAATAAAGGCACCAGGAGGGTCTCCTTGGGGAGAACATTTCATAAATGGGGAGTCACCACTGAGTCTCATGGGGAGTCTCATGTTGCCACACCTGGACCTCTTGTGGAGGGAGCACACAAAGAAGGGCCTGAGGTGCCACACCCATGGCAGTCATTTAGCCTAGGGCTTGACGATCAGAAGGTTGGCGGTTCGAATCCCCACGACAGGGTGAGCTCCTGTCGCTCGGTCCCAGCTCCTGCCAACCTAACAGTTCGAAAGCACATCAAAGTGCAAGTAGATAAATAGGTACCACTCCGGTGGGAAGGTAAACGGCTTTTCCATGCGCTGCTCTGGTTTGCCAGAAGCGGCTTAGTCATGCTGGCCACATGACCCGGAAGCTGTACGCCGGCTCCCTCGGCCAATAAAGCCAGATGAGCACAACAACCCCAGAGTTGGTCACGACTGGACCTAATGGTCAGGGGTCCCTTTACCTTTACACATACCTTAGTAGTCATTTTGTGATTGGTGCCCATGGCACTTTCTCTTTTAAAAATAAATAATTTTTTATTAAATTCTACATAATAAATTTAAACTCAAACAAATCATTCACCTCCTCATTTAGGATTCTTTAAATCCCTTGCCTTCCCTCCGCCCTTCCATGGTTACCATTATCAATCTTTCTTTTCATCTGCTTATCTTATTTTCTCTAACTTGTTAAAAGAACAGTAATCCATTTTTCCATAGTTTTTCATACATTACGAGCATTACTCGAATGCTGCCAAAGTTTTCAGTTGTTTACAGTGTTCTCTTTAGTACATTATGAATTTTTCCCATTCCTTCTTAAAATTCTTCTCTTCCTGGTTTCTGATTTTCCCAATCAATTTCACCATTTCGGCATAGTCCATCATCTTCATCAGCCATTCCTCTCTGGTTGGAACTTTGTCTTCTTTCCATCTCTGGGCCAGTAGTATCCTCAGTGCTGTCATCGCGTACATGAATAGTCGTTTCTGCTCCCTCAGAATCTCTGTACCTAAAATGCCTAACAAAAAAAGCCTCTGTTTTTTTCACAAATGTTATTTTAAACATTTTCTTCAACTCATTCTAAATCATTTCCCAGAATGCTTAAGTATTCTGAAGAACGTGCCTTCCTTCTCCCTACATTTCTAGCAAACATTGCAAGCAGTTCTATACATTTTAGCTAATTTTACAGCTGTTCAATACCACTGTGATACATCATTGTCATGTAGTTTTCCTTCAACGCACAGCACACTGTGAATTTTAAGTCTTCCCGCCATAATTTTCCCCAAGATGAAAATTGGATATTGTGCACAATATCTTGTGCCCATTTTATCATTAACGATTTAACTTCTTCATCCTTAGTATGCCACTCTAGCAACAATTTATACATTTTAGAAAGTGACTTCACATTATTTTCCAACAATTCCTTTTCAAACCTTGAAATTTCTCTTCTAAATCCATTTTTCTTGTCTATTTTAAACACATCATTTACTTGATGGTATTGCAACCAATCTGTAACTAACTGTCATATCTTCAGAACTTTTCGATTCCAATTGTTGTTGTACTTCTGTGAGCAACTCTTTGTAAGTTGCCCACTTACAAAGAGCATGGCACTTTCTCAACATGCCTAATTTACCTGAAGTCCCACATAGCTTGGTGACTCCTATCTTAAATGAGTGAGCTGTGCTCTGTACCTGGAAGTTCAGGAATACACACACACACACACACACACACACACACACACCCAAATCAAGTTCAACAACTATCATGTGAATAGATAAATATATGAATATAACTACCTAAGAAATTGTTTAATCCTTCCTTTCCTTTATAAAGATCATTTTTAAAGTCAACAAACACCAGACACATCGCTTAATTTGCTGTTCTTCCCAGACTGAAGTATATCTTTAATTTTGCATCACTCCTAACAACATACATAGTGTGGATTGAACATACGTAGAATTGAACACTAATCAAGAAAAAAGACAGTATCGGACAGTATCAGAGAAAACAGCAAACTATAATTAAGATTACTACCTTAAAATCAATAAAATATCAAGATGAAAACAAACACAAATACCTATATGTATTTATGTGTGAGTATACGTGCACGCACGCACGCACACACACACACACACACACACTCATATTTCCAGTTACAGATAGGTAGCCGTGTTGGTCTGCCATAGTCAAAACTGAAGAAGTGTGCATGCACACGAAAGCTCATACCAAGAACTGACTTAGTTGGTCTTTAAGGTGCTACTGGAATGAATTTTTTTTGTTTTGACACACTCATATGTATATGTATGTGTGTATATTCCAAACCATGACCTTTGGAACATAGAAAGTTGCCTTATACACCAGCCCACTGGTCCACCTAGCTCTGTACTGTCTACACTGATTGGTAGCAGCCCTCCAGAGTTTCAGGCAGGAGACATTTCCAGCCTTGCCTAGAAATGCCAGGGATCACACCTGGGACCTTTTGTATGCAATGCAAGTGTTTCTGCCACTGGCAAAAGAAATGGCTAATTCACACAGCACATAGTTAAACTATAGAATTTGCTCCCACATGAGGCAGTGATGTCCACCAACTAAAGGTAAAGGGACCCCAGGTCCAGTCGTGACCGACTCTGGGGTTGCAGCGCTCATCTCGCTTTATTGGCCGAGGGAGCCGGCGTACAGCTTCCGGGTCATGTGGCCAGCATGACTAAGCCACTTCTGGCGACCCAGAGCAGCACATGGAAACGCCGTTTACCTTCCCGCCGGAGCGGTACCTAATTATCTACTTGCACTTTGATGTGCTTTCGAACTGTTAGGTTGGCAGGAGCAGGGACCGAGCAACGGGAGCTCACCCCGTTGCGGGGATTCGAACCACCGACCTTCAGATCAGCAAGTCCTAGGCTCTGTGGTTTAACCCACAGCACCACCCGCGTCCCCCCAATTAGGGTGCCTTTAAAAGAGGATTAGACAAATGGATGGAGGATATGGTTATTGGTGGCTACTAGCTAGGATGGCTATCCTCTAGCTCAATGGTTAGAGGATGTTTGCTTCTGAATAGCAGTTTCTGGAAGCCACAGGAGGGGAGAGTGCTGTTGCGCTGAGGTCCTGCTTTTGGGTTTCCTGTAGGCAACTGGATGCTGGACGGGGTGGGCCATTGGCTTGATCCGGCAGGTGCTTCTTCTATTCCTTGTCACCCCAGGACAGCCCATCAATTCCAGGAGTCCTGAGATCAATTTGTGAGCCTCTTGTTCTGCTGCCATGACAACTACAGCACACAAAATTAGCTGTCTCTTCACTAGGAAGAAACCCCCAGCCCAAAAAAGCCCCAGTATATCCTCTTGAAGCCTTTTGCACTGATTGCTCTCTCTCTCTCTCCCCCCTTCCTTTCCCCCCTCAAAGCTGGCACATTCCTGAGCCTCTCCGAAACAGTCACTCCAAGCATCCCTGATTGAATGCTGAGTTCTTGACATCTACGAAGAGAATTCACAGTGAGGGGGACACAAAGCTTATCCTGGACTCTGAATCAACAGAAAATTCTCTGAGACTGGTGTTGTGTTTAGAGCCACCTGGAGTGGACAACTTTTGCCCATGCTGAAATGGTCCCACCTGAAGGGAGAACTGGAAACAAGAGAAGAAACATTGGGAAAGCTCAGGTCCAGGGGCCAAATGCAGACCATCCAGTCCTCTCCAGCTGGCTCTCAGAACTCTCCCCAGGCCAAATCTCTTGCCAGACCTGACTTCTACCCTCCTTGAGTGCTTTTGCCTGGTTGGGATGTGCCCTTGAACTCTGATCATGCTTCTTGCCTCGCTGTAGGAAGCAAGTGTGTCTAGAAACCAGCCTGTTGTACAAAAGTGAAATCTACATCTGTCTCTTCACATACTTTAGATTCTGTTCCTACCCACCACTGACCTGTGGCCTCCTGGAAAGTTTCACAGAAGGGAATATGGCCCTCGGGCTATATTTTCCCCACCCTGGGTTAGACTAATCCAAGTTTGTTTTTAAAGGACTGATATGCTTTTGAAGGATGAATCATGAAGATTTGGTGCTTCACTTTACAGTTAAATGGCATGGGGTCAGGTTGTTTGTGTGGGAATTAAACTTTAGTTCCCATTTACAGAGTTATGCAGAAGAGAGCCTGGGTTGTTTGACCCTTTAATTTGTTCCCTTTTACCTCCTATAAAAACTACGCAAGACATTCTCTGTTTAAAGTTTAAATAACATATAACTTTTACTCAGTGTACTTGCACTTGTTAGATTAAATATACAAGACAGATGTTATTTACATTGCTGATACATCTTACATAAGCTTGTCTCTAAGACAAATAGTGTTGCAGGCTGACTAACTGAGGCAGACAGCAACACAACAGAAAATACCTGCTGCTCTCACACATAAGACTGTTAATAACTGCCACTGCTATACCAACGGACATAACTGCCTCAGAGTTCTATAGCCCTTGCAAGCATTAACCCTTTACCTAACATTTTGACTGCTTTCATCCCACAGTTCAGGGGAAAGACTTCAACCATATGTTCCTGCCCAGTCCCTGAGATAAGTTATAGAGGCCTTGTGCATAGCCCCCTCTGGAAGATAAATCAGATTGGCAGGCACAAAAAAGCAGAGCCTGCTCAGTGGTAGCCTCACATAAATGGAACTCTCTTACAAATTATTTATCTATGGTGTCGTCAACACAGGCTTTTAAACAGGCCTTTAAAACACAGTTATTTTAGGTTGCTTTTTCTTGAAAGATTCATAGAGATGCTTGTCTGCAACTGTTTTAAGCTGTTTTACTTGATGCATAGCTGGCCTGTGAATGGCTTTAGACTGCCGATCCAAATGGTTGGTTTTTTTACAATGTATTTTGTGGAGTGGTTTGCCCTAAAAGCCAGCCTAGAAATACAGACATTAAAAAAAGGCCTCTGGAACAGGCTGCAGAGAGATATAGCTATATGTAGATGTAGATATACTTGATGAGAAACAACAGAACAAACAGTTGAAAAGTTTTTGAGGATATCCAAAGTAGAATAAATTAGAGTCCCAAAGGCAGAGGACATAAGCCACTTCAGATGGGGTTCAACAGTCTCAAGAAGGCAGATGGAAGATGAAGATCTAGTCTATATCCTGTAATGTATTCCTATAAAAAAATTGAAACTTTCCATCATACTGTACAATATAATAAAAAAACTAATCAAACTAAAGTAAAAAACAAAACAACAACAAAGAGAAAGAAAAGAGAAGAGAAGCGGGGGGTGTGAGGAGAGAATCCTGTAACAAATTCCATGAGTGGACCAGGTTCCCCAAAAGCCAAAATGCTTTGCTTTCCCTTTGCCCAATTTTATATTCTACACTTATGTTTTCTTCAAGTGCAATATGCAAAAATCTGTGGAACCATTGTTCAAAAGTTAAGCTGACCACCAACTTCCAGGTTTTTGCAATTTCTAACCAAGCAGCTACTAACATGAAGGAAATCAATGTTTTATGCATTAATTTATCATTGCACTCCTCCCATACATTAAGTACAGTTGTACCTCGGAGGTCAAACAGAATCCATTATGGAAGTCGGTTCTACTTCCGAAATGTTTGACTTCCAAAGCGCGGCTTCTGGTTGGCTGTGAAAGCCCAGCCAGATGTTCGGCTTCCAAAAGAACATTCAAAAACCAGAACACACACTCCCAGGTTCTATCATTCTGGAGCTGAAACATTCAACTCCCAAGGTGTTTGGGAGCCAAGGTACAACTGTATTGCTAATTGTGGAGTAAGAGGAACCATCAGGCTGCAGTTTGCAAACAAGGCTCCACAGAGCCAAAGGTAGTTTACATAGCTGGAGATCAACATGGTGTCCTCTAGATATTGGCCTCCAACTCCCATCAGCACTAGGCAGCATGGCCAGTCATCAGGCATGATGGAAGCTGTGGTCCATCAACATCAGGAAGACACTATATTGGCTACCTTTGATATAGTCAAAAGTAAGCTATTGTGGGAAAGGCAAATCAAGAAGTAAACAAGACGAGGCACCTGATGAGATGAGGAATTCAGACTGCAGGAATGACTTGGGTTTATTGAACTTACATCTTGATTTGTTTTCACAAACTCTGTGGGGAAGTTAGCTGATGCCAGCTGATTATTGAGCATTCCTTCTGAGTTTATATGAAGTTGTGTCAAGTAATTGTTATCCTATATGTTCCAGCACATTTCTCTTTAATTTGTGTTTATCGCAAGTCCAGTTTTGGGGAGCCAAGTTTATTGTGCAACAGCAATGGATAAACTTTAAATGTGTAGCCTGAATTTGCCAGTATGTGGCCAAATTTCACCTGAAGAGAGTGATGTTCTGGAAGAAGAAGAAGAAGAAGAGTTTGGATTTGATATCCCGCCTTTTACTCCCCTTCAGGAGTCTCAAAGCGGCTAACAACCTCCTTTCCCTTCCTCCCCCACAACAAACACTCTGTGAGGTGAGTGGGGCTGAGAGACTTCACAGAAGTGTGACTGGCCCAAGGTCACCCAGCAGCTGCATGTGGAGGAGCGGAGACACGAACCCGGTTCCCCAGATTATGTGACTGCCGCTCTTAACCACTACACCACACTGGCTCTGTGGGACACTTGGGTGTCAGTTTTATATTACACAGTGTGCCTCAGTTTGGACTGTAGGGTCAACCAACAAGCATTTGGACTTCAACATCAACCTAGAAGGTGCTCTTGATCCACAGAGCCAAATCTGCCTGGTTGGCTGAAGTATCAGAGCACTGGTATGTCTGACTGGTGGTTAGAATCCTTGTTTTGAGACATACACACCCCTTGGTGCTTCACAACTAGTTTAAATATTTGTAAACACAGGTGCTCCACACAAAAGGCACACCAGTTGTCTGGGAAGTCAGTTAGCTGGGATCAAACATAAGCTGTAAACCCCAGGGCTGCCATCAGGAGTTGACATAATAGAGCACTTACCAAGCATGGCTAGGGTGGTGGGGCATATCTGAGAGCCTGCTAAGTCAGCTGCTTCTCCTCCTGTTTGCTGTTGGAATCTGCTTGTTTACCCCACACTCTCTCTGCCCTAGAGGGGATGAGATGAGCAAGTGAGTAGTAAAGGTAGCTAGGGCAAATAGCAGCATACACCACCTGATAACTCCCCAGCTTTCTTCCTGACAAGCAAGCATTAACATAGCTGCCTTATACTGTGATGGATGTCTGGCCCACCTAGTTCAGTACCGTCTACTCTGATTGGCAGCAGCTCTTCGGGGTTTTGGACAGGAGCTTTTCAAAACATCACAGAAAGACCGGAAGCTGCCTTCTTCTATGTCAGGCTGTTGGTCCATCTAGCTCAGTGTTGCCTACACCGAGTGGCAGCAGCTCTCTGTGGTTTCAGATGGGGTCCATTCCCAGTCCTGGTGCTGGGGATTGAACCTGGGGTCTTCTGTATGCAATGGTTTCCCATATGGAAAGGAGAATGGGGTCCACTAAAGGAGAGGTCATCACGCTAAGGTTATCCTCAGATATAGGAAGTTGCCTTATAGCAGGTCAAACAAACTATCTAGTTCAGTACTGTCTTCTCTGACTGGCAGTGGCTTTCTCAGTGATTGGCAGTGGGATCTCAGGCAAAGAAGGGATTAAAACAATCCATGTCATGATAGCAATAAGATAGCTCCAATACTACTCACTGGAGGAATATGAGTAAGAGGTGGCTGTTCCCTTCATGTCCTTATTTTGGGCTTCTCTGAGATTGACCATTATGGGAAACGGGATGCTGGACTACATAGTCCTTTGGTTTGATCCAGCAGGGCTCTTCCTATGTGCCTATGTCTTTCAAACATAAGAGCCCTGCTGGATCGGACCAAAGGCCCATCTAGTCCAGCATCCTGTTCTCACAACCAGGTATCTCAAAGGGAAGCAGGAAAATCCAGGAAGGGACAGCTCTTCTCACCTCTTTGTTCAGAACCTTTCCGTAATGTCTCTCCAAGAAGTGCAGATTACCTAAAACCCTCCAACTGGGTTGAAACTCAGTTAGTTAGACTATAATTACATTGGCTTTAATTCTGGTTCAGTCGTTAATATCTGGCCAGTGAAAGAGCTGGACACATTCTCCTGTTCTCCACCCATTCCACCACCCTCACCTCTGTAAATGTCGAATTATTTTACAGTTGATCATCTGCTGGATTCTCCGACCTTTAAAAGCTGAACACTCTGTGCCTGTTGAATTTTAATCAATTTATATATCTCTCTTTTCTCTTCCCCTCCCTCCCCCCTTGAATGGAAATGTCAGGCTACTGGTATGGAATTACTCAGTGCCAGATAATGTGACAAAGACTCCAGAGTTCAGTGTCTGAAGTCATTCAGGAGCAGGGTGCAGCTTGCATTAACAGAGGTAATTTGTGAGATGTGAAAATTAGATGGCTCATGGGAGAACAAGCATATATTTTTCATTAGGTTTCATTTTGAAAGTCCTGGGACCCCATTCTTATTTCATCCAGAGACCTCTGGCCTCATTAAAATCTTGTCAGGGGTTGGTAATGACTGGAAAGTAGCAATGGTGGAGGCCATCAAAGTGTGTGGGGTAACCAAGTTTGTTGAAGGAGCTTGGAGTGAAAGGCTGTGGTGTCCAGACAGTCAGATTTGAATGGACCGCAATGGAAGGAGATTTGAATGGACCGCAATGGAAGGAGATTTGAATGGACCGCAATGGAAGGAGATTTGAATGGACCGCAATGGAAGGAGATTTGAATGGACCGCAATGGAAGGAGATTTGAATGGACCGCAATGGAAGGATGGCGAGCTATCAAGCTTGGCAGGGATGCCACAACATCTGAAGGTCATCTTTAAAAACAAAACACCATACACACTCGCACTAGAGCAATTGCTTTAAAAAAGAAAGATTTTGACCCATTATATTAAATGATTTTTTAAGAAAAACAGGAGAGAGAGAAATTACTTTGTTTACAAGGCAGCTTTCCTTCTAAAAATTTGCTTCATTTGCATCCATAAATAAAGATATGAAAAATGCTAAGGGGAAAACGGGGGTCGATCAGTGGTAGAGTACCTGCTTTGCATGCACAAGGTCCCAGGTTCATTCCCCAGCATCTGCAAGTAGGCCTGGGAGAGATCACAGTCTGAAACCCTGGAGAGCTGCTGCCAGTCGGTGTCGGTATTACTGGGCTAGGTGGACCATTGACTCTGTATAAGCCAGTGCCCTATGTTCCTAACGCCCCTGGCAAAAGGCATATTCATGAGTAGACATTAATTGTGTCAGCATTTCCCTTTTTCTCTTTGCAGAGTATTGAGGGTGCAAGGCTCAGAGATAATCTATTTTATCAGAGCTCAGAAAGGTCCACTCTTATTCAAGAAAGGGCAAACCAATTATATCTGTTTAGCTGAAGTCCCTGGCTTTTGGTACAAGGTACAAGCACGTGCCATTTGTAGCAACAACAAAAGAAAGTGCAGATAGACAGAGAAAGGCATCACAATCATAATTTTCATTGTTTATTGTCCCATTTTCTACACCACTGAGAAATCTGAATACAGTAATTAAGCAGTATATAAATGACTTTTATATGCCTGTTGTCTTTGTCCATGGAGTTTTCTCGGCAGGGATACTAGAATGGCTTGCCAGTTCCTGCTTCAAGGTGGATCACGTTTGGTCAAAACTCTCCACTATGACCTGTCCATCTTGGGTGGCCCTGCACAGCATAGCTCATAGCTTCTCTGAGTTGTTCAAGCCCCTTCGCCACAACAAGGCAGTGATCCATGAAGGAGTTCCATGAAGATCAAACCTATCCATTCTGAAGGAAATCAGCCCTGAGTGCTCACTGGAAGGACAGATCCTGAAGTTGAGGCTCCAATACTTTGGCCACCTCATGAGAAGAGAAGACTCCCTGGAAAAGACCCTGATGTTGGGAAAGATGGAGGGCACAAGGAGAAGGGGATGACAGAGGGCGAGATGGTTGGACAGTGTTCTCGAAGTGGCCAACATGAGTTTGACCAAACTGCGGGAGGCAGTGGAAGACAGGAGTGCCTAGCGTGCTCTGGTCCATGGGGTCGCGAAGAGTCGGACACGACTAAACGACTAAACAACAGCAACATAAATGACTTAAATAATTAAGTAAGATCTTCATCAATAATAATAAGGAATTATATCCAGTGCTAGTCCTACTCAGATTAGGTCCATTGAAAATATCAGATATAACTATTAGAGTCATTAATTTCAGTGGGTGTACTCTGAGTAGGACTTAGTTGGAGACAACCCTAAGTTTCTAACATTCCCTTTCCACCCAAGGCAGGAAACAGCAAAGTAGCAATTAAGAAATGGAATAACCAAAAAGTTTCAAGTCTGTGAGCATTCAGAAAAGGATGCTGTGATTGCTAAGACCCAGCATGTGTTTTTCAAAAATAAGTCATGCCAGACTAATCACATTTCTTCTTTTTTTATGGCATTGCAAACTTGGTGGATCAGGAGAATGCTGTGGACATAGCGTATATTGATTTCAGTAAGGCTTTTGAGAAAGTACACCATGAAATTCTCACAAGGAAGCAGGTAAAATATAGGCTGGATGAGGCAACTGTTAGGTGGATTTGTAGCTCGTTGACTGATCGAACCTAAAGAGTACTTATTAATGGTTCCTCGTCATGCGGGGCGAAAGTGACAAGTGGGGTGCTGCAGGGTTCTGTCCTGGACCCACTGTTGTTTAACATCTTTATAAATGACTTTGATATAGGAATTGAGGGAATGCTCATCAAATTTGCAGATGACACCAAACTGGGAGGGGAAGCTAATGCCACTGTTCCCAGGAGTCCAGGTTCCCAGCTTGATAACACAGTACTCATACGTAATTTAAAAGTAGGATTTTTGCAAAAAAAACAAGCAATTAGCTCCGGACGGCTCTAGCCAAGCCTCTGGTATCATCACTCAGTTGACTCTTCTAAAGAATCCTTCCTCTTCCAGAAGAATAAACAGAACCTATGACCCCCGTGTTTTTATTATTCTGTTTCCTGTCATATACCCTCCCCCAGCAATGACTTCGTGGTCTCATTGGATCCCCTCCAACTTCTTCCTGAGAAGACAGGCTGTCAATCTTCTCTTCCACGCCTGTTTGTGACTCTTGCAAGCCGTGGCTGCATTCCAACCCAGTCTTATTTGGCTGACTCTCAAGGTGAAGAGGAGCGGGGTTCGGCATCTGCCTGCTGGCCTCTCTCTGAGAGAAATCTGACCCTGTCATTTGCAAACTGCAGTCTTCTACCGGCTGCATTCCTAAGCTGGGAGCTAGAGTATTCATGACATCACCCCCTCCCCTAGGATCCTCCTCATCCTGTTCCCCCTCTCTCTGAGGGTAGCTACCTAAGCCTTCCCACCACTCCTCACTCTCTTCCCATTCACCCCCAACTTGATTGTCCTCCTCTCTTTCGAGCCCCCACTCTGCCTCACTTTCTTCATCTTCCACCAGCACCTTCTGTTCATCCCTCCACCCTCTTGGTTTGGGTTTGTTGGGGTACCTGCGGGGGAACTCCGTCTGTAACCTAGGGGCGTGCATGTTCCCAGAATCCTCCCATGACTTTTCCTCATCTCCGTAACCCTTCCAGCGAGAGTCTGCAATTGTGACACCTTGTATTCTGGTTCCCCTTTTATCATTAGAAGAGGGGGGAGCCTCTTTTTGTGTTTGATACAGATGTGGCAGCATCATGGGAGACAACAGTGACCCATGAAATAAAGGATGTATCTTCATGGATGCAGGCAGTCGAAGCCTGAACGACACAGGGTTAATTTGCTTCACCACTTCAAACGGTTCCACCCTCTGAGGGCCCAACTTCCAGTACCTCACATTTTTCAGCAAGTCCTTGGTAGACAATCACAACTGATCCCCCACCCTTATCTCCTTGCTTGGCTGTCTATGCTTATCCACCTCACTCTTGCATTTGTCTTTAGCTTACTCCAGCTGCTCTTGAAGTAAGCTGTGCAGAGCTTCTAGTTCCTCTGCAAACTGTTCAGTGGCTGACACTGCCAGGCTGTCTTCTTGCCCTGGGAAGATGCATGGGTATCATCCCAGGCAGACAAAGAAGGGAGTCTGTTATGTAGATGAGTGTACTGCATTGTTGTGAACCCAATCATCTTGTTGATACATGTAGCATCACTGGTACTGTTGCAAGGTGGCATTTGTCCTTTCTGACTCCATTTGTCTGCGGGTGTCCAGCAGACGTGAGGCAAACTTCTAGTTGCATCAGTTTCCTCCAAGACTGGGAGGTAAATTGTGTCCCTCTATTATAGATGACTCTCTGAGGCAATCCATGCAGTTTAAACACATGTTCCACAAAGAGCTGTGCCATCTCCTGCGCCGAGGGAAACTTCCTACAGGGCACAAAATGTGCTGATAAATGAGAGAGAGGAGCTGAGGAAAGTCCCTGGTGGGGGGGGGGGAGGGATGGAAGGGGGGGGAGAAAAAAGGAGGAAAATAATTTATGTGGATATATGGTTTGATAATTTGTTATGTTGAAATTGCTTAATAAAAATACTTTTAAAAAGAATAAAGGTGAGTGCCAGCACAACTACATCAATGGGACACAGCACATATGACCTCCACCGCCCTGAGAAAACCCCTTATTCCTTATTTTATTTTATTCTTTAGTAGATTTACCAAAACAAACACACACACAAAAACACACCACCAATAAATAAATTTTGGAAAGGGGAAAATTTAGACACAGATGCACAAAGCATTTCTTTTTTAGAAAAATAAATCAAAATTCCTTCTGCTTCACTTTGCTCCCCCCCCCATTTCTTCCCACCCAGGGCAGCCCTGCCCTCTGCCTGCACTTCAGAGCCAGTGCATCATGTGGGGCTGGGCCTTTACAGCAGCAGTGTCTCTTCCTCGGCCACTACAGCAGCCACTAGGAGCAGCAGCCATGGAAAAGACATGGAGAGGCAACTGGATACTCCATTGTAGCTGCACCTGCAGCTGCTTAGGACAAGCGCTGGCTCATACTCCTCCCCAAGCTCGGTGGCGGCAGCACTGACATGAGTAACAGGGACATTCTGGGATCAACTCAGAGGCCAGGGTGGCTTTCATAATTCTGGAACTGTCCCTGGAAAATCGGGACACTTGGAGAGTATGCTGTCCCCCTCCCAAAGCTATAGTCCCAGTGTTCCTTCCAGGAAAAAGACTTAACTGTTAAACCACTTTGGGAATTGTAGCTCTGGGAGGGAAATAGGGGTCTCCTAACAACTCTCAGCAGTTGGTGCTGTGGGTTAAACCACAGAGCCTAGGGCTTGCTGATCAGAAGGTTGGCGGTTTGAATCCCTGCGACGGGGTGAGCTCCCATTGTTCGGTCCCTGCTCCTGCCAACCTAGCAGTTCAAAAGCATGTCAAAGTGCAAGTAGATAAATAGGTACTACTCCGGCGGGAAGGTAAACAGCGTTTCCGTGCGCTGCTCTGTTTCGCCAGAAGCGGCTTAGTCATGCTGGCCACATGACCCAGAAGCTGTATGCCGGTTCTCTCAGCCAATAAAGCAAGATGAGCACTGCAACCCCAGAGTCATTCGCGAATGGACCTAATGGTCAGGGGTCCCTCTACCTTTACCCTTAACAACTCTCAACATCCTTACATTTTCCAGGTTTCTTTGGAGAGAGCTATGGGTGTAGGGACACAGGTGGCGCTGTGGGTTAAAGCCTCAGCGCCTAGGACTTGCCGATCGAAAGGTCGGCGGTTCGAATCCCTGCGGCGGGGTGCGCTCCCGCTGCTCGGTCCCAGCGCCTGCCAACCTAGCAGTTCGAAAGCACCTCCGGGTGCAAGTAAATAAATAGGGACCGCTTACCAGCGGGAAGGTAAACGGCATTTCCGTGTGCGGCTCTGGCTCGCCAGAGCAGCGATGTCACGCTGGCCACGTGACCCGGAAGTGTCTCCGGACAGCGCTGGCCCCTGGCCTCTTAAGTGAGATGGGCGCACAACCCCAGAGTCTGTCAAGACTGGCCCGTATGGGCAGGGGTACCTTTACCTTTACCTTTATGGGTGTAAAAGTAGCATGATATTACTCTAAAAGTATACTGACGGTGTGGTGTAAGCAGGAAGTGGAGCATTCAGTGCTTGGTGTTCCTTTCCCTAGGATGTGATTGCAGGGAATTGTAAAATCCACTGATGATGACTTCTAGAGGCCTCTTAATAGCGCGTGTAGGAATAGACTGCACCAATGCCCAAGGAAGATAGAGAGTGCACAATTCTCAGAGCTTCTCACAGAGTCTGTTTGACCTCATGGGAGCTGTGCTTGGTGCATTTTGTGAATCATTATCTCCTGCAAGTTCACACACTCAGTCACGCTACAGCAGTCCCATTGACTTTGGTGCAGGGTAGCTGACTGTGACTGAAGGACATGACTGGCAAAAAAAAGAGTTCTCTTTTGCAGCACCTGTTCCCCTATAGGCTAAGGAAACATCAGAGAAGATACAGCCTTGGCGGTAAAGGGGAGAAGGACACCAAGGTTGCTCAACTTCTCTTATGCAACAAACTGATATTAAAACAAGAGTGAGGAACAAAAGAGTGATTTGCAAAGATGTGTGCCAGGCAGTTGCAAAGACTGGTGCTTTGGTTGATAATAGTTTGTACTATAGATAGGGTGGCCACATAGGAGCAGATGCACCCACCTCAAAGAAGTGCACACTTGCAATTCTCACATTCTCAGAAGGTAAGAAAGCCTCATGAGTGAGCATACCACACCTCATCTTTAAATGCTTGGTGAGAAGGGCAAGGATATTTGTTGAGACATCTTCATTCCTTCTGTCCAGTTCTGAATGTCTTGTGCTGCCCCTGACTCTTGAGCACCATATCTACTGCCAAGCCTGCTCTTTTGCTTGCCTTCTTTTTCTTAGTTATAAGTAAGATCCTCTGCTTGCATGTTTTGGGGAGGTAGCCAGAACCCTTCCTTTCTGACATAGGAAACTGCCCTGTCCTGCATTAGGATGCTTTTCCATTCAGCCCAGCATTGTCTGACTGGTACCGGCTCTCAAGGGTCTCAGGTCAGAGTCTTTCCTATTAACTTCTGTCTGAACATGAAATGGATTTAAACAATTAATTGGGCACGAAATGGGTTAAACCAGGAATCGTTTACATGCAAAGCAGATGCTGTATCACTGAGCATTGGTCCATCTCTCAAGCAGACATACCAGGGATTGAACCTGGGATCTTCCACATGCAAAGGAGGTGCTCTGCCTCTGAATTACTGTATGTCCCAAATGGGAGTGTCAGTAAAACACTGAATGGAAAAGAAAACATTGATACAATTGTATAGATAGTTAAAGGTCTTTACAAAAAAAACCAAACTGTGTTGTTGTTTTTTAAAGCATTTTAAAAAATACATTTAATTTTCCATAAGGCTCATCATCGCCATCTAGTGTCACATTGTATATTGCACAAAAAACACGCTTAAAACATTTTATTTGCAGCTGTATATCTGAGTCCTCAGTCCTGACTCAGGATCTGAGCTTTTTCAACTGAATCACAGGCATGTAATGCAGGCATGGGGAACCATTTCAGACTGAGGGATGCATTCCTTTCTGAACATTATTCAGGGGGCAATGAGGCAGTGGTGGGTGGGGTCAGAAGTAAAAGTGAGAGGAGCAATACATGTAGATTTTACCTCTGTACTGTAGGCTAGGTTCTACACACACACACACACACACACACACCCCTCCATCCTCCATCCAGGCAAGCAAGCAAGCAAGAAGCATGACCAGAACTCCAGAACACCTTCCAGCAAGGCAAAAACACTCAATGAGGGGCTTGCCTGGGGAGATGGGGTGTGGCTGAGGAGGAATAGCCTGGGGAGAGTCCCAAGGAACAGACAGAGAGGACTACATTTGATCCCCAGGCCTGAGATACCCCACCCTTCCTGCATTTAAACCCAACTTCATTATAAAAGTCCTGAGCAGATTGTGATAGAGTTAAATGGCAGAATGTATTCTTATGAATACCCCGAATCTCTACCAAATGGCAACAAGACCCAGGGGGTTCCTGATGTTCCTCCAGGATTGTGTTTCCATTGGGAAAAACAAGGCACAGCGGAGACTGTCTTTAAGAAATGTGGTTTATTGGACACACATTTACATGTGGAGCCTTCCATGGAGAGGGTGCAGAACATTGTACCCCAAGAGTGTCTCTCATTGTCCCTCTCCTAGCTTTAGCAAGCTTGAGTCCAGAGCAGCAGTCAGTCATGTCTCCTGGTCTCTTGGTGCAGCTTCCTCCAGCCAGCACCAATATGGGCTTTTTTAGAATTTCAAAAGGGACAATTTAACCTGTGACATCACACCCTCCCTTCACCTGGGCAATCTGCCAATTCTCCTTAGAGACAGGTGGGAAGGCCAGCTCTTTTGCATTGCCAGTGATGCTTAATGGCTCAGTGCTTGGTTCCCCATTGTTCCTTAATGGCTCTGCACTTAGCTAGCCTGCCCAGGCTGGTTCCATAAGCTAACCCAGGAATTTCTTCTCTGGCACATTTCTGCAGCTTGTATTTTCCTTCATTTCCCAGATATTGTCTAAATAATACCATTTATTAATTTCTACCATTGACTAACAGACTCCAGTGTGTTAGATCTATTGCAATATATATTTCTGCTCAACAACAACACATGGTCACATTGTCTGTCTGTATCCATCTTTCTGTTGTAAAAGAGAGGCCTTGAAGAGTCTTAAAGCACCTCCTTATACATCAATTTGCAGCATGCACAGGTCAAGACACCCTGCTACAAAAGCATGTTTGCTGTAAAGAGTGTGTGTGATTATTATTCTCTGCTTGCCCCTTTAAAATGGATTGGGAACACATTTGTATATTTCAGAGGAGTAAAATGTCGCGTAATAAAGACTCCCATGCCCGTTATAACTGACTCCAATGTGTACAGGTATCTTTAAGTAAAAATGGTTTGTGAGAGAATCTATACTGGAAAAAGAAGGTCAACTAAAAATAGGCCACTCACTATATTTAACAAGATAACCAAGCTAACTACTGTAGGGTGAATAACAAACCAGGATGAAAATGTGAGTAGTGAGGAGCAACAGGAACAATAAAGAATAAAAGTCTTATAAAATATATTCCTTACATTGCCGATTACATTCTGCATCTATTTCAGAGGCATGTGGATGTGTATTTGTTTTGGGGCTACAACAGATGTTTCATGGGTGGGCAGGGGGAAGGTTTAAAATATTTCCTGAGTAGCTCTACATTTGAAACACCTTCACCTCTTTTGAGCTTCTTTGCAGTCTAGAAGAGGATGGTGCCCATTGGGATTGCTAGGGCAAAAGGCAATGGTTGGTGGAGCCGGATCCAGTGACAGAGACAGAATCAATGAAGGGCAGAGTTCAAGAAGGCAACAGTGAAACTAATGAAAAGGAAACTGACAGCCAGTGCTACCCCCTGGACTGGGTGTAAGTCAGAAGACCAGTGGGTAGGGGATGGCTGAGATTAGGCTGAGGTTGCTGGGGGAGTGCCCCATTCACCTTAATGGACCAGCCTTCACTGTTGCAGCCATTGTTCTGCTTCTTGTTTAGTTTTTTTAGCCAGCCAGTTTTTTCCTAATCACTCAGGGCTTTTCTTCTGTTCACCGCATGATCCTAGCCACACAGGGATCATATTGTGAGCAGAATGACATGGTGATATAACCAGCGTGGTCAGTTCTGGACTAGGACTCACTGTATGGCTTCACGCCAGTCACCATTTCTCAACCCAAGGTTGTAGTAAAGTTGAAATGGGGAGGACCATGGATGCTACCTTGAGCTCCTTGGAGGGAAGATGGGATATGAATTTGCCGACATGGGAATCCAGGGCACAGTCCTTCAATGGCTGTGCTCGTTTCTTTCTGGTTGGGGACAGAGGGTGGTGCTTGGGGGGGGGAATTGTCATCGCGCCACTCCTTGGTGTGGGGAGTACCTCAGGGTGCGATACTCTCCCCGATGCTTTTCAACATCTTTATGCGCCCCCTCGCCCAGCTTGTCTGGAGTTTGGGGTTGGGCTGCCATCAGTATGCCGATGACACCCAACTCTATCTGTTGATGGATGGTCATCCTGACTCGGCCCCAGACACATGATCAGATGTTTGGAAGCTGTGGCTGGATGGTTACGTGGGAGCCGGTTGAAATTAAATCCTTCGAAGACAGAGGTCCTCTGGCTGGGTCGGGACGATATGGGATTGGGGGGGCAACTCCCATCTCTTGCGGGGGCGCAATTAGTGCTAGCACCGTCCATTAAGAGTTTTGGTGTAATCTTCAACACCTCCCTTTCCATGGAGGCGCAGATTGCAGCTATAACAAAGGCGGCATTTTTTATCTCCGCCAAGCAAAGCAGTTGGCTCCTTACCTGACCTAGCCACTGTGATCCACACAATGGTCACCTCCAGACTGGATTATTGTAACTTGCTCTACATGGGGCTGCCCTTGAGACTGACCCAGAAACTCCAGCGGGTGCAGAATGCCGCGGCGAGACTCCTTACGGGGTCCTCACTGCGAGATCACATTCACCAGCTGCACTGGCTCCCAGTGGAGTACAGGATCAGGTTTAAGGTGCTGGTTTTAACCTTCAAAGCCCTATACGGCCTAGGACGCTCGTACCTATGGGACCGCCTCTCCTGGTATGTCCCACAGAGGAACTTACGGTCTTCAAACAAAAACATCTTGAAGGTCCCAGGCCACAGAGAGGTTAGGCTGGCCTCAACTAGAGCCAGGGCTTTCTCGGCTGTGGCTCCAATCTGGTGGAACGCTCTGTCACAAGAGACTAGGGCCCTGCAGGACCTGACATCTTTCTGCAGGGCCTGCAAGACAGAGCTGTTCCACCAGGCCTTTGGTCAGGGCACAGCCTGACTCCCTCCTTTGGCAATACTCACAGAACTCTAGCCCAATGGTCGCCATTAATCTGATTGGAATTAATTTTATAATGAAATGATTTTATAATGTTTTATCATTTTACTGTTGTTAGCTGCTCTAGCCTGGCTTCGGCTGGGGAGGGCGGGATATAAATAAAATTTATTATTATTATTATTATTATTATTTAATAGTCAATAGATAAGTGCAGCAAATCAGATTAAGTGATTGTGTCACATGACTAAAGAAAACCTAATTGAAGCACAGTTTGGGTATTCAAACATGAAGAAGAAGAATCACACAAGGGAGAGAAGCAGAGCATATTTGCTCATCGTGTCCCTGCTATACACCTCTACTCTGCTCCCTCCCCAACACTTTCCACAAGTTGAGGGCATGTCTACAGTGGGGGAACCTACTGAATGTGCATAGGTTGCTCCTATGAGCTGGAACCATGAACACTACTGTACTGAAGTTTCCAAATTCTTCTTGTTGCTAGCTCAGTCAGTTTCTGTAATGAAACCTAAATCAGTGTGAGGTTTAGTAGATTTCCAATATCACCATCAATTTAAATTTAAAAACCTAAGGTTGTATATCACCATGTTTTATTCAGAGTAGACTTATTGAAATTAATGGATCTTAGTCACATCCGTTAGTTTCAGTGGATCTACTCAGAGGTGAACGAACAGTAGATATGGCCCAGAGCTTCTAAAAAGAAGACAATTCACCTGTACTAGCCATGCAGATGGGGCTCATGAGGGCTATTTTTCTAGAAAAAGAGGTGCTGGAACTCACCATGAAAACCTCTCTCATTCTCTTAGAATGGCAATGACACCCACCTGAGAGGCGCACTTGAGACATGCACTTCCTGTGAGTTCCCCCTGAAAAAAGCGCCAACCCAGACCCAAGGCAAGTTGGGTGCAGACGGAGAACAGAAGTGGTTGTTGTCTGCCCAGGAAAAGCCGGAAAGGACCGAGGTGAGTGGGAGGACAGTGTTAAGAGGGTGAAAAGAGTCCTCTTGCCTTGGCCAAGATGGAGAGGCTACCTGAGTGGCCCCCTCCTCTTAGCTCTGTACCTCCTTGTACATGGGAAAAAATTGCAAGTGGAAAACTATTATATTATTTGATATTTACGGTGTGGGCCTGCTGATGGGGGAATTCAAAGCAATTAAAACCTATTCTTTATTGTTTGGCATTGCTACAGGATTTTAAAGTTGGTCATAACTTGGTATTTGTGTATGGGAAAGGGAAGGTAGTGCTAGGACTACCTTCTGAGAGTCCGTATGCTGCCCTTCCAAAACCTTTCCCCATTTGCGGGGAGGAAAGGTTAAGGCCATTGAAATCTAGTCTTATTGGCTTGTTACCAATACAGTGGTACCTCTGGTTACGAACTTAATTTGTTCCAGAGGGCCATTCTTAACCTGAAACCGTTCTTAACCTGAAGCACCACTTTAGCTAATGGGGCCTCCCGCTGCTGCTGCGCCGCCACTATGCGATTTCTGTTCTCATCCTGGGGCAAAGTTCTTAACCCAAGGTACTACTTCCGGGTTAGCGGAGTCTGTAACCCGAAGTGTTTGTAACCCAAGATGTTTGTAACCCGAGGTACCACTGTACTGGAGTATAAAAGTGGAAACTGGATTTTGAACTGCAGCCACCATTAAAATTCACCTCAGCAGAGGAGATTTGGATTAAGACAATTAAAGTACTCTGTTGGGGGAATATAAGAAAGATATATCTGGGCTGGAGGAATCTACAGATCACTGAAATAGGTTTCCTGTATATAAATCGGAATTTTAAGGAGGAAAAAAGAAACTGGCAAGAGAGGTTGATATACCTATTTATAAGAATCTTCCAAGTGCTGCAACTCTTCATTCTACCCTGAGACATTTTAGAAAATTGGATACTGAGTTTAGTACTCTCTCTCCTGGACAATTAAGTGGTAATTCTTATGGATATATTGTTTCTGTCTCTTCTTTAAGGTAGATATTTGTTATATATGAATATCAAACTTTGGATTTTATGTTAAATTGCATATGTGTATAAAGTAAACGGGTCGAAAGAAGTGGGGTAGTGGGAAAGCACAAAAACTGTTACAGTTTACTGGGAACTTAGCTTGAATGGCCTTGAAACTGATAAGGTGGTGGTAAAAACTGTCTGTTTTGAGAACAACGGAAAGATGAAAATATGACAATGATTAAACAGTCAGAGTTGAAGGGCCCAAGTAGTAGGGAGGCTGGACACATAGTTGCAAGTGTGGTTATGACTGTTGTATATCAAAACTAAAGAAACAAATTGTAAGGCTGATTATGATCTCTCACAATAAAAATTGTTTTTTCCCATTCACTTTTTGTAAATAATTACCATTCTCATACAATTTATGCTTTGTATCAAAGTGCCCCATCCACTGTATCAAAGTGCCTCATAGGTGGGGCAGAATGATACAAACCCATTTTTTACTCAAGTCATTATATTCTTATCTTCTAACTTTAATTGTTCTTTTGATTGCTGTCATAATATTGATTAGTTACGCCATGCATAAAGCAATTTTTTTTATTATTTGACTCATTTTGGTACATAAAATTTGTGATTGAATTTTTCTGCATCAATCTGCCCCACTTCGCCTTACAGAACCTGGGGGATAAATCTCAATCTGAATTGGTGAATCTTTTTTCTGAATTGAAAAAAGAATTCATGAGGGAAATTATGGCTAAATTAACAGATGGGTTTACAACCCAAATGGACCGAAGCAGTAAAAGGGTGACAGAACTGATTGAAACAGTAGAGTCTTGGACAGGGAGAATTGAGGAAGGGGATGTCCCTAGGCAAAAGTTGGAGAGGAAGCCTGAAAAACTGGGAAAAGATGGTTGATATGAAGAAAGTCCAAAAGAACAGGGTAGATTTGGAAGTTCTGTGGTTTAGGCAGAAAACACTTGAGGAGGCCTTGGTGAAGAAAACGAAGCAGAAAATACAACCTCTGAGACTGTGAGAACTTTGGAGGGAAGGCGAGCTGGATCTGGAACTTGCCTCAAATGACAGATGTCTTCTGATGAATGTTAAGTACGTCAGAGTTAGGGGAAAGAGTGGGAAATAGTCTTGGAAATGGTTATTGTTTATGTGTAAAATTTTGTAGATATTGGTACATTAGCAGGCTTTGATTAAACACTTGCAATTAGTAGAGATGGGGATAAAATTAGAAGAAAAAATAATAGTTAAGCACAGATGTGGAATGCAGAAAGTTGTTTTAAATGATATTCTAAATACTTAAATGATATCTCTGTTAAATAATGGTAAATGATTTGAAGTGCTGGTAAGTTTTGATTAATTATGTGTAATTATTAGAAGATTGGGTAAATCAATATGGAAATGTAAGAGAATTTTGTTTATATTACGAATCAGAAGAGGGGATGGAGGGAAGTCCAGAGATTCCTGGAATCTCAAAGAAAAGGGTTTGAAAAGATATTGCTATACATGGGGATTGGGGGGTAAAATTTTTCTTTTTTACTGATGTTAATGTGGAATTAAATTGTGAAAAACAAGAAATCAGGACCCCAGGAAGTGTCTGAGTCTTGGGAGAAGACCAGTAGTCCAGAGAATGGAGAGCTACACCCAGGAGAAGGACCAAAACGTCATCTTGAATCCTGATTCTGTCTGCTGTGGCATTAGCTACCCCTCTCGGTTTGAAGATCTGATGAGCAGCCCCTCAATTCCTTCATCCAAGTTGTTTATGAAGTCATTGAACAACTGTGAGCCCAGGACAGAGCCCTGCAGCACCCCACTTGTCACTTTCCTTTAGAATGATGAGGAATCATTAGTGAGCACTCTTTGGATTCAGTTAGTCTACTAGCTACAAATCCACAGTTACCACTTTTTACCAGCTTCTCCACAGGAATATCATGTAAGCTCAGTAGTGTCTGCTCTTGGTCTGTTTGTATGATTAGGGTTACATCTTGAATTTCTGAACTCATTTAGAGCAACAGAGATACTTTGTACTTGTCTGTATCTGTATATATCTGTGCCTACAAAAGCCTAGAAGCTGTATATAATCCATGTCAATAACTGTTTTACTGAGCCTTGTCTTCTACAACAGTAAATTCTCTGAACCTTTCTCTGCTTCTGCAGCAGCAGCACCTGGACACCTGTTCAAGGTGTGCTCAAAGACCACAGACGCAGCAGTTGGAGAAATAGAAAGTAAAGTTTATTGCTGATAGCAATAGGTCCAGTGGAGTTCTCTCTCAAAGACTGGACCTCGATCAGTTGTGCTCTGGGCTTATATACCTTTTTCCAGATAGCTTTAGGCATTACGTATTCATAAACTGCAGCAAAATTAAACCAAAAAGCATGGACATTGCCCTTCCCAAATCCTCCTATGTCCATATACAGATCACTTTTGCTTTCCATATAGTTGCTCATTATATTACTAATTACTCATATACTGTTATCAGCAAGCAAAGCAAAAATCCCCTTTTGGCAGGCAAAGCCCCAAATTTTCCCCCTGTTATCAGACATCCTGTGTCTTATGAGGAAAGCACCCAAACTGGACATTCTGCTCTGCTGACTGTCTGGTCATGGTGACCATCTCATGACTATGATGGATGTCTTCTTTACAGACTGCAAACACAGCTAAATATATTTATGTTTTTTGCTAGCACAGCAATAAGGCAGAGAGAGAGACAGCATTTGATTTTCAGAATTAGGCACTTCAAGCATTAGGCACTATAAGATAAAGTGAGACATAACAATATATAAGGCACAGAGATACACCTGTATACTTTCCTTAGGTGGCCCTACCAAATAAAAAGTGTCTATATACTTCAATATGAAAGCCTGTTGAAGAGAGGGAGGGAAGTCTCCACGCGGTAGAGTGTTTAGAAAATAAGTGGACGTATGACTGCTGAATTTTAGAGTACTGTATTTATTTTGTTTGTTTATGTTAAAGAAAACTCAATAAAAAGCATTGGGGGGAGTGTCTATATACATAGCAAAAAGTAAAGAGCAGAACAGTGATTACTACAGCAAGTAGAATGGGTGTCCACCAAGGCCAGGGCATTCCTACAAAGGGAACCACACTCCGTCCAGTCATACCCGGTGGGAATTTTCTCATCCTCTGGACCTGGGTTGTTTGGTGGTTTGTTTGTTTGTTTGTTTGTTTGTTTGTTTGTATTTTTGCATAATTTTTTTATTATTTTCTTTAATCTTTTTTCAACAACATCCATCCATCAAGATATATACCCTTTTGCTCTGCCAAGCTGTGACTTCCCTGCGTCCCTTCAGTTGGTATCCCTTATCACATTTTTTATCACGTATTTTATTCTCGCATCTTATCTATTTTACATTGTAGGTGTTACTTCAACCCTGCTAGTGTTTTTAAGTTTTTACAGTTCTCTTTTAAATACTCAATAAATTTACTCCAGTTGTCCTGGAATCTCTGGTCATTCTAGTCCCGGATCCTTCCTGTCAATTTGGCTAATTCCACATACTCTGTCATCTTCGCCTGCCACTCCGCAATGGTAGGAACTTCTTGTGATTTCCACTTTTAGGCCAGCAAAGTCCTTGCAGCAGCTGTGGCATACATGATCCTTTGTCTAAATCTCCTTTCCCATCAGACTAGCAGGAAAGCCTCTGGTTTTTTGGGGAAGGTATATTTAAGTATTTTCTTAAATTCATCGTAAATTGACTCCCAGAATTTCTTTACTTTAACACACGTCCACCACATATTGTAATATTCTCCATCTACCTCTTTACACTTCCAACATTTTCTGTCCCTCTTCCAAAACATTTTTGCCAACTTAGTTGGCATTAAGTGTCATCTATAAATCATTTTCATTAAATTTTCTTTCAAATCCATACATGCTGTAAATTTCAAACCCTCATTCCATAATTTTATCCATGCATCCAATTCAATATTGTGCTGAAAATCTATAGCCCATTTTATAATAGCTTCTTTCACTTCATCTTTCATGAACCATTCAAGCAACAAATCATACATTCTGGATAGTGTTTTACCTCTACACTCTATTAGTTCAATTTGAAATTTTGATTTTTTTTACCCTCAAACCCAACTTTCCTTTTATCTTAATTTAGTATATCGTTTACCTGATGGTATTGCAACCACCCTGTTAACATACTTTCAATTTGGTCATACGGTTTGAGTTTTAACCCTTGTTCCGTACTTCTGGTGATTTCCTTTTCCCTTCCATATTCACCTTTTTGATTGTCAGTACATCTATCGGTGATATCCACCATGGGGTTTTCCTTTTCTATAAAATTTTATTCCTTTCCCATACTTCGTATATCGACCTTCTAATCACATGGTTTAAGAAACCTTTGTGTACTTTTACTTTGTCGTACCATAGGTACGAATGCCACCCGTACCTATTGTCATGACCCTCTAAGTCCAAGAGATCAGTGTTTTCCAATGTCATCCATTCCTTCAACCATACTAGGCAGGACGCCTCATAATATAAATTCATATTTGGCAAGGCAAAACTGCCTCTTTCTTTTTTTCTATTAATATTTTCAATTTAATTCTTGGCCTTTTCCTTGCCAGACGAATTTTGATAATGATTTTTGCCAATCTCTGAGTTGTCCTGTCCCTTTAATTACCGGAATTAATTACTGCAGAGCCGTGGCCATTGAAAGAAGCCCGAGATAGCCCCCCAGGGAATCTCAAGCAACACAGGGTTTTTTTAGAGGTTCAGCGAAGGCTACGCGGACCTCGGAACCCCAAGGGGCTATCTTGGGGGACGTGGCACCCAGCGGTGACGGTTGTGCTCTCCTGCTCTTCGGGTTTTAGAAATAAATCCAGAGATGGGATCGAGCTTCTAATGAAAGTGGCGAGCTTCCGAAAATTAAAAACCAATTTGGAATTATAATTGGCAGAGTCTACTTGACCATCGCATCAAAACTGAACTTATTAAAATTTAGAGAGCTGTGGGGCGCAAAAAAGGAGTCCGTCCCAGCAGCTGGGAGAAGATGGCGTATAGCAGAAGGTTGCAGGAAGGAGCGAGGAAATAAAGTATCTGCTGAGTGAGTGTTACTTATTAAGACCTCGATTATATTGTATAAAGTGTTGAGGCAACACTTTTATTTAAAATAACTTGTGGCGAGTGGAGTTAGAGGTTTCTCTCTGTCAGTACTGGTTGGAATTTGAACTGTCTGTGGCTTAAAATAATTTGATTCGTCATGCTCCGCCATTTTTAGATGAGAAAATTGTACTAGCCATGACTGGCTAAACATATTAAAGATCTGGATTAGTGACCCAATGCCGAACATGGGAAAATCTAAAAACATTCGACTGTAGCTCTTTATTGGGATTAACAATGGACTTGGGGGGGGGGCTTAAAACAGTGTTGGAGAAGGAGACTTTGGCATTTGGATTTATAACCCCCCCCCAGCATTGTTTCATGAGGAGGAAGACACTGGAAACTCTGTTCTTTAATGTTTTTGGAGTACGTGGCGCTTTTCTGAGGTCACCAGTGGTTTAAGCCAACAAGCGGTGGAAAAAAGAAGAATGCAAATTGGATCACAAAAATCTTCCTTTTTTATTCTTTCTCATATACAGCAGTTTGGATTCTCCACTCTTTGCTTCTTGCTGGCTTTCTTCGGATGAGATGGTGGGACAGACAAAGAAAACGAAAGTAACTGTATTGAAGGACCGTCATTTCTGTGTTTGCTGCCATCGCATCGGACAGGAGGGAATCCAACCTAAAAATAGAAAGCTTGGATTTGTGACCTCTGGGGGTTGTCAGAAAAATTACATAGGACAATTTAAGAGCCAAACAGTACTTTTGGGCAACAAATAAACAGCATGTCTGGGGGGAAATGGGAAAAAGGGAATAGGCACCCCAGGTGAAAGATGTCCTTCCTGGCAGGAGAATGGGAAAGAGGGCAAAGAGATTAGAGACTGTAATGGAGTGGTTATACCAGATTTAGATAGATCAATGAAAAGACGAGATGCAAATGAAGGTAAATTACCGAAAACATTCTTTGATATGGTTAATACATTGGGACTAATTGATATTTGGAGACTTAAAAACCCAACAACAAAACAGTTTACATTTTTCGCAAAACCAAATCAAAGTTCTAGTAGAATAGCTTATATATCGACCTCTAAGGAATTGATTCTGAGAGTTTCAAAAACAGATCTCCCCAAGAAATTCGTCAGACCATAATTCATTATATATGGAAATAATAATAATAATAATAATAATAATAATAATAATAATAAAAAATTTTATTTATCCCCACCCCCAGCCAAGGCTGGGCTCAGGGTGGCTAACAACCAATAATAAAAACAAGTTGAATGAATACAACTTAAAAACAAGATTAAAATACAATATTAAAACATTAAAATGCAGCCTCATCACAGGAGGAGAAACGAAAAAAGAAAGAGGGGGAGGGAATCAAATTGACTCCAAGCCAAAGGCCAGGCAGAACAACTCTATCTTACAGGCCCTGCGGAAAGAAATCAGATCCTGCAGGGCCCTGGTCTCATGAGACAGAGCGTTCCACCAGGCTGGAGCCAGAGTTGAAAAAGCCCTGGCTCTGGTTGAGGCTAATCTAACTTCCTTAGGGCCCGGGACCTCTAGGGTGTTGCTATTTATGGACCTTAAGGTCCTCTGTGGGACATACCGGGAGAGGCAGTCCCGTAAGTACGAGGGTCCTAGGCCGTGAAGGGCTTTAAAGGTCAAAACCAGCATCTTAAATCTGACCCTGTACTCCACCGGGAGCCAGTGCAGCTGGAAAAGCACTGGGTGAATATGCTCCCATGGCAGAGACCCCATGAGGAGCCTCGCTGCAGCATTCTGCACCCGCTGGAGTTTCTGGGACAGCTTCAAGGGCAGCCCCACATACAGCAAATTACAGTAGTCAAGCCTGGAGGTGATCGTCGCATGGATCACAGTGGCCAGGTCGGGGTGGGAAATGTAAGGGACCAAATGCTTGATGCAGAGAATGTGGAAAAATGTTGCCTTGGCTGTTGCTGTAACTTGCGCCTCCATGGAAAGGGAGGCATCAAGGATTACACCCAAACTCTTAACGGAAGGCAATGGCACTAATTGGGCCCCCACAAAAGGAGGGAGTTAAAAGGGAAAGACCCCTCAGCATTTAGATGGAGAATGAATGAGAATCTGTTTAATAACCAAAAGATAGTGCAAAAAGCCAATGAGATAATAGCAGAATATTTCAAATGGAATTTAAATAAAAGAACACCCATTGAAACAGTATGGGACGCAAGCAAAGCAGTGATGAGAGACTTTTTGATTCAAAAGAATAGTTTCCAGGAAAAAAAAGGAAGAGAGAAGAAAAAAGAAATTCTGGCTCATCTCATGGAGAATGAGAGAGTGCTAACAGTAAAACCAAAAGACAAGACAATAAAACATTAAAATATTGCAGACTCAGTTCTCCATGGTGTTGGGTCAGGAAGTTGAGTGGAAAATAAAGGCAATGAGACAAAAGAACGATTCGGCTAATAAAATCTGGGAGATTTTTGGCATGGCAATTAAAGGCATGACAAAATCAAAACACAATTTGTAAGATAAAAGAGGCAGATAAGATAATTGAAGACCCCAAGGAAATTAGAAAGCCTTTCCAGAGATTCTGGTTTATAAGGAGTTATATGCAAAAGACAGTAAGAGAATAGAAAAATATATACAAAACCACCAATTGCAACGAATTCCTACAAAAGAGAAAGAACAATTAAATCAGGAAATATCAGAACAAGAAATTGAGAAAGCAATAAGAAGAATGAAAATAGCAAAGGCTCCAGGCCCACATGGCATTTCTGCAAAATACTATAAAACAAAGTGAAAGCTTTCACAGATGATCTGGTCTTAACTTTGGAAGACCCAAAATATAGTGTAAAAGAGGCCTTAAAGAAAGTGGAAGTTTTTGGAAAGGTATCTGGGTTTAAACTCGATAAAATTAAAACAAAAATGCTAGTAAATAATATGAACAAAGAAGAAATAGAAGAACTACAAGCATCTCCAGGTATTATGGTGGTTAAAAATGTGAAATATCTGGGAATCTGGTTGACAACAAAAAATATTGATTTGTTCAAAGATAATTATGAGAGTACATGGAAGGAAATTAAGAAAGATCTAGATATATGGAGTAGATTGAAACTGTCATTCATGGGTAGAATATAAGTGATAAAGATGAATATCTTACCTAGAATGTTATTCCTATTCCTCTGTACCTGGTTTGACTGGTGCAGTCAGCTCACACACCACACACATTCCTACTGCGATTCCGAATCGACCAGGAGTAGTGCGTGGCGGGGGAAGGAAGGCTACTGTGACAGGTATGGTGGCAGGGTTTGCGCCCCGGGGTGGTGGATGAGAGAATACCACCACTCTTTTCTGGGGCTCACCTGGCATTTTTTTCCTATAGTAAGTAAAAAAGCCCAAGGCAGGAAGTGTGTCGCTGTAGCAAAGAGCCAAAGGGAAACCTGACCTTATATCCTTTCCCAGCTCTTGCCACCAGGTGCTGTGAGTTACCAGTTGGCCTCACCTGTGCAGCCATGCCTTGCCTCTTCAGAACAAACTTAGGAAAGCCCCAGTCCTGCGAAGCCCTACTGGTCACAGGGCCTGGCTCCTTCATGCACTCCTGACAATAAGATGGGAGACACCTGGCTTGCTAGTAGTAAAAGGATTTCAGTAGTAATAAAAGGATGTGAGCAGGATCTACGAATCTTAGTAGACCACAAACTTAACGTGAGTCAGGTATGATCCAGCAGCAAAAAAGAAAAAAGAAAAGCTAGTGTTATTATAGACTGCATCAACAGAAGTATAATTTCCAGTTTAAGGGAAGTAACAGTCTCACTCTATTCTGTCTTGTTCAGACTCCACCTGGAATACCATGTTCAGTTCTAGGCACGGCAATTTAAGAAGGATGTTGACAAGCTGGAACGTGTGCAGAGGAGGGCAACAAAGATGATCAAGGGCCTGGAAACCAAGCCTTATGAGCATCAGTTGAGGGAGCTGTTTAGCCTGGATAAGAGGAGACTGAAAGGCATTAAGAGATCCATCTTCAATATCTCATGGGCTGCCACATGGAATATGAAGCAGGCTTGTTTTCTCCTGCTTTGGAGGTTAGGACCTGAATAAATGGTTTCAAGTTACAAGAAAGAAGATTCTGACTAAGTTTCAGGAAGAACTTTCTGACAGTAAGAGCTGTTTGACAGTGGAATAGTCTCCCTCAGGAGGTTGTGGACTCTCTTTCATTGGAGATTTTTAAGCAGAGGTTAGTTGGAATCTCATGGACACTTTAGTCGAGATTCTTGTATCACAGCGGGTTGGACTGGATGACTCTTGGGTCCCTTCCAATACTGCAATTCTATGATTAATCAGATCTAGTTGGGTCACTGGACTGTTACCATAGCAACTGAACTTTCACCTGCATCATCATGGGATGATTTACAATCATGAAGAAAATTAACCCCTTCTAGTTACTCTGTTTTGCACCTGTTATTTTTTGTACCTCAAACCTAGCCTGTGTACTGTTTTGATTTACACATCAAAGCCTTTAGCCACACTAACTGAGGACTAATGGGAGGTGGAATCAAACCACATAAGGAGGACCCAGAAGTTCTTCCTTTCAGTGCCTGGCACCTTCCCTCTGTGCATTGCAGATCTCTCCCTTCACCTTCCCAGCAGCACACTCTGCTCAACTCTTTTGTCAAGCATCTCAGCTGTGTTTCTGCCTCCTTTGCTTCTTCTCCCTAATAGTCAGTGCCACATGGAAGCCCAAATTGGCATGATGTTGATTATGCAAGAGTGGGTTCTTAACACCTCTAATCAGCTGATAATCCAATAACCTTCTCAGCTAACATGCACTTGCCACATCCTGATGGCTGAGAGAGAGCAGGGACAATCCCATCAGGCTACTAATTATCACCTGGCAGCTGTAAAAGTGAGCATCAGGTGGGGAAGCAAGGAGAATCCAGTCCTGGATTATAAACCATGTGTCAGGTATTCTCTCCTATACCATTTATCTGCTACCCATATATATATATATATATATATATATATATATATATATATATGACAATGAAGATGCTTAGCATGCAGAAGGTCTCAGAACCAATTCCCTGTATCGCCTGTTAAATTAATCTGCTCATGCAGTGAATGGAGGAGGGGAAATTCTTCCTGAATCACTGGAGCAGCATTCTCAGTCAGAGGAGAGAGTTATAGTGCTGGATGGACAAATAGTCTGGCCTAGTGTACAGGAGGCATTCTAAAATACCTGTAGAACTATTTGAATCTCAGCCTCCCATCAAGCCTTGTTAAAAGACAGCAGAAGGAAATGTTGCAACCTTTGGGGCTTTTTTGTTTAGAAAAACAGAAAGGGAGGGGGGAGATTGTGACCAACGAATGGAAACTAGGAGCTGGCTTTTTTGTGTGTCTTACTGTTATTGCAGTGCCACTAAACTATTTCTCAAAAGTGAGACATGCTCTCACCCACCCAAAGGCAGATGCCCCAGTTAGAAAAAACATACTCAATCAAAGAAATAGACCAAGAAGTACATAGCACACAGGCCAATTTTCCAGTTGACGCACAGGGCACTTTAATATCCAGGTTCTTGACGGGGAAAATGTCATTGAGGATTCCATTTCTGTAAAGCAGAAGTGTAATATTTTCCTAATGCTAAATAGAAGGAAGAAGGGCTATGCTGGCAGAGGGAAAGGTTATGGCGGTAGCATGAAACGCTACCCCCTGCAATGCATGAAGCATAGCTAAATAATCCCTGTCAGGTGACCAATCCAACCTCTCTTTATAAACCTCCACTGGAATGGACAACCACCTCCCAAGGTTGTCCATTTCACTGTCAAACAGCTCTTACCATCACAAAGTTCTTCCTGAAGTTTAGTCAGAATCTGCTTTCTTGTAATTTGAAATCAGTGCAGGGCAGGCTATTCTGGTATAAATGAATACATCAGACAGTAGAGAATGGATGAGAAAGTTAAGACCCTCCAGATGTCGCGGAACTCCAAACCCCATCATCCCTGACCACTAGCCACATTGAATGGGGCTGATGCAGAATTGGAGTCCCACAACATCTGAAGGGCCACAGGCTCCACAAACTCTGCAAGAGAACCTTCAGTAATGTGGAACGCCCTCCCACCGGATGTCAAAGAGAAAAATAACTACCAGACTTTTAGAAGACATCTGTAGGCAGCCCTGTTTGGGGAAGCTTTTAATGTTTAATAGACTATTGTATTTTAATATTCTGCTGAAAGCTGCCCAGGTGGGTGGGGTATAAATAATAACAATAATAATTAATTATTGTTATTAATTAATTAATTAATTAATTATTGTTATTAACTTATTATTATTATTATTATTTAATGGGATATAATCCTCATGATAAGAAGAGTGACACTCCACATTTGTGCCTGTATCAGTGTGTGAAATGTTGGAGAGTGTGAGTTGCTATGCCTGACATCTTGTCTAGGGATGTTTTGATTCCCAAGCAGCAAAAATGAGAGATTTATCTAGCACCCAGTATGATCATAATCGTTCATGACTGGTGGTGAACTGCATTCATCCAGGTGTGCCACTGCTTTTATCTATGATATGAATCCTCTCTTCTGTCTACTGGCAATGCCACATCTAATACATTTAAAAAAAAATAGATTTGCCATCTTTGCTACTGCATTACATTAGTGGCTTACAGCATAATTCTATTAATTGTGTTGATATTGTTTTTTAGAATTGTGTTGATTTTTAATTTTTTTTAGTCACTTAGAGTGCAAACCTCTTAAAAAAAATAGCAGGTCACATAAGGCAGGTAGAAGAAGCTGACCAAATGATTCCTCACTGGAGTGTAGGTTTGGGGAGATGCTAATGAGAAATGAGGGGTGTGGGACAGAATGCCAGTGATGAGATGCTTTGACTCTGTGGTGAGAAGCAAGAAGATGAGTGAAGTTGCTGTTTACTTAGAGATATATAGTTATGGAAAGAGGCTGGAACGATTGCTGACATGCTGTTTTGCTGAGCATTAAGATTTTTTAAATGCAGCTGAGCAAAATCTAAAAGCCCTTTCTGAGGTCGACTGAGGTCATCCATAATCTGTATTTCCTCAGTCCCAGGAATCATATTCTTCCCTCTCCATCTGGCCCTCGGGATTCTTCCAAAGCCACACACCTTCCCCAGGTAAACCTCTGACTAGCCCTTATTTGCAGCCTCCTTTTTGCCTGCCTGGAATGCGTCACTGAACTCAGATAATATTGCAGGATCACCTTACCCCATGTACACGCAGTCTGCAGAACTGTTACAAGTGCTGTGTAATACTCATTCCACACGTGTAATAAATCAGTCTTTCAGTGTGGCAGCACCTACACTTTGGATTCTCTGCCTTTGGGTACCAGGCAATTGCCTTCACTGTATTTCTTTTGGCACCTGCTTAGAACATTATTTTTTCTTAGGCATGACTATCCAGACATGCAGAAGTTACATGCGTTTCATAATTTCCTCTGTGCAATGTGGCAAAGAAAATGAATATGCCATCATAACATTTCCCCTCGCTTGATGTGGTAAGCTGTAACTTATTGTTCCACCTGAGTGGCACTCGCATTTGTGCCATATATCCTCTCGTGTTGATGTAGGTGTTAGACTTGTAGTGAGTGTGTAATGCCTTTGCGTTCTAGTCCAGAAATTCCTTCTTCTGTTGGTGTTGTTCTCTATGTAACTTGGACAGAAAACTGTTCTGCATCTCTTCCCCCACAATTTATTTAACCAGGGTTGCTCTCTATTGTGTGTTACACAAGAACCCAGTAGGAGACAGCTCTGTACCTCTGTATCTCTTCAGTATTTCCCAGAAGTGTGTGAAATGCAGAATTTCCATTTGTGATCTTCTGGGTTTGGAGGGGATGGGATGATGAATCCCATCTTTTGTAGTGGATCAATGTGAAAAATCCCTTTTCTGAATAAAGTGAATTGGATAAGGGTCTGAAATACATCTGCCTCTGTGGACAACCTGCCCCCACCCCCACATAGAAGGTCAAAAACTGGATTTCTTTTCTCCTAGGGTCTGAGTGAGATTTTAAAGAGAGGGGCAATAATGTCATTATTATAATGTCATTATTTTCCTTGTTCTGGAGTGAATTGAGGAAGTTGATGGAATTAATGTTTGCTTTTATTTCATGCACTAGCCCCCAGACAATAGTGATTTATTTGCAGTGCCATTTTGCATAATTTCTGAGCTGGCTAAAGAGCTTCCTGCTTTTCTTTTGGTAATGGGTCAGTTGAGAATGTGTAAATCAGGGTACAAGAAGACCAAATACTATCTGTTACAGTAAGATGCAAATGGAAGGGAAGTGTTTACAGTGGTACCTCGGGTTAAGTACTTAATTTGTTCCGGAGGTCCGTACTTAACCTGAAACTGTTCTTAACCTGAAGCACCATTTTAGCTAATGGGGCCTCCTGCTGCTGCCGCACCACCAGAGTATGATTTCTGTTCTCATCCTGAAACAAGGTTCTTAACCTGAAGCACTATTTCTGGGTTAGCCGGGTCTGTAACCTGAAGTGTATGGAACCTGAAGTGTATGGAACCTGAGGTACCACTGTACTAGATTATCTCAGGACAAGCATGAGAAGTGTAACGTATGCTCCTGATACTTCTGGGGACAGAGTTCTTAATCACATTTATTCTGAAATAATTAGTTTGAAAGTTCGTTAAGGAGCAGGCCGTTCAAACAGCTTTCTCCACACCCACCCACATCCTTTCTCCTATAGCTGAAAATGAAATGTTCTAGCAATATGTCACAACTTCTATAGCCTACATATAGTAGGGCTATTTAAAATGAGAGTCATCATAGTGATTCAGAGTTAAAAGTCGGTGAGTCAGCAAATGTGTGCTCGTTTTTTGCTTTTCAAAATATGGCAACCCTACTGCCACTTCTCATTCTGATCTGACTAGCTCTACCATGGTGGCTTCCTAATATTGCTGTAAATGTGTATTCCAAAATTGTCCAGGTCGGAAAGTTAAAAGGAAGGTTTCCAATATTTGATACGGGTGGCGCTGTGGGTTAAACCACAGAGCCTAGGACTTGCTGATCAGAAGGTTGGCGGTTCGAATCCCCATGATGGGGTGAGCTCCCATTGCTCGGTCCCTGCTCCTGCCAACCTAGCAGTTCGATAGCACGTCAAAGTGCAAGTAGATAAATAGGTACCGCTCCGGCAGGAAGGTAAACGGCCTTTCCGTGCACTGCTCTGGTTCGCCAGAAGCTGCTTAGTCATGCTGGCCACATGACCTGGAAGCTGTACGCCGGCCTCCTCGGCCAATAAAGCGAGATGAGCGCCACAACCCCAGAGTCGGTCACGACTGGACCTAATGGTCAGGGGTCCCTTTACCTTTACCTTTAAGGTAAAAAAATAAATAAGGTAAAGGATCTCTGGACGGTTAAGTCGAGTTAAAGGCAACTATGGCGTTGCGGCACTCATCTCGTTTTCAGGCTGAGGGAGCTGGTGTTTGTCCACAGACAGCTTTCAGGGTCATGCGGCCAGCATGACTAAACTGTTTCTGGTGCAATGGGACACTGTGATGAGTGTGATAGTGCTCGGAAATGCTGTTTACCTTCCCACCGCAGCGGTACCTATTTATCTACTTTAGCTGGTATGTTTTAGAACTGCTAGGTTGGAAGAAGCTGGGACCAAGCAGCGGGAGCTCACCCCATCATGTGGATTTGAACCGCCAACCTTCCAATCAGCAAGCTCAAGAGGCTCAGTGGTTTAGACCACAGTGCCATCTGCTCCCCTTATTTGATACTAGACAATAAGTAGGCATGATGGTATAGTTCCAAATTCAGAATTCCAAATCTACCTGCAAGGATTTTCTTGGTGTTGTTGAACCCGAAAGACATTTCCTAAACACATAGTTTATCTTTTGGAAATATGTTCCAGGTATAAAAACTGGCAGAGCTCTCAGAAAATATATAATTATGGGAATAATATTCATTTTGAAAGCATTCGCCCTTCCTGAAAGGGTAAGGTGTAATGACTCCCATCTGTCAATATCCAAATAAACCTCTTTCATTATTTTATTTATATTGACTGTTACTAGCTGAGTTATATCTCTTGGTATTAGCATTAGGATTTAATAGATTTGGGACAAATTCGGAATTGATATTACTTAAATGAATGAGCAAGAAATTTTTTTCCTATTGGCATCAATTCCAGCTTGTACCAATAAATAAAGTATCCTGGTATTTTACCAAAGGCATAAATTGTTTGCATTAACATAGGAATACTAGTATGAGGTTTCAAAATAAACAAGAGAATATCAGCTGCAAATAAAACCAATTTATATTCAACTGAATCATGGACTGCTCTGTAAATCTTGCAATGTTGTCTAATAGTGCAAGCCAAGGGTTCTAGGCAAATATTAAAAAGCATAATACCGTTCACTTTAACTCTAGATGTAGGTGAGTCATACAATAGTTTAATCCATTTTATAAAAAATAAATAAATCCAAATTTATTTAAAGCTACCTCTCTATACTGTTTATAAATTCTGTTGAAATTGCTTGTTTTTATGAAGTCTGTATGTTCACTCTTAATGACCAGTGCGTTTACTTGCTGGATTCTGTTTGCTAAGGTCACTGTTAAAATTTTTGTATCAACATTGATCAATGATATAGGCTGATAATTTGCACACTGAGTATGATCTTTCTCTGGTTTGGGTATGAATGTAATATAAGCTTGATTAAATGCCCTACCTTTAGCCAATGTTTTTTCTAGAAAAATAGGTGCCAGTACAACCATGAATTTGTTACAGTATGTGGCACACTTTTTAACCAATATAAAAGAGGTGCCAGTACTCCCTGAAAAAAGGCACTGCCTTTAGCAAATATCTCTTTATACAAATGTTGATGTTTTGGAGTTAATAGATCTATGTATGTCTTATACCATTCAAAAGGAAACCCATCCAATCCTGGTGTTCTACCATTTCTCATTTTAATAATTATTTCGTTAATTTCTGCTTCTGATACTGCTGCTATTAACAATTGTTTCTGTGAATCCTCTCAATACACTGGTACCTCTAGGTGTGGACTTACCGGTAATCCGTTTTGGGGTGCCATTCGCACCCTGCCCCAAAAAGTCCACAACTAGAGTGCCTCTTCTGTGCATGTGCGCGGCACGATTGAGCGCTTCTGCACATGTGTGAAGCGCGTAGATCGCTTCTGTGCATGCGCGCGTGGCAAACCCAGAAGTAAACATCAGGTTCATAAGATGAAAGTCCGTAACAAGAGCGGAACGCAACTAGAGGTACCACTGTATGGTATATTTATTTTGTTATAAACCTCTGTATCATCATAAGCTGCATAGTATTTGACATGTACTGGACTCTGAAGTCAAAACGAGCAAAGAACTATGTCCTGCAGATCAGCCACTCGTTGAGACAACACATTGTCTGCCAGTACTCGAGATTGAGATGATCAGTGAGGACCTCCACCTGGTGCTGTGCCCCTTTGAGAAAGTTCCTCCATGCTTTGAACAGATGCTACCTCAGCTGGGCGTGGACCAGTTGTTGGGGCAGCGTTATAAAGCTTGCTTGCCCTGAATTCCATCTACCTGGCCCTGCAGTCCCCCTTTGGGGCCTATCATCTACCCCACCTGGAGGACTCCTGCTGTTGCTGCTGTTGGGGATACTGCAATCTCCCCCCACTCTGAGGACTCCTGCTGCTACTGCTGCTGCTGTTGCAGGGACTGCCATCTCCCTGTGGGAATTTTAAAGAGGCAGGAGAGGAAATATTATTTATTAATATCCTTCCTAACTTGCACTAGTTTTAACATTCCCCTTTAAACGCACAGTGGGTAGCTGTTTGCAAGCTTGTTTAAACTTCTCAATATAGATTCCTGGTAAGATCCCTTATTTCCCTCTTAAAAGAATGAACATACAACAATCTTATTTAAAGTCATAAAAGAAGTTTACTCACAGCATCATCAGTTCACAGTTGGATCCCTGAAGGCAGACTTAGTTATGGATATATACATGTGAGTCTATCCCATATGGATAGACTTTGTTGACTGAAAGCCAACAGGACATCTCTAGCTAAAAAGCTGCTCCAACGACGAGAGGAAGTCAAAGAGTCTACTGTGTGCCTTGTGCTTTTGTTACCTGCACAGGTAAGGTCATGCCCACCTCTAGTCACATGCAAGAGGAAGGATGCCCAAGCCCAGGAGGAAACAGGAAGTTTTTGACTGGCTGGACCAAACATCCCCTTTGCATGTCCACTCTAGAAAAACAAGGAATGTGGTACTTGACTGCTACTTATCCCACACTCCCCTCTGAGGATTTGCAGGACTCCTGCTGCTGCAGTGGGGGGGATGGATGGCTGGTGGGGAGATGTTGGGGTGGGTGGGATGAGGGCATGGGCCAGCCCCCCATGTTAAAGTTGTTTTAAAGGGGATAGGGTTTGTAGTTGTATGGGAGTTGTCTCAATGTATAGTTGTTTTAGCTTGTATTGTATTGTAGCTTTTTTTGTTTTTTTGTTAAGTTTTTTTGTTTTAAGGGGGGAGGGCAGGGCTGCCTGAGAGTGGGACCCAGCCAACAGAATGGCTGGGGCAGATTCCACGAGGGGGGGACTCTTCAGCCCTCGGCCCACCTCCGGGTGTGGCAAGACCACCTTGCCAGGCCAATGAGATGGACCGGCTGCCTGGTGAGGCCTAGTCAGTGGCTCAGGGCACGCTGGAGGGGTCTGCCTCTGCACCGTTGGCCAAGCACTGCTCCCTGGCACCACTTGGGAGCAGGAGCCCAGCAGCCTTCATGACAGGGGGCGGGGTGAGTATCGGGGAGTAGGGCAACACTGAAAGGGAGTCTGCCCCCCCCCCCCAGCTGCAGCCTCTGAGCAACATTTGGATGGGGCCAGACAGGCCTTCCCTCCTCACTCTGCTTTGTGGGCTGGCTGCTTGTAGGGGGATCAGCCCCCCCCCCTGGGACCGTGGGGCAGAGCCTTCCCGTGAAGGAAGCAAGCACCACAGTGGCCTGTTTGCAGAGGTCAGAGGTTGAGGCAGAAAATGGCAGCCCCCAGGGGAGAAGCCTTACCCAACCCAACCCCGAGATTGCCACCACCCTCATCCTTGTGCGGCTGAGTCCCACAAGCCTGCAGGTTGCTGCTACTGCAGCTTGGAACACCCTCAAGTTTAAATTTTATGTCTTTTTTTATTTGATTTTCTTTACCTTTGATCTTTAACATTCATTCGACCTTATAATTCTTGATTTTCTTTTTTTAAAAAGCTTTTGATTTTTAACATTGATTGGGCACTACCATTTGATTCCAGAATGTGTGCGTGTGTGTGTCTATAGATAGATATGTAACAGAAATGACAAAGGGGCGCACATCTTTAAAGCTGTTAAATGTTACAAATATTATGCCTGAATGTATCCTTTCAACTTGACAGCTCAGGGAAGATACCTAGCTTTAAAAATCATATAAAATCAACCCCTTTGCCAGTTTCCTCCATTTCAACACTATTTGCTATTGGAAAAAGGACTCTTTTCCCTGCCCCCCCTCCCCAAGCTTGAAGACAAGTATTACACACCTCCTACTCCAGGAAGTGCCCAGAGGTGACAATTGCTGAGCTGATTGTTTGCCAAGGAAAACCTAATCCCATCACCAGACTTCGAGGTGTCCAGACATGCAAAGGAAGTTCTATTGTACGTTGGGTGGTGGGACTTCAGAGGTGTTTGCCTATGCTTATCTTATACCTGGGTCTTGCCCTGACATGTTTTGCCTATGCTAATCTGGACATGTTTGCCAAGGTTGAACTAGTGTAACCCCTGTCTACCCCTCCCCTTTGGTGATATGTCAGTGATGTAAAGATGAATTACCAATGATGCTGTATGAACTGTATTCTGGGATGTGGTTGGAAGTTTTAAAAGTCAATGTTGCCCCATGCTCTGGGTTCACTCGCTGCTATTGAACCTGTTGCACAACAATAAAGGATCTAAGTCTACTGACTGCTGTTTTGCTCCAAATTACTTGGCAGAAATTTCCTTCTTTTACTGACCGCATGGACCTGCGGGGGACTGGTACCCTAACAAGCTGGGCTGTTGAGTAGTCTCTCAACCCAGAATTTCCTTAAAAGATATAGATAGATATAGATAATATAGATATCCCATACACAAACATACCCCCTTCCCCCTACCCCTACCCCCTTTTTTCCTTTTCCTTTTTTCTCCTCAAATATACACATATTTGGCTATTATTATTTTAATTAAAAACAACCAATAACACCCCCCATTATTTCTTGCTTCTGCAACCGTTTCCCCTTTGCTTCTCAGGTTGCCATGGCAATGCTGCCAGCTTTTCAACCACATAGCCATAGGAACAAAGTCCAGCACCTCACTGCCCTACCTTCATTTTTCCTCTGAAGTGTCTTTCCTCTAGGCAGGCTCTACCAAAGCATGCCTGAAGGGGTCTAATCTACATGTTGGAGGTTAACCATACTCAGGCTGGTACATCTGAAAATAAGAAGCAGCCTTATTCTAAGTTGCACCATTGACTCATCTAGCTCAGGACTCGTCCATACTTCTGTCTGTCCCATGCCTAGAAAGCATAGGTTAGAGCAGTTTTCCCCTTGTCCTGCTCCTTTCCCAGGGAAAACCTACTCTTTAACTCTAAATAGGAGCAAACAGCAATCCGGAGGAAAACTGAATTGCCTTTTGCTCCAATTGAGCATGAAAGAGTGGTTTTCCTTGGGGGAAAGCAGCAAGACAAGAGGAAGTGTGGATGAACCCTCAGTCTTGTCTGTGCTGACTGGCAGCAGCTCTCCAGGATTTCAGACAGGGAATCCCTGGGAATGCCAAGAATTGATCCTGGGACCTTCTGCATGCAGGGCAGTTGCTCTACCACGAGCTACATTCCTTTCCAAATACAGTCATACCTTGGTTCTTGAACGCCTTGGTACTCATATGTTTCGGCTCCCGAACACCACAAACCTGGGAGTGAGTGTTCCGGTTTTCGAATGTTTTTCAGAAGCCGAATGTCCAATGCAGTTTCCACTTAAGTGCAGGAAGCTCCTGCAGCCAATCAGAAGCACACCTTGGTTTTCGAACAGTTTCAGGAGTCAAACAGACTCCCAGAATGGCTTAAGTTTGAGAACCAAGGTAAGACTGTATGTAAAAATAAAAATTGGAAGCTGCCTTATACTGAGTCAGACCATTGGTCCATCTAGCTCAGTACTCTCTGCCCTGACCTGCAGTGGCTCTCCATGGTTTCAGGCAGAAGATTTCCTCAGCCCTGCCCAGGGATTGAACCAGGGACCTTCTGTATACAAACCAGATGTTCTGCCACTGAGCTATGCCCTTTACCCCTTTTTCAATCAATCCTAATACACTTCGAACACATTGCAGATGACTATTTCCCACCCTCCTATCTCCTTTTGCTTTCCTTTCAAATAGTCTGCCAGGGCTACCAGCCTCAGTCAGTGCAACCAGTGGTGAAGGGTATTATGTGTTGGAATTCCTGCTCCGTGACTGCAGTCATGGGATTGTTGTCTTTCACATGATGTGGTATGTTTTGACTCCACAAAGTGGAAAGTGACGGAGACAGGATGTTTGTGTTATTGTGTTCCACGAAGTGGGACTATTGTCTTTTGTTCTTTCTCTTTGCTGTCTGATGCTAGAGAGAGAGGGAGCCATGTTGCAGTGCTCCGTGTGTGTTTATTTGTAAATAAAGTAGATTAGCCAAAATGCTGAGTTGATGAGGTCTGTTACGCAAGCTGCAAAGACTCTGCAGATCCCTAAGTGTGCCGGTGTGTTTTGGCATCGGTCGCTGTGATGCTCGGGCAGAAGAAAGCTACTGAAGCTCCCGAACGATCGACCAGGAGGGAGAGAGCGTGTCAGTTGGGCATGTGTCTCTGCCAGGGTCCTACTCGAGTGTAGGCTGAGCTCCTGACATTATCATCCAGCAAGATCTGGAGGACCACAGGCTCCCCATCCCTGATTTAGACTTCCATGCTTGTCCAGGAATTTTTAAGGGGCTACATTTGGTTTTTACTTGTTGTCTTTAATTTTTGTTAGTTTGAGATGGTTTATGTTTGGCATTTATTGTGTTTCCTTGTCTTTTTTCAATATTACACAGTGCAGTGGGAGTAGTTTATATGAAGAACAATTTAGAAATGCATTGTTTTGAGTTGGGCGGGCACGGTTTAGTCTGTACACCTGAGTCCTTTCAAATTCCTGGAACCAAGGCCAGGTTCTTGATAATGGCCCCCTAATTATGAATTGTTAAGGTAACAAAGGAAGTTGCTCAGTGCCAGAAGACAAATGGGTAGGGACCTCCTCCCTCAACTGGCTGGTAGTTAGAAGGACGAAAGCCAGAGCTGAGTGTGTCAGAGAGACCTAGTGACTAGAAGCAGGAGGCAGACAGAAGCCTGGGAGGTATAGAGACATGCTTGATTTCTGCTGGAATCCAAGCTATGGCTATGGAAGAAGCGAGACGTTGGGGTGTTAATGCTATGATTGGGATGTTAATGCCATTGCAGGCTCAGTTTGTATATGTGTTAATAAAACATATACAGTCATACCTCATGTCACGTTTGCTTCAGGTTGCGCGTTTTGAGGTTGTGTCCCACAGCAACCCGGAAGTACCAGAAAGGGTTACTTCCGGGTTTCGCCGCTCATGCATGTGCATGGGCGCAAAGTGACATCATGCGCATGCACAGAAGTGACGAATCGTAACCCTCGCGTCCACAGATGCGCAGACATGGGTTGTGTTCTTTTCAGGTTGCGAATGAGCCTCTGGAATGGATCCTGTTCGCAACCAGAGGTACCGTTGTTGTTGTTGTTGTTTAGTCGTTTAGTCGTGTCTGACTCTCCATGACCCCATGGACCAGAGCATGCCAGGCACTCCTGTCTTCCACTGCCTCCCACAGTTTGGTCAAACTCATGCTGGTAGCTTCGAGAACACTGTCCGACCATCTCGTCCTCTGTCGTCCCCTTCTCCTTGTGCCCTCCATCTTTCCCAACATCAGGGTCTTTTCCAGGGAGTCTTCTCTTCTCATGAGGTGGCCAAAGTATTGGAGCCTCAGCTTCAGGATCTATCCTTCCAGTGAGCACTCAGGGCTAATTTCCTTAAGAATGGACAGGTTTGATCTTCTTGCAGTCCATGGGACTCTCAAGAGTCTCCTCCAGCACCATAATTCAAAAGCATCAATTCTTCGGCGATCAGCCTTCTTTATGGTCCAGCTCTCACTTCCATACATCACTACCGGGAAAACCATAGCTTTAACTATACCAGAGGTACCACTGTATTCTAAACCAGGGGTCAGCAAACTTTTTCAGCAGGGGGCTGGTCCACTGTTCCTCAGACCTTGTGGGAGGCCAGACTATATTTGGGGATGGGGTGGATGAATTCCTATGCCCCCCAAATAACCCAGAGATGCATTTTAAATAAAAGGACACATTCTACTCATGTAAAAACATGCTGATTCCCAGACTGTCCGTGGGTCAGACTGAAAAGGTGACTGGGCCAGATCTGCCCCCCAGGGCTTAGTTTGTCTGCCCATGTTCTAAAGACACCAAGTCCCTGCTGTCCCTCATTCCAAGGAAACCAAACCCTGAGTAAGCACCTGGAACCCCTGGAGTTGGGTTGCCATATGTCCAGGGAAACCCAAGCATGTCCTCTTTTGGGGAGCAAACATGCCCATTTTTACATTTTAAAGGAAATGTCCAGGTTTGGGTTGGGGGGAAATGTCTTGGGATTGGGTGGCTCAGGCTCAGCCTGCTCTGCATGCCATGACCGCTGCCAGCCTGAGCCAGGGAAAGGGGCATGAGGGCACAGCAGTGCCCCCACGTGCCTTTCTCCGGCTCGTGCTGGCTACGGCTTGAGCTGTGCTCTTTTTTGCTCTTCAAGATATGGCAAGCTACCCTGGAGTCTCGCACCGCTCAGAGTGGCATGCAATAATGTAGTATTTGATCAATTTGAACTGCCGAAATTGCCTTTTTACAAGTGCCACATAATGGCTGCATTCCAACATGGGGTTTATTGAGTTTTCCTGATTATAATGCTAGCACTTCTGTCCTGATTTCTAATGCTCCTTTTACACTGCAGTACCTGTTGGGTTACAGAACTGCAACTTTTTAATCAATATATCAGCACATAGTGCTAAGTTTTAAACAGCAAAAAATAACTGTATGCGAGGACATAGCCCCAAATTTTGCCCATGAAATTGCAGTGTAAAACTCCTACAATTTTCTGAGTTAATGCAGTTGCAAATTGACTTTTTTCTGGAAACAATTAGCAGGGAAATGAGTGCTAAACTTCCGCTAGATTTCCAGAAGTGACCTTTACATAATGTGAAAAATCACATAAAATGTGGAAATTATCTGGTATGGAAATATCAGGAAAATGTAGTAAATTATTTTCTTTATGTAGCAAAATCTCATTCCATATTTGTGAGAGCTCAGTTCTTTGGTATGGGAGCAATTGTGCTTGGGAACTCCTAGGCAGTTGCCCTGATTTACTGTTTTAGATACTTGCTAAAACCCTTTTTGGTTCAGCAAGCCTATCAAGACATATAATTTAGTCACCTATATCTGTTTTAGCTTTGCATTATCTCTAAGCTTTCTTTGTGCACAGCTGGGGAAACTGTTTTATCAAGACTGTATATATATTTTTACATAAATTTTACCATAGATATAAGAGAGAGGGAGAGAGAAGAAAATACAAATTGTTACAGACATACAAACTTGCTTGATAGTTTTGGTTAAAAGACAAAGCAGCCCAATATATATATTTATGTTTTGATGACATCTTCAGATTAGTTAGCGGGGCTGTTCTTAGAGATTATGGCTGGTACAAAATACTACTGGAACATAGGAAGCTGACCTGTACCAAGTCAGAATATTGAATCCATCTCAGTACTGGCTGCCTGCATTAGGGGCAGCAGATGTGGGGCCCTCAGTGGTGTTGTTGTTGTTACAGTGGTACCTCGGAAGTCAAATGGTATCCAGAAGTTGGTTCGACTTCCAAAATGTTCGGAAACCAAGGCGCAGCTTCCGATTGGTGGCCATCTTCCAAGGGAGTCCATTCTGCTGACAAACCACTCCTACTGTCAGGGTCAGGGATACAGAGGCAAAGGGATGGTGGGGATCTCCCTCCCTTCTCCTGTAGCTGAAGATAGGGAAGATAGGAGGAGCCAGAGTGATCAACTCCATCATGGAGAAAGACTGAAATTCTTCATCTGTTATCGCAGTGACTGGGTAAATCTAAATTAAAAGCTTTCTTGTTTTCTCCTGGCTCCTTGAAACCATCAGGAGGGGAGGGAGAGAATTCCTCAAGCCTGACACTTACCCTTAGAACATTTGTAACAGAATAGCTCAAGGTGGTGGGTTCAAGCCCCACGCTAGACAAAAATATTCCTTGCAGGGGGTTTGATTGGATGACCCTTGTGGTCCAAATTCTATAATTCTTTGATTCTATGATATTTCTCAATCTCCTTTTCACCAGACGAAACATACCCAACTCCCTCAACTTTTCCTCATAAGGCTTGGTTTACAGACCCCTGATCATCTGGGTTGCCCTCCTCTGCACACATTCCTTCTTAAACTGTGGTGCCCAGAACTGGACACAGTATTCCAGATGTGGTCTGACCAAGGCAAACTAAAGTGGGACTATTACTTTCCTTAAACAACTGACGCCCTGTATTAATTTCTCCCTTTAAAGCCATTCAAACTGATGGCATCTTGTGGTCGTGAAACACAGTATCTAACTATGTGCTATGTGAAGAAGTTCTTCCCTTTGTCTGTCCTGAATCTTCCAACATTTTCCTTCATTGGATGATGCCTGGTTATAAGGGAGCCCTATCTACATTCTTCACACCATGAATAATTTTGGACAATTCTATCCCCTCCCTTACTCACCTTTTTTCTAAACTATAAAGCCCCAAATACTGGAATCTTTCCTCATTAAGTGATAATGGTGTATCAATAAGGTCATAGGAAAACTTTCCAAGTTGGTCACCAGCATTTGTAGCAAATTCTACAGCTTTAACTATGTGCTGTGTGAAGGGGTTGTTCCTACTGCCTGACCTGAATCTCATTCAGTTTCACTGGATGATCCCAGGTTCTAGTCTTATATGAGAGAGAGAGAGAGAGAGAGAGAGAGAGAGAGAGAGAGAGAGAGAGAATCCTCTCTCTAGCCACTTTCTTCACAACATGCATAATTTTATACATTTCTATCATGCCCTCACTCTTACTTACACCTAAACTTTGTAGGGAAGCTCCTCCAACCCCTTGATAATTTTGGCTGCCCTTTTCTGAACCTTTTCCTGCTTCTAAAATATCATTTTTAAGGTATTATTTGAGTAAAGCTTTTTAATCAGGTAAAGTAACCTGGGGTCTAAGCCCAGTGACTCCAGTTTGGACCATAACAGCCCCCTGTCAACTGAGTCAAAAGCAGCCTTAAGATCTAAAAAGGCCACAAATAGGTCTTCTTTATGGTGCCACATGTACTTGGCAGCAAAATGGGATAACACTACAGGTTAAGTACTTAATTCGTTCTGGAAGTCCGTTCTTAACCTGAAACTGTTCTTAACCTGAAGCACCACTTTAGCTAATGGGGCTTCCTGCTGCTGCCGCACCAACGGAGCACGATTTCTGTTCTCATCCTGAAGCAAAGTTCTTAACCTGAAGCACTATTTCTGGGTTAGCAGAGTCTGTAACCTGAAGTACATGTAACCTGAAGCGTATGTAACCTGAGGTACCACTGTATACAGTTAGGATTTCCCTGATCTAAACCCTGCCTGCTCTGGGCCTATGCCCACTTGGTGGAAACTCTAGTGCACATGGCCCTTAAATGTAAAATATATGATCTCCGCCATCAATTTCTAGAACATCTATGTATTCCAACATGGAAACCAAAGACAGAGGTTATACGCTTCTTATTACAGGGCGGAGACCAGGAGCTCACCAAGACAGTAGCTAAGTTCCTCTATTCGATTTTTTTGTCGCCAAAGTACACTACAGGATCCTACCCTTGCTGGAAACCCACAGAGGATGAAACAGATTGCTCGCCTCTTCTTCCCTTTGGCGGGTGGCTGTGCTGTTGGGGTGGTGACGGGATTGCACTGGCTTATTTATTCTTAATGTATTCTGAATGTTTCTATGTGATGCCAATAAAGGTTACTTGACTTGATTTTTTAGGTGCAGTGACCAGAGGTATACACAGTATTCCAAGTGTCATCTCTCCATAGATTTTTATTAAGGCATTTTAATACTGAGTTTTCTTTTTGCTGAATCCTTCAAACAAAAACTAAGCAAAAAACCCCAAAAATTTAAAAAATGGAACAGTAGCTTGATTATGAAGGACAAAAATGGAGCCAACTCATTTTCTTTCAATTGCAGACAGCTAATGTCTTCCTGGGAATATAGCAGAAGAAGCCTTTTGTTGTAATTTTTGAAACCAACTTTTGCTTTTGGTGTTACATGATTGAAATTTGGCTTTGAAGCATGAATTGCTTGAGTTTTTCTTCCCCCAGTGGCCGATTGTTTGATTTTACACATTATTTATTCAATTGTTTATATCCTTCCTTTCCACTTGAAAATCCACAAGGAAGCTAACAACTTGATTTAAAAATCACAAACACAGGCATACACCAATAATTAGAACAACAAAGAAATCAAAATGGTATTGACAGCAAGACAATAAGTCTACGGAATTGACTACAGTCAATTCCAGATTACGTGCATACTGAGCATGCATCCTGATCTGCTTGCACAAAGTTTGCAGAGAGATTAAATGACACCAGCTATTTATTGAACAAGAATTTGGATTTGTTTGCAAGGAGATTAGATGGTGTTGTAGCAAGCAAATGTTATTCCACAGTTTCTAGTGCATTTCCCCTTCACTTTACCTGCTGCAAAAAGTCCAATGGGGGGAGAGGGCAGGTTTGCCAATGAGATTGACACATGCCTCCTAAAAACAGCAGTCCTGAAGCACCCTAAGAGCAGCTGCAACTTTCCAGATTTCCAAGCTAACCAGAAAAATCATGCCGTTGCTATAAATCTAAAGCACAAAAGGGAATATGATGTTTTTCTCATCACCACTTCACTGAGAGGGGATACATTCCACAGGTACAGTTGCTTTCCCAGTTTGGTTTCCTTTGGAGTGGAATCTCTGGGGGCACATCAAACATTATGTAACATTTACCGGTATATCCAGTTTGGGCATGGGTGGAGCCACGCAGTTTAGAGATTTATCTGTTCCCACATCAGGTCTCCAGGGAGGCAGCCAGCATCCCAAGATGCCCAAATTCATCTATCTTTTAAAATCTCAGTCAAAAACTGTCCCTTGCTTACATACACAAACACCTATCTAACCCTCTCTGCTTGGCAAGATGGGTGGGAGAGAGATATTTGGTTCTGTTCTGACCATCAGCTTAGAATGTGCCTCTTATACAGCAGAATTGTAGAAGTGTAGAGTTGGATTGGACTACAAGAGCTATCTAGTCCATCTTTTGCCCAGGGTGGGGCTTAAACTCATGACCCTAAGATTAAGAGTCTCATGCTCTACCAACTGAGCTAAGTGGGATTCTTTTTCAGCTCAAGGGCCACATCTCCTTCTGCGCAGCTTTCCAGGGGCCATGTGCCCATGGTAGGCTGGACCAGAGGCAGAAGTGTGTGTGTGTGTGTGTGTGTGTGTGTGTGTGTATGAGCCTACTGTACAAAGATGTTTATATATACGGGCCAAATGAAGAGGCCTGGAAGGTCGCATTCAGCCCCTGGCCTAAGGTTCTCCACCAGTGATATACAGCAGGTATGTCCAACTCCCAAGAGACTGCAATCTACTCCCACTATTAAAAAAAACAAAACAAAATCTGGCAGTGATCTACCCATTGGATTTACCAAAGGATCTCACAATCAACTGCAATCTGCCACGGACAACCCACGGTCAAGCGGTAGATCGCGGTCGACCTGTTGGACACCCCTGATATACAGCAAAGTTAGATGTTATGACTCAAAGTGACTCCGTTCCTAGAATCAGGGACTGCTCCTTTTGTTAAGCTCCCTCTTTTACCTGGAAGTCATCTGCCATCGCACCCTAGCCACTGCCATATGTGTGTGCAAGTTGAACCTGGCATCACTTTAAGCCCACCCCCACCTCACACAACCCTCTGCCCCATCCTCTCTCTGTCATTCCATGACAGAACAGAATCAAATTAAAGTTCCATTTAGTAGCTTTATGGCCTATTATTTATAACACTTCGGCTCCAAAGTGCTGTTTTATAGAGTGGTTAAGCTGCCATCGTCTGGATAGACTTTGCCATAAATGTCTCGAAGTGCACAGAACATAATGTCCCAGTGTCGCAAAGGAAAAGGCAAGAGATTACTCTCAATTATTTCATATAGTCTGTTTTATTGTCTTATTGTAATAAACTGTCATTCCCCTACAACACTTTAAAATCAATAGTTTGCATTAAAAGTAATGAAAAGTAGTTATTAATCCCACTTAGTGCTTCAGCTCTCCTGCTTACCAAGATGGTCTTAGAGAATGAGGAAAGGGAGTAATTATTCATTTCCAATCAATAGGAACATTTCCAAATGGTCCTGTGTGTATCACCATTATCACTGCCATGTGAGTTAATAATGGTGGGGAAATAGGTCCCAGAACTCTGGCCTGTTGAGATGCTTTCCTGTGCCAGCGCCTCATGGGGTGCCCTTGCTCCAGTTATGAGAAAACAGATACTTCTGCAAAGCTGGTTACAACATGAGCACTATCCATTTACAGTGGAGGTTGGTCGATTGGGGCAGATAGGGCACTTCCTTACCAACCTCCATCTAACTTCAGTTAGTCTCCACCTGCCCACCTCCTTTACTTACAGCCCAATCAGCAGGTGGACCGGGTTGTCAGCTTCCCCCTCCTTAGTGTGTTCCTTCTAGAACTCAGCAGGAAGCAGGACTGAACTGAGACCTAGGATTAGCTGGCTCTGCCTGTTATTGTCTCTGATTCCAGCTCCTGTTGGCCTCCCAACCTTTCAACCAACCAACCCTGATTGGCACTAGCCGCCATCGGCCCCCATAGCCCACCAGAGTCTTTCTCAACATTCCACATTCTGTTCTGGCTCCACCCCCAACCTCCCATATTCTTCTACTACCTCTAGGGCAACATAAGAAGGCATGGTTTTCAATTCTACCCTGTATTCATTTAATACAGCACTGTTTCTATTGCACTGCAGTTCATCTTCCATTAAAAAAAAAAGCCTGCATTATATGTTTCGCTGTCCGCTATGGCAAAATTTTGTTACTTACACAGTCAATACATTATTCCATCCCATTCATTTCAGTGCAAGGGAAATGCAATGCAAATGGTGAACAGTGTGGGATGATGACACACAACCAAATACGTATTGTTTGCAGTCTGAAAGCACTTTTGCTGGGTTTATTTCCATTCTGGACACATGGTGAATAAGCAAACAGGGGGAATTTCCACTCCCATTTCTGTTTTCATCAGAATTTTCTGACATCCCAAACTACCTCTAACCTTAATGCCCTGGTTCCTCCCTCAGGGCAAAGAATTAGTGCTTTGGAATTTAAATAAAGAGCAATCCTTCCTGTACACTTTCATGGTTATATAGGTGAGCTGGGGGCAGGGTGTTAATGCTCAGCTCCCAAGCCCAGCTGTATGTGGAAACAACTCTGGAACACACACACAAAACAACACCCAAACAGAGCCATTTCTGTCTTTATATAAACTCCATTTAATCAAATTTTCTGATGTTTTATCGGTGCCTAGCTGGATGGATGGATGGATGGATGGATGGATTTACTCTGTCTTTGATACAATGTCATTCTAATGAAAAAGAACTCGGCAGCACATTAATTCCGAGGGACGATAAACATCAAAGTGCCTGCGTGCCTGCTGAACAGGCAGGGATGTTGCCATAATACGGGGAGGGGAGAGGGGGACAATTGCGATAGAGCCAGGTTCCATAGGGGGGGTGTAATACAACTTCATAATAACATGACAAAGAGCAAATAATTGTTACAGGGGATTAAAGATCAAGGGAGGGCTTGTTTTAATAAACTTCACCGCTGTCTTGTTTGTTGGGAACATTTGGGGTTAAACACTGCAGGAGCTGTGATCATGGAAAATGAATGCGACTTACAATGTCCACAGTGGATTCTGAAGCACTTTTCAGGAAACAAACATTGTAGCACATTTAAATAACAAAAATGTGGTGCCATGTAGTGGCTACGAGACTGAAGTTTAGAATTAGGAAGTCTCCAACTGGAATCTTCCTGCTGTAGTGAGCAGCCCTGAACATTCTATATATATGCTAAGTGGTTAGCTTATTATAACAACTAGTGGCCCATAGAGACTAAAGGAGCAGTGACCCACAGGTGGGAGTCCCCAGGCTCCATCAGAGCTTGAGCCCACTCTCCCACTCCTTTCCCCCACTTTATAAAATCTACATTCACACCATATATTCAAAGCACTGATATCACTTTGAACAGTCATGCCTCCCCACAAAAAAGCATTATGGGAATTGGAGTTTGCTAAGAGTGCTCTTTAGGTGTCCCTTGGTCTCCTTTCAGGGCTACGGTTCCCAGACTGCCCTGTGAAGAGGGGTTGACTCTTAAAGCACCCTGGGAACTGTAGCTCTGGGAGCGGGTAGGTGCCTTTTAACAAATCATAGGACCCTTAACAGAGTGCAACTCCCTGAATTCTTTGGGGAAAGCCATGACTGTTTAAAGTGGTATCATAGCGCTTTAAATGTATGGTGTGGATGTAGCCAGGATCAGTGATGTAGCATAGTTTGCCAGCACCCAGGACAAGGCATGTATTGCACCCTCTAACCCGTGGACCATTAGCACTTCCTGGGTCTGTGGAAAGACCAGTCCAGTTACTGGACTCCAGTATTGAACCCCTTACCCCCCTCCCCCCCAAGCACATGTATTGTATCCTCAGTAAGTGTGTTCGGGATCCCTGCCTTCAACATGGAAAGTTGTGTGTGTGGCAGCAATCATGTGTTTGAGAAACCAGTATGCAGTCCTTAGGCATGGCAGGTGATGGCTCCCCATTGAGTGTGAGCCAGGGCACATGCAGGCCTGCCCTCAGTGCTGTGTGAATGAGCCCCCGTCCTGTGTTCTTTGCTTTGTAGCCACAAGGGCATTGCTCATGCTAGAGTTTCTCTCTGGGCAACTGCAAGTAATGACCTGGTTTCTGTAGACAAACAAAGAGCCCATTGGAAAGACAAAAGTGTTCTGCTTCTGGAAGCACAACAAGCAGCTGGAAGAGCAGTGGGACACACATGCATGCCTTGACTACCTCCCTTTCTGAGTTACATGTGTCGGTGACTTCCCCACCTTGTTTTCCACAGATCGCCACACAGCATCTGAAGAAGTAGGTTGTTGCCCACAGAAGCATGTACCACTTTATAACAACACATTATCCAAAGTTATCCAATCTGGCATGAAACATATCTTTGCACAAATCTCCCAGAATATTTTATCCTGTATCATTTTGTCCATGTGCCCCACATTTATCTAAATATAACCACAATGGCCTCATTTACATCAACACTTCAGCCCCTAACCCTAGCTGTTGCCAGGCACTGACAGAATGCACTTTGCACATGGTCTGAACCTATTCTACCCATATCTTTGTAGTGAAAGTCTGATCTTTTGCTCCTCTGTACAGATCTAGCCTCAAAACTCCACTGGAATAATTATGCTTTGCAGGGATGGCAGGGTAGCCAGTTTGGGATAACAAATCCACAGATTAGGAGATAACAAATCCACAGATTCCATGATGGTGCCTCTGTGGCTGCACCCAAGTTGTGTGGGTGGAAAAGAGGAGAGAGGTTCAGCCCCCCTCCCGCCTCTCTGCTTCTGGGAGGCTGCAAAGTTGCACACAAACACACTCCAGAGAGACGACCCCTTCCTGTAAAGTTGAACCTACCCACGCTAGAGAGATGATCCCTGCTTGCCTCCATGAAATTAATGTACCTAAGTAATTCATCTCTAGCCATTTCAATGGTTCTACTTAGCTGGATACAATCTCCTGTCTGAAGTCATTGAAATGCAGGAGAGAATGGATATAGAGAAATGAACAAAGAGCTTATCTTTGGAAAGGTTTGGCATGTGTCAGGCAGTGCCCTAAAGCTGTGTTGTAGGTTTCTTTGTGGGGGGGGGGGGCTGAGTCCCTTCCAATTCATGGAGTCCTGTACCCAGTGAGGGTTAGAATATAACAGAGGAAGTTGCTGGACTTATCAGACAAGTTTATTTGTAAGGCATGACCTTAGCTGGCCACTTAAGTGTCTTCATTCCCAAAAGAATGAGCTAGTAATGATGCCTTTCCCCACCCCCACCTCTCACCTAGATGGTAGATATGGGACAGTAACATGTGGTCAGTGGACTGGGGGGCTAAGCTAGTCCCCTAAATGTTCCTGGTAAATTAGAGTATTACAGTGTTAAAGCCTGACACCTCCTTCCCAAAGCCCATGAAGCTTCTGTCTGGCTTAGGGAGGGAGGTGCAATGCTCACATGCACGGCATCAGGATGTCATGATGTTGCCCCCGCTCATCACCCTTGCAAGCTGGTCCTCTGGCCACCACATGCCACTGGCAAAAGCCAGAGAGTTATGTTTGAGTAAGCTGGAAGCAGGCTGGAAGCTGGATATACATAGACATGTTTTCTGTGTGCTGGATCTAAAGTTGTGACCAATGGAGAAACAAGATCTGTTGGGGAGTTCATTCAGTGGGCCCCTCAGGCTGTATATGAGTATAAATAAAGCCATATATCCTAAAGACACCACAGTCTCTGTGGACCTTCATTCCAAAGAAACAGAACTCTGTGTAAGTGCCTGGAATCCGTCTCTCACTGCTTGGTGATTGGGGTGGTGTGTTAACAGCTGTATCCTTGACCCACCACAATACTGGATGAAAGAAGTGATCTCATTCCCAGAAGTACGGTACTCAGCACCCACTTCTGCACAATGGAAACCAGGTCACTCTAATTTGGGCATGTAGGTATGGATTTCAACAGCAAACTGTTCAGGCAACATGCTGGTCTGCCTTTCCTGATAGAGCCAAGAATAGAATGACGATCAATAGACTTTTTGTCTTATGCTCAAGACTAAGGGATCAAGAAGAAGCTAAGTGGGACAGATCAAGTGACGAGCAAGTGAGCAAAGGAGAGCAGAGCTTGGTATGGCAAATGCAGGGGGAAGCTAAGATATGATCACCTGGTGACTCTCTTTACATTCCTCCCACTTCACTGAAACAAACCCAGGAAACAGATTGAGCAAGGAAGCTTGAAGGGTGCTGAGCAGGAAATATAACAATGTGGTTCCTGCACGCCCATGCACACATACAAAGGTTTTGCATGCCTTCAGACAAGGACACTGAGCCCAGGTCCTGCCCCCCTCCCTCCTTGCTGTCTCTCATCAAGCACAGTGATGCAGATGTTTAGAATTAAGAACTCCAGAGCACACATTTCCCTAGTTCAAAATTTCTGGGCAATTTATAAGCCGTAACTCTCCAACATTCAAGCTCAGGTTGCAATTTCTTTGGCCTCATCTCCAGGACCTGCCCACTTCCCATTACAGCTTCCCTTCTCTCCTTTCCTAGGAAATTTACTTGGTGACAGTAGCAGCAATGAGAAGGATTGCTACTGCATCCTTTACTGAGCCATGCAACTGCTTTGCAGATGCAAAGAGCCTGGGGAATGCCATTTCCCGGGGGCTCCTAAATCATTTCATATTATTATTATTATTATTATTATTATTATTATTATTATTAATTATTATTAAAATTTATATACTGCCCTTCATCTGAGGATCACAGGGTAGTTATACAACATAAAAACACAAACATGATAACCAACAAAACAATACCTCCTCATACTTAACATGGTTTAAAAAGACCATAGACTAATTAGCCAAACACCTGGGAGAAGAGGAATGTTGCATATCTTTAGGCGTCAGGTGAGCCTCCCTGGGGAAAGTCTCCATAAATGGGGAGAACTGTTATTGTGTTGCCACTCTCCAGGCTTCTCATGGAGGAAAAACATAAAGAAAGACATCAGATGATGATTGTAGGGTCTGGGTTGGGTCATATGGGGAGAGGCTGTCCTTGAGGTACTGTGGTCCTGAGCTGTCTAAGGCTTTATAGGTCAAAACCAGCACTTTGAACTGGTGATCCAGAAGCCCCAGGAAAGTAATTGCAATTCCCAGAGATATTAGCATATGAGATACTGCATACCCTCCAAGTGTCCCAATTTTCCAGGGGCAGCCCCGGAATTATGAAAGCCATCCAGGCTCTTGATTTGATCCCAGAATGTCCCTATTTCACCCACCCTTGCTGCCAAGCTCAGGGAGGAAGGTGAGTTGATGTTTGTCCTGAGTGGATGGCATTGGTGGTTGTGAGGGAGCACCTTCCATGGCTGCTACTGCTAGTCTCCTCCCTTGGGTGGCTCACAGCTGCTGCTGGGTGGCAGGCAGGCAGAGAGGAGAAGAGGCTGCTGTCACTGAGGCCCATCCCTATGTAATGTGCTGGCTTTGAGGGGCGGACATAGGGCAGGGCCACTCTGGGTGGGAAGAAAGGGGGAGTGGAACTGAGTGCAAGCAGTCTTGATTTTGTTTTTTAAAAATGCTTCGTGCATCCGTGTCTAATCTTGCCCCTTTCTGCAATTTATTTATTAGTGTGGTTTTCTTTTCTTTTTGTAAATCTACCAAAGAATAAGATAAAATGAAATCAGGATTAGGGGGTTTCCTCAGGATGGTGGAGGCTGTGTGTGCTGTGTCCCGTTGGCGTAGTGGTGGTAGCACTCACCCTTCTGCTGGGAGGAAATGCACGTGGGAGGAGTGAAAAATGTTCCTATTTTTATCTGAGTAATGTTGATACTGTTCCTGCAGCATTCTGGGAACTATTCGAACTGCAGCAGACCTCATTATCAAGCACTACCATGTACGTTTTTTATGGGAGAAGGAAAGTGGTCTTAGCAGGGTATTCTCAAAGAAATTGGGGTCTGTAAAGCCCCCTTTTTTCACCCCATTTCATCTACCTCAAACCATTCTTTTGGCTTTTTCTTCACTACATACAAATGGAACTGCAAAAATGGGGCAACATTTCAGTTCACCCTGGCCACTTTAATCAACTTGCCACATAGCATATGAGCCTGTTTTGCATGCCACTGCCTTTAGAAATAGACAGTGGCATTTAAGGCTTCCTTAGTGGTGACACCCCAGCTGCAGAATATTCTCCCTAGTGACACTTGACAGGTGCCTTGTTTGCAACACCAGGTGAAGACAATTGTGTCCTCATGTGCTTTATAATTGATTTTCTGGTTAATTGCTGCTCTGGTTTTCCTTCTGTGGTGCTTAATAGTTTATGGCTTTCATGTCATACAAACACTGGCAGAGGAACAGGGCTGCAGAGGGAGCGGACCACCCCCGGCACCACTATTCTGGTAAGGTGCAATCGTGGCGCCCCCCCGACACGCACCGTGCACCCCCCTGCGCGCTGGGCACCACTCCCCCACAGGCAGCACATCACACCCCCAGAACGCGCACCACAACCTCACAGGCAGCGTACCACACCCCCAGAGGCAGCGTGCAACACCCCCAGGGCGCGCACCACACCCCCAGGGGTGCCAGGCATGCCCCTGCCTGCTCTCCGCCCCTGGTAGTGGAGCATGCAGCTTTGCCACTGCATACAAATAGCTAGCTGAGTTTTTTTTTTAAAAAAAAAACACTGTTAGCTACCTTGAAATTGGGGGGGGGGGGTTAGTGAAGGGATTGAGAACCTCAGGCCCAGGGAACAAATGCAGCTGCCCAGGCCCAGGCTAGGAGCTCCAGTGGCACAATGGGTCAGTGTGTCTGGTTGTTAACCAGAAGGTTGGTGTTTTGAGCACCCAGAGACAGCTGTGGGCAAGATTCCTGCATTGCTGCGGTTGAGCTAGATGGCCCTGGGGTTCCTTCTGATTCTACAATTCTATGATTTTTTAGCCAGCCCACAAAACTCTTCTTAGGCCACACCTTGATTTCCCGTGGCTGGAATGAATTCTTGAACTGTCACCTGCTTGCCTGGAGGATGGACAGGTGTGATTGTGACTGCTTGCAGAGACCTCTGGTTTTGCATGGCTGGAATGCAGCCTACTGTGCAAAAATAGCAGTCACATCCATTGCTCCATCCGCTTTTACATCTTGCTACATTCGTTACTGGCATATGACCCCTGGAAAACCTTCCCATGAGTAAATGTACCCCCTGGACTAAAAATTGCCCCGCATCCCTGTTTTTATGAAAGACCAAAAACAAAACAAAAAAGCCTTTTTCCTTTTTTATTATTATAATACATAGCATTAAGGGGCAGAGTTTACACATGTACTTCTTAATGCCCAATGCATTTGTGGAATTAATCACAGGATGAGCCAAGGGTAGGAGAGGATGGCGAGTGCTTCTTTCCATGTTGTTGAGGTATCAGCATGGTGGATGGACCATAAAAGTCATTAAAAGGCATAAAAGTCAAGTGTGTACAGAAGGGAAAGAAAGACACATTGCTCCAGCAGCTCACTGCTACAAGTAAGGAAGGGATGGCCCTTTCTCTGAAGATGATAGCCCTCTAATCGAGCTGTGACTTTATCTGAAATTAAAATCAAACCTGACATATGGACAGTGGTAGGAATGAATTATATCTCAGCGATGGCTGGAGCATTCCTTGCTAATTTTCTGCTTTATTCAGACAAGGAATGGGTTGAGAAGGGAAAGCAGAGATGGGGGGTGGGATTTTCCCATGCTCCCAACTCTGCAGGCATCAACAGCTCTAGGATGGAGTAATATGAACAGTGAGCCACTGTGCAAAAGCACCAAGTGGGGTGGGTAGGGCAGACGGCTGGGTGGAGAAGGAATCCCTTAAATATCCGAAGCATCCATGTCATGAGTCCCATGGAAATGTCATGAAGGAGATGGGTAGATCATGAGGAGGAATGGAAGGAGCTTAGTGGCTGGAGCTGGACAACCCTAGGGAGGGTCCAAGCAGGATGGGGGAGGTGAAATTTACTGACTGAGTTTACTTGTACACAACTTTTCCACAATGAACTGTACCCCAAGCAGCTTACAGCAAACAACCCAAATGTCAAAATACAGAGCATTGGAAATACAGATATGCAAAATACAGAACATATCAGTAATTTTTTAAACAGCAAAATTTTTAAAAAATGACAAACAGAATAAATTCAATATTACAAACACACACACAATCTAGGCACCTGTAGAGACATCTGATAATTGTCTTGGGGGACGGGTGTCTCTCAATGGACCTCATGCTCAGTGGTAGAGCATCAGGTTCAATCCCTGGTATCTCCAAGCAGGGCTGGGAATGAATCTGTGCCCGAAACCCTGGAGACCTACAGTCAGTCAGTGAGGGCAGCAGTGGAGCCTAGTACACCCTCCTTTCTCAATCAGTTCATGCTGGACATGCTGCCTTTACTGGCACACTGCTCCATGGAGTGCAGGGCCCTTGGGAGCGAGTTTGCCGGCCCCCTGCAAGGTTTGGAAGATGCCCACTCTGATCCAAGGATCAGTGACAGTGATGGTACTTGGGCAAAGGGTTTCCTGCCTTTGTGACTGGGCCATACTTGTTTAAACAGTGGTTACAGAAACATTTCTGAACAGTGAGGAGAGGCTAAAATCAGGGAAGGGAGCTATTCCCAAATGTGTAGAACTTTAGACGGGGCGGGGGGGGGGGCTGAAGGCTGAAAATGCACTTCAGATAGAATGCATTTGTTCAACAGTGACAAAGAAGAAGGAGGAGGAAGTTCAAAATGCAGTTTGTAAACTCTCCTTCTTACATGGATCCTCAATTGATTAAAAACCCCAGTACATTTAAAATAGCAGACTTGTTGTTCACACATTCACACTGAGAGAGCATCAAAAGTGCTTTCGGGCAGCAAAAAATGGCATGTGCAAATTGAAGTTATGTCCAGTAAAAGTCCACCCACTGTTCAGACATCCCAGCACAGGGAAAGTAACATTATCCCATTTTCCTGCAGCTCATTTTACTGGCTATCTACTGTGCTGTGTTGCATAGGGACCCTACTGTTGCAGTCAAAATATATACCATAGAATGGGATGGGGAAACTGTGGCCGTCTAGGTGCTGTACTTCAACTCCCACCTACCCATATGAGCCAACTCATAGGGGCCAAGGGGTCTTCCCCACAAATAAAATATTTGAGGGGCCCACCCCCACCCCAAGCTGATGGTCATTGCCATTCAAATGGTGTGTGTGCACCATGTCATTTGATCAATTCTGTGGGGTAGGGCCTACCTGCCTCCCCATACTTTATTCAAGCTGGCACGCCTGTACCTGCCCCATTCACCATGGCCAATGGAACATAGGAAGCTGCTTCATAGTGAGTCAGATCATTGGTCCATCTAGCTCAGTATCATTTACACTAACTGTTAGTGGCTCTTGAGATGCTCTGCATGCAAAACAAATGCTCTACTGCTGGGCGACAGCCCTTCCTCCAAATGTTCAAGGATGATAGGAGGTGGAGAGATGTAGAAGATACATACTGTGTCACCCATGATATAGAAGATCCAAGAGCTTGACTGCCCTGCTGCCTGCATGCAAAGTTATACATATGTACCTCAGCCACAGAAGGGCTTTCCGATCAGGTTGGCAGTTCAAATCCCTGCGACAAGGTAAGCTCCCGTTGCTCGGTCCCTGCTCCTGCCAACCTAGCAGTTTAAAAGCATGCCAGTGCAAGTAGATAAATAGGTACCACTCTGGCAGGAAGGCAAATGGCTTTTCCATGCGCTGCTCTGGTTTGCCAGAAGCAGCTTAGTTCATGCTGGCCACATGACCCGGAAGCTGTACGCCGGCTCCCTTGGCCAGTAAAGCGAGATGAGCGCCGCAACCCCAGAGTCGTCTGCAGCTTAAAGGGTCAGGGGTCCCTTTACCTTTACCTTTTACCTCAACCATCCCCGGGTAAGAGAATTTATTTTCTTAGTCTGTGCAAAAATGTAAACTACCGGTAGACTGCCTAGTAGAAAGATCAGACTTACTTCTCTTATGTATGTATGGTTGTGCCTTTTTCCATACCTAGGTGAGAGCCAGTGAAGTGTAAGGGTTAGTGTGTTTGGAGACCAGGGTTTGAATCCCAACTCAGCCATGAAGCTCACTGGGCGACCTTGAGTAACAGCCACTGCATAACCCCCAACATTTCTCTGATGAAAATAGGGATGTCCTATTCTATAATAATGATAATAATAATTTTATTATTTATACCCCATCCATCTGACTGGGTTGCCCCAGCCACTCTGGCAGGCTTCCAACACACACACACACACACACACACAAAATTAAACATTTAAAAGCTTGCCTATGCAAGACTGACTTCAGATGTCTTCTAAAGGTTGTATAGTTACTTATCTTCTTGGCTTGGGGATCACATAACTCCATACTCTTCAACATTTATCTGGTGAAAATAGGGACGTCGTAAGGAAAAGTGGGACATTCTGGGATCAAATCAGAAACAGGGACAGTTTTTGTAAATCTGGGACTGTCCCTAGAAAATAGGGACACTAGGAGGGTCTGCCACTCTCAAGCTACCTTGCCCCACAGAGTTGCTGTGAGGTTAAAATGGGGAGACGAGACTCATGTGCACCACGTCGAGCTCCTTGGAGGAAAAGATCGTATATAAATAAAATGAATAAATAAGAACATAGGAAACTGCCTCATACCAGCTCTGACTATTGGTGCAGCTTGTGCAATAGTCTTCCCCAACCTGGTGCCTTCAATGTGTTTTGGACTCCAATTCCCATCAGCCCAGCCAGCACAGTCAGTGGTCAGGGATGATGGGAATTATAGTCCAAGCCATTTGGTTGCAGGAGGGCTAGTGAATGCACTGCCTGGCTTTTACCCTCCAAGGTTACATGCAGTGGTCCTTTCCAGTCTAGGATTGAACCTGGGGACTTCTGTATGCATAGCAGGTGCGTTACCCTTGAGCTACAATATGTTCCCTTTTTCTGCACTGAGTTGTGGTCCTTCCCCCATTCTTTTCCCTCCTAGTTCATGTAGCCAGTGGCAGAGGAGCTGGGTGGGTAAGATATGTGGCTCTGCTAAAATGAAACTGACAGCAAGGCTGTCTGCAACACAACTGAATTTCAAAGCCATTCTTTCCAATAATGAAATGACTCTAAAACAGAACGTAATCAGTAATTCACATTGTAAGGCAAGTCTAATTGCTATGAAGAGGGGGGCTGAGATGGGTTTTGGAAAAGGTTCCACTGATGTATTTCGCATTGAGTTTGGTGAGGTCACAAGATAATGGGACATCCATGCTCAAGTGTCATATAAATCAATCTTCAGAACATCTTCAATCTTTGTTTAATGGTAAAGGAGAGCAATGTTGCTTCCTTCAAAGCATCAGAAAACTTTGCGAGGTTTCAGTCTTTGGCTTTCTGTCTTCACCCAAAAGGAAAGTGAAGTTAAACCTGGTGATAGCCGCATGAGCTGCATCCAAGAGTACTAAAGGAGCCTGCAGATGTAATCTCAAAGCCTTTGTCTATCATCTTTGAGAAATCTTGGAGAATAGGTGAGGTCCCTACAGACTGGAGGTGGGCAAATGTTGTCCCCATCTTCAGAAAGGAAAAAAGGAAGACTCCGGGATTGACTGGTGAGCTGACAATAATTCCAGGGAGGGTCCTAGAACAGATAATTCAACAGTCGGTCTGTAAGAATTTAGGAAAGGATGCTGTGATTATGAAGACCCAGCATGGGTTTCTCAAAAATAAGTCATTCCATACCAATATGATTTCTTTATTTAATGGAATTAGAAACTTGGTGGATGAGGGAAATGCTGTGAACATAGTGTATCTTGATTTCAGTAAGGTTTTTGACAAAGTCCCCCATATTATTGTGAGGAGGCTGGTAAAATGTGGATTGAACGAGGTAACTGTTAGGTGGATTTGTAGCTGGTTGACTGACTGAACCCAAAAAGTACTCATTAATGGTTCCTCGTCATCCTGGAAAAAAGTGACGAATAGGGTGCCACAGGGTTCTGTCCTGGGCCTGCTGTTTGTCAACATTTTTATAAGTGACTTGAAGGAACTGAGGGTGATGTGCATCAAATTTGCGGTTGACTTTGCAGTGGGAGGGGTAGCTAATGCCACAGAAGACAGAATCAGAATTCAAAATGACCTTAACAGATTGGAGAACTGGGTCCAAGCTAACAAAATGAATTTCAATAGGGACAAATGTAAGGTTCTGCACTTAGTCAGGAAGAACCAGATGCACAGATATAGGATGGGGGACACCTGGCTTACTAGAGTGGCATGTGAAAGGGATCTAGGGTCTTGGTGGACCACAAGCTTAACATGAGTCAACAGTGCGATGCAGCAGGGGAGAAAAGTTAACACTATTCTAGGCTACATCAGCAGAAATATACTGTCCAGATCAAGGGAAGTAACACTCTATTTTGCCTTGGTCAGACTGGAATACCGTGTCCAATTTGGGCACCATAATTTAAGAAGGATGTTGACAAGCTGGAATGTGTGCAGAGGAGGGCAATCAAAATGATCAAGGGTCTGGAAACTAAGCCTTATGAGGAACAGTTAAAATAGCTGGGTATGTTTAGCCCAGAAAAGGGGAGATGGAGAGGAGATATGATAGCCATCTTCAAATATCTTAAGCTGTCACATGGAAGAGGGAACATGCTTGTTTTATCCTGCTCTGGAGGGTAGGATTTGAACCAATGGCTTCAACTTACAAGAAAGGAGATTCCGACTAAACATTCAGAAAAACTTTCTGACAGTAAGACCTGTTTGGCAGTAGAACAGACCCCTCACAAGAGGCGGTGGACTCTCCTTCTTTGGAAGTTTTGAAGCAGAGGTTGGATGGCCATCTGTCATGGATGCTTTAGCTGAGATTCCTGCATTGCAGGAAGTCTCTTCTAACTCTAAGATTCTATGATTCTATGAACTGGCTGTGAATGATCAGGAACAAGACCTTGGGGTCATGGTGGCTAACTGAATGAAAATGTGAACCCCGCAGCTGTGAAAAGGACAAATTCCATTATAGGGATTATTAGGAAAGGGGCTGGAAATAAAACTGCCAATAGCGTAATGCCATTATACAAATCTGTGTTGCAACTGCAGTGGAAATGTTTCATGCAGGCATCCCAGAAGGAACTAGTTGGCCACTTTGAGAACAAGATGCTAGAGTAAATAGCCCTTTGTTTTGATCCAGCAGGGTTCTTCTTATGATGATATATTCTTACTGTATACACTACAGCAACAGAGAGACAAGATGACCCTCCCTGTTTGTGTAGTTGTAAGTTGTTTTAACTGATATTCATCTTGCATTTTTAAATTATGACCTGTTCTGGGACCTCATGGTGAATGCTGATTACGGAATCTAAGAATAATAATTGTTCCCACAATGCCCCTGACATAGTCCTGTTTGCAGCTCTGCTGTTGGCACCTGCTATCATTGCCAGGTAAACCTTCCAATACCTAGGTGAAGGTAAAGGGACCCCTGACCATTAGGTCCAGTCGTGGCCGACTCTGGGGTTGTGGCGCTCATCTCGCTTTATTGGCTGAGGGAGCTGGCATACAGCTTCCGGGTCATGTGGCCAGCAGGACTAAGCCACTTCTGGCAAACCAGAGCAGCACACAGAAACGCCGTTTACCTTCCTGCTGGGGCAATACCTATTTATCTACTTGCACTTGATGTGCTTTCGAACTGCTAGGTGGGCAGGAGCAGGGACTGAGCAACAGGAGCTCACCCTGTCGCGGGGATTCGAACCACCGACCTTCTGGTCGACAAGTCCTAGGCTCTGTGGTTTAACCCACAGCACCACCCGCGTCCCTACCGCTTGTTAAATGTAGGTTCTAGTGAGCCTGCTCTCATAGAATCATGGAATCATAGAGTATGGCTGGGGATGGGCTATGGCTCACTAACAAAACATATTGCTTTGCATGACAAATCTCCCAAGTGATGGAGTGCAGCAGGGTCAGTTGGGGTGAAGTACTACTGATTATTCCACAGCAGGGATTATGATGTCATCTCCTGGGGTGCTTTAAGACGATCCTCTGCATAGCAAATAAATAACCATTTCCCAGAGAGAAACCCACCTCGTTATCTAAGATAAGCAGAGGAAGAGGGTTGTTGCATTAGAATGCAATGCTAAGGATAATTACATTTGATATTTTGAAAAATCCACTAAGTCCATATATTATAATTGACCAGCCATGTCACAAGAGAGTGAGCAAATCTATGAGTCCACCAGAACATTCCATCAGGCCAGATGTTAAGGAAAGCAGAGGTGGGGTGAATGAGGTGGGGAAAGTTGCCTTGGTACCAAAGCTATAACATCTGCACTGGTTTAAAAAATCATTTTTGCTGCGCAGTCTTGGAAGGCTATGTGGGTTGTCATCACCCTGGGTTCAATTATGTGGAATGCTCTCCCCAGGGAAACATGCCTGGTGCCTTCACTGTCAGTTTTCAACCACAAGGCTTCACCCAGGCTTTTACTTGTTAATTTGGATCACATCTTGGTATGATGGCAGTCTTTTCTATGGTGCTCACCTTTTAGGGGGCAGGGAGGCCTGCAATGCATCACTATCATCTTCTAATATTACACAGTAACAAATCAATATTCAAGGTATTTCATAGTGTGCAAGATGATAAGTTCTGCCCCAAAGAGCTTACAATCAAATATTTGACACAAACAGAGGCCATGGATGCAATGCAGTCACAGTCTTCCTCCCATACTTTGCTGGGGGGCGGGGGGCTTCTACTAGCTGCTGGCATGTATGCTATGGTGTGGCAAACTTACCCGTTAATCTTTGCCTTCATTCCCAACCAAACACACACTTGCACAAAACCAGCAATAACCTTGGGGAGATGAATGACCTTGAGAGATTGCAAATATATTGCCTGTCATCCCGTAACAGAGCTGCCTCTGGTCCAGAGCTCCTCTCTGCGTTTGCTTGGCTAAGTGCAGGCCCTGAGAATACCGCGGAGACACACGACTCATTACAAGGCACATAGAAAATGTGCGCAATCTGTGGAGAGGCAAGGATGGAGGAAGGAACACAATGACTTAAAGACCTCCCCACCGTGTGTGTGTCCCCCCCCCCTTTTCTTCTTTTTGTGCATTTCCTGGAAATTTAAAAGGTCACCAGGAGCTAATGAACCTCGGATAGCAAAGCTGTCTCCTGTTTGTTTGTCATTTTGAGTTTTTCTGGTTGATTAGGATCCAGCCTGGCAGGAAGGTATGAAATAACAAGTGCCTGGGAGTTAAGAGAGGTCGCATTTTGTTTCCTGAAAAATGCTGAATTGACTGTGGAGGGGGGAATAGTTTGTCCAGAACACTAAATGGAGTGGGGGGAGGGGGAAGAAAGAAGAGCGAGAAAGTGCAGTAGTGCCACAGAAATAAACACACTGTTCTCTGCCTCTACCTACCCTTTAATAGATCTCTTTACTTATCATTTTTTTAGCATACCCCTTCTTCAGTAAATCTATTTCTTTCTCCCCTTCACCAGCCCCCGGTTACAGAACTCAGTGACTTTGCCACCCAAACAAAAGCAAACTGTGTTAGAAAGTTGGGTTGACTCATTCGATTGGTTAGAAGGTGTGGTTGCACTGCTTAAGCATTGCAGACTACAGTATTTCTGTGTGAGAAGCTTGGCTTTATTTATTCATCTGCCATCCCTTTAACAATAAATCCTCTGGACAACCTACAAAACGCTATTATTATTAACCGTAAAATGTCTTTTAAAAATGCAATGCAAACATAAAATTGAACACGCTAAAGCACCACCAGAATAAAAACAGAAACAAACCCCAGGACAAAGTAAATGGGGTTCCCACTGTCTAAAAAGCACTCAGGCAAGTTCAGGTCCACAGTCACTCGCTCAACCAAGTGAATAGTTGTGGACAAGTACCATCTGGATGAGGAACCCTGAACCAGGCAAAAGAAGTCAAGGGAGATGTGAATCAAGGCTGGCAAGGAGTGTGTCTTGAGAAGGCTGGCCACATCTGCCCCCGGAAACTAAGGTTCCCCAACTCTGCCCTATAGTTTCCTTTACAAGCTCTCTCTGCCCCCTGCCGCCTTGTAATGAGTGTTCACCTGTACTCCTGTTCCTGCCTGTTGGCCTTGTTTTGGCTTCAACTGTGTTATAATCATCATCCCTTCCTCGGCCCAATACAACCTTAATGTTCAAAAATGTTACTTTACTTGCTTTTATTACATATCTATCCCACCTTTCTTCCAATGAACTGTAGGTGACATACATGGTTATTTACGGGACCGCCTCTCCTGGTATGCCCCGCAGAGGACCTTAAGGTCTATGAATAACCATAGTTTAGAGGTCCCGGGCCCTAAGGAAGTCAGACTATCCTCCACCAGGGCCAGGGCCTTTTCAGTGATGGCTCCGACCTGGTGGAATGCTCTGTCCCATGAGACAAGGGCCCTGCAGGGTTTAACATCCTTCCACAGGGCCTGTAAGACTGAGTTATGCCACCTGACTTTCAATTTGAATTTAGCCCGATCTTTTATTCCCCTCTCTTCCCTCCCCCTCCCCTTTTATGAAGATTACACGCTCTGAGACCCCACAGCTAATTCTCCCCTGGCCTTCTCACTGGCCCAATTAGGTCTAATTCAGCCAGCTAGCCCTGGTGATTATCTAATGCTTATTCCCCTAAACTGATTTCTGAACTGTGATTTTTATTGTTATTCATGTTTTTATTATTTTATGCTGATTTTATAATTGAGTGTTTTAAATTTGTTGTTAGCTGCCCTGAGCCCAGTTTTTGAACCAGGAAGGGCAGGGTATAAATAAAAATATATTATTATTATTTCATTCTCACAACAACCCTGGAAGGTAGGACAGGCAGAGAAAGAGTGACTGGCCCAAGTGAGCTCTATAGCTGAGTGGGGATTTGAAACCCAGTCTCCCAAGGTCCTAGTCCTAATTTCTAACCACTACACACAACCCTCCCCACCGCCTCTCTCTCTCAGTCTGTTCTAACACTGCTTTTGATTGGCTCTAGTTTATCTTACAAGGTCTGGACATTCTATATGCATACTGGGAAATATCCTTTACTTTCAGTATTATGCTAATGACAATGGATTTTCAGGATCTGGTAACCTGTACCTGTTTCTCCCCACTCCTGGGCTATCTGCCGTGTTTGGCCCTGAACTACATGATAATCCATTCCTGGATTTTTGCCATCAGTGGGGATGGATGATCTGGCTTTTCAACCACTACTGATTGCAAAGCTCCTCAAGAACAGAGGCCAAGGCGTGTAATGAAAGCTACTGTATACAATCGTAACCGCAAGGGGCAATTTAGGCAGATAGAATGCAGTTACCCAAATTACAATTTAGCCAGGGCATAAATCTTTCAGCAGTAATAATAACACTTACCCCGGCTATGCAGCTTTGCATGTTCAAAGCACAGATAGTAATTTGTGTGTCAGAGGTACTTCAGCCCCTGGAAAATTATTAACCATCAAGGAAGTTGCTCCAGCTGTGAGCACCTCAGGTTTCAAATTTGCAAAAGTGGCTTGGGAATCTGTGCTCACATTATTTTTCTTTGGCCAACCACTGCAGAAACCTGCAACTTTGAATGGGAAGAGTAAAATAATAATAATAATAACATGTGACAACCTTTCTAGCCTGCCAGAGCTGAGGTTCTCATTCAGCAGGCTTTAATCCTGCCATGGCATCCTGATGCCCTCCGGATTAGGGCACAATAAAAGACTGGAAGTATGCATTGCAGTATCCGCCACTCCTCAATAAATAAATAAATAAATAAATGACCCCTCCAAATTTGAAGGTCATGGCCCCATTGTTCCCGAAGGAGATGTTTAAAAAGCAGTATATTTCAGTAATAGGTCAGCACCATTGAAATAAGCTAAAAAACACAATAAAAATAATTAAATCAGCACCACAATAAGACCTTTAAGATGAAGCAGTATGAGATGGATACTCATCTGGATAGCTCAGTTGATTAGAGTGTGGTGCTGATAACGCCAAGGCTGCAAGTTGTACTAGACCAGGCTTCCTCAAACTCGGCCCTCCAGATGTTTTTGGCCTACAACTCCCATGATCCCTAGCTAGCAGGACCAGTGGTCAGGGATGATGGGAATTGTAGTCTCGAAACATCTGGAGGGCCGAGGTTGAGGAAGCCTGTACTAGATGATCCTCAGGGTTCCTTCAGACTCTATGATGCTATGATTCTATGGGTGAGCTTTTAAAGGCCATATTGAAAGAGCCAAACACACAGTGGTTGGGAGGGAGCTCCACATGTGTGAGGCAACCAATATTACAGATCTTTGAGCAGGGCCTTCATCATTCATCTGAGCCAGGGCAAGCTCATTCAGGTAAAGACTGCCTTGCAGCCATCTGCCAAGCAGACTGGGTATTCTATTTCCTGCATCTGACAACAGGAGCACAGGAAGCTGCCTTATACTGAATCAGACCTTGGTCCATCTAGCTTTGTATTGTCTACACTGAGAGGCAGCAGGTCTACAGGGTTTCAGGAAGTGGTCTCTCTCTCTCTCTCTCGGACTCAAGATGCAACTTTCTGCATGCAGAGCAGATGCTTCAACACTGAGTGATGGCCCTTCCACATGAAGGCTTTTGCCATAAGGCATTTGATAGTCGGTTTACTTCAACAGACTAATATGGCTGCTCCTCTGGAAATTGGTACTGTTAGAGCAATTGCTATTATTTATTGCCCCCAGTTACCATTCTGTGTGTGAAATAACCATGCACACTTCATATTTATTGCCCTCGGTTACCTCCATGTGCAAAACAACCATGCACACTTCATATTTATTACCCTCAATTCCCATTCCAAGTGCAAATTTAGCATGCACAGAAAATATTTTGTAGGATTTGTCCTTTTTATAGTATCGCTGGATGAGCACTTTAGGAATTCAGTTTATAGTGTTTCTGTTCCTTTTTTGTATCTGGTTTCTAACTGATTTTTAATTGTTTTTGTATTTTTATGGAATTGGAAGTTGCTTTGAGACTTTTTAAAAAAGCAATAAATAAATGCAAATAATAATAATAGTTTGCTGTCCTTGATCACCTTTCCATGTGGATAACAAGCATATACAGCAGCTCATATTTATTGCCCTCTTCACAATTCCATGTACAAATTAAGAGCAAACATGTAATTTTTGCTCCCCTCAATCACCATTCCAAGTCAATAGCATAGCAACCCCCACCAGTGCCTGGTGATGTGTGGGGGGGGGGGTGTGGTTTGCAGGTGTACTACACCATGGGGGTGGGGGCATCCCAAGTGGGTGGGGCAAGCAGCGCGGGGTGCGCCACCCGAGCAAATGCATCCCTCCCGCATTTGGTTTTAGGACAGCTTCCCTTTCCCCACCAGGTGAGAAGGTGGTTTGGCATTTTGTCAGGGACTGGGAAGCGGAGAGACTGCCTCCCCAGCTTTGACCCTTCCAGGCAAGAGGAAGACAGTTTAGATTTACAACAGGGGGTTGAGGGAGGTCACAGATAAAAGACAAATGAGGGGGGAAGTTGGGAAATAGTGGGAGAGGAGGAGGAGGAGGAGGAGGAAGCACCTGGGGGGTGACAGCTGACGGACACAGTGTCTTTAGAAAGCATTCCAGACCCCCCCTCCCAGAACACGGCAGGCCTTGAAAGTAGGAGAGCAAAGAGCTCAAAGGCAGAGGGTACATAGCAGCACCCGTTCCACAAACGAGGAATTGGGAGAGACGGCAGGATGTAAATTCACTCAGGATAGCGCCATTATCTAAGAGGCTGGGTTCTATTGCCTCTCTCTGTAAATACTGAATAAAAGGCGGACAGTAATAAAAATTCCCTTGTCTTTGTACATTCCTGGGCAACCAGCCGAGATTTGCTGGCAGCATCCTGACACATTTTCTCTCCAAAATAACTTTTCTTCTTGGGTTCTTCTGCCCCACCCCTCCAATCACTCACCTGGCTCCACAGTTTGCCAGCTGCTCCAGTGTGGTTTGCCAGCCCACCCTCCCAGGAGCAACCCAAAGTTAGACCTAAACTTTTGGGAAGAGGCCAGCTGGCGGCCAGGAAGGAAATAGGTGCCACCCAAGAGCTGCCAGCCAGCCTTGGAGGGGGACTTGGAGGCGCAGAGTTGGCACCGTGCTTCTGTGTTGCCTGCGCACCACCTCTGCAGCTCTTGCTCCTCCAGGCTTTCCAAGAGTTACTGCGGGAGAGCCACTATGAAGGAGTGGATGCCATGTTGCAAAAGAAAACCAAAAACAAAGGGAAACGTTTTTCAGCATGCTGCTCAGCTTTTCTTCCTATTGAAAAGATGCAACTCACAGAATGGGTGTGATACAAAGCACAGCCACCTCCGAAGAGACCTGTGTCAGCCGGAGACACAGCTGGGGGGGGCTCTAGCCAGGGTTTCTGTCCCGGGTGAAGCCTCCAGAGGGGCGCCATTGAAGCTCCCAGCCTCCCAGCATGTCTGGGCTTCAACCGGAGAGAAAGATGAAAAAGTGAATAGCAGCCGCAAGCTCCGTCCTTCTTCGCCTTTCCCCATGAAGCTGAAGAAGGCTCATTTGCAGGGAGAAGGAGAGTTTGGAAATCTGGAGAGGCTGTGTGGCTCTTCCCAATGAAGCAAAAAATAAGATCCCCTGTGGGTTTGCTACTGTGTGAGAAAGAAACTCTGGAGGGATGGAGGGACGGGTGGGAAGCTAAGGAAGAGAATCGGTTGGACTAGATGATCCTTGGGGTGATTCTATGATCACTTCAGAACTTAGAATGTGTTTAAACAGCTAAGGTTGGGTCATTTTACAAAGTATACATGATCTACACACAGGAAAGTAAAAAGGGGGGGGTGAACGTTTTTCCTGCCAGAGGCATTCCCTGACAAGTTTTGGTCAGCCTGGCTGCATTAGGATTGTAATGGAAGAGTACCGTATTTTTCCTTCTATAACACGCAGATTTTTTCTTCTAAAAAGGGGAAATGTCTGTGCATGTTATAGAGCGAATGTGTGGTCCCTGGAGCCGAAAAATCATGCAAAAATCAAATCGCGGCGCTGCACGCTGCACTGAGAAGCGAAACCTGAAAAGAGGAAGCGGCTGCTTTCCTGCATTCTGCCTCAGGGTCTTACTGCCCACCCTTCTCTATTTCGTTGCTGTGTTTGCTGAAACGGAACAAAGAGCAGGGAAAGCCCCTCCCCTCCAGGCAAGCTCCGGTGCTGCTGGGGGAGAGGGAGAGAGAGGGGGGAAGGGAGAGAGAGAGGGGGGAGGGGGAGGGAGAGAGAGAGGGGGGAGGGAGAGAGAGGGGGAGGGAGGGAGGGAGGGAGGGAGGGAGAGAGAGAGAGAGAGAGAGAGAGAGAGAGAGAGAGATGGCTGGCTGGCTTGGGTGGGGGGAAACTTTTGCCTTTCTTTCCTCCCTCCCGTTAAATCCCTCTCCTGCATTCTTAGCCAGCTGCTTCTCTGCACACCCCTCTAATGTCCCTTCTTTGTTTTTCCTTCGCTCCCCACTTAAAATGTGGTTACAAAGCATGGATCCTCAGGATCTTTGCATTGGGTCACCCCAAATTCACCATCAGATCACATAGCATGTCCATGGCTACAGCCTGCCCCCCCAAAAATCACGCACCCACTGTTGCCTGGGGCTGCAATGGTGCAAAAATGTGGTTACAAAGCATGGATCCACAAGGATTCTCAGGATCTTTGCATTGGGTCACCCCAAATTCACCATCAGATCACATAGCATGTCCATGGCTACAGCCTGCCCCCCCCAAAATCACGCACCCACTGTTGCCTGGGGCTGCAATGGTGCAAAAACGTGGTTACAAACCATGGATGCACAGGGATTCTCAGGATTTTTGTATTGGGTCAGCCCAAATTCACCATCAGATCACATGTCTGTGGCCACAGCATGAAGCACAAAAATGATACATCCACTGTTGCATTCAGAATGTTTTTTCCCTTGTTTTCCTCCTCTAAAAACGATGTGCGTGTTATGGTCAGGTGCGTGTTATAGAGCGAAAAATACGGTACTTTCTACTTTAGACTCGCAAAAAGAATTTCTTCCCTTACATGGAACCTAAAATGACTACAAAATTATCATTTCCTAAAATGAGTAATCAAACCAAAATAAAATTGAAAGGAATCTTGTTGAAGCTTACTCAGGCGTAAATTTACATGACAAATTTCCTTGAAAGGGTTTGCACAGAACCAAGAAGATGAGTGGTTGGCATAAAGTCTCAAAGATGAAAAAAAATTAAGGAAACCAGGGGGTCTTGGGCTGATATTATGAAAATGCAGTCTCTTAATGATCCTGTGACCAAACAAATCCAATTCAAAACCTGACCTTGGATAGACAATTGTTGCACATTGAAGTTCTACTTTTGACAAACAATTTGCTTTTACCGGAAGGGATGCTCATTTTCCCTTTGGTCAAACGGTTGTAATACTTCTTAGGGTTACTTTATATTCAAATGATATATTGTCTGCTTTTTATGACCTTTATGAATAAATGTGTTGTGGTGTGTGTGTGTTCATATGTATGTATGCATGCATGTATGTGTGTGTGTGTATGTATGTACTGTATGTACACAAACATGCATCTGGGGGGTGGGGTGCCAAACTGGGTTTTTGACCCAGGTGACAGAAAGCCCAGTTTCACCCCTGCTGGATCCTGCCCTGAAGGCTCACTTGTTCCACAGTGTGCCTCACGCTGCTTTTTTAGGCAGCACTGGGGCTGCTGGAGGGTGACCAGGAGGGGAGGCAGTGACTGGGGTCCCCTGCAGCCCCAGTGCTGTCCAGGGTGCCCCTCCCCCTCCCATTCCTAAGCTACTCTTCCGAGTGATAACAAGTATGCACAGCTCCTATGCATTGCCTCTCCATCACCACACCATAATAAGTTTGCAGAAAGAGATATAATGGGGGAAAGAGACAATAAAGCCCCCTGCCCCCAGGATCTTCAAGGCCTGAATAACTTTCCTAGGCACAATTAAATGGAACACAGCACTCAGATTTAGCCTGCAGCAGAGATCCCAATGGGGGCAATGCAATCTGAACCTGCAAAGCCTAAGCTTCCCTTCACTTTCTCTTCCTTTCTTGCTCAGAGCAACGAGGGAAAGACTGAATCATTTGGTGGAAGGGAAAGGAAAAAACAAACCCAGAAACCACTGCCATCTGAACTTTAATGGCTTAGTTTCTCGTAGCTGGAGGCAGCGGTTCATATGCATTCCAAACAGCGCTTTGAAAGCAAATGTACCATTTTGGAAGCTATTCTACCTGAAAAACAATATATTTCACCTACGTTCCCCCTGCATCCTCGCAGGGAGAACACATCAATCTGAGGGGGGTGGCAGGTTCACACATGCAAGTGAGATGTCTGGGAAGGGAGAGAGTCAGAAGAAGGTTGATCAATCGCAGGTGCAAACCCCCACCTCCCCCCTACAATAGCTTTTACTGGAGGCCCCCAAAGCACTGGGGTTCTGAATGACTGTAGGGTGGGAAGTGATTCAGGAGGATGAATCAAATCAGTCTTCTCTGGTTTTCTTATCCCAAACTCTCCACACTACATGTGTAGGCTCAGCCCTGCCCAGATCTCAAACCTGGCATCTCCTCATGGTCCTTAAGAAGAGCCCTGCTGGATCAAGTCAAAGAAAAGCTTGCACAGAAAATGAGGCAAGACAGAGGCTGCTCACCTATTACACACATCATGCTGCAGCAAAACTTCCACAGAGCAATTTTCTGTAAGGCACAGGTGATGCATGTGCATATGTCTGGCTCCTGTTGGAGTTTTGTAAATATATTGCAGCTGTGTGCAGAAAGAAAAAGAAAAAACTGGTAAGACTGCTGGTTGAAAGGATAAAGAAAACCCAAGGTTTATCGTTCATGACAAACTAAGCCGTTCTGCATAAAGGTTTTATATGTGGCCAGTATGGAGTCAATAAGTGAAAACTAGCACATGCAAACAACAAATACTGACTAAAACCCCAGTGCTTTGGGGGCCTCCACGGAAAGCTATTGTAGGGGGGGAGGTGGGGGTTTGCACCTGCGATTGATCAGCCTTCTTCTGACTCTCTCCCTGTCTCCAAGCAGTGGCACCATCTGAGGGGGGGGAAGGCAGTGTCACCCCCAAAAAATTCAAAGAGGGGGTCAGGCCTGTTATGTATGGGAAAATAAATTTTGATGATATGCGAAGAAGCAGAGTAGCTTTCAGCTAGAAAGCTAAGTAATTTTTCTAGGTGATTGATAGCTTCTTTGTAAAGACTATACAGTGTCCAGACTCTTTGTATTCAGAAAAACTTTGCTTTCATAAACATATAACTGATAACAATATATTTATTCAAACATGGGTACGTTCTCACTTGTAGATGGAAGTCTTCTTCCTTAGACTTATAAAGAAAACTGTGGTGAGACTTGCACCAGAGTTTTACCTCACTCAGGCCTTACAGCTTCTTATAAGAGGTTTTAACTTTCGCCTCAGCAGTATTTTCTCTGTTCCTTACAGAGAGCTCCTGCACAGGTTTCTCCCAATTAACGTTTAGGGATCTTCCTCTGTATGTTTCACTTCAGACAGATCACACCGACACAACACTGCCCTCAGCAGTATCCAGAGAAGCCTCTCAGCAGCCATTCTCCCTCACACACAGAAAGAGGACAGAGAGCAATTAAAAACAACAGTTACTGGAATAACAGTCACAACAGAATGGAATGCGTGTCACATGTGACTCAGTCAGCCAATCACATGAGAGCTACTGCCAGAGGGGGGGAGGGAACCCATGTTAAAAGTACATAGTAATTTAACACAAGTAAACATTCAAATTTCAGGAAATTCAATCATTATCCTTAACAGGGCCCCTTCAATATTCTGCAGCCTGCTTTGGGCCCCCTTGGGCCTTCCTGTAGCTGTGATGGGGTCTGTCAGACGGAAGGCCACACCAGCCTGCTCAGCATCAGGAGACGTGCCTGACGTCACATATCACTTGTGTGCACCAGGTCCCATCAATTGTGGGGGCCTGTGCCAGGAAGGAGATTCAGGGTTGCCACTAATGAGCCCTGTTAGCTACACGTAGGGCTGCTCAGGAGAAGGGGGAAGAATGTGGCAACATCTCCCAGATCAGGGCCTGGTTGAAAGCCAGTAAGTGGTGGAGCCCCCAGCTGCTATATAAGCTCCCAGTCTGGGCTGCTCCGTCACTGATGCAACAGCTCTCTTGCAAACTTTAGCCTGCTAGAAAAAAGAGCAGGGTTTATCCTTGGCACAAGCTGATATCTACCATTAGAGCAGGACTTTGAGGCAGTAACCCAGGTCCAGGATCAGCAAGAGCCTGCCACCACCCCCTGCATATAAAGGAGCAGATGAATGTAAGACAATTAACACTGTTGTCTTTGGGTATTCATTTGCCTCCATCTTATAACAGAAGTAACTGTTTTTGAGTCCCACTCTAGAACCATAGAATTGTAGAGTTGGAAGGGACCCAGGGGTCATCTAGTACAACCCCCCGCAATTCAGGAATTTCAACTAAAGCATCCATGGTGCATGACATCCATTACAGATGATCAAGTCTCTGTAGGAGGCTTGGATGAATTTCCCTCTCATTCATTTTTCCAATAAGGAATTCATCCTCCCACTGGTCACCCAAGTACCAGGAACAATGTATTGGGGAGAGTGTCAGAATGGCAATGATACTGAGAGCATGTTCTTGGGCATAGAGACATAGCCACCTTATGCTGTCAGAGCACTGGTCCATCTAACTATGGCAGCTGCTCTAAAGAAGCAGGATGCTGGTTTTAGATGGAACTTTGGTCTGGTCCCTCAAGCTGCCGCTTATGTACTACCCATGATTGTTATGTTCTGCCTGCACTATCAGAGGCAGTACATCTCTGGATGCCTGTTTCAAGGGGAATTCTGTTGAACTAAAGCTCTGCTTTGTGGCCTCCCATAGGCATCTCACTGGCCACTGCTAGAACAGGAAGTTGAGGGGGTGGGTGGCTCTGCTTATATTCCTTTCTGTTCTAGTGACCAGTCGTACAACTCCAACACTGTTTTTGCAGTGGCTGTCAAGGCCAGCTGTCAGGGTGCCAGGCAGAGGTTTTCGCCAGGAACTGGACCTCGGGTCTTGTCTATGCAGTGTAGGTGCTATCCAACTGAGCAACAAGCCCTCCAAGAGCAAGTTGAAATATATGCTTTGTATGGTTTGAGGAAGGGAGTGTGTGAGAAGGGATGGACAGTCAAATAGCCAGTCCTTTGAGGGGGTGAGACGTCAGCTGCATAAGCATAATGGCTCCGTGGTGTTGCCCTGGCAACTGTAGCCTCCAAGACGATGCAATCAAATTTGGGGAAGAATGAAATGAGAAATGACAGAGGGGACGGGAAACAGAGATATAGCGCATGCAGGCTGCCACAGAACAGATTCAGGCAGCGAGACATTATTCCAAGCAATTACACTAAGCATCATCTTGTATTTGCCAGCTAATTACAGAATATTATTTGGAGCCCACTGTCCATCCGTGCCAGCTGCCCCTTGCTCTCTGGGCTTCGTCAAAGCCTAAGGAATGACATTCTCATTAACCTGACTGTGTTTGATCTGTTGCTACATCTCCACTTGGCACAAGCCCAACTAGAACCGAGCTGTCCCCTTTGTAACACATTGCCACATCCTCTGCTGGTTCTTCTCCTGCTACCCCCTTCTTCCTAGTGCACAATTTGTACAAAGAGAGGGCCCGGTGTTATGGGGAAATCACACCCTTTAGATCTGAAATCTCTTCCCTCAAATTAAAAATATTCAGGGAGCTGGGTGGGGTCACCCAGTGATGTGGTCCTCAGTACATGCACAGGAGCCATCTTTAATATTAATTCCCTCAATCCAATGCTGAACAGAAGCACTGGAAAGATACCTCAAAGAGGAACCCCATAGAATCCATATTAAGGCTTGCCTGTTTCTCTGCACATGCATGTATGTGCAGATGCATGTATGTACTGGCTGCTGGAAATGGGCTTGACTTCTCTCCTGACCCTCTGTTCTCACAGCGTGGATTCACTGGGTTAAGAATCAGAGAGCACACATCTGACATTAGAAATCTTAGAACCCTTGTGGATCAGGCATGCTCGCCAGATACCTATGGGAAACCCAGAAGCAGAACCTGAGTGCAACAGCAAATCTCCCCCCTTGTGATTCCCAGAAACTAGTACAGTCATACCTTGGTTCTCGACAGGGTTGTCTTAAGCATATCCGACACCATGGTGCAAAGCTCCCTCCGGTGCCCCCCTCCCCGTTTCCAAGAGTTGTCCACCTTTTTTTAGGAAGGGCAGCGCTGCCAGCGGGGCTGGAAGAGGTGGGCAGCAGCTGGAGGGCGGCTCCTCTGGTGGGGAAGAGGCAGAGGCTAGATGTGGCGCATCCCGGCTCAGTTGGCCACTTCATGCCGTGGTAGCCACGACAGATGGAGGCTCCAGGTGCAGCGCTGCTTTGGCGTGGCATGGCGGAGGTGGGCGAGGGTGGCAAGCTGATGCCAGGAGGTGCCATGTCCAGCCTCCGCCTCTTCCCTGGTGCCCTCCAGAGTCTGGCACCTGGCGCCCTGCGCCACTAGCCTCTATGGGTAAGATGCCCCTGGTTCTCAAACGCCTTGGTACTTGTCCATTTTGACTCCCAAATACCACATTTTGACTCCCAAATGTTCCAGTTTGCAAATGATCTTTGGAAGCTGAATGCCCAGCGCAGCTTCCGTGGCTTCCTATTGAGTGCAGGAAGCTCCTGCAGCCAATCGGAAAATGGGCCTTGGTTTTTGAATGTTTCCAGAAGTCAAATGGACTTCTGGAACGGATTCTGTTCAAAGCCCAAGGTTTTCATCCCTCCCCCCCCCCATTTTTTTATTGCTTTTCCACATTTATAACAAATATAACATTAAAAAACACACAAAAGAAAACACATTACAATACTAAAAAGAAAAAGAAACAAAAATATAAACACATGTTACTTGTAAAACCCAATTTGTCTTTCATTGTTAACTGACTTCCTCGAATTTCCCCAACTGAATATCATTGTATCACCTTGTAACAGCTCTCCAAAATCATTTTTCTAATAAAATTAACTCTTCAATTTACTATCTTCTCTTTTCTTAACAATCTAAATCCATATTTCTTTACAATTTATTCTTATTCTAATTTTAAGCCTATTTGATACTTCTAATTATCTTATGTTACAATATTTGTCTAAATAATCTTTAAATTTCTTCCAATCTTCTTGGTACTCCTCTTCTTTCTGATCACGGATTCTTCCAGTCAAGTCGGGCAGCTCCAAAAAGTCCAACATCTTCATCTGCCATTCTTCTATCATTGGTATTTCTTGTGATTTCCAATTTTTGGCTAATAAAAGTCTTGCCGCTGTAGTGGCATACAAAAACAATCTAACACCTTTTTTGGGCAATTCCAATCCTATTATTCCAAGTAGAAAGGCCTCTGGTTTCTTAATAAATGTATTTTTCAACATTTTTTTCAACTCATTATAAATCTTTTCCCAGAAGTCTTTCACCTTGGGACACGTCCACCACGTATGAAAAAATGTGCCTTCTTTTTCTTTGCATTTCCAAAATAAATTATCATTTGTATGGTAGATCTTTGCTAATTTTACCAGCGTTAAGTACCATCTATACATCATTTTCAAAATGTTTTCTTTTAATAAAGGTACGACTGTATCCAGAGGCATACTGCCTCTGATATTGGAGGCAGAGCAAAGCCATCATTGCTCGTAGCCATCAATAACCCTCTCCTCCATGAATTTTTCTAATCCTCACATAAAGCCATCCATGTTGCTGGCCATCACTATGTCATGTGAGCAAATTCTATAGTTTAACTATGTCCTGTGTGAGGAAGTATTTTATTTTGTCTGTCCTGAATCTTACACCATTCAGCTCCATAGAATATCCATGAATTCTAGTATTATGAAAAAATAATTCCCAACCAGGGATGCGGGTGGCACTGTGGGTAAAACCTCAGTGCCTAGGACTTGCCGATCGTATGGTCGGCGGTTCAAATCCCCACGGCGGGGTGAGCTCCCTTCTTTCGGTCCCAGCTCCTGCCCACCTAGCAGTTTGAAAGCACCTCTAAGTGCAAGTAGATAAATAGGGACCGCTTTATAGCGGGAAGGTAAACGGCATTTCCGTGTGCTGCGCTGGTGCTGGCTCGCCAGAGCAGCTTAATCACGCTGGCCACATGACCCAGAAGTGTCTCCAGACAGTGCTGGCCTCTTAAGTGAGATGGGCGCACAACCCTAGAGTCGGACACGACTGGCCCGTACGGGCAGGGGTACCTTTACCTTTACCTTTTAATTCCCAGCCACATTCTCCATGCCCTGCATAATTTTATACACCCTTATACACATTCCTCATCTAGACTCTAAATTAAAAAGCCCCAAGTGATGTAACTTTTCTTCCTAAGGGAGCTGCTCCTATCCCTTTATCAATTGTGTTGCCCTTTTCTGAACATTTTCCAGCTCTCAAATATCCTCTTTGAAGTGAGGCAGCCAATACTGTATATGGTTTCCAAGTGTGGTTGTGCCATAGATTGTGCTTTGTGGCATCAGTAGTTTCAATCCTATTCCTTGAAAACCCCTAAAATGGAATTTGTCTTTCTCACATCTACTACAACGGTGGGTTGACAGCATCACTGAACTATCCACCACAACCCCCAAGGTCTTATTCCTGGTTAGTCTCTGTTGGTTTACAACCTACAAACATGTATGTGAAATACAGATTTATTTCTTTATTGCCCCAGTGTACATCTCTTTGCACTTGCATTGGATTGCATTTGCCATTTAACTGCCTGTCCACACAGTTCTGAGGTCCTTCTGCAGTGTGTTGCTGCTGTGGGAAGTGGCAGGAAAAAGTCTCCTGTATGGTTCTAGAGCAATTTTGGAAGTCATGCCTGATTCAGGCAGCCCAGCTAGGATCATGAAAATAAATGGGGAAAGGGAAGCTCTGGGCTCATCCACATATATCTTTGCCATGCACTTTCTAGACACAGGTCTGTACTTTCAAGCTTTTCTTTTTGCCCTAGTGCTTTCTGCACCAAAAATGCTCTTTACTGCTGAACTGGAGCAAATGCCAAACCATCGAAAATCCGAATTGCTATTTGCTCCAGTTCAGTGGTAAGGATTGGGTTTTTGTGGAGAAAGCGGCAGGCCAAAAAAACCCCAAAAACAACACACTCAGACATTAACTAGGAAAGTGCAGGCCTGTGCCTAGAAAGCCCTCACTGAGCTAGTGAATCTGCTAGTGGCTTTAAAAGTCAGGGAGAAGGCTGGCCATGGGTATTATATATATATACAGCAACCCATACAGTTTTCAGAATTTGATGTTACTGTTTAACCCTCTGGCAATCCTGAAGATTATCCTAAATCTACTAAATTGGGTAGGGGAGGGGGTAATCACAGGCGATCACTCCCTCATCTGCTGCAAACCCAAGAAATTGATGAGTCTGTAACTGCTACAGCCAGATGGCTTGGAATGGGCATTTACTGTTCTGCTGCCTCCATCACTAGATACTGACAGCCCTTTATCCCAGGCCTAGAGTGTTAATCCCATCACCTTCTGTGGCTTCGGAATAATTTTTCCCCTAGTGCACAAACCTCTCAGATACAAATTCTTCCCTCTTGCCACTAGTAACAGAGAATGTGTCAGGGGAGGGGGAGGGACATGCCAGGAACTGAATTAACCTGGCAGGGGTCCAAGACCTGGTGATGGGGGGTGGGGGAGAGGTGCCTGTGGCACTTGGACAAATGTAAAGACTTTGGGTTTGCAAGCAAGGGAAATGGCAGACATACATGGAAGAATCTGCTTTTGCCAGCTGGGACACAGGGAGGCAATCTTAATTTGATCGCTTGCAGGCTTAGCAGCTCAGCAGAAGAAAATCATTGGAAAATCCATCCAGTGCAGAAGTAATTCTCATCATTAGGAAACACGATAGGCTTGTGGTGTCTGCAGTGCTGAGGCAGGTGCTGTAGACAAAGGAAGGTGCTGGCCATAAATGATGGGATTCTCTTTGTCCTTTTATCTATCTAACTGTTGCCTTTCTTCTTTTACACTTTGGGAGAAACTGCTCCTGCTGGAATTCTCCCTGCTCTGTGCAGCAATGATGCATGCAGCAGGCATCCCTCGTATTGGCTTTGGAAGCCTTAAGTAGCCTGCAATGCATGCTAGACTACAAACTGTCTGCTGGACACTGTAAGAGGTCTTGTCCCGGAAGGAAACACAGGAAGTTGCCTTATACAGACTGTTGGTCCTTCAATACTGTTAGCAGTAGAAGTAGGGAACTCCAGGCCTCCAAAAACTCATTGCAGCCCACTCCTCTCTCCAAAGGCCACACTTCCTCACTGTTTTGAACCCCAAGTGTTTTTTGCCTGGGTGGAAGATAAAGAGCTGCATGGGTGTGTATAGAGACCAGCCTACTATACCAAGGAGGGGTGTCATTCCTGGCTCCACTTTTGACTCTTACCACTCATTAGCGGTAGAGGCAGGATGCCCAGAAGGAAATGCGGCCCTCAAGTTAAAAGGTACCCCACTTCCGCTTAACAGTATCATCAACTATCATAGCTAGGGGTTGTTGTTGTTGTTGTTGTTTAGTCGTTTAGTCGTGTCTGACTCTTCGTGACCCCATGGACCAGAGCATGCCAGGCACTCCTGTCTTCCACTGCCTCCCGCAGTTTGGTCAAATAGCTAGGGGTAGCTCTGCTAATTGCACAGTAACTTGGGTGTAAGTGCAACAAAGGAAACTTCCTTCTACCAAACCAGATCATTGGTTCATCATCACTCTTGACTTTTCTTATAGCATCCTTCCCCAGCCTGCTGCCTTCCACAGTGAATCACAAAATTCTAAAGCGGAATAGGACTCCAAGTGTCATCTAGTCTATCCCTTGCAATGCAGGAATCACAGGTAAAGAATCTCTGACACATGGCCATCCTACCTATGTTTAAAGACCTCCAGTAAAGGAGAGTCCATTTATGTAGACATTAAAAAAGCATTGGGGACAGGATGGTATCTTGTCGCAACCCACAACACAGCTGCCCAGAAGCCGAAAGACAATCACCCACTGCTGTCCTACAGGATCAGAACCACTGTCAAGCAGTGCCACCAATACCCATCCTCCTAAATTGGCTCAAAAGGGTACCATAGCCAATGGTATTAGAAATCATAAAGAGATCAAGTAAGAATAACACAGTCACACTCCACCTGTCCTCCTTCCAATAGTGGTCATCCATCCACGCAAACAAGGCTAATTCTGTCCTATAATTAGGCCCAAACCAGGATCAAAATGGGTTGGGATAATTGATTTCATCCAAAAATACCTGCAACTGTTCCATCACAATCCTCTTGATCACTTTTCTTAAAAACAGAACATCTGGAAGGCACCTAGCGAGTCTAGTACAGTGGTACCTCGGGTTAAGTACTTAATTCGTTCCGGAGGTCCGTTCGTAACCTGAAACTGTTCTTAACTTGAAGCACCACTTTAGCTAATGGGGCCTCCCACTGCCGCTGTGCTGCCAGAGCACGATTTCTGTTCTCATCCTGAAGCAAAGTTCTTAACCTGAAGCACTATTTCTGGGTTAGCGGAGTCTGTAACCTGAAGCATATGTAACCTGAAGCATATGTAACCCGAGATACCACTGTAGTCTGACTAGGACCAGAGCTTTAGGGTTTCAGAACGAAGTCTTTCCCATCTGTACCTGATGATACCAAGACTGAGGCTGGGGCTGCATACTCACTAAACACTTGAGGCATGTTTAAAGCATGCTTCCCTATTAAGTATAGTGATTTAATTTACTGAAATTGGGAATGCTTAAATGCATTACTGTGTCTTTAATTCTGGAACGTTCCCCAGTTGCTCTCATGAGATTGGTTAACTCTGGTCACATGGTGGATATCTTATTACATTCTCCATTATGTTTTGTGTTTAATGACTTGACTGTAATGGTTCCATTTCCATGAACACAGAAGAGGAGACAGTGTTAAATAAGTGTCTCTAAATGCAATAGAGGTAAGGAATGCCAATGTTTCTGTGTGAAGGTATGTGACAGAAAGATGGACAGAAGTTGATGTTCTCCCAAAGAACCAGTAAGGAGAAGTCTTCTGGAAGGAGAAAGTGGGAACGTCTCAGAAGGAACTGCATGGCCTGGCTGGGTCATGTGCAGAAGTCTGGAAAGAGAGAAATACTGTACACCATTTGTTTGAAGGTTTAAGGAAGAAGCTGTAATCTTCAACTAAGAAAAAATAAGCCCAAGCTTGTATAAGCATGTGAATGTAAATACTTTGCATATATTCTTCTTTAGCTATATGTTATGCAAGTAATAGCTTTTGAATATCTTAACAAGTGTTAGGACATTGTTTTAGTTTCAAGAAAAGAGTCAGTATTGCACATGATTTGGCTTCCTAGCTGCAGTTTAGCTACTCTGCCTAAATAATCCTGGGAACGAATTTGTTAAGGATGCTGGGAATTGCAGCTCTGTGAGGAATACTTTTCTCCTAGGGGTGTGTGCTTTCAATATATGGTGTGTAGACAGCCTGAGACGTTCTTCATTCAATGGTATGCACATCTATCTGGCAGAAGTACTTGCTTCTAAGTAAACATGCAAAACAAGTCTACTTTAAGTCCCTGGTTGTCCTGAGGGGTAGCAGACTTTGGGCCTTAAAATTTCAGCAGTGCACTGTGTGGTGCCTAAATTTGGCGCCCCCTGCCTCCATCTTCCATTGTTCGTTGTTGCTGCAGCGCACTGCAGCGCTGTCTTGGCTCAGTGCCCAGTGTAGGCAAACCAGTTGCAAGTTCCTAAATTCACTAATGCCCTAAGGACAACAAACCACCCAACCAACAATGGCAGTTGTATTCTAAAGTGTATAGCCTACTATCTAGCCAATAAATAGAGAGAAACAGACAGGGACTGGAAATCTCAAATCCTTAGTTAAAACCTTTGGGATTTCTACCTCCACCACTACCATCTCACACTTTCTCATGTAGCATTCCCAAAGCAAGCCATTTTTAAAATAGTCAAATACTTTTGGATAGCATTTAAAAAACAAAAACAAAAACAGATCAATAACTCGATGCAGGCCAGACCACTTGAGTGCCAGTTCTTTTCTTTTTTTATAGTAATAATAAAAAACCCTGCTGCCCAATAATGGAAGGAGGAGGAAACGAAGATGGATCTCAAGGGACACTGTCAGGTTTGGTGTTTCGTTTCTCTCTCTCTCTCTCTCTCTCTCTCTCTCTCTCTCTCTCTCTTTCTCTCAGAAGAAAAATCCAGGATGAAAAATTCCACAATTCATTTTGCCAATAATGCTAACCATTCATCATCCCAAACAGAAAATCTAATGTCCTGAAACTGTTTTTATTGCTTTCGCGTCAGGTTCTTGTTTGCTTTCATCCATCGTATTTATTTAAATAAAAGCGGCTGTGATGCTTTTTCATCCACAATGTTTTAAAAGATGTTGGTGTTTCACTGGGGGGGGGGAGGTGTGTAATTAATGGAACAAAGCGCTAACTGCCCTCTTTGGTGCCCTCCCAATAGGCTTCTTCATTAAGCCCTGGTTGTTCTTCTATAATTATGAGGCCTGTGCATCTATCTGTGTGTGCACTTTTTTTTTACCACCTATCCAAGTTAATTAGCTGTTTCCACTTCTCTTTCTCACTCCCCTCCCCTCCATCTTCTCAAGTGGCTCTTAGGACTCAATGGGAGTAAACAGTTCTCTCTCTCTCTCTCTCTCTCTCTCTCTCTCTCTCTCTCTCTCTCATATCTTATCATCACAACTAACCTGCAAGGTAGACTAAGCTGGCAGGTGGTGTCTTGTCCATTGCACCATAGGTGTGCAAAGGTGTGCTGAAACCATGGGTTTGTCTGCATTCAGTATAGTATAAACCTGAGGTGGGGAACCTGCAGTGCTCCAGGTGTCATTGGACTCCAGCTTTCATCAGCCTCATACTTCATAGCCAGAAGGGACGCCGGTGGCGCTGTGGGTTAAACCACAGAGCCTAGGACTTGCCAATTAGGAGGTTGGCAGTTCGAATCCCTGTGACGGGGTGAGCTCCCATTGCTCAGTCCCTGCTCCTGCCAACCTAGCCGCTTGAAAGCATTCCAGCGGGAAGGTAAACAGCGTTTCCATGTGCTGCTCTGGTTTGCTAGAAGCGGCTTAGTCATGCTGGCCACATGACCTGGAAGCTGTAAGCTGGCACCCTCGGCCAATAAAGCGAGATGAGTGCCACAACCCCAGAGTCGGTCACAACTGGACCTAATGGTCAGAGGTCCCTTTACCTTTACTTCATAGCCAGTAATCAGGAATGTTGGGAGCGGGTGTCCAACCATTCTAGAGGGCCACAGGACAGTAATCGGTCTACACACAGCAGGAATGGGGTGAGCCTTAAAATTGGCGGGCACTAAGGAAATCAGCCCTGAGTGCTCACTGGAAGGACAGATCATGAAGCTGAGGCTTTTGGCCACCTCATGAGAAGAGAAGACTCCCTGGAAAAGACCCTGATGTTGGGAAAGATGGAGGGAACAAGGAGAAGGGGACGAGATGGTTGGACAGTGTTCTCGAAGCTACAAACATGAGTCTGACCAGACTGTGGGAGGCAGTGGAAGACAGGAGTGCCTGGCGTGCTCTGGTCCATGGGGTCACGAAGAGTCGGACATGACTAAATGACTAAACAACAACAACAACAAAAATGTCAGTTGGGAAGGGGGATAGGGAGTATCCTATAACCTACCAAAGTTACACTTCCTGCCATAATGTGTGAACCAAAATGCAGCCATCGTTTGAAATTTACACTTTCCTGAATATTGCAGTGCAGCTCCTCATCCCAAACCTTATGTACAAAAGTGTGTATAACTGAGGAAAATTGTGCATAAAAATGTTGATGTTAGTGAAAATAACATACAAAAAATGCAGTATTTTAGGGGAAATTATTTGCAAAAGAATGTGTGTTAAGCAAAATTTGCTTATATGGATGTGTTCATTAGGTGAACTTTGCACTAAATGCTAAGAAATCTTTATTAATAAAAAAAAATGCTGCAGACATGTGGAGGAGTGAATATAAGATTGGGAAAATGAAAACCAAGAGAACCAAAATTGACAGATCCATCCATTCCTACCTGAAAGAGGGCACGCCACTCTAGATCAGGGGTCAGTAACCTTTTTCAGCCGTGGGCCGGTCCACCATCCCTCAGACCAGGATAGTGGGCCAGACTATTTTTTTTGGGGGGGGGAATGAATTCCTATGCCCCACAAATAACCCAGAGATGCATTTTAAATAAAAGCACACATTCTACTCATGTAAAAACACCCTGATTCGTGGGCCGGATTGGGAAGGCAATTGGGCCAGATCCGGCCCCTGGACCTTAGGTTGCCTACCCCTTCTCTGGATCCCTGATCAAGACTTCTCTACACTGCAACATTTTGTTGCAGGTCACACTTGTGCTTTACACAATCACATGCTCATGCACTCATGTGTGTGTGTGTGTGTGTGATATATACCTACCTCAGAGCTCTAAGCAGCATTGGATGACTGAATTTCTCAAGTATTCTAATTTCCCATAATGCCCCAGTGCAACACTGTGTCGGGAGCATTGTGGGAAGTTTAAATGGTGGCTGGACTCAATTGCATGGTGCTGCTGCTTCTGTCCACAGCCAGGCACTAACTTTGAGGGGAAAGGATGCCCCTGGGGGGAGGGGGAGAGGCTTGATTAGACAAATGGATTATCTTTTGTATTGATATTCTAAGGACTATGGGGGTTTTCTTCTGGATTTCATTTATTTATTTTTTTCCCCTATTTGATTTTGCTGTTAGTAAAAGGGGGAGAAATTCAATTTAGTTTGCATGTAAAGGCGAACTGACAAATGCACACTTTTCAAAACAATATGCAGACCGAAACACAGCAAACCTACAAAATTCTGAATACCAATTACTGGAAACCACAGAAGGGGAAAGGGCTCTTGTGCTCAAGTCCTCTGAGAGGAGCACTCTCATAATTTTCTTATGTTCAAACTTCCTGAATTCTGTTATGCAGTTCCTCAGCCAAGTTATGTCTATGAAAATGCATATACTAAAGTGTGCATACATTAGTGGAAATAGCATATAAAACGCATTGTATTGGGGGGAAGTGCTTTGAAAAAATATGCACATTGGGCCAAATTGCATACAAATGAAGAAAAATTAACCTTGGAATGCTGATGATCTTTCTTTAAAAAAAATCTGCACATTGATATTGTAATGTGGAAGACTGGGGAGAAATAAGAAAGTGAGACAAAACCAAAATGGACAGATTCACCCATCTTTGTTTATTGCAAATCACGCAGCAAATTTCATTATATGAAACATCTAAACAAAGAAAACGTAAATAAGGTCCCTTGTTCTTATTTTTGTTTTCAGACCATTTCCACAGCATCCTTTGCTTCCTCAAAAGCCTTAAACACACTGCAGTCAAGCTATTCCTCCTCTCTTCCCAGCACCCTGTCCCTGCCCCACAATGCCTGCTAGTTCCCACTGGGTTGAAAAGCAATAAAAAGTCAAGAAGAAGTATAGCCTCCCCTCTTGTCTTTGTCATGTGGATGAATAGCACAGCACAAAGCACTGAATGCAATCAGTTCAAACAAACTTGCTGCTCCAGAAAAGTACATCTTTGCAGTGCCCGGTGTGGCTGGCTGGGGTGGAGGAAGGCTGCTGTGTTTTTGCATTCCGAAGAACTTTTGCTTACAAACTCCCAATGACAAGGTCACAGTTGGGATCTTCCATGTTGACATAGGGCTTCATGTTGCTTCTGCTGCTTTTATGTTTCTTTGTGTCACAGAAACAAATCTAGAAAATGGTAACTTGAAATCAGGATACCTATGAACATTTCAGAGAATCTGGCATCATAACCTCAGGGTGGAGAGGTGTTGTTGTTTAGTGGGTTTATATAACACCTATCTGCCAAGGAGCTCGGCAGTCTACAATTTAAATACAGAAAGAAAAAGAATATATAAGCCAAAGATTGACAAGAGTCCCCTCATACCAACTGGTAGTGGATGCTCTGCGTGTTCCCTGACCCCCTTCTGTTAGGACACAAGGGAAAGTGAGAGAGCAGCTGCCACAACAGTTATTTCAAGCTGTTGGTGGTTCTGGCAGCAGCTGATGTTATGTGTGCTCCCTGACCTGGGCTCACTTAAGAAGAGCCTTTGCTGGATCGGACCAAAGCCCCATCTAGTCTAGCATCCTGTTCCCATAGTGACCTACCAAATGCCTCTGAAAAGCTGACACTCTCCCACTCATTCCTCAGCATTGCACCTCTGCTTCTGACATTCATTCTGCCAGTTCACTGCTGCAAACCAAGACAGAGAAGGGGAGAAGCAACATTGACCTTGCTACCCATGACAAAGCTGTTTTTATATATAAAAAAGGCCCCTTACTATTTTGCATCCTCAGATATATTGATTGAATCTCTCTCTCTCTCTCTCTCTCTCTCTCTCTCTCTCTCTCTCTCATCTTTTCCTTCCTTCCTTCCTTCCTTCCTTCCTTCCTTCCTTCCTTCCTTCCTTTGTTTCTCCATCTGTCTGTCCATCTTCCTTCCCCACATGCTTTTGATTGGATCCACAGATCAGCCCATGTGCACGTGTATGGGATACAGATATTTAGATATGAAAGCAGCCTTGAACCCAAAGTTGTTCAGGGATTTTAAAAAAACAACAACCAGGCTTTGAGATCAGTGGTTAAAATCCATGATGTTTGTAAAGGTTCATCCAATTATAGAAACTAGCCCACTGAACAGGGACGCGGGTGGTGCTGTGGGTTAAACCACAGAGCCTAGGACTTGCCGATCAAAAGGTCGGTGGTTCGAATCCCTGTGATGGGGTGAGCTCCCATTGCTCGGTCCCTGCTCCTGCCAACCTAGCAGTTCGAAAGCACATTAAAGTGCAAGTAGATAAATAGGTACCGCTCCAGCGGGAAGGTAAATGGCGTTTCTGTGTGCTGCTCTGGTTTGCCAGAAGCGGCTTAGTCATGCTGGCCACATGACCCAGAAGCTGTACGCCGGCCCCTCAGCCAATAAAGCGAGATGAGCCCGCAACCCCAGAGTCGGTCACGAATGGACCTAATGGTCAGGGGTCCCTTTACCTTTACCCTACTGAACAAAAGTAACATTTACATTTATTGCTTTTCTCATTTTTGTCTCTGCCACTGCCCACCACTGGTATGTGGCCCTTGGAAGGTTGTCCAGAAGAGAATGTGTCCCTCAGGCTGGAAAAGGTTCCCCACACCTCCTCTAGCCTCCACAACACTTTGCAGCTCTGAGTATCTGGCCCCAGCATTATGACTTGCTCCTCTCAAACTTCCCCCTCTACTCATGCAATGAGGCTAAGGCAGAATAAACTAAGCTATTTCCCAGAGAACAGAGCAATTACAAAGAAAAGAGGGATCCTGCCCCCGCCCCCCACAGCCACTGTCTGGCAAACATCCTAGGACGCAGGCAATAGAAGGCTGATTTTATACAAGGTCTTCCTTTCACAGTGGCTTTGCTATTCATTCTCTGATGTCTGGCTCCTGCCAACACCATGCAGATCTGGAGGTGGGTGGGAAGAGGAAGACTGGAAGGAAGGTGTGGTGCTAGGCAGTCAACTTAAGGTGAGAAGGAATGACTGCAAACACACACCATCAGTGCTTACACACTGGAAAACAGAAATAACCATCTTTGTTTAATATCTTATACCTGGGTCAACTTCCTCCAGAGGAGGCCGTGCCAGATCTAAGATTGTTTCCAAGTGGTCAGTATTTTGCAGGAGGGGTTCAAGAACACATCTGGAATGTCTGGTTGGAGCAATTAAAGTGGATTAAAGTACTCTGTTACCCTGGCAGAAGAAATCCACGTTTTTAAAAAGCAAGCCTTTGTGGTTGATGACATTTTTGTAAATGTGTGTGGGGTGGATGGGTGTTTGTGTGCATTAATTTATTTCCAGGCATTCTTAATATTCAGAATTTCTAAGTGAAGATATTTTTACAAGAAATGTACAAAGAATAAGCACAATAAATGAATGAATAAAAGGCGTGAACACCCGAAAAATGCAGTGCTTGAATGTCTACTGTAATACTGGATAAGCTCTGTTGGTGTGATGCTGATAACACCAAGGTTGCAGGTTTGATTCCCATATGGGACAGCTGCATGTTCCTGCATTGCAGGGGGTTGGACTAGATGATCCTCAGGGTCCCTTCCAACTCAGTGATTCTGTTATTCTATATAGCCTTCCTGCAAGCAAATAAGAAGGCATGTTGTGCCAGATGACTTCTTCATTGAGCATTTTTCCTGAGGTCTGGAGCATAGGAAGCATTCTGAGGTGAACTAGAAAGAATAGAACTACATGGATGTCAAGCCAGGAGGCAGGGTTGACAAATAATCATGGAAACAGGAAAACATCTAAGCTAGGGAACCAGGCAGAGGGCCTTCTCAGCAGTGGCACCAACCCTGTGGAACACCCTCGACCAGATGTCAAAAGAGAAAAACAACTACTAGACTTTTAGAAGACATCTGAAGGCAGCCCAGTTTAGGGAAGCTTTCAATGTTTAATAGACTATTGTATTTTAATATTCTGTTGGGAGCGGGGAAACCCAGTCTGATGGGTGGGGTATAAATAAATAAATTATTATTATTATTATTATTATTATTATTATTATTATTATTATTATTATTATTAATGTTAAGGAAAACCATGTTGCTTAGCCAAGGCTGAGATGGAACAAGAGGCCTTCTTAAACTCCATCCTGTCCAGGAGTCATAGGAGCCAACTCCTAGGAGCTGAGATTCCTTCACCCCCCCCAAAAAAAAAAAATATTTGAGAGGGCTGGGCACCCCCAAATTTGATGGGTATTGCCATTGAAATGGTGTGGAGGGGGCTGCATCTTGTGATCAACTATGTGGAGCAGAGCTTACCTAGGTCCCTCCAATGTTTTATTCAAGTTGGCACCCTGCTAGGAGCATCCAATAGGCAGCCTGTGTAGATGGAGTCAAGCCCAGAGCCCCAAGGCACCTCATCAAGAAGCCATCACTGCCGTTTGATAGCTCACCATATGGGGGAGCTGCATACAGACTCTCCACGGCCACCTTGAGTTCCCTAGATAGAAGGAAAGCAGAATACAGTGGTACCTCTGGTTATGAACTTAATTTGTTCTGGAGGTCCGTTCTTAACCTGAAATGGTTCTTAACCCAAGGTACCACTTTAGCTAATGGGGCCTCCTGCTGCCTCATCACCACCGCTGAGAGATTTATGTTCTCATCCTAGGGCAAAGTTTTTAACCCAAGGCACTACTTCCAGGTTAGCGGAGTCTGTAACCTGAGGTGTTTGTAACCTGAGGTTGTTGTTTAGTCGTTTAATTGTGTCCGACTCTTCATGACATCATGGACCAGAGCATGCCAGGCACTCCTGTCTTCCACTGCCTCCTGCAGTTTGGTCAGACTCATGTTTGTAGCTTCAAGAACACTGTCCAACCATCTCGTCCTCTGTCGTCCCCTTCTCCTTGTGCCCTCAATCTTTCCCAACATCAGGGTCTTTTCCAGGGAGTCTTCTCATGAGGTGGCCAAAGTATTGGAGCCTCAGCTTCATGATCTGTGCTTCCAGTGAGCACTCAGGGCTGATTTCCTTAAGAATGGATGCGTTTGATCTTCTTGCAGTCCATGGGGCTCTCAAGCATCTCCTCCAGCACCATAATTCAAAAGCATCAATTCTTCGGTGATCAGCCTTCTGGTCCAGCTCTCACTTCCATACATCACTACTGGGAAAACCATAGCTGTAACCATACGAACCTGAGGTACCACTGTATAAAAAATAGTAAGTGGAATTTAAAACCTTGAGTTCTCTGCCACAGGATGCAGTGATGACGTCAGATGGCTTTAAAAGAGGATTAGGCAAATTTATAAAGATGGAGATCTCATCTGCTTATGCCCTGTTTGCAGGCTGGCTCCCACTAGCAATTGTTTGGCCACAGTAGGAAACGGGATGGTGGACTAAATGGACTAGACCTGATCCAGTGAGGATCTTCTTATGTTCTCACTAGCCATGGCAGTTAAATAGAACACCCACTGTTCAGAGCAGCAGAGCACCAAAATCTTTTCCACAACGGACCACTTGAAAATTGCGTTGTTTTTCGCCTGTGATCTCGAAACTGCTGATCGATGTTGGAGGCATCTCAAAATCAAACGCTCTGAGCTGCACCTGGGTGATTTTTCATGCACCACCCCTTCTCTCTCTCTCTCTCTCAGCTGAGTTTCTCACCACCTTCTATTGTCTCAGGCAGTCACATGACTCCCAGCATAATTAAATATTTATAAGTTCTGTAGCTTTCAGCATTTTTCATTGCAAACTTCTTTCTTCCCCCTCCACTCTTTCCTTCCCTAAAAGATAGAGAGGCATCGTAATGTAAGAATCTCTCCAGAAATGGGCTGATGAATCAGCCATTCAACTTTACGTTATATTCAGCATTTACACAGCGCTTTTGAGTGCTCAGCCCAACACATGTTATTTTGTGTCGTTGCTCCTCGGGATAGCTTCCAAAATTATCCTTGTCCACATTTCTTCCTGTATTTTGTAGCTCAGAATGAAGTGGGAACCAACGTGTTACAAACTATTCCCAAATTGCCACAGTACTACAATCCTTCATGACTTTTCAGTGGTACAGCATTTGCTTGGCTTGCAAAAGGTTCCAGGTTCAATTCCTAGCATCTCCCGGTAGCTCTGAGATAGGTTACCAATTTGAAATGCTAGGGAGCTGTAGTCAGTCAGTCTAGACAGGTAGATGGACTATTGCCATGGCTTGTGATGTCTTTTTAGAATGAAGATTTTGTAGCTCAATGGCAGAACATCTCCTGGTCGTGTAAAATGTTCCAGGTTCAATCCTGCACTGCCGACTTTAAAACCCAAAGTGCTGTTTATGTTTTAAATTTATTTCTATGCCACCTTTTAGGACAAAGCCCATTGCAACAGGAGCATACACGAAAACAAGCATAAGGCAACAGCACTGTTGTGGAATTAATATGCATCCATGCCATTCCTCCTTCCTGGGCTATAAATACTGATCAGGCAGGCAGCAACACAAGGAGCATAAACAAGTGTATCAAAGGGAACTAAAGGACACCAATCAATCCTCCAGTTTTTCAAAACAGACAAGGCCATTCATTGCAGCGTAGGAGGCTGAGATAAATTATGCCTGGCCACCTCCAGTTATTGCCAGGATTCCCTTGGTAACCTTCCATTTTGGTTCATTGCTGGGTTGGCACAACAGAAGAGTTGTGTTAGGGGTAACTTTCTCTTCTTTGACTTTCTCTTCTTTGACTTTCTACTTTCTGCTCTTTAGTAGCCCCCCATTTATGGAATACTCTTCCCAGGGATACTCACCTGGCACCAACTTTGTCACTGTTTCAGCACCAGGCAAATATGTTCTTCTTTTGCCCAATATTTGGACAGCACCAATAATATCATACTATACTGCTGCTTTTTAAATAGGCTTTTGCAATTTTATTGTTGTATTGTTATTATTATTATTTTACTTGCTTATAAATGGCTTTGGGGCTTTTTAGTGGGACACAATACAGTGGTACCTCAGGTTACATACGCTTCAGGTTACATACGCTTCAGGTTACAGACTCCGCTAATCCAGAAATAGTGCTTCAGGTTAAGAACTTTGCTTCAGGATGAGAACAGAAATCGTGCTCCGGCGGCGTGGCAGCAGCAGGAGGCCCCATTAGCTAAAGTGGTGCTTCAGGTTAAGAACAGTTTCAGGTTAAGAACAGACCTCCGGAACCAATTAAGTACTTAACCCGAGGTACCATTGTATACAAATTTAATAAATCTGAATCTGCACCTCACATTGCTATGTTTAATTGCAGCTACCACTTGTCACTCTGGTTAATAAGGACAGTTGGAACACAACCAAACCTGTCCTTTTCTGTGCAAAGACACCAATGCAGACAGGGATTCCCCTTCCAAGAAGACCAATAGCCCTGGATATGTTTGCAGAGCAGCAATAGATTTGTGCTCTAGACAGCTCTGTACCTGGGCTTTGAAGTGTAGCTTTGCTGGTGGGGTTTCCTGTGCAGCATCTCATTGTGATTTTCAGGCAGGCTTTTGAAAAAACAAGAGGAAATTAATCCAGAGCTCACTACATCCACCTGGGAGCTGACAAGCCTGTGGGGTCTATTTCTGGCACTTGTCTGCAGTAACAGGCAGCTCCGTGTGTGTTGCATCAGGGGCACACAATGAATTATTTGTTTCACAGGGTTTCCCCCCAGTGAAATAGTGCAGCCTTATTCCCCCCACCCACCCCCTCTAGGTCTGCAATCTTAGTGCTTTCCTCGAACAGGAAGCAAGCTTTATGACCTCCAAACGCTCTCCCCCTCCCACATGTCCTTTGCATGCAGAAAGCTGTAGGTTCCACATAATCTCCACATAAGGCTGGGAGAGGCTGTTGTGTGAAACCCTGGAGGGCCAATGACAGTAAATGTAGACAATAATGAGCTACACTAAACAATGGTTTGATTCAGTTTAAGGCAGCTTCCAGTGCTCCTGTGGATAAATACTGGCCATAGTTCAGTGGTAGCACATTTGTTTAGCATGCAGACTGTTCCAGGTTCGTTCCTGGACTACTCCAGTTAGGGCTGTAAATATCTGCATCCAAAACCCTGAAGGACATCTGCCAGTCAGTGTAGACATTACTGAGCTAGATAGAGCAAATGTCTAAGGCAGATACCTATAGTCCAGCAGACAGACTTATTGGAGGGGGATTTTCAGCTGGTGGCAGAGAAGAGACTGTGACACCATGAGACAGGTGTAAAACCAAACTAAAATGAAGCAAAACTTCTGGGTGTTTTTCCTGCAGGCAGAGTACAAACTGCAGCTTTTTCCTTTTGTAGCCACGGCCAGCTGCAGCCAATTAACCCAGAGCTTACAGAAACTTCTTAAAGGTATACATATGTTTCTGTGCAGAATGTCTCCCAACAAGACTACACACAACTGGTCACCAAAGCCTCATCAATCCACAATAACCCCACCATGATAAGCCCACTCAGCTGCTGCTGCTGCTACTTCACAGGTGTTGTCAGGGGCTTCTGTGCTGCAACTGGGAGACTTTGGGTTTATGTGTGGCTACCCAATGTGAAGAGTCAGAGAGCTGCTTTTTGCAACATCTGCCTAGACTCAGGGTGGGGAATCTTTTTTCAGCTCTAGGGGCCAAGTGCCAGTTGTGGATGGAGCCATATGCAAAAGCGGGGAGATCAATTAATGTGATTGTAACCTTTAATATAAGAACATAAGAAAAGCCCTGCTGGATCAGGTCAATGGCCCATTGAGTCCAGCATCCTGTTCTCATGGTGACCAAGCAGATGCCTGTGGGATACCCACAAGCAGAACCCAAGCACAAAAGTACTCTCCCCACCTCCTGTTTCCATAAACTAGTATTCAGAAGCATTGCTGCCTGCCAACTGTGCAGGCAAATCATAGTATCAATGGCTAATAACCATTAATAGGCCTCTCCTCCATGAATTTCTCTTGTTGGCAGCCATCTGCCTCAAGAGACAATGGAGTGCGCCTCCAGATAATGAAATCAAACTGCTGTATTAGCAACACCGAAGTGACCTCCCCAGGGCGCAACCAAGTGCCCTGTTTTAAGTGAGACAGCCTTGCTGCTCACTTTGAAGGTGTCCTGGGCTCTGCCTTCATCCTGGGGTGCCCTGGTTTTACATGATGGGTGGGCAAGGGCAAGTGGAGATGGGCAAAAGCGTGCAGAGATGGGGTGAAGGGGGTCTCCCTCTCTGACTGCAACAAGCTCCCATCCCCCCTGGTCTTCAAGAATGAGCGGAATAGGAGGGCAGAACAAAGATCAGAGGTGCGTAGACAATATTCCCTATCTTATATTTGTGCATCTGGTTCTTCCTGTCTAGGTGCAGATCCTTACATTTGTCTCTAATGAAATTCATTTGTACATTCAGCTCGGGGCCTGAGGTTCTACACCCCTGATTGAAAGACCAGCCACACAAGATTAAGCAACACTGGAGACAGAATTCTTTTGATACAGCCATAACTTGAGCCCAAGTTATGTCTAATGCTCTCTGTAAATCATACTGCATGTTTCAATACCTTCTAACATTTCTCTGATAAAAATAGGGACATTCTATTTCATAATAATAATTTTACTATTTATAACATACCCATCTGACTGGGTGGCCCCAGTCACTCAAGGTGGTTTCCAACATATATAATAAAACATGAAACTTTTGTTTTTTTAAACAACTTCCCTTACAGGGCTGCCTTCAAATACCTCAGGGACTGGATAGCTTCACACCTTCCAACATTTCTCTGATGAAAATAGGAACATCCAAAGGAAAAATGGGACATTCTGGGATCAAATCAGAAACTGGGACAGCTTCTGTAAATCCGAGATTGTCCCTGAAAATACAGACACTTGAAGGGTCTGTATTTTCACTATGTGGAAAAACAACTTACAAGTTTTCTAACTCTTTCCTATAACTCTGCTAGTGACTCCACATTCCTTATTCTGAACTGCGAGAGTTCACATCTAAAACCATATGTAATTGCTAGTTTAAGCTGTACACATGCTTTCCCTCAAAGTAGCCAACAGAGGGCGTTGGCATCTAGCTGAGCTGAGTCTTCAATGCACAAATACACATAACTGTATATTTTAGACATGCTAGTGGCAAAAACAAGCTAGGCCCTTTTATCATATTTTGACATTTCACTGTTTACAGGGCTTTGCCTCCCTTTCTTCCCTTCAGCCCATGCTTTTAGTAGGGATTGTTTTCTCTCAGAGATGATTTAGGTGGGAGGGAAACAAGAGCTATTTTTCTAGAAAAAGAGGTGCTGCAACTCACTATAAACAACACCCTTGTTCTCTTATAATGGCAATGGCGCCCAAATGAGAGGAGCTGGAACTGAATTCCAGTGAAAGAAAGCTCTGGCTAAAACTCTTCAGCAATGCAGGTCTGATACATACAACTTAGCACAGAGAGAGAGAGAGAGCATGCCAAAGTATAATCTCTGATCCATGCTCTGCTCAACTAAATCAAAAGAGCTACCAAGGCAGACTTGAGGAGAGGAGATGGAAGGAGAGGCTTTCAAGAATGCATGCCAGCACATTAGTGCCTTTGGAATATAGAAAGCTGCCTTCAGAGGTAGATTTGGGTGAGTACAACTGGTTTGCCCACACTGGGCACTGAGCTGAGACGATGCCGCAGGGTGTGCTAGTAAAGGTAAAGGGACCCCTGACCATTAGGTTCAGTCGTGACCAACTCTGGGGTTGCGGCCCTCATCTCACTTTATTGGCCGAGGGAGCCGGTGTCCAGCTTCCGGGTCATGTGGCCAGCATGACTAAGCCACTTCTGGCAAACCAGAGCAGCGCACGGAAACACCGTTTACCTTCCCGCTGGAGCGGTACCTATTTATCTACTTGCACTTTGTGCTGGATTGGCAGGAGCAGGGACCGAGCAATGGGAGCTCACCCCATCGCAGGGATTCAAACTGCTGACCTTCTGATCGGCAAGTCCTAGGCAATGTGGTTTAACCCACAGCGCCACCCGCACCCTTATGCAGGGTGCTCCACAACAATGGAAAACAAAAGAAGGCTGGAGGGCAGGGTAGTGGTTTTAGGCTTTGCACAGGGCGCTGCTGAAATTTTAAAGCCTGAAGTCTACCACTGCTATAATCATCTAGTTCAGGGTTGTCTACACTGACTGGGTCTCCAGGGTTTCAGGCAGCGGGTATGTCCAGCCCACCCTGGAGATACCATTAGGGATTGAACCAGGAACAATCTACATGCAGAGCAAACCATCTACCACTGAGCAGTGGCCCTTCCCCTAAGCCTTAGCTTCATTGACAAAAGACTTTCACTGACATTACTAACCATTTTTGGTGGCCATAATGATACAGCAGCATTTAAGGAGGTGCAAACCTCATTCCTTTTTTGTTGCTGCAAGACAGGTGATCACAAAATATTAGAAAGGCTCTGGGTAAGAATGGCATTGTGTTACAATTGGCAGTGCCAACGCACCCATGAAGAAGAAGAAGAGGAGGAGGAGGAGGAGGAGGAGGAGGAGTTTAGATTATATATATACATATATACATTTTTAAATGGTATTACTTGGTATTATAGGTCAGGACATTAATAGGCAAGATGTTAAATTGTTTTTATATGCAATAACTGTGGCAAGAATATTGTTAGCCCAGAAATGGAAACAAAAAGAAATTCCGACGAAGGAAGAATGGCAGATGAAATTAATGGACTATGCAGAATTGGACAAAATGACAGGAAGGATTCGAAACCTGCGGGATCAGAGATTTACTGAAGATTGGGAGAAGTATATGAATTATTTGAAGAGCAACTGTAATCAACAAATTACATTAGTAGGACTATAAGACATTTTGTAAGGAGAAATATATGAAGTGTTACAAAGTAGAAAAAGATAGAGATATTGGTTATGAGTTTGAAATGTAATATGGAAGATAAGAAATGCATACTGAGAGATTAGATTGGAAAATTTTCAGACAGGATTGATGGAAGTCAAAAATTTGAATAAGATGTAAAAATATGTTTAATTGCTGTTGAAAATGATATGTTAAAAAAACTAATAAAATTATATATATATATATATATATATATATATATATATATATATATGCAGGTTTTGGTGTCCTCGGGTGTCTTCCCGTGTAAAAGTTGGGGTGTCTAGGCGACGTTTCGACGAGGTCTCACTCGTCATCTTCAGGCTGGTGCTTTCGGCTTCTTGTTACTGGAACAGAGCGGGATCTCAATGTTTCAGTTCCTATAAATACTGTAGAGGGGGTGTGGTGTCTAGCCTCCAATGTTCTGGGCAGAGAGGAAGTTCCCAGGCTAGTGTGCCTTTTCTTCTTTTGTTCCTTAATTACTTGAGAGATACCTTGAGTGATTTCTTGAGTGATATCCTGAGTACCACTTAGGTGGGTCATTAGGTGTGGATTAGTTGCTAAAGTCTTTGTGTCTTGACCTCTTGAACTTTGTGAAGAGTTTTCCTGAGAAGATGGCTGTATTGCACTTAGTTGTGCTTTGGCTTGGCTTCGTGTATAGGGGCGAGCTGTGGTTTTGTGGCTTGTGTCAGCCAGATCTGTGTAGGGATTGCAGGGGGGTGCAGCATCCGGAGGTGCCACCATGGATTGGCTACTGGATGGTGTCAGTAATTCATCTGTGGAGAGGGTCTGGGTTTGGGTCTGGTGTGGTTGATTGGTGTTGGCGTTCTGTGTGCCTCTGGATCTGGTGTCAGTTTTTGTGGAGAGGGCTAATTTCCAGATGTCTGGCAAGCGGGATGTGTCGTCACGCTTGTTCATGTTGTGAGGGTGTTTCTCTATCTCGATGGCTTCCATGATTATTCTCTTGTGGTGATGTTCCGTGTTAAAGAGCAATTTGGAATCTGCAAAATTAATTTCGTGTCCTGTTTCTTTCATGTGTTGGAAAAGAGAGGAAGTTTTTTCTTCTTTTTTGACGGCATTCTTGTGTTCTGCGATACGTGCATTTATTCGTCTGTTTGTTTGTCCAATGTACGTGGCTGGGCAGACTTTGCAGGGTATTTCATAGATCCCTTGGTTTTCCAACTGGATTTTATCCTTGGGGTTTCTGAGGATATTGGCTATTTTTTGGTTGGTGCAAAAGGCTGTTTTGATATTGTGTTTATGGAGGATTTTGCTAATTTTATCTGTAGTGCCCTTGATATAAGGAAGGAGGGCCATGCCATTGTTTTCTTCTGTGTCTTGGTTTTTGGGGGGTGTTTCCTTTTGGATTAGCTTCGTAATCCTGTTTTGCTGGTATCCATTGGCAATTAACACATTTGAGAGATTCTGTAACTCAGTTGTCAAGTGGTCTTTGTCAGCCAGGCGTTTGGTTCTGGAGATGAGAGTCTTGGCTACGGAGTTTATTTGTGCAGGGTGGTGGTGTGATTGTGCATGTAAGTAGCGGTTGGTGTGTGTTTTTTTCTGGTAGATAGTGTGTCCTAGGGAGCCATCAGGTTTTTTGTAGATTAGGACGTCAAGGAAGGGAAGTTGGTTGTTGGCTTCTATTTCCATAGTGAATTGTATTTTGGGGTGTAAGTTGTTGAGATGTGTGAGGAAGCTATCCAGTTTTTCCTTCCCGTGTGGCCAAATTACAAAGGTGTCGTCAACATATCTGAGCCAAAGTTTGGGTTTGTGTTCTGACTTGTCTAAAGCATTGGTTTCAAAGTGTTCCATGTACAGGTTTGCGATGACCGGTGAGAGGGGTGATCCCATAGGTGCTCCTTCTATCTGTTTGTATCTTTGTCCATTGTGGATGAAGTACGTGTTGGTTAGGCAGTGGTTGGTCAGGTCCAAGATGTATTCGGGGGGATTGTATTTGTTTTGAATAGCTGTCAAGGCTTCATTAATGGGCACTTGTGTGAAGAGAGATACAACATCGAAGCTCACAAGTAGGTCATTAGGATGTAGGTTTTGCTTCTTTATTGTTTCTATGAACTGGAAGGAGTTTGGTACGTGTGAAGAGATGGATTCTGCATAGGGCTGAAGTTGCTTGGCGAGAAATTTAGCGAGATTTTGTAGAGGTGAGCCTATGGAGCTGACTATTGGTCTGAGTGGTGTTCCTTCTTTGTGTATCTTGGGGAGGCCGTAGAGTTTGGGGCATCTGGATGATTTTTCTCTGGGGATGATTCTTAGCTGGATTTCTTCACTGATAGGAGAGGCTTTTATTTTGGATTTGGTGGTTTTTTCCAGATAGGTGGTGGGATCTGTTTTTATAGGTTTGTAGGCAGGATCTTGGAGTAGCTTTGATAGTTTTGCTTGGTAGTCCGATGTGTTCATCACCACTGTGGCATTACCTTTGTCTGCTGGGAGAATGATTATGTTGTTGTCTTTCCTCAGGTTGGTGAGTGCTTTCTGTTCTTCTTTGTGTAAATTGCTTCTGGGTGGTTTGCTGGAGCAGAGGATGTTGGTGACTTCAAGTCTGATTTTATTGGCTTCATCTGGGTTGAATTTGGTTAGGCTAGCTTCGACTCCGCATATGATGTTTTCCGTGGGGATGCGTCTCGGGGCGACTGCAAAGTTGAAACCTTTGGAGAGTACTTTGGTTTCAGTTGTGGTGAAACGTCGCCTAGACACCCCAACTTTTACACGGGAAGACACCCGAGGACACCAAAACCTGCATTCCTGTACCCGTGAAAATCTACGAAAGCAAATATATATATATATATATATATATATAAAAGAGTTTGTATTATCACTACCCGAAGGAGTCTCAAAGTGGCTAACATTCTACTTTCCCTTCTTCCCCCACAACAAACACTCTGTGAGGTGAGTGGGGCTGAGAGACTTCAAAGAAGTGTGACTAGCCCAAGGTCACCCAGCAGCTGCATGTGGAGGGGCAAGGAAGTGAACCCGGTTCCCCAGATTACGAGTCTACCGCTCTTAACCACTACACCACACTGGATCTCCATGAGGTAGACTGAAGAAGCAGCCTTAGGCAGTGGAATCCCCATGGGTGCCATGCCTTCCCCTTCTGCTGCTGGTGGCTCATGGTGGCTTCTGGTGAGATCTCATGGAACTCTCACAAGAGCTCACTGGTAGCCACTGCCACCACACAATCTTTGTAAGTAGGGCTTCAGGGGTCTGGTGGCTTGGCACCTTCCCATTTTGCCTCAGTTGGTGAAATGGGATTGGCAGTCCCTGATGGAAGGCAAGGTGCCTTAGCAGTGAAGCTGGCTAAAGCTGACTGGCAGGTCTTCAGGCACCAAGTTCAAAAGAAAAAGGGGGAAGGAAAAGAACATATTATCAAACTTGGCCCATGACGGGCAGAGGAGATAACAGTCTGGTCCACTGAGCTATCAAGGTTCCTCACCTCTGGACTAAATAAACCGAAGCTTTGAGGATGGCTGAATGTGAGGATGACTTTGCACCTCACTGTTATACTTTTATTCTATGGTTTAAAAGAGAAGGTAGCCACTGGATTTCACCACCCAAACATGGGACTTTATGGACTGACCTGCTGAGATAAATAAAAGACATCCCTTTCTTACTCAGCAAATTAAACTTGTGAAAGCATATGGGGTTTAGATGCATTAGCATTAGCAGAAGTTTGAACTGTGCGCAGAAATCTCTTGGAGGAATGCACGTTGGCCTGGATGTAATCACAAAGAGAAAAGTTTAAGGTAAAAAATACATGTTAGATAGTAAAGCAGTGGAAGACAGGAGTGCCTGGCATGCTCTGGTCCATGGGGTCACGAAGAGTCGGACATGACTAAACGACTAAACGACAACAACAACAGATAGTAAAGATCCTAGTTCGGTCGAACTGAGTTGGAGATGCAAAGAGCCATGTTTCAGAGAGAGAGAGAGAGAGAGAGAGAGAGAGAGAGAGAGAGAGAGAGAGAGACTAAAGTAAATATGTCTCCTCTCCCAAGGTGTGATTGAGAAGAAAGGCAAGGGGAAGTTAGGAGACATCAGATTACAAGACATCAGATTACCAGACACCAGAAGGAAGGTCAGCATAGGTTAGGTCAGAAAGACAGTCTTGGAAGCTTTGAATTCATCTCTATCTACCTTCTCCCTGAGTTGTATCTAACACTTCCAACAACTCTGACTGATACAGTATCATGCCACTTTAAACAGGGTTGACTTCCCCAAAAGAAACCTGGGAACTGTAGTTTGTTCCCAGTTCTAAAGAGACACCCCTCTCTTCTGGGAATGCTTTAAGAGTTCCCTGGGAATAAGGATGGGTTGTTAAACCACTCTGGAAATTATGAGAGGAATAGGGGTTTCCTAATAACTCTCAGCTCCTGCCAACCTAGCAGTTCGAAAGCACATCAAAGTGCAAGTAGATAAATCGGAACTGCTCCGGCGGGAAGGTAAACAGAGTTTCCGTGTGCTGCTCTGGTTCGCCAGAAGCGGCTTAGTCATGCTGGCCACATGACCCAGAAGCTGTACGCCGGCTCCCTCGGCCAATAAAGTGAGATGAGCGCCGCAACCCCAGTCGGCCACGACTGGACCTAATGGTCAGGGGTCCATTTACGTTTACCTTTAATAATTCTCAGCAGCCTTAAAAAAACTATGCTTCCCAGCAGGGTCCCAACTTAAATAAAATATTGAGGGGCAGGTAAGCCCCACTCCACATAATCGATCACAAGAGACACACACCATTTGAATGACAATGCCCATCAACTTTGGGAGCCCAAGCCCTCTAAAATATTTTATTGGATGGCTGAAGCGACCTGGGCCCCTAGGAGTTCCCAGTATTGTTGGGAGAAGCTATGACTGTTGAAAGTGGTATGATTATGCTTTAAATGAATAGTGCAGATATGGCTTAAGATTGCTATATACCTACATATGTACTGTGAAAATGATGTGCCACATGTTGTTAGGTTTTTGAAATATATATATAAATAAATAAATGGTTCTCTCACTTTTTAAAAAAAAAAGTGCATTACTTATGGATGGCTTTTCTTAACATTTAACCACACTTTTGTGTTCCTGATGGTTTTTTTTTGAAGAGAAGGAATCAACAGTCCTGAAGCTAGGACAAATATATATCTATATACACACACTCACATGTTTATATATAATCACATATACATAAATCTGAGCAGATGGTGTCCGTTGCTTTGCAAGAACGCAGAAATCCTTGGGGTTTGGCGAAGACAGAAGGAAAGATCCTATTCTCAGTACCTTCAAAGGCCATCTTTTGCAGCTGCTGTAAAGACCTGGACATCTCTAGGCATATCATGGAATGCTGGATTGGTCTGAACTAAATTAAAACCAAACATGATAAGCCATAGCTCAGCTGGTGTTGATAATGCCAGGGTTGCAGGTTTGATCCCCATATGGGACAGTTGCATAGTCCTGCAATGCAGGGGGTTGGATTAGATGGTCCTCAGTGTTCCTTCCAACTCGACGGTTTTATGATTCTATGTGGGTCCTGCAACCATTCATTGCAGTGTGGAGTGATGCTGTTCAGGCTCCAGCCAGGCAGTCATACTAGAGATTCCATTATGTTTCCCCTCCTCTTTGTTTCCTTCCCTGCCCCTAAGCCAATGTTCTGTAGCTACTGATCCTGTCCAGTCCTCAAGTTCTCTTTGCACTGGTTCTGCCACCCCCAGCCACTTCCCTTTTTGGTGTCGGTCTCTCCCACCAATACTTTTTGTACCTCTGCAAACCTTGTGTATTCCAGTACTGTTACATCCACTGTGCTTAGCTGGTAGTGAATGAGACTCTTAATCTCAGAGTCAAGGGTTTGAGCCCCATGTTGGGTGAAAGATTCTTGCATTGTAGGGGTGTGGACTAGATAACCCTCATGGTCTCTTCCAACTCTACAATTCTATTATTCTATGTGTAATGGTTCTAGGGGTTGCTCATGCGTAAGTTGTCGCCACACCTGGCTGGGTTACCTGGGTGAACCCTTTCTGTCCGGACAGCCACCCATCCGTGGCTGTCTCAATCGCTGGCAGAATCCGTCAGTGGGCGTTTCTTGAACTTCTTCCAGCAAAGAAGTTCTTTGACGCCGAGTCTCCTCCTACTCTCCCTGCGTGGAAGTCTTCTGCGCAGGGAGGGTGTGGGCAGCAGAGGACCCGTGCTCTCCCCGCTGGTCCCCGGCAAGGAGTCCTGGAGCCCCCTTGCTGATTCCCCCATCTGCCCCCCTTCTCCACTGGTGCTACGCTGATTTCCTTCCCCAGCAGATGGGCTGCCTCTCTCCCTACTGGGACCCTCTCTGGCATCCCTCTGGAGCCTTCCCTCCGCCTCTGGCTCCGATGACAGTTCCCTGACATCCGGATGGCATGGTTTTGACTGCATAAGGACCTACACTCAGTAAATGAATCTGCAGATAGGATTATACAGCCAAAAAAATGGCTCAAGGCCCCATGAGGAGTAAAATGGAACACCGTTGTGGCTGATAGCCAGGGATGATGGGTGTTGTCCAGCGACATTTGGTGGGAGGCCGAGGAAGTTTTATTTAATCCAGGGGCAACCGTCAATGTGGTGGCCTCCAGATGGTGCTGAACATCAACTCCCATCAACCCCAATGAAAAGAACCAATGGCCAGAGATGTTGGGAGTGGCACCCCAACAACATACAGAAGACACTATGCAGACTTGCCCTGTTTTAAGCTATGGGCAGTCCTGCTACCATGGAGGAGACCACAGCAGTTTGCTGCTTGAGACAGAGGCCAATTTTAAATAATTTATTAAAAGACCTTGGCAGGTGTCAAGAGGGGTGTCTGAGGGTTCCGAGCTTCCCATGGGTGACAAATTGGGAAGCCATGTGACATCCAGGCCCAAAGGCATTGTAATGAGGGGGTTTTGCTGCTTCCACCACTACCACCACAATATTGACAATACGGGGTGGGGCAGGACGTTGATGTGCTGTACAGCCACCAGCCATTGTCAAGCTAAGGGGCAGAGGGCAAATGAAGACCCTGAAAAAAGCTAAAGCCTGATACCAGTCTCAGCTGAGAGGGGCCAGAAGACTGCATAACTGAGGATTCCAAATAGATTGGCAATCGACTTGCTAGCTGTGGTTGCTGCTTCACTCGGTGGAACCTGCTGTACTCCATAGGCTTGTTCTATTTTAGCAAAATGAGTATGTATTTAGGGCACACGTTTATCTGCCGAGTAGCATCCTATGGAGAATTCCCTGCTAGCAGATTCTTGCACCCTTGGGTGGCCCAATCTCCTGCAGGAGGAGCAACCTTCTATAATAAGAAAGAGAACGCTCGCTCCATACCCACTCCAGCTCCTCAGTTACCTTTAGAAATCTGCCTTGTGCTGAAACAGATCACTGGTCTATCTAACACAGTGTTGTCTGCACTGACTGGCAACAGCTCTGGGGTTTCAGGCAGGCATTTGTCCCAATCCTTCTCATAAGTGCTGGGTGCTGTACCTTTTGCATGCAAAGCAGATACTCAGTTGCTGAGCTATGATCTTTTCTCCCCAAAACTGACATTTTAAAATGTGTTTGGGTGCATTTTTTTTTATCTACAAACTGCATTGAAAACTTTGGAGTATTGCCAAATCTCAATGATAATTATACCCCAATCCAAATCTTTATTACAGTCATAGACCAGCATAAGATAAAAGCACCTTCATATATAAATAAAATATATTAGATAAGCAGTAAGGGAACTGCAGAAGTAGCGGGTACACATGCTCATACTCACAAATACAATAGACCAACATAAGATTAAAAAAACAACATAAAACATTTAAATCAAACCTTCAATTTTAGACCTGCTGTGTGGCACATACCATCCTCTGACGTATGTCAGTCATAGCAGCACAATATCTGGCAACGGAATATGTTATAACAGGATTTATATCTTGGAGCAGTAAGGAGATACAGTGGTACCTCGGGTTAAGAACTTAATTCATTCCAGAGGTCCGTTCTTAACCTGAAACGTTTCTTAACCTGAAGCGTGCTTTTGGTAATGGGGCCTCCTGCTGCCACTGCACCGCTGGAGCACAATTTCCGTTCTTATCCTGGGGCAAAAATCTTAACCTGGAGCAACCACTTCCTGGTTAGCGGAGTTTGTAACCCGAAGCGTCTGTAACCCGAAGAGTCTGTAACCCGAAGCCTCTGTAACCTGAGGTAACACTGTACAATCATACCTCGGTTTGCAAACGCTGCAGGTTGCGCGTTTTTGGGTTACGGATGCGCTGAAGCCGGAAGTACCGGAACTAGTTACTTCGGGGTTTTGGCGCTTGTGCATGTGCAGAAGCACTAAATCGCGCTTTGCGCATGCACAGAAGTGCCGAATCACAACCCGCATGTGCGCAGACATGGCACTGCAGGTTGCAAATGCTACGGGTTGCGAATGTGCCTCCCGCACGGATCATGTCACAACCCAAGGTTCCACTGTATAGAACTGCCCTGTGTGTCCTGGAAATGTATGTATGATCAGCAGAATAAACCTAACATATATGTTTGTGTAATACTGGCAGTGGAGGAAAACACGTTCATTTGTTTTTATATGTCCAGAGCCGCAGGGGCATTTTCTCTCCTCATAAGGTGTCTTCCTGAAACGACCTTCCTGGATGGCTGAAGGGAGAGGCTGGCAACAAGCCAGAGTGAAAACCCTTTGCTGTTTTGGTATCTCAAGATTGGTTAAATAGGCCATTGGAGAGGTGAGGTACCTACTGGTTTCACTGATAATGAACTTTGGGGACCTAGCTACATATATCTGACTGACATTCTACAAAAACCAGACACTGTTTAATGGTTTCTTTGGCCTGTTCATAGTCTATGCCGAGTAAAAGCTGTGGGGTAAGACCTAGAGTTAATATTTTGTCTACCACTGCTGGTTTCCATGTCGTTTGAAAGTTGTCTTTTATAATTAGTAGGGCAAGGTCATGTGAGTAAAAGGATAGTCCCTGTGAGAACAGAATGCTGCACTAGCAGGGTCCTTTGGTCTTAGTAGCGGACACTTCCAATGTTGTTTCCCCCATCAACAAGATGGTAACAGCAGTGTCCTAGTTTAAAGGTGTCAAGGCCATTCCCCCATGCAGTGAGGTAAGGTGGCCACCTCAAGCTGCAGGCTCTGGAGTTGGGAGGGGTGGCAGATCCACCACGCCTGCCACCTGCTGTGTGCTACTGTCACCTGCTCCCTTCCACGAAGAGGGAGATACAGCAGCAAGAAAGGCGACTGGAAAAGGCTCTCAAACCCCTCGGCTGTCACTCTCGTCATTATTCTCTGAGAGAGGGAGACACAGCTACTGTGAACTGACCCCCCCCCTCCACACACACCCCTTCCTCAAGAGGGTTGGTTCACAGCAGACAAGAGAAGGAGTGAAGATGAATATTGCAAAGAAGGGCAGGACTCAGATCAGCATCAGATATAAGGGAGAAGTAAAGATCAGCATGGAATGTGGGTGGCACTGTGGGTTAAACCACAGAGCCTAGAGCTTGCTAATCTGAAGGTTGGGGGTTCGAATCCCCACGACGGGGTGAGCTCCCGTTGCTCGGTCCCTGCTCCTGCCAACCTAGCAGTTTGAAAGCACATCAAAGTGCAAGTAGATCAATAGGTACCACTCCGACGGGAAGGTAAATGGCGTTTCCGTGCGTTGCTCTGGTTTGCCAGAAGTGGCTTAGTTATGGTGGCCACATGACCCGGAAGCTGTATGTCGGCTCCCTCGGCCAATTAAGCAAGATGAGCGCCGTAACCCCAGAGTCTAGGACGACTGGACCTAATGGTCAGAGGTCCCTTTACCTTTAAAGATCAGCATTGGGTAAAAGGGGGGAGTGAAGATTTACACTCCCCCCCCCCGCCCCGTTTCCAATGCTGATCCTCACTGCCACCCACATTTTTGATATTTCCCAAGTGAAGATAGGAATTAGAAATAAGGAGGCGGGGAGTGAAGATCTGCATCAGAATGGGACATGGTGTGAGGAGCCTCAACTGTATTTTAGAAAGCGCTCTTGACAAACTAACTACAAAGGGGTGTGTTTGTCAATTTCTGATTTGCTTCCGACGCCAAAATGTCTGGAGTCAGCCCAGACAGGGGTGTTGCAGGGGTGCTAAAATAATGCTCTTTCCTGCCCCTATTTTCCATGTTCATTCCCTAGTGTTGTATGATTGGAAGTTTAGACAGGAGAAGAGAATCAAGGGAGCTAGGTGTACAGCTTTAAACTACGGTACCTAAATAGTTCTGGCCAAGTATAAAAGTGCTTGCTTGCTTGCTTGCCTGCCTTTTGTTAGGGAGATGGATTGATTGATCTCGATAGCTGGCCTTCTGAAGGGCTCCACAAAATACTTGTAAGGAGGGGCGACTTTTTCTGCCGTGGGCAGCTTTCTAAGGGCCCTATGCCCATGCTGTGCAGGACCAGAGGCAAAGGTGGGCAACACAACTAATGTAAAAGTAGAGCAATGCCTGCCAAATTTACCTGTGTACAATAGACTAGTTACTACCCCTGTCTATGCTCCATCCAGGCAAGTGGGCACTTACCAGCCAGGCAAAAAGACTCAAAGAGAATGTAAAGTTAAGGCTGAGGCTTGGGAGGAAAGAGTCCCAAGGGCCAAAAAGAGAGATGTAGAGGAACAACACATTTGCAAGACAGTACCTCTCTACCTAGGGATGCGGGTGGCACTGTGGGTTAAACCACAGAGCCTAGGACTTGCCAATCAGAAGGTCAGCAGTTCGAATCCCCGCGATGGGGTGAGCTCCCATTGCTCGGTCCCTGCTCCTGCCAACCTAGCAGTTCAAAAGCATGTCAAAGTGCAAGTAGATGAATAGGTACCACTCTGACGGGAAGGTAAACGGCATTTCCGTGTGCTGCTCTGGTCCATCAGAAGTGGCTTAGTCATGCTGGCCACATGACCCGGAAGCTGTACGCCGGCTCCCTCGGCAATAAAGACGCCACAGTCACGACTGGACCTAATGGTCAGGGGTCCTTTTATCTTTACCTTACCTCTCTACCTATGCCAGCTGAGGATGTCTGTTTGTGGAGACAGACTGCTGTCTGGAGACAGAAGAAGAGAGATATCTGTGCTTTTGGACTGCACAAACAGAATTTTGGGGTGCTGCCTGTCTTCCTGGAAACCTGATGTGAGAGCACTAGACTTTTTCAGCTATAATATGTGCCTCCAACCATGCTCAGCCTGTATATCTACAAATTCAATTGATAAAGCACACTTCAGCATAACGTGTTGTGTTAAGAGCTTTTTGTGTTCATTCAAGCTCCAAAAAGGTGGGAAATTGCAGCTGCTACAGGCCACAAATTATTTAGGCATTGTACATATGGTACTGTATTTTGCGCTTCAAGTTTCACAGCTATCTTGGAGCTGAATGACTGTCGGGGGCAGAGGATTGAACCTAGGTCCCAGATTTGGCTGTTCACTGGAACGGATGCAAAGAGTCTCTGCCATGGAAGCTACAAGTACCCAACTAGAATACTTGGGCATAGCCATGGGGGGGAGGGGCAACTGTCTCCCCAAATCAAGTAAATAAATAAAAACAAAAAAGAAATAATCCGAATATTTGAAATTGAAATGCTCACTGGGGTAACTCGAATGATGTTGTGGTGCATTCTAGTGACGCAACTGGCAACCCGATTAAGGAATAGGTGTGGCTTCTGCAAACTGACCAATTGTGACACAGGTACCGGTAGTTTGGTTCTGGAAGCTTCTCACAGTTTTCAAGTGACTGAAGATTTTGACAGATTTTTCTAAGCAGTTGGGGGTCAAGAGAAAGTAATTTAAAACAACTGCTGTTGAGACATTTCATTCTAAATCGGCTAGACAGTGCCAGACAGAGGATGATGACAGGGGGCTGTCCTGCCCGCCCCCAGCATAAATCCTGACTATGCCCATGACCCTCCACATAGAATTATAAGAGTTGGAAGGGACCGTTTCATTACAAAATGTTACCAAATGTTCATAAGTCTCCTTTGTCAAACATGGGTAAGTGCTGCACCTCTGGAAAATGTCACTGCTCTGAAAAGTATGGGGTGTGTGTGTGTGTGTGTGTGAGAGAGAGAGAGAGAGAGAGAGAGAGAGAGAACGAACGTAACACAATTCCATAGGACCTCTCTCCAGTCTGTCACTGCCTCTATTTTGCTAATGTGAATTGTCCAAATGGTCCCAAGGGTAGGGTGACTGGATGGATGGATCTTATATCGAGCACATAGGCATAACCCATGGGTCGGCAAACTAAGGCCCAGGGGCTGGATCTGGCCCAATTGCCTTCTGGATCCAGCCCATGGATGGTCTGGGAATAGCCGCATGGATTGGCATGGGGATTCTGATAGTTTGGGGTGCTCCGTGGCCCCCACACACACATACACACACCGCGGCGGCGCCTCCTCCCTCCCTCCTCCTGGCTTCTCCCCGCCCTGCCTAGAGGAAAAAGGGGGCTGGGCTTTGTTCAGCAGTGGCTGGCTGAGCACCATTTTAAGCAGCCCCTCTCTGGAACCAGCCCTTTCACGCCGCTCATCGTCCCTCTGCCGCTGCTACCACCAGCCCCTGCCACTCGCAAGGCACAGGTAAGCAGCCACCGGGGTTCATCCGGTGCTGTGGAGAAGGGAGGGGAGAGTTGGGGGGGATTTCACCCCAAAAAATATAGTCCAGCCCCCCACAAGGCCTGAGGGACAGAACAAGTTTGCTGACCCCTAGCATAACCCCTAAACCACCCCATTAGTGTAGTGCATTTTTTTTAAGTTGTTTTGTACTTACGTCATTTTTATTTTATTGCCAATGGATGGAGACTTGTTTACTTCTTGAATCTCTGTAAGTAAAATATTCACTTATTTGCAAAGCTACATGTCTGTGATTTATTTTAGTCTAAGTATTTTTGTGGAGAAGTTTATGTAAAGATGGATGAGGGCAGATGTAAATCTAAGCAAGTTTTAATGGAGTGATCGCAATTGTGCTTCACTTTGCTACTGTGTTATGAGAGAGTAAGATATCTCTCTTCCAAACTTCTCTCTAAAAACTGGTAGATTCACTTTTAAAGGTAAACTGAATAGAAGTTCTCCCCCACTTTTATGTGCTGTATATATAATTGGTGGTTGGATGGGATAGGAAAGGCAGAGTCGTGTTATACTTTCTGATATTTCTCCTTATGTTTCCTTTCATAACTCTGTGTATTTTTAGGTTCAAAAAATGGAAACAACATAGAAAAGCCAGTGGGATTTGGTGCTTAGATCATTTTTAACTGCTCTATTAATAACCAGTCAAACAGTGGTCAAGCTTTTTAAAAGCCAATCTTAATTAAATCAGCTTACTACAGTTGTTTCACTTATTGAGAGGGCAACAAAAAGACTTTTCATCTTCCTATGTATTTAATGCTTAAAATAATTAACCCAAAAAAGTTAGCCAGGACCTAGTGTGAAACATTGAAGTTTTAATCCTTAACAAAGTGCAATGAATTGGTATAATTTAGGGAACAATGTTAAGTATAAATGCATAAGATATAAGAGGCCAAGCAGTTCTTATTGGTGTTTTGTCTTCAAATACCAGCATGAATGGGACACAAAAGGAAAAAAAGAATTGCAATATGCACACGGTATTAAAAGAAACAGAAAGCAAACATAATAAAGGTCATTTCTCCCCTAAATTAGCCTTTGCCAACTTGGTGCCCTCCAGATGTTTGGAACTGCAATTCCCATCATCATCTACCAGCACGGCCATTCTAAGCCTGTTCCAAATGCTATTTAAATTCACTTGGCAGCAAGCCAACCATTCTAGTATTTAGATCTGTGATTCTCAGGGCTCCTCCAGTCCACCTATTTATTTAGCGTTCATCCTGATCTGCTTGCACAAAGCTTACATGAATGTTAGTCTGTGCCTAGTCTTTACTGGGTACAGTGGTACCTCAGGTTAAGTACTTAATTCGTTCCGGAGGTCTGTACTTAACCTGAAACTGTTCTTAACTTGAAGCACCACTTTAGCTAATGGGGCCTCCTGCTGCTGCCGCGCCGCCAGAGCCCGATTTCTGTTCTCATCCTGAAGCAAAGTTCTTAACCTGAAGCACTATTTCTGGGTTAGCGGAGTCTGTAACCTGAAGCATATGTAACCCGAGATACCACTGTATTTGTTTTCAATGCATTTCTCCATCACATTCCTAACCTCAAAAACTCAATCTGTTGTGCTAGGGGGGACAGAATGCTTTTTACCCGTGTTAATTGTGCAAAACTAAATTTTCTGGTATGCGCTCTGTCCTCTCCTGCAAAGGTAGGACCTCGTTGGAGGTAAGAACTGGCCTGCATAGTACCCTGAACCTTGCACCAGCCAGGAAGATGGATAATTTAAACACCCCCCGAGAGAGAAAAAACAGCACATATAAAAGAGAACAGCAAAGGTGTGCCCAACATGTTTTGATCATGTGAGCAAGGTGAAAAATGTTGATTGGGTGAAGAAACAAAAATATAATGGTTATTGGGCAGCATGCAGCTTTGCTGAACAGACTTATGAAAGGATGATGTGCAATTTCTCTTGATAAGGGTATCGCTGAAACACGTTGGGAATACCAAACTCTCATTTTTTAAAAACAAACCTGCGCATACCTGCATCCTTTTCCAGCTGCTTTTGGCCCTCCTTTTGCTTTCTTTGAACTCCTAAAAATAGACGCACACCCCTTATCCACATTCAGATGATTACAGTAGTACCTTGGGTTACAGACGCTTCAGCTTAAAGACTCTGCTAACCCAGAAATAGTACCTCGAGTTAAGAACTTTGCTTCAGGATGAGAACAGAAATCATGCGATGGCGGCACGGCGGCAGTGGGAGGCCCCATTAGCTAAAGTGGTGCTTCAGGTTAAGAACAGTTTCAGGTTAAGAACGGACCTCCAGAATGAATAAAGATCTTAACCCGAGGTATCACTGTACTACAAGTGGGACCTGCAACAAAGTGTTACAGCACATTCCTCATCTCATAACAGGGGTGCTGCTGCTGAGTCTTCTAGTTAGCTTACCATTCAGAATGTTGTGTGTGTGCTTGGGTGACTCAAGCAGGCCAACACACACACACACACATACACAACCCCCCCCCCCACTTTATTTTCCAACCGACACTCAGCGGTCCATTGTTCCTGGAGGCTGCAGATCAAACTAAGCATGCACTGGGAGGGTTGTACTAACTACTGCATACAGCAGGAGTATGAAACCTTCTGCATGCAAAGCAGATGCTCTGTTCCTCCCTCCAAAGGGTTCAGTTATTTAGTGATAGTATTAGGCAGAAGGAATAATAATGTTGCCCCTTTAAGAAAAGGTAGTGCATTTCCCCTTTCCAGACCTCAAGGCAGGCTGAGAAATGAAGAAACAGTAATATTTTAGTTTCTATTGGCTCTGTTCAGAACAGGAAAACTTTCCCTTCCCACCTTTCTTTCCTTGCAACTTTCTGTTTTAGTTCATGCAAGTTCAGGAAGACAGGCAAGATCGCTCGTTCCGACAGAACTCCATAAAGAACTCCATAATTGTAGAGCTTCCTAACCACATTCATTCAAAGCCAAAAGGACAACCTACTGGAATGTGAGTCCATGTGTCTTGTGAACTTCAATAAAATACATGTTTTAAGAGCTTTGTGGAGTTTTGTTGCATACTATCCAGACTGAGAGAGAAGTCTCAGGACAGAACATGCTCTACTACTGAGTCATGCTTTTCCTCCACAAGGCAATGGGTGGATGTCCACAAAAGGCAAAAGTAAGGATGAATTTAGGACAGTAATTTACCAAGGGCAGGCAACAAAAAGTAGGAACTGTGTCGGGTAAATAGAGACCAATATTTCAAATATTCTGAAATGTTTTGTACATGACATTCTGACTTTTAAAGATTTATTTACACTCTTCCAGTAGCATCTCATGCCCCATAAAACCACATGCTGGCTCACAGTTAAATCAGAGGAAAGAATCCTGGCTGTTGGATCATAAATGTCACTTCCTGCATTACTTAAAATATTCTTTCACTACCCCCTGCTGCCCTCCCTCTCCCAAATCCAGAAATCTTTTAATTGAATTGCTGACCTAAGCATGCTCCTGCTTTAGAGGCTGTGAAAGCTGACAAGACCACAGGTTGTATTGACGTAACTCTAGGCCACAGCTAGATAATATATGGGCACAGAACAGAGTTAATACACCACAGTTTAAAGGGGGAAATTAATTCTGCGGTGTTTTCCTTTGGACTGTGAAAAACTCTCTGCTCTTCCTTAGAAGAGTTATTGATGCTGATCTGCATCTTGAAAAGTGAAATATAAGTCTCATATTACATCACAGTAGGGCAATATGACATATTTGACTAGCTGGCCCTAGAATTTGCCAGATCTATTACAGACAGTGCAAATCGTTCCATATATTGTAAATACGTATATAGTGCACCATCACTGTTTATACATATCATCAATAATTGGTCCAATTGAAAACCACTTCAGAAAGAAAATTCTAAGCCTCTGCTGATATTTTGCAATAACGCTTTCATCTCCTGTACTGCTTGATGAAAGATACATTACACTAGGCTGTCCAGAACCGTAACTCAGAAGATTGTAAGGCAAGGCAAATGTTCCACCTGCTACCACTTAGACCAAAGTGGTTATTTTCTCTTCCTCTTTCTCCTTTTTAACCTGGATTGCATTGGCGTTTTAAGTATTTTCCAGTTTAGATTACTGCATGCAGATGCCTGGAGAGAGACTACGCACAGACCAACTACCATTGTGTGTGTGTGTGCACACACACACACACACAACCAGAGCAACTGATGCTGCTTAGAAAAATACATCACATCACTTCTGGGATTGCTGCTAATGGCTACGGAATGAGAGCCGTAGCCTCTGGGAAAGGCTCAGTCACCAAGAGGGATCTGGGAAGAGCAGAAGGGTGCTGTGCACCAAATTGAATTTTGGGCGCTGAGGATTCGGTGGCGCCGGTCAGCGAATTCTCTTGTCCGCCCCACCACACAGAAAGGCGGCAGCGGCGGCGGCGGGGGGGAATGAGACGGGACTAAGTCACGGCATGGAAGAAAAATATCTTTACCCCCTGGTGAGAAGCCTTGAGCTCCAGCTAGGATGTAGTAATCCTTTCCAATTAATTTAAAGCGCTATTGAATAAAGATATTTGGAATTAAAAGAATCAGAAAATTGGGCATTATGATGGGGAAAAGTTTCAGGAGGTCCGCCCTATTCTGGCATTACCTTCTGTGACGTATGCGTTTGTCAGTTGGGTGAGTGGTTTTTGGCATTTCCCTCCCAAAAAAGCTCAACAACCCTGGGCCATCTCCCCCCATTTTCTTAAATTGGAGTCCCCAAAAGTAGGGGACGTCGTATACATGGAAAAATATGGTATCTTCTTTGATCCCTTTCCCGTCCATTAACAAGCTGGTATCTTGCTGAAGCTGTAATAAATCAGAACTACAGTGGTACCTCGCAAGACGAAATTAATTCGTTCCGTGAGTTTTTTCATCTTGCGAATTTTTCGTCTTGTGAAGCACGGATTCCCATAGGAATCCGGTTTTAAGAAAAAGGAAACAAACTTGCAAGACGTTTTCATCTTGCGAAGCAAGCCCATAGGGAAATTTGTCTTGCAAAGCAACTCAAAAAACGAAAAACTCTTTTGTCTTGCGAGTTTTTCATCTTACGAGGCATTCATCTTGTGAGGTACCACTGTAGTCCTCTTTAACATCATAGAAGGTCAATGCCACAAATCATTACAATATTTTCACACAATTCAATTCTTGTAGTTATTTCGTAAAAAAAATATGAAGTTCTTGTTAATTCCCTCTTGCATTACATTAATAATAAATCTTCGGGGGAGGCTTGCCAGATCATAAAACAGCAAGTATAATGTATATGAAGATAGAGTAAAGACTCCCCTTCTCCTACATTCCAATCAGATTATGGCAAACGTCCTCTCCAGTGGCTGATTCATTTAGCAGGTTATCTTGTCTCCTTAGTCCAGAACGCACCTATTACTTAAGCCCAAATCCAAAAACATCTTAAGAAACAGAAGGACCTCCGCTCATAGTGACTGCATTGGAGGGTTACCGATATGTGGCAGTGCTATGCACTCGGCATCCCCTGCCTCCAACATTCTGTCGGAACGAGAGGCAGGTATTAGATGAACTGCAAGTGAAAGCTCACCCCCCCAACCCAGCTTGCATGGATAATTACTCTCACATTATCCTTAATTTGCTGCACGGACGGTCTCCGCTAGCGTGGGAGCCACTTTTCGCCATGGCGGTAAGCACTGGAAGTCCTTCATAGTACAATTTTATATCTGTTTGCTCAAAGGCTGATCCTCTTCTGTCACTACCACATCCAGTTCTGAAATGTGCCAACTCTTTCTTGTATTTTCCCCAAAATTCCTCAGCCTTCAGTATCTCAGTACATCTGTGTGTTTTTTGGTTCTATATGTACATAAAATCCCTTCTGGGAATTCTCACCTAAATGGGATTCCCTTTTTCCTGAGCGCTTTAGTCAGAAATTTAAAGTCCTTTCTTTCGTTCAGTATTCTTTTTAGAATTTCTTTCAGAATTATTATCCTCTTGCCATCTACCTATAGGTTGTTTTAAAATGCATTTGCAGAATTTCATCTTTAATAGCTCTTGAGAAGAATTGCACCAGGCCATCTCCTGGTAGCTTCTTCGTTCTGGTGAGCACAGACAACATGGAATGCTCTCTCTATCACAGCCAGCATCTCTTATTTCATTTTTCCCAGAATTTCCGCTAGTTCTGTAGCGTTTGTCTTTAATGTTCTCACCTTCTTGCTCCAATTTCACAAAACCGCAAGATTTTGGTCTCATTTCCAAGAGAGTCATCAGATCTAATACCTGCTCTTTCTCCAGTTTAAGAGCACCCACGTCCTTCTGAGTTGTGTCCACATTGGTTTTTTTAACTTCTTGATGTTCCACCCAAATTTTATTCACAGAATCTTCAACAGAGGTTGTTCTCTTAGTCTGTTCCACAATGTTGAAAGGAAGTTGAGTTATTGTATTTTTATTAGCCTCTAATGCCACTTGCACCCCTCTCAGTGATTCATTTAAATCTGGATTTTTCTCCTCTTCCACTGCCACCAATCCTCTCCTTGATGAAGTCCCTATACGCCTTTCTTAACTTCTGTCATTTTGGTCCTGTCAGTTGCAAATGTTAGCTTAGACAACAGTCTTTCTGGGTCAGGATTTTGTTTAGTAGTTCTCTTCTAGACTAAACAATCTCACAGCCAAATTCTTGTGATCCTGTGATTCTTCCCCCTCAGATTTCAAATCTGGACCAGCATAAGAGGGTAAAACAACTTCAGAATTTGCATGCAGATGATCCCAGCGACCCTGCTCACAAAACTCTGCATGTCTAGACACTACAATCCCGCCATGCACAAGAAAAAAATTGATAGCCTTTGGACAAGCTCTGATATCTGACAAACCTCAACCTCTGTGCTGTGGGATCCCCTTTTCTTCTCTGCCCCCCTCAGGCTGTGCACCCAAGCCCAGCAACTAAAGGTTCTGAGATGATCTACGCATGGCTCGTTGCCAAAAAGCAGTAAATAAGGAGTATTATCTACTGTAGAATGAAATAGCGTGTTCTGTATGTAATTAACACAAAGAATTGCTCCCCACCCCCAACTTTCTGGGTATACCAGAATCACTCAGCATAGAATCCTTCATTGTTTGCAAAGATCTAATTTCACATTCTGTTCTCCTGAGGAGAAAATGTTTTGCACTGACTGATCCCACACTTCTTCAGCCAGGTATGGAAAGCTCCTGACATGAACTCTCCACCTCTATCACTTTGAAACTGTGCCACCTTGTGGGAGAATCTTCTATCCACATAGTTAACCCAATCCTTAATTACCTGGAACGTTTCACTCTTTTGCTTTGTGCCTCACCCACATGAGGCGCTAAAAATCATCGATTAGGACCAAAAAATACTTGGCCCCTCCTTCCATCTCAGGGAACGGCCCAAAGAGATAAACATGAACCAGAGCAAATGGTCTCTGACTAACCCTGTCACTTTTCTGATAAGACCTACATTTATTCTTTGATTCTTTGCATGTATTGCAATCCAGAAAAAGTTGAACTTTTCCCCCCTTTCATTTTGGACCCTTCACACAGTTCAGACATTTTAGCCTCATTTTTTGAAATTTGAAGTCCCGATGCATCTATGCCATAAATGTAAACAACCATTATGCAAAGCTCTCATGCATGCCCCGGACTCTTTCACACAGCCTGGTTGGTCTTACAACACATACAAACCATTCTTCAGTGGTGCAGTGGCAAGTTTGCCTGCCTTATCTACTGTACAGCAAGAATCAGAGAAAGACGCTTTGAAAGCTTGTTTCACAAGACAGGATACAGACATTAAATTATTTTCCAGACAAGGAACAATTAACACATTAGGCATTGCAGCGTCAAGACTGTGAACATACACACTGTCACGCCCACTCTACCATCAGCCAGGACCACATGTGCAGGTGTATTAGAAAGCTCCTCTTCGAAAGACTGTGATGAACAAACTAGAGACTTAGGTTATTCACTGTCAATTATCCAGCATAGATGGGTGCCTCCATGAGATTCCTTGACCATTGAGCCTGATGCTGATGCTTCTTCTGTTTCTTAGCAGCTGCTGGCTTCTGTTTGGCTTTGCTGCCACCCAAATTAGCAGTGCAGTTCCGCTGAAGATGTTTTGATGATCCACATGGAAAACCGTATGCTGACTCCTATGCGCAGTCACCGGTCTCTCTGGAATGCTGTCCATCACCAGCTGCATTCCTTCCACCAGAATGCCTCCCACTTCTTGGGTTGCACTGATGGGTTAACTCCTTCCTCTCCTGGTGTTTTGACACCTCCATCAATGATCTCCCAGTGAGATACTGCATGGTCCCTTGCTGCTCAGGCAGAGCCTCAAGAGTTAAGACTAAACTGTCCCATGATTTATTCAGTGATGACAATATGATATACACCTTCTGCTGCTCTGAGTAATCCTCACCAAGCTTGCTGAATTGTGAAAACAAATCACACATCTTTTGCAGATGATCTGAAACACTTTAACTTTCCCTCAACCTGGCTCTATACAAAGCCCATGTTCTTGCTCCCCACTGAAACTCAGCTGTATCTTGATTGGCAGCATCTATTCTATGCACATGTGATAGTTGGGAATTTTCCAAACTTAAATCGGATTAGCATGGGATTTGTCCTCAAATGTCTGTTGCCCATTATCAAGATTCCCAACAGGAGGATTCATTACAGTTCTCCACAATCCCTCCTGCTTCAAATATGCCCACATCTTGTCACTCCAGGATAAATAATTGTGTTCATTCAATCTTTCCATCGGGAAAGAAACTGACGTTGAAGCCAACGCCATAGCGGCAACCAAGCTATCAGCTGTCCCGGACCGGTGATTGATTACTCACTCAGAGCGGCAAGAACACTGCTCAACTTCTGGCCCCACAGACTCTCCTTGCTGGCGCTCCTCACAGGCAGCTCCTGGTAACACAGATTAGCTGCTGTTTATGCATCTGTGCTAACCCCAACACCTTCACAGGAATTAACCCATAACCTGTTAAAGATTTTATTATCTCCAGATCACATTGGTGTGTGCCAGCCCTAATATCAGCAGAGATTAGCCTTGGACAGCCACCTTGGAAGCACACTGAAGTTCAGGTCACACACAAAAGGCAACAAAACACTCATGGAAGCAATAAAGATCAATCAAGTAAGTTGTTTACTTGAGCAGGTCATAAAATGCGTAACTGTTTCTTTTTACATGCAGTTACTACAACTGTCTCCTGTAGGAACTATGCATGTTCAGAAAACAATTCCCACAGCAAAAGTTCATTTGTAGACTAAATAATTCAGCTCTCACTGCTTCTTGAATCTTCTTTCTGTTTCTGGAACGAATGATTGAATACACTCTCAATCACTCAGCCCAACATGCCAAACAAATCCAGGATTACTCTGAAACAAATACTCACATGATGTGAAGCCAAGAGAACACCAATAATATGGTCTTGGAGTAAGTACTAATGATTCCTGCAATAAAAACATGTAATGCAATGCAAATATATATTACAAGATGTCCGGTCAAATTACACAGGCATTACCAAATCCGTAATAACCCAGTCCTTGGTAAGTTTGCTTGAAGCAATATTTCACCAAGTTCACAGGAATTTGCTCCCCCTGAGCTTGATACTGCAGTCCAAGATGTTGGTCAGGGAGGGAGAATGGCAGGTATGTAGGTGTAAACACCTTTCCCTCCATAAAATAAACTCCCTTATATTTTCATAACAGCAGAGGACTCATGAGAAGTGGCTGGTGCCCACTGAGACCAGTAGGACCAAAAGCAGAGAAGCCAACAGCAGGTAGAGCCAGAGCAAATAACATGCAGAGACAATGACAGGTGGAGCCAGTTTTGTCCCTAGCTCTTCCCTGTTGGATTTTTACAAATACAACACAGAGACTAAGAAGGTAGATGACAGCCAGTATCACCCACTGGGTCTGTTGTAAATAGGAAGGCAGACAGGTGGAGGCTGGCTGAGGGCAGCCTGGGGTTGGTGGGACAGTGCCCTATTCACTGTAATGGAACAGCCTCCACTAGGACTCACATCTTTATGAAGCAGCCCCCCACAACATTGAACACTCATTCACATGGTCTTCTTTCCATGACAGGAGTTCCCATAGGCAATAAATAGATTTGGGGTAACCAATATGGTGTCCTCCAGATTCCACTGGATTTCAACTCCCATCCTCCCCACCACCACCACCACACATAAAATCTCTCTGCAAGAAAAAAATCTAATGTAGCAGGTAGAGCTTTGAACATAGCCCACTCCTCTGTCTGAAGAAATGAACCAATGCTGCCAATTCTCGTAGTAGACCAGTATAAAGTAAGCAGCACATAAGCGGCACAGAAAACTCTACCAAACCATTCTGCGTTCTAAAACATATTAATGACCCCAAAATTGAAAGAGCAATGTACAAGATCTAGTACAGAAGCCACAAACAGAAAACTCATTCAAATTGTGTCTGTGCTATACTTACTGGAGAACATTCAAAATTATTATCTTCTCCATTGCAGTAAAAAAATGAAATAATAATAATAATAATAATAATAATAATAATAATAATAATAATAATAGTAGAAGAAGAAGAAGAAGAAGAAGAAGAAGAAGAAGACCATTTCATGAACCTTCATTACACCCTAAATCAGGGCTGGATCTACACTGACCATTTTAACTTTATTAGAATGATATGAGATATACTATTCTAAAACGTCACAGGGGATACTGGTAAATTTTTAAAAGTTCCTTACCTTGTTTTGTCCGTAACAATGCAGCTTCCCTATTGCCGGTTCTTGGTTGCTCTGCAGCACTCTCTGATGTCACATTTTAATAACGTATTATTAACGTTAGAAGTGAAACGTAATATGTCCATCTACATTATGAAAATCATTCCGTAACCCTTCCTGACTGTTATAAACCATGAGTATAGATCCACCCCAGCTGGTTGCAGATATTAGTTTTGAAGCTCTCCTGCAAGAACAAAAGTAGCATAGATGGAGGAGTGGGCTTGGCTAGAAAGCTAATGGCTGCATGACACTCCCGCTCCCCCGCAACCCATTGCACTCAGTGGAAGAATACAGTTTTTGCCACAAGGATTCAGATTGTGTGATAGAGCATGCCAAGAACATTAGAGCATTGTTACTGCTGTAACAATTTGTTACTAACAACTGTTTTCTCATGTATATTCTGTACCATGAAGAATAAATAAAAACTTTATTTTAAAAAAGAGCATTAGAGCGTAAGAAGAGTTAACTTTTCCAGATATGGTTACTCTAAGTCTGACACCCTTTCCTCTTCCTTTTGTGCCTCTACACAACAGAAACTCAGAGAGTAAAAGATTACAAACACACACATACACATACACTTACTTCCGATCAGGCACTCCTTTTTCTCAGGCTTACTGCTTCTGATGCCTCACACATACAAGAGAAGCACCCAGCCTTTCAGCTGGATTTTGTGGTAGACAAAGCAAGGGTCAAAGAGCTTTTGAGAGATGGGGGAAAATTGAAGGTGATCTTTATGAACATCACCACTGCTGCTATAACAAATTAAGCCAAGTGTTCACTGAGATTGTGAACTTTTAAGATCATCTCACCCATTTCTGTGATGGTGCCCTTTCTCTTTTCCCAGTTTAATTCAAATTAGTAGGTAGTCAGCCACTTACGTGCTTGCATCTGAGGCTTCCCAGCAGAGGAGTCAGCAATGATGTCGGCCTGTGTCTCGCTGCTCAGCCTGCCTCGGATGAGATCCTTTGACTCTGTCCAAGGCAGGAAACAGTGATCCGATACACGTGGAAGATCTCCAGCCAACCCAATACATTTGCCTTTGTGACCCCCAAATCTCCCCCCACCAGGCCTTTTCCAACCTCAGAAAAAACTGCTTTGTGTAGTTGCAGTTGACCCAGAAGTCAATTTTAACAATTTTTAAAGAACAGCAGAAAAGTAGCAAAACTAGAACAGCAAAATAAAAAACAAGATTTAAAGATATACGGTAATCAGCCTTTCAAAATAACTGAAAATACTTTTTGATCACATGAGAAACTGTTGTCTGGGTGTGTATACTTTTCCTCCTCTTTCACTCAATGCCACCACAAATAGAATCTGTTTTTGTCTTGAACTTTTTGGTTACTTTGTTCAAACAGAAGGTGCATTGCCTTGAACTGGGTGTTAAGGACATCCAGCTATGATTTTAGCAACTACCAGCTTTCTCTCACATATGTTGCTAAACAGACTATCAAGTAGTAACAGCTCTTTAGCTGCTATTGATTGGAGCTGGATTTGAACTCTAAGGTACAAATCCCCAGAGCCAGTCAACCTATCCAGCAGCTGATATTTGAAAGGGCAATGAAAGGCTGAGCTGAAAGTACATTTTTCTCCCAAGGCCTTCTGCTGTCTCACGCTTGCTTGCCTGAACGTAGAGGAGTTCAACATAGAGGAGCTTGGACACTTTTAGAAACCTTGTATGCATTACAAGCCTATCTACCTATAAAAAGGAAATAACCAACCAAGAATATTGCCTGGAGCACAGCTGTGTTGTTATTACAGAGTTGATAGTCTTAAGAGGAATGTGTTGCCAGTGGGTAAACTGGGTAACCATTTCAGAAGAGTGTGTGTGAGAGCTGGACTGTGCAAAGCCTAGACAACAAGAGAAGTTATGCAAAGGGCACAAAAGGCATTGGAAGAATTAATAGCAGACTGGAAAGAGGAGGCAGAGAAAATGGATCAAAAGAGAAGGAGCAAAAGGGACAATGAGAGAACGAAAGATAGGATGAAAGATTAAATAAGTGAGGCAGAACTGAAGAGAAAACAAAGCTGATGAGAGATATTAATGCATTGGTAGGCAAGAGGTTTGTTGAAGGTAGTACAACAAAAGGGCAGACCTGAGTAAGAGAAAACTAAAGATGGGTTTAAGTGACAAAGTACTGAAGCAAAGAAAAGGATGGAAGAGTAGTGCACCTCACCCAAGATGGGAATTGTTCCTAAGATTTGATTTGATTGAGAGTTGTGTATGAGAGATCCCATTCAAGGCCCAGGGAACTGAGGGCTTAAAATAAAATTACCGGAAGCAAGCAGAAGTCAGCCAAGGGGAAAGGGGAGTGATGAAGCTGTCTGAAATAATCTTTAGGAAGGACTAAGGGTGGGGGAGATTAGCAGAATGTGGGAATGGAGAGGCGAAAGGTTAAATAACACAGTAAATTGACTACTTTTATCAGATAGGAGGAAAGTGGAGACAGCTTGCAAAGCATACACAAGGGAGGAGAATATATGGGTGGGGTGGGGGAAAGGCCCCCTACTTGTAGTGATTTCAATTTTTGTGACTCCCTTGTGAATTCTTTGTTGTTCTTTCTGAAGGGGAACAGAAGAAGAGTCTTGCTGGTTTAGGCCAAAGACTCATCTAAAAGCCCTCTAGACTGCTGGATTTTTTCTGTGTGAGAATATTCAGCAATATGCATTAGTTGTGGATTTCAACCACATATCATTCCACTTTATTAATAGTTCTGCAATGCTTCTCCAATGAATGTTACCAAATTATTTTCCTCTGGAGGGGTACTCTTGCACTGTAGCACAACAAAAGCAGGACAGTCCCTCTCCTCAGCCCAAACAGTTATGATATGAAAAGTTACATATTTCTATACACAACAACAGCAGCGAGAATGTTGGTAGCCCGTCATTGGAAAGGAAATTATATTCCAAGAAAGGGGGGATGGTTAAGTAAACTTTGTGAGTACCTGGAGTTAGCAAAATTGACGGATTTAATAAGGCATAAGTCAAAAATTTTAAATCAGAAACAATGGAAATGTTTAAATGATTATTTATACAAGCAGGGCTCAAACACGAAAGTTTGGTTGTGTCTAGACTAACCTTGTGAAGAATTCAGAGAGCATAAAGATTTGATGGATTATGAAATAATCTAAGGAAGGGAAATGATTGAAGAACAGATGTAAATGCGGGCAAGATAACTAAGAGGCGTGTGGTGAATGCGGTGGAAGTCTTTTATAATATTTTAACTAAGATTTATATATGGCAGTACAGTGGTACCTTGGATTAAGTACTTAATTCGTTCAGGAGGTCCATACTTAACCTGAAACTGTTCTTAACCTGAAGCACCACTTTAGCTAATGGGGCCTCCTGCTGCCGCTGTGCCACCAGAGCACAATTTCTGTTCTCATCCTGAAGCAAAGTTCTTAACCTGAGGTACTATTTCTGGGTTAGCGGAGTCTGTAACCTGAAGCATCTGTAACCTGAAGCATATGTAACCCGAGGTACCACTGTATTTGAAGCAATAATTTGGTAATATTCCAGGTTATGAAAAGTATTTTTTCTTTTCTTTTGTTTCCCCCTTTATACCTTTTTTCTTTTTTCTTTTTATTATTGTTTAACTTCTATTTTTTTGAAAAAAAACAATATTTTTCTTTAAAAAAAGTTACACGGTTTTTGCAGGAAGCTATAGGGACACGGGTAGCTCTGTGGGTTAAACCACAGAGCCTAGAACTTGTCGGTCAGAAGGTCAGCGGTTCAAATCCCCATGACAGGGTGAGCTCCCATTGCTCGGTCCCTGCTCCTGCCAACCTAGCAGTTCGAAAGCACGTCAAAGTGCAAGTAGATAAATAGGTACCGCTCCAGCGGAAAGGTAAACGGCGTTTCCGTGCACTGCTCTGGTTTGCCAGAAGCGGCTTAGTCATGCTGGCCGCATGACCTGGAAGCTGTACACCGGCTCCCTTGGCCAGTAAAGCAAGATGAGCGCTGCAACCCCAGAGTCGGTCACGACTGGACCTAATGGTCAGGGGTCCCTTTACCTTTTATAGGACTGAGCAGTATGACAAAACTTTTGTTGGTGCAAAGAGGAATGAAAAAGGGATTCTGTACAACCTTCCAAGTACCATCATGAGCACACATCACCATGAATGTACTGAGTCAAATATTCTGTTTCTCACAGCGGGCAACCGGATGCCTTTTCTTGGAAGCCCACATGCAGGACCTAAGTGAAACAGTTCTTCACCACTGTTCTTTGTCAGCAACTGGTATTTGGAAACAGGCTCTCTCTGCCCCATTAGCAGCTCTGTCCTCCATGAATTTGGATAATTCCCCTTTAAAGCCAGCTAAGTTGATGGCCACCATCACATTTTGTGGAAGTGAATCCCATAGTTAAATCTATGTGCTGTGTGAATACATACTTTCTTTTGTCTGTTGTGACTCTTCCATCATTCAGCATCATCGGATGACTCAGAGTTTAAATTTTAATTGCAGGGCCAGGGGAGACTTCTGTCGATTTAACTGCCACGTGCTGGCTCACTGTTTCATTGTGCTATCCACCTGCAATATCCCAAAGTACTCTTCCTGATCAGCCACTACCAGCTCAGATCTCATCATGAAAATGTAATTAATTTTTTTTTTACCTGGTCCAATATACATCACTTTACTGCTAACTTACAGTTAAACTGCATCTTCCATTTTATTGCTGATGGAGACATCGTTTTTTAATTCTTTGCAGTCTTTCTGTTTTTACTAACCTTGAATAATTTGGTGTTTTCAGCAGATTTGACCACCATACTTCACCAATCACAACTCTGTCATCAGTCCCACTATAGATCCTTAGGGAGATTCCCCCCCCCCCCTCATGATACATAAGGGGGGCTGTCCTCTTGCACCAGGACTACTAAGTTTAATTTTGGCAAGAGACTTTGTCCTCACAAATTAATGGGTATGATTTGTTTTTAAAGAAATATGTGTAAAGGGGCTTTAAGATTTTGCAGGGGTGGCGGTGGTGAGATGAAGTAGAGAATTCTGAGGTGGTTTTAGCAACAATATGTTTAAGTACACTTGAGGGGAAAAAAGGTGAGAGGGAATCCTTATCTGCTAAGTGACTAACTAGAAGGTGCTAATATGTCTTCAGGAAGAGAGCAGATTTAGATTCCCTGTTACTGAGTATATTTTGAGGTTCTCTCTTCAAGCTTATGCAACAAATTCAAAGTCTTCTATTCAGAAGAAGAGTTTGGGTTTGATATCCCGCTTTATCACTACCCGAAGGAGTCTCAAAGCAGCTAACATTCTCCTTTCCCTTCCTCCCCCACAACAAACACTCTGTGAGGTGAGTGGGGCTGAGAGACTTCAGAGAAGTGTGACTGGCCCAAGGTCACCCCGCAGCTGCATGTGGAGGAGCGGAGATGCGAACCCGGTTCCCTAGATTACGAGACTACAGCTCTTAACTACTACATCACACTATATATTCAGGATGCTGCATTCCATGATTTTGGCCTTACCAAACAGGGCTTTTCTTATGTTTTTATCCTCAAGTACTTTTTAACACATGTGTTCTATCCTCATACTTTCCCAGCCTTTACAAAATTCCTCACCCCAAGGTCATTTCCACCTAACTCTGTACACAAATCCTTCCGCTTTGTATATTTCTATTTCTCCTCACAAGTTCTTCATATCCCAAGAGTTTGTTAGTTCTGTAAAATTAATTATCCATTAACTATTGTTGGCTGTACATTCCCCTCCTTGCCAAAACCCACACATTCCAAGGACTTATTGGATGTATATCATATAATCTGAGTAGTAATTTACCACCCCAAAGTGGTGAATTTTTATTTGATTTTACTTGTACATCTTCTTCTCACATTCTGCACATTCTAGGAATAGGTTGTTGTTCTTAAAACAATTCTCCCCGCCCCTGTATCCCTTACAAAACAGAGGGCAGCATTTTAAAGAAGCTATTTATATACACTTCCCTCCAATTTCTCAAAATACAAAAAAGATGAGGGGATCCATATGTATTTTCAAAAGCAACAGTAGTATAATACTGCTTCTAATAATAATGATAATGCTTTCTGGTTTTTATCTAATGGATAGACATGCATATCTGCAATTTTTGCTTGCTTTGAAGAATTTCTATTTGAGCTTTGTGTCTACTTCTTCCCATAGATTTTGCATCTATGTTTTTTCCTCCCAACTTTGAATAGCAGACCAGTAAAAAAAAGTGGAGGAGGAATTAAAGAACCTCTAATGAGGGTGAAAGAGACTCTTGAGAGTCCCATGGACTGCAAGAAGATCAAACCTATCTATTCTGAAGGAAATCAGCCCTGAGTGCTCACTGGAAGGACAGATCCTGAAGCTAAGACTCCAATACTTTGGCCACCTCATGAGAAGAGAAGACTCCCTGGAAAAGACCCTGATGTTGGGAAAGATGGAGGGCACAAGGAGAAGGGGACGACAGAGGACAAGATGGTTGGACAGTGTTCTCGAAGCTACCAGCATGAGTTTCACCAAACTGCGGGAGGCAGTGGAAGACAGGAGTGCCTGGCGTGCTCTGGTCCAGGGGGTCATGAAGAGTCAGACACGACCAAACGGATGAACAACAACAACAACAAACATGGGAACATTGTGTACACATGTGTAAAGGTGCATTAATCTTTCATTGTGAAAGGAGGCTGCCAAAAAGTGAAACTGGCAGTGTGTAAAGATTTGTATAATGTGGTGTGTATAAAGGGTACATTTATTTTTAACTTTGTGAGGGGAAACAAGGCAATAAATTGGAACATCTTTTAAGGAGAGAGAGAGAGAGAGAGAGAGAGAGAGAGAGAGAGAGAGAGAGAGAGATATGAATGTGAAGTTCTTTGAATATTTGAAAGTGCTATATAAATGCTAAGCATTATTTTTAGTGTTTATTTATTTATTTATTTTAGTGATGGGAAACCCAGCCAGCAAGTAAATGAATGCAAAACATCTCTAAGTGGTGAAAGCATAATGAAAAGTCTAAATACTATACTATTATTAATAATATAATTATTATTGTTTTAGTGTATGTTTTCCTCCGTGTGAAGCATGGGTAAGGGCAAGTGAGCTAGTCAAAATCTTTAAAAGAAGTTTGTGTAATGAATTTAAAAGCACACTTTTTTGGGTAAGGGGAAGCAAGCTATTAAGACTGCAGCTCTTTACCTGTTTACCTAGGAGTAAACCCAACTCAATTCAGTAAGATTTCGAGAACCAGTGTGGTGTAGTGGTTAAGAGCGGTAGTCTCGTAATCTGGGGAACCGGGTTCGCGTCTCCGCTCCTCCACCTGCAGCTGCTGGGTGACCTTGGGCCAGTCACACTTCTCTGAAGTCTCTCAGCCCCACTCACCTCACAGAGTGTTTGTTGTGGGGGAGGAAGGGAAAGGAGAATGTTAGCCGCTTTGAGACTCTTTTCGGTAGTGATAAAGCAGGATATCAAATCCAAAACTCTTCTGAGTAGACAAGTATAGGATTATGCTATGATTAACGTTGGAAATGTGTTTCTAGGCACATTTATTTTTTCTCATGTGAAGAAGTGAGCCAGCATCTAAATCTAGAACCTATTACAAGTGTGTGTTTGATGACCAAAAATTGCTGACCACATGAAAGTGCCATATAAATGCTAAGTACTAATTTTCTAATTATTGTTTAGTTTACCCTTGAGAGAAGAGCCAGTAAATTAAAGGATTTTTTTAAAGGACTGATTTTAAGGACCCAGGAGAGCCAATTTTATTTTTCTCTCCTAAGTAGTGAAGTGAGCTTCAAAACTCATAAAGTTAGAAATCTTGAAGAAAGAAATATGTGTTTCTAAGTGATGCAAATCTGTTTGACCCCTTGAAAGTAGGCATACTTTCTAAGTAACAATGTTATTAATATTATTTCAATTAAGCCTGAGTTTTGCTTCTTTCTCTCTCTGGAGAAGTGAGTTAAGATCGATTAAATTGGGGATATTTAAAGGGCTGTGTGTATGTGATGAATGCCCCCTCAATATCATTAACAATAACTAACAGAGATATGGTATTTTTGACCCCCAAGCTTTCCATGTTACCCTAGTTATTGTTAATAATAATAGTTATTATTATTTCTTTTTGTGAGCAAAGATGTGTTTTATGTTCCTTTTTTTTTGAGCTGTGCATTACACCTAAAAAGCACATTTACCGGTATATTTATGCAAAGGGAACAGAATCTAAAAAGTCAGTAAAAGTTGGAAATCTTTCAAGCTCAGAGTTCTTCGAATTTCTTTTAACTCTTCAAATGCTGTACACACATAGAGCCTAATTACTAATATTACTAATTACGGCGAAACATGTTTTTTCTCTCTCTCTTGTGTGTGTGTGTATCACCTAATTACTAATATTATTACTAATTATTATGATTTTAAAACACATTTGCCTTCTTGTGAGGGGGAGGCAGGATATATTACTAATATTCATTATGATTAAACGTCTTTTTCTCTCTCTTGTGTGTATACGTACATCCTAATTACTAATACAGTATTAGAGTATATCTAATTATGATTATTTTTAAACAGGTTTTCTTTCTCATGTATGTGTGTGCGGGGGAGGCATGATATACAGCCTAATTACCTAATATTAGTGCCAATTATGATTAAATACATTTTATTTACCTTGTGAATATGTGCGCGCACACACAGCGCCTAATTACTAATATTATTACTAATTACTATGATTTTAAAACACGTTTCCTCCCTCTCTCTCGTTTGTGTGTGTGTGGAGCCATGAGGCGGCCAGTCACCCAGACTGCGCTTTAAAGTTGGGACCTGTCGAACGCAGCGTGTTTTCGCGCGGCTCAAAAGTAACTCGCTTTCATTTTGGAAGCAGGTCGCTCGCGAAGCGGCGGCAGCGGCCAGAACCAGAGCCAGCGCGCGAGGCGGAGCCAAAGCAGCGGCGGCGGCGGCGGCTGCCGAGCTGGGGGGCGGCTGAGTCGGGGGCGGAGCAAGGGCGGGGAGGAGGCAGGCGAGGCAGGCTGTGCCCGGCAGGCGAGTCGCTGGCGTCGGCTGCTGCTGCTGCTGCTGCTGCTGCGACGTCCTCCTGCTCTCTCTCGCTCCTTCTCTCTCTCGTTCCCTTGCTCCCTCTCGCTCCCCGGGTCCGAGCCACTTCCTCGCGCGCCCCGCGCCCCGCTCCGCTCGGGCATGGCAGCCCCTCGCCCCTTGCTGCTCCGCCGCCGCCGCCTCCTCCTGTTCCTGCCCGCCGCTTGCTCTTCCCCATCGGCGGCCGCCGCTGCGCCCGCCGCCTCGGCTTCCTTCTCTTCGTCGCCACCGCCGCTCCTGCCGCTGCTGCTCCTGCTGACCAGCGGGCCGGGCCCTTCGGCGGGGGCGGCCGCGAGAGTAGAACCGGGCGGAGGAGCTGGCGGAGCCGGCGGGAGGAGCGGCGGAGCTGGCGGCGGCAGCCCGTGTCGGGAGAAGACGGTGACGGTGTCTACTCTGCCGGTGCTGAGGGAGAGCGACGTCGCCTGGAGCAGCGGCGGCGGCGGCGGCGGGAGCAGGAGCCCCCCGGTCGGTTCATCCTCGGCAGCGGCGGCCCCGGCTGCCGATTCTTCCTCTTCGTCGTCGTCTTCCTCGGCTGCTGCTGCCGCCGGCTCACCGGGCTCGTCGCCCCCCGCGGACTCGCGGCTGCTGCTCTTCGTACGGACCGAGCTGCCCGGGCGCGTTGCTGTGCAGGACGACCTGGACAACACCGAGCTTCCCTTCTTCACGCTGGGTAAGGTGGCGGGGGAAAGCGACCCACAACTTGGATGGGTGGGAGGGGAAAGGGGGAGCGGGGTGGGGTGTTTGCCTAGAGGTGCCTCCGTCCTGCCCTCTTCGCCTTCTTTGTGGGAATTTATATCTGCCTGTCGGGAGCTCCTGCAAAAGTTGTTAGGCGACCCCCTGGGGTGCGGGAGGGGGGCGAAGAAGCATCTCTTTCTCTCCCCCCCCCTCCCGCAATTTATGGAGGTAGCGCATGCGACCCCTGGGATGGGGCAAAAAAGAGCTCCTCTGCTTTTTGTGGGATTTCTTTCTTTCTTTCTTTTCTATCTATGTATCTATCTGGTGCTGCAAAAGTAGTTAGGTGACCCCCTGGGATGGGGAGAGAGAGATGCTTTCTACCCCAAATTTGTGGGCATGAAGAGACTACCGAGGTCGCACATAGGACCCCCTGGATAGGGAAAGAAAGACTTCCTCCTCCCACATCCCTTTATTGTGGGGATTTATATCTATCTATATCCTCAGGGTAGGGATATAAATAAGCTTTCCTTTCTCCCCACCCCTCCAATTTTTTGTGGGCATGAAGAGAGTATGGAGGTAGTACAAGCACATACGACCCCCCAGGATGATGCAAGAAATACATCCCTCCTAGGGGTGGGGGCATAAAAGGAACTGCAAAGATTGCCCCCCCACCTTCCTCCTCCCATTGGGTTGAGGGTAGAAAGGGATGCATTCCCCCTGACCCCTTGGTGAGCATGGAGGGTGTGTAAAGGTAGATGGGTTTGCCCTCATGACCACACACAATATGGGGATAGAAAGAAGCGTCCCCTCCTTATGGATGTAGCAGGAGTACAACACCCCCAAAAGGGGAGGTGTAGAAAGATGCCCACAAAGGGGTTGCTCCCTCCTTTGGGGGCATGCTGGGAATAGAACATGGATGCATGCTGCCTCCACTTTTTTGAGCCTGGAGAGCTGAAAAGGTGCTCCTCTTGGCATGAGGAGGCAGCAAAGAAAGGCGGGCATACCACCCTCCCACCCAGAAGGGGTGGAACGGGGTGCTGACACCCCCCCTCCCAATGAGGGAATGCAAAGTAGAAGGGTGGAAAGAGATCTGCCTGCTTTCCCTGAAATGTCTCTTGGGGAGGAGGGTGTAGTGTGTTACCATTACTTACTCCAGGTGCTGTACAACTGAAAAAACAAGAACAAGTCCTTTGCGAATTACTTGCAACTGAATGTTCAGAGAGGGAGTAGGTGATGTCTGGAGCGAGGTGAGCAAAAATGTATAGCAAATGTCAGGTTTACCCCACAGAACTGCAGGTGCTCCTTGAAAGGATGGACTGCAATGGGGATGTGAGATGTAGTGGATGACGGTGCCCAGTGTTGTGCTAGGTGCTGTGCATCTTAAATATAAGAACATTCACTTGCTAACAGCTTATTGGAATGGCTTCAGCTACACAGATAAATAATATTCCTGTAACAGCTTACTGGCTAACACACTGGGGAGCAGGCGCCCAATTGTCCCGTGATGGTTGGGGAATGTGGTGGGGAGTGCAAGGCTTACCATACACGAGTTGTGACTTTTCTACCCCCAACTTTCCCAGTGGGAACACACATTGGAAGATAGGTAGGCTTATCTCATCTCCATGTGAATAGGCATTGGAACAGTGGGCTGGAATGAAGGGGCCAGATAGTGTGCATTCATATTGTGCCGGGAATTGTAAAAATTAAAAGCAGCCAATTCCCTGCCTATTGCATACAAAAATTTGCCCACTAGGACTAGGAGGGAGACCCTATTTTGGGGATGGGGTTGCAAGTTTACTGTGATGGGTTGCAAAAGAGATTCCCCATGGGCACACTTACTGGGAATGGGAGAAGATCATAAGTAGTGAATGCCCAGCACATAGGATAAATGGATTTGTGCGTGGGGATAACACAAGGGAAGGCATGGGGTATTGAATGGCAGGAAGCATTATATGTGCATTTAGGCAGGCGAGAACAAGATTCAGCAGAGTGGACGGGAGGGCAGTGGCATATATTAGAAAAAACCATTCAGGAGGTACAGTGGGTGGCCAGATGAAGGAATTGTGTACACTGGTGAGTAGAATAGGAGAAGGGCATGTCTTGAAATGGTGCGTTGGAGTGATGCTCATGTACTGATGGCTGGAAGGATGCAGTGCTGTGTTTCTGGTTTCACAGACAAGAAGCTTTTTGGAGAAGAAGGGCACTGGATGAAGAATATGTTTCACATGGCAATGGACGGTTCAGTAGAAGGAGACACTGGGCCAGGGTGACCCTTCTGTGGATTGAAGGGAGCACACCATAGCACAGTAGCGAGGGGTGGGTAGGTAGGTGGTGGGACACAGAGTGAGAGATAGTATAGAAATGAAATACTAAATAATAATAATATTGATAATAATACTCACTGATAGGTGAAGAGGATGCTTTGGAATACTGCATCATGGTTTAATCAAACCTAAAGTGATGGAGAACCAGTTGCAGATGTTCCTTAGATAAAGTGAGGCATTGTTAGGAATGGGTAGGTTTGGGAAGAAGTGATGATAACAGCTGTGGAACAGCTCGCTGCAGCAATTTCTTTGGCAGGAAAGAAGGAGATGATGTACTAGGATGCAATGTGCAAAGTACCAGTCATAAGAATGTCCTGGGAATGGACGTGAATGCATTATATGATGGCCTTGTGGGGTAGTATACCAGGCATGGAGGTTAATCAGGTAGGGAAAGAGCCAGTTGCAGACTACAGCAGGAGAAAGGGGGCTGAGATCCAAGACCTACGGTAGTGTAGGAGGAGCTGTGTGTGTAGATTGGGAAGGGTGGGAAGAGAGGAGGAGTTATCTTGAACATTTTTGGGACTATGGGAATTTTTTCTAGATTGCGAGGGCTAGTCCAGGTTAGGAAGCATAAAAAACCTAAATTAAAATGTTGCACAGCTTGTCTGCATCAGATTGTATCAATAGTCTATAAGCATTTTAAACTTTTTCTTTACTTAGGGGAAACTAGCCACGTTAAAAGCTGTGTAATGTGATTATTATTTTTCTTTTATGTTTGCTAGGATTTTATAAATAAATAATAATAAGTTTTGTTTAAAAAAGAATATATTTTGCCACTTGAACAACCCCTCATGTACATTTGGAAAATCTTGCGGTGGATCTAAATAAATAGTACTCAGAATAAGGGAGGTAAATGCAAGTTTGCTGTGCTCTGGAGAGTGGCAGAGGGTGGGATGGAATTTGGATTGGTGGTGGTGGTAACGGATTGTCTTTGCAACGAATTCTTGGTGGCACCACCATGGACCAAAGCAGAATGACTGAGAACTGAGGAGCGGGTAGGCATTGAGGGTCAGGAAAAGGGTGACTGTGCTCCAGTGAGTGAGAATGTTATGAAAGGTGATTCTAAGATGTGTGGCCTGGAGGCTTGATTCAGTTGAGGTTGGTGTATAGGGGAACAATAATGAGACTTGTTTGGTTGGTATTCTGTAGTATATGAATAGGATTCTAAGCACGTGTTTGACCTACAGTTGCTCTAGGCAACTGTGGAGAGGCTGGGATAACTGCTGGCAAAGCTGCTGGACAACTTGTTCTTCAAGTTGCTATCCCTGGCTTCTGGTTTCTTCTGCTCCTGGTTAGGACAACTAAGAGCGCTAAGACTATTGATTGACTGTTAATGATTTGGTTTATGCCTTATTTCTGTTCATGGGGAAAGGGGTGAAAGAGAGAGAGAGAATGCCTTGGGCAGAAACAAGTTTGTCAATATGATTTCCATACAGTTTCCAGAGCTTTGCGATGGGTTCATTTGGAGATGCTAAGCGGTTTATGGGTTTTCTTGCCATCTCCTATTCCTCCCTTGCAGTGTGTGCTGGACTGAGTAAATCCCTCAAGTATTGTTACCTTTGTCCCTGTGGATGTTTAAATTTAGGCCACATCTTCAAATGGAAAGTATCTTCCCTCTTCCCTGCCCCCTTTCCAAGCTGCCAAACACTTTGAATTTTGTAAAAAGACATTCTTTATGCTGAGGCAGGAGTCTCTTTAGTGCTGCTGTCACTTTGCTGTGGCTTGATTTCCTTCTCTTGCAATTGATAGCTTAATTATCTTTTAGCGCTTTGTAATTTCCCCCCTTCCCTTCTTCTGCTTCCTGTGCGTTCCATGTCCCCCTCCTTTCAGTTCTCTTCGCCTGGTTTTGGAACAAGATCTGCAAACCTGCCCAGTATCTCTTGCTTTGGAGGAAACTGCTCATCTCCACTGTGGCAGGTGGCATCCTTAAAAGACTCTGTTTTGAAGCTGAATGGTGGAGTATGAGAGTTGTGCAAAGCAAAGGCTTTGTTCTAATAAGCATCTTGTATATAAATATTTTGTTCTGATTATTCTCATTCTAGTTGTCATGGTCTGTCACTTGAGTGTCTCTGTGTGTTTGCTCCAAGCTTCTAAGGTTCTCTCTAGTCTAGTGGGAAGAAGAGAAAGGAACAAACGTCTGTCATCCTGTGTGTACCTTGTTGCTCTTTTGCTCTAACATGGTGTGTTCTTGCCAGGCCTTGTCAAGGTTGTCGTGTGTATCATAGCTAACTTGTTATCCTCACTAAAAGTAAACTGTTTAGAATTCTGCATCCAGAAGCAGGCTCTCTGCTTTGGCAGAACAGCAAAGGCAGTCTGTTGATCTCCACACAGCTCCTCTTTTATCTACCAGCTTCTTCCCCTCACTGACGCTTCAAAACCTTGCTGTAATTTGTGGATCTGCTTGGCTTTGTGCTGCCACTGATTGGTGCTTAACTAGCTGTGGTTGTGAGACCCCCTCACATGTCTTGCATAAACTTAAATGTGTCAGGCTGTTGTGTAGGTACACATATATGCCTGAAGTACAGCTGTCCTAGGCAGTCTTTAGAACACTGGCTTTGTTTTTTTAAAGCATTTTTTTTTCTTTAATCAGGGAAAGTATAATGCTGATGAATACAGATTTCTCCACACTGGGGTCCTTTTAACCCTTCCCCAGTGATTTTAAATGCTGTTTTGTTTTGTTTTGTTTTGTTTTTATTTTTAAAATAATACAAGAATCGCTAAGTAGAGCTTTCTATTGAATGTGTTTCTCTCACTAAAAGCACAATTTTATACTCTCAGTTACACTGGGTGATGAGGTTGCAGGATTTGGTGAAAGACCCGTCACGCTGTTTGAAGTGGATTGAGTACAGTGGTACCTCAGGTTACAGACGCTTCAGTTACAGACGCTTCAGGTTACAGACTCTACTAACCCAGAAATAATACCTCAAGTTAAGAATTTTGCTTCAGGATGAGAACAGAAATCGTGCTGTGGCGGCGTGGCAGCAGCAGGAGGCCCTATTAGGTAAAGTGGTACTTCAGGTTAAGAACAGTTTCATGTTAAGAACTGACCTCTAGAACGAATTAAGTTTTTAACCTGAGGTACCACTGTATGCCGCTATTGTGAAAGATACACCAGAGACTCACCATATAAGGTAGGGTTGCGGGCAGCATTAGGGTCTACCCTAACTCCTCTGATCATGGCCATGGCCGTGTTGACAGTGCACTGGACCTGGAGTAAGACGTTGCCCTCTTACAGACTTCAGCAGAAAGGATATTAGCTGCCCCTGCATTGAGGGCCACCCCACCCAAGACATCACAACAGAGCAACTTTGCACATAGTCACAGCACTCTACCACCCATAGGTGTAGCCAGGGGGGCAGGGGGACAGCTGCCCCCACTAAATCAATAAAAAATACTTAAATAACTGATGTTTTTACCCCCTCCCTAATATAAAGGCTGCTTCTTAACAGAAATCCTGGCTACACACATGCTAAAAAGGTAAAGGTAAAGGACCCCTGACAGTTAAGTCCAGTTGCGGACGACTCTGGGGTTGTGGCGCTCATCTCGCTTTATTGGCTGAGGGAGCCGATGTTTCTCCACAGACAGTTTTTCTGGGTCGTGTGGTCAAGACTGAGGGAGCTTGTGAGGATCCTCTTTACTAGCAAGCTCTCTCTCCTTTTCTTAGATCTTTCTAATACTGTATTGTAAAATAAATGTAAAGGTAAGGGGACCCCTGACCATTAGGTCTAGTCATGACCCACTCTGGGGTTGCAGGCCACTTTATTGGCCGAGGGAGCCAGCGTACAGCTTCCGGGTCATGTGGCCAGCATGACTAAGCCGCAACTGAGTATGTAACATCTGGGTTTTTATCTTGAAGTAGTATGGAGGTATAAAGTTGTTCTGTACAACCTGGAAATTTATGTAGTACAGTCGTACCTTGGATCCCGAACATCTTGCAAGTGAAACATTTTGGCTCTCAAACGCTGCAAACCCAGAAGTGAGTGTTCCGGTTTGGGAACATTCTTTGGAAGATGAACCTCACTCGTGTTTAGTATTGGCAGTGAAAAAAGGCACGTTCTGTTGTTTCCAGTTGCCCTGAGCCACATGGGTATTTCCTCTCCTCATACAGTATCTTCCTAAAGAGGCCTTTCTGGATGGCTGAAGGGAGTGCCTGGCAATGGGCCAGAGTGAAAGCCCTTTGTTGTTTGGGATTTCAAGGTTGGTATTAGGTATTTGGGAGGTGAGGTGTTTCTGGTTTCACTGGTTAAAAATTTCAGGGACCTGACTATATCTGCTTGGTGTTTTGTATCTTCCACACAGTATTTAATAGGTTTTTTTTGGCTGGTTCATACCCCATTTTGAGGATAAAGCAGATTTGGGGGACTTGGGGGCGAAAGGCAAAAGTGGGCAGAGCAACAAATTTACTTTTGTACAGCAGGCTAGTTTCTACACACTTGAACATAGCCCTCTTTATTTTTCATCCAGGTGAGCAAGAGGCATCATAAGAGTTCAAGGAGATACTCCAGCCAGGCAAATGTACTCAATGAGGGTGTAAAGCTGCAATGGTAATGGATATGACCTGAGAAGAGAGTGTAGACCAGGTATGGGGAGAGTCCTGATGACCAAACAGAGACTTGGAGACCACATTTGGCCATATCCTAAATTTGCCAGTCTCTTTTCAGAGGCACCCCCATCACAATCTTTTGTTGTTGTTGTTGTTGTTGTTGTTGTTTGCATATAAAGAAAAACATGACCCATCATACACTGGAGTGAAATCTGTCTACTAATCAGGATCACTTTAGACTTATTCTCTACCCACAGGCATTAGGGGGGAAAGAGAAAGCTGCAATTATCCTCCACGTTTCAGAATAACATTGTGCTGATTCTGTTATGTGTGAAGCAGCCTTAAGCCTGACAGCATATGATGTGGCTTGCTTGTTACTAGGAAGCATGAAATGGCAGGCTGAGGTTGTCGTCCTGATACCAAGAACTTGTGTGCTTGCCACATTAAACTAATAAGACTTGAATCTGTGGGGACTGGGTTGCTTAGCCCGATGCAAAGAAATGCAGTTTCCTGGAGAATAACAGAAATATCTCTTTAGAAAACGGCATCAGCTATTGCTGCCCTTGCAGTTGGGAGAAATTCCTGTGCCAGGGTTTAGAGTCAGTCTTCTATAAATGTGTGCTGGCCATCATTACATCTTCTGTGACTGTATTTCCTCATGGAAATTCTACTTTGTGAAGAAGCCTGCCCTTTTTTTGCCATTCATGGCATGATCTAGTGTTTTAGTATTGCAAGACAGGAAGGAAAAAAGCCCACTCCCATTTGGCTGTTTCCACATGATGCATACTTTAAAAAAATTCTATGATTGTTCATCTTATCTGCCTGAAAAGAATGGTTAGGGAACTTTTTTCTGAATTCCTCTGATGTCATCTGTTAGCAACCACTTATCAATAATGGTCAGGGCTGAAACCAATAATGGGCAGTGCCCACTCTTTTCTCAGTTTACTCTCTCTGCCCAACCCCTTCCCTTACCACCTTCTTGAAATTAGGCCAAAAACTGCAAGTTCCCCATTTCTGCTTTTCAAGTGTCCCGTATATTGAAACTTGTCTTCCAAGGGGGGTTCCTCTTGCCCGCGAACCTTTTGGTTGCCCTTTTCTGTATTTTCCCCAACTTTACAATAACCTTTTTGAGATGTGAACATAATTGTGCACAGTATTCCAAGTGTGGATGCAACATACGTTTGTATGAAGGCATTGCAATATTGGCTGTTTTATTTCCAGTCTCTTTGATCCCTGTCATTGAATTTTCCTTTTTTCACAGCTGCCAGGAGACACTGGGATGTTTTTGTTGAGTTATCCATTACAAGATCCTTTTACTGATCAGCCCACTGTCAGTTCAAAGTTTTAAGATGCATTACTTATATTTATTGTATGCCCATTTTATGCCCATTCATATGTTTTAGAGAAGTCTTTATAGGGTGTGACCCAATCAGTTTATTGTTTGTACCAACATGAATATTTTTGTGCCCTCCCCAAAGTCTGCTGCATGCTGGCACACATAAACACACCTACACCACATCCCAGCTTGGTATTGCAGAGAAGAGTAGAAATAAGATTTCTTTTTAGTGTACAAAAGTGAGTGCAACAATTCAAGCATTACCTCTTGCTGTCTTGGTCTAGGATGCAAATAATTGATGACATGTCCTTTAGGGGCATCAATCATACCTTATCTCATAGCTGTAACTGTTGAAAAGTTATGGCAGTTCTTTTTACTCATCACATGTCAGAGAAGTATTTTAGCCCACTAGGGGGTGTTGGTGACTGGATGGAAATGCTTCTAACAAGAAGTTTTCAGCACTGAATTTGTCTTACAGTAGTTTTTAAATTTTTATTTTTAAGTAGCCCTTATGAGTGGGGGGGATAATTATTCCAGCTACCCATCAGAGCCCAAAAAAAGCTGTGTGGATTTGATTGCATGATTACTGCAGGGGATCTCTGTCAGAAAACCCTGCTCCTGACTTCGTTTTCTTAGTCTCCTGGGAGCTGTTAAAATACGTATGTGGTCAGCCTTTTTTGCCCATGGAATCATCAGCTTTCTGTGTTCTCCATAAACTTGCCTCTCTGTTCTGCCCTATCTTGGTGTGGCTCCACTAAAAGAAAAGTTCACACTGTACAGTATAGAAATTGGAGAAACAAACTTTGTTCACTACGTTTTGAGTTCATACCAAAAAGTGTGCTTTTGTCATATAGATGTAAGAGACTGCTCCCCTCCCCATAAATGCTTATAGATGTTTCCTGTAGCTCAGGATGCACTGATATCTTGCAGTGCATATCTTTTTTCTATCTTTTGTCATTTTCATCACCATAAAAGACTGCTGGCTCTGATCTTTAGACCTTTTATATGAGAAGGTCTCTACTCTTTCAAATATATATCGTAATTTTGTCGGCAGCCATAATATTTCTTTCGTATTATTCTGTACCTACCTTATGTTCCATCTCATTTTCTTGAACTGTGAAATGCTAGGTTAGCAGAGCAGAATGTGAGTGTGTCACCAGCTTGCATGGGTGTTGTAAGGGTGTTTATCAATAAATTCACTTTGTAAATTAAAGGTAAATTTTCTGGGCTTGAATTCTGCTGCGTTGTGCAAGGACAACCTTCTGTCCTTTTAGGGTTGTTATCTGATATGAGTTGATGATCTGATAAGAGTGAGTATAGGAAGGGTTTTCACAAGGGGCTGAATCCCTGACATAGAACTATACTACATCGCCAGTCAAGTACACCACATACTCCCTTACATTCTAGAGGATGAGACAAAACAATGGGTACACTTGGAAAGAGACATATTTGAAAACACACCCACCACAGCATACCCATTCCTCTAAGACAAACTAAGGAAATGTCAGCATCGCCCTTGAGCCAGTGCCACCAACTGGACTCATCCACTTCAGCCCTGACTGGGCTAGGCGAGCTAGGGTAGCACTTCCAGAGACCACCTTCTGCACAGGAACAGGTCAAAGTGCTGTGGACTCACAGCTTAGAGTTGTGAGCACCGGATTCACTCCAACAAGAAGACAGTCGTTGCACAGCAGAGTATAGCAGAGTATAGCAGAGCATAAACGACTCAGAGAGCAGCTCTGTAGAATATCTTCTTTCATTCTATCTACAGCTATAATACACAACTATGTACAGAGCTAAATGAGGTCTAAACAAAAATGCTGAACTGCACTTCGTGTCTGCAGCTGCTCTTAGCAGCAACCTTATCTATACACACGATCTCTCTCTAACACTCAGTCTCTCTCTCTCTCTCTCTCTCTCTCTCTCTCTCTCTTTGATGTGAGGCTGGAGAGGAATAAGTAGAGAGCAGAAACCGCCCCCTCCTCTCTGGGGAATCAGCAGAGAACACCAGCAGATTCTTGGATATGGGAGGGGTGAAATCTCCTCAGGAAAATCCCCACAACATTAAACCGGTTCACAAAGACCATGCTTAAAGCATAGAAGGAAGAAGTAGGCAAACTGTCCCCAATCCCATCCCCACTAATCCCCCTGGTTCATCACCCACTACGCAGCACAAAACCTCCAGGTAAAAACCTGGCAAGCCAACGGCACAAGAAATACAAGACAATCTAAGGGACACCCAAATACCCTAGCTAACATGCCACCAATTTCATGCCCTCTTAAACAATCCAGTTGTAAAAGCATCAGCAACTAGATCCTTAACCACCTTTGAAAACCTTCTCCTAACAACAAAGGAACAAGGCAAGGGGATGGTATCCACAATATATAAAATATTGTTCCAAAGCCTCACAAACTCCCTCATGCAATCAAAAAGCATGACATAGGCTATGAAATCAACCCCACCCAATGAACCAGAATGTGATCTAAACCGCCCTTTAAATCCATCTCAGCCAAAAGAAGGGAACTCACGTTGAAACTCACACACAGATGGTACTTAACACCATGGAAACTGGTGATACGCCCAGGAACTTCACCAAAATGTTGGAGAGGCTCCACCTCCACAGGCACATACCTCCACATGTGGTGGGAATGCCCCAGAATCTAACCCTTCTGAACAACAGTCCTACAAGAGATATGCAAAATAACTAAACAAGTATTAGAACTCACCCCAGAACTGGCTCTACTGAACAGTTTCCAAGATCATAACGACCACTCACATTACAAAGAGCTTATAATCCACCTACTCTCAGCAGCCAGAAGCCTCATAGCCAGATACTGGAGAGAACTGTCAGGAGTGAACACGGACAACTGGTACCAAGTCATATGGGAAAAAGCCTTACTAGAAAAAACTAACAAAAAATTGAGACTGACACGGAGGCAAATAGAAGAGGACGCCATCACCCCAGTATGGCTCCCCTTTATCACATACGCAGCCCAACAGGACAACAACAAGAACTCACCAACAATATATGAATGAATTTGGCTTACTTGACCCAACAAGCCACCCCCCTCACAAATGCAAACAAAACCCACTGCAGACAACCAACCACACCCTGCCTCCCCAATACCTCTCACTATCAAGGAAATGTAACAAGCAAATAGAAAGAGAACCTACCCAGTTGACTCTGACACTCCCCCCACTAAGTAGATAAGCTTTATCACCACCCCTCTTCTCTTCCCCATCTTATCCTGCATACAACACTAATGTCTCACAACAAATGTAACTGATCTGTAGAAAACGCAACCTGAAAAAGAGACAATGCACTTACTTTTGTAAACTAAGAAAACCTTTAATAAAAATTATTTTTAAAAACAAGGGGCTGAATCCAATGATGCACATACAGATTTCTATTTGCACAATGGAACCTGCCTTTCGTCTCCAGTGTGGTGTAGTGGTTAAGTGGAGAGCCAGTGTGGTGTAGTGGTTAAGAGCGGTAGTCTCGTAACCCAGGGAACCGGGTTTGCGTCTCTGCTCCTCCACATGCAGCTGTTGGGTGACCTTGGGCTAGTCACACTTCTTTGAAGTCTCTCAGCCCCACTCACCTCACAGAGTGTTTGTTGTGGGGGAGGAAGGGAAAGGAGAATGTTAGCCACTTTGAGACTCCTTAAAGGGAGTGAAAGGCGGGATATCAAATCCAAACTCCTCCTCCTCCTCCTCTTCTTCTTCTTCTTCCTCCTGTACCTGTGCACCTTCACAATCTGCTCTGGAGGGTCTTCCACTCCTCGAGAGCAGATTTATAAAATTCATTTATTTTTCAAAAACTTAACTAGCAAATGCAATAAAATGCAACAAATGAACAAGTACATTGAAGCACAGAAAATGTTAATAAATAATACAGAAATACAATGTAGAAGAAGGCACAATTTATTTCATTCAATAAGTCTCTCTATAGTCCTCTGTGTGTTTGAGGCAGTTTTCTTGTATGGTTGTCATGGCATATATAGGAAAGAAGAGGAGGCCAAGATGCACAAAAAGTCAGTGGGTCTGAAGCTGGCTAGTCAGTTTTTCTGCTAACACAGCATTCCAAACATGGGCATTCCAAGAGCCAAGGGTTAGCCCTTCAACAGAACACAATACCTGACAATTTCTAATTGTGCTATAAGACAAACTATTTTTCATGACTTACATTCTAATTAAGATTGTCTCTGGAGAAGATTTTGAGGGTGGGGTGGGGCTGAAAGGGAGAGAAGGGAGATGTTTGACTGTGCAAGAAGAAGGTTGTACTAGTACAACAGCATATTGGCTTATGACCCATGGCTAGTATTAAATACGCAGAATAGTAGGTAAGTAAACTCAATGTTTAAACTGACTCCAGATAGAAGATTAGATGGACCTCTCATGAATTTGGATTCAAACAACTGCATAAATATTTTTGGATGGCTAAAGGAACTTTTGACTGCATCCAACTAAGTTCTGTTCCAAGTAGACCAACTGAATGTGGGCAGAGAGTTGCTACACTCAGTTCCTGCTCATCACCTCCCCAAATGAGGCATCTGGTTTGCCATTGTGAGTTTGGGATGCTGGACTATATAGACCTTTAGCCTGATTCAGCATACTCTCTTATGTTCTTAAAAGTATACCAAGATCGGTATTATTTGGCAACCACTGTACTTTAAAAGACTCAGCACTGAATCCTAGCACTCCTGCTAGGGAACAGAGTGACTTCAGCTGAAAATTACAAACAAGGACAAAATTACAAACCTTGTAATAGAGGAGGGAGCACTCTTGGACACACAACTCCATTGGTACAGCTCTTCAGACATAGGAATACATTATTTTTAATTATATGGCATGAAGAGTCAAAGGCCTCTAGAGCTTTTGCCTGTTCCTGCGGGCTATTCTAATGTTCTTATTATGGCTACAACCCTTTGTGCTTCTTAAACAGTGACCAAGTGGCGTTTGCTGTTCAGAAAACTTTGAATTGAAATTTTTTATACTGGTGTAAATTGAAAGAGACCTGATTAAGCATATTTCATTGACATATTTAGCATACAGTGGTACCTTGGGTTACATATGCTTCAGGTTACAGACTCTGCTAACCCAGAAATAGTGCTTCAGGTTAAGAACTTTGCTTCAGGGCGAGAACAGAAATTGTGCTCCGGCGGTGCGGCGGCAGCAGGAGGCCCCATTAGTTAAAGTGGTGCTTCAGGTTAAGAACAGTTTCAGGTTAAGAACGGACCTCCAGAATGAATTAAGTACTTAACCCGAGGTTCCGCTGTATATGTTTATATGTATATGTATATGTATATGTATATGTATATGTATATGTGTGTGTATATATATATATATATATATATGCACATAGACAGCTCTTACTGTCAGAAAGTTTTTCTGTATGTTTAGTCGGAATCTCCTTTCTTGTAACTTGAAGCCATTGGTTCAAGTCCTACTGTCTAGAGCTGGAAAAAACCAGATTGTTCCCTCTGCCATGTGACAGCCCTTGAGATATTTGAAGATGGTTTCATATCTCCTCTCAATCTCCTCTTTTCCAGGCTAAACATACCCAGCTCCTTTAAGTACTCCTCATAAGGCTTAATTTCCAGACCCTTGATCCTCTTGCTTGCCCTCCTCTGCACACAATTTAGCTTCTCAACATCCTTCTTAAATTCTGGTGCCCAGAATTGGACATAGTATTCCAGGTGTGGCCTGCCTAAGGCAGAATAGAGTGGTACTATAACTTCCCTCAGTCGGGACACTTTACTTCTGTTGATGCAGGCTAGCATAGTGTTTTGGGGTTTGTTTGTTTTTTTAAAAAATTATTTGATTTTCAAAAATATAAACATACAACAAAAAACAATTCAAAATCCAAATATCGAGATCACTCTGAATCTCCTGACTTCCCCCTGTCCCTTCCATGCATCCTATTGATAATATTTTCCAACTGCATATTAATACTTCTCCAATTTTTTTGTCTTTCTAAATTATCTATACTTTCCATTACAAGTGTGGTTAAAATCCTGCCAATGTTTTAACCTGCTTACAACAATCTCGTATATAAATTATAAACTTTTCCCATTCTTTTTAAAAGTTCTTGTCTTCTTGATTTCTGAACTTCCCAGTTAATTTTGCCATTTCAGCGTAGTCACAATTTTTAATTGTTTTTTTATGATTTTATTTTAAAAATGTACTTCTTTAACACTTCTATGTATGCTACCCTGGATATCTTTGAGAGGAGGTGGGTAGCTCTGTTGGTTAGAGTGTGGTCCTAAGAAGGCTAAGGTTGCTGTTTCAAATTAATCGCCATAAGAGACAGCTGCATATTCCTGCATTGCAGAGGGTTGGACTAGATGTGTTGGGAGACATTCTGCACAGAAACATGTGTATACCTTTAAGAAGTTTCTGTAAGCTCTGGGTTAATTGGTTGCAGCTGGCCATGGCTACAAAAGGAAAAAAGCTGCAGTTTGTACTCTGCCTGCAGGAAAAACACCCAGAAGTTTTGCTGTTTATTGTTTTGTAATAAAGTCTTCGTTTTAGTTTGGTTTTACACCTGTCTCATGGTGTCACAGTCTGTTCTCTGCCACCAGTTGAAAATCCCCCTCCAATAAGATGATCCTCAGGTTCCCTTCCAACTCTATCATTTTATGAGGTAAAGCTTCTATGATAGAAAGGTTGAAAATAAGTCAAATCTATAAATAAATAAATAAATAAATAGGTTGTTTGGATCCGGATCTTTTTCAGGCTCCTTTTTTCCTTCAATATTTCCACTTGTACACAGAGTAAAAATCCTGAAAACTGTATTGAAAGGAGATCAGGACAATCAACTATTCCACTATGAAAACACCTTCAGATGTTACAGCTTTGCAATTTGGGAATTACTGTTCCTCCTTCATCTCCTAAAAAAGGTAAAGGACCCCTGACAGTTAAGTACAGTCACGAATGACTCTGGGGTTGCGATGCTCATCTCCCTTTACTGGCCGAGGGAGCCAACGTTTGTCCGCAGACAGCTTCCGGATCATGTGGCCAGCATGACTAAGCCGCCACTGGCAAAACCAGAGCAGCACATGGAAACACTGTTTACCTTCCTGCTAGAGTGGTACCTACTTATCTACTTGCACTTTTGACATGCTTTCGAACTGCTAGGTTGGCAGGAGCTGGGACCGAGCAATGGGCGCTCACCCCATCGCGGGGATTTGAACTGCCAACCTTCCGATCGGCAAGCCAAAGAGGCTCAGTGGTTTAGACTACAGTGCCACCCACAACCTTTCATCTCCTTTTTTTTTAAAAAAAATTCTTTTTATTGATTTCCTTTAAACAAAACAACAGCAAAACAGACAAAAATTAACAACATAGCATAATATAAATATCCATTACCACCTTTCTTTAGTTATATCATCTTATATCATCTTATTGTTATTACCCCTATATACACATGTTGACCTCCCCCCATTCCGGTTTCGGACTACTTAATATATATATATATAAAGTGTATATATATACACACACACACACGCGCCAAATCACACTGCGCACCTTTTCCGGCAAGTTCCAGCTGAAAAGAAAGCCCTGTTCCCAACTATTGTTTTTGCTAGTGCATCCCTCAAAGGACACAGATTTTGTTACTTGGGTATAAAAAAGCTCAGAATTTGTGCCCCAAATAGTACCATTAACATAATTGTTTCCATTGGATATGACCAAAATAGTCTTATCAAGTAGAGTAGCAAGCTTCCAGACTGAAGAGCACTTACCTCCCGCAGAACAGAACGAATCCTGCTGAGCAAAACTACTGAAGGGAAATTGTGATGGAAGCAAGACACAGTCTGAGAACTCCCTGTGGTGGGAATTGAGTTAATGTCTCCCGAGTCAAAGGATGAGGTGCTCTCACTTTTGAGGGAACCTGCCAACATGCAGGAGCCATTCTGTCAGCATGCATGCCTTTGGTCTTTCCAACAGTGTCACAGTGTCGGGCACTGAGCTATGTCTACTTACATTCACACTGAGGGGAATAAAGGAAATAAGGAACAGATTCTGATTCTGGTTTGAATCATTTTGTTGGAAATAAGGGTCGGACTCAAACTGGTTGGTTGGTCTGCTTCTTCTTTCTAGACTACCATCTCTAATTTATTTATTTTTTTGGATAGCATGTCTAATTTGCACAATCAAGACACAAACTACTTTCTTAAAAGCATCAGTGAAATAGATGACTATTCTCATTTACAGACAGGAAGGAAAGGAATTCTGTAGAGCAGTCAGTAGGAGCATTCTGTGCAACAGTGAATGGTATAGTGGGCTCACCTGATCTCCTTTTGGTTGTGTCACTGCTGCTTACCTTGAGGTAGAGGAGTGAGGCAAAATTGAGGTCAATGCTCTGCCATTGCAGAGGTGGGAGTTTTGGATTTGTACTGCATCACACTTGCTGCTGCCTCTGTCCTTCCCCTCTGCCTCCTGGTAGGCAGCAGTGATGTGAACAGAGGTTAGGTGAGTGTCCCCATGCAACCATGCTGTCCACTACTACTTCTGGGGATGTAGATAAAGGTAGAATATAAGCTTTCCAGAGAGGCAGCTGCAGACTGAAGCCCTGACATCTCTAGGAAGGGGTGCAAAAGGCTCTTAGCTGAAATTATAAGAGAGCTGCTACCAGTTGGTACTGTATATAGTCTAGGGATACGGAGCCTTCCCTTCCTCACCTATTGACCATGGTGACTGGGAGTTGGAATCTAACAATATCTGGACAGCCAAAGTTTTCCCACTGCTAGTGTAGACAATACCAAGGGTCTGATTCACTATAAGACAACTTCTGCATTTGGGGGGGGGGGAGGGGCAATTCTCCTGAAGGTTCATGCAATCAGAACATGGTCTGAGGAAACTTGGTTAGTGCAGTGGACAGGCATTTTTAATATAGTGTGCCACCATTAGCAAAACTCCACTTGACCACTAAGGCATAAGTGAGGCCAGTGCTTTTTTCCTGGGGCGATGCAGGGGTATGCATACCCCTAAACATTTTGTCAATCTTTGTGGTTTTGTCCATTTACTGTATTTATTTCCCCCAATTTGAACTATAAAATGGTGATCCCCCCCAAACATTTTTTAAAGAAAAAAAGCACTGAGTGAGGCATTTCTTCTGTTGAAGGGAAATTATGTTTTCAGTATCCAAACTGCAACATTTAGCTAGCATATCTGTTGCAATTGTGGCTGTGTGACATTTAATTGTACTAGTGTCACAAGGCCTAGTGCAAGGTCTATTAATGATGCAATTACCTCACTCCCCCCAACATTTGTGTACCTTTCCTTGGGAACTTAAAAGGCTTATGTGGCTATTCCCCCCCCCCCTCAAGCAGTTCCTACTATTTCATAAATGCTAGCCTTTTGCCTTTTAAAATTAATGATCTTTGTTTGCTTATCCTCTCCGCCTCTGTAATGTGCATCTTCATCTTTCACCCCACCCCCACTGCCAAGTGGTGAATGGAGGTAGGTTATTCACACCTTGTTAATCTGACCTTTAATCCTTTCATTTATGTCAGGGCTTGGAAATTGTGGTGCTGGAAAAGTGTGGTTCATAGTTTTTTGGGGGTGATGGTGGTGATGATGATATCAGTTATTTGCTCTGGACACGATACTCCTGTTGATGCAGCCTAAAATAGCATTAGGTGTTTTTTTGCTGCTATATCACACCATTGACTCATGTTAAGATTCTTAATCTCAGGGTTTGGGGTTTGAACACTGGGCAAAATATTCCTGCATTGCCAGGGGTTTGACTAGATGCAGTTCTAGGATTCTGTCTAAAGTAGTCATGAAAAAGATGTTTAAAATGACATTTGTAAAAAAACTAAAAAAACCAGAAGCATTTCTGTTAGGGATTCTAGGACAAGACCTGCCAAGAAAAATAAATAACTTATTTATGTATGCTACAACAGCGGCAAGAGTTTCGATAGCACAAGGATGGATGGAAGAATGAGGAAATCCCAACGAAAGAACAGGGGCAAGAAAAATTGATGAGTTATGCAGAACTGGCTAAACTGACAAACAAACTGTGGGACAAGGACAACTGTGACTTTAAGGAAGGATGGGAGCTTTTTACAAATTTTCTAAAAAGACAACAAAATGAACTGGACTCCTTGGCAGGGTTTGAATAAACTTACACAAATTTATTGGTTGATAACATGATGGATAGTTAATGTAAGGATATGTACAATTTTATAACATGCAGAGAATAACATGTGCTGATAAATGAGAGAGAGGAGCTGAGGGAAGTCTTTGTGGGGGGAGGGTTGGAAGGGGGGAAGGGGGGAAAAGTGAATATGAAATTATTAATATAATTTGTTGAAATTATTAATAAAAATATTTTAAAATAAAATAAAGTAGTCATGAATAATAAACAAAACATTAAAAAGTGCACAACCAAATTAAACAATTTCCCCATAAATCATAAGATCCAAAGTAAAGATACAAAAAATTAACAACAGTAACAACTGCCCCCCCCTTCAACAATCCTCCCTAAACAATACCTTATCCCAAGGTTGTGATCCACAGCCTCAGCTTTTGTAGCTGGAGTCAGTCAGGCCCTGTCCTTCCAGGTCAGGTGGAAAAAGGCATGCAAGGCAGGGAACAGATCTTCCAGTTCTCACAGTTGTTTATTGCTCATGCTGTTGATGAGTCTGGGCTTCTAACTTACAACACTTGGAAATAAGTGTAAAGCAATTTAACGAGTAAGAACCCTTTCAGATTTGGCCAAAAGCACATCTGGTCCATTGTTGTGTTGTCACACTGGTTGGCCTGGTCTCCTTGCCATGGTTACTTGAATGCTGCGCTTCGGCTATCAGAAATGGACACTTAACTAGAGAGGTTCTTCAGGGAAGTGTATAGAATGTGCCTGTGGTCTGCGCATCCTAATTTTTCATTGTCTTATACAAGCAAAATGAAATGTATACTTGGCTAGGATAAATCATAGCATGAAGTAGCAAGCTGTTTTCTAAGCCAGAAAACCTTTGGTTTTTTATTTATTTACTTCTTGGTTATGTAGCCCTGAGCAAAATGCCTAAGCATAATTTACTGACTGGATATTGAAGGACTGGCAGGGTAGGGAGAATTAATCCCACCTTTGCTTTTGCAGTCTGCGGTCTTGACATGTCTCAGATCTTTACTGTATCTTTAGGTATTTTTTTTCCTTCACCGAGCACACACATTGCTAGTGATCATCGCAAAGTGATAGAGGATTTGGAACATAGGAGGAAAATGTTTGTAAATAAGCATGTTCGGCTTTGAAATGAGATTCATTTTGTCAGGGAATGACAGAAAATTAGAAACATTGAATAATAGCAACATTTACTGAGTTTGCAAGAGGGAGAACAAGAGCACTGTAGCAACGAAGTTCTGTCTTAAAACATCTGAAACCAAGAATGAATGTAGTACTTTGGATAACTGAAATATGGCAGTCTAGGTTAAAAGGTAAAGGTAAAGGACTCCTGACAGTTAAGTCCAGTCACAAGTAACTCTGGCGCTCATCTCGCTTTACAGGCCGAGGGAGCCGGCGTTTGTCCGCAGATAGTTTTTCTGGGTCATGTGGCCAGCATGACTAAGGTGCTTCTGGTGAAACCAGAGCAGCGCACGGAAATACCGTTTACCTTCCCGCCGGAGCGGTACCTATTTATTTACTTGCATTTTTGGCGTGCTTCTGAACTGGTAGATTGGCAGGAGCTGGGACCGAAGAACGGGAGCTCACTCCGTCGCAGAGATTTGAACCATCGACCTTCTGATTGGCAAGCCCAAGAGGCTCAGTGGTTTAGATGACAGTGCCACCTGAGTCCCTTGGTCTAGGTTAGTATAATGTATAACATGTAAGTCTCTGTGCAGCAATTTATTTTGTTTTAAAAAATTGTGACCCACTTAATAAAAAGAAGATTTTAAGCAGTATACAATAAAAACAAAGCAATTACCAACAATATAAAAGATACAACCAGAAAATCTTATAAACAAGTATACATAACTAAATTATGTGTCTGGGTAGGCTTGCTGAACTAAGGTTTTAGCAGCTGTCACATGATTGAGCTGGGCATGTCAGTATCTCTTGGCCTGACTTCACAGGGTATTTTTGAAGTGTGAATGCATGCTCACTGAAAAATGTGGACTAAACAGGGGATTTGGAACACTGTTCTTCTTTACACACTGTCTGTTCCAACCTTCCCCAACCTGGTGCCCCACAGAAGTTGTTGGACTACAACTCCTGTCATTCCAGACCATTGACTGTGCTGCCTAGGGCTAATGGGAGTTGTGGTTCAAAACATCTGGAAGGCTAGGTTGGGGAAAGTGTCAGTCTTGCTAGTTTGAATGGGGAATGCCCAATCTAATTGGAAGCAGGGCTCTAAACTGGAAGGGGCATTAAGTTATTCAAAGGCCAGGTACCCACTATCCATCATGTGTGCATTAGGCCTCTTGTGATGTGAAGACCTGACCAAAAAAACACTTTCCCCAGTTTTTAGGTTTTTTTTAGTCTCTCTGCTCTCCACCTGCTCCCCAGCCTTCACATTGATACTGCTGAATTGTTGGGATCAAACGAGAAAGGCTTTAGTGGCAGTGTAGTCCTGGGCACAGCAACGGCTTGAGATGCTATTCTGGGTGGGCAGTTCAAGCACAGAGCAGTTCGTTTAATTATAGTCTCTTTTCTTACTACAATAGATTGTGAGTTTGCTCAGAACCTAAATGGCTTTTTTTTGGGGGGGGGGGATAATGGCAGCCTGTCAATAGGAAGCATGAATGGGTCAGAATCACTGAAAGTGTCTTTTATAGTAGCTGCTTATCTATTATCCAACCGGCCACAAAAACAGCTTTATCAAATTGTGGTTGTTAAGAAAAAAGTATTTATTAGAGCTACTGTTTGTATCTGAACAAAAACAAGCAACCAAGAGCTGCACTTTTGCAAGAGTACCCATGCCGTCCAGCTACAGGCAACAGACAAAGCAACTTGCACTCCCCCAACAAGAAGACAGTCTGTAGGAAGGTAGAAGCTATTAGAAGATCCTAAAGTTTCAGGGAAGGCAGGCCCAGGGCTGGAATACTGTGAAGATTACAATCTTTTCTCTGTAAAGAAGGCCTGTGAGTTGAAGGTGGGGTTCATTCCAAAAGTACCTATTACCTGCGGTGGTGGGTGGTGATATAATAGGCTATAAAGCTTGCTGCCCCAGAGACTATGGTGGAAGAGTTGTTGTGCACAGAAGTGTCCAATGTGGAATCTCCAAAAGACTAAGCATCATAGAATCATATAATAGTAGAACTGAAAGGGTCCCAATGGCCATTTAGTCTAACTCCTTGCTATGCTGCAATCTTAACTAAAGCATCCAATCACTGCTTTAAAACCTCCATGAAAGGAGAGTCCAAGGGAATCTCTGTTCCACTGTCAGAAAGTTCTTATTGATGTTTTGTTGGAATCTGCTTTATTCTAACTTGAATTGAACGTTTTGGGTCCTAGCTTACTGAGCAGGAGAAAACAAGTTTGCTCCATCTTCCTTGGGACAGCCCTTTAGATATTGGAAGGTGGTTATCATATCTGTTCTCAGACTTCTCTTTTCCAAGCTAAATAGAGCCAACTCCCTCAACTGCTCCTCATAAGGACACTTGATCATCTTGGTGGTTGCTCTCCTCTGCACACATTCCAGCTTGTCAACGTCGTTCTTAAACTGTGATGCCCAGAATTGTCCAGTCCACATTTTACCAGCTTTTCTGCAACAATATTATGGGGGATTTTGTTAAAAGCCTTAGTGAAATCAAGATACACTATATCCACAGCATTCTCTTGATTATTCCCCCCCCCCTTTTTTGAAGATGGTGACATTTGCCTGCCTCCAGTCTGCAGGGACCTCACCTGTTCTCCAAGAATTCTCAAAGATTATAGACAGAGTTTCTGAGATTACAACCGCAAGCTCTTTTAGTACCCTTTGGTGCAGGTTATCAGGCCCTGGATATCTGAATTCGTTTAAAGTACCTAGGTGTTCCCTTAGTACCTTTTTTCCTATATTCAACTGCAGCTCCCTCTTTGTATTGGTTATTCTGTTATCTTTAGGCTGGCACTGCTTTCCTTTTTGGTGAAGACAGAGGCAAAGCAGGTGTTGAGCAGTTCCACCTTCTGTCTGTCACAGTTTATCTGTCTTTTCCACATACAGTGGTACCTCAGGTTACTTACTTAAATCGTTCCGGAAGTCCGTACTTAACCTGAAACTGTCCTTAACCTGAAGCACCACTTTAGCTAATGGGGCCTCCTGCTGCTGCCGCGCCGCTGGAGCACAATCTCTATTCTCTTCCTGAAGCAAAGTTCTTAACCTGAAGCACTATTTCTGGGTTAGTGGAGTATGTAACCTGAAGCGTATGTAACCTGAAGCATATGTAACCTGAGGTACCAGTGTAGAGATCTATTACTTGCTAATCCTTCATCTTTGAAATTAGCCAAAGAAAGCATTTTGTTTGCTTGTTTTTAACCACTCTTGCAAGCCTGAGCTCATTCTGAGTTTTGGCTTGCCTAACCTCCCTGCAGTTGTTGGCTACTTGTATATACTCTTCCTTTGTGATTTCCCTTTTCTTCCACTGGTTTCTTTAGATACCACCCACTTCTCTTTCTTGTTATAATTGTCTGCCTTTGTGCCTGCACTAGTTCACCCTTAAGAAATTCCCATCCATCTTTGACCCCCTTCTCCTTGAGTATTTCTGACCATAGGATCTCACCCAGTAGTTCCTTGTGTGTTTTGAAATCAGTGTTCTTCAAGTCCAGAGTGCATGTCCAAGTACATTCTGCTGCCCCTTGCATCTGTATCATGAAACGCAATAGGGCATGATCACTTCCTCCCAAGGTCCCTAGCACTTCCACTTTGTCAATGTTCCTTCATGTTGGTGAGGACCTTGAATGAGATAGATGTTCATCTAGTTGCTTGTTCTACCATCTGGGAAATTATATTGTCAGTGAGGCAATGGAGGAATTTGTTGGACCTTACATTATTGGCAGAGCTGGAGTTCCAACAGATATTGGGGTGGTTGAAGTCTCTCTTTGTTTCTCTCTATTTTTTTTACCCATATCCTCTCAATTTTCCCTCCATGCCGCATTTAGAGCCTTACATATTTGGTAAGTTTGGGAAGCAGAGGAAGAGAGCTTTAATGTCCAACATGAATGGCTAAGGCATATATTTCTGATTTTGTGGTGTGTGGGGAGGGAATGGTACAGTAGCTTCTGACAGTGACACTGAGGTCCAGCGCTGAGTGCCTTCTGGCAGTTCCCTCACTGCGAGAAACAAAGTTACAGGGAACCAGGCAGAGAGCATTCTCGGTAGTGGCGTCTGCCTTATGGAACACCCTCCCATCAGATGTCAAAGAAATAAACAACTATCTGATGTTTAGAAGACCTCTGAAGGGAACCCTGTTTAGGGAAGTTTTTAATTACTGATGTTTTAATATATTTTAAATCTTTTGTTGGAAGCCACCCAGGAAACCCAGCCAGATGGGCAGGGTATAAATAAATAAATAAATTATTATTATTATTATTATTATTATTATTATTATTATTATTCAATGTGAGTGTTCTGTCCATTTAAGAATCTCTGTGCCATATGTGCAGGCAGAATCTAGCCTAATACAATTGCATGACCTTGTATCTAACTCTTTAGATCCCTCAATCTGTAGTATATCAAATTCAGATGCATCTAAGTGTCTTGCTTAGCAGTTAAGCTGTTGCTTTCTTGAATTTAAGGAACGACAGGTCAATTTTTTGGCTTAGGAGGACAGTGTGCTGGAGACATCCAGAGCCTTCATAACAACTCAGTTTATTTCCAGTTGCAGAGATTGAGGAGTGATTAAAAAAACAGCACCCTCTTATTCTCAGGGCAGAATGGGTTACTCCTCCACACAATTTAACAAACCTCTCTTGAATGTTCAGCTTCTTCTCTTTTGAAGCATCTTATCAAGTCAGTTAAAAAGATGTGCTGTAACTTCTTGGCTACCTGCACTCTTGTTAGCCTTTCAAGAAAACCCTTTGTGTTTATTATGAGTCTGAACTGGAAAAGTACTGTAGATTGTAAAATGCACCTTTAAGCAACACGCTAGATAGCTAGAGCTTAGTGCTATGATTGACACATCTAGCCATGCCCATGGGAGAATAGTTAGGCCCTGATATGTGTATACTCTCTGCTGAGATCAGCACTTTATGGAGTGTGTGCTTAAGGACTGGTCCCTTTCTGTGTGCATGCAGTGGTGAGGCTGGAGTACTTATGGCTGACTTAAAAAGTTTAAACTGTGCAAACATTGTCCTCTACTAGGGGCACTACCAGCAATAGCTAGGAGCAGCATCCCACAGAACAGGACGTTCCATGACATCTGAAACCCTTATTGTTGATCATCAGGAACCTGTGAACCTCCTGGCATTGTTGGACTACAATGCACATCACTCCCAGTCAACACAGCCCATGTTGAGGGATGAAGGGAATGGTAGACTAGGTGCCCGGAGGGCTACAGGTACCCCATGCCTGCTCTGTTCTTTCATGGATTGTGTTAGGAAAACAAGTCCCCAGCTGCTATATGTTCATGAGATAAGTTTAAGCCAATGCAACCCATAGAATAGACACTATTCTTCCTCATTTCCTACAGACTTAGTTATTTTCTTGTGTGGGATGAAAGCACTGGGAACCTTTCAGATCACTTGGCAGAGAACAGAAGACTCTTAAAAAACAGTGGTTGGGGTTTCCACACAGATTGCTTGCTGCTGCTGGATCACAACTTGTTAGGGCTGTTTCTGTTAGGATTATCAGTATCTTCCTAATGACCAGGGTTTATACGGTGGGGTTTGGCAGTGAGGAATTCAGGGATTGATCAGTGTTGACTGCAGCCTTGTAAATAAACCCACAAAATGTACAAGCTTTCAAAGATATTTGCGAGCCTGCTGGGAGCTGGTAGGGGAATGATGGAAATATCCACGCTTCTTCAGGTTGCCTGCTCCATTTCTCTGCTTTGCACATATGCTGGGTGCAAGAGGGGCTAAACATTCCTTCTCTGCTCCCCAAGCCTTCTCCCTTCTTTGCATGGAGCCCTGTGCACTTCCTGGCATGCAGTTTTTGATTGCATTTTATATTTATATTTATTTATAGTAGTATTTCTTTACTGCCATGCCATGAACTGTCAGGGCTATGAACAACATTAAGACATGAAACACCGTTAAAGACAATAAAATAAGCATTAAAGTGATTGGCTAATCAGTTTAAACAGCTGCAAAGTCCTATTGGCATAAAAAAGGTCTTCAGGAGACACCTGAAAGTCCAAAGTGAACATGTTTGCCAAATCTCAAATGGAAGAGTATATTGCATAGTATGGGACCAGTGTTACTAAATGCCAGATTTCAAGTTGAGGCCAATTGAACCTCTGTAACACAGAGGACAGGGACGCAGGTGGCACTGTGGGTTAAAGCCTCAGCGCCTAGGACTTGCCGATCGAAAGGTCGGCGGTTCGAATCCCTGCGGCGGGGTGCGCTCCCGCTGCTCGGTCCCAGCGCCTGCCAACCTAGCAGTTCGAAAGCACCTCCGGGTGCAAGTAGATAAATAGGGACCGCTTACCAGCGGGAAGGTAAACGGCGTTTCCGTGTGCGGCTCTGGCTCGCCAGAGCAGCGATGTCACGCTGGCCACGTGACCCGGAAGTGTCTCCGGACAGCGCTGGCCCCTGGCCTCTTGAGTGAGATGGGCGCACAACCCCAGAGTCTGTCAAGACTGGCCCGTACGGGCAGGGGTACCTTTACCTTTACCTTTAACACAGAGGACAACACTAGCAGTCTTCTGGATGAGCTCAGTGATTGTGTTGGGATATAAGTGCTCTGGTGGTCCTTAAGGTATCCTAGACCCGCATTGTTGAGGGCTTTGTGTATCAGCATAAGAACCTTGAACCTGGCCATGACATATGGGCAGTCAGTGCAGATATTTTAGCAGAAGCTTTGGCTACCAGTTTACTGCTTACAGGGTTACTTAATACAGGCAAATACCTACTTACGCGGGGGTTACCTTCCTGGGACCTTCAGCCATAAGTGAAATCCTGTAAAGCAGGGACCACCCTCTAAGCATCCTTTAAATGTCCTGTCTGCTTCTCTCTTCAGTCCATGCCAAAAATACTATATCCACAACTAGAATTGAAGCTCTGGGGCCAGCAGGAGGCTGGAGGTTGTGCGGGAAAGCGGCTGCTGCTGCTGCTGTGCTGCCACACTAATAAGCTGTTAGGAAGGGAGACTGAGCAGTATAAACAAAGCCCCATTGCACCTCCAGTCTCTCTGGGGCTTCCACCACTTTCACTGACACCCTATTTGGGCTCCAGGAAGGGTCTCCTCATGAGCCATGAGGACTCTCCAGCAATCTCCTGCCATTTCCGGGTATGAATTGATTATTTATTCCTGGGTGCCATGCATCTACTCTTTTGTACGTGAATAGAACATGTGGGGAGTACATTGCCTCTACTTGCTTTGGTGTCACATGCTAATTCTACTCCTTTCCAGTTGGGACGCTAATGGGTGTTTCAGGCTATGTATCTCTTCCTGCTATGTAGGTTAATAAGTTATTAATCCAACCCCCCCCCCCCACACTTTTTGAGAGTTAAAACACTGATTATTTTTTCATTTGCTACTGCAGGAATATAAAAATATGCTTATTGGCAAATAATTTCTTTTCCTTTGAGCATTGGTTAATTTAAATTCCTTACTACAATGAGAGCTGTTTAAAGAGGGGTGTCAGAAGCAAATAATTCAGCGCAGAGATTGCAATTATTGTAACACCCCAAAAGTTAGGAAGAGAAGAAGAGCCCTGCTGTATCAGGCCAGAGAGGAATCATCTCGTCTACCATGGTGGTCTCATAGTGGGCAATGAGATTCTTATGGGAAACCTGCAAGCAGGACCTGAGTGTAAAAGCATTCTCCTCACTTGCAATTCCCAGTAGCTGGAATTCAAAGGCATAATGTGTTTGATAGTGGAGGCAGAACATAGACAGCAGGGGGCAGAGAAGTGGGGCACCTGGTTATCTCTCATCAGCCTGCAATAATGATGTCCCTTACATGCCAGGTCCTTCCTCTCTTTGCTGTAAAACAGAGTCTGTTTTTGAGCATTTACAGCGATTCTGTTACAAGCTGCTTTTTATTATCTTCTGTTTTCCGGCGGATTTCCAACCTGCCTGCCTCTTATTGTGAAAAGCAAAAAACCAATAGAGATGCTTGAAAGCATGGCCAACCCTAGCTTCCTTAATGTGTGACCCTGAAATTTTGGATCCCCTACTTGCTACTTTTATGTTATTTTGTACCACAAACCCCACATTTTGTGCCGCTTCCCAAACTGAATAACTGACGCAGCAAACCATGCCCACAAGTTAATGCTCAAAAGTCCAAGTCAAAAGCATGGTTTTATGCTAGTTTTGTATTGTTTTGTGCTGCAGCCCCAATGTTTGGTGTGGCCCTCCAAAACTGAGTAATTGACACTCAAATTGGGGATCATAAGTATACCCCAAACCCAACACTGTCTGATTGACTCCAAACTGGTGCCAAAGTTTTGTGGTAGTTTTGTGCCATTTTGTTCTCCACCACATTTGGTGCCACCTCCTTCAACTGAGCGATTGACTTGGGAATTTGCCCCCATGCCCTCATCTGCTCAGGTGAAGCGATGGGAAATCCTAGCGAAAGTGACATCTGCTACTTTGTGTATAAAGAATGTAGTATGCACATTTGCTGGGGTGCTGTCAGGCTTCTTTGCTTTAAGTCTACACCTACTTTAATAAAGCACTAGAACTGGTCATTCTGATGTTTTCACATCCTTCTTTGGTATCCCTGCACCCAACCACTCCCATGAGCCCTCCTTTGGGACTGCGATTGAGAGCAGTGTTAGATAGGCATTACTTAAACATGACAGTAGACCCTCCATAATTTGGAGACCCTGGAGCAAGCCTGATTCCAGTCTCCTCCAGAAAGTCATTCAGGCATATCTGGAGTTCACCAACACCTGAGCTTTAGATTTACACATGCAAATTTAGTTTCCAAGTACAGGATACTCTACTCCATGGGTAGGCAAACTAAGGCCTGGGGGCCAGATCTGGCACAATCGCCTTCTAAATCCAGCCCGCGGACAGTCCAGGAATCAGCGTGTTTTTACATGAGTAGAATGTGTCATTTTATTTAAAATGCATCTCTGGGTTATTTATGGGGCCTGCCTAGTGTTTTTACATGAGTAGAATGTGTGTTTTATTTAAAATGCATCTCTGGGTTATTTGTGGGGCGTAGGAATTTGTTCATCCCCCCCCCCAAAAAAAATAGTTTGGCCCCCACAAGGTTTGAGGGACAGTGGACCAGCCTCCTGCTGAAAATGTTTGCTGACCCCTGCATCTACTCCAAAGGGATCCATCCCTACAAGGGTAAAGTGAATGGAAGGCAGATAATAGGCAAAGAGGTGGCCAAATTCAGCTAACCCACTCACTATCACAGATGTTTCATCCCTTTGTTAAGTGAACAGAATGGCCAGTTTTCAATCTTTCTCACTAGGATGAGCAATGTGAGAAATTGGCAGAAATATTGCGGGAAATAAAATAAAAGAGAAGCTGTTATGCTATTGGCCAGAGGGGGGGGGGATAAAGAAAAAACACATTAGCATATCCCTGAAACAAAAATTAGGAAATCTCTATCCCAAACCATTTAGAAAAAATGTAGATAAAGGGCAGCAAAGTGAAGTCACTTACAGTTTTTTTTCCCCTTGGGTTACAGATAAGTTTGTTTGGTGCAGGGAATACATGATCATGCTTTGATTTTTTTTTAAAAAAAGAATAAAGTTCGACAAAACTAATCTGCCTGGTACTGGGTGAAAAGTTAGAATGCAATTTCAGATTTTAGTATTGGTCTTAAATTCCAGGCAAAATGTAGGTAAGATTTGTATCAATCTGCTCCTTAAGGGAGCAAGGAATTAAAAACTGAAAACATGTGCATGAGGAAAAATGGTTTACCAGAAGTGTGCTTAAGGCAGCAAGCGAGACCTTTTTGTGACTGCAGGGGAAAACTTTAAAATCCATTTCCAAACAACCCATTGGTGAATAAAGTGATTGGATGAGAGCAGAGCTTAAAACATTCTCCCCTATCTTAAGGACCCCCAAAGTCTATGTGCTACTTGCGAAGGGACAGAAGTTTATATGAGTCAATTGTTTTGCCTGCCTCACAGGAGAACTTACTCAAAGAGACAAGAACCTGGTTTTACAGTAGAGGAAATATTCCTGAGGGAGTCTATGAATGATTAAGGGCACAGTCAAAAGTGCCTCTAGGCAGACTGGACATTACACAGCTTACCTGGGTACAGCTGCAAGAGTCAATATGTGAAGTACCAGTATCTGATTTTCTATGGGAAACAGGAGTTCCCAGGAAGAGAGGTGATTTATACAAAATAGATTCTTTAGAACCCATTAAAACTATAACATACACCCATCAAGGTTCTCATTTATCTGTAATTCCAAAGCATTTTTTGAGCATTAACTTGTGACTCCAGTTTGAGTGTCGGTTACTCAGTTTGGGGGCGGCAGAAAACGGGTTTGTGGCACAAAACCTTGGCACCAGTTTTGAGTCAATAAAGATAAGGTTGGATTTTTGGGCACTAACTTGTGACCTTGGTTTGCTGTGTCAGTTATTCAGTTTGGGGAGCGGCACAAAATGGGCAGTTTGTGGCACAAAATGGCACAAAACTAGCACAAAACTTTGGCATCAGCTTGGAGGAGATCCAAAATTTTGGGATCACACATTAATGAAGCTGCCGACTCTCTAGCCAGCAGGGAATAGTGAGAATCCTCCCCAACATTAGCTGGAAAAAGATAACCAGTCACCTGCTAACTGCCCATTTTAGGAAGATTATTAATAGCTAGGCTCTCTTCTCTACGAATGAGCAAGGAGAAAACTTTTGAAAGAAAGCAGGAGACCCAATTTTCTGTTAGAGGTAGCTGTGACCTTTGCAGATGGATGACTCAGGGCTTTATTTGAAATATTGATATAAATGTAGTTTTGAATAGATCTTCCTCGCAAAGATAAATGAAGGGTCAGTATTCTACTAATACCCTGGGATAAAAATCTAAGTTGTTGCTTAGATTTTTACCCAGTCTTCATTTTGAGGCAGGCTATAACAACTTAAATATACAATATTAAAATCTGTTAAAAGAGACTGCAGTGAAGATAATAGCCCCCCCCCCTTTCTCTGTGTACAGGTATCAAAGGTCAGAATGAAGTGGTGCCTCTTCAGCATATGATGAAAAACAGCATAATAAAGGTGACCAGCTACACCTTTGTAAGGAGGGGATTCTGCAGCCTCAGAGTTGCCACTGAAAATAATCTCTCCTGAGCTACCACCACTCAAACTTCTGAGTGGGGCAGAACTAGTAAGAGAGCCCCCTCTGCGGATGTTAACACCTCAGAGAATCCATAGGAAATGAGTGGTTGTTTCCAATGTTTAGTGCTCCAACATCTAATCGAAAAGTACTCCTCTTGCTGCACAGTCTCCCTTTATGCAGTCTTCATATACCCGGTACTTTAAAGTAGCCGTTGACTCCATATCCAGAGTTAAACTATGAGAGAAATTGGAGGCCTCCACACTTGGGAGGCACTTGTTATACTTAACACGCATGTTGCATGAAGGAACCTCACTAAAAGTGTGATGTAACCCCCAGGCCATCTCTCCACTACTGTTGCAACTGAGAAAGGTGTCAAGCAAAGGTGTATAATGGTCCTACTCTTATTGAATTTGTATATTTATTATATTTTATCCTACCTGCATAATGTGAACTTCTATCCTCCAAAATTGTCAGGGACGCATATCCTTCTGCATGCAGATGATGCAGCAATTCTTTCAAGAACACCCATAGGCCTTAGAAGAGCTATGAAAGCATTAGCAATACAGTGGTACCTCGGGTTAAGTACTTAATTCGTTCAGGAGGTCTATACTTAACCTGAAACTGTTCTTAACCTGAAGCACCACTTTAGCTAATGGGGCCTCCTGCTGCCGCCGCGCCGCCAGAGGACGATTTCTGTTCTCATCCTGAAGCAAAGTTCTTAACCTGAAGCACTATTTTGGGGCTAGCAGAGTCTGTAACCTGAAGCGTATGTAACCTGAAGCATATGTAACCCGAGGTACCACTGTATATTGCAAGGAGTGCAATTTAGAACTTAACTATCAGAAAACTAAAATCATGGCATTTGCCCAAAGGCCCCAAACACCTCCCATGGTACATTGATGATCATAAGATTGATCAGGATGCCTGCTTTAAATATCTGGGAGTAGTCCTCCATGCTTCTGGAAGCAGAAAAGCCTATGTGAACTATGCTGCTGAGAATGCACAGAGAAGTGCAACTGCTATACTTAAATATATTAGGACCAAAGGTGGACATTATATACCCACAGCCTTTAAACTGTTTGAAGCCAAGTCGATTGCACAGCTTTTACGGTATATGGCGCCCAACTAGACCCCTTCACTAATCTTACATCATTGGAACTAGTACAATCTAAGTTCCTAAGATCAGTTCTTCAAGTGTCAAAATATGTCTCAAATGCTACCATACATCTTGAGACAGGCCTTGTAAGAGTAGCGGTTACATTGTGTATGGCTGCACTTAACTTCTGGCTTACACTATTGTTTTACCCACATGGCCTTGCTCCACTAATTATAAAAGACAACTTTCAAATGTCATGGAAACCAGCCGTGGTAGACAAAATGTTAACTGTAGGTCTTACCCCACAGCTTTTACTCGGCATGGGCTATGAACAGGCCAAAGAAACCATTAAACAGTGTGTGGTTGATATAGAACGTCTCCAAAGTTCATTATCAGTGAAACCAGTAGGTTTGGAAGCACCCCGCACAATTTGGAGCCACAAATAAATTATGGGTTGTATTCGATGCTCTCCTACTCGGGGTAAAATCATGGAAGATATTGGATTTGACTAAGATGCATTAACTTCAGTAGGTCTACTCTGAAAAGAACTTAGTTGGATATAACACCATATCTTTTTATTCTGTTGGTGTAGGAACCTGCAAACTTTGGGGTTTCAGAGAGTGAAACAAGCACAAGTGCCCATGCCTCTCAACAAGGTGCCTAAAACACACATTTCAAATTGCAGTCTGATTCACAAGCGTTTTCCATGAAATGAAAATGGGTGGTGGTAGTTTGCTGTTGCTAATGTGGTGATTAGCCTTTTACAATGTAAACACAATATAATAGGGAGCATTACATTAACAGCAATATTAAATTTCAACATTGTCAAGAATGATAATATTGAAACAGCATATACTTCTGGAGAGCTACTGAATAGGAAATGCTTTGTGAATAGGCCATTTTCCAAAATGCAAAGCTTTCTTTGCTTGCAAGCCACTGTGCTCAATACACTTGAGATTTAGCTACTCCACCATTCTGTCTTTTGAAAGCTTCTGTACTAGAAGCTCAAAAATATATGTGCAGTTTAAAACCTTATCAGTATGTTAAGCCTACATGTCTCCTCCACATGAATTTAGCACCTTGCTGTTGAAAGTCTGCAGGCATTCCTTCGAATGTATGAACCTGGCCAAGCAATATTTCCCTCACCCCCTCCCTTGAATTTTCAATTCAGTAGGTGTGTGTGACTTGAAAGCTCAGTTTTCAGTGCTTTAAACACTTGAGCCAAATAAAGGCATTCTCTGTTTGTATTTCAAAAGCTTACATCAACAAAAGGAAGAGAGAAATAAAAGTGCTTTTGTCTGTCTTGCATTTCTTAATCTCTGGGACCAACAAGGATCCTATGATCTGGATCAATCAGTTGGAGACAACAGAAACAGATTTTTCTAGGACCTTTTGTGCCTTCTCTGCTTGCCTTTTAAGATAAATGTTAGAGGTCACACTTAATTAAAATATGGCACTAAGTGCTGTTCTGAAAAAGTTGCCATGGTACCCCCACCTCCTGGCATAAGATGCAGTACAAAGGAGGTGTAGGGACTGTCAAAGCTTCATAGCACTTTGAAAAGCCTCCAACATCTGACATTGAATTTGGGGGATCACAGACTCTTAAAAGAGTTGCAAACAATTGGACAAACCTTGGTTACACCTTGTGGTTAGTCTGAATCTTGAGCCTGGGTTTGGGTGGCATGTTAAACCAAGCCATGTGTAGCAGCAGAATGACCTGGGAGGAGCAAATTGGCCTCTTGCATAACCTACGCATTCCTGCAAAGCCATGGTGTGCCTTAGCATGGTGTGTGAACCAGACCAGCTCAGAGACACTGCTTCCTGCTTCCTTGATCCTGCTTTGCTCCCTGGCTCTTTAAGTTCCTTCCTTTGTCTTTCCCTTCTCTCCAGCCCTGCTTTTCTACTGGTACCAGGCTCACTGGTATGAACTTTTATTTCTGGATTGTTGTCTAACTTTTTGGTCTTCAATATTGAGTCACAACCTACTACTATGCCATAGCCTGATCTAATATGGGTCACAGCAACAGCACTACCTCCATACATATATATGGTGGTGAATTTAAGAAACAAGGCTGCATACATATATTTGCTTAAAGCTCACAATTTCCCCCAGAGTCCAGGGAACTGTAGTTGGTTAACAGTGCTGGAAATAATAGCTCTGTGAAGGATAACTGATGTTCCCAGGCTGGTGAAAGTCATGTGCTTTGAATGTATGGTGTGTATTCTGTCTGTCCCGAAGTGTATGTTGTGTTTAAAGGTTTATCTGGATCTAAAAAGACTGAAGAGTGTTAGAATTACCTATAGCAGTGCAGAGTGTGTCTCTAGTGATGTATGGAAGTGAGAGCTGGACCATAAAGAAGGCTGATCACCGAAGAATTGATGCTTTTGAATTATGGTGCTGGAGGAGACTCTTAAGAGTCCCATGGACTGCAAGAAGATCAAACCTCTCCATTCTTAAGGAAATCAGCCCTGAGTTATCACTGGAAGGACAGATTGTGAAGCTGAGGCTCCAATACTTTGGCCATCTCATGAGAAGAGAAGACTCCCTGGAAAAGACCCTGATGTTGGGAAAGATGGAGGGCACAAGGAGAAGGGGATGACAGAGGACGAGATGGTTGGACAGTGTTCTCGAAGCTACCAACATGAGTCTGACCAAACTGCAGGAGGCAGTGGAAAACAGGAGTGCCTGGCGTGCTCTGGTCCATGGGGTCACGAAGAGTCGGACACGACTAAACGACTAAACAACAACAACAACAAAGCCTCTTGTGGGGCTGGGGTTGAAGGGTGCATGGTTGCTGCAGCCCCACTCTGCCCTCTCTGAGCGCCCTTGTGAGGCTCAGATCCAGGGAGGGTGGCTCCACCTGCCTGCCTGCACAGGGGGGAACCAGCCAGCTTGCGGCACTATGTGGGTGCAAAGCAGGTGTCCTTAGCCCAGCTCATCTCTGCAAGCGCTGGTTTCTCCAGTGCTGGAGGAGGAGCTCCAGGCCATGCCACATTGGGGATGCCTGCTTCATGCCCCCTCAAAAATCCACAACTGGGACCATGGCTCCTCTGGCTCCACCACACCACGCCACTGGCCTATAGTTTTCAGTCACAATTACTTCATCTACACTAGCTCATTGGAAAATATTTGGCCCTATGAAAATCTGATAAGGAATCAATGAAACAAACAAACAAACAAACAAACAAACAAACAAACAAACAAACAAACACAGGTTCCAAACAGTTTCCCTGGATGGTTTACAAGAAAAATTACAAATGTAGCATATAATCTGTGTCCCTTTCCTCTTCTCCCCTAAGCCCAGAGAGAAGAGCCATAGATCAGTTGTAGAGCGTCTGCTTTGCATTCAAATGGTGTGAGGTTCAGTCCCTGACATCTCCAGGTAAGACTCGGAGAGAGAACACAGCCTGCAGGTCTGGAGAGTTTCTCCCATTCTGTGTAGACAGTATTGAGCTAGCTGAACCAGTGGTTTGCTTCCTAAGATTCTGTCTCTGCTAGGGGCATTGGGGGATCTTTCAGAAAGAATTAACATAGGAAAGTGCTAGCTTCCCATTATCCTGCAATACTCTCCACAGTGCTTTGGGGAGACTGGTGTTTCTAATATCATGCCTGTCCCTGCCGCTACAGTTTGTGAAAAATGCTGGGAATTAATGTAGTTTGTATATTTCTTTGTTTCGCTTTGGGGAGGAGTGCTGCACTCACAAAAACACTTGATGTTGGGAGGGAGACACTTGTTCTCCACTTGCAACCTGGCTTTTTCATCTTCCTAAGATCTTTGGCAAAGTGTGGAACACTTCTGATGTTCCTTAGCATGTTTACTTGTAGGCAATTTTGATGTAAAATTTACAATATTCCATTCCTTTGAGGCAAGAATAGCAAAGTTGCCTGAATGTTTCTTTAAACACCTTACTGAATATTTAAAACTGTATTTTAGGCATCCTGTTCTATTTGGTAACTGTTGAGCCAACAGAAAAGAGCCGTATATGTATGCTAGATACATTTAAAGTTTGGCAGCATAGGCATCACCACTTCTCTGAAACTCCCTCCCTATTAATGTTAAGTAGATGCCTTCATTATACTGTTTTTTATGCCTTCTAAGCCCATTCTCATTTAGGCACACCTACCCAGACATGTAATTTTATTATGTACATTAAAAAACCTCAACATGGTTGGACCTGGAAGCTGTCTGTGGACAAACGCCGGCTCCCTCGGCCTATAGAGCGAGATGAGTGCACAACCCCAGAGTCATTGGCAACTTTTACCTTCCTTGTATTTCTGATTAGGTTGGCCTCCAGCTGAACACAAAACTCAAAATGTACTGTATTGCTGTATGGCATTGTAGTGGCATTGGGAAGTCTTGGGCAACATTCTGTTTGATCTAGAGCAGAGGTGGGGTACCTCTGGCCCATGGACTACATGTGACCCACTACATTTGGCCTGTGAGGCTGTTTTCCCACACCCACCTGCCCCACACCTGACCTATGTAATGTCAATTGTGAGATAGGTAGGGACACAGCTGGATCCTGCCTCTGGAAAGCAGGATTGGGAGTCCAATGCTGCTCAGTTTGAGAGCCCCAGGTAGTTTCCAAAACCCCGCAGAGAAAGTAGGATATAACGCCCGGTGCAATCCTGCTTGGTTTGGGCATGCATAATAATGTAGGTTTTAGAGATTCATGAAAGATTCACATTTATAGTTCAATAAAGCTCCCGCTCTGCTTCTCTGCACCAAATTTATTAATACTGTTCCTTTTCTCTGTAGAAACACTGTGCATATGACAAAGGCTTATTTTGTTAGCTGCATTGCATAGCTCTAGTGCCTGTGTTTGAGATGTGGAACGGAGGGGGGCATAACTCAGTCATAAAGCACATGCTGTGCATCCAGAATGTCGTAGCTTCAGACCTTGATATCTCCTTTTAAAAGGTCTCTGACTCTGAAGGCTACAGAAGGCCCTTCCTGGAGCTGTTGGGAGAACCACTCTCAGTCACAGTAGGCATTAGGGAGTGATGGTGGAATCTGTGGTGTTGCTGGATTCAGATGCCCATCAGTCTCAGTCAGAATGGCCGGTGGTCAGGGGTGCTTTTATTTCATTTGTTGGATTTCTTACCTGCCCTTCACTATAAGGTTCCAGAGCAGGCTTCAGCAATAAAATATACAACTATGAAAAAAGATAATACCATTAACAAAGGGAAAACATATAAAACTTCCAGATGGAAACGACAGTATAAATTCAGCAAGAGAGGTGGGTCCCACAAAACAGCAACTTGATAGGTTTTTGGAGGGCTGAAGTTCTCGTCTTTATTTCAGTGACTCCTCAGTGCAATTCTACATAACAGCACAATGGATGTGTATGTGATTGTTTATGTGTTCCTTAGCAAGCTTCAGAGGGCTGGGGGTGGTGGCCGTGGAGGGAATGTCTGATGCCTAAAGTGCCTTTGTGGCCAGGATGCCCCTTGAGGGATTTGTTCCAATCTCAAAAGGTGGCTTTGCTGCACTGATATGAATCAGATGCCTTTCAATTCCAGGGCATATGAGTGCTTGGCTGACACCTGCTTTTCTGGCAGGTTTCCCTGCTAGCTTTATGGCATGCGAAGAGTCATTCAAAACAATTTTTTAGGATGTCTCGGCCCATAAAGCCTTTCTTCAGCAGGAACGGCTGAAAAATTGTTTTCAAATTACCTGGCGTGCGCTTTCTAAATTGCATTATTCCCCACCCAGCACTCCCCAGCCTCCCTTGGGATGTCTAGGATTGATCGATTGCTCTGTGTATACAAAACCTTTTCAAGTTGGATGGCTGAGGTGGGGCAGCTCTCAGACCTCTGCTAATTGGGAATGTCTTAACAAGGAGAAGAGTAGATGGTATTCAGAATGTAAAGTTAAAAGCCTGACAGCTGTATAAAAGACAAGGCTTATAATTTAACATGAAACTGCCTTTTCTTTCTCTCTCTCCTCACAACCCCCACTTTTTGTCTCTCTACTCGGAGATACAAGGAGGGGTATGTTTTATACCCTCCTGCTAGCTTCCTTGAGGGGAAAAAAGGAAATTGAATTGATCCAAGAAAGGCTGTTTTCTCTGCAAGGGGAATCCTTGCACCATCCCAGAGGACATGTGAATTGTAACAAAAAGCCATTTGCTTTTACAGAAATATCTTTGAGCAGTATACACTTGAAATCCTAACTGAAAGAATGTGACCCCTAATGACTGCCCTATATATCAAAGTTTTTAATAGGAAAAGTTACCACCTTGCGGTGGTGAGAAGTGAAGAAGGTTTGGATTAAATGTACAGGCAGTTTTAGTGGTGTTTTGATAATCAGGGAGAGGGAGATGGCAGGCTAAGTGAGCACATTGTACTTTGTTTTGGTTTTCACTCAGAAATGAGTGTTCGAGAGAACTCTTCTTGTTCAGCAGGAGTACCTGCCTGAATGATTTGAGGTTGCACTCTGTCTTGATCTTGGCAGATGCTGCTGTAAATGTAAATCCTACCTAGTGTATTGATGAACTTCACTACGGGTTGTATAAAACATCCAATCTTCCTGATAGATTTGGCTGGGAGTGATTCCTGTCCTGCCTTCCACTCTAAAAGCCTGAGTTGTTGCAGTCAGCTCCCTGCTAATCAATGTTTGCCTCAGCAAATGTTCACATGCAGAAGCAATGTGTGTGTGTGTTTACACATATATGTGTTTATATGCATCCCCATGTCTCCAAAGGCTGAATTGCAATGTTGACCACTGTGAGAACAAGACGCTGAACTAGATGGTCCATTGGCTTGATCCAGCAGCTATTCTGATGTTCTCAATGTGATGAGATCTCCTGAGGTTTTTCAAGTGGGGGGGCTTAGGGGAGCATGGATTTGGTTGAGACTTGACACTGTGGGAGGCTCTTTTCCTATGCTGTTTCCCCAGTGGAGCTATTTTTCTATTTCCCCCACCTGCTTCAAGCTTCCTGGTGGTACTGCTGGAGAAGAAAATTCAAAGCCATTGGCATCACCATTACAAATACTAATAGTGTTTACAGACTGTTGCTATTTACTGGCAAATTCAAGTTGTACAATTATAGTTTTTTCACATCAAACCTGCTTCCCCAAAAGGTTAGATTTCGAGACAAGAAAAGTGGCTTTGAATTGCACTGGAAACAGTGGGGTAACATTTGCTTTAAGGTGATGCCATGTAACCTCCCTGCAAGCAAATATGAATGAATGCTCAGAACAGTATTTTGTATTATTCATTTAACAGAATTTATATCCAGCTTGATTGTAACAAAACCTTTAAATGGTTTAAAGGAAATTAAAATTATCAGTAAAAGCAAGTACTGTAGTGAAAACATTTTATAGACTATTAAAATCAGCAGTGGAGGGATGTGGGTGGTGCTGTGGGTTAAACCACAGAGCCAGGACTTGCCGATCGGAAGGTTGGCAGTTTGAATCCCCGCGACGCGGTGAACTCCCGCTTCCCGGTCCCTGCTCCTGCCAACCTAGCAGTTCGAAAGCACATCAAGTGCAAGTAAATAAATAGGTATTGCTCCAGTGGGAAGGTAAACGGCGTTTCCATGCGCTGCTCTGGTTCGCCAGAAGTGGCTTAGTCATGCTGGCCACATGACCTGGAAGCTGTACACCGACTCCCTCGGCCAATAAAGAGAGATGAGCCCCGCAACCCCAGAGTCAGTCACGACTGGACCTAATGGTCAGGGGTCTCTTTACCTTTACCTAAAATCAGCAGTAAACTAGATAGATGTAAGCATGTCAACATCTATGTGTCTGGCTAGACTTGTCTAAACAGTAATTTAAGCAGATGCCAAAAAGAATGTGGCAAAGAACGCCTCCCCTAGGCAGGGAGTTCCAAACTGCAGGCATTTCCACATTAAAATAGCTATTTCTTACAAAATTGCAGAACGGGTAATTGTTTGGCACGTGTTGTAGTGCCAGACCTACAGATCAAAGTGGTTGAGTGGGCACACATGGAGTAAGGTAGAGTAAAGCCCAGGCTATTAAGGACTTCCTATGTCAATAGAATTTGGCCTGAAGTCACCTGATCTCCCTGCAAATCTATCAGGATGAGGGCTTACTAAATGGGTGGCTTGAAAGTGCCCTAAAAGTCAACTAAATTGTATTCCCGAGAGGAAAACTGTCTTTGCGTATCCTAGGGTAATCTCTTAATTAAGTTTCCTTAATTGGGGCTGCTGGCAACTTTGGAGGGCGTGAGGAAGAGATTATTTCAATTGAGAAAATGGAATTTAAGGGAAAGGTTAAATGTGCCTTTTCTCAATTCCATTTGCCACTCTCAGTTGTTTTAGTTAATTCAGGTGATCTAGTTGTGGTTATTCTGTGTTGTTTGACCCCTGAATATGTGTACACAGGTTTTAGAACAAAAGAACCTCCCTACACTCTGCCCAAGCTCACTTCCCAAGAAGTTCACTAGGTGTCGTTAACACAGCAGTTTGAGTTCACCCTTGGAGTCCCAGTCCATTGTCTCTTGAGACAGAAGAATGTCAGCAAGAAATAGGTATTAGAAGTGGTGTGTAAATATATAATGCTTGCACACTTTAACACATCTGCTGCAGAAAACACTAGCACCAATTGAAACTTTTTCTAGAGAGTTAACTGAGATAGTATTTTTCGGGGCAAAACCAAACAAATACCTTAAGACTCTTTGTTGTAATTGGAACTTAATTGTGCTGCCCTAATTGTAGATCTGGCCTGACCTGTGTCTTGGAGAGAAGTGCCAAAAGATCAAACAGAACAGTTCCTAAAGAAAATTGGTTGTTAGGGGAAGAAAACTCACAAGTAGATCAAGGGATGATTACCACATGATATAGTACCCCAATTAAACAACATTCTTACTGTGTAGTCTTGGGTGGAACTGAGCATTGAGAAGGTATGGTGTCTGAAGAGGTTGTAACATTCCCCTGCTGTTAACACTCTGTAAATGTGCTGCTGTTTTCCTCTTTAATGTGGTGATAAAATTGTTAGATTTAATTGCTATTGCCATGGGATCCCTTTTAGGGTTGAAGACTGGGGCGCAGATGCATATTAGATAAAAGAAACTTAGGTTTGGGTTGTGTCTTAGGAACATGCCATATTTTTTCGTGCATAAGACTCCCCTGTGTATAAGGAGATCCCTATTTTTGGCACACAAAATTAAGAAATCAATATTTTAGGGTTGCCATATCTCCAGAAGTGAAAATCTGGATGATGGGCGGCAGCGAAGGAAAATTGTTGAGCGAACAACCACTAAGCTGTTGAGCTTTGGTTTGGCCGAGCAGGCAAACCCAACCATTACGGTCAGCCTGTAATGGCTGGTGGAAGTGGTTCTTGCAGCTTCTTCACTGCAGCCGTAGGAAAGTAAGTTCATTCACCATCCACGTATAAGATGACTCCCAATTTGTAACTTTTTTTTTAGCGAAAAACATCATCTTGGATATAGTACTATGAATGTCCATTGGTCCATATATTACCTACACTGACTGGCAGTGACTCTTCAGGTTTGAGATGGGGGGAACTCTCAGTCCTATCTGCAGATATCAGGGATTGAACCTGGGACATTCTGCATGCAACTATGGAGTCTCCTGTGGGAACTGATATCAATATTAAGTCTTTGCTACAGGCTTCTTCTTTTCTGAGCAAATGCCATTCTTTGAATTATCTCCTTTTTTGGTGGGTTGGTACATTTATTTTCCCTACTATCCCATGCTGCTGATGTGTGTCTTTTCTGTGCTGCTGTAGCAGAATTTCATGGATTTAAAACTCATTTGACTGTGCTGACAGTTCCGAGTCTCCCCCCACCCTTTTCATTTTGCTACTTGCCTAGAGGCCATTGACTCTGTGCTGTATAATTAAAAACACTGTGTCTGAAGAGTTGTAGCAATGGAGCTGCATGCCCAAGAGTTGCATGTCCACTGGAAAGAACTACTGTGATTTTATAAGGGGAATAGTGCCTTATAAAAGGCACTATTTTTATAGTCCCCCTTCCCCTTCCCCCAGTTATAAGACAAAGGAATTCTGCTCCCTTGCAGGATGGGATACATACTCTGCAGCACTCTTTGACACGTCATTTCAGTACCTGTCGAATAACACCGGTGTTAGTAAACTTTTAAGCACATAAGAAAAGCTTGATGGATCAAACCAAAGGCTCATCTAGTCCACCATCTCCTTCTCACAGTGGCCAACCAGACACCCCAGCGGGAAATCCAGAAGCAGGACGTCAGCACTCTGCCTACTTGTGATTCCCATCAAGTAGCATTCATAGGTAAAGGTAAAGGTACCCCTGACCATTAGGTCCAGTCGCAGATGACTCTGGGGTTGCACGCTCATCTCGCACTATAGGTCAAGGGAGCTGGTGTTTGTCCACAGACAGCTTCTAGGTCATGTGGCCAGCATGACTAAGCCGCTTCTGGCAAACCAGAGCAGCACACGGAAATGCTGTTTACCTTCCCGCCAGAGTGGTACCTATTTATCTGCTTGCACTTTGACGTGCTTTCAAACTGCTAGGTGGGCAGGAGCTGGGACCAAACAATGGGAGATCACCCCGTCACAGGGATTCGAACTGCCGACCTTCCGATCAGCAAGCCCTAGGCTCTGTGGTTTATATTTAGAGATAGAACATAGTAATTGCAGCTAGTAGCCATTGATAGCCTTATCCAACGTGAATTTGTCTAATCCTCTTTGAAACCCATCCAAGTTGGTGGCCATCGTTACTATTTGTAGAAGTGAATTCCATAGCTTCGCATTTAAGTGCTTTCTTTTTGTCTGTTCTGAATCTTCCAGTGTTCAGCTTCACTGGATTTCCACTAGTTCTAATGTAAGGTTACAAGATGTCCCCATTTCCCAGGGACAGTCCCCGGATTTACAAATCAGTCCCCATACGAAATCCATTGAGGTTGAAAAGTGTCCCCGAATTCATTGAAAAAAAATCTGGTAACCTTATTACGAGAGAGGGAGAAAATATTTTATCTACACCACACATATTTCCCCCCTGCCGCCCCACTTTTCATACACATCTGTCATTAAAAGCCCAGGCTAGGTGGGTAACCATGCTTAAAAGCAACTTACAAAAATAACCCTCAAAACATATTGAAAAAATAATAATCTGCAGGTGCAAAAAACCTTTGTGTATCCCCAGCAGTTAAATGTGTTTCCAAATTGAAATGCCTTGCATTGTTCATGCAGTGTGCCCTAGTGATGGCTTTGTCATAATAATAAGTTAGTACTTCTTATGTACAAACTGCTTTCTAGTATGTCTCAGTGTCACTCTCGTTTGGTGAGCACAGTTGTTATTTTTCAGAGGAGCAAGCAGTGAGTGGCATGCCCAAAGCCACTCAGTGACTTCATGGCTGAGTAGAAACTCAGGCCCTCACATTCTAGTTTCAGTACATCAGGGCAGGAAACCTTAGACCCAGGGTCTGAATATAACTCTCCAGGCTTCTGTTAGATCCTTGGTATTCTCTCTAGGCCACACTTACCCCAGGCTACATCCCTCACCACCCCTGATGCACTGTTTATCTAGTGTTTCTGGATGAAGGCATTGGTATGTGTACGTAGAAACTTCTGACTTCCATGTAGATAAAATGTAGGCTATTCTATCTCATCACACCTGTTTATCAGTGGCCTTGCCCACCACTTGCACGCCCTCCCATTCTCCTGCAATATCTATCTTTTGGGCTGCGCTAGTTTTCTGGGTCTTATCGTGAGTCACTTTCTAGAGTTGCCAATCTCTCATTTGATCCGTTGGTCCATTATTTTGATCTTACCAAAGCTTATCATTTGAAGCAGAGTTGGATGATAGACCTTTAGTTTCATGCAAGCATAACAGTAAATAAAATCTGATCTACAGTGGCTTTTTTGGGAGGATGGAGAATTCTTGGTTGTGTTTTTAAGTGTAAAGCTTGTTCATGAGATGATAAGCCTATGGAAATAGTTACCATGGTTAGAGAGACAGAGGTCACGAAGAGTCGGACACGACTAAACGACTGAACAACAACAACATGTATTGGAACAAATTTATGACATACATCGAAGGGAATTATAGAAACTTAAAAACTATAGCAGGTTTGATATAGATCTTACGACATGCAAACCATCAACAACCACCAGCTGCAGGAAAAATAAATCATGGATATCAAGAAGCCTGAAATCGGGAGGAATGGAGGTCAATAGGGAGTAGAAGAATGATTTAAGTTCCTAAAGATATAAAGAAACAAATGTGAAGACAAAGAAGTGTAATGAAAATGGATAACATTTTTATGTTATGTTTAGACATTTTCTATCTATTTCTTCTTTTTTTCTGTAACTGTGGATTTGTTTTTCCTTTTTGGTTAACTATATGAAACTCAATAAAAAGAAATGAAAAAAAAAGAAGAAGAAGAAGAACATGTATACCACCTTGAGCTTGAAGGAAAGTTCGGATATAAATATAATAAATGAATTCCAAAAGTATGAGTCTGCAACAGATCCCTATAGATGTTTTCAAGTAAATGGGTGTCTCCTCCCTGCCAGTCACTCTACCTTGTTACAAATCTGTTCTTTGATGCTAAATCTTAGGTGACTCAGTTGATCTTTTATACCCCCTCTACCAATTCCTGTAAAATGTGATGTCATGTAACCCAAGAAGCTTCCATGTTGTAGTGAAAGAACTTTGACTGTTTGATTAAAGAATGATTCCTCAAAAAGGGCTACTACAAGTGGTGTTTGCGAAGGGGTGTGTGTGAATATGTGTATGAGTGACTAGGGGCGTAAGAAGGGAAGGGATTATTCTAGATGCAAGACAGTGTTGTTGCATGAACTGAGCATGGGGAAGCTTCTTTATTTAACACATTTATATACAGTCATATCTTGGGTTAAAGTAGCTTTGGGTTGAGTGTTTTCAGGTTGTGCTCTGTGGCGACCCAGAAGTAACGGAACGTGTTACTTCTGAGTTTTGTTGCTCGCACATGTGCAGATGCTCAAAATGACATCACACGTATGCACAGACGCGGCGAATCGTGACCTGTGCACGCGCAGATGCGCAGACGTGGGTTGCGTTCACTTCAGGATGTGAACGGGGCTCCAGAATGGATCCCGTTCATGTCCAGAGGTACCATTGTACAGTGGTACATTGGTTTTCGAGCATCTCGGAAGCCGACCGTTTGGATTTTCGAACGCCAAAAACCCAGAAGTAAATGCTTCTGTTTTCGAACAGGCCTCGGAAGTTGAACGGCTTCTGCTGAATGTGCATGTCAATTTTTTCCATTTTCTGCAGACCACCCTTTGCGCCTTAGTTTTCAAATGTTTCAGAAATTGATCGGTCTTCTGGAACGGATTACATTTGAAAATCGAGGTACCACTATACTACTGCCTTTTATCAATGATTTCAAGGTAAAGGTAAAGGTACCCCTGCCCGTATGGGCCAGTCGTGTCCGACTCTAGGGTTGTGCGCCCATCTCACTTAAGAGGCCGGGGGCCAGCGCTGTCCGAAGACACTTCCAGGTCATGTGGCCAGCGTGACGAAGCTGCTCTGGCGAGCCGGCACCAGCGCAGCACACGGAAACGCTGTTTACCTTCCCGCTATAAAGCGGTCCCTATTTATCTACTTGCACATAAGAGTGCTTTCGAACTGCTAGGTGGGCAGGAGCTGGGACCGAACGACGGGAACTCACCCTGCCGTGGGGATTCGAACCGCCGACCATACGATCGGCAGGTCCTAGGCACTGAGGTTTTACCCACAGCGCCACCCGCGTCCCAGATTTCAAGGTAGCCTGCAAATTTTGTTAAAAAATATTGACATTCAATATAATTCACTGAGCACCTTAACTGTTGGGCTGCACATGTGCTCTTTCATCCTTCTCTACTTTCACACAGCTGAATACTGCTGTTGTATTTTGCCAGGACAAGATATCCTTGCAACGGTTATAATGGGGCTCCATGTTGGACAGATTAGTAGTGTGTGTTCTCTCTCCCCACCCCTGGCCTTGCATCAGTACAAAATGCTTGTATTTCTTAAAAGGTGTGTGTGTGTGTGTGTGTGTGTGTGTGTGTGTGTGACTTTTCTCATTGTGATCTTTGCCAGGGGATTGACAGCCTCTCTAATTAGGCAAATTCAAGGTAACCTTAGCAACTCCTTGCAGGCGACAAGGACTCATCTCCTGCTGCCCTTGCAGGCAGCGCGTTGAGCATGAAGTGGCCTCACTTGGGAGTGCTGCTAGAGATTCTGCTGCTGCTTGCTCCAAGGGCTTCTCTCCCTGTCGCAGGACTAATACAGTCTTTGGCAACTCCTTGCTTGAATATGAGAGCCTTCAGTTTACAATATAGGGTTGCTTACTCTGTGCTCACCTCTCTCTCTCTCTCTCTCCCCCCCCCCCCCAGCTTCCAAGTTCTAGATTGACAGGAGTGAAGAAGCATCTCAAGACTCTAGGATATGCGTGGAAATGAGGATGTGTAGGAGGAAAAGTAGCATTGTAGCTAACCCTGTATTCCAAGAAGGTGCTTATTTTTGGCTTAAAAGTTCATAGCAAGTACTTTTTATAATGATTCAGCTCCTCTGATTGTATTCATGCTGGGTTCAGCAAAACACTCTGGGTGGCTACAGCTAAGAAATCATTCTCTCAGCTTAACCCCTTTCATATGCGAAAATTGCTTAAAATACAGTAGATGAGAATGTAGTTCTACTTCCCTCCCTGCCCCCCTCCCCAATCCCAGGATGGTATGGTAAAACAAATAATAATTTATCATTTCTATAGCACTTTCATTTTAGAACTGTAGAAAATAGCTCATAAAATTAAGAAAGAAAGCCTTCTCCCCAAAATGAGAACATTTGCTTTATTTGAGAATCAATATCCTGCCAGGCTAATACATTTGCATTACTCAAGGAGGCTTACAACAATTAAACATTAAATTATAACAATCTCAAAAGCCTTTGTCAGGGCTTATTGGCATGAAGCAGACTGCCAAACCCCACCGTATAAACCCTGGTCATTATGAAGATACTGATAATCCTAACAGAAACAGCCCTAACAAGTTGTGATCCAGCAGCAGCAAGCAATCTGTGTGGAAACCCCAACCACTGTTTTTTAAGAGTCTTCTGTTCTCTGCCAAGTGATCTGAAAGGTTCCCAGTGCTTTCATCCCACACAAGAAAATAACTAAGTCTGTAGGAAATGAGGAAGAATAGTGTCTATTCTATGGGTTGCATTGGCTTAAACTTATCTCATGAACATATAGCAGCTGGGGACTTGTTTTCCTAACACAATCCATGAAAGAACAGAGCAGGCATGGGGTACCTGTAGCCCTCCGGGCACCTAGTCTACCATTCCCTTCATCCCTCAACATGGGCTGTGTTGACTGGGAGTGATGTGCATTGTAGTCCAACAATGCCAGGAGGTTCACAGGTTCCTGATGATCAACAATAAGGGTTTCAGATGTCATGGAACGTCCTGTTCTGTGGGATGCTGCTCCTAGCTATTGCTTGTGGTGCCCCTAGTAGAGGACAATGTTTGCACAGTTTAAACTTTTTAAGTCAGCCATAAGTACTCCAGCCTCACCACTGCATGCACACAGAAAGGGACCAGTCCTTAAGCACACACTCCATAAAGTGCTGATCTCAGCAGAGAGTATACACATATCAGGGCCTAACTATTCTCCCATGGGCATGGCTAGATGTGTCATTCATAACACTAAGCTCTAGCTATCTAGTGTGTTGCTTAAAGGTGCATTTTACAATCTACAGTACTTTTCCAGTTCAGACTCATAATAAACACAAAGGGTTTTCTTGAAAGGCTAACAAGAGTGCAGGTAGCCAAGAAGTTACAGCACATCTTTTTAACTGACCTGATAAGATGCTTCAAAAGAGAAGAAGCTGAACATTCAAGAGAGGTTTGTTAAATTGTGTGGAGGAGTAATCCATTCTGCCCTGAGAATAAGAGGGTGCTTTTTTTTTATCACTCCTCAATCTCTGCAACTGGAAATAAACTGAGTTGTTATGAAGGCTCTGGATGTCTCCAGCACACTGTCCTCCTAAGCCAAAAAATTGACCTGTCGTTCCTTAAATTCAAGAAAGCAACAGCTTAGCTGCTAAGCAAGATACTCAGATCCATCTGAACTTGATATACTACAGATTGAGGAATCTAAAGAGTTAGATACAAGGTCATGCAGTTGTATTAGGCTAGATTCTGCCTGCACATATGGCACAGAGATTCTTAAATGGACAGAACACTCACATTGCATCATCATCATCATGATGATATGTAAGCTTGGCGTGCTATGTAGTGGTTGGATTAGGACAAAGGTGGGGAACCTGTGGTCCTCCAGATGTGGTTAGAATCCAAAGACCATCCACCCCAGCCAGCGTGGCCAGTGGTCAGGGATGATTGCTCTCCATTTCTGCTTTAGAAAAGACATTGTGGAACATATATGTATAAAGGTAGTCACTGGCTCTGTTCTTCTCTGCGTGTGTTTCTTCTGATTGCTGTGCTAGGACAGAATGCTACCTGCATGGACACAGGTAGCATTTTGTTTAGTATGGTGTTGTAGCTTTATCACACACCCCTGCCTGGCCTTGTTAGTTCCTGACCACAGTGGGGCTCTGTCACTCCGTAGACAGCCTGCCCAGTTTCTCTCCATTTTTAATAGCAACTGAGAGTGAGCCAGGGTGAAAATGAGTTGAGGCCGCTTGAAGGGAGATAAGCTTAGGCATAAACTGTGATTTTCTGCCCTGTGAGCCCTATGCGTGGATTTCATCTTTTAATGGAAGTGCAGTAAATAAAAGCCATTTTCACAATAAGCCGAGCAACAGGTCATAAGCGCCTGAGCCACCAAAATTGATAGAAGTGAGCTAAGCGTAACAAATCTTCCAAAATTGCACCAGGCTCCGTGTATCCGGCTCTCTTCCTACATCTCACCAATTACAGCCAGCGACAATTATTTCTGAGCTACAACACTCTCCAGTTTAAAACCATGCATAGCTGGGAAATGCTTTATCTTTTACTGTTCTCTCCCTCTCTCTAAATATATTTGTATTGTAGCAAGAGGAGCGGGGGGGGGGGAGGAAATTACATTTAAAGGGTCTTCCCTGCTTTAAGAAGAAGCTGCAAGTTACAGTGAAGAAGCATGAACACTGATGCACTGGGAGCAGCCTTACTCAGTTGCATATTCCTTCCACTAACACATATTGGTGAGACAGCATACTATAATAGCCAGGAGTCAATGTTCAGCCACTGTGAGCAGGCATGGCATATGAGTGGTCTCGTTTGTGCGGTGGCGGAGCAAGCCGATCGGGAGCCTGGGGCGGTGTGCATGGGCAGGCAGGGCAACCTGGGGCAGGATGCTCTGTGGGGCCTCCGAGGGGTCTGCCTGCCTCCTCCCATTCATCCCCCCTATAGGTGAGGGGGAGGCGTCAGGCGGACCCTTTGGGGCAGCGCGGAGCCTGCAGGTTCCCAAGCCACCATGTCACTCCCAGGAGAGAGGCATGGCTCGGGCACACTGCAGGCTCCATGGTGAGTGCTACCAAGCACTTTGTCACGCCCCTCAGTGGTGACACCCAGGGCGGACCACTCCCACCGCACCCCCCTTCCTCCGTTCCTGCGTCTGTGTCTGAAATCCCAAAGATTCATCACTCTCCATTATTCTGGTTCCTGTGTGTGTCTTGTGGTTCCCTGTCCCCAGCCAGCTGTGCTGATAAAAAGGTCCACTCGTCCCTAGCTCCCTAACAAACAGCAACAGTTGGAAGTACTGAGGTAGATGGGCCAAGGAGCTGGCAGAGTGTTCCTATTTTCCTGTGTTCCTAATTTAGCCCTTGCTTCCTGTGCTTCAGCAGGAGGGAAATCGTTCTTCTTGAAACTAAATTGAACTTCTGAGTCTCCTTCAACTTGAGTCTCAGGACATATGTATTTTGAAGCCAAAATGCCTTCATGTGTTTTCATGAAGGGCTGCAGCTTATTGGCAGGGCAAATGCTTTGCATGCAGAAGGCTGCACATTCAATCCCTGATGCCAGTCAGTGTAAACAATGCTTAGCTAGATGGCCCCAATTTCTGGTTTGGTGTAAGACAGCTTCCTATGTTCCTGTGGATACCTGTTGTACTATTTTCTGTATGGTGTGCATGTGCAAAGAAATAGGAAGTTGTTCCTGTATAGAAGAATGCTCCTCCTTCTACCATCAGTTGCTTCAGATGTCTTTTAAAGACATCTTGTCAGGTATTAAGGTTGAGAAGAAGGTGAAATATTTAGGTATTTGGATAACAAATAACAGTGCTAATCTGTTCCAGAATAATTATGTGCTTGCGTAGAGCAAGATTAAACGAAATATGGAGAGATGGAGTAGGATGAAACTTTCTTGCTGTACCTCCCCACAGCGGCAGAGGGTGCGCTGTGCTTTCCCGCAGCAGCAGAGGGATTTTCTGTGCCCCCAGAGGTTCCTGCTGTACCTCCCTGTAGTGGCAGAGGGCATGCCATGCTTCCCCAAAGCAGCAGAGGGCCTTCCCATGCCTCCCCGCAGTGGTAAAAGGTAAAGGTAAAGAGACCCCTGACCATTAGGTTCAGTCGTGACCAACTCTGGAGTTGCGGCACTCATCTTGCTTTATTGGCCGAGAGAGCCGGCGTACAGCTTCCAGGTCATGTGGCCAGCATGACTAAGCCGCTTCTGGCGAACCAGAGCAGCGCACGAAAATGCCGTTTACCTTCCCACTGGAGTGGTACCTATTTATCTACTTGCAGCTTGACGTGCTTTCAAACTGCTAAGTTGGCAAAAGCAGGGACTGAGCAACGGGAGCTCACCCCGTGGCGGGGATTTGAATCACTGACCTTCTGATCAGCAAGTACTAGGCTCCGTGGTTTAACCAACAGCGCCACCCACGTCCCTTATCTTTCCACTTAGAGCTCAGCTAATTATGCAGAGCCTGCTAACAATCCAGGAGGAACCCCCCACGGCTAGACAATCAAAGATCCAGTGGCAAAGTAAACAAAGAATGTAAGCAAAGAACTGGAAAGTAGATAAATAGGTACTGCTCCGGCGGGAAGGTAAACAGCGTTTTCATGCACCGCTCTGGTTCGCCAGAAGCAGCTTAGTCATGTTGGTCACATGACCCAGAAAAACTGTCTGCGGACAAACGTTGGCTCCCTCGGCCAGTAAAGTGAGATGAGCGCCGCAACCTCAGAGTTGTCTGCAACTGGACTTAACTGTCAGGGGTCCTTTACCTTTTAAGTGGAAAGATACCAGTGAAGCTGAGAGAGTTTGCTGGTTTGTGTGAGGCCTTATCATCATTTCTTATAGGTTAGGAGGGAGGGAGGGGAGAGCAAAAGAAGTGGGAGACATCTTGCCTGCAAAGTATTTGCAAAGTATCCTTTCAGTTGAGCTACCCCCTGGGAAGCTGTCAAGACTCCATCTTTTGTTCCCTGGTATATTGCCTTGTTGAAACACTTAACACGATGTTATTTCAAAACTGTATTCAATGATACAGTGATTTATTGCACAGCCCTACCTATTTGTGGTATGATAAGGTAGAGGTACATAGATAATTTTAAAATCATTATATAAGAAGATGTCTATATTGTGTGTGAAAACCAGATATCAAGTTCAAGGAAAACACTGTTATGGTTATCCCCAATAGAAGCTAGTACTAAATATGACAGAGAATTGGGGTACCTATAGAGATACAGTAGTACCTTGGGTTAAGAGCTTAATTCATTTTGGAGGTCCGTTCTTAACCTGAAACTGTTCTTAACCTGAAGCACCACTTTAGCTAATGGGGCCTCCCGCCACACGATTTCTGTTCTCATCCTGAAGCAAAGTTCTTAACCTGAGGTACTATTTCTGGGTTAGCGGAGTCTGTAACCTGAAGCGTCTGTAACCCAAGGTACCACTGTATACTGCTCCCCCCTCCCCCTGAAATATGTGTAAATTGAAAAAGTTTGAAGAAATCCAAGAATGGGTGTTGGACTGGTTTCAACATTATCAAATTAATGAGTATTTTAAAAAGGATTTATTAAAAGGTTTCATAGACCTTAGACCTGACTTTGAAAAGATTCTGCTTGAAGGAAGAGAAAAATTGATTTCAAAAATGTATAGTTATTAGAATGAACTAAAGAATTAGATGAAAGATGAAAAGGTTATATCACTAATGATGCATTGGGCTAAAGATATAGGATATAATATAGAAATGGGAAAAGTTATGGAAAACTGATATGACATTTACTGCTTGCTGTACCTTAAAAGAAAACTACATGAAAATTATGTATAGATGGTACTTAACAACTAACAAATTGTCTAAAATGTATAAGAAGTTTCCAAATAATTGTTGGAAGTGCAAACAAGAACAGTAGATGGATCTTTTTTTCATATGTGGTAGACTTGTAAGAAGGTGAGGGTATTTTGGGAAATGATATACGAGGAGGCAAAAAAGATGCTTAAAATGATAATACCAAAAACCTGAAGCTTTTCTTCTAGGAAGAAGTATAAAAAAAAAGATGATTAGGCTGTTTATGTATGTAACAGGGGCAGCTAGGATTCTGTATGCAAAAACAAGAGAGAGACGGGGGGGGGGGGAGGAGGAAGTAGTTCCCACCAAAGAAGAATGGATAAGTAGAGTGATGGAGTATGTCTAACTGGCAAAGTTAACAGCTAAAACATGGGTAGGCAAACTAAGGCCCGGGGGCTGGATCTTTCCTAATCGCCTTCTAAACCCGGCCCGCGAATGGTCTGGGAATCAGTGTGTTTTTACATAAGTAGAATGTGTCCTTTTATTTAAAATGCATTTCTGGGTTATTTGTGGGGCATAGGAATTTGTTCGTATTTTTTCCTTCAAAATATAGTCCGGCCCCCCACAAGGTCTGAATGGACAGTGGACCCGCCCCCTGCTGAAAAAGTTTGCTGACCCCTGAAAATAAGAGAACCTAATGATGATTGTTGAGCAACAGAAGTAATTAGAGATTATTGTTTAGTTATTATGGTATAATAGAGAGTCAATAGGGTACAGCAAGGGAGACAAATAAAAAACACCATGGAAAACAGGGTGTGAAGTTGACAAAAAAAAATCTATTATGTATTGTAGTGTACATGTGGACTTTTTGAAAATTTAATAAAATATAGTTGGGGGGGGGGGAGACCTCTCTTGGCTCTGGTTTTCCCTGATCCAGAAAAAGTATACCCAGCTCTTAATTTTTATTTTTATTTTTATCTCCGTCTTATTTTGTTTTATGTGTGTTTGTGTTGCAATTGTTTTGGTTTTAGGTTGCGTTTCTTTTTTAATGGGGAATATTTCATTTCTTTTTTATAACATACACTGCTTACAGGATTTTTTTTTTTTTAAAAAAAACCCCAAACAGAAATATGGAGCAGTTTATAAATGCTTTCAAATAAAAGAAGTGAGTTAAGCCTGGGAGGCAGCCCTCCCAGTACTGCTTGGTTTCCTAGGTGATGGCAGGGACCAGTGTGTGTATTGCCCTTCAGCTCAGCTCAGCCATACCAGGGCAACTTAGCTGGAGAGCAGAAGAACAGCTCAGGAGTAGCAATTCTATAGATGCATGAATAATTAGTCAGCTTTGGGCAGAAAAAAAATGCTTAGAGAACTATGATTATGAAATGGAACATGAATTCAGGCTCCTTTTCTTAAATCATCCTGTTTCTCAGTGCTTTACGTTTGTTAAAAGGTAAAGGGACCCCTGACCATTAGGTCCAGTCATGACCGACTCTGGGGTTGCAGTGCTCATCTCGCTTTATTGGCCGAGGGAACCAACGTACAGCTTCCGGGTCATGTGTCCAGCATGACTAAGCCGCTTCTGGCAAACCAGAGCAGCGCACGGAAATGCTGTTTACCTTCCCGCCAGAGCAGTACCTATTTATCTACTGTACTTGCACTTTGACATGCTTTCGAACTGCTAGGTTGGCAGGAGCAGGGACCGAGCAACGGGAGCTCACCCCGTCGCGGGGATTTGAACCGCCGACCTTCTGATAGGCAAGTCCTAAGCTCTATGGTTTACACCACAGTGCCATCCGTGTCCCTTTACTTTTGTTACCACATGTTAAATAAGAAATGAGCTCACGGGCTGTACCATGTGCAAATTCTTCTTCTTCTTCTTCTTCGGCGAATCAACGGTGTCTCCGAAAAATTTTACACATCACTTGCAAAGACAGGCGAACTAATATCAGTGTACTGGCAGAAGCAAAGATCACCAGTGTTGAGGCAATGATTCTTCAACATCAGCTTCGTTGGACTGGTCATGTTGTGCGGATGCCCGATAATCGTCTTCCAAAGCAACTACTCTATTCTGAACTTAAAGATGGAAAGCGTAATGCTGGTGGTCAACAAAAGAGGTTTAAAGGCTGTCTCAAGGCAAATCTTAAAAAATGTAGTATAAACACTGATAACATGTGCAAATTATTCCTTAGCCCTCCCTGCCCCACCCCACCCTGTAGCTAACTTTTCCCACCAAATCTACTCAAGGATACATTGTTCCCTCTCCCTCCCCTACTTCACAAAGTTGTTGTTTTTTTAATGTATTTTTATTAAAGATTTTCTTGGTCTACAAAAGTATGTGCAATGTCTCTCTCTCTTTTTTTCCAAGTAACATTTTTTACAGATTAGTTTTGTTTGTTGAGACATTAGGTGGAGGGGGAGAGGTGAGTGGGTGTGAGGTCGGGTGGCGGAAGTTATAGGGTGTACAGTACTTGCGGAATATTCCTGCAACAAGTAAAACCAGTTCAGAACTTAGTGCTAAAAAGAAACCTATGTGAAGTCATCTGATGCAGATTAAATACATATGCATGAAGTTTCCTAGTTTGCATAATGCATCAAATCTTGCTATAAAAGTGCATTTTTCCTTCCAGAATTTGCAATTTTATTTTTTCTTTAGTTTCTTTAGTTTATGTAATCAAGTTAACTTCTATATGAAAGAATGCATTTGACCCAACTTTGTTTCACAAACTTCTTTTTGTTAATAGAACTTTTGTTTTTGTTTGAACAACTCCTGCCTGAGACTCTAAATCACTAAGTTTTCCCTCACACAAGACCCCCACAAGATAGCCTGTTGTAAATTGTGGAAATTAGTTTAATTGGCGTATCCTGAGGTGGGTGCACCATATTTAATTGTGGGCAGTTAGCAAGGTGAATCCACTACATTATTAATTGGTGGTTAACGGTGGGATCTGCTACACTAGCCTTCCAAGAGGAATGCTAGAAATTATGAGGTGAGCTTTAAAGTACAGCACGTGACATGAAGAAAAGACTTTGGCAAGAGGTTAGGGTACAAATCTTGACTTTTAAACGCAAACATTTTAATAGCTTCAGTTAACAATGCTTAGCAAGTGTTCTGAAGAGACTGAATTTAGTTTTTTGGTTGTTTTTTTTTAAATGGGAAATGGAGCAAATGGAGCATGATTAAATACAGCAGGCTTCTGTAAGATAACCTGTCCCATATTTCAAGTGTTTCCAAACTGGTCTGCCCGCTTCATTTAGGTGGTCCATGGCATCTCAGTGCAAATACAGTTTAAAATCTCACAGCATGTAGTGCAATGCATTATAATTGCTACAACAGACAGAAAAATCATAAGGTGGTCCACCAAGACCCTCAACAATTCTCGTGGTGGTGGTGGGGAGTTGGGGACACAGAATAATGCTGTTCTGTGATGATGCTGGGGAACTGCTGATCTGAATTGTCTGCTTTCAGCATAACTGAGACCTGTGGGTATAGGGTGGTATACAAATTTAAACAACAACAGCAGCAGTTGTATCTTCACAGCCATCAATGAAGATGCAGTCTATTTTTTTTTTGACGAAAATAATCAAATTCCTGATCCAGGGATTTCATAACTTTTTATTGGATGCTCTTGACTTTATTGTGATCAATACAAGTCTCTTTTCTTCCTCAGTGATCAAGCCAGTGACCATACAGGTGACAGTGATGATGGCAGCTGTGGCACACAGGCTTACATCATACATATGATACTCTGCATAACAACACAATGTATTTCTAATGTGTTGTGCTCCGACGTTTTATTAGAAGTGGAAGGCATACTTGGTTTTTTCATTTTCACCAGCAGAAAAAATTTCAATTGATGGTATGGAAGCATCCTGCTTAGTTCTTTGCTTATATTCAGCAAACCTTCTCTCATATTCTTTCTGCTTCTGCTTCTTGACTTGTTTGTTAAGCTCAGGCATATATAATATAACTCAAAGTACTTGGCAATCATATTTAATGATTTTATGCAATATTACACACATTTTTTCATAACTTTTAAATGAAACAAGTTTAAAATTATTGGAAATTTCACAGAAACGTAAAAAGTCAATATTTTTATGTAGTTATCTACCAAGCAAAACTAAATGTTAATTTAACCAGAATATCTTCTGAATTCCCAAGTCATATGACAGCTTCATAGCACCCCTCATTTTAGGAATGTGATAATTGAAAAATTCAACATGCCCTACATTTCCACCAATCATTTGCATTGATTAGCTGTGATTGCAGTCAGAGGTGGATATGCTAGTGGATAACAGTTGCTGGATGTGTGTGCATGCAAAGACTATGTGCCTCTTGCTCATTAGACATTTACTTTATTTAATCTTTTAGACAGCACTTTATCATAAGCTCTCTGAAAATCTATTTGAATTATAGCTGCTAGGTAGCCTTTCTGTGAAACTTTCATTTACTCTTTCTTTCAAATAACTAACAGGTTACTGGCCTGAATGAGTTTTGTTCCCCTTTATGGACTTCTATATCCACTTAACCTAATCAGGTTAGGGTTAATCAGATTGTATTTAATGAAATGAGTTGCTTTCTTGACCCTTAATTTAAGATTGCACCAGTTTCGCAGCAAAGAAACTTAGTTATATGCATTTTTTAAAAAGAAATTGTTTTTGTTTTGGGCAAGTAGCTACTATTAGTCTCTCTTGTCTTGTCCTTGATGGTCTATGTTATCAGAATGAGTATATGTACTTTAATGTAAGAACTACCAGCAAAGGATTTGTCTTTTCCAAAGAGTAGTTCTGATGTTTTCAAGCATCTTGTGGGAAGTACCATTAAAAGGAAGGAGCAGCTTCAGAGTGACACAATTCAAGTTGCTATTTGTCATACTGTAAGGGAATATGTATTTTATTTTAATTTGATTCTGTTTATGAGCCACTTCTCATAAATCTACCTCAAAGCTATTTTGCAATACAAGCATCAACATAAAAGCAATTAAAAATAACTTTACATGCAAAAACAATTTCATATTCAATGGAGAAACAGACCAAGATTAAAAATTGCCACTTAGGTTTGTTGAAAAAAGAGGGTCTTCAATAAGCAATGAAAAGGCAATAGCGATGGTGCCTGTATGATATGTAATGGGAGGGAATTCCAAAGGAGTAAGGCATGCCATTTTCTAGTGTGAAGGAGGAAGAACAAATCTGATCGAAGTGGCAAATATTTGGCTGGGGGTAGTATTACTGAATTGAATTGAATTTTATTATTACGGTCACAGACCAGTTCTGGCTCACTTACAATATCAGGAAAATCATTCATGTGGACCCAAATACTAGTTGGGAGAAGACATATTTCATAAAATGAGATCCTGATTTTAACCACATTTTTATCAAAGGATATGAGGACTTGTCTGCCGTGTAGCAGTATCAGAAACCTGGTTTTTGGACTCTGACTCCCCTCAGTTCCAGCCAAAATTGCCCAGTGACCAGGGATGGTGATGGGAATTGCACTACCACAACATATGGATGGCCAAAGGTTTCTTATCTGTGTCATTCAATGTTCAGCCAAATTTTTTTTAAATTCTCATGTAGACATGCAATGGTTTGATGTAGTCACTGGAAACCAGTCTTTTAGCTTCCATTTTGCAGTGTGGCTTTCATTCAATGGTAGGCAGAAAGTAGGTCAAAGATCTATTAGTAATTTAAGCTAGATTTTGTACTCTCGGTTTAAAATTCCAACAACAAAACGACCCTCCCTTCCCACTTCTTCCCAAAAAATTATACTGCTGAAATGAGGGAAGGGAGAAGCTGAGGGGGCGTAACTGGCAGTAGGTTTCTCTCTCTGAAAATTCAGAGTATTTCAGTATGTCAGTGTTAACAGTATTAAGGAGGCTGGACCAATGGGCAGACTGTGTAAAACAACGTCTCATGTTCACTTGTAGATTTAGAAGTGAACTAGCAGAGAACTTACCTTGAAGAAAATATGTCAGAGAATGGTGTCAGGGATGCTGACAGGGCAGGAAAGGACCAAGAGCTGCCTGTTAAGACAGACATGTTCCTTAAATTTCCAGTTTTAGGAGACATTTGTCCAGAGGTTTATATGAGTATGCAGTGTTGGAAGAGCAAATTTGAGCAAGACTGCTAGGGACTGACTCTTCTGAAAAACGATTCATCAGCCAGCCTGTTCTTGGGGAACCTTAGTTACAAGTTTTAAATTTCTAAGTAGAATTGAGTATCATTGCATTCAAAAATGCAATTCCTGGATTTCAGAGAGTGAGTTAGCTGTAGTGTGGGGGCACTTTGCTACATCAGATTTAGGCCAGGTGTATCCTCCAGATGCTGATTGGTTTACAGCCCTCATCATCCCCAATCATTGGTCATTTTAGCTTGGCCTGATGGGAGTTGGAGTACAACAAAATCAGTAGGGAACTGGGCTATTTGAAACCTTGTTGATTTTTGCAGGATTCTTTTAAGCGGAGTTTTCTTGGAGCAGGGACTGCACATTCTCTGACATCCCCTGTGTTTTTAATTGACTGCACTGATGCCAGCTGAAGATGGCAGAGCTGGCCAGCCACGAGCTCCTGCTGCTGCTCTTAGACAAAATCTGTTGCTATTGTTGTGTTGCTGCTGCTACCCAGGACTATAAGCCATTTCAGCTGTTTATATCCTCTGGGAGATTCTGATGACTTTCTTTCTCTGTCCCCAAAGTGCAAAATTTCACATTGCTTTAAGCAATGAGCATTCTGCTAAGCCAAGAGCCGGTCCTGCTCAGGCACAGATGGTGCTTTATGGGCTTGTGGATTTAAACTGAAAATGTGGCGTCTCTTCTCCTTTTGTCTTCTGAGTGAAGGAAACTAAAGCAAATTCACACTTCATATTGGACCAGACTTTGTTAGTATTAAGAGGATGCAAACTTGAGAGTGAAATGGAGCTCTGTCGAACAGGTATGGTTTACTAATTAAAATAATCTGCAGTGCTGAGGCAACAACTCAAAAGATCTGGCATCAGTCCATCTCCCTGTGGTGGACTGTCCTTCCTTGGAGGTTTTTTAAGCAGAGGTTGGACGGCCATATGTCATGTATGATCTAGTTGAAATTTCTGCATCACAGGGGATTGGAGTAGATGACCCTCAGGGCCACTTCCAACTCTACAGTTCGGTGATTCTATGATTCTTTGGCAACCTTTGCTGGAGAAGATTTATTTTTGGGTCCACAGAAGACCTACTCCCCAAAAATTTGGAATATCTCTGAATTCACTGCACCATTGCAGCATTAGATCAAGGGACATTATTTTAGTAGGTAACACTTTAGAGATCCTTGGCCATAACCTGCTTGTTGTGAAGCTTCTTTTGCAGAAAAACTTGGGGAAAGGCTGTAGCTTAGTGGTAGAGCATCTGTTTTGCATGCAGAAGGTCACAGGTTCAATCTCCAACATGCCTCTCTCTCTCTTTTTGCCAAAGCCTTTTTATCAATTTTCCAAATTTTAACAAATCAACCAGAAATTAAAATAAATGTAATACATTTTTTTTTCCAAAAAGTGGCTTTCCGCATTCTATCCCATGAAGAGTGGCCACCATAGTCACGGACAGGAACCAGTAGCCCAATCTCTGATATCGCTAGGTAGGAGGCTGGGAGATGCTCCCATCTGAAATCATGAAGAGCCACTGCCTTTCACTGTAGACAGTACATGGCTAGATTGTTCCGATGGTCTGACTCTGTATAAGGCAGCTTCCTTTGGTCCTATGTTTTCAAAGAGTGCTTTGCCAGGCAGTACCTTAGTTCATATCCACAACTGGGATGGGGAAGGAAAATGCTGAAGTCTTAAGCCTTTTTTTTCTGCCTCCTTCAAGTTAAAAAATGTTTCCAGGGTAATTTAAAGCATATCAATAAAACAGTAACAATCAAATTGACACTGAATCATGGTTAAAATGTGATTATAAATAACCCCACAAAAATACGACTAATAATAGTACAAATACTAGGCTGCAAATTGTGTATTGGCCTGCTCAATCTCTCCTTTGCAAGCCACTCTTATACATAAAAGGCAGACCAATGTTCATCACTGGGCTACTAACTCTTTATGCAGACCATTCACTTGCTTAGAAGCAATCTATGTCACCTATGGTTCACCAGGTAACCGGTTGAATGCAAGACAGAGTTAAAAGCGGAAAAACTAGCATTTCACTGGCATTAAAGGCGTGAGGAAAAAAAGAAGGTATTAGCCTGGCACTTAGAGGGCACAAGTGCTGCAAGAGGGGGAGGGGAGGGGATTTCTCCAGAAGGGTACAGTGTCAGATAAGGCTTTCTTACTGGTTGTCACCCATTTCACCTCAAATACAGGAGGTCCTCCAAAGAAAATATTGGTGTAAGAACAGGCTGATGTACGGAGGTGTTCTTTTAAATATAGAGGAGTGGTGCAAACCCATCCCCTTCGCCACAGAAATAGCCTTCAGTGTGAACTGAACCATCCTCATGTTTTTTATTTATTTGATCAAATCCCACCTTTCCACCTTTCAAGGTGGCATAAATAGATTCCACCCCCCCCCCCGCCATGGTCCCTTCTCGTTTTATCCTGGCAACAAAGCTGTGTCGTTGGTTTGGCTAAGACTGCACTATGTTCACCCAGTTCATAGGGATTTGAATCCTGGTCTCCCAGGTCCTAGTCCAACACTCATAACCACTGCAACACACTGCATCACACACTGTTTCGATGCCATCTTCAGCTTCTTGTATAGCATCTCCATCTTCAGCTTCTTGTATAGCATCTCCATCTTCAGCTTCTTGTATAGCAGGAGTGGGGAACCTTTTCAGACAGAGGGCTTTATTCCTCCTTTGGAGGGGGGCACTGTTGCGCATGGCCAGAAGCAAACACGCATGGAGTAACAAAGGTGAATTTTATCTTTTGTGCAGTAGGCTAGTTTCTGAACTCATTCACATACTCCTTTATCCTCCACAAGCAAGAGGCATTATCAGAGTTCAAGCACAAATCTCAGCCTGGCAAGAAGACTCAAAGAGGGTGCAAAGCAAGGCCAGTGAAAGGCTTGGGGAGAGTTCCGAGGCCGTACTCCCCATGCCTGGTGTGACGTATTGTGACATGGGCATCTGCTATACCAGAGGTACCCAAACTTATTTGACCTACCACCCCGTTTTCAGGAAAACAATTATTCAGCCCACCCCCCACCCCCGGAACTCTACCTTCTTTAAGCGAACAAACAGAAAGATGCAGTGACAAATTTGCTTTCTTTTATGTATCTATAATTGTACAGGCATCGTACAACATGGTAAAGGAAGATGTTGTTGTAAATAAGAAACCTTGAAGCTTGAAATTATAGTTGTTGTTTTTTAAGAAAAATCAAACATAGTAACATTCACATTACACACAGAAAAGTAAGATAATAAAGGGTAAAAAGAAAAATTACAGATAACATTAAAAATAATCCTTATGAGAAGAATGAATCTTGTGCCCTGCTATCAAATTTTATCAATTTTGTCAGCAGCATTCTTAAATCACCTTGATTAGCTATTTGCAGTCAGTTTTTGTTTTTGTTTTTTAGTTAACAGATTTGTGGCCACACTGAACCCACATTTCCCCTAAATAAGATGAAGGAATTGGCCAAATGGGCAAGCAAGCTGCGATCCACTTCCTGGGCCTGGGTGAAGCCAAAAAGGGTTCACCCAAGCCCGGGAAAACCCCTCACCTCCAACACAACCACTGGATCCATGGGAGAGGTTGTCACTGTCCCACATTGGCGCCTGACCTGGCGGTAAACATCATTACACAACAAATGAAACCTGTATGAATGGTTTTTCCAAAAAAATCTTCTCTTTCTTTATGCTTCCACCAGCCCCTTATTTTTATATAGTACCCCAGGCTACTACCTCACCCCTGGATTGTTCCAGTGCTTCCCAAGGGACAATATCGACCACTTTTCTAAATACTGTGCTAGACTATAGCCTGCTTCCTCAGATGAAGGGCATGGTGCCACTCTGTTGGCTCTTCTTTTGTACTGCATTTGCTGTGTCTTAAAACCCTCTTTCATCCCAATACAATCTTTGTCCACCCACTGCAAGGCACTACTGCATATCAGATCAATCAGTGCAATCTAATTTAGTTCCTGTAGAAGTTCCTTTACTTATTGATTAAATTTATATCCAACTCCTCCCTCCCGAAGCATCCCAATTTGGCACCCAATGGGCAGTTTTAAGTACCAGCTGAAGTTACAGCATAGACTTAGGCTTGTGTATGCTGGTGATGGTCAAATCACACATTTCTTCTGTGTCTCTGTCTTGCCCCATAATGTGTAGCACAAACTAGGTCACTGTATCTTTATCTTTCCCCCATGACAACCCTGTGAGGTAGATTGGACTGAAAGATAATGTGTCCCAAGGTATCAGGAGTAAGCCAGCAATAAATAACACAAAGTAAAGTTGAGTCTATTAGAAGAAACAGGAGTGCCAGGCCCTGTGATTTTTTTTTTTTTTTTAGAAAAAGAGGTGCCAGAACTCACCATGAACACCTCCCTCGTTCTGTTAGAATGGCAATGGTGCCTATCTAAGAGGTGCTGGAACTAAATTCCTGTGGGCTCCTGATAAAAAAAAAGCCCTGACCAGTCCTAATGATCATAGCAGATCATGGTTTCCCTCCCTCCATCCCCATTTTATCCTTGCAACAAGGCTTTGCAGTTGGTTAGGCTAAGACTGCACTTCAACACAGCTTCTTTCTGAATGGATGCCCATTGCAAGGAGTATATCTGCATTAAGCCAATGGTCTGCTGACAACCAAAGAACACTTGCTGAAGCTGACACACTGTTCTTGTCTATAATAATTTTTCTCCTGAGTTATCAATGCCCTCTAAATTACCTTGTTAAAACCGCTCTTTATCTTCTCACTCCAGAGAAGCTTTGCCATGGGAGAACTACCTTTGTCCTTACTGCTGCTGTCTCACTTGTCTGTATTTATACATAGAATAAAAATACTTTATTGTTCATATGATGTGTGGTCATAGTAGAAGACTCTCCCATGGTCCTTTGCAAAAGATATAAAATGCAGCCACGTTGGAGGGCAGAAATTGATGATGAGGGAGAAGCTAGCCAAATAATGCTTGCACATTATTCTGCAGAAAATGTCAGAGTATATTTTTCCAAATAATGGTGATTACCAGTAGTGCTAGTTTATAGTCTCATTTGGAGAAAACACACACTGATGTGGAAAGATGAATTTGCATGATACTTTGTTTTTGTACTAATGGGTTAGGCTGAGCTATGGAGTTGTCTTCTTCTTCGCCAAATCTTTATTAGGCATTATAAATATAGGCTATCATAAAACATCCATATATAAAATTATAAAATATATACAAATAAATAGTCATGGAGTTGTCACATTTATTTGAAAGAGGGAATTGGCATCAGTTGTGTTCAGAGTCTTCAGAATTCCACAGTGTACACAACTGCGCACAACAGTTGCACTCAAACATACAAACAAGTATTCTATGCAGATGGCAACCAGTTCCAGGAGCTTTTATCTCTTTTGCAAATCCTTCTCCCCCCACTTTTCCATCAGCCAAATGGCTCAACTTCCTGCCAAGTTATTTTGTTTCATTCTTCTTTGTCACTGATGTCAAGCACTTGGATTTTCAACCTAGCCTACGCAGAAGTCCCAGGGACAGTTTAAGCTGTTTTTAAAGGCCATGGAATGGCTTCAGGGGGGTTGCTTGATCCTCAAATATTTGCTTCCATATGCAACATGGAAGCCCCCATTACCAAAGAAAACCCAAAGGGGCTGCCTCTTAATCCCAATTTGTTCATTTGGATTGCCTCTGAATACCAGTTGCTAGGACTTGCAGGAGGGCAGAGTGCTGTTCCATGTGTGTCCAGCTTGCAGGCTCCCCACAGGCATCTGATCGGCCGCTGTGAGAACAGGATGTTCAGTGCTGGATTAAACCCATGGAGGCCTCTAAACATAGAACTAAGAAAGATTGGCTGTAATTTTCTTTCAAGATCAAATCAATATTATTTTGATCTGTTGTTGTGGGCCCCCGAAAAGGCACCCATAGGCTGGTGCCTACTCTGTCTGTTTGGTAATCCAGTACTGCGGGTGTTGGACTATTTTGCATGGGAAATTTTATTAGAAATGTGAGCACCCTACCTACAGTTGACAACAGCCCATCCCAGCACCTCATTCTGCTACATGTATAACCCATGCCAAAATGTTCATTTGTGTGTTCATTGTTCTGTAGACAAGGTGAGAATTAGGGTCCTCCTTTAAGAAAGCTGCAGGTTCTAAAACCAGACTGCAGCTTCCCATCCTACTATGAGTTGCATAGGATGTGATATGCAGGAGTAAATGACTAAGGTTGGTGGGGCAGTGATCCATTTGCCATAATGGACTAGCCTCCAATCCAGCAGGGGAAGGCCTTGAGAGAAGTGAGGTTGAATGGGAAACGTGCCCCTTTATGGCTTCCCCACTACTTACCCCTCCCCCACTAAATAAAAGCCTGAACAAGGTCACATTCTAGGCTGTCTGAAACCCTGAGGCGGAACACTTGCCTTAGGAGGTGCAGATTGATTGATTGATTGATTGATTGATTGATTGCATTTATAAGCCCTACACAGGTGAGCCATCTATAGGATTTTCACACAAATAAATGATAAGCATATGAGTGGCAATTGATTAAATCAGCCAAATTAAGCATTTGACTGAAACAGTAATTTTTAAGAAGAAAAACAATGTTTTCCATTTTTTATGTGTGTGTTCTTCCCGGGACGCGGGTGGCGCTGCGGGTTAAAGCCTCAGCGCCTAGGACTTGCCGATCGAAAGGTCGGTGGTTCGAATCCCCGCTGCGGGGTGCGCTCCCGTTGCTCGGTCCCTGCGCCTGCCAACCTAGCAGTTCGAAAGCACCCCCGGGTGCAAGTAGATAAATAGGGACCGCTTACCAGCGGGAAGGTAAACGGCGTTTCCGTGTGCGGCTCTGGCTCACCAGAGCAGCGATGTCACGCTGGCCACGTGACCCGGAAGTGTCTCCGGACAGCGCTGGCCCCTGGCCTCTTAAGTGAGATGGGCGCACAACCCCAGAGTCTGGCAAGACTGGCCCGTACGGGCAGGGGTACCTTTACCTTTACCTTCTTCCCTTACTCCCTGAAGGGTGACCAAGAAAGCTGATAGCAGTAAATCCAGTAAATTATTGATAGCACACACATGTATCACAGCAGGCATCATCTCAGAAGACATGTTTCCTCTTGTGTAAGAGTGGAGAGGGAATGCTTCTTCTAAAACAGTGCTTGCCAACTGCACTTTTTATATAAATACTTATACTAAAAACAGTAGGGTTTTTTTAAATGCTGGATTACTTGCTTTTTTAGTCCAACAAATTGATTAAAGTTTGCACAACACCTGCAATATAATAATTGCCTGAAGTTAAACAATGTTTGTCAGGTGCCCCTGCCATGTCATCTCTTCCAACATAAAGGGAACTTGAAAACTCTGAACCCAAGTAGTCATACCAATCTGACAGTCTTTCTCCAACCAGGATGGGCAGGAATCAAGATGACATGTGGTCAGAAGTGAAGCCACAAGTATCCTGTCTACATCATCAGGCTGCATAAATTGAAAATGATCCCACAAGGCGGAGGGGGATGGTGCACTGGGCACTTCAACCAAAATGTCATAGCTGTGACATTCAAGTTGCTACAGAGTCAAGTTAGTTTAGCCTCAAAAGTTCTGGGCAAATCCCTCGTATTTGGATTGACAAGCCTCAGGACCACACAGAAAAGCTCAACTGGGCAGCATAGAGACAGCATAGAACCTCTTCTTAGCTGCCCTGGCTGTTATTTGCTCAGTGTGATTACGTTCCCTTGGAAGTTCTTCATTGACTTGAAGGCAAGTTTTATGCCATGCATGCTCTAGCACAGTGTAAATGTTTTTTTTTTTTCTTCTGTTGGGGAAAGGGGATGGAATAGCATATGGCAGAAGGCATTAGTTATGACAAATGATTGATAAAACCCTTCAAGGGTTTTTGACTGCTCAAAGGGAATGCTCAAAGAGCCCAATTGATTTTTGGAATGAGGAGTAGGTTTGTTCATCTGCTTTTACCCTGTCCACCAGCCTGTCTGCCTAAAAGCAATGGAGTATGACTACTGGAATACAAAGATGCAAAATTTTGTGAAGTGTGAGGAGGTGTGTGTGTGTGTGTGTGTGTGTGTGTGTATGCATGCTGCATAAAATTTGTTGCATTGCTTGTAACTCCTATGTTTGTTTGATTTGTTGGGATGCCCTCCTTTTTAATTTAATTTTGTAATGTTTAGAATTAGTGGTGCAGTTTCACCCTTGATCTCTGCTTCTTCAGCTGCTGTCAGTTGAGATAGAGACTTATATGGTGGAGTCTTTCCTATTTGGGCTTATCTATTACATTTGAGGAACTCTTAAGAACTGCAAGCCCATGGATAATGGAAGGGTTCCTGGACAAAAAAATGCTTCCCCAAGCAGTTTTAAATACTTAAGATAATCTCCCCACTGCCTGCGACCAAGTTAGTATGCTTGAACAGCCAAGCCAAACATCAACAGATAAATTAGCACAAGAAAAATATATAGAAAGGAAATACCGTAATAAAACTTGCAGCCATTAAAAGCCAGATCGTGTGTGTGTGTGTGTGTGCGTGTGTGCATGCACAGGACCTGCTGAAAGGTCTGGGTGCAAGTGTGTATGATTTCACAAGGGACAACATTCTGTGTTAAAACGTAGTGCTACTAATGTCTTTGCTGGAAATGTGCAGCCAGTGTGCTGTAGCTCCTCTTCTTGTTGGTGTGATCAATAATTGCTTAAAGAGCTCTTGTTCAGGAGACTCTATTGCTAGACAGCTCCAATCAGTGCCAGCATTTTGTAATGGAGATGTCTCTACTGCCTACTCTTTATATTACTGTCTCTCTTCAGCGCCCTCAATATGATGCTTGCATTTCTTCTCCCATCTCCCCCCAGCCACACCTACATGTGCTTTGCCAGTATTTTTAGGTCTTATGCCACTGAATCCTGTCTTACTCTCACCAGGCAGTTCTGTTCCTTTGCTCATGGTGTCACTGGTATCTGCTTTGCTGCTCTTCAACTGCCTGATCTTATTAGCTTTTGAATAACCTGGAGTGCCACAGTGCAGAGGTAAAGATTGCTTAAGGCTTAGATGCATAATAAGAGAAGTGCAAAGTCAGGCCCTTTGCCGAAAGACTGCTGAAACTCAAGTTTGATTCATGACTCCCTGCTTGGATAGATGGCTGGCCTTTTTGAGATGCAAGTGATAGATGAGGGGATCCATACCTTGAACTTCTCAAGCACCTCACGTAGTTCCTGAGTACGGGGCAGTAATGGTCGACCTTCTCCCCACCTCAAAGCCTAGCCTGTAAACAAATGGCCCTCGCTCTAGCTTAAAATTTGTGTCCGCACGTCTGCTTGGGTAGAAAAGCTAATCTATTCTTGTTTCCCTAAATGAAGGATGCACTCAAGCAATTGAAAACAACTTCTAGAACAATCTCGTTCCATTATGTCTAATGGAATTGAGTCTGTGTGGTGTGTAGTGTGTGCTGATATCTTGGAGAAACAAAGAGGGATTTCTCCATTATTCAGAGAATGGATGAGACGTGAAATGAACTCCTCAGAGGCATTTTCAGTTTGTCACAGGAGAGCAAAGTGAACCACATTCAAGGGGCTAGGGATAAAACGCATTCTTCTACCCACCCACATGTGTGTTTTCCTTCCTTTTTGGTTGCTAATCAATCTGGCAGCAGAAGCCAAAACCGAAAGGCTCGTTCACTCAGTGTCTTAAAGAGTTGTCACTACTGTTTGGAATACAAAAAGCCTCATTTGAGGGTAGCATTGTCTTTCTCCTGATTGTAAGGGATTGTTCAGAGAAGCTGAATTCTGTTGGTAAATGGAATGAAAAGTTGCTGTCTTGAGTCTTTGCGCTTTCTCACACAAGTGTTTTGGCAGCTGCTTCATTTGGCTGTGAATAAAATCCCATCCCATTATGTCAGGCTGTGTTGCTCTGCAGGGGAGAAAATCCATAGGTTGGGCTTTGCACATCCCTCCTGACTGGTATGTTTGAGGATGGTGGCACAAGTGCCCTTGGCTGGATGGGTTTTCTACCTCAAGGATGAAATAAGTCCAGAGCTGTGCAGAAAATTAGGGAAATTTCCTCTTTGCTGATCTAAGGGGTGCTTTGCATAGGTCTAGGGAAGATCTCTGCTCTTCCTTGTCATTTAAAAATTGCATGTTTTTGCAGGGGCAGTAGTTGCAGGAACCTAAATATTATTACACTACAGATTGTAGCAAACTGCCTTATACTCAGACACATTGTTTCACCTAGGTTAGTATCATCTATAGCAGCAGTGGCAGTGCAGAGTTTCAAGCAAGAAGCATACCTGGAGGTGCTAGAGTTTGAACCTGGGGCCTTCTGCATGCAAGGCAGATGCTCTACCACTAGGCTACAGCCCTTCCTGATGAGTAAAGACAGGATTCTGCATTGCATAGGGTTGCCATACATCCTCCCCCCCCCCCCCCGATAGGTCCTCTTTCTTGGGGGTAAAATTTCAGTCCGGGCAGATTTTTTGAATTTGCCAAAATGTCTGGGCTTTTGCAAACAGAACCAAGAAGTGTGTGTGTGAGTATCTTCATGGACACGCCTTTTCTCTGTACAAACATTTGCTTTACAAGCAGAGCCAGGAAGTGTGCATGCAAGGATCACTTTTAACCTTTTCCTATCTCTATAGTGCGCCCGTGTGGTGGGTGTTGGGATTGGGCAGATTGACCAGCTGCTGCCTAGACCTTTCCAAGCTGTTGGCCATGCCCAGTAAGCTGCCCATGAGTAGGTGGGAAAGATTCCTTGAGGGGGTCTCTGCTGACACCTCCCTTAGTGGGTCTCTCTCTCTCTCTCTCTCTCTCTCTCTCTCTCTCTCTCTCTCTCTCTTTCTCTCTTTCTCCCTTTCCCCGCTTTGGGGCCTCCCATATACTCTGTGTGCCTCAATGCCAAGATCTCCACCCCACCCTAATGCATTATCCATTGACTGCAATTAAGCTGACTCTATTTTACAATACAGGGCGCGGGTGGCACTGTGGGTTAAACCACTGAGCCTAGGGCTTGCCGATCAGAAGGTCAGTGGTTCGAATCCCAGCAGTGGGGTGAGCTCCCGTGGCTTGGTCCCTGCTCCTGCCAACCTAGCAGTTTGAAAGCACTTCAAAGTGTAAGTAGATAAATAGGTACCGCTCTGGTGGGAAGGTAAACGGCGTTTCCGTGCGCTGCTGTGGTTCGCCAGAAGCAGCTTACTCATGCTGGCCACATGACCCGGAAGCTGTACGCTGGCTCCCTTGGCCAATAAAGCGAGATGAGTACCGCAACCCCAGAGTCGGTCACGACTGGACCTAATGGTCAGGGGTCCCTTTACATTTACCTATTTTACAATACAGTATTAGAAAGATCGAAGAAAAGGAAGAGAGAGCTTGCTGGTAAAGAGGATGCTCCCAAGCTCTCTCAGTGTTAATTAAAAGTTATTCATTGAAGGCCAATGGGCATTTGGATAGCTATTGTAGAAATTAACCAAATCACCTTGGGTGACTCTAAACACAATTCTTGAATGTAAGTTAAAATACAAAGCTGCCATGTAAGGTCAGGGAAAGCCCCCTGCTCCCCATTTTTGTGTGGGAGGGTGTCCCAAAAGAGTGAAAGAGGGAAAGAGTGGAGGAAATGGCTGAAGTACTAGGCACCCAATTCCCCCCCTAAAAGCTTTGCTCCTTTCTTTTGATCACCATACTGCTTGGATCTTCATATTGTATTTCTTATTGCCATTATGCCTTTAGAAGACATCTGCAGGCAGCCCTGTATAGGGAAGTTTTAAAATGTTTAATGTTTTATTATGTTTTTATATATGTTGGAAGCTGCCCAGAGTGATGGGGGCAACCTAGTCAGATGGGATGGGTACAATTGTTGTTGTTGTTTAGTCGTTTAGTCGTGTCCGACTCTTCGTGACCCCATGGACCAGAGCACGCCAGGCACTCCTGTCTTCCACTGCCTCCGCAGTTTGGTCAGACTCATGTTTGTAGCTTTGAGAACACTGTCCAACCATCTTGTCCTCTGTCATCCCTTTCTCCTTGTGCCTTCCATCTTTCCCAACATCAGGGTCTTTTCCTTTTTTTTTTTAAAAAAAATATTTATTACTTTTAAAGATTACAAAAAAGTATGGCAACCCTAGCAATGCAGAAGATGGTCAAACAAGGTATCTTCTAAAGTTGGATCCCATCAAAGTTACATTCTGCTTTGCCCTTGTAGTTCATGCTTGTGTAAATTGCTTGAGTTATCTGGAATGAAATGATCCGGGGAAATGTTATTTGTTTCTGCTCTCTGCTTGTGTTATACTCTGCACAAACCTTTATGACAGTGAGATAGAGTCGCTTCCTTGTAGCTCAGTGAGTCAGTGAAAAGACAGTGAAAAGCAACACACTTGAAGAGCGGAAAAGAAATTTGCCTTATATGGAATCAGACCATGGGTTCTGTCAATCCCCTAATGTAACTATGACATCAGGTGATGTTGTGCTTTGAAGACCCCATTGGCAGGACTTCCAGTGCCATTTAAAAGCCTTTTGCTGTTTCTAAATCACCTGATGGGGGGGGGGGGGATGTGCCTCCTGAAAGGATTTACTCTGCAGGAAAAAGTCACATGCATAGCCAATCCTTCTAAAAGGCAGCTGCTTCTAAAAGGGGCTGCTTTCTGTGTTCTTGTGTGCCTGTTCCCACACAGCCAAACTGAGCCCTTTGCAAGCCATTGGCAAATTGGAAGTTGAAAGGAGCTGTGTGGATTGCTTCAAAGGGTAATATTGGAAGGGATAAGTGGTTTCTATTTGATAGAAACCGCTTTCCCCACTTTCAGCAAGGTTCACTTCTGCTACTCATCAGCTGATGGTTGAGTGGGAGCACACCTTGCTTCAGCAAAGAAACAACAAGGAACCGACTTTCAGATGCTGGTTGTTCCTTTGGAGCCCTGCCCCATATCAGATGTCATGTAAGATCTCAGTTGTAGGTTTCTCCACAATGGCCTTGCAGGGCAAATAAATGGGCCTTCTGGGCCAGGATTGGCTGGAGGTTCCCCATCTCTGTGATAAAGGATTGTGTCCTCATCCTTCAATCAAGCCTCTCTCTCCAAATGTGATGTCATAAGGCCCCTAACTACTGTAGCTAGTATCCAACCTTGCTTGAAGATCTTCAAGGCTTGTATTTAATGTGGCACCTGCATAAAACTTGAGAAAACTCAAAGACCTTTGTGAAGACCTTTTCTTTGTGATATTTTCTGAGATGTTTGTTCCCCCTCCTCCCTAAAAAGACTGCTTTTCTCTGAATACTCACCACCTTTGTGAGAAAGAGGTTAGTGGTGGCCACCTTTTTCCCTCCTGAAACTAATCTAGGTCTGGGATATTGTAAGGATGCAAAATGGTAGTCAAGCTACCAACAAATTTTTGATGTGCCCTCCCCCTCATAAATAAAACTCCATTATGCTAAAAGATAAGCAGTTCTGATGGCCCAGCCAATGGTAAACATCACCCCTGTGAAACTGTTGGGGATTCCCCCCCCCAAAAAAAAAAATTGGCCCACATGCAGGAAGGAGAATTTACATTCAATTCTACAGAAAAATAGGCTGTGACAACTGAAAAGTGGACTTACCCTTGCTGCCAAAGTATAATCATGGAGACATTGTTTTAACACCCATGGATGTTAAAACAAATATTATTGAAAAGCACTGAAAGTACTCGGTTATCTGTAGTTCTGCCCCCCTAGCAAAATCCTGGCTACGCCCATGTGAAATACTGTCATTTTATTTCCCATTTAAAATGGCATTCTGTTTTCCCTTATTTTTTTAAACAAGGCCTATGCAAAGAAAATCTGTTGCATGAGCATAAAATTGAGAAAACCATACATGAGTGCATTTAAATGCATTCATTAGCCTCATAATCCTCTCCCTCTAAGCAAATGTTTTAAAGAGTTGGATGGGCTACTTCCACATCCAATGAACCTTTCCCTTTTGCAATACCCATTGGTTTTTGATTTGTTTGGTCTAAAAAGATTTGAAAAAACTGCAGTGAAAGAGCTTGCAAAGTTTCTATTGTTTTTTTCACACAGCCTCCCCATATAATAGCAGAAAGCCACCCTAAATTTACACTCAAAGCTCAGAATTTCCATGTGTGTTCCTTCATACAGAAATTTGAAGGGTTTCTTTATTCCTCTCAAGTGGTTCTAAGCTGTCTCATATGTTCTGTGGATCAAGACGTGATGGGCCTCTCTGTAGATATCTTTTTTTCAATTAGCTTTTTATTAAATATTTTCTGGTGTTACAAAATGTTATGTACTGAGTTGAATAGGATCCAAAATGCAGCAGTCTGATTGGTCCTAGAACAATGCAGCAGTATGATTGGTCTGCAGGAGCCACCCAATCCGGCTCCAGATGGAAGTGAATCCACAACCTGATTGGCCTACAGGAAAATTCCGGAATTAGCCCATCCCGTGCAGCCCATTGTGTAAATAATGTATATAAAGCAGATTCTTTGAGGGGACATTCATTCCTCCTCACCACTACGAGCTGAATAAAGAACATGAAATCCACTCTCGACTCTGAGTATATTTCACAAAACAAACAAATAAATGGGAAAGGACATGTTCTCCACTTTCAATTCATATAAGCTTGCTGTGTTCACAACTTGAAAGTTACATTACCCAAAGGTAACGTAACCCGAGGGTCCAGTGTATTGGTTGTGTTCACTCCTGATAGGTCATTCCAGTGTTTAGTTACGATATTTCTTGCTGCTGAGAGTAAGTGACTTCTGAGTTTCTTGTCATGTGCATGTGCCAGAGGTGAAACTAGGCTTTCTTTCACCGAGGTCTAAGACTCAATTTGGCACACACACACACACCCGGCAAACATACTATATTATTAAACATAATGATGATGATGGCAATGGAAACACATAATGATCGGGCACATACCAGAAAGCTGTATTGAACTCAGTGGGACTTACTTCTGAGTAAAAATGCTTAAGTTTGCAGTATAAGACTGCATAATCTTTACACATTTACCTGTGAGTAAGCTCCATTGAATTCAGTGGGTCTTACTTCTGAGTAGTAAAGGTTTGCAATTTAAGGCTCTAAAGAATAAAATAAAAGAATAGATACTCCACAAGTTTCCCTAAAAATTGCTGGCTGCTAAACCATTGCAATTAAAGAATTTAAAGTGGATTGGTTACATTTCCCTTCCAAATTACAGGAAGGGATAGATACAAAGTGCTTTGTATGTCAACATCACATTTTTTTCATTGCAGGTATTTTATTTTCAATATAAACAGGGCTCAGTTTTTGTAGTTGATTGCAGTGCCCTCTTTATGTATTCACATGGTGTAAACATGTATGTTGCCATCCGAACACACACACACACTTTCCAAAAAGGATACGGGGTGGTGATCTGATCACTACTTTTAATTGGATCTGTGAGACGTTGAAGGGAGAAAAAGAAGAAGAAAGTAAGAAGAAGAAAGTATATTTTAGGGGGTTGGCTGGGTCCCTTCCAACTTTCCAGTTCTATGATTCCCTTCCATTAACAGCAAAACAAGCAGCTGACAGCAACAAAACTTGCACATTTTCAGATTTGCTTGGAGGGCAGCCTTCCCCCTCCCTCCCTCCCTCCCTCCCTCCCTCCCTCCCTCCAGGATTTCTCTCCAGTGTGGTGTAGTGGTTAAGAGTGGTGGGTGACCTTGTGCTGCCACACTTCTTTGAAGTCTCTCAGCCCCACTCACCTCACAGAGTGTTTGTTGTGGGGGAGGAAGGGAAAGGAGAATGTTAGCCACTTTGAGACTCCTGAAGGGGAGTGAAAGGTGGGATATCAAATCCAAACTCTTCTCTTCTTCTTCTCCTCACACTGTTGTGAAAACAAACAGGGAGAAAAGGGAAGGAGGATCATTCACTTTTGTTGCTCAAGGCTTTCCTGATTCCCCCTTGCAAATAAGCATCCCTCAGGTGCTCAGCAGCTGGCGATCCATGTGAGGAAAGACTATCACTGAAATTAGAGTTGGCTAGGCAGGAAGCTCCTTGCTGAAGGATGCTTTTAGAATCTGAAGCCACAAGGAGGGGCTGTTTGGAGGAAGCCCAGGTGGGCTGGGAGCCCCTATGGAGCCCCTCTGGAGGCTTCACTTGGCACCAAAAATCCAGCTAGCCGCTAATTACGGCCCTGGCATGTGCATTTTTTCTGGAAGATATTTAATAAGGCTAGTTATGGAGTTACTTATATTACCTGTTCTGTTATTTTGGAGATTTCCTGCAGCACTGATATCAAAAGGATTGAACTTTGGGGCATTCCCACCTCACATGGAGGTATGTGCCTATAGAGGTCCAGCCTCTCCAGCATTCCTGTATGTTCCTGTGTGTATTAGTGACAACTTCCTTGGTGTTAGATACCATCTTAGTTAAGTTTCAGAGTGAATTCTCTCTTTTTTTGGTTGAGATGGACTTAAGTGGTGCTTTTGACTATATATATTGTTTCCCTCCCCCCCTAAAACCCCCCCTTTATTAGGCATTAACAGATATAGACCATCTTAAAACATCCATATACAAAAAATTAATATATATATATAAAGAGTCATATAAAATATATAGTAACATAAATTTTCATTGGCGTGTCTTCCTGCTAAACCATGCCATTCACCACTCTAAGAGATAAAATCTGATATTTTCATTGTGCCATGATGTTAAACTACCCCAAAAGGGGGATAACACGTGTTTATGCAATTGTTTGTACAGTGGGCAGTAGAAAAGAATATGTTCTACAGTGTCCAGCACACTCAAATAACATCCACAATGTCTATAATTTCTAGGGATATTTCCCCCTAACAAAAGCTGAGGGGGAAACGTTCAGTCAGGCTGACATAAATGCCCTGCATCGGACTGGAATTATTAACTTTGAGATAGAAGTGATCCGGTTGTACTTAAACGATAGAACTTGGGGGAGCAGATTTTATTTATAGCTGACTCAATGTTTTGTTTTTCAATATCCCTTAAACTAATTTGGATATTGCAATAAATATATTGCTCACTGGAATTGTACCATAATTCCAAGTCGTTACCAATAGATCTAATTTTGCTGTGTATGAGTTGGAGCCATCTGGATTTATAGGAGTCCTTAAGTAAATCGGAAAGCAGACTTGAAGGTTGGGAACAAAAATGGCAATGCAGTCAGTATTTTATAGTGCTAGTCCATGCCCAATATTCCATCATGTATATACCTAATTCTGCACATATCGTCTCATAACTGATTGAATTTGGGAGCCCGAGGATACGTCTCAAGAAACATGAGTGTATCTAAATCACTATTATGTGCTTGTATCCATACTGGAATCCCAAAAAGTAGCTGGGATGACACTTTAGCTTGAAAAATCTGAATGGCAGCTGGTATAAATTGGTTACCTTTCTGAAAATAAAAGCGAGCTACTGCTGAAGAGGTATGCTTTGCCTGTTTATAGTACTTGGGCGATGATTTAACCAAGCTGAGTTCCTCTGGAATAAAATTCTGAGATATCTATGGATCCTTACTTGCTGGATTTCTTGTCCTCTTATTTTCCATTTCTCTAGTTTCCAGGAATTAGAGAAGACCAGATTTTTGTCTTCTCTTATTTATAGAGCGTTTGTTAATTTCGTAGTAAGAAACCAAGGAGAGTAAAAGATGATTCAAACCTATCTTCTTCAGTGATAATAAGGTTGCATCATCTGCATACGGTAAAAGTGGGACCGGTTTTTGGTTGATTTCGGGGGGCATGTGATTCTATTTTTTGGATGTGCTCTGGAAGATCTGATAAAAATAAATTAAGGAGAAAAGAGTCAAGAGTACACCCTCATTTTACACCTTTCATGTTAGGGATATCAGAGGAGAGGTGACCTTTGATAATGAGTTTGATTTGGGAAATGTTAAAAGAATATAAATTCTGTATTAAGATCAAGAAACGTTGATCAGTTCCTAACTCTGCAAGCTTCTTCCACAATATCACACAATCAAAGGCACCACGGAAATCTGTGAATGCTGCATAAATCTTGGATTGTTTTTGAAATCTGTATTTTTCAACCAAATGTGTAAGTATGAGACAATGGTCTTAAATGGGGCAGCCTTTGGAAAAACCTATTTGTTCTTTCCCTTGTAAGTTTAGATTTTTCATTCAAGTAAGCAATTTAAATAAAAAGTGCTTAGCATAGATTTTCCCTATCACTGACAGCAGACTTATCCGACTGTAGTTCTTTGATTCATCCAGATCACCTTTTTAAAAGATTGGAGTAATTATTGATCTGAGCCATATTTCAAGGATGATTCCATATTTATCAATAAAAGTAAATAATTGAGCTAGGGGTTCTGCCCACCAATCTATGAGTCTTCAATAATTTTATTGGTAGACCATCTGGCCCTGGCGACTTGCCCAGTTTAAAACTATTAACTATCTCTATAATATCCTCCTCTTTCCCCCTTGGCCACTCCTCTAGTCTGTCCAATTTGTTATCATTGATCTCCTTTCCATGAAATACTGGGTCCATTTTGATTCTGCAATTGGTGGAACAACTAAATGGTCACCAGCTTTCAGGCCTCCATACACTAACAACCAAAATGCTTTGTTGTTTTTGTTTTGGATGGAGTCAAGTAATTGGGACCATTTTTGAGAGGCATATTTTTGTATGTTATTTTGGCTGAAATACTCCCCCCCACCCACATCAAGGTAGATAGGTTCTAGTTTAGTACGGTTATCTTTGAAAATTTGGTGCATTTTAACATTCATTGTTGAACCAGGGACTAGTTCTGTATTTAAATACCCTGATATTTGGTGGAGTGTTGAGCTCTTCAAATGTTTGAAAATTTCACTATATACTTTCAGAATGTCCCTTTGAGAATTGATATTCTTTAGCTTAGACAGCAACTCATTTCTAAAATCAACTGTAAGTTTTTGCCCCACTACTAAACTTATTTCCTGAGACCTTTTTAGTTGGGTCATTTGCCCGTGTTGGAAAAATTTTGTGTTATTCCAATTAGTTGTTTCTAAATTGAAGTTTAAATTTATAGACATCAACAGTGGTTGGTGATCAATTTTGGTATGTGTCCCAGTTTTGAAGTCCAGTATCAGATTCACAATATTGTAAAGGACCATACATATTGTAGATATCACCCCTTTGCTGTGTCCCTCTCTTGTTAGGAAGGAGTTTTCCAAGCTGGTCATTGGCCTGCTGGCTGCTGCTTTTGTTGCTAGCTTAGTTAGCATGTCTTGTAGTTGGTGGTGGGTCAGCCAGGGTATTACAGTTTCCCTTAATTTAACTTGTGTATCTTGTGTGGATATGGGGTTGTCATTTTTGTAGACGTCAGTGAGGCAGCACAGTGGACGCTTGGGTTGTGAACATGATCTGTACGGGAGGCACGTTCGCAACCTGCAGCGCTGCGCACGCGCACACACGGGTTGTGATTCAGCACTTCTGCGCATGCGCAAAATACAATTTAGCGTTTTTGCGCATGTGCGACTGCCGAAACCCGGAAGTAACCTGTTCTGGTACTTTTGGGTTTCGGCAGGTCCGTAACCCAAAAACAAAACAAACAAAAAACAAAAAAAACGCAACCTGAAGCATCTGTAACCCAAGATATGACTATATAAGCCTTTAGCTTGCCAGATCTTTATTTGGATGTGTTGGGGTGCATGGTAAAATAGTGGGTGATGGGCCAAGGGAGTTAGTGGGACTGGGACTAGTTTTCCTACTTTTTCCTTCCATACTTTAAACATGGAATGTGTGAACCTGTTTATTGTTGTGGGAATTTTTCTTAATTTGTTTTGGAGGAATGGGTATGCTATGGTGGGGGTGTTTCCAGTTTTATCTATCTCCAGGTGCACCCATTGTTTTGTTTTCTCTTCTAGGATGTATGGGATTATGTGGCGCACCTACCGGTAGTTGGTGATGTAGTATACTGTAGTTCTATGTTGGGAAGTCCCCATCCTTGGGGAGTGGGGTGAGGTGCAGGAATTTGGAGCTTACTAGTGGCTTTTTCTGTGAGAAGATGAATGAGTGTAGTTTTTTCTGCTTTTTACAGAGTTGGGGGAATCCAGATTGGAAAGGTTTGGAACAGGTAGGTTAGCTTTGGGAGTATTATTATTAGGATTATTATTTATTATTTGTACCTCACCCATCTGGCTGGGTTACCCCAGCCACTCTATTATCATTTTAATTATTGAGTCTCTTGGGCTTGTGAATGGGAAGGTCAGCAGTTTGACTCCACACGACAGGGTGAGCTCCTGTTTCTCTGTCCCAGCTTCTGTCAACCTAGCAGTTCTAAAGCATACCACTGCAAGTAGATAAATAGGTACCACTGCGGTGGGAAGGTAAACAGTGTTTCTGTGCGCCCTGACTTCCATCACGGTGTTCTGTTGTGCCAGAAGTGGTTTAGTCATACCGGTCACATGACCTGGAACACTGTCTGTGGACAAACAAAAGCGAGATGAGCTCTGCACCCCATACTTGCGTGTGACTGGACTTAACCTTCCAGGGGTACTTTACCTTTACCTTTTTAACCTTTATTTTATCTGAGACGATGATACTGGTTTTATTCCCATCTCTTCAGGTCTTTGTTGATTTTCCACCAGAGAGGATAGTAATTTTGAAGTACCGTATTTTTCGCTTTATAGGACACACTTCCCCCCTCCAAAATTTAAGGGGAAATGTGTGCGTATACTATGGAGCAAATGCAGGCTCCTTGGCTTCAGCGAAAGCAACGCGAAGCCTCTGAAGTGCAGAGGGAGCACTTCCTCTGCCCCCCAGAAGCTTTGCGTTGCTTTCGCTGAAGCCTGGAGAGCGAGAGGGGTAGGTGCACACCTGAAGTCTTCGGTGGCTATCCCTGAAGCCTTCGGAGCGCAGCGTGAGTTCCGCAGGCTTCAGGTTCTTTTCGCTGAAACCAGGAGAGCAAGACTCTCCTGGCTTCAGCAGAGAGGGAGAGCTGCGCAGCGCCCCTTCAGCCAAGCGGGAGGAGAAATGGAAGGGGCTCTGTTTCTCCTACCACTTCGCTGAAGGGGTGCTGAGCAGAGAGGGGGGATTCTTTTTTCTTGTTCTCCCCCTCTAAAACAAGGTGCGTCCTATGGTCCGGTGCGTCCTATAGAGCGAAAAATACTGTAGTTTGTTGAGGATTCTAGTTATTTGTACCCCTAGATATCCAGAGTCGGTGCAGCAGAGTTTCATTTTTGTGATGTTAGTATATTCTTCCTGGGTATGGGGTTGATGCGTTGAGGTACATAGCCTTGGATTTGCGAAGTTTACTTATAAGTGTGATAACATTGCAAAGGTGTTTAGTTCTTTGGTTAATGTTGTGTTTATGGGATCTGGTGTTGTGACCATTGGATTGTCTGCATAGAGCCCAAGTTTGTGGGTTTTGCTTTATATTTCCACCTCTATGATTTCAGGGGTTATTCAGAGTTGCATTGCCAAGGGTTCGAGGGCCAAGAAGAATAGAATGGGGAGAGTGGGCATCCTTATTATGTGCCTCTTTGAATTCCTATATTGTTGGAGTCTAGGTTGTTGATTGTGATTTTTGCTGAGGCCTTAGAGTAAATGTCTTTCAGGATTTGTAGGAAGTTAGGGCCCAATTTCATTCTGGTTAGTACTTCTATTAAGGATTTGCATTCTAGACAATCAAAGGCTTTAAAGGGTATCTAGAGACATGATCGTTAGTGGGAATTTTGTTGTTTTGCTGTGTTCTTTCCAATTTAGTAGCTTCCTAATGGGGTCTGTTATATTATGGCCAGGGACAAAGCCAGCTTGGTCTGGGGTTATTAATTTGTGTAGGAGGCATTTCAGGCTGTTGGCCAGGATCGATGTGAATATTTTGTAATTTTGATTTTTCTATGAGATTGGTGATAAGCTTCTACCATACGGCTGTTATTGAATGGCTTTTAAATAGATATTATCTTGGAGAAGAACCAGGTTTGGGGAATGGGAGCCCATTTTATGATGTCATTAAACAGATGGGTCATGTGGGGATCAGGACTTATTTGAATTTCTTGTAGAATTCTGTTGTGAAACCATCTGGGCCTAGGCGTTTATGTGGTTTTAGGTTTTTAAGGACAGTCTCTGTTTTCTTTGGGGTGCTCAGACTGTCCATGAACAGGTTCTTTTCACACCATATATCATATAGGCCATGGAATGGCACTGTAGTTCAGTCACAGGAACTATGGGGTCAATTCAGTAACTGTAGTTTCTTGTTGTCTTTCTGTGCCTTCTTTTCAATATCACAGTTATGATTAAGGAGATGGTAAACAGGTATGGTGTGAAAATAGGAAGCTGCCTTATCCCAAATCAGATGTTTGGTTCCCCTAATCCAAGCAAGGGGAAGCTGTAGCTCTCCTCTCCAGATGTTGTTGGATTACACTTTCCATTGTCCTTGACTATTGGCCAAGCTAGCAGGGGCTGATGGGAGCTGGAGTTCAACCACATCTGGAAGACCACTGAGTCCACATCCATGTGCTAATTAGCCTTGCCTACACCAGGAACAGCTAGCCTGTAGCTCTCCAGATGTTTTTGGACCCCAGCTCGCATCAGCCCTAGCCAGCATGGTCAAAGTTCAAGAAAGATGGGGAATGTAATCCAGCAACATCTGGAGGGCACCACATTGGGTCCTCCTGGTCCACACTGACTGGCAATTGCTCTCCATTGTTTCAGACAAGAGTCTTTTTAAGGTGTCCCTACAGTGGTGTGTGATGATTTTTGTTGTTGTAGGGGAACAGTTAGGGCCAGAAGCACCAGTTTGTGTGGGCGATTGGTGGGGACATTAGGACATCACACAGGTGAGTTTCTCACCTTCCTCCCTAAGCTGGACACAAGCTTCCCAGGATTCTAATTTACTAGGAACATTTAAGCGACTAGCCTAGTTCCACTAGTGCAGTGACAACAATCCAATGGTCCCTAGAAATGCAAGAATGAAATATCAGCTCTTTTTCATGCAAAGCATGTGCTTTACTATTGAACTACAGACTCTGCCCACTACTGAGAGAATGACTTTTCCTTGTGCCCTGGCTGTGCCTGTATATCCATGGTTTGAGGAAGGGATTTTCTCTTGAGTCACATAATGCTAAACTACCCCTGCCTCTTTCTGATTTCCTTTACAGATTGTGGGTTGAATTATTTTCTTAATCACCTAGATTTATTTGAACTTAGGTGTCATGGACATTTTGGTGTCTCTCTCCTCTTAGTTGATGACATCAGGGGAGTAATACTTATTATATATTCTGATCTCACACAGAATTCCCAGTGGTCTTCTGTCCAGATTGCTGATGATGTCTGCACCAGCTTAGCTTTAGCAGAGCCATTCTCAGACCATTTGGCCCTGACTTTGGGCTTCTTTGCCGTGCTTTCTATGCATAGCAACGTGGAAGGTATATCACAAATGGATTTCTTTGGGGGTGGATGGAGAAACATTATACCAAGGACTTTATATGTTATAATGACACAGATTTGTAAACCAAGTATATCTCTTTGTGTAGTCTGACACCCTCATTGCTTCAGAAGAACAGAAATAGTTTTACAGTTCGTGCTGCTTCCCTGAAGTCTTTCTAATCTCCTTTTGAGATAGAGGCATGTGTGTGCGTGTGCACAGCTGAAATGTCAGTGATTTTCAAGAGTAACCAGAATGATGATAGGCTTGTGTGGGCTGAAGCTAAACGTTTCTATGAGCAGTGTATTTCTCTCTGTTAAGTGAGTACAGCTAAGAGCCAGCTCCTGCATATGACGGTGCATAGATTAATAGTTTGATCCTGTAGCTTCAGCTTGCAAAAGGAAATGGTTTTAACAAAAGAGACAACTGGAAACAGTCAAGAATTGCTTCTCAGGTGTAATTGCAGCTCACGTTTTAATGCTGCCCACCTTCAGACATTTTTGATCCAGGCACCTCCCACCCCAAGTTTTCTTGAGTGAATGAATGTATTTTAGGAAAATAAAAAACAACCCTATACTGCATCATACTATATGCCTACTATGCCCAGTGTTGTCTACTCTGACCGCAACATGTTTCTAGTGTTATACGATAATTATGGCTCCTTTACCTGCAAGTCAGTGGAGGCTTGTGCAATAGACTGAATGGGGCTTCGTTTGCCCTCAGACAGCCCCATATCAGTCTGCCTTCTTACTTACAGACAGTCCAGGAAGCTTTCCTGCCTGCCAGCTTCCTCCTTCTCAGTCTCAATGTTACCCCCTGTTGAACTCAGCAGGGAGGAGGATAGGGACAAAGCTGGAATTAATTGGTTCTTTAAACAGCCAGGAATCGAGCCTGGGACTTTTGGAGTGCTGCAAATTGAGCTGGGGGCTAGGGCTGAGCAATATGTTGACATATCACCCCAAACCAGTTTGAAGTCCACAACAATAATATCAACTACAACATCAATAATAATAATTATTAGAATTTATATACTGCCATATACTTGGAGGTTTCAGGGCAGTTCACAGATATTATTGGTTTCATAATTTTAGACCTGGCAATAATGTGAATCATAATGTGTGTGTGTGTGTGCGCGTGCGCGCGCTGTGCAAAAATCACAATGTGGGGGAAATTGTGCTTCTCTTGATTCCTGTGGCCCCTTTTAATTCTGCTGGCTCTGCTCTCCCCTGTCTCATGCAGGGGGCAGTGAATCACAAAAGTAGGTGTCAGCAAAAATCACAGGAAAAACAGATGCAGGAAAAGCCATGAAGCCAGCCAATACCTTTATATAGTTCCATCCTTATTTGAGACATAGTGATATATCAGTATATCATGACGTTTAGCTGGTGATATATCATGATGCTGAAAAACAGATATTGCCCAGCCCTGCTGTTCACCTCTACATAGTTCCATCCTTATTTCAGACATCGTGATATATCGATATATCACAATGTTTGGCTGGTGATATATTGTGTAGTTGAAACCAGATATCACCCAGCCCTACTGGGGACATTCTGCCATTTCAAGGAGGTCATTAGCAGTGAGAACAGGCAGGTTTAGCAAGGTTGTCTCCTAAAAGTAATAAACACAGCCAGCGATGGGAATGAAATGGTCCTGAGCTCTGGGTATTCCTCTTCTTTGTTGCTGGCAGAAAGACTTATTGCTGCTTATGCCACACACTTGGTGTTCGTATTTTTCTGTTGTTTGTTATGAAGATTTCTGGGTCTGTTTGCTTGAGTTATGGAAACAGACAGGCTTTGGAACAGCTGTGTTGGTAATAATAATAGTGGCTTGGCTAAGCTGGGAACAGTCTGTTTCTTTCACTTGCTCACTGGGTGGCTGTAATTTCTGCAGTATCTCACTCACTTTATTTTCTCTGTAACATTCATATGCTTTATAGGTCTGCCTTTTCCCTGTGGATTGTTCACTTCCAGGTCTTTGCAGCTTTGTCCCCCTTTCCACCCTGCAAATCAGACCAATAATTCTGAAAAGCCACAATGATCCAGTGTAATAAGCTGTCACATGTTGTGCAAATGTGGCTCCTGACTGTAAACGAGTGTGAAACCCATGTGTTCTTGTGGTATCTGCTTGATATTCACAGGCATTATTCCATGTACTCACCAGGTTTTGCCTCATGTGTCCTTCAGAAGGTTCCCCCAGGATTTTTGCATTTCGTTGTAGATTGACAGCTGCTCTGAAACACTTGTAAACCTTTCTTTAACAATTTTCACATTTTCCTTAACCCCCCCACCTCTTTTTATGAGTATTTATTCTTCAGCAGAAGCAGCAGTGGTGTGCTCCCCTCGGGGGGGGGGGTTGGTTGGTCAAAAATTGGACAGAAATTTAAGTCTCAGCATTAAAGCTAAATACTGGAATTTCTGAGGTGCTGCACATTATGGCTCATTTCAGACATTCCTCTTTTATACATAATATATGTGTGGCACAAACATGTGTTTGCAATTGACTGTATATTTTGAAGACTTATTTATTTATTTATTTATTTATTTATCCAACGAAAAGTCAGAGGAAGAGCGCCAGACAGGCCACAATATATCCACCCCCCTCCCCCCGGAGTGAGCTCAAGCTCTGCTCATTGGTCAGTTGGATCTGCTTCCAGAGGAATGCCTGTCCCAAGCCTACCGGCACTGACCAATTGCCAGCAGCCGGGTGATCTGACCTGCCATCGGCTGGATCGCTGGCGTGGCCCGTAGCCTGGCTGCAGCACCGCCCACCATAGAAGGTGAGTGGATTTGCATGCCAAGACCCCATGACCCTGCAGTTCCCTGGGAAGTGAATGACCAGAAAGGACAATGAGATATTGATTTATGAATTCAACTAGGTAATAACTTTATTGGTTACAGAAAAGAATGGTTTGACATAGGCATTGGGTAAAGCCTGTCTGCTGGAAGTGCATCTGAGAGTAAATCACATCTTTTTTGGGGGGGTGGTGCGCTCTATATGACCTACATCAAATAGGGATACCCCCCATAGTCCCCACTGGAGATGTGCTATGGCCCTAGCACCCACCTGGGTGTCGGACAGAAGCCACCCAAGATCCTTTTAACAGGATACTCTTTACCCAGGAGGGGCAGGCAGAGGCTACAACCTTCTCTCGGGCCAAGACCTATGCTTACCCAATGCCTAACCACCAATTAAGCCGAAACGGCTTGCCACAATGCCTGCAACCAACACTTGATGCCCCTCCACTATGTCACTTAGTCAGATTTTGTTGCCAGCTTCGGACATGTGTACTCCATCAAACCAATACAAGGCCTCCTGGTCGAATGTGATGCTAGGGTGCTGTATCACCCATTCTCCCAGGCACTCCACTTTCATGCTACTGCATACCTGGCCTTCTTCCTGCCCTGGTTGATGCCTGCTGGGTCTGGACTGTTGTGCCAGTGCTGCCTTTCAACAAACAATGATTATATGTGGCTATAAATCCAGGAGTCTCTCAAAGTTCTCTATTATATTCCAAGTGAGCTTGATGCCTTTTCACTGAGCTGGATGACAACGGTGTCGGGAGGGCCAAACTCAGCAACGTTTGATGTCACCGTGGGCATGAATTCGTGCTATTTCATTCTGCGCCTAGTTACCCAAGAAATATGGATGTCAGATGGAAATCCAAGGTTGTTTTCTCAATCTTTGTCTGTGGTGTGGGTAGCTCAGTTGGTTAGAGCGTGGTGCTGATAATGCCAAGGTTGCAGGTTTGATCCCCGTATGGGACAGCTTCTCATTCCTGCATTGCAGGGGATTGACCTAGTTGATCCTCAGGGTCCCTTCCAACTCTGAAATTCTATGGTACTATGAGGACAAGGAACCAGTAACCTCCAGTTGCTATTGAGCTCCCACCAGCCCAGGCCAAGTTAGGAACAGTTAGGAATTGTTATCAAACAATCCCTGAAATTTCCCAGCTTCCCCATCCCTCACTCAAAATGTTAACCACTCTGCACCAGAAGATTCTAGGGTGATGTACAAAAGTGTGAATAAACAATGAATGCATTTAAATAATAACCATAAGCAAACTTTTTATTGAGTATGTGCTCCACTGAGCCTGCATTTCCTGGGGGCTTCCCACTGTGTCTGTGGAGTGCCAAATGTTGTGTTTATTGCTGTGTGACATGCAGTTTGCTAAATAAATATATTGATTCATATTCTCATCTCCTGCAGCCCTACCTCCATAACCTGAGGTATGTTAGGCTGGGAAATGAGACTGTGGAACTGTTGTGCTGGTGTGTAGAGAGGTTGTCTTTCCCATTCGCTGATAATCTTTGGCATGATATTTTGACAAGCATTTGTTTTTTTAATGGGCTTTTTTATGATCGCTTTGTTTTTCATATTGTGCTGTAAGTTGCATTGAATATTATTGTTATTATTATTTTTACTAACGCAGAGAAGTGGGATATAAACTATTTCAATAAATGAGTAAAAGGGAAGCAGGGAAGGGAAATAATTTGAAATCTCATTTTTGTGGTAGCCAGGAACTGGATTGCTTCTGTTTCTTAACTCAAACATGGGTCAGATTCAGAAATAGCCTGAGTGCCAAGAGGCCCTTTAGGTTGTGCTGAAAACTAGAGGGAGGCACCAGTGTGGGTTGTTCCATTAGGGTGAATGATGCCTTGCCCCATCAACCTCCGTCTGCCCTCAGCCAGCCCACACCTACCTCTCTTCTTACTTAAACCAGTCCAGGGAATGGCTCTGCCAGTCATTGGCTCTTGCTCCACCTACTGCTGGTCTCCCTGCTTTCCACCCATATAGTCCCAATGGGTCCCTAGAGCATACTGGTTCCACAGATTTGCCTTTGATGGTGCATTCAAACTTGCTGCCAGTAAAACCTATTTCCCACAATTCATTGTTCTCTGTGTGTGCGCGCGCACACACATTCTTGTGGTGTAACAATACAGACAGAAAAAAGTGATCCAGTGTACACTCGTAACACTACTTACGTATCCCTCTGCATATGGAATCTTTGGGTTACGGCCACGGCAAAGCCAGAAGTGTACACTTCTGGGTTTCGCCACATGCGCAGAAGCACTCAATCGTGCTGTGTGCATGTGCAGAAGCACACCTCTATTTGCGCTATTTTCGGGGTGCAAACAGACCCCCGGAATGAATTAAGTTCATATCCGGAGGGTCCACTGTAGTGACCTAAAGTTGTCATTACAACACAGACTGTTTTCTGCTTTTGAAGATATGGAACTGCTATTGCAAATCTGTAGCTACTGAAGGTATTTTTACAGCATTGGTATTTATTTTAAGGGTTATGCAAAATTGGCTCCGCTTTCTTTTAATGTTACGCTGAGTATATTTTGGTCTGGGATTAAATTGTGTGAGTTTAGTGGGAGAGAAGAGGACCTCTTATTGAGGGAGTTTCATTTTTTAATCATTGTATTCTGGACAGTGCAGCTGCGATGATTTACAAGATCATTCTGTATGGGGCTTCTGCTAGTCCTGCCCAGGTCATGTGATGCACGTGACAAATGTGGAATATTAAATTATTCATCCCATCCACAAGCCGCTGCTTTGCATTCAACATCTAAGCTGTTCAATAGGAAATGTACAGAAATATCTTGCTTGAAGTTATACAGTACTGCATTAACCAAACTAAACTTTTGTTGTACCTGGACCATTTGCTTCAGGTTTAGAGGCTGTGGTACCTTGTTTTTTGTTGACATGTTGCTTGTGCAATTCACATTGTCACCTTCTGCTAGGTCAGAAAACCTCCTGCAGCCATTTTCCCCTTTGTGGCTGGATGCAGAGGGGAACCTCCAAGGGAAGAAGGCTCAGAGCCATGGGATTGGTAGTCAGAGGGAGAAGAGGGAACATACTGGGAGGAAGAGGTGTCAAACAGGGTTTAGTGAGCAGGAAGAGGCTGCGTCAGAGAGCAGTCCAGAATCAGAGGCAGAAGCGGTGTATGTATGTTTGTCAAGAGGCAGAGTGAAGACAGGCTGCTGAAGAATCCAGGGAGTTTCCCTACTGCTGCGACCAGCTTTCCTTCCCCGTAGTCTCCTAGAACATGGAGAGGAATGAGGACAGAGCAATGAGAGATAAGACAAAGGAGCTTTAGGCTTCTAGGGAAGGAACCGGGAGAGGAGTCTTAGATAGTGGTTGAAGGTTGGGACCTTCAGTCCTCACAACTGCCACATTGGGGCAAGACCTACTGGGAAGAGTTGCCATGATCAATAGGCTTGAGTTGTTTTGATTTCTTTGAATAAAGAGTTAACTTCATGGACACCGGGTGTTTTATTGTCAGGACCTACTTCTAACTTTATTTCACAAGTGTAATCCTGAGATGCATATCCTTTGGCAGACCCAGTTGCCCCAAGTTTATTCTGCAAGCACTATTACAGGACCTAATGTAATCCACAACACCAGGGATTCATTTTCCTACATGATATATTTTATCATCTGCCAGCAATTTTTTGCATTTTACAGAGGACAAAGAAGCCAGTCTCTATGGCAGGGGTGGGGGAATTTTTTTTCAGCCTGAGAGAGTCCCATTCCCTTGTGGGAAACCTCCTGAGGGCAGCAGCATGCTAGTGGTGGGTGGGATGAGAGATAAAAGTGGATGGAGCTGTGGATGCAAGTCTTAACTTTGTACAACTGTATTCCTTAAGTGACAAAAACCAGAGGTTTATATATGCCACAACCTTATGTCTCTCTCAGTCTTCCATCCAGATAAGCAAAGAGGCATTGTCACAGTTCAATGATGTTTGTCTGTCAGGCACAAGCACTCAAGAAGCATGCAGGGCTTGTGTGTGTTTGTGCGTTCTTGTTAGAAGGGGGCATGACCTGGAAAGAGGGATGGTTAGGCAGGCCCTGAGGTTCTCCACCCATACCTTTCTAATCCTTAAGGCCTAAATGTCTCTGCTGGTGCATAAACTGCCTTTTTGGAATTAGTTGCCATAAGATATAATGATGGACACCAACCTGAATGGCTAAAAGACCTTATGGATAAAACTGTCTGTGGCTGCTTGTCATAATTATGTGCGACAATATACCTCCGAATGCCAGTTGCTAGGGAATGTTGTTCTCATGTCCTGCTTCTTCACTTACCACTGAACCATTTGACCGGCCATTTGTAAGAACAGGATGCTTGAATAAATGGGCCTTTGGTTTGATCAAGCAAGGCTCTTTCTACCATCTTATGATTGTTTTCTGGCTGAATGAAGGGACCCACCTGAAATGGATTAACTCCTACTAACCTAGAATCATGCTTTAGTTCAGGGTGTGAGGAACATTTAGCTCTCAGACGTTGCAGAACTATAAATCCCATCATCCCTTGCCATTGGCCATGCTTGCTGGGGATGGTGGGTGTTGTTAAGCAACATCTGGAGGACCAAAGGTCCTACATGCTTGCTCTAGTTACATTAAAAAAAAAATCGAGCATGCTTGATTATATCTCGTTTTCTTGAATAACCCCTGCATTTCCTGACAAATTCCATAGTCCTAAAGTTGGGTGAATGAGCAAGCACAAATCATTAGGATAAATATGGCTGGCCCTACTGTTTGGTAGAATGATATGGCTGCCTCAAGCAGCATATGCTTGGGGCGTTTTAAAAGACAGAGAGGATGTTGGAGGATAAATTTGTGTGTCACACAGCCTATTCTGTATCCCCTAGGCTATCTGCTACCCTCAACAGTGGTGGGGGGCACTTTCCTGTCACCAGTGTTGAAATATGATTCAGTTGTCACTGGGTTGACTTCTGTATAATTTAAGTGTGTGAGGTGCCATCTTGTCTGCCTCAGGCAGAAAAATGTCTCAGGCCAACTCTGGAACTCAAGGCTCATTAAGGTAGAGTGGGAGACTTGATATGTACCTGTTTGAGCTGGCTGTAGCAAAAAAGGATTGTGTAGAAGGTGGTGATCATTATTTATCTCAAAAGATATTTCAGCTAAACCACAGAGTCATGGGGTCCCGCAGAAATGCCCCATCAGAGAATTTGCATCATTGAGGTTGAGCACAGGGAATCAGATGGTCCCTAAGGTACTTTGGACTCAAGTTGTTTAGGGCTTTTGTGAATTACCACAAGTGTCTTGAACCTGGTCCAGTTGAAGAAGAAGAAGAAGAAGAAGAAGAAGAAGAGGAGGAGGAGGAGGAGTTTGGATTTGATATCCCGCTTTATCACTACCCTAAGGAGTCTCATAGCGGCTAACAATCTCCTTTCCCTTCCTCCCCCACAACAAACACTTGTGAGGAGAGTGAGGCTGAGAGACTTCAGAGAAGTGTGACTAGCCCAAGGTCACCCAGCAGCTGCATGTGGAGGAGCGGGGACGCGAACCCAGTTCACCAGATTATGAGTCCACTGCTTTGAACCACTACACCACACTGGCTCTCATGCAAATCAGCAGCCAGTGGAGTTCTCTCGGCAGTGAAGTATCATGTTGTTAGGAATCTGCTCCTGTGAGCAGCCTGCCTGCTGCATTTTGCACTAGTTGAAGCTTCTGGACCAGATACAAGGGCAGCCCCACATAAAGCATGTTACAGTAATCCAGCCTTGAAGTTACCAATACATGAACTACTGTGGTCAGGGTGTTGTGGTCCAGGAACCATTGCAGCTGGTGCAACTGGAGCTGGTAAAAAGGAATATTGTTTAGAGGTCACTTGGACCTCTAGTGACAAAGATGGATCAAGGAATAACCCCAAACTACCTACCTGTTCCTTTAGGCAGGCAGGTGAGATTTCTCCCAGACTTGGGATTCCTCACCCAAAGCCATTGTATTTCAAGGGTTCAAGCTTAGTTTATTAACCCTCATTTAGTCCACCTCTGTATCCAGGCACCAGTCCAGGACTTGCACAGTCTTTCATGACTCAGACGTAGTGGAGATATAGAGCAGAGTATCATCAGCGTACGGATGACACCTTGCTCAAAACTCATTATGACTACACCCAATCATACAGATGTTGAATAGCATGGGGTGGGCACTGTACTGGCTCTATGCTTTTATTGCAAAATGTCTCAGATTCAATCCCCAGCCTCTCCAGGTAGGGTTGGTATAGTCTCCCCTTTGATGACCTGGAGAACTATTACCAATTAGTGTTGGCAGTACTGTACTAGATGGCTCAGTGGCCCAATTCCATAAAACTGCCTTCCTGTTGCAAATTCTTACACTGTCAATAGTTATTTGCTCATTGTAGAGCTCAAGAGTCTGAGTTCAAACCATTAACCTGTGGTGAGACGTTATACATTTGTAGACGGCATTTCCTTGCGGGTTGTCATGATCGGAACAATGTGACAGGAGGGAGAGAGCACCCTGAGCCTTGCTTGTATTTCATGCACAGTTCAGCAGCCCTATTGTTTGTTTTGAAAGGCACTGTCTTGGTGAAGGCTAGCCTGTGTTGGTTAATTTCATGCCTGCTGTGCTGAGATCAATGGCTTCTTTCTTTCCACAGCCCAGTTAAAGGTTCTTGAATTACTAATACTAACCACAATCTGCCCAATTTAAAAAACAAAACAAAACTGTGTGTGTGTGTGTTTTGCCTCTTGCTAAGTAAATGTTATATGCTCTTTACAGTTATCCTTCCCCTGTTCATCTCTCCCCCCCCCCCATTCTGCTTTCATTTCCCAGCGTTGATTTTATTAATGGCTGGTTTTGAATTTGTTCTTGGAATGATTGAGGCGGCAGCAGAGACTTACCGGCAAGTGTTTGGAAATGAGCAGTTATCCATGTCCATTCTTGGCAGAGGCAATAGAACTTTTAGTCTCCAAAATTTCCTTTTCACCTACTGTGAATTGAAGTCAGTACAGTGGTACCTCGGGTTATGTACTTAATTCTTTCCGGAGGTCCGTTCTTAACCTGAAACTGCCGCCGGAGGCAACAGAGACTAATCCCTCCCTTTCACCCCTTCCCTTTGGCAGATAATTAGAATGAAAGCTGGACAGCAGTTCTACCTGCTACAAAGCTCATTGCAAAGTGAAACAATACCACTTTCACTCCCCTGAGTCCTCTGCTGCACACAGACTTTTTAGAAGAAGGATAATTTATTTTATTTACAAAAAAATATCAAGGCAGTACAGTGATACCTTGGGTTACATACGCTTCAGTTTACATACGCTTCAGGTTACAGACTCCGCTAACCCAGAAATAGTACCTTGGGTTAAGAACTTTGCTTCAGGATGAGAACAGAAATCGTGCTCCGGCAGCACAGCGGCAGCGGGAGGCCCCATTAGCTAAAGTGGTGCTTCAGGTTAAGAACAGTTTCAGGTTAAGAACGGACCTCCGGAATGAATTAAGTACTTAACCCGAGGTACCACTGTATACAACAATATACAGATGCAATAAAACATAGTGCTATGAAGAAGGATAGAACCTATATGAGCTTCTTGTACTATTGGTGGCTGGTGCCCATTGGAACTGGTAGGGCAGGTAGCAAAGGACCAACATTAGGTGGGGCAGGAGTCAAAGTTAGGCAGATAGTGGCCAGGTCATGCGGGAGATTAATAATGATGAACTGCGTAGGGAGAGAGATTTTCTTCTCCTGGTAGGATTTTGAGTGAAATGGGTATGTTGCCCCTTTATCACATCATTGAAGACTTCAGTTGTGAAAGAGTCAATGTCAATGAGATCTCCTAATGTTCTGCTTAGCAAGCGGTTTATTTTTTTAGTCAGTGCATTCAATGACTTCATTGTTTTAACACTGAGGCAAAGCCTTTGGTGCTTGGTGGGTCAGAATAGGTTACTGGAATGGAATGGAGAGAAGTAGATAGCTTGGGACCATATTCAGATTGTCCAAAGTGAGCTGGAAGATAACTAGCTCTGATGTATTTGAAGTAGCTGGATGGTTTACATTTTGTGGCAGCTGTGTTGACAAGTACATGGATATTAAACTAGTTCCTTTCACACCTAAAGTGTGAAAGACATATGCAACCTTAAACACCCATGTACTTATGTCAAGGAGTTGTGACTGCATCAGGTCTTTCAGATGCATGTTTATACACAGATAATGGGCACCTCCCATTCACACTTCCATGTAATTGCTGTAGGAAATGTTGGTGAACCCACAGTCATAGCAGTTGCTATATAACTGTGGGAGCACTTCCGTACAGATCATTCTGTAACAGTTGTCAGCTGATGTGACAGCTGAATTGTGAAATGATTCTTAACCCTTGATATAGGGCTTAGAAACACCCATCAGGTTTTAGTTTTTGTGTTCATACGGAAAAGTTTTTGGAAGGAGTTGGACAATTCATTGCCCTTATACCCATATATAGACGTGTAACTTTGTAGAATTTTTCTGACTCATGACCCATATAGAAAACCCATATTCTGAAGTAGAAGGCCATACGTCCACAGGAGCAAAGGCATGGGTATAAAAAGAGGGCAGGTTGTATCCAATGTTAGTCCTACTAACAGTAAACCTATTAAAAATAATGAACATTACTTAGAGCCATTAATAGCAGTGGGCCTACTCTGATCTAAGCCACAGAGCCTAGGGCTTGCCGATCAGAAGGTTGGCAGTTCGAATCCCCACAACGGTGTGAGCTCCCATTGCTCAGTCCCTGCTCCTGCCAACCTAGCAGTTTGAAAGCATGTCAAAGTGCAAGTAGATAAATAGGTACCACTCCGGTGGGAAGGTAAATGGCATTTCCGTGCGCTGCTCTGTTTTGCCAGAGGCAGCTTAGTCATGCTGGCCACATGACGCAGAAAAACTGTATGTGGACAAATGCCGGCTCCCTCGGCCAGTAAAGCGAGATGAGCGCCACAACCCCAGAGTCGTTCATGACTGGACTTAATGGTCAGGGGTCCCTTTACCTTTACCATCATAAGAAATGGGAGAACAACAGGTGTGGCACACATGACTTGCAAGATGTGTAGAAACATAAACTTATGACTGAAACCACACAAGGAGGATGAAGAATAAAAGGGTCTATATCATATTAAGAAAAATGGTCAGCCAGTTAGATGTTCCTCATCCCAACTTATTTAAGAGAAAAATAATTTTTTTCTTTTTATATATATTCAGTGAAATCCTATAAAACTGAGATAAAATAGATTATATTTGTTTTTCCTTTCATAAAACAGATGTACCAGGTAAGTTTTTCATGTAATGCAGTTTTAAATATGTCACTCCACCAAAATGAGGTGAATTTCAGTCATTCTTTTCCATCTTTAGGCAATTGATAGATGTGCAGCAATAAGAAGGCAATTCAACATATCTTGATTTTATATTTTTACCCTCGCCTTCAAAAAAAGATAATAATAATATAATAATATAATATGTTGTAAGCTGCCCAGAGTGGCTGGGGAAACCCAGCCAGATGGGTCCGGTATACTACTACTACTGCTGCTGCTAATAATAATAATAATTCCTGTTCACCTCAGGCACTAAGTCTCTTCAATTATTATCATTGGCATAGGGTATAAAATCCACTGCACAAAAATCCAAAGGCTGTGTCTTGCTCTGAATACAAAGTTTTATAGAAACAATAATCATTTAACATACAGGAAAACTAAATCTTTATAAGCTTTTTTTTAGCTGCAAATGTATTTGTAATATCACCGTGACAGAGTTTAGAAGCTAACATATGTTCTGTACTGATGATGCTTAAGTTGGTTAGTCACTGTTGACTTACTGAGCTTCGGAGATGTGTTTTTATCAGTTTTAGTTTGCTAAAACTCCTTTCATTTGAGGCAACTGATACTGGCATTGTAAGAAAGATTATCAAAACTGTTGACACTTGGGTCTCCTCAGCACAAAGATATAAATATATATCATCATCATCACCATCATAATGGAAACTGCGAGAATGATCAGGCACATACCAGAGAGTAAGATGTATTGAATTCAATTGGACTTACTTCTGGGTAAAAATGCTTACGATTGCAGTATAAGACTACACAGTCTTTACAGTTACCTGGGAGTTAGCTCCATTGAATTCAGTGGGGCTTAGGTAAAGTAGGTAAAGGACCCCTGGATGGTTAAGTCCAGTCAAATTCAACTGGAGGTGTGGCACTCATCTCTGCTTTCAGGCCAAGGGAGCTGGCATTGGTCCACAGATGGGTCATGACTAAACCGCTTCTGGCACAATCGGACACAGTGATGGAAACCAGAGCACACGGAAACATCGTTTACCTTCCTGCTGCAGCAGTACCTATTTATCTGCTTGTGCTGGTATGCTTTCCAACTGCTAGGTTGGCAGGAGCTGGGACAAAGCAATGGGAGTTTACTCTGTCGTGCCAATTCAAACTGTCGACCTTACAATCAGCAAGCCCAAGAAGCTCGGTGTCCAGATCAAGGAAAATAATAGTACCACTCTATTCTGCCTTAGACCACGCTTGCGTCCAATTCTGGGCACCACAATTTAAGAAGGATGTTGACAAGCTGGAACGTGTGCAGAGGAGAGCAACCAAGATGATCAAGGGTCTGGAAAGGGTCTGCATTGTGTGTGTGGTGTTTTTTTTGGGGGGGTGGGGTTGGACTAGATGACCCACCTCTAAGATTCTTTGATTTTATGATTCTATTATTCTATCCATATCATCTGCACAGAGACAGACAAGGCCCTGCCACCACATAGCTTAAATATGGACACGTTCCAGCTTCTCTATGGAGAATGTTGAAAGCCAATTACCTGACATTCTTTTTCTTTTGTACTTCTACTCACTCTTTAAAGGGTGTCATACCACACAAAAAGCAATATAAGTAATGGTCTGGGGAGTGCCACTGTGAAGATAAACATGCTTCCTTATTTTCAACTGCTCAAGAACATGGAATAATTTAATGAAAAAGAAACAAGCTCAATGCAGCAGTATGGTGCAAGGGGAAGTAGTGGCTGAACGGGCTTGTCTTGCCAATAGCAGGATTTTTCTAGTTTTCTCCCTAATAATTGGAGTGCATTGTTGATATCTGACTTTTAGAAGACATCTGAAGGCAGCCCTGTAAAGGGAAGTTTTTAATGTTTGATGTCTTACTGCATTTAAATTTGTTGGAAGTCGCCCAGAGTCGCTGGGGCAACCCACTCAGATAAGAGGCATATAAATAACTTCTTCTTCTTCTTCTTCTTCTTCTTCTTCTTCTTCTTCTTCTTCTTCTTCTTCTGTTACAGTAGCATTTACTGTAACAACTTCATAGTGAGTACTGACACATTTTTTCTATTAAAAAAGAGCACTAGATAGATGGATGCTGGCAAATGAAAAACAGTGAAACTGATTGGGGGGAAAACCAAATTGCTATCCAAAACTTCAGGTGACTTTGGACTTAAAATGGAGGCCTGGAGAGAGATTGGCCCAATTTGGTCACACAAGTCTTGTTAAACCACAGTTTAGCAACTGAGAATGGGTGTTGAGATCACACATCCCTCCTTCCTTTCCTGGTGCTTCTAGCTTGGTTTGATTAAATCTCAAATAATGCATGTCCAAATTTGGAAACTGTGCTTCAATGTTAGCTTAATAAAGAGGATCTAGAGCACACTGGTTAGCAAATGAACATTACCCTGTTTTGAATTTGATGTCTAACTGTGGCTTGTTTAAAGCAGGAGATAAACCTCCAGGAAGGAAGGAAGGAGTGTGTGGCTTTGTCACTCATTCCTGGCTGCTAATCAATGGTTTAGCAAGCTGGGATCTGTGCAGCCAAACCAAGTTGGCTTGGTCCATGCATAAAGTTCAAACCATTGTTTTCCTATTTTGGGACTGTGCCACAGGTGCATACTTTTTATGCATTACCCTTTCTCCATATACTCATATTCCTTCCCTTGCTTCTTTGTCCAGGAAAGCTAAAGCTTGCCATTGTGTACAAATCAGCCAAACTATGGAATACTACTACTACTAATAATAATTTTATTATTTATACCTCACCCATCTGGCTGGGTTCCCTCAGCCACTCTGGGCATCTTACAGCACATAAAAAAAATTTAAAACATTAGACTAAAAAAATCCTGATACAAGGTTGCCTATACTTCAAACAAAATATAGTTTGCCTGATTTGGGTATAATGTCAGACAGTGACTTGTCTGGGTCAGAACTGTGGCAGGGGATGTGAGCATGTGAGAAGAGGAAGGGGTGGGCTTAAGCCTGCAGCATGATCCCATCATCCAAACTGAACTGAGCTTTTGTCTTGTCTGGGATAGAGGTACCTCTTCCACCCTTTGCACCCTGGGCGTAATATTTAATGAGCTGGTGGTATATAAATATTTCTGTAAATAATAATAATAATAATAATAATAATAATAATAATAATAATAATAATAATAATAATAAATACCCATACTGTATCATTAAACTAGAAGTCAGATGTGGATGAGAATTGCATTTGTAGCTGCAGAGCTACTCAGTTTTTCTTCTTTGCTTGCTTCAGCTGTCTTTCTCAAGTTCCTTAGAATTTACTTTAATGGTCCACAAATGTTCCCAGAAGTCAGAACACTGAGGAGCTTGTTAGTGCTGGGCAATTCTGGTTGTTTGAAGCCATTAATTCCTTGTGTAATATGTTTTAACTGAACCTTTAATAAATGCTCTAGACTCAGGGAAAGTACTGCTAGGTCTTTCTGCAAGTAGAGGCCTGAGTAGAGGTTGCTGTCATCCATGTTAAAGCATTTGGGTATGAGAATATAGCCTCCAAAGGCATTGCTATGCGGAAGCTCTCTCTTGGAGCACATTATATGGAGCCAGCCCATTAATCTGTCTAGTTCAGTGTTACTAAACGGCAGTAGCTATGCTGGAACACCATTCAGGAGTCCGAGCTCTACTTGGAGATTCCAGAGAATGAATCTGGAATTGTTTGCACACAAAAGCATGCACTATACCATTGAGCTACGGCCCCAGACCCTCCAACTGTCCCTATTTTCCAGGGACATCCCTGATTTAAAGAAGCCATCCCGTTTTCTGGTTTGATCCCAAAATGTCCCACTTTTCCTTAGGATGGCCCTATTTTCTTTTTTTTAAAAAAATAATATTTTTTATTAGTTTTATGAAATACAGAAAAAAGAATAAAGAGCATATTATAAAAGTAGAAAAAGAAAGTTACAAATTTTCTTATTCTTTTTTCCAAATCTACTGGACTTCCCCGCGTCCTCCCAACCCTGCATTCTCTGTGATACATAACATCTGCAATTTGTTAACTTGTTTCAATACTTATTGTATCTTCCATTTTATCATGTTACCCAATTTCAAATATATTATGACCCAAATCATGTACGTTTTCATTTTAACACAATAAAGTTGTTTCATTATTCTATCTCTGACTTGTACCTTAATTTCCATTTCTTTAATTTAACATTACTGAAGCTAGAATTTCCTAAAAGGTGCGTTTTTTAACATTCATACAACTTATAATGTTTTTCCAAATAGTCTTTAAATTTTTTCCAGTCCTCCTCGATTGTTTCTTCTCCCAAGTCTCGGATTCTGCCAGTCATTTCGGCCAGTTCCATGTAGTCCATCAACTGCGTGTGCCATTCCTCCAGTGTGGGTAAATCTTGTGTCTTCCAATGTTTTGCAATCAGGATCCTTGCTGCTGTAGTAGCGTACATAAAAAAGGTTTTGTCCTTCTTAAGCACTCTCTGGTCCACCATGCCCAGGAGGAAGGCCTCTGGTTTCTTAGGTAAGGTAAATCTAAGTACCTTTTTTAGTTCATTATGAATCATTTCCCAAAAGGCCTTCACTTTCGGGCAGGTCCACCAGAGGTGAAAGAATGTCCCTTCAGCAGGGGGCCGGTCCACTGTTCCTCAGACCTTGTGGGGGGGCCAGACTATATATTTTTTGGGGGGGGGATGAACGAATTCCTATGCCCCACAAATAACCCAGAGATGCATTTTAAATAAAAGCACACATTCTACTCATGTAAAAACACGCTGATTCCCGGACCGTCTGCAGGCCAAATTTAGAAGGTGACAGTGCTGGATCTGGCCCCCGGGCCTTAGTAGATTGAACCCTCTGCATGGAAAGCAGGTGCTCTACTACAGAGCAACAGCCTTACAATCTGTGCACCTGACCTGCTTACCATCTTTTCTTAATTTCATTTTTGTTGTTGTCCCCCACAGAGCAGATTACAGCATACGTTACAAGAATAGTAAATGAGCAAGCCAATCAATCAATATTTATTAACTATCAGAATCTTTAAACAAATAAATAAATATTCGCTATCTGAATCTATGACGTACCAATTATGATAGCAGCAGCAGCAGCAGATAAAACCACAGTACTTTGAAATTAACAAAATGCAGACTGGAGTAAACCGGACCTCAAAAATCCTCATAAAAACTAACTAAGGAGGGAATGCTAAGTGGTTTCCAGAGGCAGTTATATGAGAGGCGTTTATCTACTCCTATTCCTCTGTGAGAATACCAAAATGAAAGGACAAAGCAGCCTAAGGAAGAGAGATGCAGCAGTCTCTACACATACCTCTTGCAAAGGTGTTATTGCAGATTTAAAGCCAGACTTGTTAATATGAGCCCACGGGGTCTTTAATAATTATTTATTTATATAATTAATTGTCAAAGACCAGGGTGGAAAGAGGTGCTTTTTTCAGCACACACTAGAAGCAATAAAAACATAACCTCTCCTGCCTGGAGTCTCCTCTTTTAATTCTTCCTCTTTTCATTCTTCTAATTACCATTTTAACTCTTTTCATTGTTATGCTGTTTTAATATGCTTGTTTTTATTGTACATGTTTTAATTGTGGATGTTTATTTTAATGGCTTGATGAAAATTGTTTTGTTCATACCTTCCAACATTTATCCAATAAAAATGGGGACACCCTATTTGATCATAATCTTCACTTTATTATCTATTTACCATCCATTAAACATTAAAAAACCCTATACAGGGCTGCCTTCAGATGTATTCTAAAGGTTGCACAGTTACTTATCTCCTTGGCTCGGGGGTCACATAACTCTATACCCTCTGATGTCCTACCATACCTTCCAACATTTCTCTGCTGAAAATTGGGATGTCCTAAGGAAAAGCAGGACATTCCAGGATGAAATCAGAAACTGAGATGGCTTCTGTAAAACCAGGACTATCCCTGGAAAATAGGAACAGTTGGAGGATCTGTTTGTTGTGCATTTTAATTACTGTATGTGCGGGATTTTGGGGTAATTTTATATTTGAAAACCACTTTGATTTAGAGTTATACACTTTGTAAATCAACAAATATTAATAATAATATACCTGTGGGGAGGAACTGCTACAGGGAGAACCCTCTTCTCAAGCCACTGTTCCCTGCACATCTGAGGGTGGTGGGTATTGTGAATTAATTTCAGGCTGTTACACAGATTAGCAGGAACGCTTTTAGCAAATAAAGGGTCAGAAATCCCCACCAGGCGTCTCCCCACCCACCACCCAGTAAACAAACTATAGAGAGGAACTCCAGAAAACTTTGCGTTGCATCACGATCAGATTTTCTTTTTGTCTGTTCTTGCCCTGGTCTCAGATGTCCTGTGTTGATTGACAGTTAACAAGAGCTAAGCAGTTGTTGGTAAGTAGCTTGTCTCGTTCCCTCCCTCCGTTGCCTTTTCTGTGGGGAATTGGCTTGGGAAGGGCATGCCAGATGCCATTCTGCACACACACAGTCCCTGCTGCTCAAGGGACAGTAACCTTCCGAGGGCTGCGTTTCCATTCAATCATCCTACTGCTAAATGAAAGAGACAGTTCCCCGTTCAATAATTCATAGCCGCATGAAGCTAGCCACCATAAAGGAAAAAATGTCCTTCCTCCCAGGCTGCTGGTGATGATGGTTGGAGAAGTGATTCTGCATAGCCTTTGAGGTAGTCATTTTTCTCTCCCGCCCCTCCACCCACTCCATTGCTGCCTTTCCTTTCTTTTCCTCCTGAAATGAGTACTCCAAATAGACTTAATTAAACCAAACTTCTATTTGCACAAAAAAGAAAGAAAGAAAGATGCAAACAGGCCAGTTCCTAATTAAATAATAATCTAATGGAATGCATTGAAGAGGATAAAACTCTGCTTTCAAAGCAGTTCCTGCTGGTTAAAATGATAAGAGTCCTTCAAAGGATCGCCTGCAATTTGCCCAAAGGCACTGTTCTCTGCATGTGAGGTGGGCTTGTCTAGCAAACTTGTGGAATATATTTTGTATATAGCTCCCATTCAATGCAGTGTCTTTTCAACACTGTAATATGAGCCATCTTCTAGTATTCTAAAGGTAAAGGTACCCCTGCCCGTACGGGCCAGTTGTGTCCGACTCTTGGGTTGTGCGCCCATCTCACTTAAGAGGCCGGGGGCCAGCGCTGTCCGGAGACAGTTCTGGGTCACGTGGCCAGCGTGACGAAGCTGCTCTGGCGAGCCGGCACCAGCGCAGCACAGCACAGCACAGCACACGAAAATGCCATTTACCTTCCCGCTATAACGCGGTACCTATTTATTTACTTGCACTTAGGGGTGCTTTCGAACTGCCAGGTGGGCAGGAGCTGGGACCAAAAGACGGGAGCTCACCCCGCTGCAGGGATTCGAACCGCCGACCATGCGATCGGCAAGCCCTAGGCGCTGAGGTTTTACCCACAGCGCCACCCGCGTCCCTCTCTAGTATTCTACTTGCATCTAAAAACAATGGGACATATTCAGTGTTCTGTGCCCCCTCGTGCAAGAGCCTTCGGGCAGAGTTTAAAGGTTGCACAAAAAGGGAATCCAATGCAGCAGTTGTGCTAGTGAAAGTTTGTTGTACGGGATTTGTTGATTCTTGGAGGGTGATCTAAGTGACCTTACAGGGGCTGGTGGTCTTTCAGGTTAAATTAGAAGGCTGATCCTATGGTCTAATGATCCCAGGCACTCAATAACATTTTGATCAAGGAAACAAAATAAGCTTGTTCTTGGCTGTGCTGTAGAATTTGATCTTGGACAAATTCCTTTGCTTCCCTTTTTAAACCCAACTCATCACTCCCCCTTTTTCTTCAGAGCACACTGAAAACTGATTTTTTTTTGGAAAATAAAATTAACTAACGATGGCAGGTGTCAAACTTTACCCCCAAACCCTGACCCTCAGTATGGGAAGATTTCCAAATGTGGCTGTTTGCTTCAGCGCCCTATTCAAAGTGGTCAGCATTCCAAGTCTCTCACTTTTCTCTCTCCCCTCAACAACACCCTCCTGCTTCTATTTTTTTTTTTTTTTTTTTTTTTTTTTGCCGTCTGGCTCTGAAATTGCATCCTGTGCCTCCGAGCAGATTCTGCTGGTGGAGAAGTGCCAGATTGAGGGAGTTAATTGAATAGAGGCTGAAAACATCACAGAGCTACTGCTCTTGTAGCCACAGTCTCTCAGAACCCCTCCGGAGGTGTGTGTCCAGAGAACACTTTGGATATCAACAAAATAAAAGAGGTTTCCCCAGTAACAGGAGTAATAAATAGACTAAATCTTCAGAAAGAGTTTGCAGCTTGGCTTCTAATCCCAGCATCTCCTTTAGGCTTGAAGTTGCAAGCTATCATGGGAGAGTCAGAGATTCTTCTGTGAGGTATAGTTTCATATTGCCAAGCTGCGAAATGAGGGGTTTTGAGGCAGTCACTAGGATATATATATACACTATTGGAGAGGAAGAAGAGCAGTGAGAGCCACTAAAAAGAAACTTAGTGGGGAAGGGGAAAATCCAATACATACCTTCCAGTATTTCTCTGATGAAAATAGGGATGTCCCATTCCATAATGATAATTTTACTAATTATACCCCACCCTTCTTACTGGGTTGCCCCAGCCACTCTGGGCAGCTTCCAGCATATATAAAAACATAATAAAACAACTTTGTTGTACAGTGATACCTCGGGTTAAGTACTTAATTCATACTGGAGGTCTGTTCTTAACCTGAAACTGTTCTTAACCTGAAGCACCACTTTAGCTAATGGGGCCTCCCGCTGCCGCCGGATTTCTGTTCTCATCCTGAAGCAAAGTTCTTAACCCGAGGTACTATTTCTGGGTGGGCAGAGTCTGTAACCTGAAGTGTATGTAACCCAAGGTACCACTGTACTGCCTTGATTTTTTTTTGTAAATAAAATAAATTATCCTTCTTCTAAAAAGTCTGTGTGCAGCAGAGGACTCAGGGGAGTGAAAGGTCTGTTCTTAACCTGAAACTGTTCTTAACCTGAAACATCACTTTAGCTAATGGGGCCTCCTGCTGCTGCTGCGCCGCCGGAGCCCGATTTCTGTTCTCATCCTGAAGCAAAGTACTTAACCCGAGGTACTATTTCTGGGTTAGCAGAGTCTGTAACCTGAAGCGTATGTAACCTGAAGCATATGTAACCCGAGGTACCACTGTACTTATGGTACCTTTATTGTAAGATTGTATTTTAAACCAATAAACATGTATTAAAAAAACAACAGCATAAAAAATTATTATCATTTTTAAAAAAACCTTCCCTAGATAGGATTGCCTTCAGATGGTTCGGGGTGGGGGGTCAGATAACTCCATACTCCCCAACATTTCTCCAATGAAATCCTAAGGCTCAAATCAGAAACCAGGATGGCTTCTCTAAATCAGAGGTGTCCCTGGGAAATGGGGACAATTGGAGGGTCTGCAGGCCTACACAGTGGTTCTCTGACATACATAATGAGATTTTTATTTAAGTTTTTCATAATACAAATAAAATAATGGCTACCAAAAATACAAATAAAATAAGTAGAATACGGAATCCATTCTAACTCATCACCTTTATACCACCCACAGAAGATAGTAGCTCCTCCCAGCTCTCACCTGGGATCTATTTTTTCTCTTTCCAGCCTCACCCTGGGAGACCAACATTTCCGTGTCTCTCACCCAGAGTCCTCCACCAACCATTTACAACCCTCATGATTACACAATCCCTGGACCTTAACAAAAGTCGCAGGCATATGATTCCAAACAAAGAAGAGAAAGAAAGAAAGAATAGGAAGAGAAAAAGAGAGAGAGAGAAATAAAATAAAAAAGACAAAAGATAAGAAACATTAAAGAAAGATACAAAAAAATTCCGATTTTCCATCTGCCGGTTACATAAAAAAAAAAAGTATTTAAGACATTCAATCCATGCTTATCTCAATATTCACTTTCTATTAACCATTATTTCTTTTAAATCTAAGTGTCTCAGATTCATTCATTTTCCCCATGAAAAGTCCAAGAGGGGTCATGTTCATGTTAAAATCTCTCCACGGCGATCACATATTGGGATAATATTCCATTTTTTTCCTCTTTAGTTCATGTCCAGTTCCGTGTGTTCAAATCCCATTTCCTGTTGTGTTTACATTTGCTATTGTATTTATTATAGTATCCCACTCTCCTCCTCTAGGACTTTCCATTTTTGTTTTCTCCATTCTTTTTTCCAGAGTATCATTCCCTGAATTCATTCCAATAGTATGCAAAATACATTCTCTCTGAAGAAAAGCCAGGACTGAAGTATCCCCAAATCTTCCCCCACGTCCTCAATTCCATCAATACCATATCCAGATAATTCTCCATCTCACTACTGGTGATTTTATCTTTTCCTCCAAACCCTTGTTTGGAAGCCATTTCCATTTTACCATCTGCTTTCTTCAGTTTGACTATTTCATCTTCCAGTCCTGCTAGCTTTTCAACAACTTGGTCTAAACTAAAGCATGGGTAGGCAAACTAAGTCCTGGGGGCCGGATCCAGCCCAATCGCCTTCTAAATCCGGCCCAGCTTGTTTTTACATGAGTAGAATGTGTCCTTTTATTTAAAATGCATCTCTGGGTTATTTGTGGGGCATAGGAATTCGTTCATTCCTCCCCCCAAAAAAATAGTCTGGCCCCCCACAAGGTCTGAGGGACAGTGGACCGGCCCCCTGCTGAAAAAGTTTGCTGACTAGACCAGGAGTCAGCAAACTTTTTCAGCAGGGGGCCGGTATTCCTCTAGGTATTCTCCATTTCCATTTTCCATTTCATATATCTCTGATTCATTTTCTTTCTTCCTTTCATAAAACACTGATCTTATCATTTTTCATTGTTCAGCCATCAACTGTTGAACAATACTAACACCCACTGGGAGATCAAAAGGTATCGTCATCATACTGGATGCTTTTGTTGTTTTGGATATTATGAGCAACTTAAAGGTAAAGGTAAAGGGACCCCTGACCATTAGGTCCAGTCGTGACCGACTCTGGGGTTGCAGCGCTCATCTCGCTTTATTGGCCGAAGGAGCCAGCGTACAGCTTCCGGGTTATGTAGCCAGCATTATCAAGCCGCTTCTGGCAAAACCAGAGCAGTGCACGGAAACACAGTTTAGTCTACCTTAATATTTCAATTTAAGGTTCCACCTTAAAATCACAATCTCAATGAATCTTATCTCACCTGGATTTTTTCCCCACAGGAGTAATGGCTGATTAACTTTCAGCTTCCTTAGCTGCAAAAACAGAAAAAGGGGTAAAGTGTTTTTTTTTTTACAGAGAATTCCCTTGTCTGTTTAATCTTTATTATCAACCATAAATCAGGCTTTTCGCTCTGCCTTAGACACTGTAACTACCAGTTTTTCTTTCTTTTTTGTTCTTAATGACAGAAAGTGGTACCTACACATTTTCAGATTGTAAATTTTCACCAGCAGATAGAGGGATCTCTCTAAATATCTCTAAATTTTCCTTGTCCCAGAAATGTTTAAGAAAGGCGCATAAGTGGCATTTGGGTATGATATTGAATCTGCAGCAAGCCAGCTCATTCTAACTCCTGTCCACCTCTCATTGAGCTTGTTTACATACTGAAGGTTTATAAGTAAGAGACTTGTTTATAATTATATTTTTGGAATAATTTATGTTCTTATGTATCTGCATTGTTTTATACTTTCTGGATGTGCCATGAACGTATTATAAAGTAGTTGTGTTCTGTGTTATAAATCAAGCACTGCTAGGAGTTTGTTTACTAACATGACTTTGACCAAACCGCGGGAGGCAGTGGAAGACAGGAGTGCCTGGTGTTCTCTGGTTCATGGGGTCACAAAGAGTCGGACACGACTAAATGACCAAACAACAACAAGGAGTTTGTTTGTTTTTTGCTTTTTGATGTATTACTGATCAATATTTTATTTTTTTTGGTGTGGCATGAGCAAATTTTTATTCTGAAAGTGTGACCCAGGGGGGAAAGTCTGAAAACCATGACTAACAGGTCCTTTGATTTATGTGGGTCTAGTCTGAATAAAATGTAGTTGAATACTGTTTGGTTCAGATGATACCAATGGCTCCCACCAAATTTGCAGGTGGTTTCCCTGCATGGGGTGCCAAGCCAATAGGGTGCGAAACAACAATAAAACCTATACAAGTGCCTACTGAGACAATCCATTAAAAAGCAACTGTACCAAAAGGAAAAATTGTGAAAATAAGATGTGCTTTTGCGGTGGCACCCAATTTTGTTCTGGCTCAGGGCACCATATTACCAAAATCCACCCCTGCCAATGGGTCCCAACCAAACCTGCATCTGTGACATGGAGGTTTGCAGTAGAGGGAACCTGCTGAGGTGGTCAAACCATTTGCTGACCCGGTAAAGTAGCCTATCTGAATAACCAAGAGGCTGCCATTTTGTCACGCAGGCAAATGAGCGGGCCTCCCTTTGCCCTCAGCTTGGTATTTCACTCACTTCGCCCAAGGCCTTATTTTGAAAGACTATACCTAAACTAACCTCAGATTCTGGAATCCATCACAGCAGCTCAAACTTCATGTTCAGTTCTATTTTCACAGCTGCCAGACTCAGAAAAATCAAAGTTATTCTTCATTACTATGATTCAGACTTGAATACAGATAAAATACAGTATGTTGTTTGTTTCAGATCTAGTATTAAAGACCCATGTGCTGCCTTTAAAAAACCTTATAAATTCATTGTCACTAATCAAGCTTTAATGGGTCTTTATAGGATGCTTAAAGAGTTTTAGCTAAGTCTAAACGACTAAACAACAACAAAGTCAGGTATAGAGAATTGGTGGTTCTCTATAGTTGCTGGACTGCAACCATGTCAGCTCTGCCATTGACCCCACTGACTGGGGCAGATGGGAATTTGGGGTCCAGCCACATGAGAGTCACATCTTTCCCAGTTCTTAATTTAAAGTCCACATTCAATGCATCCCATTGACTTCTAACTGTTGCTACTTTAGTGTGACAGTGCTGAATATTAAAAACAGAGTGTGTTCATTGTGTGCCTGTTTCATTTGGCTTTTTGGCAGGAAGGCTGTAGATGTCACACAGGGGCTTAAATTGAAGAGGGCTGAATCCTGCCTCTGAAACCTGTGAAGGCATGTAGGAGGCTGGGCTTTAAATCATTACCTTCCAGCCTGCATGCAGATTTGTGGAAGGGAATCTCAGTTAATCATAGGATAAATTTAGAAATCAATTATTATTTGCCAAAGTGGTTTCCCTCACTTTCCTTAATGAGAAGGTTGAAGGGATTAATCTTCTCTTCCCTGACCCCAGTATGTAGGGATGAAGGGCAAGAACACTTAGCATGCCTTTCCCTTTCCTTATGCACTTGGCCCTTTAGAAGATCAAGTCTGAAGTACCTGGATGTGAAGCTGCAGAGAAATGGTTTTCCTTGTTTAGGACGATTCCCTTCATTGGAGGCCTGATGCATAATGGAATGAAAGAAGAAGTGTGTTCTTTGAGACTCAATTGCAGGGCTGGGAAGCTGCATCCAGTTCCAGTGGGATCCTGCATTTGTGATCTGGTTGGAGGGGAGCAGATGCCTCTTGCCTCCTAGGGTAGGATGAGCTGAGCTCTCAGTGTTGATGAGTATAATTTTTTTAATGGGAAATAACTCTCCTAAACATAGCAATATCATCAGCATCTCTTACTCCCTACAAAATAAGCTCTGAATGGATGGGTGCATTTCCAAATATTTAATTTACATCTCACTCTTCCTCCTAGGTGGCTTGGCTGCCAATATGAACAGCTTACTAACCAACTATTATGACACTAGGTTATATCTAGTGCTTGTCCTACTCAAAGTAGTTCCTCTGAAGTTAATAGGAATGATTTAGGTTTATTTATTTTAGTAGGTCTAGTTTGAGTAGAACTTAGTTGGATATAACCTACGGGTACTTTTTTTGTTTTTGGATGTCACAACCTTCCCCTTCCCCAAATGTCCTAAGCTCTGAATAGTCCTCTGCTCATCTATGTGGTTTTTGAGCTTCTAAACAGGCATTTTTCACGCTTTTGTTTTGTAAATTTCCATAAAGCACAACTGCCAAAGACTCTTGGATGTACTTTCCACAAAGCTATTGGCAAAGATTTCCTCCAGCATTTTCCTGTGCATGCCTTGAATACAAGAAGAATTAGGAGCACAGGAAACTGTGTTACACTGAGTCAGACCATTGGTCTATCTAGCTCAGTATTGTCTGCACTGGCTGGCAGTGGCTCTCAAGGGTTTCAGACAAGAAATCTTTCCCAGCCTTATGTGAAGATGCTGGGAGCTGGAACCTTCTGCATGCAAACCAACACACACTTTTCTCCTCCACCTCCTCCTCCTCCTCCTTCCCAAAGCCATTATAGGAAGTCATTCTGTACTGCTGCTCATTTACAAATGGGGAGCAGAGTCCTGACTTATGCCTTGTCCAGGATCATCCAGTTAATGTGGGGCTTCTGATGTGTATATTGTGGCTTGCCAATCATGGAAGGATAGGTCTGCTACATGTGAACCTCCACCGTCACATGTAGTGTAGAGTGCCTCTGAATTCCAGTTGCTGAGGTGTGAGAACATGGGAGGGCATTTATTTACTTATGGAAGTATTTAAAACTTAGACCACAGCGCCACCCACGTCCCTATCAGAGCTTTCCAAACCATAATATAAGTTAAACAGATACAACTTGTTTGTTCAAATTTTCAGTAATTCACACCCCCAAATATCTAAAACTTTTCCTAGCTATTGGAATCTTCAACATTGCTGTAAAAGTCTGTGTGAATGGGGTGTATATGAATGGGGTGGTGTATGAAAAAGCATTACCTCTGCTTTCTTAAAAGTATTTTGCAATCCTGAGACCCTGGAGAACTGTTCCAACTCTGTGCATAGTATTTTTCCTGCTGTGATAGGGTCAGAGGTGCATAAAATTATATCTTCTGCAAAGAGGCCTGAATTTAGTTCATTTTTGTTTGCAACTACTCCTGTACGAGTCGCCTGCCAACCTAGCAGTTCAAAAGCACCTCCGGGTGCAAGTAGATAAATAGGGACCGCTTACCAGCGGGAAGGTAAACGGCGTTTCCGTGTGCGGCTCTGGCTCGCCAGAGCAGCGATGTCACGCTGGCCACGTGACCCGGAAGTGTCTCCGGACAGCGCTGGCCCCTGGCCTCTTAAGTGAGATGGGCGCACAACCCCAGAGTCTGTCAAGACTGGCCCGTACGGGCAGGGGTACCTTTACCTTTACCTTTTACTCCTGTACGAGTAGGTCCCAGGGTGGTTTGGGCTTCTACCTGCTGGAAGACCAGAAACATTTCCTTGTTTGCAGCTGATGGCATTGGGACAGGGCTCCCAATCTGGACAGTGGGGTTTCTCTGTTCCAGTGGAATGGGAGCTAAGTTTCCGTGATGGTAGAGCTCCACCCCGGTGAAAGATTTAGGCACCAGCTAAACCTTACACCTGTTAAGCTCACCTGTTTCTATAATTCGGTGAGATAGGGGTTGCAACAGCAACAAAGATCATCATTCATCCAAAGAACAATTGCTATTTCAGGCTCTCACACGAGAGCGGAATCTCACCAAACTGCTTTTGGTTCTGGATCAATGTAGATCATTTATGGATATTTACTTATTTATTTACTGCTTTTCCTCCCAAACTGATGTTTTGTGTTGTTGCTCCCTGGAAACTCTTGGTTCATAAGCTGCTTTGGACAAGTGCAATGTACATTGTTCTACAAAATGCAGTGTAGATGGACAGTAGTACCAAAAATAAATATGTGATTTTGAGAACTTGTCAAGAATGTATAACTTGCTGTTGAAATGGAACACTCAGGATGAAACGGTGCAATCAGCTATGATTAAATGGGCACAAGATGTTGGACATAACATTATGATGGCTGACTGGGAACAGCTATGGACCACAGGTATGAAGTTTACGGCATGTAATGCCTTAAGAGAGAATATAATGAAAATGATCTACAGGTGGTACATGACACCAGTCAAGCTTGCAAAAATTTATCATTTGCCCGATAATAAATGTTGGAAATGTAAAGAGACTGAAGGTACTTTCTTTCACCTTTGGTGGTCATGCCCAAGGATTAAGGCTTTCTGGGAGATGATCTATAATGAAATGAAAAAGGTATTTAAATATACCTTTCTGAAGAAACCAGAGGCCTTTCTCCTGGGCATGGTCGGCCAATTGGTGCCAAAGAAGGATAGAACTTTTTTTTATGTACGCTACAACAGCAGCAAGAATACTTATGTTAGAAGGATGTTGGAATGAAGTTACATGGTTTTAGCATAAATGTTATAAAGGATTAAGAAAAAACAGACTGTTAATTGGTGAAAGGAGGGAAAGTAAAGTTACATTATATTAAGATAAATTACAGGACAAAAATTGGAAAAGATGGAAAGGATTTGCTGAAATAGCTAACTGAACTAGAATACAAAAAAGGGAGGTGTGAGGAGGTCAAGGAAACAAGCAAATGAAATATAAGTTATGGGAAGGTTTGTTGTGTTTTTTAATTGTTTTATTTTTCTGTTTTTTTTCCTTTTTCCTTTTTTTTCTTTTTCCCTATTGTGATGTCTTGGTTTGTTTTTGTTTAATATGGTGTTTTCTATTTTTTCTTTTTGTAACCTATAAAACTTTAATAAATATTATTTTTAAAAAAACACAAAAATAAATATGTGATTTTGAAGGAGCCTCAGACTTTATCAGCACATCTAGTGAAAGATATATTCAAGACTAAGTCCCATTGAAGGCCATTGAATGGGCCTTAGTCATGGCTTATCTAAGCCCCATGGGGGGTACTGGGACCTTGACTAACTGGGGTGGCTTTTTAAGGGAATCTGCCTTTCTCCATTTTCTCTTGCTGTCTATCACAGCACCCACTTGCATGTATGCTACCAACTCTTAAGTTGTCCAAAGATTTCATCCATCCCCAGCTATAAATCCTTAACTTCTCAGCTGGCTTCTCTGTCTGCTTCATGGGACAATGAAGCAGAACAGGTGAACATCTAGATGGCACAATTTCCTACCTGCCATGTTGATAGGAATGCTGACACAAAAACCACAAATATCTAATCTGATAGCACTCCTCACACTGTTACTGAACAACATCCGGTAAGAAGTGGGCAACAGAATAGCAATGATGCAAAGTTGTTTCTTGCTGTCTCTACGGTAACCCTGCAGAATGTGAGGAAGGGGCGAGGAGAATATCAGAATCAGATGATGTCATCATGGAAGGTGGAAGAGCAGCCCAGGGGTGAGAAAAGGGTGATCAGTTCACTCTGGTTGACCATTATCTTCACAAATGCTCCCTACACATTTTTAAACATAGTCATTTGAATTTTCCTTTGGAGTTTGTTACTATCTTCCATGGAGACGATGTTGGAGAAAGAGAATTGCACTCTGGAGTTGGCCAGCCGAGAGGAAGCTGTAGGAAGTACTCAAACCATACGGTTCCTGCCTTTGTGAATAGCAAGCATGGTGTAGTGGTTAAGAGGGGTGGACTCGTAATATAGTGAACCGGAATTGATTCCCAGCTCCTCCACATGTAGCTGCTGGGTGACCGTGGGCTAGTCACACTTCTCTGAAGTCTCTCAGCCCCACTCACCTCACAGAGTGTTTGTTGTGGGGGAGGAGGGTAAAGGAGATTGTTAGCTGCTTTGAGACGCCTTACGGGGAGTGAAAGACGGGATATCAAGTCCAAATTCTGTTGAACAGTATTGAGCACAATAGTGTTCAAAGGTAACCTTGAAGGTCATCTAGTCAAACTCAGAGCAAGAAGTTTGTAGCTACAGCATCTCTGACTGTCCAAGGGTGGCTAATCTGTGGCTTTCCATATGTTGTTGGATTACAACTTCCATAATCCTATGGTAGCTACGATTGATGGGAGCTGGAGTCTAGGGACATCTGGAGGCACATAGCTTAGCTATCCCTGGAGTATGTAGTGCATAAATTAGAAAATAACCTTATAGAAAACGGTAATAACCATGGCGAGCAAAATACACAAAGTGTGGCACCTACAGCATTACACAGCACAGCATTAGCCTCCATACAAGTAAAACGAAACTGGAGATAAAAAAGATAGCTTCCAAACGGCTACTCATCTTCACGTTACCTGCACTGCTCTCCATGTCTATTGTACAAGAATGCAGAAAGTATCATATCCTAAGAAGAAATCACAAGGTCTGCAAGAGAGGCTACACACTGGGCTGCCTTCCCCTCCTATAGAAGGAGCCCCATTCTTACCTGTCTATAAAGGCTGGCTGGCTGCCTCCCTGACCTAGCTGTGCTCTGGTGTCCAGCCAGAGGGGTGGATGCTGGTCAGCAGAACAGGCTCTGTGACCTCAGTGAGTAGCTAAGGGAGGCATTGTGAGCTCCTCATTCAGGGGCTGTTTAAAAGGCCAGGCAGGCACCCTACAAGCTAGCTATGGTGTCCAGGCAGAGAGAGGCTGGTCAGCGGGACAGCCTTTGGTGGGGACAGCCTATACAACTTTACTGAATGAGACTCTCCTAGGGCCAGGCTGCTGCTGCTGCACCGCCACCAGGTAGAGATGCAGGCCCCTGATTGAGTGCCTCTAAGACCTGCCTGCCTAGCTAGAAGATAGCCAAAAAAAAGTCCGGACAATTCCTGCCAAACCTCTACATGCAATGAATTTCTCAGAGCAGAGCCTGCTATCCTTAAGGCTTAGTCCATAGTAAAGTTCAGCCAGGCCTTAGACATGTAGGCAACTATTACAAGAATTGCCCCCTCAGAGATCTCAGGGACTGAGATGGAGCATAAGAACATAAGAAGAGCCTGCTGGATCAGGCCCATCTAGTCCAGCATACTGTTCTCACAGTGGCTAGTCTGATGCCCTTGGGAAGCCTACAGCTTGGACTAGATGATTCTCCAGATCCGTTCCCACTCTACAATTCTATGATACAACAAGGTATTAGTCCAAAAGGTAGTTTGACCTCATGTTGTTTAGGGCTTAGTGGATTAACACACGTATTTTGAAGTTGGCCCAGTATTACTGCTTCCAAGCCATACTTGTGGTCTTCCTAGAGCCATCTAACAAGTCACTATGGGAAAGGGGATGCTAGAATAGATGAACCATTGTCTGATCCTACCATTATCTTGCTGCTCAGTGCTTCCTAACTAGGTTCACTGGACCACATTGGCACATGTTCAGTTAGCCCTAAACGGAGACTGTCTATATGCTGCTCCCTGTGCTCTGAAAAAGACAACATACAGGCACCCCTTCACATCTGCACAATCAACTCACATGACCATGTATAAACACAGTATGGGGAAATAAATAATTCTTTTCATACTGAAAATGGCAGAAGAGAAACAGAGAGTCCTCAAGGCCTGCAGGAGGCCCTCCCAAAGAGGACATCAGCTTTCAACATAATATAAAAATACAACTAAACATCAAGCATTACAAATTCCCAATACAGATGTCTTTAGATGTCTTTGGAAAGTCATGTAATTGGTTACCTCTTTGTCATCTAATGGAGAGTGTTCCGCAGGATGGCCACTACTACCAAGAAGGGCCTCTGCCAGGTTCCCTGTAACTTTACTTCTTGCAATGAGGGAACTGCCAGAAGACCCTTAGAACTGGACCTCAGTGTCTGGGCTGAACGATGAGAGTGGAGATCCCTGATGGATCAGATTGATAATCTGTCTTGTTGTTGATCATTCTGTTTAGCACAGTGGTCATGCAGGTGTGTCTATGTAACTCCCAAATAGGACCTCTTGTGTTTTCTCCTCTATGCTTGGTCACAGAATGTGTCTTTGGGTGATGAAGATTCTGTATAGCTGCTCTATAGCATTGGCAGCATATTGTGAGCTAGCATTGTGGCTAATAGACTCAAGCTACAAATTGAACAGTCCCTTGTTCGAATCTTGCCTCTGCCATGAAACTCAGTAGGTCACCTTATGCTGGCCATTCCTTTAGTTTTAGCCAATCAATTGCAATATAGTGGGATGATAATACTGATTTAGCTTCGCTTCCGGCCAAAGAGGCTTAACTGCTCATAGGGTTGTTTTAAGGATTGCAACTTCTTCTCATTCTAAGTTATATGAAGAAGTGCTTTTTGTATTCTGCCAAGTTCTACTTTCGTGGAAAAGACTTCTTCCTACTTATCTCACGCCATTCTCTCTCTCTCTCTCTCTCTCTCTCTCTCTCTCTCTCTCTCTCTCTCCTGGCCCTCTTCCATTTCAAACTGAACAAACCTATTCTACTTATTTATTTGAAGAACTGTAGCTTATTATTTTAGCTGAAGTGGCTCCTGAGCTAGCTTACAAAGATCAGTAGCAAGTAGTCTTTCTTACCTGTCACCCCCCTTCAAAATAAAGTACCTGTTTGCAAATAATGTTTATCTCTGGCTTTTACTAGAATTATCACATGTGTATTTTAGCAAAACTTAACAAGATGTCATTGTTAGCTTCCTGTCTTGTTTTCCCCAGTACTGTACTCCACAACATTTTTTTATTATTATTTTTTCTGCTGCCTTTTCCAAGCAAACTGCTCAAGATAGTTTGCAAGCAGGTAAAAGCAATAAATATTATTTTAAAATGTCAGAACAGCAATAACATGTTACATATACAACACATGATATTGCAGCTGTTGTAAGAAAAGAAAAAAGAAAAAGAGAAGAGAAGGGACGTCTGGCTTTTCCCAAAGCAAAGTAGCAATTCTCTCTGGAGAGCCAATATTTTACAAAGTTCATATTTGGGGCTTGTCTGCAGCAAGTCATAACATTTTGCAAACGTGTGTGTGTGTGTGTGTGTGTGTGTGTGTGTGTGTGTCTTAATTCCTCCCCATTGTGTGTGAATGCATTTCCCTAGCTATCACCTGCTGCCAAGCAGATGTGTTATTTATTAAACCTCTTGGTGGAAAAAGGATCCCCTAAGCTTTGAACATCTGTGATGATGAAAAGAGCCTGGTTTTCGTTGCCAAAGCTGCTTTTTGTCTGCCAATCTGGGTGCTCCTCATGTATAGGCGGTGGCATGCTTTCTGCACATGACGGAGTGTCTTCTTCAGTTTTCTGTGGATTAATGTTAGAAAGGCTTGCAACAAGCCCTCAAAAATGCTTTTCGGCACTCAGTGCTTCTCAGTGAATGTCTCTCCTGACCTTGGCACCCTAACCCATGAAGTATCTACAAAATGACATCACAAAGTCTTGATGACATTACTGAGAAACTGAAAATTTAAAAAGTAAAAAGAAAACTACTAAGCCAAATGAGCATATATAAAGATCCTTGAATGCCTCTCTCACCAACACCTGGACTGCTTTTATAGTCTCAAATTTTGTTGGGGTTTGCAAAAACCCCAAAGTCCTGGAGTCCTGCAGGCCAGGCTCAGAATATGAACCCAGATAGAAGAGGAAAGATCCCAATTCCTTGAACCTGTTTGCCCAAGTCTTTCTCACACTACTACCTCAGATGCAGCAGGAGGTTTCATAATTCCCTTTCACCTGAATTTTGCTGTGTACAAATTGGTGGCTCCTAAATCATGCCCTGGCTCTAGTGACTGATGTTCATAGAATATTTACACAGTAAGCTGCATTGGGTTTTGTTTTGTTTTGTTTTGTTTATTCATATAATTCCTAGGCCACCTTTCTAGAATATATCTGGTGCCATGGGAGACCTGCAAGTGATTGATATAAGGCTGCCATCACCACAGTGCATTCCATTATAAAGCATCTGTTGCATTGATAATATAATTCCATTCTGAAAACATGTCAAGATGAACAGAATCTTTTTTTAAAAAAAAAACCTACCGTACGTATGTAAATAACATCTAATTAGCTGGAAGATAGCACTATTCTAAAAGGGGAATTAAAGCACCCACATCCAAAAAACATAACCTTCCCAACAATTCTGTATATGATTATTTCTTTCATTCTGCTACTATGGTCTTCCAATAGGACTGCGGGTGATCAAAGGTGTAATGTGATTTGATTTGACTTTCTGGCGTCTCAGCACCCATATGATTATAAAATACTGAATTGTTAGCAAATTGATGGTGCATTGCAGATACATACTGAATGAGGAGATCCAGCACTGAAAAAATTCATACATTTGTGCTACCCTTTCTCAAAGGAATTGCAAATTGTCAAAAGGCAATTTGCAAACATGCCATTAAAAACTGCTTAAAATAGTCTTAAAAGCAGTTCAATAAACAACTAAAGATTTTGCATTGTTTTAAAGTATAGGACAGAGAACCTTTCATCCAGCTGGAAAATCTTCTTGAATTAGTCTTGCCCATCCCTTTCAGTGGTCTACTCAGAGTAAGTCCCAGACCTCTAACCATTACACCATGCTGCCCCTCCAGTATATAGGATTCATGGCCAAGCAGTGACACAGTGTGCCCCTCTGGTGTGCTTTTGGGTATTTCAGGTAGCACCCAGGACCCAGTCTTATCATATTGGCCCTGAGCCTACAATGCTGACCCACCACATCCAATTGTGCAAGTGATTTTCATAATGGTTGTCTTTAATATTTGACAGCACGGTTTTCTGCTGGGTTGCACTGCTTAGTCAATGAGAACCTCTGCAGACAAATAAAAATGGGATTGGATGGCATGGAAATTGAGAGTCAAAAGGGCCCTGTAAATAATTTTAGAGTGCCTCCGGCAACCTGCTCAAACACTGCCATTATAAATAAGGTGTAATGTACTAGAGACTGAATTACAATCAAGGCAGCCATAAGGATGTGGAATGTGGACCGTGCTTATTTAAAGTATATACGGTTGGATTATGATCTGCAGGCAGCACAGCGTGAGGAATCAATAACCACTCACTCAACCAGGGGCCAAGGAGACTGTGATTATAAAAAAGGAGTTGGTGACAGGGAGGGGAGGGGGAGCAACTTAGAATTGTAAATGCCGATTTCTGAGGACGGTAGATATAGTAGCATAAGTTTCATTAATAGAGTGGCATTTATTAGTTGGCCTGTTGGCTCTCTATAAAATGCCAATGCTAAAGGAGGCTGAGATATCCTTTGGGGGTTTTTTGTAGGAATTTTGTCTTTTCTTCTTGATGATACAATGGGTTTTTCTTCTAAGACCATGCATGCATGGTCTTAGAAGAACTGTTTGTACCTACTGAACCAAATGCTAGTGGAGCTGTGTGTATGGAAGTGGTTTAACCTGCTCTGATGTGTGCTAAACTGCAGGGGTCAGCAAACTTTTTCAGCAGGGGGCCGGTCCACTGTCACTCACACGTTGTGGGGGCCGGACTATATTATGGAGAGAGAAAAAGAGAACGAATTCCCAGGCCCCACAAATAACCTAGAGATACATTTTAAATAAAAGGACACATTCTACTAATGTAAAAACACTGATTCCCAGACTGTCTGCAGGCCGGATTTAGAAGGCGATTGGGCCGGATCTGGTCCCCGGGCCTTAGTTTGCCTACCCATGTGCTAAAGGATATTGTAGCAAAAAGTCTGCCCAGAACTTCCAGGGAAGCTGACTGAAGCAAGGAAGGAAAAAAGCAGTTAAACCCAAGAAGGGGGAGTGGGGGGGGATTAGAAACAAATAAACAAAAATGGAACCTTGTGGCACCTTCAAAGGAGCTGTTGTGGCATAAGCTTTTGTGGACTAGAGTCGATTTCCCCGAATGGTATCTTATGAAGGGGTATCTAGTCCATGAAGGTTTGTAGGTAATGTGCTAAGTAGGAATGTCTCTGACCAGGACTCCCAATAGTCAAGCTTCAGCATCTGGTGCCTGTGTCAGCAGCATTGTTTCAACAGCACTCTTGCCAACCTGCTGAAGTACTCAATTCTTTTGACAACAAGAGCCAGTTCCTGTCCACCAGGGTCTATTGCCCCCCCAAAAAAGTGCTTTTTAGGAGAGTATGTTGTGTGAGGATACTTGGCAGATCCACAGCATACATTAAAAACACATCCAATACACAGCCTCGGTCTAGTATATCTGAAGAAGTGTCTCCACCGCCATCATTCTGCCCTGAGGTCCAGTGCCGAGGGCCTTCTGGTGGTTCGCTCACTGCGAGAAGTGAGGTTACAGGGATCCAGGCAGAGGGCCTTCTCGGTGGTGGCGCCCGCCCTGTGGAATGCCCTCTCACTAGATGTCAAAGAGAACAACAACTACCAGACTTTAAAAAGACATCTGAAGGCAGCCCTGTTTAGGGAAGCTTTTAATGTTTAACAGACCACTGTATTTTAATATTCTGTTGGAAGCTGCCCAGAGTGGCTGGGGAAACCCAGCCAGATGGGCAGGGTATAAATAATAAATTATTATTCTTATTAGTAGTAGTATGTGACTTTCCCTCAAAAAATCCCATAAATTGTCGTTTGTTAGGGGTGTTGGGAATTGTAGTGTTGTACGGTGTTGTAAAGATGCTTAACACAATTCACTGAGAGATTGAAACGGTATAGAGTAGGGCGTTACCTGAGTGGGTGATATTGGGCGGTGTGTGTGTAGTTATGCTCCTGTTTGTGTGGTGGCATATTGCTCTATATAAGGAGTCTTCAACTTCTTCAGAACTGGGACACACCTTTCACCCTAAGATGCATTTTGGGACCTATTTATAATTTTTTTTTACCATACATTTGCATGGCTGTAGTGCTGCTCTTGCAACATACCTTGGTTGCACCCAAAAGCTGAAAGACGAATACTCTAGATCATAAGCCTACTGACCCCTTTTCAGAAAAAAAGGATTACTCAGTGCACCCCTGGAAATCTACCTTCTTTAAGTGAAGGGGCAGGTCTGGCGCTGCAGCCCTCCTGCCTTTGGCCAAATAGGCAGGCAAGCTGTATCCACTTTCCATTCCTGAGTGAAGCTGAAATGGTTCACCCAAGCCCTGGAAAACCCCTTGCCTCCAGCAGGATCACCAGATCCAGGGGATGTGTCATGGCTGTCCTGCAACAGCACCCGAATTGGCGGTAAATGGCACCACACAACAGATAAAACATGTACAAACGGTTTTTCAATAATTTCTTCTTTCTTTATGTTTCCACTGCCCCCTTGTTTTTATTCAACACCCCCCAATTGCACCTGAGGCTGCTCTAGATGGAAGTGGGTGAATGAGCTGGTTGTAAATTGTGATTAATGTTGCCTGGATTTTTTTGTGTTCGCACCAGATGCTTGCTTTGCAACAAATTGTTGGCTGGGGGTTAGCTACGTGTGTTATGGGTATGATTGTTGGGAATGAACAGGAGTGAAATTTGTATGTGGAAGGATGTGCTTGGGAGATGCTGCCTTGCAAGGCTGCCAACTTAGAATAAAATATTGAGGGACCCATGTAAACACCGCCTTTCATTGATCACAAGACGCGGCATACCCATCTTCTTGGGGGGGTGGCCCCTCCAATACTGTATTGGAGGGGGGCAAGGGGACCTTGGCCCTTAGGGTTTGCCTCCTATGCTGCCTTGTGTGTAGGGCGAAGTGTAGGTGCAGCGTTTACCTTTGTTTAGTTATTAATAATAACTAAATTAATAATAAGTTTTGGTGCTGACCTTTAAAGCCAAGGTCAGCGAGAGGCCAAGTTACAGGGAACCAGGCAGAGGGCCTTCTCGGTAGTGGTGCCCACCCTGTGGAACGCCCTTCCAGCAGATGTCAAAGCGATAAACAACTACCTGACATTCAGAAGACATCTGAAGGCAGCCCTATTCAGGGAAGTTTTTAATATGTGACATTTTAGTGTATTTTTCATCTTTGTTGGAAGCCGCCCAGAGTGGCTGGGGAAACCCAGCCAGATGGGCAGGGTACAAATAATAAATTATTATTATTATTATTATTATTATTATTATTATTATTATTATTATTAATTTAATAATTAAGAATAACAAGTTACTAATATTAAAATTTATTTTAAATAATTAGTAATAAATTAATAATAATCTGTACATGGAATTTTTATTGAAATACTTCTGCCTGTGCAATGGACCTTGCCCTCCTCCTCATATGCCTCTTGTCTTCCCTAATCTGCTCCAGAGAGTTGGGGGAACCACCAGAACATATTTTGAGGTAGTGCGGGTAGGCAGGTGAGACACACAGAAGGAAGGAAAAGCTCCTTTGTGCAAGGGAAGCCCTTGTATAGTGTTACCGCAGGTTAAGAATTTAATTCGTTCTGGAGGTCCGCTCTTAACCTGAAACTGTTCTTAACCTGAGGTACCACTTTAGCTAATAGGGCCTCCCGCTGCTGCTGCACAATTTCTGTTCTCATCCTGAAGCAAAGTTCTTAACCCGAGGTACTATTTCTGAGGTAGCGGAGTCTGTAACCTGAAGCGTCTGTAAGCCGAGGTACCGCTGTATAGTTAATTTCCCTTTGATATTTACATGAATATATATATAGTTTTCTTGCTAATTATTTGCTCTTAAATTCGTTCACCATCTCTCTTGGAGCAAAACACTGGTCTCTAAATGTGGATCTTCATCATACTTTGCATCAGATTTTCATTTGTAATCATATCTTGTTATTTTTTGATGCTTTAAAATTATTATTATTATTAAATGCAAATTGGTGTAAGATTGATTAAAGTAAAATAAATGAATAACTGATTAAAATAATCAGTTAAAAGAAAAGAAACACAGGAAAACAGATAAAGAAAGAATTTTGGTGTTCTTTTAAAGTCTTAGCAAGTGCAATGCCCAATGGAACCAGGAACCAGATGGCTGCTGTTAGGAAGTGTCAGTCAGATTAAAAATGGGGAGTGAAGAGAGCAAGGATAGAACCTGCACAGGCTGCACATTTCCGTGTTCTGCTGATCAATGATCCTGCATGCATTTTGTAATAACAGGATGGATTCATCTTTAACTTCCTATGCAAGTTAAAAATAAAAATAGATAAATAAAATTTTGGAGGCCATTCCCACCTACCAGCTTTGTGATTGGAATGAACAAACAAACAAATGGTTTGCAAGTGTGGATCTCAAGGGCAACAACTAGTTTGTATTGCAGAATTTTGTGTGTATGAGGGCCTGTAACTTGTCACACCGTTGATATAACAACAGCAGCAGCAGCAGCAGCATCAACAACAACAACAACAGTATAACACATCTAAATACCATTTCCATTGGTGCTTAAATATTATAAAGTCAGAAATAAACATGATCATCCTCATTATTACAGTGGAGCTGAGAGAAAGTATTTATCCCCCACCTTTCCTCCAAAGGGTTCAAGGTGGTCACATGGTTCTCCCTCTCCTCATTTAATCCCTATAAACAATCCTGTAAGGTGGGCGGGGACATAACTAGGGGCTAACCAGGTTGTCCCCCACCAAAGGCACAGACTCAGAGGGAGGCAAATATGGCACCATTCCACTCTGCCTCTCTGCCCATCTGCACACTCCACACTTCACTGCTTTGGGCAGCTGGGCAAGGTGCACATGCTCCCCAGGGCGCTTCGGCAGGGGAATCCAGTTGCTGGCAATGACATCCCTGTAGGGCCCCCTCCCTGCTTGGTAGTGGCACTATTAGCTCCTTCCCAAGGGTGCAAGAAATGGGGAGGGGGGTTGCGCCAATACATCTCATTGACAAGGGTGCAAGGGAGCCTAGGTATACCTCTGAAGGTAAATTAAGCTGAAGGATAGTCGCTGGCCCAAGTTCACCAAGTGAACTTCATGAGTGGAGACTTGAGACATGGTTTCCCAGGTCCTAGTCCAGTACTCTAACCACAACACTACACTGCCTATGTCTCCCTAGTGAATTTGTGGCAGAGGTGAGATTTAAATTGGCTGTAGTTCTGAATATTGGTTATCCTGCTGAGTACATATAGGATATCAGCCAGATCAGAGGTTACTGGGACCTACAAGACCAATGTTGAGTTTAATCTCTCTCTCTCTCTCTCTCTCTCTCTTTTTCCCCCTGTGTGTGTGAGATAGGGGGGAGGGGGGGCGACACAGAGACCAATTGCCTGCTCTAGGCTGCTTGCAATATCAGTTTTTTATTCATGAGCATTATAAAAAATATATGCTCACAAGCTTCATGCACAATTACATTCAGAGAGAGAAAAGCGATCTATTGTCTAGGTGGGAGGTGTGGAAAGTTCCTGGCTCTTGCTAAGGGATGCTAAGATGATTGTGCCACCTGCACATTAGGAAGCCACTTCCACAAACTCCTGCTCCCACTCCATCTGTTTAAATTTATGGCCTTCCGCTGCTGCTTTTTTTTTTTCTTTGCATGGACTCAATTCTCTTTCATCTTCCGTTTTTTTTTTCTGTAGATCACGTTTAGCTTGGTAATCATACTGGGAAAAGGAGGGGAGTAAGGGAGGACAGACCGAGGTGTGTGTTGCTATTCACATGGGGAAGATTTTCCCCCAAGAAAAATAAGCCGAATAACTTATTTTAATAATGACCTTGAGAAATTAAATAAAAAGACAATAAGCATGGTAGATTAGAAAGAACAAGCCAATTAAAAACAAAACATGCTCTGCAAAATTCTGTGACAGATAAAAGTGGCCTGCAACCTTGACAGTAAGAGATGAATACTAACATGATTTTGCAAGGACCACACATGGCTGTGGGTTTTTAAAAGCCTTCTGAATTTTTAAAGAGTTGTAGGCTATTTTAGAAAAAGTAGAAAGGTGAAAAGGCTATCTCACTCCTTTTTATTTTTATGTTTTCAGTTAAACAACTTGGGAAGGGATGTGGGGAGGAGAAAACCATACTGAGTTTGCCTGCAGCTGGAAGGCATGGAACAACATTTCTCCAACTTTAATATCTGCTGTTTCATTTTATATTCATCATGTCAGCATAATCTGCTTTTATGGGAATAGTCTTGGTTCCCAACCAAATGCATTTAAGCCCTTTTGCTTTTAAGTTTGATTGTAATGCGACTTGAAAATTTCAATGAAATGTTTATATTTAAGGACTGTAGAAATGGCAGAGAGAAAATGGAATTACAAAATCAATCAGAAAGCATCTTGCTCTTGTGTGCGTATGTCTCTCTGTTTCCTTGTCTCTCTGACCTTTCTTGTGAGCAGACAACTGAATGGCTGGCTGGAAACGTCTTCCCTGCTTGTTCTTCAGGGACATATTTGTACAATGTGCAGGAAGCAAAATGGGCTTCTTGAGCACAATTCTTCTGCGTTTGGAGGGAAAGTGTGGCGTTCAGCAAATGTTTACTCAGAGTAGACCCACTGAAATTAATTGACCTAACTCAGTCATGTTCATTAATTTCAGTGAGTCTACTTTGAGTAAAAATTAGTTGCCACCCAATCTACCTGCAAAGGGATAGCTGTCCCTTGCCTTTGGGGGGAGGGTTGCCAAGTCAGCAAGAACAGAAGAATCTTAAATATATCAGCTTCTAAGCAAGCACAGATTATTGTATTGTATTGTATTGTCATATATCATATCATAATCTCGTAATGCAGTTTTCAGTGATGAGTGCACTTCAGTCAGATGTGAAGATATGAATTTCTTGGCAGGCCTTGGGAAAGTGAAGCAAATTTCCTGCTTTTTTAAGCATTCTTCTGTAACATAGGGATGTATCCCACTAAGGCTGGATCAAAGAAGCATTTTAGTTAAACATGTTGTGAACTTTGTATGAGAAATTGGGTTAGCAAAAGTGGAACTCCACAGTGCCGTTTGCACAGTGTCAGAATGCGTAAACAATGGATATTGTTTTCTTTGCCAATGTAGCTGAGTCCTAAGTTCTACTCAGGTGGAAGCCATGGCTTGGTGAGAGAGCATCAGCTTTGCATTCAGAAGGTCCCAGGTTCAATTGTTGGCACCTCCAGAATGGGCTGAGAAAACTAATGGATTACAAAAAATACCTCAGGAAATGAGAACAACCCTGAATAGTAATATCACACAGCAAGAAATTGAAAGTGCCATTCAGAACCTTCAATTAGGCAAATCTCCAGGCCCCGATGGACTTACCTCCAAATATTATAAGGTTTTGAAAGACTATTTGATACAACCTCTGTTGGAGGTCTGCAACCAGATTATGGAGGGGAGGAAGGCACCGGAAACGTGGAAAGAAGCCTTCATCACATTGATACCTAAACTAGAAACTGAAAAGACCCATCTTAAGAACTACCGCCCCATCTCACTCCTAAATGTGGATTATAAAATTTTTTCGGACATTTTGGCAAGTAGGTTTAAAAAAGTACTTAATGAAGTGATACATAAGAACCAGGCCGGCTTTCTCCCCGGTAGGCATTTGTTTGACAACACAAGAAACATTATTGACATTTTGGAACTTCTACAAACAAATCTTAACACTAGAGCGGTTTTAATCTTTATTGATGCGGAGAAAGCCTTTGACAATATCTCTTGGATGTTTATGAAGAAAAATTTGGAAGGGATGGGAGTGGGGCGGGGGTTTGAAAATGGAATAGAAGCAATATATTCAGAACAAAAAGCTAAATTGATAGTAAACAATGTGGTGACAGAGGAGTTTAAAATTGAAAAAGGGACACGGCAGGGGTGCCCCCTATCCCCCCTACTGTTTATTTCAGTTCTGGAGGTGCTATTGAACATGATTAGAAAGGACCGGTCGGTACAAGGAATTGAGGTCGGAGTGAAACAATATAAATTGAAAGCATTTGCAGATGCCTTGGTATTAACATTACAGGAGCCAGTCTCTAGTACTAAAAGAGTGTTAGAATTAATTTCTGACTTTGGTCGGGTGGCGGGATTTAAGCTGAACAAGCAAAAAACTAAGGTTCTAGCAAAAAATTTGACAACTACAGAAACAGATGAGTTCCTGAAAGAAACAGAACTAAATGTGGTTAAAAAAGTAAAATACCTAGGGGTGTATCTGACCTCCAAAAATTTGAATTTGTTTAAAGATAATTACGAGAAATGTTGGTCAGAAATCAAAAGAGATTTGGAAACATGGTCAAGATTGAAACTTTCCTTGTTGGGCTGAATAGCAGCTATAAAGATGAATGTATTGCCGAAAATGTTATTTTTGTTTCAGGCCCTACAGATCGTGGACAAGGTGGAATGTTTTGGAAAGTGGCAGAAGGATATTTCCAAGTTTGTTTGGCAGGGCAAAAAGCCCCGAATAAAGTTTAAAATATTAACTGATGCGAAAGAAAGAGGGGGATTTGCCCTGCCAGACTTGAGGTTATATTATGAATCTGCAGCCTTCTGCTGGTTGAAAGATTGGATCTTATTGGAGAACACTGATGTCCTAGATCTGGAAGGGTTTGACAATGCTTTTGGGTGGCATGCATATTTGTGGTATGACAAGGTTAAAGTGCACAAATTGTTTAAAAACCATATTGTCAGAAGAGCAATTTTGATGGTCTGGACAAAATATAAAGACTTATTGGAGAGTAAGACTCCGAGGTGGCTCTCACCAGTGGAGGCCAAGGCACGTAAGAGACTTAACATGGAGGCCTACTGGCCTAAATATTGGGAAATAATTGAAAAAATTGGAGACAATTGGAGGTTGCAGAGCTTGGAAAAACTAAAAAACAAGGTGCGAGATTAGTTGCACTATGCACAAATTCAGGAGGTTTTTAAAGTGGACAAGAAGGTTGGATTCCAGGTGGAAAAATCGAAACTAGAGACAGAACTGTTAGAGCCAAAAAATAAACTACTTTCGAGAATGTATAACTTGCTGTTTAAATGGAATACTCAGGATGAGACAGTCAAATCCGCCATGATAAAATGGGCGCAGGATTTGGGGCATAACATTATGTTTGAAGACTGGGAAAGGTTATGGAACACCGGAATGAAATTTACGGCATGTAGTGCCTTGAAGGAAAACATTATGAAAATGGTATACCGGTGGTACATGACCCCAGTCAAGCTTGCTAAGATATATCACCTGTCTGACAATAAATGTTGGAAATGTAAAGAGGCGGAAGGGACATTCTTTCACCTCTGGTGGACTTGCCCGAAAGTGAAGGCCTTTTGGGAGATGATTCATAATGAACTAAAAAAGGTACTTAGATTTACCTTACCTAAGAAACCGGAGGCCTTTCTTCTGGGCATGGTGGACCAGAGAGTGTTTAAGAAAGATAGAACTTTTTTTATGTATGCCACTACAGCAGCAAGGATCCTGATTGCAAAGCATTGGAAGACACAAGATCTACCCACGCTGGAGGAATGGCACACGCAGTTGATGGACTACATGGAACTGGCCGAAATGACTGGCAGAATCCGAGACTTGGGAGAAGAAACAATTGAGGAGGACTGGAAAAAATTTAAGGACTATTTGAAAAAACATTATAAGCTGTACGAATGTTAAAAAATGCACCCTCTAGGAAACTCTAGCTTCAGCAATTGTAAATTAATGAAATGGAAATTAAGGTACAAGAAGTCAGAGGTAGAATAATGAAATAACTTTATTGTGTTTAAACGAAAATGTATAAGATTTGGGTTATAACATCTTTGAAATTAGGTAACATGATAAAATGAAGGATACAATAAGTATTGAAACAAGTTAACAAATTGCTGATGTTCTGTATCACAGAGAATGCAGGGTTTGGAGGATGCGGGGAAGTCCACTAGACTTGCTGGAAAAAAAGAACATGGAAATTTGTAACTTTTTTATTTTATTTCTTATATCTGTCTTCTATTCTTTTTTTCTGTATTTCATAAACTTAATAAAAATATTATAAAAAAAAAACAGAATGGGCTGAGAGAGACTCCTTTCTGAAACTCAGTAGAGTGGCCACCAGCCAGTGTAAGCAATACTGAACTAAATGGACCATGTGGTCTGACTATGTATAATTTAAATGGGTATATTCTAAGAACAAACATTGGGTATTTACAACCCAAAATGTTGGTCATGTTATGGTGCACATATGCATTATTTATTTATTTATTAAATTTATATCCTGCCTTTCCTCCCCAAGGAACCATGGTGGCAAGTACACAAATCTTTATACAAATGGATTATCTAAAAAGAGTTCCAGAGCAGATTCCCCTTTAAGGTTGCAGTTCCCAGCATCTGCTATGGTGGAGTTGTGCTTGAAAATTCAACCACTAATGCACTTTCCAAAATGAATATATTGAGGAGCAAGATAGGGTTTTAGATTTGTTTAGAGGGACAGCAAACAATCAAGAGAGTTTACCCAGATAGAGGTGATGGTTTCCAGCTGAACAGGCTGCCTGGGTAGGTAATTAGCTGTTGTGGTTCCCGCCAATCCACAATAATTTAGGAAACATTAGGCTAACATTAGAGAACCCTTGTGTGTACAAAGCAGTCTGCCCAACCTGACTGCTGACTGTTCTAATCTTATTTTGCTTTCCAAGGCGGAGAAGAATTTCTGGGTAAATGACCCTCAATTCATAATGTGTCTGAGCATTACAAGCTGGGCAAATTTTCATTCTGAACTTTGACAGTGTTGCTACTTACCAAGGAATATTAAATAGCTAAGCCAATTTCTTATTTTCACACTTGCACTTCACCCCACATGAATTGTATGTTTTTTCTTTCTTTATAATAAAATAGTTTGGTATAAAACATTTTCCCCCCCACAACAAAATATTGATAAAAGGCTGTATCTATGTTCTCCTTAGAGTGCATCCTCTGGAATCAGTGGACCCTAGTTGTGTACATTAATTCCAGTGGGTCTGTTCCGAGTAACATTGGATCCAACTCAAAATTGGAAGGTGTCAACTTAAAAGCAACTTCTGGATCTCCAGTGGAAAAGTCTAAGTTAGTCTAAGGGAAAAGGTCTTAGTTAGTCTAAGGGAAATTCACAGATATGGGAAATTTCAGAGAAGAGAGGCATGTTCTAGATTTGTCTGGTTCTAATTTGGGTGTTGCTAGTGTGCTGCCCTTAAGATTTTGTTGGATGCCCATCAACACTAACCAAGGCGGTCAGTGGTCAGGGATGGAGGGAGCTGCAGTCTAGTAAAATATTGAGGGCACCATTTTGGCTATCCCTGTTCTAACTGGACAGTGTTGGTCATCAAGTCTTAAGTACATATGCCTTACAAGGATACTGTGAGGAGAGAACAGGAATACAGTTTTTTAACCTGCCTTTAAGCTCTTATCTGGGACGCTGGTAGCGCTGTGGGTTAAACCACAGACCCTAGGACTTGCCGATCAGAAGGTCGGCAGTTCGAATCCCCGCGACGGGGTGAGCTCCTGTTGCTTGGTCCCTGCTCCTACCAACCTAGCAGTTTGAAAGCACGTCAAAGTGCAAGTAGATAAATAGGTATCGCTCCGGCGGGAAGGTAAACGGCGTTTCCGCATGCTGCTCTGGTTCACCAGAAGTGGCTTAGTCATGCTGGCCACATGACCCGGAAGCTGTACGCCGGCTCCATCGGCCAATAAAGCGAGATGAGCAGCGCAATTCCAGAGTTGGTCACGACTGGACCTAATGGTCAGGGGTCCCTATACCCTTTACCTAAGCTCTTATCTATTCTTCTAAATACATTTAATACTAATATCACATTACATTGTGCTTGGCACTGCAGTTCATATTTGGGGTTGTGTGGTGTCATATTTGTGTGATGTCAGCTATTCTGTGAAGCCAAGAGTGTGACAGTTTTAATTGCATTGTGGTGCCATCTGACAGGGCAAATTGGAGAGAAGTCTTTTGGCTTGCTAAATACAGAAATCTGAGTGCGCATACTTGCTCACTTAAGAACAGGCACCGACTTTCCTGCTTTGACACCATAACTACGCATGGGTTGTGCAGTGCAGGGCTGCCAACTTGAATAAAATATTGGGGAGGGGGCAGGTAAGCCCCACCCCACATAATCAATCACATGACACAGCACACACACAGCATCTGAATGGCAATACCCATTAATTTTGAAGGGATCTGGCCCCTTCAAATATTTTATGGGGGGGGGGCAAGGGACCTCAGCCCCTAGGAGTTAGCTCCTATGGTGCAATGTATACATGAGTAGCTTGGTTTAAAAATAATGAGCCTTGGTCATCGCCGAGATTCTAGGATAAAAGCCAAGAGCTTCTCAGTCTCATGAATATTGTTCACATTTATATTTGCATAATATCATTAGCTGTAGTGATTGATTGCTATAGTTTAGAATATAATTTGTTTCATAATTGCTAACTAGAATTTTTGTAATGGATGGATTTGTTCTACTAAATTAGTGGTTTTAATATTTGGCCAATATTTGGCCAATTGAGCAAGGCCTTTTCTTTAGTGTGGTCAAACACTGAACATTATAATATCACATTCTAAAGATCAGTGCAGTAACATCTAAAGGAGTTGGCCATTCAAACTTTTGCTGCCCCTTTTCCCAGGAGCTATGCAGTACAGCTGTCTTTCTCAACCTAAGACTTTTGATGTGGGTCCAAAGTGCCAGTGTTGCTGAGAAACAGTTCTTTTGTTGTTATTGTTGTTTTACAGAGCAACTTTCAAATCCCTCTTAATTCATGAAGCTCACACTGTGAGTGGGAGTACGGGTTAACTACCATCACTCCAGGCTTTTACCATAATGTTTTTTTGTGAGGGAGAGAGGGGGAATAAGGGTTAGAGGAGTGGGTGTGTTTGCCTGAGCTCTTTGGAAGATGGTTGAGGAAATTTATAATTACTGTACTGTATTTTTCCATGTATAAGATGCTTCCTATTTTGGGGGACTCAAAATTAAGAAAATGGGGGGAGATTGCCCCTGTGTGTAAGGCTACCCTCCTTTTATAACATTATTTTTTGGTTTAAAAAAACCTAGTCTTATACATGGAAAAGTACGGTAAGTATAAGTAAAATAGGTCCTCGTGTACCAGCACAGGTTGAAGCCTGCACTGTGCAAGTGAATGGAGGCAAGAAAACCAGCCAAACCAATCCTTCCTTGTTAACTTTGCTGTTGCCTCCTCTGCTCACTCAGTTGCTTGGAACTCTATGGCTGCCAGGCGAGCTGTTATATGCAAGGCTGCACCAACTACATAAGCACAATGTTTGCGGCTTCTGTTCGCTTAGCTAGGATCCGAAGAGCGAGTGAAATGATAAAACTCTCACTTTCCAGACAGGGCTACATACAGTGCTGTGAAAAATATATTTTATGTCTGGTTTAAGTCTAAGGAGTCTCGTATGGCAGAACAACTCTAGCCCTGCCCCACAGCAACAAAATCCCACTTCCTAACCTGAATTATCTGTTTCATCAGTTATTAGCAGAACATCCACCAAGCTACTTAATGTCTTCTTTCAGCTACAATGACATCTCTGTCTATTTAGCTGCCCCTATGTATGGGTTTCTCATATTTCCAGGGCATGACTCACAGTACTGTATTTCATCCTTTTCTTGCAGGTGCAAGAAATTCTAGGTCTCCTGATAGTACTGTTATTGCTATTGAGGTTCAGCTGAAGGGTTCTGTAGCACTTGACAAACAGAAGTGTTTTGAGTGGGTTTCCATGGTGCTGTTCTCCCCCACGCCCTCTTAAAAATACAGATATTGGTTACATCACCTCTTATATACCTCATAAAAAAGGTTTTTTATTTGAAGCTTTAGTGCTTTTTCAATGTTTCTCTACCAAAGGTTATGGACTGTTTCTCTGTTGTCAGAACTAAAACGAACACATTTTTCAAAAGCAAAATGATTATTGTGTGTGTGTGTGAAACCTTGGGTGGGTTAGCTTAACTTGTCCCAAACCTTTTTCACTTGTGCTCCAGTTTTCCCTCTCCTGTTTTGGAAGGTTTTTGTGGGAAGGCTAGAAATTGCATTCTATCTACAAGTCATACTTCACCAGGAGAACATATTACACTCCACATTTTGGTTTCTGAGATAACTCAGCTTTTTCAGCTAGAAAGAAGAAGTAGTTAATTTATAGCTTCCAAACTGGAAAATAATGAACCATTTGGCCTAACCTTCTGTCCTGATGGCAGATGAATTTATACAAGGGATAAATTCAGGCATAATGGAAAGCCATGATTTGTTTGGCCAAACCATGGATTGTCTTAATGTCTGAACCTAACTCTGCCCACAAACTGTGATTTTTTTTTGAGACTAACAGTCCAAGACATCAAAGTTGAAGGTGATTTGTAAACCACACTTCCTGCTGTGGCTTGCTGTTCATGACTGAATTCACATATCATTAAGCCATAGTTATTTATTATAATACTTTATTTTGTAAGATTTTTTTAAAACCCACCCTTCATCATAAGATCAGGCTACATAGTATATGCAGTTTTAAAAGCAAATGTAAGCAATACAATAAATCATGTAAAATTCATCTAAATGGAGCAGAACAAAATAAATTCTGTAAAAGAAGTGGATCCCACAAAACAAGGTACCTTACCTGTCAAAGGTCAAGGTAAGAAGGTGTGCCTACATCATGCAGCAGGAGATGTACAATAAAGATGCTAGATGCACCTCAGTAGGAAGTTCCACAGTTTAAGGACTGTCACAGAAAAAGCCTTCTCCTGTGCTGCCATTTTTAGGTGAATTGCTTCTCTCTGCTGACAAGGTTAGTAGGGATGTTTGAATATTTGGGGCCTAAGTCATTTAGGGATTCAAACACTAATGTGAGCACCTTGAATTGGGTCTGGAAATGAATGGGCAATCATTGCAGCTACTTTAAAACAGGGATTATATAGGCACTAAATGAAACCACAGCCACTAATCTGGCCGTTGCATTTTGGCCTGGTTGAAATTTCTGAATCATAGTCGATGGCAGCCCCACAATAGTTGCAGTAATCCAGTCTACAGGTTACCGGAGCATGAAATACAGTGAGCAACTCACTCCTGTCTAATAATAATAATAATAATAATAATAATTTATTTATACCCCACCCATCTGGCTGGGTTTCCCCAGCCACTCTGGGCAGCTTCCAACAAAATATTAAAATACAATAGTCCTTCAGATATTAGAAGCTTTCCTAAACAGGGCTGCCTTCAGATGTCTCCTGAAAGTCTGGTAGGTGTTTTTTCCTTTGACATTTGGTGGGAGGGAGTTCCACAGGGTGGGCGCCACTACCGAGAAGGCCCTCTGCCTGGTTTCCTGTAACTGAAGGTCTGCAGCTGGTGAACCAGCCAGAGATGGAAGTGGGCAACCCTGGGCACAGAGACCACCTAAAGCCTCCACTGACTGTGCTGGATCTGGGAGCACTTCCAAGCTACAGACCTCATCCTTCCAAGGGAGTTCATTCCCATCCAGAACAGCCCATCTCTCTACCTCCTTTACTAGTGAATGTGGAACAGGTAACACATCTGACTTTTCAAGAATTTGATATAATTTATTGGCTCACATCCAGCCATCACTGCTTCTAAGCACTAGCCTAGCACCTTTGCCTCCTCTTCTGATTCAGATGGATAAAAAAGATAGTATTGGGTGTCATCTGCATAATGGTGACACTTTACTCCAAATCTCCTGATGACAGCTCCCAGTGCTTTCAGATAGGTGGGCAGTGAACTTCTGCACCTCAAAAAGAGTCCGCACTGTGGAGATGGGGGTGGACTTCCAAATCTGTGAAGCCAACCTCTAAGCATATGGTGGGGGAGGCAAAAAACTAGTTCAAGATCCTGGCTTGCCTGTTAAAGTCTAGAAGCTCAAACCATGGTTTTGCCAACACCTAAAGCATCTTGAGTGTATGTTTGCTGAGACCTCCCTTGAAAACCACAGAAGGCAATTTAATATCTTACCAAAGTACTTTATTCCACAGTTTGGGTCTGGGGTACCTGATTAATTGCTTTCTCTTATATGTACGTTAAGTTCTTCCCTCTGCTCTATGTGCCTCTACCATCTGATACACCCTGTTCTCAGGAGAGAATATAATGTATAAAAGAACCTGGATCAGGCCAAAGGTCCTTCAAGTCCAGCATCCTGTTCTCACATCAGCCAACTAGGTTGCTCATGGGAAGCCTGCAAGCAGGACCTGAATGCAACAGTGCTCTCCCCATCTGTGATTCCATGCAGCTTACCCATCCCACTATTGTCCCCAGGCAAGGGTGTTTCTCCTGTCCAGCTTTTGGGATTTTACAATACAGATTTTTATTAATTAATTATTGCTGCTGATAGTTGTGTTGAGTTTTGCTTCTTTGGTGGTTCTTTTTATTGTGTATTATTGGTGCTTACTGATACTTGTTTTGTTGTAGTTTAAACATTTCTTATTAGTTGCCTTGTGTGACTTTGTAGATCAAAAGGCAAAGCACAAATATTTTAATAAAATTAAGTAGGAAGTTCTTTCACATGTTTTCATAAATCTTTCCCCTTTTAGTTCAAAGCTCTTTCTGTTTGTTTGGCCTAGGAAAGCTTGGGCAATTGTTCCCCCTCTTGTTTCTGAGATTAAGAATCCATAGATTCCCTTCTGATCATCATTATTCCTTTCTGCACAGCATCTTGAGTCTTCTAGGTCATGCATTATCTAATCAAATTATCTGTGGAAAAGTACAGTGTGCTCTAAATGAGATATTACAAAGGCAGGGTAGAACAGTATTATTAATCCCCAAGTCTTCGAAAATGATGCTCCTGTTGACAGAGCCCTGAATCTGACCCTCATGCCCAGCACATATAACCAAGGGGACATTAACTATATTAAGCTTCCCTAATAATTCTTAATATGGATTTGTCTTTTTGCTGCCCATGCACCTCATGTTGACATTTTTCACTGAACTACCCAGTGTGACCCACAAGTTTTCTCTTGGGTACTCAGTTCAGAGAATTGTGGTTATGGAGGATTGATTAGTGAAAACAGCCATTAAGTATACAGTGCCAGTGTTAGAAAAGTTAGTTCATGCTGAAACTTAGCTGTTTCAACAGAATGAAAACATACTCTAAAACACAACAAAATACCCCCCCCCTCCAACAGTCAGCATTGAGTCTCAGAAGATTTGCTCTAATGGCCAGCTATGCAGGCCAAATGTATTATGAAAGGGGTGCCACATTTCAAAAAGTGAAAATCCAGAAAGAAAAGTTGTTGAGCAAAGTCCGAAAAAAAATGAAGTTTTTGAGCTAAGGCAGATCGCCAAAAACAACACTGCCAACATGGGTTGCCATATGTCCAGATTTTCCTAGATGTTTAAGTCATTTCAGCCCAGATACTGTTTCTGATGACCAATCTTGCCAGCTACGTCCAGGAAATTCCAGACGTATGGCAACCCTATATTATGAGTAGGGGTTGGGGTACAAATGTGATCAAGGTTGCAGTTAAAGGCAAACGTACCTAATCTACACATACTGAAACAATATGTGACATTACCATCCTTTGAAGTTAACACTTCTCTGAATTTTGTGCTGCAACTCTCCAATCATATAGTGTGCAAAAATGCATATGCTAGGCTAAAGTTTGCATAAACTGCATGTAATAATGAAAATGACATACACAGATGCATCATAATATGAAAATTTTCCTTCCAGTAGCACCTTAAAGACCAACTAAGTTAGTTCTTGGTATGAGCTTTCGTGTGCATGCACACTTCTTCAGATACACCTGAAGAAGAAGAAGTGTGCATGCACACGAAAGAAGTGTGCATGCACACGAAAGCTCATACCAAGAACTAACTTAGTTGGTCTTTAAGGTGCTACTGGAAGGAAAAAAAATTTTGTTTTGACTATGGCAGACCAACACGGCTACCTATCTGTAACTGCATCATAATATGGAAACTCTAAAAGAAAAAATAAGCTTTGCAAAAAGGTGTATATTAGGAGAAATTCACACTAAAGTTTTGATGAATTTTCATAAAGACTTTTTAAAATTTACAAACTGATTTGGATAACTGAATGTATTGGAAAATGAGAAACTGAAATTGACTGATTTGCCAATTCCCAACTATAGTTAATACCAAGGTCCTTGTAAAAAAACGGTGCTTCAGTTTTCCTTTGTAATTAGGCAGAACTGATATATCCTTTTGATGGGAGAAAGTCATTTTCACCTTGTTTTATCAGTGAGGGGGCAGTTTAATAGATAAATGTTTTAATGTTTCTGTCCATTTTGTTCCACAAGCACACATTCTCTCCGGATGAAGGATGCAGTTATGAGAAAAGCCTTCTCAGATTTTGGAAGGCATCATATCTGATAAGTTTCCCAAAACACAGCAGACTCTGCAGTCCTGAGCAATGGCACTTACTCCCTAGTAAGTGTGGTTAGGAATGCAGCTTAAGTTTTCATTCAAGGAGCAATTTAAGAGTATTTAATCTCTATGTACTGGGAGATGTTTATTACAAGCACTATAGATTAAACATATTTATTGCTTTGCCCTGATTGAGCTGTCCTAGATGGATTTCAGCCAGGTGTGGGGAGCGTTGATTTATATTGGATGACTAGGTTGGAATACCAAGGAGACTTATCAGCAGTTTTTACAGCTTGTTCCAACAAGCGTAGTTTGGATAACCTTGGATCATTTTGATTTCTTATCAGAATCCAGTCCTTAATACCTTTTAGTAACCAAGCAAAGCTAAGAAGCCTTAGCAACTAAAGGGGGTGCTTTGTGGCTTCTCTGGCATATGAAACTACTATCCCCTGTGGAAGAGGTAAAGGGGCATTTAAAGATTTTCTTGAACTATCTGGATGTCCTCAGTCTTGTCCAGAACCCTCAATTCTTCCCCGAAAAGTAGAATTGTGGAAAACGGTAATATAGTATGCATTGGATGTAAGAATTCCCAATGTAATGTAAGCATGCCCAAACTATGCCTTTTCAACTCTGGCTCCGGCCTGGTGGAACGCTCTGCCTCATGAGACCAGGACCCTGCAGGATCTGATTTCTTTCCGCAGGGCCTGTAAGACAGAGTTGTTCCGCCTGGCCTTTGGCTTGGAGCCAATTTGATTCCCTCCCTCCCCCCCCCCTCTCTCTCTCTCTCTCTCTCTTTTGTTTTCTTTTCCTTCTCCTCCTGTGACGAGGCTACATTTTAATATTTTAATGTTCCATTATTTTAATGTTGTATTTTATTTTTGTTTTTAAGTTGTAATCATTCTTATTGTTTTTATTATTGTTTGTAAGCTGCTCTGAGCCCGGCCTTGGCTGGGGAGGGCGGGGTATAAATAAAAAATTATTATTATTATTATTATTATTATTATTATTATTATTATTATTATTATGTCCCTAAATATTTAAAGGAAGTCACTTGTTCTGAAGTGTTTCCATTCAATTGAAATAAGGGGGATAGTGCCAAAGGCCATGAATGCTTCCTTGTAATTTGGCAGTGGCCAACATGGTGCCTGTGAGTACAACAACAGCCACAAGGACCTCTCCCGTACCCATGAAACCTTTGAGCTCCCTCGCTGCCTAGTTAGCATGAGGTTGTGAGGATGGTTCCCATCTCCCCCTTTTGAACAGTAGTGATGAAGCAGGAAAGAGCATTGTGTGCTGCCACGCTGCCTTTCAACTCCGTGAAGTGACCTGGAGTGAAAAATATTCTCTGGCTATTTCCCCCAATGCCCCACTCCCCAAACTTTGCTATGGGAAGGATTCCCTTTTCTCAATCCATTAGTAACAATGAATGGATGCTAATTAGACAAGCTTGGTGGTTCTGAAACTTTCTACCTCCAGGATCTGCTTGAGAGGTGACAAGTAGTATAGCAGGTAGATGCAAGGTGTGTCCTAATCAGTTAGCAGTTACTGGAATAATTTTCCATTACTACCTAAAACATCTTTGAAGACTGCCAAATTCTTTGCTATAACAATATCATTGTTACAGCAAGGAGTTCTATAGCTTAAATTTCCTATAGGTAAGTCCATAGATTGACCCTGGACTTAGCCTTCCTATTTTAGGCTCTAAAGTGGGGAAGGGTTCTTTTATATTTCCCCCTCCCTTGCCCAAAGATGCCATTCAAAATAGTTGTTGTCCTGCCATTCCTTGCCATACCCTCCAACATTTTTTCTGATGAAAATAGGGACGTCCCATTCCATAATGACAATTTTATTACAGTGGTACCTTGGTTTTTGAACATCTCGGAAGTTGAACGTTTCAGTTTTCGAATGCTTTTCTGAAGTCAAAACATGTCATGCGGGCTTGCATATTGAGTTTTCCGTAAGTAAATTCTTCCGGCTTTTGAACGTTTTGGAAGTCAAACGGTCTTCCGGAACAGATTACGTTTGAAAACTGAGGTACCACTGTATTTATACCCTGGTACCTGGGCAGCTTCCAACATAACTCCATACCCTCCAACATTTCTCTAATGAAAATAGGGACATTCTAAGGAAAAGCAGGACATTCCAGGATCAAATAATAAACCCGGGTGGCTTCTCTAAATCAGGGATGCCCTTGGGAAAAAGTGACAATTGGAGGGTCTTCCTTTCCTGCTTCTCCTTTCACACTCAACTTGTGCCCTACTCCACTTCCAGGCTGCATATGCATTCATCCTTCCTTCTTGTACATGTACCTACAGCAGACTTCTTCTTGTATATTCATTATTTCTGTTCCTAGTTAGTTAGTTGGTTTGAAATGACCTTTTCTCTCTCTAATTCTACTCCTGGCCTGCTCCAGCCTTAAACCTCAGAGGAAGGAGACTTCCATTCCCCATAACTTTTCTCTCTCTAATGACCTTTTCTCTCTCTAATTCTACTCCTGGCCTGCTCCAGCCTTAAACCTCAGAGGAAGGAGACTTCCATTCCCCATAACTTTCCTTTTCTTCTTTAACTTCCCTTTTCCTCATAACTTCCCTTTTCTGCCTTGTTGTGGCAGAGGCTTGTGATGTGGCCAGGGTGCAGGTGGCATTTAGCAGGCTGCAGCACTGATGCTCCCCATTTGGGAAGCAGAACGCTGCACCACAGTGCCCCTTGGGTTCTGTCTACCACGAACTTCCTTAGCCACCACATTTGAGAAACTGCGACCCAGCCAAGAGATCTCCTGTCATCATTCTGTGTGTACCACTTGGTCGTTCTCCATATTTTCTTCACAATTTCAGAGTCTACTGTCTACTGCTATCAGTATTAATATTTAATGCTTGTTTAGCATCATTCACATCCTAGACGCCGTACAGAAAGCAGCAGTAATACAGTCCCTGCCCACAGGGCTTACTGTCTGTATTAAACATACGAAACAGGAAGGGGGGGTGGAGAGAGAGAGAGAGTGGGAGGGAAATGGTAATGAAAAGCCTGAACGATGAAGAGTCAGAAGTGTTGCAGTGGGTAGTGTAGTGCCTAGGAAATGCTTTTCAAAACAAACGGATGTTCAGGAATGACTCAGGAGAACAATGCAGTTTGATGTAGGCAAGTTCTAAATGTGTATCTATGAGTAGTGTTGGATGGATCACTGTATTTCTGCTACGTCAGTTTCTGCATGTGTTCATTCATAAGTCTGTAATGACCCGTTCCTACAGTACTCTGAGGTAAAATCAACATGAGGTTATTTTGTCCTAAATTTTGCAGTTTTTTTAATGCATTTTGGCATGTTATTTGGGTTGAGGATTGTATTGTGAGCTTTTGTGAAGTGCAGAATTGGAAGGACAATTATATTCTGGCCCAGGTATTATATTGGCACATGTGATATCTGTTGGCTCACTTAAAAGCTTCCGAGGAAGATTGAATACACATTTTTAATAAACAAGCAAACAAAGCATTGTTAATTTATCAGGGAAGAGCATGTGTCCTGCATGCAGAAGGTCTCATGTTCAATTCCTGGCATCTTTAGGCAGGACTGGGAGAGATTTCCCATCTGAAACCCTGGAGAAATGCTTCCAGTCCAGTCGATGTGCACAGTACTGCGGTAGATGACCCTGTGGGTTTGATTCAGTATAAGGCAGCTACCTATGTTGCTGTTGTTGATAGGCGTTTATTCCCCAGCTCTCCTGAAGTATTCAGATAGGACCATTAGATGGAAGTTTGTGTTTCCTGTCCTTGTTCCTGGTTGGATAATGAGCGACCTGGGCCACTAACTGTCCTCGTTTGGGATTCAAGTGGCAATGCCTCTGTCTTGGATATGTCGATAGAATAATTAGCAAAGTGCTGAGTAAGGGAGTTTGCAATAATGGTTTAACCTTGTCTCTGTCAAGGGGGAAAACAGCAGCTGGGTATTCAGGCAGCTATAGAACAGTGGGAGTTTTGTGAGGGGGTGGAGGGGGATAAGTCTGATGGACAGGTAAGCTAAGCTCCACGCAAAGGGTTTCACTTTCTAGATAGGGTCTGCTTTGCCTGTTCATATCTGTTCCACCAGCTTAAACTCACATCAGCTATCTTTTCAGTACTGCAAAATGGGGAGTTTGTGCTGGGGGCCAGTGTTGTAGAAAGGAAAATGAACTTACGTGGAGCAGAAAACCTCTCTTGCGCAGAGGGGCATATGAGTCCTTGACACGAGCAGAATTTTAAAATATTGAAGTCTGTAGCTGTTGGCTACAATCTTTCCAAGAGCAGCTACTGCATATCTTAATTCTGAAGCCAGGGGCAAGCCCCTTTTAAGACTAGAAGATTGTGCATGGCTGCTCCTTTTGCTTGTATTCATGAGTATCTTTCAGAAATGGTGTAGGATCTTTCAATTTCAGCTCATTTTTGGTAGCTGAGCCTAAGCAGGTTGAGTGTTTTGTGTTCTGCTGTTGGCAATGTTTGTACTAGTTTTAATTTGGTGGTATTTGGAAGAGGTTTTGCGTGCAGTGTATACGTGTTTATCACCAGGAACTTCTTAGATACGAGTGGCCTAATAAAGTTGCATCAAATTGAATAACCTAAAATTTGGGCAACTGGCCCAGGGTCACCAAACCATCTGGGGTTCAATTCTAAGGGTCGAAGGCAGACATTGTGAATGACTTGCTTCTTATTATATAAGGATTTGAAATGGTTTTCCTGTCTTAATAACCTGCGGCTTGATTAAGATATAATGGGAATCCATTTTTTCCTGCTATGTCAGGTGTTGGGAACCTTTGGCCATCCAAATTTTCCTGAACTACAACATCCATCAACCTTGGCCATTGACCATGCTTGCTGGGGCTGATGGGAGTTGTAGTTCAGCAACATTTGGAGGGACAAAGTTTCCCCATAATTGTGCCATGTGAATGAGCTGTAGTGAGCCTTGGACTCAATTTGCTCCTCCTTCCCACTTCTCTTTTATGGCTGCAAAGAGAAGACCTGAAGCATTCATTTCTGACAGGCCACTGTTCTCCCTGCCATCCAAAGGAGTTTGTTTATCTAATGATCTGAAACCACTGTTTTATCCTGGTTTATTCTCACTAAAATTAGAATTTAAACAAACAGTTCCTGAGCTTGGGCACAGGATATACCTAGGGGTTGGTCAGGTTGGCCACTGCCAAGGGCCTGGGTGGGGGGGGCACAAAAACTGTGCTTCTCCACTCTGGCTCATAGTGATTTGGGGTCCACCCTGGGCTGCTCCTCCACTGCTCTGGGTTGCTGGGCAAGGCATGCAGGCTCCTCTGTTCACCTCGGTGTAGGAATCCAGTTGCTGGCATAGGCCATCACTGCAGCAGAGTGGGCACTGATTTGTAGGAGAAGGAAAAGGGAAGAGGAAGAGGTAGGAGGTGAAAGGGGAAGCAGTGAGCAGAAGGAGGGAGGCAGAAAGGCAAGCAGACGGGGGAGGGGGAGGAGGAGAGGAGGAGCAGAGCAACCAAATTCCAATGGCTCTGGGATGCAAAAGGCAACAAACTTTTAAAATTTCTGGTCCATGATCTCTCCCAGCTTTGGAGGAGCTAGGTAAGCCTCTGCTTGTACATTGCAGGAAACTCAAGCTTTGTTTGAAACCAGAATTTGTATGAAGCTTTGAAAGATAAAGAGATATTGGGTGGGAGTGTGGCATTCACACTCCTTATTCATGTAGCTGGAAATCATAATATCCCATTATGTCTGAACTTGGCCACAGGGTGGGCAGGATCCCTCTGCCTTATTCCCAGAAGGTCCACAATGCAGAGGGCTTCATTGGACACCTTTGCTGTGAAAGATGTAGCAGACTTCCCCAACCTGTTGCCTTCCAGATATTTCAGACTACAACTCACATCAACTCTAGCTTGCACAGCCAACAGATGGAGTGTTGCAAATTGTAGAAGAAAACATCTGTAGAGCACCAGGTTGAGGAAGGCTGATCTATAGCACGTTGTCAAAGGGGATGATAAGAGCTGTTCAACAGTGGAATGAGCAACCTTGGAAGGTGGTGGACTTTTATTGGAGGTTTTTAAGCAAAGGTTGGATGACTATCTGACAGGGATTCTTTAGCTGTGATTCCTGCATTCTAGGGAGTTGGACCAGAAAATCCTTGGGAATCCTTTCAAACTCTGCAATTTGTGATATTTTGAGCAGTTACATGCAGTTACATAATCTTTAAGCTTGGATACTGTTGAGAATGGGAGTTGCTGAGAGATACCCAGGAAGAAGCCTTTTTCAACAGTATCTAAATATACTGAACAACTCTTTGTTTATGTTCTTGCAGAGATGTCCGGAACGGTTTCTGACATTTCCTTGGTACACTGGAAGCAGCAGTGGCTGGAAAATGGCACCCTCTATTTCCATGTCTCTATGAGCAGTGCTGAACAGCTCTCTAGGAACACACCGCCGACCCTGCAGGAGCCATCAGAGATTGTCGAGGAACAGATGCATATTCTCCACATCTCCGTCATGGTGAGTGACCACCATTCTCCCCTTTACCATCTCAAAGACACCCCTCTTTTATTGTCACTCTCCTCATTCAGCTTCTTCTGCAAAAGAATAATAGAATCATAGAATTGGGAGGGATCATGAAGATCATCTAGTCCAAGCCCCTACAATATGCATCTGTCCCTCATTGGGATCAAACCTGCAGACTTTGTGGTATCAGCACCATGCTGATTACTGACCAACTGCTCTATCTATGGTCATAAGTGGATTTGATTTATGTATATATCCATATATCTACACCTGTATCTTTATTCACACTGCTTTTCTGCATAAGTTACAGCCCTGCTATAAAACCACAGCAAAATACAATGGAAGCAAGCAGGCATGACAGGTTAAAATGATATTCAGATAAAAACATCTACCCAGCAAAGGCGAAATGCCTGCTGGAATAGTAATACTACTAATAATAACACCTTCATTCACCAGCAGAAAACAGCAGGAGAAGGTGGATAGCTAAACTTCAGTGGGGGGAAGGTGTTCCACAAGTTGGGTGCCACCACAGAGAATGCCCTCCCTAGTTACTGCCAACCACTCTTCCACCACAGGGAACAGAGGAGGGCTTCTCTGCCAGATCCTAGGCAGCAGTCAGGTTAGCATGGGAGGAGGGCTATTTGGGCTTATTTCTTTGTAAAGGGAATATGCCTTGAGCAGTGAATGCTGGTCTATCAGAATTAACTGCCCCATCAACCTCATTCTGCCCTCAGCCAGCCCCTATGTGCCTGCCTTCTTGCTTATGACTAACCCAGGGAGTGGACCTGACTGACCCTGGCTGGGTCAGCTTCCTTCTCATTGTAGAATGCAGCAAGAGACCAAACCAAACGAGGATTAGTTGCCTCTGCTTGTTATTGGTTTTGTCCCCACCTATCCTTGGTGCCTGTGCTTTTTGCCTTACCAGTCCCAAGGGACATCAGCTGCCTCTGGCCTTGAGTATGTTCATGATTAAACTCCACTGCTCTTAAAAGTTCCAGGCTGGTCCACTGCCTCTGGGTACTGTGTAGCCAAATTTCCTTTTTAAATTATTTGACAAGAGCAGCAAAGTGTGGCCTGGGGGAGTTTGGAGGGATGTTCTCTCTAGGGCAAGGGTAAATGCTAGATGACAAATAGGATAACAACTTCAACATGCCTTTGTTGTCATTATCTCTTGTATAACTCAAAACATGTGAATTGAAGACTTCAGTGCTGTCAGAAGAGCATGGCTTTTCTATGCTATATTCAGTCAGATAAAGACAAAGCAATGGGACAACATATACTGTACCTTGATGCTTTTTAAAGTTTGATCACACTCATCAAGCAGGTATCAGCAGCACAGTGGTATTTTTTTTGGGGGGGGTTGTTTTTTGCTGTTTGCACTGAGAAAGCAAATCTGTTACTGCAGCACCCTGCAAATCGAAGCTTTATCACTTCAAGGCTTTTTGTTGTTAAGGCTTTTTTCAAAAGCTGCCGCTTGCCACTGTGCAGACTTTCTGGGACTGAGAAGAGAGACTTCTGGAATAGTAGTCTCTGACTGGTGTTCTTCAGAGAGAAGGCAAGGGGGAGACACAGGTGATGTCTGAACTCCTCTCACCTGTATAAGATGCTCGTGATGGGTAGCTTTGTGATAACCTATCCAAGGAACAGTAATTGATTCCACCTTAACTTCAGCTGTAAATTGCCACAGTTCTGCTTGCACAGCTGCTGTAGTGGGGATTAAACCACTGTTATTTCTTTTTCTATTTTGCTTTTGCCAAGTAGAGTAGTTCCTGTGTTGTGGTACCTGTGTTGAGTATAGAGTTCTTTCTATAATTTTTTATTTTTGCATGTTTTAGTTTGGGGAAAAGGCAAGGAGATTGTGATGGTGGGAAGAACGCGATAGAGGCATATAATGTTACGCATTGTGTGGATAAAGCAGATTGGGATATGTTTTTCTTCCTCACTTGGGACAGATAAAAGGAAGTACTTCACACATCACATCACTAAACTGTGTAGTTTACTTCTACCAAATTGCAAGGCTTTAAAAGTGGATTCAACAAATTTATTGAGAATAAGGCTGTCAGCAGCTACTAGTCATAATGGCTATGAACATCAGCTGCTGGGAATTGCAACTGGGGAGAGCACTGTTGCATTCAAGCCCTGCTTTCATGCTTCCCGTGAATGTCTGCTTGGCTATTTTAGGATCAGGATGCTGGACCATGTCAGGCCTTTGACCTGCTCCAAGATTTTGAAAGTGGGGGGGGGGTCCATTTCCCCTTTTTGCTGCCACCTTTTGTTTCTGGTGTTGGCAGGGATTGTGTCTGCAGGTGGAGTGAACAAAACTTGTAAGGAGCTTTGAGTGCATACTAAACCCGGCTCTCTATGTTTGCATATAAGTGAAAATGAAATTAATCTTTCCATCTGTAGCATCTGCTGGAGCTGTAGATACAATATCATACAAGTGCCTTTTTATTTATGTAAGTGCTTTTATGAACCGCTTAGAGCAGTGGTTTTCAACCTTTTTGTGTCCTTGGCTCCCTTGACCAACCACGTTCTTTTTGTAGCTCACCTGTGGGATATAGGGAATCCCCACTTACAGGTTCCTTTTTGGGCCACGCTGTATGTCACTGGGACACACATAAGTGGGAATTTTTCCGTTTCCGTCCCTGCCTATTTTCAGCATCGTTTTTGGTGCGCATGTTAGCGGGAACACACAAAAATACATTGTATTAAGACTTTAAGAGGAGGCTGCTAGGAGAGCAGAAAAGGCAGCAGAGGGTGAAACGCAAGTATTTGCTGTACAAAAGACTGAGAAGTATAATTTTAAAAATAAAACTGATTTCCAAGGTGCAGGCAAAAGAGATAAAACTAGATGCTTCTTGTGTGGGAAAATAGGACATTTTGCACAGAATTGTACAAAACAAAGTGGCACTAATAAAGAAAAGTTCCAGGGTGGTGGCAGAAAGCAAACTAAAAATGCATTTGCAGTTCCATTAGAACTATCTAGCAATCTCAAGTTAGAGGAAAACTGATGCTGTTGACAGTAACTCTTCTAGATGGTTAATTGATTCAGGAGCTTCAATGCACATGACATGTGATGCTGACTTTTTTCAGAGTTAAATGAAAACGCATCAGAGACAGTTACAATCACAAATGGCCATAGAATATCTGTGCAAAGAAAAGGAGCAGGCTTGCTTAAGTGTGTTGCAGGCAGAGAAACTATTTGTAACGAAGTGAGAAATATAGTTTACTTGCCAGAATTAACAGACAGTTTGCTGAGTGTGTCAACTCAGATTAAGCACGTATTTAATGTAAATTTTAATCGCAACAGATGTGCAATTACCAGAGATGGAATTTTGTATGCACAAGGTTTTGAAAATAATGGACACAGGTCAAGAAAGAGCAAATATGGTCAAGAATAATTCAAGTGCAACCTGTATCCCAGAAAATGGCGTAGCAGAGAGAAAGAATTACTTTCTAACGGAGATGGTCAGATGTATGCTGGCACAGTCTAATTTATCATTTGAATATTGGGGCGAGGCAGTGATGAAAGCAACATATTTGCAGAACAGACTGCTAATAAAAGCTACAAATAGAACAGCATTTTAACTTTGGTTTGGAAGAGTACCAAACATCAGTCACATTAGAGTTTTGGATCAAAAGTGTTTGCATATGTGCCAGCACAAAGATGTACCAAACTTAGCAAAATAAAAACAGTATTTTTCCACTGCAGTGGAGAGTCTGTGTGCTATGTCCCATTTATGCAGTTGGGGTGGCACTTGCCCTTCATCTGACAGGAAATGCACTGCTTGGGGGAGATACAAAAAAATGGGGTGTTGAGGGTCAGTTGGGAAGGGAGTGAGAAAAGTCCCTGTTTTCATTTAAGGAACATTGGAGGGTATGGGAATCTGAAACGTGTCTGGGAGATGGTGAGGAAGAGGAAGAGGACGATGACAGGGGGGGGGGAGAGAGAGAGAGAGAGAGAGAGAGAGAGAGAGATGCAGGAAGATATGGGCTATAAGTAAATCAAAGGAAGGGAAGGAAGGATAGACTGCTGCTGCTCTCCTGAACATCCCTCAAGTCTTCCCAGGGAGCCAAGGATCACTGGTTGAAAACCATGGACTTAGAGGAAAGTATTATTACACCAAGTTCATGGGGCTACTGGTAAAATTGTGGCGTGGGCCTGAATTGCAGCGAAAGCATGGGTGTCTGGGGTGAGGGAATGCAAGTTCAATCCTCCTGTATGCTTTTAAAAATATTTTTTTAATGAAGTGGGGAATTGCTTCTATTCTTAAGGCACAACTAGGCCTGAGGGTTAGATGAATTGGCCCAGGTCTGAATTAAACTCTGTAAAGTGGTGGGGGTGGGGGTGTAAAGTGTATAATGGCCTGGTCTGCCTGGCCTGGTAAGTCCAGAATATTTCTTACTGTCACTGCATGAAAATGCTGGTTCCTAGTGAGGGATTCACTCCCAATTTGCTCCTCTAAGGCATGGTTTAGCTTAATGTGTTGTCTAAACCTGGGATCAAAGTTAAGGTTTCTCTACTTCAGCACAATCTGTAACCATAGGGCAACATACCTTCCAAGTGCCATGATTCGACTGAGACAATCACAGAAAAACATGAGCTATCACAGATTTGTCCCTTGGTCCCTAATGTCCCGAATTGAGTGGGGCTCCTAGAAACAAACTCCTTCCCAACAGGACAAACCCATCCTTCAACTGCCATGTAGCAGATTGTGCATCCTTCAGGCTCTGGCACAAGCTGGGCTGTTTACCTTCTTTGTCCATTTATTTATTAAATTTGCTCTCAATTTAAATTAGCTGCTGATGCGAGCGCCTGGTTCTGGAACTGCCCTCTTGCTTCCCTGGCACCCAGCTGGAGCTCACTGGGCTCAGGCTTAGGAGGGAGCTTACTTGTGAGTAAGTGTGCAGGGCTTCTATGGCAGGAAGCGGGGAAGCAGTATTGCTGTTGTTGTGATTAGGAAGGGGGACCTGACAAGAAATGTATTGATTTCTTCTTGGGAAATGTTGGGGTCTTTGGCCATAGACAGTGGTGAAAGAGGAGAGACCTTAAGCACAGTGCTGTGTTCAGACGACACCATAAGCAAAACTTTGTCTTAGCTGTTGTGCTTGTCTAAACAGCCAATGAAGTGGCAAAGTGGTCTCCTCCCTCCAAAGCCGGGACATTCAGGTAAAGTCATGGTTTTGCAGAGCATGGCGTGTGAATTTGCTTAGCCCACAGTTTTCTACCAGAAATTACTTTTTTAAAATCCTAGACCTGGCTGAATTGCTTGTTCCCTGGTAGATGACCCTCATTGAGTGTGTGTTTGAGGAGAGGGTGACTGCTTCCTCCATTTCTAGATCATCCCTTTGTATTCTGAGTCAAACAATTGGAAAGAGTTGCTTCTTTGTTTTGTGTAACGATTCCTTTTATATGGTTTTAGGTCAGAGATAATCTTGCTCTATTTTTTATCTAATACCAGTGTGGGATTAGATGCTTAAATGAACACCATGAACATTGTAAGGATTTGCACATTTTTATGGGTAGAATAAGAGGGTGTGGGCACAGGTGGGGGGAATCAAAGAATTGTAGAGTTGAAAGGGACTCAAGGGTCATCTAGTCCAGCCCCCAAACAATGCAGGAATCTCAACTAAAGCACCCATGACAGGTGGCTATCCAACCTCTGCTTAAAAATCTCTAAAGAAGAAGAATCCACTACCTTCTGAGGGACTCTGTTCCACTGTCAAACAGCTCTTACCACCAGAAAGGTCTTCCTGATGTTTACTCAGAATCTACTTTCTTGTAACTTGAATCCATTGGTTCAGGTCCTACCTTCCAGAGCAGGAGAAAACAAGCTTGCTACATCTTCTATGGGATAAACCTTGAGATATTTGAAGGAGGCTATCATATCTCCTCTCAGTCTTCTCTTTTCCAAGCTAAACATATCCAGCTCCTTAAACGGTTCCTTATAAGGTTTGGTTTCCAGACCCTTGATTATATTAGCTCTCCTCTGCACATGTTCCTGCTTGTCAATATCCTTCTTAAATTGTGGCTCCCAGCATGGACACAATATTCCAGGTGTGGTCTGACCAAGGCAGAATAGAGTGGGATTATTACTTCCTTTGATCTGGACTCTTCCTTTTGTTTTCTTTCTTTTTTTGCTGCTCCATCACACCGGTGACTCATGTTAAGCTAGTGGTCAACAAAGACCCCTAGATCCTTTTCACATGTACTGCTTATAAGCCAGGTGTCCCCCGTCATATATTTGTGCAGCTGGTTCTTCCTGTCTATGTGCAGAACCTTTGATTTGTCCCTATTAAAATTCATTTTTTAGCTTGCACCCAGTTCTCCAATCAGTTAAGACCATTTTAAATTCTGATTCTGTCTTCTACAGCATTAGCTACCCCTCCCAACTTGGTGTCATCTGCAAATTTGGTGAGTATCCCCTCAATTCCTTCATCCAAGTCATTTATAAAGATGTTGAACAACAATGGATGCAGGAAAGAACCCTGCGACACCCCACTTGTCGTTTCTTCCTAGGTTGAGGCAAATTAGAATAAGATGCACTATTTGACTACTGATTCAAACCCCCTAAAATGTATTTTATATAATTGACTTTTCATTTCTATTCTTTGTATAGCATATTGTTGTTTTATTGGTATGGCCGATGGCTGATTCTAATAAAGATTCATTCATTCATTCCTAGGTTGATGAGGAACCATTAATGAATACTCTTTGGGTTTGGTCCACTAACCAACTACAAATCTACCTTACAGTTACCTCGTTCAACCCACATTTTACCAGCTTCCTTGCAAGAATATTGTGGGGGTCTTTGCCAAAAACTTACTAAAATAAAAGATACTTAATGCCCACAGCATTCCCCTGATCCACCAAACTTGTAACTACTTCAAAAAAAGAAATGAGGTTTGTTTGACATGATTTACTTTTGAAAAATCCATGCTGGGCCTTTGTAATTACAGCATCCTTTTCTAAGTGCTCACAGACTGAGTGTTGAACTATCTGTTCCAGGAACTTTCCTGGTATTGACGTCAAGCTCACCAGTCGGTAGTTACCTGGGTCTTCTCTCCCCGTCCCCCCGCTCCTTGAAGATGGGGACAACATTTGCCTTCCTCCAGTCTGCAGAGACCTCACCTGTTCTTCACAAATTCTCAAAGATCATAGACAAACGCTCTGATATTACTTCCTCAAGCTCCTTTAGAACCCTTGAATTCAACTCATCAGGCCCTGGAGATCTGGATTCATTTAAAGTAGCTAGGTTACCCTACTACCTCTTTTCCTATCTTGGGCTGCAGCTCCCTCCTTACGTTGTTGCTTTTCATTTGGGCATTGCTTTTCTTTTGTGTGAGGACAGAGGCAAAGTAGGTGTTGAGTAGTTCCGCCTTCTCTCTGTTACCCGATAGCATTTCTCTGTCTTCTCCATGCAACGGGCCTACTACCTGCTTGTTCTTTCTCTTACTTCAGACATAGCTGAATTATTATTATTTATAACCTCTTGCAAGCCTGAGCTTATTCTGAGCTTTAGCCAGCCTGACCTTCCCCCAGCAACTATTGACTTCTCGTTTATACTCCTTTGTGATTTCCTCTTTCTTCCATTTCTTATATATGCCATTTTTAACTCTCAGCTCATCTGTAAGCTCCTTATGCAGCCACACCGGTTTCCTTAGATGTCTCCCACTTTTCTTTCTTGTTGGGATTGTCTGCATTTGGGCCTTCAATATTTCTCCTTTTAGAAACTCCCATCCTTCTTGGACTTCTTTCTCATTGAGTATTTCTGACTATGAGATCTCACCCAGTAGCTCCTTCAGTTTTTTGAAATTAGGCTTCTTAAAGTCCAGAGTGCATGACTGACTACACTCAGCTTTTCTTTCCTGTGTACTTCAACAATAGGTTCCTCACAGTTGGTGAGGACAAGGTCCAGGACAGATGACCCCATTTTGCCTCTTGCATCTTCTGGGAAATGAAATTGTCAGCGAGGCAAGGAGGAATTTGTCAGACCTTACATTCTTGGCAGTGTTTGAGTTCCAACAGATATCAGGGAAATTAAAGTCTCCCATGACTACTATAGCTCTCCTTTTTGAATGTTTGGTAATCTGCTCTAGTAAAGCATCATCTAAGTCTTCAGTCTGGCTTGGTGGTCTACAGCAGACCCCCAGCATAAGGTTACTGTTGTTGTTTTCTCCTTCAGTTTTTACCCATATACTCAATCTGCTTTCCATGCTCCAGGTCATGGACTTCTTCACAAATGTACACATCCTTTACATATAATGCTACTCCTCCTCCTTTTCTGTTTGGTCTATTCATTTTGAACAGGTTATACCCATCAATTCCTACATTCCAGTCATGGGTCTCATCTCACTCGGCTTCATTAATGCCTACCAGGTCATCTTTGCCATCATGTATTAAAAGATGTGATTCGTCTTGCTTGTTTCCCATACTCTGTGCATTTGTGTACAGACAACTCTGTGCATTTGTGTACAGACCATAAGATGTTCCCTCCATCTGCTTCCTTCTTATAGTTTCCTGCTCTTTGGCAGGTTTCTGGAGCACTATCTCAGTTTCCTGAGCATTAGTGAAGCTATTATCCACAATACCAGGTGCTCTTCTGTCGACTGTAATGTTGTCTCCTTCCTCCTTAAGTTCTACTTCTGGGGTCCTCAAACTTTTTAAACTGGGGGCCATTGTCTCTTTTTAAACTGGGGGCCCACTGTTGAGGGCCGGACTATAGTTTGAAAAAATATGAACGAATTCCTATGCACACTACACATATTTTATTTGTAGTGTCCAAAAAACAGGAAAAACAAAACAATATTTAAACTGAAGAACAATTTTAATCAACATAAACTTACAAGTATTTCAATGGGGGGGAATATGAGAGTGCAGGGCGACCAAGTAAGAGGGAGGAGGCGCTGCCGGAAGCTGGAAGGGATTGGATCCATCTGCTTGCAGTAGTAGCGGTTCAGAGGGAAGGAAGCTCATGTTGACTGTGGTCATCCCGGGCAATGGGCGGGCCGGATCTGGCCTGCAGAACGTAGTTTGAGGACCCCTGTTCTACTTTAAAGCTCTCCTGATCAGGTTTGCGAGACTCCTAGCAAACACATTCTTGCCAACGGCTGTGAGGTGCAGCCCATCTCTTCCCATAATTCCTTCCTCAAGGAAGCACAGACCATGATCCAAGAAACCAAACCCTTCCTGACACCACCAACTGTGCAGCCAGTGGTTTACCTCCAGTATTTTCCTCACTCCTCCTGGGCAATGACCTTCAACAGGAAGGAGTGATGAAAACACCACCTGTGTCCCAAGGCTTTTCAGCTTCCTGTTCATAGTCTCATTTGATGTTTAGTCGTTTAGTCGTGTCTGACTCTTCGTGACCCCACGTCTTCCACTGCCTCCCACAGTTTGGTCCTTTGCTATACATTAAGGGCTGTGTAGGGAAGTATTATTAGTACCCACATGAATCAGGTTAGTGGTCAGTGGGCTTCATAAGACTTCATAAGACTTCTTGAATCTTGCACCTGGAAGACAGCACACCTCCTGGGATATCCAGTTTCCTCTGCACACAACTGCTTCTGTTCCCCTCAGTAGGGAGTCATCTGTCACCACCACACATCTCTTCCTCCTCTTGGGAGTGGCAGGAATCATTCCATGTGCTGTGCCTTCCAAAGCCTGCTTGGAGTCTTCTAAGGTCTACATCATCTTAACTTCAGTCATCCCCTCTTGTGTATTGGAGCTTATTTTGATGTTGTTGAGATCAGTTACAAAGGCAGAAATCTTATGGTTTGAGCAATTCCCTTTCTCCGCTATCGTCTCCATGGAAGGTAGAAAATCTGAAGCGGTTAGATCAAAAATGGAAAAAGATTCCTTCAAGTCCATCTCCTCCTGTCTTCTTTCTCCTCTGGGGGGTGGCAGGAATCCTTCTGTGCACTGTACGTTCCACAGCCCCCTTGGTGTCTTTTGAGGTTGGCACCTGTTGTCTTAGCTCCTCTGGCTGAGAATTGGTGCCCAAAGTAAGAGCATGGAAGCAATTTTGCGACTCTAATGATAAAACGTGGCTTGTGACTGTCCTACTTCTGTGTGTCACATTCCTCCAGAGGTTAGTCTTCTGCAATGGGTGATCTTCCTCGTTCCTGGGGACACCCCATCTATCTTGCTGTTCTATCACAGCCAACTCAATTCTATCAAGAAATTCTGCATGTTGTCCTGTAGCTCGAGCTGCGGCTAGGCAGGCCTCAAGTTTGTTGCACCTTCTCTTCTAGCAAGACAGTCAGCTTGCACTTGATGCAAGTGTACTGTTGCATATGCTCTGGCAGAAAGACAAACATGGCAGAGGTGCTGCAAGTCACTGCAGCAGCTGCCTTGCCCTCCATGTCTCTTGGTCCTATGTACACCATGAGATTGTCCTCTAGGCCTCCCCATTAAACTCCCCTGTTCATGAGCTCCCAGAATCTGCAAAGAGCTAAGTTTGACTGCTGTGGCTGCTAACTCCTCCCTCAATTCATCCTGGCTTCCTCTAGGCTGTAACTCCTCCCCCTCAGAGCACTCAGCCACAACCTCAGCCTGCACTGAAAGGTGAATAACTTTAGAAAGGGGGTCAGTTTTGAAAAGTTGACAAAAACCTAGCCTGTGGATTGCAGAATATATCATATTAGTACATATATCACTGTAATAAATCACTGTGCAAAAATATGCAGGCTGAGCAGATTAATTCAACATCAGCATATTTGCATATGGTGCATTAATTACCATGATTTATTTTGAGCACAGAACCTAAGTTGCTGTTACTGGATTGTGGTTCACTTAGGATAACCCTGACACTGACTAAACTATGGGGTTTTTAAGGAATTCCATTTTTTTAAGGGGAAAAAGGTTTTTTAGTAGGTTTTAATTAAATAAGTAAATTTGCTTTCCTCACTGAAGGTAGTTGCATAGCTTCATAACTCAGCCATTGGGAAAGTTGCCTTTTTGCAAAGAAGCAACAGATGTGAGCTGGTGTGAAGTACCATATCATTTACGTGGCACTTCCCATCACCACCTGGTTTGATGGAACCTGCAGGTACACCTCTTAAAAGATTCTAAACCAGCCATTGTCTCAGAAATAAACCATGTGAAAGGAAGCCCTTAGCGAGGATTTATAATGACCGGGAATTATAATTAAGCTGGGGAATAAGCAGAGCAGAGGGAGGGGTACGTTGTTCATTTTGTTTAATTCAGCATTTTACAGGGGAAGAATAATTAGTGGTTTTAAATGTTTTGACACAAGCAGCCCAAATAATCATAATAAATCATATCAGGCATATGCCCAGAACCTTGAAGTGACAGATGACAAACAGAGCAGTGACAGGTTGCTCCATCATGCAAGGGAAATCATTGAGGTAATGGAAGAATTATGGCTTCTGAAATCCACTCCACTCCTATTGTGGGGAAACATTCCAATTTATCAAAGCCAAATGAACATTAATTGCAGCAGCCTGGTAAATTTTCGAGCCGCTGTGACCTTCATTGAATTTTAATCCAAAACAGATAAGATTTACTTCCACACACAAGAGGAAACAACACAATTAAAACTCAAATGACAGCTAAGATTATGGTGCTGCGGGAGGTTAGCGGGGGGGGGGGGGAGATGACAGCAGGCGTAATGACAAAAATATTGATTCCTTTGTACTTGACATTGCACAAATTAAAAAAGCGAATAAATAACATTCAGCTTTTGCATATTCCACTCACACCCCCACCACAACCGAAAACAAATTTCAGATGTTCAAGATGAGAAGAGAAAGGGGTGATGACAGTAATGAAGACGGAACTTCCTTTAAATGTAGTAATTAATGTTAAGTATCATTGGGGAGATATTAACGGGGAAACAAACAAACAAACAAGTATTAATTTTGTTATTAAAAGATGCTCCTGAACAAAGAGACATTGAGCAGCAGTACTTGCTTTTTGGTTTTCAAACTTGGAGGAATGCTATTTATAATGGACCAGCTCACAAATGTGTGTTCTGTATCAGCTACTTAAATCCAGCCCATGTTACTACATAAAACAAGCTCCTTTTTATTTGTTATGGTAGGTCTGTAGTTTGCTGACTACCACGGCTTTGTCTAGGACTGCTAGACCTAGTCAAACTGCCTACCTTTTCTGAATCTTCTTTACCTCTAGGTTGTTGAGAACCAGTGTGGTGGTGTGGCTTAGTGCGTTGAGTTCAAATCCATGCCCAGCAATGAAACTTTGATATACTCATCTCTGTCAACCTGATCTAACTCAGAGGGTTGTTGGGGGATCATACTCAACATTACTTGGACTAAATGACTCTTGGGGTTCCTTCCAGCTCTGCAATTCTATGCTGTGTGGTGTTTAAAAATCAAAAACCTTACAAAGAAAATAGGTGTTCGAAAGACCAATAAAATATACAATTATTAAGCAGCAAGCTTGCGTAGTTTCTCAACAACAAGTTGCAAAAACTGCATGTAATTACATACCACTGGGTTATAAAACATTTGACTGTGCTGACTAAATGTATCACTAAATAATAACTACACCACAGCATTGAAATTCCAAGATATGGTTGTCCAAAACAATTGTATCCTGCTGATGATAATTGCGCCAACCAGATGTTCTTTGAAAAACATGCCAGACATATTTCAACTTATAAAGTCTTCTTCAGTGACAGAAGTTGAAGCACATCAGTTAAATATTTAGTCAGCACTGTCAGATGTTTTAGAACACAATGATGTGTAATTACATTGTACTGAGGCTACATGAGATTGTTGATCATTGTATATTTTATTGGTCCTTTTTTGTAAAGTTATTAATAATTGTACAGGATACAATTGATGATCACAATCAACTGCTGGGGACCTGAAGATCTATGGAAGGGTTACTTTTGTGAGCTGACATTTTAACTATCAGCAACTCCTTCTAGGCTGCTTCTTCTGGAGGAAAGAGTGTGGATGTTGGACTCCTATTCATTTCATTTCTATACTGCTTTATATTTTTAAGAAAGAAAAATTTCAAAGCAGTTCACAGCACATTAAAACATCAAATAAAACAACTCAGAATGAAACATTACTGTCAGGGAACTGCTATCAGAGCCAGAGAGAGAGAGAGGGCTCCAGAGGGATTCTGGAGAGCGTCCTGGGAGGGAGAGAAGCAGCACATCTTCTGGGGAAGGAAATCAGCGTAGCACCAGTGGAGAAGGGGGGCAGATGGGGGAATCGGTGAGGCGGTCCCATGACTCCGCGCCTGGGACCAGCGGGGAGAGCACGGGTCCTCCGCTGCCCACACCCTCCCTGCGCAGAAGGCTTCCGCGCAGGGAGAGTAGGCGGAGACTAGGCATCAAAGAGCTTCTTTGCTGGAAGAAGTTCAAGAAACACCCACTGATGGATTCTGCCAGCGATTGAGACAGCCACGGGCGAGTGGCTGTCTGGACAGAAAGGGTTCTCTCAGGCAACCCAGCCAGGTGTGGTGCCGATTTACACACGAGCAACCCCTAGAACCATTACAGTTACTGAAGAAAGTCAAATATGAAGTATACAAGATAATTAATAGGAAACTAAAATAGTAACTTGAAAGATTTCAAAATGAACCATTACAAAGGAGGTCAACTACAGAATGCACATTTAGCCATAGAATAGTTGGAAGGAAATGACAATGGTCATTTAGTCTAATCAATATTTTGCCCAAAGTGGGCTTGAATCCACAACCCTGAGATTAAGAGGCTTGTTTCATGCTCTACTGACTGAGCTATCTGCCCAAACTTGCATCAAAGTTCACACAAAAAAACTTAAATCGTTCAGTCCAGACACTGAGATCCAGCGCCAAGGGCCTTCTGCAGTTCCCTCATTGCGAGAAGTGAGGTTACAGGGAACCAGAGAGAGGGCCTTCTCGGTAGTGGCGCCCACCTGTGGAATACCCTCCCTTCAGATGTGAAGGAAATAAGCAGCTATCCTATCTTTAAAAGACTTCTGAAAGCAGCCCTGTTCAGGGAAGTTTTTAATATTTGTTTTTAACACTTGATTGGGAGCCGCCCAGAGTGGCTGGGGAAACTCAGCCAGATGGGCGGGGTATAAATAATAAATTATTTATTATTTATTATTATTATTATTAAACATTTCAAAAGAAAACATTACTAAATGGAGTCAAATATAAAATGTACATTTAAAAGAGAGTAATTAACAAGAAAATAAAATATTATCTTAATCAGAGAATGTATCTGCTGCTGTTGTTGCTAATCCTGCCAATGGTGGTTCATGGTGGAGGCTGCAGAAGCTCTCTGGGTCTAGAATAAGAGACAGATAAGCTGGTCTCCAGCCTCTTCAGCTGCCTCAAATTTTGTAACTGGAGTCCATCAGGACCCTACATTCCTAGGGCAGGTAAGGAAAGGCCTGCAGGACAGGGAGCAGGTCTTCCAAGACTCACCGCCAATATTCTGAAATCAGCTTCTAGAGATCTGAAGAGATTGAAGTAAACACCTCCACATATCTCTAATATATTTAATCATTTATTTAAAATGAAATACATTTTAATTGCAAGACAAGATGGCTAGCCAATCTTTGCTCAGAGGTAGGGGTGTAAATATAACACCTGCACAACCTGTGCTTCTTCTGGGGGTGGTTTGTCCACCTTTGGTCATTACTGCAACAGCAGCCACATCCCAGAAAACTGCTTCAACTGGTCAGCTAAACTATGTGAGGGTAGCTGATGCATCTCTCTTTGGTGAGTTAGAGACTTCCGCTATCTGCAAAAACAGGCTGCAGCAGTTTGAGAGGTTGGGTGGGTCCAATGGTGAAGGTGATTTCTGCATGTGCAGAAAGGAGGGACAGATGGGGCTTGTCAGCCTGCAAAAGTAGAAGAAGGAAAACTCTGATCCTGAAGTGCCTTGCGGCTCTTCTCATTCATGAGAAAGGCTTTGGGAATAAACATCAGGGGAAAATCTGTATCTGCTGCCTTAAGGGACACCTGCAGGAGAAGAGAAGGCTAAGGAGTAAACCCTACACAAATCCAGAATGGAATCCCTAAGACAGTTGGATGATGCTTGTATGCTGCCTCCTGGCAACTCCTGCACCCAAGCTGGTGCCAAACATATTGCTCTTATTTCCTTTGATGCACATTGACAAAGCCAAGTGAGCCCCAGACCTCCGTACAAACTGCCCAGGTTTGTGCTACAGAGAGGTAACTTTGGTGCTGCTAACACAGCAAAAACTATACAGGAGGCAGCAGTTACTGGTCTCTGCAGTCACACAGATGCAGTGATTCTCCATGAGTTTGAATTCCCCCAGAGGTACACTCCATTGACAGACAGATGCCAACAAGAAGAAGCTTGAGTTAACACATTCAGCTGTTACATGACCATTAATGAATATGGCCAAATATTTGGCATGAGAAGGCTTCAAAAAGTTCTCAGATATTCTTATTTTATTATTGTCTGCAACAAGTGTCGTCAGTATGAAGGTGCTCCCTTCCCAACCATTTTTTAGCCTCTCATTTTGTCAACTTTTAGCAGAGGGGCAGCCAAGCTTCAAGGGCATAGTAAGCTTTTGCTGCTGTTGCATGCAGTTTTGATGAAATGTGCTGGGGACCCCTATTTCTCCCTGTAAATATTGGCTTTTCCTGATTTTATGGGTCCTTTAACTGCCATGGTTGTTCAGAGGACTCCAGTTCACAACAAACAATAAGATGCAAAACTGTGTGTAATTACACATAAGTGCATTCTGAAACATCTGACTGCTGAATAAGAAGATCATTCAAATAATAACTACACCACAGCAGTGAAGTTCCAATATAGCACATTTTTCCATATATAAAACTAGGTTTCCCCCCCTAAAAAATAATGTCAAAAATTAGGGGGCGTCTTATACAAGGATAGTGTCGAGGGTGGATTATCTTAAATCTGGGTCCACCAAAATAGGGGGCGTCTTATACATGGGGACATCTTAGAGATGGGAAAATATGGTAAGTTTGTACAACACCATACTGTATAAAGATTTTTTTGCATGATACAGTAATGCAGATCATGATCATAACCAATCGCCAAGGACCCAAAGACTCATTAGAAGGTTACTTCTGTAGGCCTTCCTCTTTAGGAATGTAAGATGATGCACATGGTTCCCCACTCCCCATTTCATCATCACAACAACCCTGTGAGGTAGATTAGGTTGGGCAACCAGCCCAAGGGTACCAAGTGAACTTCATGGCTGAGTGGGGATTTGAACCCTGGTCTTCCAGGTCCTAGCCGGATGCTCATAACCACTACCTCATACTGGCTGTAGGCCTATCATACCTTAGAAGTTGCTGCCTCCCCAGTGCCCAGTTAGTCTATTGACTTTATGGCATACTTTTAACAATATCATTAATCTGCTGATAGTTTTAGTAACTAAGGCGTGAGGAGAGGTGTCCTTGGTTAATTAACTTTACACCCCTCTCCCAGGAAAGAGGGAAAACACCCTAAATACAGAGCCTTTCTGTTTGTATTTCCTCCCTCCCTTTTACCTATAAGTAGCATAAGGTTTCAAGAAAAGATAAAGCTAGCAAAACTTTCCTTGGCAGAGTTCTTGCACACACCTTCTTTATTAGACACTTGAGCTATTGCAGTTCCATTTTTTCCCCAAGAAAGTGGTAGTGGTGATGATGCGCCTTCTTGACCCACTTTAAGTTAGTCCATGACCTAGTTTAGAATCCTGACCCACCAGTTGAAGGCCATTGCTATAAGGTCCCTCAAACAGGGAATATCTCTTCTGTCCCTCTCCCTTTTTCTCCGTGCAGAACAACAGAAATGGCCAACTAAGATCTGATTTAAGAGAAGTAATTCAACTTTGACCTGCTTTATTCAAAGAGCACCAGCATTTTATGGAAAGCTCGCATCACTGACCAAGTTGACCAAGTGGAGATATTTGGTCTACAACTTGCAAATTCATTTATGGCTACATTTCCAAAGGTGGTTCCTCACCTGTGTAGCATTGTGGCAGTTTTGTATGTGTTAACACAGCTTTATTGAACACTTTTAGTCGCACCTTGATGCGATTGATAGTAAAAATGGGGAGTCTTCTTGTAGCCCCCTAGAGGTTGTTGGACTTCAAACTCTTATCAGAGTCAGCATAACAAATGTTCAGAATGGTGGAAACTGTGATCCCACAACGTCTGGAGAGCCACAGATTTCTCATCCCTGGACTGGAGGGATTGGGGGGGGCAAGGGGTTAGTTGAGAGAAGGCAACTTTTTTAACTGCCCCAACCCCCCCGAGTTCTAACATCTATAGACTACAAAAGCCAGGTTTAACTTTGAGTCCTATAACTCAATATTATACAGTGGTACCTCAGGTTCCATACGCTTCAGGTTACATACTCCGCTAACCCAGAAATAGTGTTTCAGGTTAAGAACTTTGCTTCAGGTTGAGAACAGAAATCGTGCTCTGGCAACGCGGCAGCAGCAGGAGGAGTCCCCATTAGCTAAAGTGGTGCTTCAGGATAAGAGCAGTTTAAGGTTAAGCATGGACCTCCGGAACGAATTAAGTACTTAACCGGATGTACCACTGTATTGGGATTGAGACCAATCTGTGGTGTGTGAACTTGGGTGGTGAGAAGACACATGTTCTGGCAAAGCAGAAATGATACTCCTTGCAGGGTATGCCATCATGTCTGAAGAACTGCGGCCACATAGCAGCAGCTGCCAGTATTTAGAGTCTAAATGGTGCAATCGGATGGAAAGCACTTGGACTACATTAGTGCCCCAAAGAGACCCTTGCTATATGATTAAGCAGCAGGTTTTGCTCGGTCTCTCCTGTATATCCATCATCATTCCTGTCAGGGCTGGGCCTGTCAGCCTCTCTCCACCTCAGAAATTAATGATTTGAACTTAGCGACCTCATTCCCATGACAGGACAAAACTCAGGAAGTCAACATAAAGCTGTGTGGGAATGACAGAGTTCCTTCAAGTGGCCCAGCACAGCTGCCAGAGTGGTAGTAGCAGGCAAGAGCAGCTGAACTGGCTGAGGGTGGGAGAGGACCCAGAATGGAGGTGAGGCTGATGCTCGCTGCCTGTAAGCTGGGCTAAGATGAATGGGCTGATGCTCAATCACTGCAGATGGACAGTATGCCGAAAAGGGCTTCCTCTCATCTGCTTGCTAATGTGCTGCGGTTAGACATCCCTGTTGATTTTAGCAGGAAAAGTGCATTCAGAACCTGACATTCTGTATTGTTCTGCTTGGCACTTGGGCATGGCTTTGGGGTCTACTCAAGACTCAGATCAGTGGCGGGGTGAGGTGGGGAAGAGAACATTTAGTCTCTTGAAGAATTGCTGAGTGGAAGTCCTATTGAAATACACCCAACCTAGCCCTTTTCTGGCTGCAGCTCTAAAAGGTAAAGGGACCCCCTGACCATTAGGTCCAGTTGTGGCCGACTCTGGGGTTGTGATGCTCATCTCGCTTATTGGCCAAGGGAGCCGGCGTACAGCTTCCGGGTCATGTGGCCAGCATGACTAAGCCGCTTCTGGCGAACCAGAGCAGTGCACAGAAACGCCGTTTACCTTCCTGCCAGAGGTACCTATTTATCTACTTGCACTTTGATGTGCTTTTGAACTGCAAGGTTGGCAGGAGCAGGAACCGAGCAACAGGAGCTCACCCCATCACGGGGATTCGAACCGCTGACCTTCTGATCGGCAAGTCCTAGGCACTGTGGTTTAACCAACAGTGCCACCCGCATCCCTCTGGCTGCAGCTCTAGTCTGTGCCAAATGTACTGCACAGTTGGGATTTTTATCAGGAAATTGAAGCAGCATGTTTATGTCTAGTATACCAGTCCTTCCCACCATTGTGGTCCTCACTCGCTTTCCCCCGGTACACTTGCTTTTCTAACTTAAGAAGAGCCTCCCTGGATCAGGCCGAATGCCCATCTAGTCCAGCATCCTGTTCTCACAGTAGCCAGCCAGATGCCTGTGGAAAGCCTGCAAGCTGAATCTGAGTGCAAATGCATCTCTCTCCTCACTTGTGATTACCAGAAACTTGTTTTCAGAGGCACAGTACCTATGGCAGTGGAAATAGTACATAGCCATTGTGGCTAGTAGCCATTGATAGCCTTAGCCTCCACCACCCCTGCCCTCAGTTCTCATGACTTTGTACTCTACAGTGGTACCTTGGGTTACAGACGCTTCAGGTTACAGACTCCACTACCACCAAAAATAGTACCTCGGGTTAAGAACTTTGCTTCAGGATGAGCACAGAAATTGTGAGGCGGAGATGTGGTGGCAGCGGGAGGCCCCATTAGCTAAAGTGGTGCTTCAGGTTAAGAACAGTTTCAGGTTAAGAATAGACCTCCAGAACGAATTAAGTTCATAACCCGAGGTACCACTGTATCTCTGTTCCTCTCTCAACTGTATCCTGTAAAGTTCTGCACAAGCCCTTCTTAGCATGTGCCAATATGTTTATGACACTTAAAATAAATGCCATGAGGAAAAGAGGTTGTGACGTATTTGCTTTTTTTATTGGTTTAAATCTTTTCTCACTGTGTGTGTATTTAACCTCTAGTCTGTCTCTACAGGAACAAAAAATAGCTCAGCTGAAGCTTGTTCCAGAATTTCAGGAGCCAGAGTATCAACTTGCATATATAGCATACAACACACTTTACTCCACTTGCTTTGAAATTGCTTTTTTAGAGCCTGAGTTCTGGTTACAAAGGATTCATAGTTTGTTTGTTTTTTAAGCTCTCGTTGAATAGATTGATTAATCTAGTCACTTTCCTGAATGGTCTTTTGTTGTTTGTGTGATTTTGAGGCTCCTGTGAGTGTGAAGTTCACTGTGCAGTACATCTCAAGGGCAGACGATATTCAACATGAAAAAGCTGTTGGGATGCAGAGGTGTTGCAGCACAGAGATGATGGGGTGCTAAGTGGATGCTGAATGAGAGTTGAGGAAGGGAAACTGGATGTGGGTCTTGAAACTAGGAAGAGGCCTGTAGCCTTTTGTGGCTGTCAGTAAAATTTAGCAGGTCTTGAACTAGTAGCTTCTCTCTTTATAGGTAGAAAAAAGGCATGCAGGTAGAAATACAGACCCAAAGTTGTGTCAGTAAATCATGAAGCCCCTTTGATTCTACTCTCTGCCCTCAGTATACATCTAGTAATCACAGGGCTGGCTCAGGAAATTTTGCTGCTTGAGGCACAACCCCCAACCACTCTGTGCTCTAAACCACTGAGCCTCTTGGGCTTGCCAGTCAGAAGGTCGGCAGTTCAAATCTCTGCAACGGGGTGAGCTCCCGTTGCTCTGTCCCAACTCCTGCCAACCTAGCAGTTTGAAAGCACACCAGTGCAAGTAGATAAATAGGTACCAGTCCAGCGGGAAGGTAAACGGCATTTCCATGCGCTCTGGTTTCCATCACGATGTTCTGTTGCTCCACAAGTGGTTGAGTCCTGCTGGCCACATGACCCGGAAAGCTGTCTGTGGACAAACGCTGGCTCCCTCGGCCTGAAAGTGAGATGAGTGCCACAACTCCATAGTCACCTTTGACTGCACTTATCCATCCATGGGTCCTTTACCTTTTTACCTTTACCCCTGCCACTGCCTCCTCCTCCATGTGCCACCCCCCCACTGCCACCTATTTCACTGCAGGTGTACGCTGCCACCATGTCTTGCTGCTGCCATGTCTCTGCCTCTGCTGCAGGTGTGTGTATGGTGGCAGCAAGATGTCAGAGAAGGTGGCGGTGGCATGTGGCAGAGAGTGGCATGCTTCTTGAGCTCAGTTCTGCTGCCTGAGGCAACTGCCTCATCTCACCTCATGGGCAGGCTGGCCCTGAGTAATCAGAAGTACTTCATGAGTTATGTAGTAGAGAACTGCAGCTCTCTTCACATTTAATAGTAAATGAAGAGTGGATTAAACACACACACACACACACACACACACACACACACACACACATGCGGGTGGCACTGTGGTCTAAACCACAGAGATAGGGCTTGCAAATCAGAAGGTCTGCGGTTCGAATCCCCATGATGGGGTGAGCTCCCGTTGCCCGGTCCCTGCTCCTGCCCACCTAGCAGTTCGAAAGCATGTCAAGTGCAAGTAGATAAATAGGTACCGCTCCAGCGGGAAGGTAAACAGCATTTCCATGTGCAGCTCTGGTTCGCCAGAAGCGGCTTAGTCATGCTGGCCACATGACCTAGAAGCTGTCTGTGGACAAATGCCGGCTCCTTCTGCCTATAGAGCGAGATGAGTGCCGCAACTCCAGAGTTCTCCGTGACTGGACCTAATTGTCAGGGGCATATATATTACGCCATAAATGCACACAGATTGGGGATGCAAGTATGAATATCAGACATTACAAAATGTGCCCTTTATATTTCTTGGAATTCAACCCCAATGTAGGAAAATGTGAAGTAGGAAGTGTTCCTCGGAGGCATATTTGCTAAGATCTGGCAGTGGTGAAATCACACCCATTGGAAGCAGGCAAGTTGGTTTGCTTATGGTTTGCTACAAGTCGACATAATAAATACTGATAATAGAGCTGGAAATCACATACTTGGTTTGGGCCTCTGACTGGGCGTTACAGCAGAATGCATATGCTAAGACTCCTCTTTAGGAGTTATGCTGTTTTTTCATTTCTTTAGCATTGGCCCAGTCATCTCTATTTGTGGGAAGTGGTAATGAATGATTACAAAACATCCCAGTTGGTGCTTACTAAAGAGAAGAGCTACTCAGTTTCAACACTGCTGCATGATGAAAGCAGGCACCATGTGAGAGTTAAGGTGTTAGGGGAAGTAGCTGGGACAGCTCTAAATGGGAGAAAGAGACAAAGCAATCAGATGTTCTCACAGACCATGAAAAGTGGGCCGCAGTTTAGTGGTAGAGCATCTGTTCACATGCTCAGGTTCAACCACTTAGCATCTCCAGTTTGGGCTTGTCAGGTGCTGGTCAGGAGTTGAATCAGTACTGTCTCATTTGTTCCCCAGGGATAAGTGAGCAGGCAGCTGGTGCCCATGGACACTGTCAGGAGAAACCAAGGGCACTGTGTATATTGGCATAGATGTCAGTAGCTGTGGAAAGGGGGCAGTGGAAGTCGGGGGTGCTGCATACTGAAGCAAGGTACAAGCACTGTGGGACATTGGCAATTTCTGTGTCTCTAAGTTTTCTCTTTCTCTCCATCATGTCCCCTACTCTGTATAGAAAAGGGGCAAAGCAGCCATCTGTTCTTATGAATCATGGGGTTTGGGGAAGACATTTATTTAGGAAGGATTGTAGCTGTGTGGAGCATCTTATCTGCATGGGAAAGTGCCAAGTCGAATCCCCAGCATCGCCAGTTGGGCTAGAAGTGGCCCCTGCCTACACCTCTGGAGATCTGCTGCTGGTCAGTGTAAACCCCACTCAGTTAGATGGGCCAATGGTCTGACTCAGTATAGGGCAGCATTCTGTGTCCACGCAGCATATGGAATTTTGCTGCCATAAGATTTAGTGAGGGTTACTGGTTTAGATGGCTTTGAAGGGGCAGTTGGAGAAACTCTTTGAGGGATAAGTCAATCAGTACTAGTCATGATTACAGGCAACTCCCCATTTTTGTGGGGGTGAAATCACGTAGATTTGAAACACTGAAAAAGCCTGAAAAGCTCCCACTCCACCCCGCCTCCACCGTATTCCACCCTATTTTTGTGATGTTTTTGTGTCACTTCTGGGTTTGGCATGATTCACGTGTATACGGTCATATGCATATTGGACATGCATAAATGGGGGGTTGACTGTACTGTGTTTGTGGACCTCTGGAAGCAACAGTGGATGAGAGCTTATTGTCTTCAGACTCTGCTTATGGAGTTCATGGAAGCAGTTGGTTGGCCATAATGGGAAACTGAATGGTTGACTAATGTAATCACCTGACCCAGGGCACTATACAGTGGTACCTCGGGTTACATACGCTTCAGGTTACTTACGCTTCAGGTTACAGACTCCGCTAACCCAGAAATAGTACCTTGGGTTAAGAATTTTGCTTCAGGATGAGAACAGAAATCGTGCTCTGGCGGCACAGCAGCAGCAGGAGGCCCCATTAGCTAAAGTGGTGCTTCAGATTAAGAACAGTTTCAGGTAAAAAACGGACGTCCGGAACGAATTAAGTACTTAACCCAAGGAACCACTGTACACTATCTGCTGGTGGAGGGAACAGCGAGAGTGGCGGTGGTGATTGCTTTTTGGCCCTGCTTGTGCTCTCTCACCGAGTACCTGGTTGACCACTATTGGCGCAAAGACAATGGATTAGATTAATATATGGTCTGATCTCTGTGTGTATGCATTTTGTTATTGTGTGCTGAAGATGCCTATATGCACAATGACACTTCTTAGGACCAATCTCCTAAGAGGATTAGCTGTGGGATAGAACAGTGTTCTCCAACTTTTCCCCCTCACCAACTGCTTGAAAATTACTAAGTATCTTATCTTATTTTTCTGCCTATTTCAGAAATAGATGCTTTTTTTGTACTTTTGTTGCTGCTTTTATTTCTTATATATTGTATTTTGATGTATTACAATTTGAATAAAATAAGCAATGAAAACAAAACGAAAGCAATATGAATATGAATATTTAATGCAACGGATGGTGCTATTTCCTGTCTTCTACCACACACCCACAGACATGCTGTGGATGACCTGAATGAAAGTCATGAACCAGTAGTGCTTCATGGACTACAGTTTGGAAACTCCTGTACTGAGAGAATTGGGTGTAGGATAGAAAATTTAAAGTTTTCATGTGCAAGATGAACACTAAATTCACCTCAATAGCATAAAATTCTAAGGTAGCTTTAAGAAGAAAAGAGGAGCCTGCCAGATCAGGCCAATGGTCTAGCATCCTGTTCTCAGAGTGGGCAACAACATGCCTGTAGGAAGCCACAAGCAGAATTAGATCAGAAGAGCCCTCTCCCCTCCTGTGGTTTCCAGCAGCTGGTACATCTTGTAGATGATGATAATTGTGTAAGTCTCGCCGCTTCTGCACATGCACATGATGTCATTTTGAGCTTCTACACATGTGTGAGTGGCGAAACCCGGAAGTAATGCACTCTATTACTTCTGGGTTGCAGTGGAGCACAACCTGAAAAGGCTTAACCTGAAGCGACTTCCACCTGAGGTATGACTGTACAGTGGTACCTCGGGTCCGTTTTTTACCTGAAACTGTTCTTAACCTGAAACACCACTTAGCTAATGGGGCCTCCCGCTGCTGCCGCGCTGCCGGAGCACGATTTCTGTTCTCATCCTGAAGCAAAGTTCTTAACCCGAGGTACTATTTCTGGGTTAGCGGAGTCTGTAACCTGAAGCGTATGTAACCCGAGGTACCACTGTACTGGGTACAGAAGAGATAATTTACTTCCTCTGCAGCTAGTGTGGAAACCAAGGCATGAAGTGGATCTGTCCATCATCCATCACGCCATTCACTCACCTGAATGAGTTGTGAATATGCCCTAAGATGGTGGACAGTGTTTAGATTTTTAATGGGCTTGTGGTATTCCAGGTGCTGGAAAGTCTAGGCCAGGCATAGGGAAACTCCAGCCCTCCAGATATTTGGGGACCACAATTCCCATTATCCCTAGCTAACAGGACCAGTGGTCAGGGATGATGGGAATTGTAGCCCCAAACATCTGGAGAGCCAGAGTTTGCCTGTGCCTGGTCTAGGCTAAGGAATGAAAAGCATGGTTCAGAGGGTGTTCTTTTCCAACACTCCTTGCCTTCTCCCCCCCCCCCCCCCACTCATGTAAAAGCCAGAGATCAGGGTTGTCAGATGGCAGTGAGGGGGGTTGTTCTTGATTGAATGAATACTCAGCCTGCCTTTTGAAATCATTGAATCTTGAGAAGAAAAGCAGGCATGTGCTCCTGGCAATGATCAAACTTAGAAAGAGGTGATGCGCTGTATGGGTATGATACCAAAACCCAGGAGAGAAGCTGTCTGCCTTTATGAACTCCTCCAGGCCTTTTCACTGACTGCTCCCTCTCCTCACAATGGGAACGACGTCACACACACGTACGTGTGTGAGTGTATGTACAAGGGAGCATACAGATTCTGAAATAAAGCCTAAGGCTCTGAAATGTATCTTCTCTGCTCTGTCCTGTCAGGTTGAAAAGAAAGAGAGAAATTCAGCTCCTAGAAGCTGCACAACTAAATGCTTAGTTGTCCCGTTAGCTGCTCTCTTGCCTGATTTCTGATGCCATCAAGACAGAGAGCAGGATATAATGATTGTGGGTTCAGAGCTCCCACCCACAATCCACTGGAAATGTCAGCAAGAAATATACACTTTAATTTCAGAAACACTGGCATCATTAAAAGGGGAAGAGGGAGGAGAAGATGCATGGAATTTGCCATGTTGTAAATTAATGTTTCTCTTATTTCCTATCAGGTTTCAGTTGCTTCATCACCAGTCTCTTTGCACCCCATTTTTCCGCCTCTCTGTTACTCTACATGTCCCTTCTTTCCCCCCACCGCACAAAACTCTGAAGCACCACAGGTCTCCCTGAAACTTCATATCTGCCCCCCTTTTCCTCCAACCTCATTTCCCCATTGTTTCTTTGCTCTTTCTTGCTCAGCTTGATGGTATCAGCATCACCACACAACAGCTTTCAGTCTCCCACTGATTCAAACACCGGATGAGAAATCTCAGAGTATCAGTGTGACAAGCCTGCAGGAGGCTACAACAAACTCCAGCATGCACCTCTCAGTTCAGGGAGAGGAGGAAGGGTGTAGGTCAGTGGTGTCCAAATTTTTTTCAAAGAGGGCCAGGTTTGATGAAGTGAAGGGCCTTGGTTGGCCCAAAGGGCCAACCAAAGTCTTTGAGCTTTTTACCCCAGGGACCAGATTAAACTGACTGGCGGGCCACATTATGCCCCGAAATGGACTTTGGACATGCCTGGTGTAGGTGTAAAGACATGGGCATTCTTGTTCCCACAGAGTTGGTGGGCTTCATTGTGAAAACGAGTATTTGGAATTCTTCCTGCACCACTGAAGGAGCTGTAATCAGCCTGAAACTCCCCTACGAGTAAAGTTTGCAACGGTTGGGGCTAAGGAATTGACCTTTTAGCATGGTGGCACTTATACTTTGGAACTCCCTGCCATTTGATATCAGGCAGACACCTTTGCTGTACTCATTTTGGTGCCTGGCTTAAAACATTTTTGTTTTGCTGAGCCTGTCCAGACGCATAGATGCTGATTTATTTATTTATTTATTTATTTCTACTCATTTTAATTATTTTTATATGTTTTTCAGTTTGTTATTGACAGGTTTTAATTGATAATTCTAATATGGTAAATGGCTTAAGAGTTTTACTACAATCAAGTAGTAAATACATTTTGTTGTATAAAATACAATTTTAGTTTACTGAAAGGGGCACCGTGATAGAATGCACAGTGTGCAGAAAGTGTGAGGAGAAAAGCTAGTCTCCCTCTCATAATGCTAAAATATCCAGAGATTTAGGAGAGAAAAAAGAAAGAACTTCTTCACACAGCACATAACTAAACTATGGAATTATCTCTGGCAAGAAGTATTTGACTGGGGCCAACGTGGATGTCTTTAAAAGTGAATTAGGCAAATTAATAGATGGTAAGGCTACCTGTGTCTACCAACTCTGATGAGTAAGTTCTACCTGCACTGTTGGACACATTATGCATCTGTGTTGCAGTTGCTAGAAACCTATGGAAGAGAGAGTGGTGTTGTGCTCAGGTCCTGCTTGTGGACCTTTTGTTGAGACATCTGTTTGGCCACTGTGAGAACAGGATGGTGGACTCTGTGGGCCACTGGCCTGATCCAGCAGAGCAGTTCTTAATGTTCTTATGAAACCTGTTGTAGTGAATTCGTTGGGTGGTTGTCAGAGACTTCTTTCTTTCTATAACTCTGAGATCCACCAGAGTTATATTCTTGCCCAGGAATTTTGCTTTCAGAACCAGAACTGAGCTCACAGTCCTGTTTGGAAAAATCTGCTCCCGATTTCCTTCCATTCCCAAACCTTACTTCTTTTCAGCTGCCTAATTTAGTAGCAAAAGAAGCTGGGAGGGGGAGAGCTCTTGTCGGTGTTGCTATTATTAAACAGTCGTGAGGCAGATTCCTTGCCAGTTCTATAGCAAATCACTCAAAGCTACCAGTAGATCCTAATCTTCTTTCTGCCCACCTCGGCTAGTTAGGGATACCCTAACTTGGTCTCTCAGTTCCTGGAAGTTGGCATATTCTGATCCAGTCCCAGAATCCCCAAAGCAAGTGGCAATGCTGCAGGCAAAAAGGCTGGCTGAGGGCTGCTGGACCACAGATAGCTCCAAGTGAGCAACTTGATCTGATAAAGAATGGGAGCAGATTGAGACCTGTCTCCAGACTACCTCCTCCGGGATCCAGTCCCTTGAGAGAATTTCAGAGATTCACAGTCTCTGTCCTGAAGACAGGCATTCCTCCTTTGTTCCATAGCCTCCCTCCTCCTGGTGCACTTCCAGCACTGCCAAACTGGCAATTTGTAGTGGGAGGCATCCGGTTCTTTCAGCTCAGGGGAAGGTGTCCAGGAGGGTCCAGGCTCTAGGTGAATAGGCTCTGGAGGCTCCACTAGGAGTTCCTGTCCAGTTGCCTCATGTGCAGTCCTCTCTCTATTTGGTACTTCTGCAGTCTCCCATCTCTATGCCCAAATAGCTGCTGGATAGAGGGGTCATGTTAGAAGTGTTGCTGGCTTGTTTTATTAAAATGTGTTTCTGCAGTCCTTGAGATTCATGTGCCCTGACTGATAAATTTCAGCCGCTGCTTTTCTTCGTCTGTCCCCCCTCTCCCCCTTATTCCCTGGGGAGGATTTGCCCGCCGCAACGCACTGCTGCCTCCATCATACGATGAAGTGTTAATGACTTTTTAACACTGCACAAAGGCAGATTGGCGTGCTGGGTTGTGAGCTAATGTTCCTTCCGGTTATAGAAATAGAATTCCATATTACAGCTCAGAGGGGTGGCCACCACCTTCCTGTTCACTGTCTGTAAGATCTTGAAATCTGCATGTTCCTAGTCTGGAAATGAGCCTCGCTGCCCTGGTTTGCTCTGTGATCATCTGCATGTTTTCTGCTAAAGGAAGCTGGCTTAATAAAACTCAGCATTTAGGGTTATTATGCATGAGATGCTGGGTTTTTCTTCCTGTCAGGTTTGCCACCAACCTACCCTCAGCTTTGAAAAGCAGAGTATGCTTTCTGATCATGGAAAACAATAGGGCTACAAGGGGCCAAAAATATCATCACCTGCTGACTGCATCTCAAGGCAGAACTAAGAACATAAGAAGAGCCTACTGGTTCATACCAGTGGCTCATGTAGTCCACCATCCAATTCTCACAGTGTACAGCCTGATGCCCATATACTGTTGAGCTCCTGCAATCCCAACCCACATAACCCAAACTGCAGAGTGCTATAAACAGAGTAGTTGCACCATCTAGCTCAGAGGTCAGCAAACCTTTTCAGCAGGGGGCTGGTCCACTGTCCCTCAGACCTTGTTGGGGTCTGGACTATATTTTGAAGAAAAAAAATAAATGAATTCCTATGCCCCACAAATAACCATGAGATGCTGAGATGCATTTTTTAAAAAAGGAAACATTCTACTTTTGTAAAAACAAGCTGATTCCCAGACTGTCTGCGGGCCGGATTTAGAAGGTGATTGGGCCAGATCTGGCCCCCCGGGCCTTAGGTTGCCTACCCATGATCTAGCTACACAACAAAGATACAGAGAGCAGCTTTACATTGAGCCTGAACACTGGTTTCATAAGAAGCTGCCTTATAACAGATCAAAGTATTTGTGGAGCCACTTTGTGGAGGATTTTGTATGAAAAGTAGGATATAAAAGCTGAACAAACAAAATGTGTTTGTTATTCCCCCCCCCCCCCAACCCCTGGTACCTCTACCTGGGCCTCCTAAATAGTGATGTCTGGTGTTGAATCTGGGAAATTCTCCATGCAAAGCATATGCTCTGCTGGTGAGCTTCAACCCTTCCCAGGAATATGCTTATACCTCCTATATGCAAAGCAAACAGCATCTTTGGAAAGTAAATGTGAGAACATGAGAACTGCCTGCTGGATTGGGTCATTGGCCCATCAAGTCCACCAACCTGTTCTTTCAGTGGCCAACAAGAAGCCTATGGAAAACCAGCAAGCAGGACCCCAAGCACCAGAACATTCTCCTCAAATTTGATTCCCAGCTACTGGTATTCAAAAGCATACTCGCTCTGATATTGGAGGCAAAGCATAGCCATCATGGCTGGTAGTCACTGATAGCCTTATTATCCATGAATTTGTTTAATCCTCTTTTAAAGCTGTCCAAATTGGTGGTGTTCACTGCCTCCTGTGAGTGCAAGTTCCATGGCTTAACTATGTGCTACATAGTTATGTGTCACATAAAGAAGTACTTCTTTTTATCTGTCCTGAATCTTCCAGCATTCAGGTTCCACTGGATACCCATGAGTTCTAATGTTATGAGAGAGGGAGAAAAACATCTGTCCACTTTCTCCATGCCATACATAGTTTTATAAGCTTCTATCATGTCACCTCTTACTTAGGCAAGAGGTCCAGAGGGTGGCAACATGAGAGCAGGCCATTTCTGTGGTGGCTGCCTGCTTGTGGAATGTTCTCCCCAGATGAGCCTCTTCTCCCAGATGTTTGGCTAATTAAATAATCTATGTGTGTTGGTGGTGGTGAGGATATCGCTTTTGTTTATTATGGTATGCACTTTAGTGTTTATATTGTAAACCTCCCTGTGATCCTTGATGAAGGGCAGTATAGAAATTTAATTAATAATTGTACTGTAATACTTGCCTTTTCTCTAAACTGAGAAAGTCCCAACCACTGTAACCTTTCTTCACGGGGGAGTCACTCTATTCCCTGATAATTTTATGACCTTTCCACAACACTATAATATCCTTTTTGAGGTCAGGCAACCGAAAGTGTACCTGGTATTCCAAATGTGGTCGTGCCATTGGTTTGCCTAATGGCATTATGCTGTCAGCAGGGAAGGGGATGGTCTGATCCAATTCCTCCCCCCTCTGCTCCTGCGAGGTTGTTTTTATTTTTTTTGCTTGTTTTAAGTGGTGGAGCTCAATGTTGTTTTAGTTTGGCCATTAGATCTTTTGTCTAAAAATGAATGAAAGCAGGGACATTTGTAGATATCTATGCAAAGCATAAGTTGCCCTCTTTTGAGTTCTTTGTTTGCTGCTGAAGATTATTCAAAGATGTGACCAAGAAGAAAATTCAGCATGAGACAGAAAATGGGGGGTATACATTGTCTGAAGGCTTCACTAGTTCATTCTGTATTCCTGAATATCGTTCACCATCCTACATGTATTGTTATGTACCGAGTCAGTTGCAGATTCTTTGCTTGGAGGATCCCAAGGCCTTTCTATTCAGTTGTCCAAGGAAACAAGACAAATTCTTGTGTAAACTACTTTTGTGCAACACCAGGTATGGGTGGGTGAGAGGGCTGGAGGAGAATCTCATTTTGGCTTGCATTTTAAGGTGAATGTACCTAATTGGCAATTTCTGAAACAGTCCTTAAACCAGAAGAAAGTAATTCTTTGAAATTTGCACTTCTCTGAATTTTGCAGTGCAGTTCTCTAGCCAAGTAACATATCCAAAAATGCATCTTCGGGGGGGGGGGCAGTGGATTGTGCACAGAAATGGATATACAGTCAACTCCCTATTTAGTTGCCTCCGAATGATGAATGAACACACACATGTGCCCAGCGCCAAACCCATTACGTATGCTCCAAATGTCATAAAGACGTCGTGAAAATATGTGCTGAGATCTGGCAAAGAACCACTGCACAAAATGAGGATTGCCTGTATTATGAAAATAAAATTATTATTATTATTATTATTATTATTATTATTATTATTATTATTAATTTGTACCCCACCCATCTAGCTGGGTTTTCCCAGCCACTCTGGGTGGCTTCCAACAAATATTAAAAATACATTAAAATGTCACACATTAAAAACTTCCCTAAATAGGGCTGCCTTCAGATGTCTTCTAAATGTCAGATAGTTCTTTATCTCTGACATCTGATGGGAGCGCATTCCACAGGGCGGATGCCACTACCAAGAAGGCCCTCTGTCTGGTTCCCTGTAACCTCACTTCTTGCAATGAGGGAACCTCCAGAAGGCCCTTGGCGCTGGACCTCAGTGTCCGGGAAGAACAATGGGGGGTGGAGATGCTCCTTCAGGTCTACTGGACTGAGGCCATTTAGGGCTTTAAAGGTCAGCACCAAAACTTGGAGTAAAATAACTTACAAATATACAGTGTGTTGGGGAAACTTGCTTTGCGAAGATCATGGCCACTGGTCCCATCACCTCCTGGCAAATAGAAGGGGAAGAAATGAAGGTAGTGAGAGATTTTACTTTCTTGGGCTCAATGATCACTGCAGATGGTGACAGCAGCCACGAAATTAAAAGACGCCTGCTTCTTGGGAGAAGGGCAATGACAGGCCTAGACAGCATCTTGAGAAGTAGAGACATCACCTTGCCAACAAAGGTTCGTATAGTTAAAGCTATGGTTTTCCCAGTAGTGATGTATGGAAGTGAGAGCTGGACCATAAAGAAGGCTGATCGCCGAAGAATTGATGCTTTTGAATTATGGTGCTGGAGGAGACTCTTGAGAGTCCCATGGACTGCAAGAAGATCAAACCTCTCCATACTGAAGGAAATCAACCCTGAGTGCTCACTGGAAGGACAGATTGTGAAGCTGAGGCTCCAATACTTTGGCCACCTCATGAGAAGAGAAGACTCCCTGGAGAAGACCCTGATGTTGGGAAAGATGGAGGGCACAAGGAGAAGGGGACGGCAGAGGACGAGATGGTTGGATAGTGTTTTCGAGGTTACCAGCATGAGTTTGACCAAACTGCGGAAGGCAGTGGAGGACAGAGGTGCCTGGCGTTCTCTGGTCCATGGGGTCACGAAGAGTCGGACACGACTAAACGACTAAACAACAACAACAAATATTAGCCAAATTCGCATACAAAAATGTGTATAACAAATTTGCATGAAAATACTGATGAATTTTCATGAGAACTTCTCTCCCCCCCCCCCCATTTTTTTTTTATTTTATTTTTTGTGAAAATATGGATAACTGAATTTAAGATTGGGGGGGAAATGAGAAACAGAGAAACGGAAATTGTTGGATGTTCCCATTCCTAGTTGGAGATGACTTCTACCATGAAGCTGCATTGTGGGGTTCCTAGTTTTCCAAGGCTAAGCTGAAAAAGAGGGAAGAGTATTTCCTGGATTGGCTACAGATAAAGAGAACCAAAAAAGAAATCAACAGGACATCCTTTTAAACTTTCTCACTGTTAAGAGCCATATCCCCTCTTCCTTATTTCTGCTCTCTGCTTCCCAAAGGGACCTTATGAGTTCAGATGCACTCGAGACAGATGTTTACTGAGCTTACTTGCTCACTGTGCTTTGAGACAGCAGGGCATAGAAACCAGCAGATGGAAATAGCTGGGAGCAGAATTGGGGAAAGCTTCTCGATTGCGATTGATTATTCAGCAGTGGAACAGACGGACTCTGGAGGTGGTTGGTTCTCTTGCCTATAGATATTTAAGGGGAATGCTGTAATGAGGCAGTTGAAATAGATGACCTCCAAGATCCCATACACCTCTAGGCTCATCTGCACTGTGAGTTTGAAGCAGTATCATGCAACTTTGAACAGTAATGACTTCTCTCAGTGGATCCTGGGAACTGTAGTTTGGTAAGGGTGCTGAGAGTTGTTAGAACAGGCATAAGCAAAATCAGCCCTCCAGATGTTTGGGGACTATAACTCCCATCATGCCTGACCACTGGTTCTGTTAGCTAGGGATGGTGGGAGTTCCCAAAACATCTGGAGGGCTGAGTTTGCCTATGCCTGTGTTAGAAGATCCCTATTCACCTCATAGAGCTACAATTATCAGAGTACCATAGGAAGAGGGATTTATTGTTAAACCACTCTGAGAATTGTAACTCTACATGACTCTCAGCATCCTTAACAAACCACAGTTCCCAGGATTATTGGACAGGAAACCATGACTGTTTGAAGTAGTATAATAGTGCTTTAAATGTATAGTGCAGATGAGGCCTGTGCTTCTGTGGATCTGAGGTCATTCCACCACCACACCCCTTTGGGCCCAATCTAACCAAATTAGGTCTACAAAATTTACTCTGTATTTCAACCTAAGATTGTTAGAAGTCTGGAGCTTTACCATTGTGCCCACTGATATCTTTCCCCTTGTTTTCACTTACCTTGTAGCCTGAAGAAGTGTTCCGTTAAACTTGCTCGGTGCTTTGATGTTTTCGTTGGCCCCTAATAAAAGGCATTGCACCATAGTTACTTGTAATCTCTCCTCCCTCCCATCCCTGGGAGAACACAACTCTCTACAATTTTAGCGTCTCCTGCTTGTCATTCTTAGCAAACCAGGGGAGCTGTTACTCAAAGCAACAGTCAACATCCAAAATGGGAACAAAGCTTTTTCCTGGCTGGAAGAATGAAAAGGTTTCCCCAGTATTGAAGGTGTGGGTAGTACTCCACATACAAAAAAGGCAGGCTACCTGCAGGGTCTCTAGGGAATTGCTACGCAGATGAAGAGATGAAGTAAGCCTCACATGCCTGAAAGGCAAAAATGGAAGGGTGAAGGGGTGTGCACAGAAGCGGCAGGGGAGGCGTTTTAATTTTTAAGCAGGAGAGATTTAAGCATTTCATTAATTTCCTGCCAAGGTGCCCCTTTGATAAATTACAGGCATCTATTCTCCACCTCCTCCTCCCCTGTGTCCCTCTATTACCCCCACAATCTCCCATGACTGCTTGTTTCTTCAGGCACCAGACAGAGCTGAGAAGCTCCCAGATAATGTGTGTGTGTGTGTGTGTGTGTGTGTGTGGAGGGGGCAGGGGGCACAGACGGGAAATAGATCTGCCTGCTTGTTAAGTGTGCAGCTTGCAGCCTTTGAGCTCTTCCTGCCTTATTCCGACATCTTCAGGGATGCTTCTGTGATGGAGCGACCCGGCTTGTTCCCTGGTTCAGCGTTTCTGACTGCCAACCTCCACTTATTCTAATCTGAGAGACTTCAATAAAAATCTAAAATCTAAAAATGTGATGAAAGTTTTGATTAGAGCTCATATCCACATACAAAGCTGCCGTTATGCTGTCAGACCATTACTGTCCACCTAGCTCAGGAATGTCTTCTTTAATTCTTAACTGGTCTCTTATGGTCTCAAAGCCTCTCCTATGAGAAGAAACCAGTTGAATCAGGTGAAAGGCCCATCTAGGGCCATCACAGTTGTCAACCTGGCTTACCAGGAGTACATGTGAAAAGGATCTACGGAACTTAGTAGACCACGGGCCGGATTTAGAAGACGATTGTGTCGGATTTGGCCCCGGGCCTTAGTTTGCCTACCCATGCTTATGAGGAACAGTATGAATGAAACAGTAACTCTATCCACCTGTGATTCCCAGGAACTCGTATTCAAAGGCATTGTGGTAGCCACTGAAAGCCTTATCATTCATGAATTTACCTAATCCTCTTTTAAAGCCATCCAAGTTGTTAGCTATTACTACAACTAATGGGAACAAATTCCCTAGTTTAACTACATGACATCTGAATAATTATTTGCCTTCCCTGCCTCGCCCCCCAACATTCTTGCATTAAGAGAGGAAGAAATTTTCTCTGTCCATTTTCTGCATACTATGCATAATTTCATATACTTTTGTCATAAACAGGCCTGCTGAATCTCTGTTGTCCCATCGTTGTACACAAATCTACTTTAACTCTAGGAGCTGGATCCTTTCTTCAAGACCTTTGCTTCTGTCTTGCCAAATGCAAGGTGGTTCTTTTAAAATGAGAGGTGATACAAAACACAAGTAAGCGAGAAGATTTAAGATTTTATTCTAAACAGCAAGCAATATGCACATTACCAAGCAAGCACTTTAATCTGCCACTTGGAAGCCCTCAGGAAGTGGCGAAGTGACTCCCCAGGTAGCTTTAGGTCTACACGGCCCTGCCATCAATCAGCCCATGCATGAACTTTTCAGAACTGCCTGTTAGCCAGCTGAACTATTTAAAATTTTTAAATGATGCTGTTAAGGTGCTACACTCAATATGCCAGCAAGTTTGGAAAACATGAGTTTGACCAAACTGCAGGAGGCAGTGGAAGACAGGAGTGCCTGGCATGCACTGGTCCAGGAGGTCATGAAGAGTCGGACACGACTAAATGACTAAACAACAACAACAACAAGCCTGTTACACTGTGTGGCTTGCCGGTTGTGCTACGTGCTACTGGCTACATGCAGATTATTCATTAGCCACTTCTCCCAATGCCTCACTTTCTTCAAACAATGTCCAACATATAAAGAAGGTACCCAGCAATATCACTTCCTTCCAACAGATTAGGGCATTTAAGGCTGTTCTCAGGCATCAAAGAGCTTAAAAAGAGGTAGAGAGGGGAAAGCAAACAGAGGCAGGAGGGGAACCATGTCAGATCACTAAACTCCTCGAAATACAATTATCTTCTGGATAGATTGCCCATACAGGTTCTTGAGAACTAAACTAACCTCAACTAAATGTTAGGGTGCACCTCGTAGCATTTGCCATCTCTTTAGCATAAGATCTGACGTGTTTGGCCACATTCTGGGGTTTTCTGTGTGAGCTCCTTCCAGCATGGGCATACAAGCTGAGCACACTGAAATGTTTGCATGCTGAAAGTCAGCCTGAAGGCCACATTTCCTTTTCAGTAGCTAACCATGGACCAACCACATACCAGTGATGGGTGGGTGAAGCCTGAGGCAAAAGTGAGCATGGTCAGAGGCAAGAATGGACAGAGCAATGAATGTGAATGTTGTACAGGAGACTATTTACTGCACATCCCTCTCCATCCAAGTAATCAAGAAGCATTGTCCTAGTCCAAAGGTACATTGCAGCCTGGCAAAACACTCATAGAATCATAGAGTTGGAAGAGACCACAAGGGCCATCGAGTCCAACCCCCTGCCAAGCAGGAAACACCACCAGAGCACTCCTGACATATGGTTGTCAAGCCTCTGCTTAAAGATCTCCAAAGAAGGAGACTCCACCACACTCCTTGGCAGCAAATTCCACTGTCAAACAGCTCTTACTGTCAGGAAGTTCTTCCTAATGTTTAGGTGGAATCTTCTTTCTTGTAGTTTGGATCCATTGCTCCGTGTCCGCTTCTCTGGAGCAGCAGAAAACAACCTTTCTCCCTCCTCTATGTGACATCCTTTTATATATTTGAACATGGCTATAGAAAGGGGGTGCAAAGCATAGCTGATGAGGGTATGTGGCTTGGGAAGAATCCTAAGGACTAGATACAAAGGTCTGAAGTGCCACATTTGGGGTCTGAGGTTCCCCAGCCCTGCTAAAGGTGCTTCTGCTGCAAAGGAAAAACAACAACATCTCAGCCTGTGCTGATTTCTTAATATTGACAAGGGTTGTCTTTAAGTATAATTTCAGCAAAAAAACAGAGGCTTTCCTGCTGGGGTTAATTGAGAAAATTCAAATGAAAGATGTAAATTTGTTCATGTATGCAACAACGGCTGCAAGAATACTCCTGGCCCAGAAATGGAAGCAACAAGAACTCTCCACATTGGAAGATTGGCAAGTAAAGATGGTTGAATATGTGGAGCTGGCGAAGCTGACGGGAAATATTTGAAATCGCTGTGATGATTTGTTTCAAATTTGGGGCAAATTTATATTATATATGAAAGAAAATTGTAAGCAGTTGAATATGTTTGTAGGTTTAAGTTGAAATGTTTGGTAAAGGGAAATTAAGGAGCTGATTTACTTATAAGTAGGTGATTGTTAAAAGATTGATTTGAGGTAAAGAAGTGAATTTAGGAATGTGGAGAAATTGGTAATGAGATATGGAAGTCTGTTAGAGGGAAGGAAGGAGGTCAATGCTCTATTTAAGCAATGTTTTAAGTCATGAATTATTATTATTTTTATTCTTTGATACTGAAATGTAATAAAATATGGAAAACTTAATAAAAATTATATTAAAAAAAGACAAGGGTTGTCTTTTGGGTAGGGATGAATTATTGAAAGGTCTTGTTAGAAATTGGCCCAAATCTTTGGCTGCATTTTTGCCATGGTGGAAGCAATTCCCATGTGGTTCAGAAGCTTGCAAATTCTCATCTGCCGTTTAGCTTTGCGCCTTGCCATAGATTTCTTCTCTATCAGGATTTTTCTTCCCTTAGGCATTGCTCTCTTGCAGCGTTTGCTGGGCTCCTCCAAATGCAACAAGTGTGCTGACTTTGTTCAGAACCATCCAACATGTGTTTAGGAATTCAGCTCATCTCCTCACAGACTGCTCAGAACTTAACTTGCCCCTCTATCTTTCCCTCTTCTTATCTTTCCCAAAGCCTGTCATGTATTTAGAGATCTATGCGCATTGTCCGTGCGGGCAAATTCAATTTCTCTCCTTCCATCGCTGTGATATAAAATTAAAGATTAAGGCAAGCACTCTTGCTGCCGTGACCCCTGGCGGGGATTTATTTGTCTTAGGCATTGTTCCTCAGAAGGACTTTGCTATCTCATGCGTAATGTGTAACTAATGTGTGTCTCCTTTGAGTGCATTCTGGTTTCCCTTTCTGTATTTGTAAGAGGATTTGAGGAGGCAGAAGTCTATGGGTCTTTCGATTTCTTGTCTCTGGGGTGATCCTGTAACCAGAACCCCCTGCCACCTTTGGTCTTTCAATTCACCTTTCAGCTGTTGGCAGAGTGGTAAAATGGGTTGTTATAAAAGGACAACAGAAGGTAACATAATTGAAATTCACTCTGCTTGTGAGAAAGAAGAAAATAAGTTTTAATCCAGGTTGGATCTGCAGCCTCAGACATACCCATTTGCCATGAACCATAAAAGGCAAATGAGATATGTATGACCAATATATAATAATAATAATAATAATAATAATAATAATAATAATAATAATAATAAATTGTGGAACTCTACTTCCGTTGTTGATGGGTAATCATAAAAGAGACAGGGCACTAACCACTGCTAGATCAGACTTGTGGAATTGGTCCGATTTAATAATCCGTGTAACTTTGGGATTTGAAACTGTGCGGGTGAGTGGATGGCTCTAACCTTCTATTTGACCTGCTTCTGTCTGGATTTCTTTGGTTTTCATTCATTGAGGACACTGGTGTCAAAGTCTTGGCTAAGTTTCAGGGGTCTGTCTGCAAGTAATCATAATTAATCCTCTTTTCGAGGATGGCAGAGGTGAGAATTAGTTGTGATTGCTTTTTAAATCACAGGGTAAAAAGGAGAGTGCGCAGGGCTTTCAGAATGGCAGTCCTTGTGAGTTTTTAAATGCATTCACATTTCTTTCTTCTACATTTAATAGAAAACACATTTGGCTTTCATTTCACTGTGGGAAGGACATCCGTTTGAAGCAGCTGACCACTTACCTCCAGTTTCTTTTTTTTAAATCATAAATATTGAACACTTGAGCTAGTGCAGTAGGAAGGAGTGGGTGAATCTGTCTATTTCTAGCCTGTGGCACCTTTGCATATGTTCACACATCAGCCCATTCTCTATTGCTTCTGTATTTATATGTGATTTTTAAAAATAATAATAATAAATCCACGTATTTTTGTTCATTTAAACCAAGGGTCAGCAACCTAAGGCCCATGGGCTGGAACCGACCTGCAGAGGTCATTTGACCAGCCCACGAGCCCCCAAACCGTGTTGCTTGCTCGCGCACTGTGCTAAACTGGCACAGCGCGGCGTGGGGACCCGCTTCCATGGCACCGAAAATCGCGTCGGAAAGTTGCAGACGCCGGAAATCGTGGGTGTGTGCGCAATCCGGCCCATGGAGGGATCTCTCTGGGACCATTCCGGCCCATGCAAGATAAACCTTGCTGACCCCTGGTTTAAACCATGGGTAGGCAAACTAAGGCAAGGGGGCCGGATCCGGCCCAATCGCCTTCTAAATCCGGCCTGAGGGTTTTTATTTAAAGTGCATCTGTGGGTTATTTGTGGGGCATAGGAATTTGTTCATTCCCCCCCCCCAAAAAAAATATAGTCTAGCCCCCCACAAGGTTTGAGGGACAGTGGACTGGCCACCTCCTGAAAAAGTTTGCTGACCCCTGGTTTAAGCTATGAAGAACTGAATTGCAACACTTGGAGATGTATTAAATCTGGTGTATAGTTAAGTTCTGATCTGCACATCAGTCCAAGTGGTGTGGATCAGGTCAGTTAATCCAAAGTTGTGGGTAGCTCATAATTATTTCAATCATAGAATCATATAATTGTACAGCTGGAAGGGAACCAAAGGGTTGTCTAGTTCAATCCCCTGCATTAGCTATGCCCACCTCACTTCAGGACAGCTGAAGCCTAGAAAGGGATGTGTTTATGCCGGCAACATTTTTAATTGTCTGGGCTAATTTGTTCTAATTGATGGACAAGATATTGTGGGATTCAGAATTCAGGTCTATGGAAAAAACAAATAAATGCACAGCTGGCACCAACAATTTTGGGAATGAAGCCCTATAAAGATCCAAGGAAATATAAGAATTGCAATGTTTATTAGATAAATCAGACGAATCTATTATTATACATAGATCAGCTCACAGGATGCTCCCTCCAATTAATCTGTTATCAGCTTTTAAACTTCTGAAATTATTTTTTAATACAAGGACTTACATAAACTGTAAACTGAGGAATGACTGTCTTAATATGATGCCTGCCATGATGCAGTTTAATTGGTTAATTATATGTGTTACAGTTAGATATAAGATTTCTCTAATTGTGTGACAGTCCTAAAATTATATTCTTTTCAAGGAGCTTATGTAATTTGAGGTGCCTGGATTTTTTTAACTCTCTTAGAGAAGCAGCTTGATGACTCTTTGGAACAAGATGGAAGCTGAACCAGATGGCAGACACCCTGTTGTGAGGCAGCCACATTGTGTGCTGTTGGGGATAATTTCTGTGCAAAAAGGAGTAAATTTTGCTTCCTAGTGTGTGCAGCAGTACGAAACTGCTGGATATATTCTTCTCATCTTTTTTGTTTGTTTGTGGCCTTTTGTTTGCCATCCCATTATATAGATACTTGAAGGCTTATTGATGGGCCATAGTTCAGTGCTAGAGAAGTTGCTTTGCGTGCAGAAGGTCCCAGATTCAGTCACTGGTATCTCTAGTTAGGGCTAGAAGAGACCCCATCTGAAACCGTAAGAGAGCCACTGCCTGTCCCTTTAGACAGTGCAGAATTAGATGGACCAAGGATCAGTGCTTCTAAGAAGTGCTGCCTATTTTTACTTTGGTTTTATTTGCTAGATGGCATTGAGCTCAATGGGTTCAGAAGCAAGAGAGACCCTCTGAAAATGAATGTGCTACAATCATACCTCATGTTGCGTCTGCTTCAGGTTACGTCTTTTCAAGTTGTGTCTCATGGCAACCCAGAAGTACCGGAATGATTACACAGAAGTACCGGGTTTCGCGGCTTGTGCATGTGCAGAAGTACTAAATCGCACCACGTGTGTGTGCAGACGTGGCACTTCTGGATGCGATCACATCAAGTTGTGGAAGTGCCTCTGGGACGGAATACGTCTGCAACTTGAGGTTCCACTGTATTATGCTTTGGAGTTCAGCAGCACATCAGATGATGGGTGGTATAGATATTTAATTAATAATAACTCTTCTTCTTGATAAAAGTAATAAACATTTGAAGAAAAAATACGTGCTGACTGAAGTGAAAAAGCCCCAGTTACCTGTCATTGCCCCCCCCACCTGTAATTCTGGTCTCTTGGGCTTACTGTGTGATGGTGACTTGATGAGGTCTGATGAGTTGTCTGCCAGCCCAGTTGCCAAACATATTATTTAAATAAGTTGCAGCCTGAAATGTGAGGTATAACTTGTTCAAGGAAGATGATCTACAGATACTGCAATTAAGCTGACAGTATTGTGTCAGAAATGCACTGTGGCACTGAAATTGGCAGCACTAAGAAGAATGGAAGCCATGCGGGACTGGAGAGATTTTAGCCTGTTCTCCATTTGCCTGAGCATCTAATTGGCTTTCAGCTGTAACCTGGATGGTGTTTTCATCTCTTCTTTTAGGGCAGAGATACTTAGCAAGAAGAGGAGAATAGGTCATGGGCCTTTTCTGATGTCTAGAGCTGGGCGATTTATCGATAATATCGTCCAAAACCACTTTGAAGTTGCAATCTACCACAATGTCTGAAATAAGGATGGAACTATGCAGAGGTTTTCAACATTGTGATATATGACCAGCTAAGCATTGCAATCTACCACAATGTCTAAAACTGATAAATGACAATATTATCAGTCACCACATGGTCACTTTCATTAGCAGACAAGCCAAAATGCATCAAATATACATTACAATATACCAATATATCACAATGTCTGAAATAAGAATGGAGCTATGCAGAGGCGAATAAGATAGGGTAACATCCTGGCAACTTAAGGGTCTAAAACTGATAAGGGTATAAAACTTCTGCCACCACCTCCCACTGCCACCACGAGGTCTCACAGGCTGCCACAACTTTTGCCGCTGCTTCTCACTGGTGCAGCAAAACCTTGCAGGCCATCACCACTGGTATTGCCTCTATCTCCTTCCACCGTTCTCGAAGCTACCAGCATGAGTTTGACCAAACTGCGGGAGGCAGTTAAAGACAGGAGTGCCTGGTGTGCTCTGGTCCACGGGGTCACAAAGAGTCGGACACGACTAAACAACTAAACAACAACAACCTTCCACCATGATGAGGCCTTGTAGGCTGCCTCTTACCACTATGAGGCCTTGTGGCCGACCACTGCTTGTGCTGCCACTGCAAGGCCTCACAGGCTGCTGCTGCTACTGCCACCACCTTGAGCAGCACCACCTGGCAGGCCACTGCCACTTCTGCTGCCGCTTCCTATTGCCATGATGAGGCCTGTGAGGTTGCCATTGTTTGTGCTGCCATCACCAGGCCACCACTGCTTCTGCCGCCTTGCAGGCCTGCTGGTAGCCCCTGATTATTTGGAGTCACTATGACTCACCACTGTATTTTGGATTGTCCTGAATGCAACCATTTGATAGACAAGCCCAAAACCAAACATCCTGCTTGGATGCATTTTGGTTTTCCTGCTGAGAAAAGTGACCATGAGGTGGTTAATAATATAATCATTTAACAATTTAGTAGTAGAAAGGACATTACCTTGGTCTCCTCTGCTTAGTTCCATCCTTATTTCAGATATTGTGATATTAAAATATATTGTGATGATATATTGCAATATTGAAAACCAGATATTGGCCAACCCTACTGATGTCATAGGAAGCTTGGGTTTACAACTACTTGACTAAACCTCTTCTTCCATTGCTGGGAGGAGTTTGAAAGCAACAGCTTCCAGTTTTAAATGCAGCACAGTTCATCATGACATCCAAACTTGGGGAACTGCAGTTGGTTTAAGCTCTTGTAAGACCAACCAGGATGAAACCATAGTTTTAGGCCCTGGCTTGTCCACTAACCAGAATTTAAAGAGACCACGGTTCTCCCGAGTTCAGACATAATGATGAACAGCAGCTTAAACAACAGCAACCTACTAATCTTTTTGTCATGGTCACTAAAAAGCAGAAGGAAGAATGTGCAAGCCCATTAGTGTTGGTCATCCACATAGGAGGAAATCTGGTTTCCTATTATGTCAGTGTTGCATCTTCTCTGCCATACAGCTACAAGGAAGCATGTCAGTAGCCACTAAGAACATAAGAATTTTTCTGGCTTGGACCAAAGACCCATTGAGTCTAGGACTCTGTCTCTCATAGTGACCAACCAGAAGTCCCTGAGGAGCTGTCCTGGCCCACCCTAGCTAAGGAAGGCACATGTCTGATAGTTGAGTCTTTATTGACAAAAAATAAGCACTTACAGTAACTCCCATGGTGTTCTGGATGCACATGCACACACTCCTCTGGCTACTAAGCAACTTCCCCCACATATCTGCACTCTGCAGAGCAGTTGCAGCAACAGTGAGATCCTGCCCCTCCCTGACGGGTTGCGCTCCCACAACCTGAGACTTCTACTGCCTGGATGCCATCACTGCTCTTCCCAGTTGAAGCCCCTCTTGGTTCTAGGGGTGAAGTGGGGAAAGATGGGGAATCTACTGACCCATCTGTCACCAGAACACCCTTTTCTTCCACCACATCCTGTACACGTTCCTCTGTCTCAGACTGCCCTGATTCTCCCTCCTCCCCCTGCCCTGGGTCCTGCCTTGTAGGTGACGTCAAACCCCATAGATTGTTGCAGTTACAGACAGGTAGCCGTGTTGGTCTGCCATAGTCAAAACAAAAAAAAATTTCCTTCCAGTAGCACCTTAAAGACCAACTAAGTTAGTTCTTGTTATGAGCTTTCGTGTGCATGCACACTTCTTCAGATACTGAAGTATCTGATAAGAAGTATCTGAAGAAGTGTGCATGCACACGAAAGCTCATACCAAGAACTAACTTAGTTGGTCTTTAAGGTGCTACTGGAAGGAATTTTTTTTTTTTTTTGCCCATAGATTGTTGGTCACCTTTACTAGATCACTCTCCTGGCCCCTTTCCTCTGCCACACAGTCTTCAGAACCCTGCCAGGAGCCCACAGTAGGGCATGAACACACTAGCACTCTCCCTTGAACTCCTCCTCTGTTTTATGGAAGGAGTATTTATGTCCCAGAGTGAGCACACAATGGTACATACAAAATCTCATTGGGAAGCTGAGCATACAGGAAGATCTCAAAGAAAGGACTTGCATGCCACTGGTGTTGTGTGTGTGTGTGTGTGTGTGCGCGCGAGTGAGTGTGTGTGCATGTTCATGTAGCACTAATCCCAAATGCGACTTGAGTACAGTTTGGAACTTCAGAGAACCAGAATTCTAGTCTGTGCAGCATTTTAGTTTTACACTAGCGCTGCCTCAGAAGAACTTTGTATAAATAATCCCTTGCACGTTTGAGAGAAAGTGTAACAAAACACCCCTCCCCCCCAAAAAACTAGCACTTGCATTTTCTTTGCAAAGTGCCTGAGGATAACAATAACCACTGCCTCCCTCACCTGTTCAGGTTCCCTTGTAAAAGTCATTCTTAAGGAAATTTTGCTAATGTTTGTGTTGCATTTTTAATGTACTCACTCCTTCAGGCTGCATGCTTGCTTTAAAACATGTTAGACTAAACTGGCAGGGAAAGTGTTGGACAATGACGTTATAACTGCTTTGAGAGTTCCTATTGTAAACAATACAAAGCACACATATTATTTATTTCAACAAATCTAGTCAAGGAGTGGCAGAAAGGCTGACAATTACTCTGACAATAGGGCTAATGTCCACTTTTCTGCTACGCACCTCCCTCAGCTATAATATCCAGATGGGTTTATGTAAAAAGTGTGAATGTGATAAACATATGCTTGGCAATCAATCTAGTCAAGGAGTGGCAGAAAGGCTGACAATTACTCTGACAATAGGGCTAATGTCCACTTTTCTGCTACGCACCTCCCTCAGCTATAATATCCAGATGGGTTTATGTAAAAAGTGTGAATGTGATAAACATATGCTTGGCAATATGTAGATCATGTAATCCTATGACTGCTACCTAATTAAATGAATCAACAGTTGATGAATCAGCTAGAGCTCATATGCTTGATCAATTATATTTGCATATGAAAAAATAGTTCTAAAGAAGAAGAAAAATGCTGTATTTTTTGTGACTGACACATGTCACTGCAGGGATCTTAAAAAGATGCAACATCCCCACCATCCATCTCTCTCTCTCACCTAGGAATGGAATAATTCTTCTACAATTGCACTTAGCCCATGCAGGCATTACAAGTACTTGCATTAAAATATATACCTGTATTAGATAGCTTCTGGCCAATTAATCAGGGACACTTCAGTTGTAAATTTAAAATGTTTTCGATCTTTGTACCCATAGTATGCAGACTTGTCAGGATCACCTAAAACTCCTCATTGAGAGAGTGGTGACTCACCCAGGAATGCTTCTGCGAATCTGAACAGCCCATGTCCTTCAAATTTGTTTACGTATTTTATAAAAGTTTTTTTTTGCTGCACCCACATGCCTTCAGAACAGCTTACAAAATCAAATACAGTTCAAAACACATCATATTGAAATAAAATAATGTGAATGAAAGCAGATTGTAGCAAATGACACAAAATAAAAACAGCCATGAAAATTGCAATAAAGATTTTTGGTAGGCAGGAGAAATGAGTAGGCGGGATGGGAGAAATTTCAAAACGAAAGGCCCAGCGAACTACAGTGAACTCAGCAGCCTTTCATAAAGCCTGCAATTTAGAGGCTTAAAGTGATTAAACATTTTCCAAAGAAAGAACATTCCACAACCTCGGTGCCACTACTGAAAAGGTTCTGTCCTACACCACCACCACTGGAAGCAGTGAACATGAGAACATAAAATGAGCTGCTGGTTCTTAGTCCAGTATCCTGTTCTCACAGTGGCCTGGGGGAAAGCTGTAAGCAGGACATGAGTGCAATGACGCCCTCCTCACTTGTGAATCCCGGCAACTAGTATTCAGAGAGGCATAGTGCCTTTGATTGTGCAGGGAGAATGCAGCCATTGTAGCTAGTAGCCATTGCTAGGGTTGCCATCTGTCCCTAGAAAAACGCGATTGTCCCCCTTTTTTTGGAGACAAGTTCTCCTGTCCTGTTTGGACTTCAAATGGGATGACTTGCTTCATGTACTCAAGCTCCTCCTCCTCCTCCTCAACTTTGGGGGCAGAGGGTGGGTCCAGTAGGAGGAGGAGAGTGAGAGCTTGAGCAGGAGTTTGTGCAGGCAGAGAGTGGGTCTATGAGGAGGAGAGTTGAGAGCAAGAGTTATCGTGGGACATGGGCAGAGGGTGGAGTGGGGCTGAGAAGAGGAGTTTGAGAGAGAGAGAGCTTTTGCACAGGCAGAGGGTGGGTCACAGAGAGCAAGAGAGTGGGTTTGCAGTGCGCAGTCCTCCTATACTGTAGTTTTGGATTTAGTATGGGATAGAGGGTGGGTAGCATAGCTGTCAACTTTCAGATTTGAAAATAAGGGATTAGCAGCCTCAAAAATAAGGGATCAGCAGCCTCACCTGTCCTGGGGACAGTCTATGGGATATCTAACAATATGGGATAGCAGCGGGAAGCAGCGGGTAACGGCACTGGAATAAGGGAATTTCCCACAAAAAAAGGGAAGGTTAATGGCTATGGTGTGTAGGAGTGTAAGAGGGAGTTTGCAGGGGCCTAGTCTAGTTGCAGGGGGGGGGAAGAGTTTTTGCACAGGCAGAGATGGGTGGATTGGAGATGGAGACTTGGAGACAGAGAGTGAAAGGTTTTGCATGTGCCTGTTTTTTCCCATTGAATAAACCATTGTAAGCCCCGTGTTCCATTGTAATTGATTGCTTTGAAGTAACTTCTACACCAGGTAAAGTAATTTTTAACCCCCCCAACCTGTCGGATATTTTGCCAGACCTGTCCTGGCAATGGTAATTGATACCCTTATCATCCATGAATTTGTCTAATAATCCCCTTTTAAAGCCATCCAAGTCAGACTGAGGCCTCTGCACTGGGAAGATTCAATGCATTTTTGTAAAAAGCTTCCTGATGTTCCTGGATATTTTAAATGTCTAGTTACTGACTGTAAATTGTGTTGTTTTTCTCCTTTGCTGTTTGCCATTCTGGACCGCTTGGGTGTGTGGGTAGGACAGAAATCTAACAGATGGAAGTGGTCTGTAACGTAGCCTAGGCCCAAATCATATGAATATTATAACAATCACCTGTTTGGCACTTTTGGAGATCCTGCTTAAACCAGGCTTGTGAGTGTCCTTTTCTTCTGAAGTAAAGAGTTTGAAAGCTTTCACTTCTAGTTTATATTACCCACAAGTTGTCATCTCATCCAAACTGCTGTTATGGTTATTTTAGTTTGTTTAAATAAGCCAGTTTCATAGCCACAGTTAGTTGCGTTTGGACTCCACAACAAGTGGAAATGGATGGGTCCCCCAATTTTTGTTCTCTCGTTTTCCATTTTTAAATTCAGTTCTCCACATTGCAGGAATTTACAATTGAAAAATCAAATTTGCTGTCAGCCCTTCTAATAAACACATTTTTGTGTGTGCAATTTTGCTCAATATACCTATTTTTGCAGAACAATTTCCCCTAATACAGTGCCTTTCTGTATGTTATTTTCATTAATATATGCACTTTACCTCAGCATACGGACTGTTGTACACAATACTTGGCTGGAGGACTACCTTCAAAACTCAGAGAATGTGAATTCCCACTTCCTTAGTAAGTTGTGAATAATCAAAACTGAAAGCAAAAGCTTCCAGAAACTTTTCAGAGGAGATGACTTTATATGGCTCATTTTCCTCATGCTAAATGTGTCTGGAAATGAATTGAGAGCCAGTACAGCTTCCTCTCTAGCATTTACCTTCCAACTATTCATTCCTGCGGCTGTTAAGCAACCTGTTGGCCCTGCTACAAGCAAAGTGATTGCAAAAGCTGACAACTCCCGTTTGGTTGAAGTGTATAACTTTATTCAGGCGTCTCTGAATGCACCTTTTTGCCCACTCCACCTGGCAAGATTTTAGTCTGCTGCTTAACTGCCAAGTGATTCATCCCTCCTGGCATGACCTCATATACCTGTGGTAGTGATACACCTGTTGGGAACAGCTGCTCCCTCAAAGAGTGAGAGATTTCAACGTCCAAGCAGAGATGCTAACAGCGTGTGTTGACATCGTGTAGGCAAAACTGGTTCAGTCTCATCTTGTGTTCCCATTGCAGAGCGGTATACCTGTCTTAGCCGTCTGCTTTGCCACCTGAGTTTTGTAAAGCAAAAGGGAGGGAAGCTAACTGGGGCACTGATATGCATTTAACAATATGTATATAAGTTTACTTTTAAGCGAGAATAGACATGAGAAGACTGGAGTATAAAGTCTACTAAAGAGAACTGGGTTGGGGGGGGGGATTAGCAGCTTCAGAATGTGGTGATAACCACTGGCTTGGCTTCAGATAGAGCACTGCTTATGCTAAGAGTCAGTCTTCGTCTGTCTGGTGTGGTTACAGCAGGGATGGACGAACTGTGGACCACCGTGGCCACAGTGTGTGAAGAGGAAGACTGCCTCTGAACATGGCAGTTCCATGTAGCAGATCATTCCTAAGTACATTTGTTGTCCCAATAATTCATTGGAAGGGGAGCAGGGGTTAAGAAAGTGTGGCTTGCTCAATGCTACTGTGTGAGTGTGTGTCAGTCTGTCTGTCTATCTGTCTGTCCTGTCTGTCTGTCTGTCTGGTGAGGTTGTACTAGGGACTTGCAAATTCACACTCCTACCCAGAGATGGAAAGACCTGTAAGTTTTGTTTCTCTCTGTATCTCATTTATCTTATATTCTGCTCTTCACTTTTCAGCAGCAATTTGCAATTTAAAATATTCTCATAAAAATTCATCAGCATTTTATTTGATTTTCTCCAAAACAAACACATTTTTATAAACACATTGTTTTATAAACATATTTTTGACCATGCATTTTCACAAGTGGTTTCTCTTATGCAATGCATATTTGTACTTTGTTTTCACCAGCATATTCATTTTGTGTGTACCTTTCCCCTAAACTATACAGTGGTACCTTGGGTTACAAACACCTCGGGTTACAAACACTTCAAGCTACAGACTCCACTAACCGGGAAGTAGTACCTCAGGTTAAGAACTTTACCTCAGGATGATAACAGAAATCGTGTGGCGGCAGTGGGAGGCCCCATTAGCTAAAGTGGTACCTCAGGTTAAGAATGGTTTCAGGTTAAGAACGGACCTCCGGAATGAATAAAGTTCATAACCAGAGGTACCGCTGTATATGTTTTGTACACATTGTGTGGTTGGAGAAGTGCATCACATAATTCAGAGAAATGCAGATTTCAAAGGATGCCTGTGTTTCCATTCTCATATTGCTTCTGAAAGTGTGAATTGGATAGATTTAGATGTGAACTTGTCATCACATTTCTCCATGAGCAATATTTCAGGGGCCGTATGTCTGGAATGGACTGGGCCAGAGGGGAAAGTATGCAGGACAGCATATTTAACACTTAGGTTAGTATAGCAGGCTGCATTCCAGACTTGCAAAACCCACGATTTCTTACACTCCCCCCACCCCTGGACCTCTTTCCCCACCCAGGTAGCACCCAGGTAGCAAGAGGCGTTGTAAAAGTTCAAGGGCACATTCTGGTTAGGTAAAAGCACTTAAGGCCACTAAGGCATATGGCCAAGGAGTCAGAGAGAATGGAGAGCTGCATTTGGTCCCTGGGCTGGAGGTTGTCTACCCCTGATATAAATCGTATTGGACAAGATGGAACAGTTTTCTGGATTGATGTGTACCTTCTTATTTTTATTTTTATTGGGTTTTATAAACAAGAATAATGTTATACAAACAAGTATACCAAGTTTTCTCATGTTATTTGTATATCACAAAAATAGCATAATAAATGTGGGGGGAAATCTGCAACATAAGTCTCATTATTAGTGGTCAGTGTATAAGTTCTTGGTTTATGAATGGCCAAACATGGCCCTCCAGCTGTTTTGGGACTACAACTCCCATCATCCCTAGCTAACAGGACCAGTGGTCAGGGATGGTGGGAATTGTAGTCCCAAAACAGCTGGAGGGCAAGGTTTGGCCATGCTAGAAGAAGAAGAAGAAGAAGAAGAAGAAGAAGAAGAAGAAGAAGAAGAAGAGGAGGAGGAGGAGGAGGAGGAGGTGTGGCGAGTGGGGTGGGGTTGGATGGTTATGCTTCTGTTATTCTACTTAGTGTATGTGAGGGATCGTGTCAGTTACCCTGTATGGGTTCTCTTACCATTCACTTGTTGTATTTCCTTGGTGGTGAGAGAGGTTGGGTGTGGCTTAAGGTGCGGTTGGTTGTCTTTGGTTGTCTGTAGTGAGGATTTTTTTTTATGTGTGAGTGGGGTGTGATTGTGTAATATGTACTTTCTTATGTGGAACTAGCAAGAAAGTAAAATGGAATCATTTTAATGTTTGATGATACCTTGAGCTGGACTCATTTTTCATATTTTAATGTATGAATAGTTAGAATTCCAGGCGTGGTACCTGGAATTCTAAACTATCCTCTTAAAGGAATGCCCCTTTCCATTGTTGCAAGTTTTTGTTTATAGATTTTATAACATATACTGTAAACTGAAAGGGACTTGATGCATGACACCTTGTGAGTTACAGGTATATGTAGTGAGACTGCAGTTGCAAGACTCTTCTGGTGTGCAAGCCCCTGAGAAACCCTCTTTCAATACCTTCCACGGGTCCAGTTTTTGACATTTTAGTAAACCTTGGAAGGGTGTATTTTTCTCACTGTTTTCTCAAGGAAATGAATGTGTTTCTTTGGGGAGTACTTTTCCTGTTAGACATGGTATGCCTTTCCCCTCATTTGTAGAGGTGCCCATGGTGATTTGAGCCTTTTTTGGATGTGATACATGGCACAGGATGACAGTGCAGATGTATTCCATTTGCACCCAGACAACTTGAGGAGATTAATTTTGAACTGTTTGAATACCAAGCAATGCAATTATTTTTGGAAGCTTTTTGCACTTTCTTAAGTCTGCCTGTATTTTCCCCTGAGCCCCTGACACTCTATTTTTTGTGTGGAAATTCTCTCATCTTTACCCATCTTCTCTTCATTGCAATTGCTTGAAGACTAAATATTTGTTTTCATAAGGGGAGTGCGGAGTAAAGAACATTACAGGTGCTCTCTTCTCTTGCTACCCTAAGTAGCTTGGACTCCTGGTATCACCAGCAACCAGCTCTGATTGTCCAGTTCTCGGCAACTTTCCTCTTAGGCACGCAAGCCTATGGCTCAAGCTATATGTAGCATGCAGAAGGCTAACAGCTGCATAGGAGGCCGAGGAGTCTGCCTCCCAGTAAAATATTTAAGGAGAACTCCCCCCCCCCCCCAAGTTGATGGACATTGCCATTCAAATAGTGTCTGTACACATCATGTGATTGATTATTCAGGGCAGGGCCTACTTGCGTGGCCCCCCACCATTTTATTCAAGTTGGCATCGCCAAATGGCTGGATATCCTGGTGTTAGGATTTTGACTGTACTACAGCTGTAAGGGCCTAACAGGTTTGTGTATTAACCATTTTCTTGATCAAAACTTGCTCTTTGCCCTATAGAAAGGGAGCCAGCATGGGTGTAATGGTTAAACCACTGTGGAATCCAGAACTGGCCTCCACAGTCACTTACAGACTCACTGTTAAGGCCATAGTCAAAACAAAAAAAATTTTTCCCTTCCAGTAGCACCTTAAAGACCAACTAAGTTAGTTCTTGGTATGAGCTTTCATGTGCATGCACACTTCTTCAGATACACTGAAACAGAAGTTTCCAGACCCTTCTATATAGTGAGAAGGTGGGGAGGGGTATTACTCAGAAGGGTGGTGGGAATGGGTGATTGGCAGATAGCTGTGATGAGCCTGTTGACGACTCTTAACGACTGCAATAGGTCTTACAGGAAAAAGCAAGGGGTGAGAAGGTGAAAAATGGCTTTGTCGTGTATAATGAGATAAGAATCCAAGGTCTTTGTTCAGACCAGGACTCTCCATGGTTTTAAGTTTGGTGATAAGTTGCAATTCAGCAGCTTCTCTTTCCAGTCTATTTCTGAAGTTCCTTTGTAGTAAAACAGCTACTTTGAGATCTTGTATAGAATGTCCTGGGAGATTGAAGTGTTCTCCTACTGGTTTCTCTGTCTTGTGATTCCTGATGTCCGATTTATGTCCGTTTATTCTTTGGCGTAAGGTCTGGCCTGTTTGTCCAATATAGAGAGCTGAAGGACACTGTTGGCATTTGATGGCATACACAATGTTAGACGATGAGCAATTAAATAGTCCCGAGATGGTATGTGTGATGTTGTTGGGGCCAGTAATGGTGTTGTCCGGGTGTATGTGGCAGCAAAGTTGGCATCTGGGTTTATTGCAGGCTCTGGTGCCAGTGTCCGTGTTAGGTCTGGTTGTAGTATTATTGTGGGTTAGGAGTTGTTTAAGATTGGGTGGCTGTCTGTAGGCAATGAAAGGTCTTCCTCCCAGAGCTTGAGAAAGAGAACTGTCATTGTCCAGGAGAGATTGTAGATCTCTGATGATGCGTTGTACTGTTTTAACTTGGGAGCTGTATGTGATGACTAGAGGTGTTCTGTTATTTTCTTTTTTGGGTCTGTCAGACCAACACGGCTACCTATCTGTTAAGGCCATGTTCATGGAAGACAATCTTACTTGGCTACGAGTGATCGCCAAAGAAGAAATGGTTAGAATGTTAGCGTTGGGATGCAGCCAAGGAATTGGGGGCAATTGGCAGGCCCCCAGCTGCCCCCAGCCCATCGGCCGGTGTGCTGGGCGATCTCCAGTCCTTGGATCAGCATGAAACTGCGACCCGAGCTTCAGAAGCCTTCAGAAGCTGGAGCACGCAACTCAGCAGTGTAAATAACGCTGCGCAACAGAAGTGGCAGGAGACGGCTGTATGAGCATATTTACAAGCAGTTTATTCCGTGTACATCAGGACAATAGGAAAAACATGTCTTCTCCCCTTCATGTCCAAGCAAGCAGCATAAGCAATAGCTATACACAAACGGAAGTTCCCAGCAAGCTGTGCTGGAGTGTAAACAGGCATGTGACACACAACAGTCATGCCTGTACTTAAGGTGGAACGGAATATCCTAACAGTTAGACCAGGACTGCATACATACCATATGTTTAAAACACCACCAGTCAAAAGAATTTTGGGAACTCTAGTTTACCCCTTACATAGCTACAATTCCCATCACCTTTAATGAAATACAGTTCCCAAGATTGTGTTTATGGGTGGGCGGGTGTCCTTTAAATGTATGATGTGCACACAGCCCAGGGCTCTGGGGAGCCCCATGTTCAAATGTGGAGAGACTCAGCCATGCAGCCTTGAGCTAGTCATGCTTTCTCAGTCTAAGCAACTTGATAGGGCAGTTGTGATTATAAATTCTGGTGAATAATAAAATGGGAGAGAATAATGTATACTGTCCTGATCATCTAAGACATGGGTAGGCAAACTAAAGCCTGGGGCCGGATCCAGCCCAATCACCTTCTAAATCCTGCCTGCGGACGGTCCAGGAATCAGTGTGTTTTTACATGAGTAGAATGTGTGCTTTTATTTAAAATGCATCCCTGGGTTATTTGTGGGGCATAGGAATTCGTTCATTTTCTCCCTCCAAAATATAGTCCGTCCCCACACAAGGTGGACCTGCCCCCTGCTGAAAAAGTTTGCTGACCCCTGATCTAAGAGGAAGAGCAGTCTAAATATGTCATAAAATAATGCACGTAAAATACTTCAACTGCCCCACCCCCTCTACCGGAGATATACAAAGCAAATATTGGGCAGGTGGGGTGGGGAGGAGAGGCATTTCCATTGGGAAAACTACAAAGATTCTTATAGCACATTTAAAATCAACAAATGTATTGTTGTATAAGCTTTCATGCACTGCAGTTCACTTCTTCAAATCTGGTGTGTTGCTGGGGTAGCCTAGGAAGCCCAAGACTTGGGACCTTTGTTCAGAGTCTTCACAAGTTGTCTGAGCACTGGTGGCTGTGGCCCTTGGAACCAGTCAGGCACATAGCTGTCAACTTTTCTCTTTTCTTGCGAGGAATCCTATTTGGAATAAGGGAATTTCCCTTAAAAAAAGGAAAACGTTGACAGCTATGGTCAGGCACAAGGCAGGGAAACCAAACAGTTGTTGTTGTTGTTTAGTCGTTTAGTCATGTCCGATTCTTCATGACCCCATGGACCAGAGCACGCCAGGCACTTCTGTCTTCCATTGCCTCCCGCAGTTTGGTCAGACTCATGTTTGTAGCTTCGAGAACACTCTCCAACCATCTTGTCCTCTGTCGTCCCCTTCTCCTTGTGCCCTCCATCTTTCCCAACATCAGGGTCTTTTCCAGGGAGTCTTCTCTTCTCACGAGTTGGCCAAAGTACTGGAGCCTCAGCTTCACGATCTGTCCTTCCAGTGAGAACTCAGGGCTGATTTCCTTCAGAATGGATAGGTTTGATCTTCTTGCAGTCCATGGGACTCTCAAGAGTCTCCTCCAGCACCATAATTCAAAAGCATCACCTGTCTGGTTGTAAGAATACTGGCTGAGTGCAGACTTGAGTTTGGTCAGGCCTCGCCCCATTTGCTTGAACAGACCATCATCCATGGTGTTGGAAGGAACTAATAGACAATGGCAGAGGGAAGGGTATTCCACAGTGTAGGGGCATGGCAGAAAATGTCCACATTTGGGTCACTGGAACAATATGCAAATTTCATACAAATTTGTGCCAAAGGCCTGTGCCCTGAGTTCTTGAAGTACCTAGCTGCTCCCCTGTGTCTGATACATGAAATGTGTGTTGCTGATGTAACTTGATAATGGCTCTGGGCACACTGATGGTGTACACAAACAATATATCTCTATAAAACACGCCTGTTGTAATCCCAGCTTTGCATTTGAGCCTTCTGCTGTCTCCCAGAAAGCTCTGGTGATATTGCAAAGTTTGAACCTTGGCATGCACCACTGCTGTTGCTTTCCACATGAGGCATCTGTTATGCTGAAATATTTACACATTAAAACTGCCTAAACATATTTACACAATAGTCGGAAGGGTTCCCAAAGCAATTGGCTCAATAATAAAGCTTCAAAGACAACAACAAAAAAAGAACTCAAATCCCCCCCCCCATTTCCGATGTGAACAATAACATTTCTTCTTTTACTCAGTTCCCAGCTCCATAAATTGTTTTGAATTGTCCATAAATACATTTTAAAATGCTTTTCAGTACACTTGCATGTGTTCTGTCTCCCATGGCTTATGTGGGTGGGAGGTAACTTTAGCTCCTGATAAACAACCACAACCACAGGGAACAAATGGTGAGGCCTCCTTGGGAGGGCTGCACAAACTCCTGCTGTCCCTATTTTCCATCAGTGGTCCTAATTCCCCACCCCCAATGCATGCCCCTGGCAAAACACCATCACTGGTTCATCAATATATTTGATTTTTGGGCAGCTATTTTTCTAGAAAAAGAGGTGCCGGAGCACACCATTAACACCTCCCTCATTCTCTTCTAATGGCAATGGTGCCCACCTGAGAGGTGCCAGAACTGAGTTCCATTGAATTCCGGCTGAAATTAGCCCAGATTTGGGGTGAAATTTATGAGCATTGAAAGAAAAAAGGTCATACTTAGCCCCACCTCTATCACTGCTGCTCATTTAGTAGTTAAACCTTTGAGTGGGGCTGGAGGCATTTGGATCTTAGTGCATTGCATAAAATCAGAGAGTTGGAAGTGACCCCAAAGGTCATCTAGTCCAAGGCAGGAATCGGAACTAAAAAATTTCTGACAGATGACCATCCAACCTCTGCTTATAAACCCAGTTATGTTGCCAAATAGCTCTTACCAGGGGCATTTTTTCAGGGGGAACTTGCCAGAAATCAGTTCTGGCACCTCTCAGGTGACTTCTGGAATCTCTCAGGTGGGTGCTGTTGCCATTCTAAGAGAAAGAGGGAGGCACTTATGGTGAGTTCTGGCACTGGCTTTTAGTACCAGAAAGTTCTTTCGAATGTTTAGTCAGAATGTTGTTGTTGTTTAGTTGTTTGGTTGTGTCCAACTCTTCGTGACCCCATGGACCAGAGCACGCCAGGCCCTGCTGTCTTCCACTGCCTCCCACAGTTTGGTCAAACTCATTATAATAATAGTAATAATAATAAATTTTATTTATATCCTGCCCTCCCAAGCCGAAGCCGGGCTCAGGGCGGCTAACAACACTAAAATAATGCAACATTCTAAAAACATTATAAAAATTAATTAAAATGAAAATTGATTGCAACCATACTAAAGTTCTGTAAAGATTGCCAAAGGAGGGAGTCAGGCTGCGCCCTGACCAAAGGCCTGGTGGAACAGCTCTGTCTTACAGGCCCTGCGGAAAGATGTCAAGTCCCGCAAGGCCCTAGTCTCTTGTGACAGAGTGTTCCACCAGGTCGGAGCCACAGCCGAAAAAGCCCTGGCTCTAGTTGAGGCCAGCCTAACCTCTCTGTGGCCTGGGACCTTCAAGATGTTTTTGTTTGAAGACTGTAAGTTCCTCTGTGGGACATATCAGGAGAGGCGGTCCCGTAGGTACGAGGGTCCTAGGCCGTATAGGGCTTTGAAGGTTAAAACCAGCACCTTAAACCTGATCCTGTACTCCACCGGGAGCCAGTGCAGCTGGTATAGCACCGGGTGAATGTGATCACATTCCACAGCAGTGCGCCTGTGTGGGATGCAATTTGGCGCTTCTGCACATGCACAAAGTGCAATTTAGTGTTTCTGCACATGCGCAACCACTGAAACCCGTTCTGGTACTTCCGGGTTTCGGCGGTCCGCAACCTGAAAAAACGCAACCTGAAGCGTCTGTAACCCAAGGTATGACTGTACAGATGAGATTCTAGGCAGGAAGCAGAAGAGCCTAAGGGCACTGGTAGTCTTTTTATTACTCATGGCCCAGGAAAATATTGGAGGTAAACTACTGGCTGCATAGTTGGTGGTGTCAGGAAGGGTTTGGCTTCTTGGATCATGGTCTGTGCTTCCTTGAGGAATGAATTATGGGAAGAGATGGGCTGCACCTCACAGCTGTTGGCAAAAATGTGTTTGCTAGGACTCTTGTGAACCTGATCAGGACAGCTTTAAAATAGAACTTGAGGAGGAGAGAGACAACATCACAGACAACAGAATAACACCTGGTACTGGGGATAATAGCCTCATTGATGCACAGGAAGTGTGAGGTGATGCTCCAGAAACGTGCTAAAGGGCAATAAATTACAAGAAGGAAGCATCTGGAGGGAATGACTCATGGTTTCAGTTGCCTCTACAGAAATGCACAGAGTATGGGAAACAAGCAAGACGATTTTCAACTATTAATACAGGATGGCAAATATGACCTGGTAAGCAATACTGAAAACTGGTGGGATGAGACTCATTTTATGTAAAGGATGTGTATACTTTTGAAGAAATTCATGACCTGAAACATGGAAAGCAGATTGAGAGTATATGGGTAAAAACTGTGGGAGATAGAAACAGCAGTTTCCTTACTGTACCTTACCTTACAGGGGGTCTGTTATAGATTGCAACTGAAGACTTGGATTATGCCTTTCTGGGGCATATTACTAAAAAGGAGGGATAATAGTCAAGGGAGATTTCAATTTCCCCGAAATCTGTTGGAACTCAAACACTGCCAAGATTGTAAGATCTGACAAATTCCTCCATGTTCTTGCTGACGATTTCATTTCCCAGAAGGTGCAAGAAGCAACAAGGGAATAATCTATTCTGGACCTGGTCCTCACCAACAGCGAGGAACTGATCGACAAAGTGGAAATTCTCAGAAACTTGGGAGGAAGTGATCAAGTTCTCCTGGGTTTCAGGATACAGAGGCAAGGGAAAACTGACTGTAGTTGGACACACACTCTGGAAGGCAAATATCAAAAAGCTTAAGGAGCTATGGATGAGATCCCATGTTCATAAATACCGTACTCAAAGAGAAATGAGTCCAAAATGAATGGGTGTTTCTACAAGGAGAAATATTGAAGGCCCAAATGCAGACAATTCCAACAAGAAAGAAAAGTAGGAGGCATCTAAGGAAACTTTTGTTGCTGCATGTATAAGAAGGGCGTGTATAAGAAATAGAAGAAAGGGGAAATCACAAAGGAGTGTACACGAGTAGCCAACAGTTGCCGTGTGAATGTCAGGCTGGCCAAAGCTCAGAATAAGCTCAGGCTTCCAAGAGGTTAAACAAAAGAGACATCATACATCTTTGGCTATGTATGATGTAAGAGGAAGTGCTAGGACCTCTGCATGGAGAAGACAGAGAAATGCTATTGGGTGACAGAGGGTGGGCAGGTCCAATAAACACCTACTTTTCCTCTGCCGAAAAGAAAGCGATGCCCAGCCTAGTGATAACAGAATAAGTGATGTAAGGAGGGAGCTGCAGCCCAAGGTAGGAAAAGAGGTAGTAAGGGATCACCTAGCTACTTCAAACAAATTCAAATCTCCAGGGCCTGATGAGCTGCATCCGAGGGTACTAAAGGAACTTGTGGATGTAATCTCAGAGCCTTTGTCTATGATGTTTGAGAATTCGTGGAGAACAGGTGAAGTCCCTGCAGACTGGAGATGGGCACGTGTTGTCCCCATGTTCAAAAAAGGAGAAAAAGAAGACTGTTGACTCATGTCAACAGCGCAGGTGGCGCTGTGGGTTAAAGCCTCAGCGCCTAGGACTTGCCGATCGAAAGGTCGGCGGTTCGAATCCCTGCGGCGGGGTGCGCTCCCGCTGCTCGGTCCCAGCGCCTGCTAACCTAGCAGTTCGAAAGCACCTCCGGGTGCAAGTAGATAAATAGGGACCGCTTACCAGCGGGAAGGTAAACGGCGTTTCCGTGTGCGGCTCTGGCTCGCCAGAGCAGCGATGTCACACTGGCCACGTGACCCGGAAGTGTCTCCGGACAGCGCTGGCCCCCGGCCTCTTGAGTGAGATGGGCGCACAACCCCAGAGTCTGTCAAGACTGGCCCGTACGGGCAGGGGTACCTTTACCTTTACCTTTAAGACCCCTAGATCCTTTTCACATTTACTACTAGTAAGTCAGGTGACCCTCATTTTGAGTCAACAGTGTGATGCAGCTATTCTGGGCTTCATCAATAGAAGTCTAGTGTCCAGATCAAGGGAAGTAATAGTAACACTCTTATTTTGCCTTGGTCAGACCCCACCTTGGTTTCAGGGACTAGCTAGATGAGGAAGAGGCCTCCAGAGAAAGTGGAGCCCAGGACAGTTTGGACCCAGGTTCATGATAGTGGGAGACAGGACAAACCTCAGAGGAAGAGAAGGGCTGGGAAATGTTGGAAGGTGAAGAACAGAGGTAAGCCAGCAGATGCACCACCCTTGAGCGAAGACAGGACTCAGACTTAATGGAGGTGGCACCAACTGATAATGTGTCTGTTGAAAGCCTGCCAGTTCCCCCTCTCCCCCTAAAACTAGGCGGTTTCTCCACATCAGAGAACAGAAAACTAGACAGAGACAGAGAGAATCCCTTAGCTCTTGATGTAGGGAGGGATCTGACACATAGAAAACAGACCATAGTGGGGAGAATCTAGTATCTCTGAACCACAGCTTACATGAGAGAGCATATCTCATGAATTTTTGTATATTTCTGTTCTGATTTCATAATAAAACTGTTTGCTGCATGTTCACTGTGTGACCTTATCGTCTTCACTGAACTGTGCTATGCTTCAGTGTTCCAGCCATGATACCTGGAATAATGTGTCCAGTTCTGTGCACCATAATTTAAGAAGGATGTTGACAAGCTGGAACGTGTGCAGAGGAGGGCAACCAAGATGATCAAGGGTCTGGAAACCAAGCCTTGTGAGGAGCAGTTGAAGGAGCTGGGTATGTTTAGCCTGGGGAAAAAGGAGACTGAGAAGAGATACGATAGCCATCTTCAAATATTCCATAGAAGATGTAACAAGCTTGTTTTCTCCAGAGATTCCTGCTTTAATGGCACTGGAATGGATGACCCTTGGGTCCCTTCCAACTCTATGATTCTATGAAATGCAAGGCCAGGAGCACCACACTCTTATGTCCTTGCATTTAGGTGCTCTGGGCAACACACATGGCTCCAGCAATGCTTTCCTGCCTTCTTCTTTCTCCTTCCCTCCTTAGTGGGTGGTGGTTGCACTCCCTCCCTCTCCCTTTGCCAGCCCAGTGGCAAGATGCACATTGACGTTCCTTCACTTGCCATGAAAAGAAGGAGGTACTGCTGCCGCTTCTCCAAAGGCACAGCCCGGGTGTCGCTTGCCTCCCCATGCACCCTTCTCAACCGCTGGGCTCACAGGGGCCAGGGCACAGGACTGTTGTTTCCTTCTCACGGCACCCTCCAATTGGACGCAACAGCTCATGGTGCTCTCCCTGCGGACCCAGCACCGCTTGCAAAAGCAGTGCTGGGCTTGCAGGGCCAGGGCACACACCTGCTCACAGTGCCCCATGAGCCCTGTGTCTTTTTTGCAAGTCTTGTAAAGTAACACTGGATCCACAGGGTGTCTTGAACATGCCTTGCTTTGCATCAGTGGGGAGGGGTTGTTCCCCTGGCGCACACCGCCCCTGGCCTCGCCACCACGTTGTGCTCTGTGCATGACCTGGGCACAGGCAAAGGATGCCCCACCGCTGCCTGGTTGCTCCCTCTCATAAACTTGTGCCCGAGGCCTCCCCCACGCCACCCTGGGAAGCAGTGCTTGGAGCAGTGGGGTGGTTATTGCAGTACAACCTGTTGCCATTTTCTCACCAGTGTGATAAATGTGTATTTGGCTTGGACACTGACATGCTAGCTTTCTATGTGCGGTTATCCAGTCCCCACTTGCAGTCTGATGGGATAGAGAGCCCACATGCAGGTTTAGTGTCCCATGTGAAAAATAGGCTGTAGATAGTCACACAATCTAGCTCAGGGGCTGACTTGTTCGTTCCTCCTTATCTATTTGGCCATATATTTTTTTAGATGAGCAAGAGGGCAAACTAAGTTGCAGAAAGGTTGTTCAAAAGACAGTAGTTAAGTGCATGCAAGAGGCAGAGAGAGAACACAGACCAGAGGCACAATCTTTATTAGCATTTCTTCATCTGCAGATGCGAGGTTTGGTTTTTCTCTCTCTTTTTTTTAAAAAAATAAATAAAAATAATTCATTTTAATGTATGTGGAATGTGCAGTGGAGCTGCATTAATTTGCACTAATGATCGAGAGATCCACTGAGATTAACTGCATTTTTGTAAATTAGCAAGGAAGCAAATAAACACTATCATCATAATTATCATTCCTCCCCCTCTTTCCTGAAAAAGCAAGCAGTGACTGTTCTGCAAAAGCAATTGTTACTTATTGCTTGTGGATCTGGCACGTGTTTTGTATTTAATTATTTATGAAACTTCATTTTATGGATAATAATTATTCCGCAGCAGATTTTGATCAAATAAAGTGCTAGGGGCAGGAGAGGGGCTCAGAGGAAAGGACTGCTTGAGGTTTGGGTTGCACAATAGTGTAGCTTAGCATTAATGTACAGTATTAAGGTAATGCTTAGAAATCCTAGTTGAAAGCAGAACATCATGGAACTAAGCAGGGCATTCAGAAGTCTCTTTATGCATTTCTTTCCTGATGCAGAGTTATCAGTGACTGCAAAGTTACTATTTACTTACGTGGTATTTTCAGGCTTGCTTGACCCAGGGACAGTGGTGCTTTTTGCCATTTTATTTATATACGTATTGCATGCCCTTCATCCTAAGGTTCCAGGGTGGGTCATGGATCATCACTTCCTTCATGACCACCCTTCTGCAAGACAAGTGGACTGTCTGATAAAAGTATGCTTCAGACATTGCATGCATGTCCTGTTCTGTACAAAAATGGTGCCTGAAGGCTGTGTGCTTCCATTTTTGAGCGCCTTTTCAGTGGTTCCTTAATTTTGACCACTGTTCTCTGCAAATCCAATAACCTTTGACTTTTTGCACGCAGAGCCTACCCTCAAAGGATCCTAATTGGCCCATGAGGCTGTCTTGCCCATCCGCCACGTACCTGATTTCTGACATCAAGTATGGGGCAGGTAAAGACATGACTGCAAAGGGACACTCAGTTTTAAAGTGTGCTCCTGATTGTTGTCTGGCAAACACTTTAAATATAATCTTTTAAATATGGTACCAGATGCAATGCCCACTGGCACTTGCCGTGTGGAAGCTGTAGTTTTGCACTTGGCACTGATCGCCTGATTGACACTGGCTGCAAGCCTCTTTTAGGTAGGGTTCTTTCTTTACAGCCAAGCTTGAGATCATGAAGAGAGGAAAGATTTGGAAGTGTACTTAAAGTGCACTCTCAATTCTTTCCTTTTAACTTGGGTCACCTAATTCCATGGTGATGCCAGGTGACTGAAAGCTGGACGGCCCCACTCACCAGTCAAAGTGGCTCACAATGGTGGGGTAGCTGAGGATCTTGCTGGCCTAAACCATTCTGTCGATTTGCCTTCCCCAACCTGGTGTTCTTCAGCCCTTTGGACTACAACTCTTGTCAGACTAGACAGCTAGCCATACTGCCCAGGGCCGATAGTACAAAACATCTGGAGGTCACCGGCTTGAGGAAGATTGCTGTAAATGCCTGCAATTTTCAGACACCCTATTGAAAGTTGCCTCTCATATGTTCTACGACCTTTGTACTATTAACCCATATATCAGGATTGAGAGATAGTAGGAGAACCTGGAGAAAACAACATCCCTCCTCTTACTTTCACTGCTACTGCTTGGTTTGCCTTCCCTGGCCTCCCCTTTGACTGGGAAGAGGTAGGATTATGTTTAGGCAGATGGTCTGGAAGGCTTCTTGGGATGGTGTGGGACTGATAAGGTGGAAGGAATCTGGCAATTATTATTTGGCTCAATCTTTGAACCAAGTTGGAGAAGATTGCAAGGACCTTCAAAAGCTTGTCTTTCATTTATTGTGTGGTTTTTCCTAGCTCAGGGAAATGGAACTCTGTGACAGGAAGGCAAAATATAGCCATAGCTTGAGTATGGGGATGCAGAAAGGGAACTTGGGTGAAAAGTATTGCAGGAATGCTCTCATGCTGCTCCAGCAACTCCATGTAACCCTTTGGAAATTCAGGTTAAACAGCATTCATTGGCTGAACTGGCTTTTGCTTGTTCAGGTGAGAAGGTGGCCAACGTTAGTGATTGCAGTTGATGCTGCATGACCTGGGTTAGTCAGATTCTCCATGATCAGAAAAGAACATCTTGGCAGAGAATTTATTGAAAGAGCCCCTCTTGTTGTCAACTGCTGAACTGCATGAGGCTTTGGCAAGAAAAGCAAAACTTTCATGAGGCCAGAGAAGGTACCCCAGTGTTAATTGGGGTCTTTCTCTCTCACACACTCACCATATGACCTGGAGCAGAGAGCCGATGAACCCTAAAGAAGAGTCATCCTAGTTCGTGGGATGTGACCTTCTCTGAAAGATTCTCACCTTTTGCTCTTGTCAATATGCAGGTGCAAAAAGGAACTGTACACAAGCACACCCACCCACCCACCACCCACCCACACAATTCTTAGAGCAGGGCCTCATTGACTCATGCATGTGTCCTCATGTAATTATTCTGTTGCTCTATTTCTTTTGGTCTGGTTTCCCCTACCTCAGGTCCTCAGCTGATAGACAACAATTCTCATACTCCCTGACCACTGACCTGCTGGGTAGGAATGACAGCTTGCTGTCCAACAACTTCAGGGGACCTAAGTTTTGGGAAACCTATTCCAGAAAGCTTACTACTCACTCATGTATGTGACAATGAAACCATGTTTGAAAGCAATCTCTTGTGTATTCACACCTCTCTCCCTATTACGCATGCAGTTTTGATCTTGGTGGTTGGGTTCTTGATTGTTGGAGAGAGAGAGACTTTCTCCCTCCTGTCTGTTGACAACATAAAGGAATAGAGTAGAGCGCCAGCATGGTGTAGTGGTTAGAGTGTCAAACAAAGACCAGGGTTCAAATCCCCACCTGATAATGACTCTCACTGGGTGACAGTGGTCAGGCACTGTCTTTCAGTCTAACCCACCTCACAAGGAGAGGATAGCCATATATGCCACCTTGCGCTTCCTTGGAGGAAAGGCAAGATCTCTACCACAATAGTGCTAGTAGCAATAATAATAGTCTCTGGATAGATATGGTCCTACATTAGACACTTTCATTGTTGTGTGTGCTTTTAAACCAAGTAGTTTTTCTAGTTATTGTTCATGCTTTGTGCATAATGTGTAAAAGCAGCAAATTTTGAAAACAAAATGACAAAAAATTAAGTGATCCATTGCCCAATTGTGTGGACCAAATTAAAGAGAAATATTTGAGGTATTTCAATATTCACTCTGAACTGTACTGCCATATTATCTTGGTAGACCAAGAAGTGGAACATTTATTTATTTTTTTTTAAAGTACCACACTAGTCGCAATGGACCTTGGTCTTATCTGAGGGTTTTTGACATGTCAAAAGGCAAGAAGCTATGATTGGTTACCAATTATAGTTACCAAAGTCTTCCCTCCCCCCATTTTTATACAGCTTTTCATGTTTTGTGGTGTGAGCCTGGTTTCAGATCAAATCTTAAGCTAATTCAAGTAAGCACTTAGTGGAACGTGGTAGTGCATATTTTAGTCAAACAAAATATCTGCTTGACAGAATTGCTGTTCTCCCTCCCTCCCTCCCTCCCTCCCTCCCTCCCTCCCTCCCTCTCCCCTTCCTTGGAACACTAAATGAAAATCAGCTTTGAGATGAAACTATACAGAAATTGAACATTCTTCACTGTGATTATTTTTTATGCACAGGAAGTCACATACTTTAAAGTTAGAGTTCCCACAGCAATTGTAACTCTGCCCTCTTGTGCATATTCTATATCTTTGGAGTACTTGTATCTGCTATTAAATGTATGCCCTTTGTGTATATGGTTGGTATAGTACCTAATAAAGGCATACATAATATAGGCTTTGCAAAAGGAGGCTGACTTCTTAAAATACCTGGCAGAGAGATCACCCTTTTGTTAAACAGCACTATGAATCCCATTTCATCTCTAGGTTTAAGAAGGAAGCACACCCCAAGGGATACTGAATCATAGAATTTTAACAGTTCCCAAAGGTCATCTGGTCCAGCCACCTGTATTGCAGCAATCTCAACTAGATCATACATGACAGATGGCTATCCAACCTCTGCTGTAAAACCTCCAATGAGGGTGAGTTCAGCACCTTTCATGGAAGTTTGTTCCACTGTCAAACTGTTCTTACTGTCAGAAAGTTCTTTCTAATATTTAGTCAGAATCTCTTTTCTTGTAACTATTCCTCATAAGACCTGGTTTACAAACCCTTGATCATCTTGGTTGCCTTCCTTGCTTGCCTTCCAGCTTGTCAATATCCTTCTTTAATTGTGGCACCCAGAACTAGACACAATATTCCAGGTGTGGTCTGGCCAAGGAAGAATAGAGTGGGATTATTACTTCCTTTGATCTGGATACTTCCTTTCCTTTCCTTTCCTTTCCTTTCCTTTCCTTTCCTTTCCTTTCCTTTCCTTTCCTTTCCTTTCCTTTCCTTTCCTTTCCCTTCTTCTCTTGCTGCTGCATCACACTGTTGCCTCATGTTGAGCTAAATTAGTGTGGTAAGTAGACAAAGCAGAGGTCAAAGGCACAGCAGGTTCAAGGCATGACTAGGCACCTAAGATGTTGTTTCAATGGTTGACATGCTCCCAGGATCCCTGCCATAAAGGAGTGGGAAGTTATGGCTTCAGCAGGGCAAATGGAATTCATCTTTGGACTGGGCAAGCAAACATGGACTGGGCCTGTACTGTCTGTTTACTCTAGTGCTGGCATCTTTGTGTCTTAGGTGGAGGAGGAGGAGGCATCACCTGCTTGAAGACATACAGCAGCAGAGCCATAGGTACAGGGTGATGAAGAAGGCCCCCACAGGGGTGCAGACGGGGGCGGGAATCAGTTTCCTGTTGGCGCAGCGCTGTCTCCTGCTCTGCGGAGTGGGCCAGCAGCTCCCAGTGCTCGCATTGGATCTGCGCCTACAGCTGCTGGCTCTCGTTGCCCAACAACATGTAGCCCAGGAACTCCTGGCTCTCGATGCGCAGCTCCTTTGTCTCCCGCTCCAGAGGTTTGTGCTGCACTCACAGCTGCGCCCATCGCCCGTGCAGCCGCTCCAGCTCCCAGCAAATGCGCTCCAGCTCCCCTTGCAGCAGCGAGGTGCCTTTCTTCAGCGGGCGACTCCCATCGTCCTTGGCACCACTCCCACCGCTGCACATCCTGTCCCGGTTGGCTGCATCTGCACCCTCATCTTCCCCCAGCACCTACGAGGCATCCTGAGCCCTGGAGGAGGAGGAAGAAGAAGGATGCTGGAGGTCAGCCAAGAGCACAGCAGCTGCCCCAGAGAGACTGACTGACCCAGGGCCCTAGAGAGCAGACCAGGGGACACGGGACACTCAGAGGAATCAAGAGGGGCCAGAAAGCTGCCAGTGACCCCCTTTCAAAGGCAGAAGAAAATCTTCCTCAGCTAAATTAAAAACTGAATGTTTGAGCGCCCTTTGGCCGCGCTCCTGATGGGCTTGGGGGGTGGGGTGGAGGAGGGCTCTCCAGGTTGCAGGGGAGTCGAAAAGGGGTGGCCCCCTGGCAAGAAGGGGCTCTACTTGCTGGCTGCCCTGGAGGGTCCTTTGGGGCACCTGAAAACCTTTTATTAAGAAATAATAAATTAAATACTGGATTTTCTTTGAAAGAATTCATTACAAGGTGAAGTGTGTGAGGAATTGAATGGGTGGTGGTGGGGTTGCAGGAGAGGTGGAAAGAAGAGCTACTTTGTCCGTGGCTAAGGGGCGTAATCTGGATGGTTCTGTCAGGGGCGCAAGATCACCTAACCATGGACTAGGTGGCTACCAGCAGGAACTGATGAGAGGGGAGGCTCCAGTGGCATGAGAGGTGGGGATGTGGGCTGAGATGGAATGGGCTGAATAGCTGACAGCTCACTTGGTCCCTCCCTGGAATCATCGGCCTCTAACTCCCCCCCCCCCAAATCCTTCATCTTCATCTGATCAGTCATCTTCATCTGAGCAGCAGGTAAGCCCCACCCTGCATAATCAATCACATGACACAGTGCACACAAACCATTTGAATGGCAATGCCCATCAACTGGGGGTGCGGTAAAGGTAAAGGGACCCCTGACCATTAGGTCCAGTTGTGACCGACTCTGGGGTTGCGGCGCTCATCTCACTTTATTGGCCGAAGGAGCCTGCGTACAGCTTCCAGGTCATGTGACCAGCATGACTAAGCCGCTTCTGGCGAATCAGAGCAGCCCACGGAAACGCCGCTTACCTTCTCGCTGGAGCGGTACCTATTTATCTACTTGCATTTTGACATGCTTTCGAACTGCTAGGTTGGCAGGAGCAGGGACCGAGCAAAGGGAGCTCACCCCGTCGTGGGGATTCGAACCGCCGACCTTCTGATCGGCAAGTCCTAGGCTCTGTGGTTTAACCCACAGCGCCACCCTCTGCTATAAACCCGTGTCCCATGGGGGTGGGGTAACCCCCCTCAAATATTTTATGGAGATGGTTCCTATGAATCCCTCCAATATGTCTCCACAAACCATGGTTTAACCCTGGGTAGTGCAGTGGGTGGTAGCAGCAGGACCAGAGGAGAAGCTTTGTAACCACAATCTTCATTCCAAAAACTCACTTTATTGCTCTTTCATCCCATGGTTTGGCTGTTATCTGAGAATCTCTGTGTGGAATTATGTAAAGCACCAGCCATGCCTGGACACCACACCGGTAATAAATCATCTTTAGGGAAACTAGCCTATGTATGAGTTGCACCATGGGCGTAGCTAGGATTAATGGGGGGGGCAGGCAGAACCAAGTTATCTGCAATGCAATTGGTCAGTTAGTTAAGTGTTATCATTTATTTACTTGATGGGGGAGCAGCTGCCCCCCCCCCATCCATTGGCTATGCCAATGAGTTGCACACTTGTGCATGCAGTTTAAGCAGCTCTCATTTCGCCCCTCCTTTCCTAGTGTGGGGAAACAACTCAGGCAGCAGCTTGCTTAGTGTTATTTACAAGCCAGTGTTCATTTTCGGTTTCTCTCAAAACAAACCACAAACAGAAGGCATGGCTTTGCTTCCCACTTGTGGTTTGCTTTGGAGAAACCAAATACAAGCACTGGTTTGCATGCAGTGGTAAACCAGCCTTTCTGTGAGTTACTTTCTCTGCTTGGGTAGGGACTGCTTGACCTGAATGCAGCTCATATACAAGCTAATATTCTTAACAACAGTTTGTGACCAGCGTCACCTGCCTAGCAGTCCACTGTGTCCGCTTGAGGACTTGAAGTGAGGATTATGGATGGAAAATGTTTTTGGGTAGATAAGGGGAATTCTTAAGAGAAACAGGCCTGGGGTTTGTTACATCAGACATTCATCACCTCTGTTTAGCATTTCAGCAGCTAGTGGTGGTGAGGAGGATTTCTTTCCCTCTCTTTTCCTTCCAGGGCTTATAGAACTGAAGCACTTTAGGATTACAGAGGCTTCAGAAATGACAGGAATGCAATGAAGATGGTGATGAATGAGAGTCAATGGAGAGGGGAGGAGGAGGTATCCACAAGGATTTCACTGAGATTGGCAGTAGCAAGTCCCCTATTTATCATCATTAATGACCTGTAAAGAAGAATAAACAACACATTATATTTCATAGCATGTTACACAGGGAGGTGCTCTTGGGAGGAAGACAGCAAAAAATGCAGCAAAAAAATGTATTAACTCAATATTATGGGGCATCAATGTAGACCTGGAGCTTAAAAATATTTTTCCATATTAATTAGCTAACAAGAATGCTCTAAATTAATAATCAAGAGCATCAACAACTGAAAGATCAGAGCATTCAGCAAAATGGACCTCATTTTGGCAGAATCTGCCTCTATGGGAAGACAGCTCTTAAGTTCCTTTCAGAAGATCAAACTTACCCATTTATTGCTGTGTCATGCTCATGGAAAACATTTAGCTCATACTGCTCCAGTTCGTGCTTGGTAAGCCGAGAACAAACCGTGGTTGTAGGTCATGGTTTGATTGGAATGAGACAGGCCACAATACTGGTTTTGATTTGATGTGAAGCAAAGGCTTATCTTAGGGTAGTACATCAGCAGCAAGACTAGCGGTCACAGTTTTGCTTTCTTTACCTATAATCTGTTTCCTCCAGGAGAATCAGCAGCTGTTTCAAAGAAACCTCTTGAGCCCCCAAAGGGATATCTGCACCTGGGTATCAGTTGTCCAAAACATCTGGGTTCCAAGTGGCGTCGGTCCACCCTCTCCCCATGACTGTTGAATGCTAGTGTGTAGTAAGAACACTGTATGGGCAATGAAAATTTGTCTAGCAGTACGCACATTAAACATTGAACACCCGGTCTCATTTTCCCCCACCCCTAGGTTAGGTAGCAGTACTTATCCTGCTTGCCCTTTTCATTATATGTCCCTAATCCCTAAAAAATAAGACAAAATATGAAATTGAAAAACAAAGTGGAAACAAACAAAATCACTTCTGCTTCAATGCAGCTGTGAGAAAATGTGCTGAATGAGCTTTTTATTAAGCAAGCAAGCAAGCAAGCAAGCAAGCAAGCAAGCAAACAAACAAACAAACAAACAGTTGCTCAGGTTGCAGAAATCACTCCAGTCCCACAATTGTTGTCTTTGGTTGCAGAACTCAAAATCTTTTAATCTGTTTAATGCCATAAACATGTGCATACTGGCAATGGACTGTGAGAAACATGGATTTGTGCTCTGCTTACCTTGGGGCAAGGTTCTAGGTACTCTTTAAGAGGCCCAATCTGCATTCTAGATACTCTTCTGAGAGCTCCATGCTTTGTCCTTCTCTGCCAGTGCTTGTGTGGTTTGGGGACACCACGGAAGTATGGCAAAAAGGCTATCTATTATGCAAGAGAATATGCATGTTCACAGCTCGGAGGATTAAAGGCCTGTGTTCTTATCACTGCAGAACAGAGTATTATAAATCCTGTCTTAGAATACTAAATCCCCCCTGGATGTAGCCATTGTTTGGGAATATGGGGTGAGGGGGGGAGCTTGGAGACAGAAATAATCAGTTTGGAATGACACATTGTCAAATAAAACATTTCACATATTATCCTTTTTCCTTCCCCTTTTCTATATCTGGGGCTTTTGGTTGGACAATTCAACATGAAAAATAGATTAAAACAAGCCCTTTCTGAATCCCTCCGAAGTTTGACTTTTCAGAAAGATCTTTCTTCTCTCTGTGAATTTCAGAGTGCTGAAAATGGACAGTGTCTGTAAATGAAGGCTCTAATTCTTCTTTCTGGGGCTTGTTAACTTGTTTATCCTTTGCAGGGATGTGGAAACTTAACCTTTGCTCCGTTTGAAATCAGCTCAGGAATTATGGGCTTTCTTGACAGGTTTCTGGAGGAAAAGTATATCTCTGTTCTTGAAGTTCTTTCTCAACTTCCAATATTGACTGAGCTTTAATGATACTTTGAAACTTCTGTTGAAGGGAGTCAATCGTGCACTGAAAATTTAGGTTTGTGCAATTAGTTTAAAGTACTCATTAGTTTAAACTTAGTTTAAAGACGCAGGTGGCGCTGTGGGTTAAAGCTTCAGCGCCTAGGACTTGCCGATCGAAAGGTCGGCGGTTCGAATCCCTGCGGCGGGGTGCGCTCCCGCTGCTCGGTCCCAGTGCCTGCCAACCTAGCAGTTCGAAAGCACCTCCGGGTGCAAGTAGATAAATAGGGACCGCTTACCAGCGGGAAGGTAAACGGCGTTTCCGTGTGCGGCTCTGGCTCGCCAGAGCAGCGATGTCACGCTGGCCACGTGACCCGGAAGTGTCTCCGTACAGCGCTGGCCCCTGGCCTCTTGAGTGAGATGGGCGCACAACCCCAGAGTCTGTCAAGACTGGCCCGTACGGGCAGGGGTACCTTTACCTTTTACCTTACTCTTGCCCAAGTGCACTAAGGCTATGAACACACTCACGTTCACTCTGCACTTAGTGTCCTCCCACCACTGCTTTGGGAAGAGGTGTACACATCATCATAATCCATATGCATCCTTTAATTGTCCTCTCATTTTTTAATTAGACACTGCATTTTGATGTGCTTTCACCCTAACCAGCTTCAATCCAAATTGAGAAAATAATGACCCCTCTGTGCTTTAAGCCAATAATGTGCACACAGCCCAAATCCACTAAAAGATAAAAGAAAATGACTTTAGCGTTCCAAAATGCCAGGAAGATGTACTGAAACTTGTGGCGTTATTGAATTATTAACGGGGAGATGTACAACCACCCCACAAGTAAATGAGGACTAATGCTCCTTGCAGTACACTGTTCTTGCAAACAAATCAGAAGAAATGCTCAATGAAGACTGGATATAATCTAGCCTGCATGTAAGCAATTGGAATGATTGCTGAATAAACAGGTCATGTGCAGAAACCCTAATTTTTGATTTCACTTCATTGTCAAAAAGCACCAACATTAATTACTTTCCCTTGGTATAAGTTAGCTCAGTTGGTTAGAGTGTGGTGCTGATAACACCAAGGTTACAGGTTTGATATCCATATGGGAGAGCTGCATATTCCTGCATTGCAGGGGGGTTGGACTAGATGATCCTCAGGACCCCTTCCAATTCTATGATTCTATTATTCTAATAGGGTTCATGTTTTGTAACCTTGTCTTGTTTAACTGTTACTTCTGTTATTAACTGTTTTGGTCACTACTTTCCGTGCATTCATATGCTTGTTGGTTGTTTGTTTGTCTGTATTTGTTCAACCGTGATCTATAATGGTATATATTTATAATGTCACCAGATCCTGTTTGATCACATTGTATTTTGCAGAATCTTGTATAACCTTTTTGAAAATTATATATGGGGTGCTAGGGGAGGGGCAGTATCTCTGGTGGGGGACATGATGTCCTCCTTCTGGGTAGTTCATCTACCACTGGTCCCCATCCCCTGCACTCAGCTCTCATCTGTGGCTCCTAGAAGCTGTCAGCATGTGACAGCGGCCACACCCTAGGAACAGCTTTGTCTTACTGGCTAAACCAGGTGTGGGTGGCCAATGGGTCTCAAACCCTCAGTGAGTTAGAGACTTGTCCTGCATGTGAAGGTAGGCTCCAGCAGACTGAGCAGATGAGACCAGTAGTGGGTCCAGCAGTCAAAGAAACAGTTCCTACACCAGATGAAGGTAGGAAGATGGGAAGGTAGCCCATCTAGCAGAAGGAAAACTCTGAAAGGGGGTAAACCCTGAGGAAAAATCTGTAGCCACTGCCTTGTGGAACATCTTCAGGAGAAGAAAAGCCTAAGGAGTAAAGCCTACACAAATCCAGAGTGGAGTCCCTAAGGTGGTTGGATGGTGTTTTGTATGCCTCCTTCCAGCAACTTCTGCATCCAAGCCAAATGTATTGCTTTCCTTTCCTTTGGACCACAAGGGTGACTTGTCGCCTGGGCAACCCAGGACCTCCATACACATTGCCCAGGCTTGCGCCCCAGAGATGTCACGTTGGTGCTGCAAGTGCAGCAAAAACAATGTGTGTGAGGGGCAGTTACAAGTTATGAGCTCAACCTGGGTGGTAAGGTATGAGTGCTATGGGTTGCCTCCACTGATGGGAGAGATGATTGTGTCTCACTGGTCAGCTACTGCCTGCCTTAAGCTGGGCAGCCCCCGGTCAATAAAGTGCTGACCCACCATGGTCCACTTGCTTCAGTGGATGCTTGGAGCAGACTGAACTTCTGCACCATGCAAGAAAGATCTATCTATCTATAACATGAACTTTTCAATCACAGCAAGGGAGGGGGTGCCGCCACTGCCTCAAACAACAAGTTTCATTAACGAAAAGAAGTTTGTGAAAGAGAGTTGGGTCAGGAGATGCGTTCTTTCATATAGAAGTTAGCTTATTACTTAAACTAAATATAAGGATGCAACAGGCTTAAGCACAGTAGTATATTCACAGCTTTTCTTAAGCTTCCTTTGCTACAACTCCCATCAGTCTAAGCAAGCATGGCCAGTGGCCAGAGTTTATAAGAGTTGTAGTCCAGCAACTTCTGGCCAGGTGAACCCTGGCTCGTGGGTTGTAGCCAAAGTTAGTCCTACTCAGAGTAAACCAACTGAAATAGGCACATCTAAATTAGATCCGTTAATTTCAGTGGGGGGTTTCTGATGTCTGCCTGAAGGAATTTTTGTATAGCACCTAGCAATTTAGACACTGGAAAAATAATGTTTTCTTAATAAGACTGATTTTAAAAATTTGGGTTTAAGTGGAGTTGGAGAGTGAGGGTGTTGAACAGCTACGGAGTTTTGCTCTCTCTCCATTTAGGGAGGCCTGATTGCTCTCCTGTTGCTGCTGCTGGTGTTCACCATTGCCTTGTATGCCCAGCGCCGGTGGTACAAGCAGCGCAGGATCCCACAGAAGAGCGCCAGCACAGAGGCCACCCATGAGATCCATTACATCCCTTCGGTGCTGCTGGGCTCGCAGGGAAGGGACAGCTTCCGGAACTCACGCCTACAAGCCCACACCTCGGTCATTGGCATGCCCATCCGCGAGACCCCAATCCTGGATGACTACGACTACGAGGAGGAGGAGAACCCCCTGCGTCCTGAGCATGGCTGCCAGGAGGACGAGTTTGCGAGCCAGATGATGCAGCCGCTGGACAGCTTGGGCAGGAGCGGGGAGAAGCCTGACTATGAAAAGAAAGGTTTGTTGCTTCCCTCCCCCCCTCCCCCACACTTTCCCTTTGCCAGAGGCAGCCATCTTTGGAATGTGCTGAAGGGGTCATTAAAAAGTGATGGATGAGAAGGGCAGCAGCCATGCTGGGTGTTTGTTCTTCCCTTGCCCAGAGCTGCGATGTGTAAGCACAGGGGGCTGCTGCACTTCAAATGAGTGTTGAGTTTCTAGGAGCAGTTTGCTTGCATGCAAATACAGGTCACAGGCATACTGCCTTGTGATGCTGCTGACAGGTGCTTTGAATGATAAAAACATTAATCAATTTTTCTGCATGCGCGCGTACACACACACACACATAGTACGTTAATCATTGCCTTCCATTGAGGAACTTGGGAGTTGTATGCAGTGCATCTCTGTAGGGACTTGCCATAAGACACGTTGCAGCCTAGTACTGCTTGTGTGGTGGATATTAGATAAGATAGGAGGACTTGTCACCTGAGAAGTTTGCATATCTTTTTTGCTGGATGGAAACTTTCTGGGAACAAATGAAGTACAGCATCTTTCAGTGTAATACTTTTCAGGCCCCTCACCTGGAGCTTTTAATCTCCAAAGCACTTCTTGAAGGAGGGGATTGTCATCTTTTGTAATAGCATGGAAAGGCAGTAAGGGAGATGGGTCGTATTTCTAAATTCATGATTGAATGCTCAGGTGGATTGTGAAAGGTATTCTGCTAAGCCTCCATAGCCTTTCTTTCATTCCTGAGGGTCCCATGCTGATAAATGATTCCTGCCTTATGCTCTCATTTAAATGCCCATTGTTCCCACCACCCACTTTGTCACTGGATAAAGGCCACACTTAAATAACGTGACGTATTACAAACCGAAAATTTTCCATTGGGTTTGGGAAAGATAAAACAATAGAGCAGCAAATGGAACTGGAAGGAGCCGTAGGAGCATAGGAAGTGTTCTTATACTAGCTTAGACTATTTGCCAATCCATTATGGGATTGTCTGACTCACAGTGGCTGTCTGACGTCTTGGGCAGAGAGAGGTGTTTCATCTCACCTGAAGTACGTGAGCAGAAGCACTGACTCTGTCCTTTTGGCCCTGACATTGTCACCTGCTATGCTCATGGATCTGGAGCCACAGGAAGAGGGGAGAGTCATTCTCTCGTCATTCTCTCTCTCTCTCTCTCTCTCTCTCTCTCTCTCTCTCGCACACATACACACACTTGGAGAGCAGCTGACCTCTTAGATAGACAAATGTAGACAGATGTATATAACTGCATTCTTTGTTCAATAGCACAAGGACTCTTGCACTAGCGGATGGGTGAATTTCAGTATTGTGCTTCAAGAATCCAGGTAGCAAAACCTTGTTGTGCAGCAGATTGCACAATCTATTGTGCAACAAAGATACCAGCAACTTGCTTGTGTATTCTCTTGCACAGTGTTTCATAAGTGGAAAACATGTTGTCAGTGGAACAATTATGCCCCTATGTGACTTTAACTTAGTGCTGCATTCGATACAACCCCATAACAATAAGCTTTCTTTTTCCTCCCTCCCTTCTCATCTTTTTTTTTTCCTCTTATGCTTTAGTTTATAAGCCTGAGGACAGTGAGTAACTGGTTTTGTAAGCTGCTCTGGGAGCCTGCTAAAGAACAGGATATAAATGCTTTAAATAAATGAATAAAAGTGGGTAGCAACACAACTTTTATATCCCTTCTTAATTTTCAGAGTTCTTCACAGTTGTTGAGCTGAGTACCTTTTGCGAGTGGCTGCTTTTATTCCCCTTTTTAAGAAAGGGATACTGAAAGACCAAGAGTGATTCTGTATAGGACAAGAGTGGAGCTCTCAGAACCTCATATCATTCATTACATTTCACCATGCGGCCTTAAGCAAGCCAGCATCTGTTCATCTGTAAAATACTTGTGATATGTTTGATTTCATTTTTGCATTTGAACAAGTAATGTGTTTAATTGCTGTGTGAATTAAATGTACAGTGCAAATTACAAATCCAAGTATAATTACTTTAAACCACACACAACAAAACAAAAACTGTATTTTACATTAAAAAAATTCTCATTAAAATAAGATTATATTTTAAAACACAATGGGTACACAGTTCATGGTCACATGCTTGAGGCATGATGGAACTGCAGAGAGGACGTGCAGTGCTGAAGAGTTGAGTAGAAACATTTCCCCCCACTCTTTATGCCTTTTCTACCCCACATCTTGCCCCCACCTCTGCTTCTACCTGCTTCTCCAGCCACCTGTGCTGCAAGTGGGAAGCCAGCCTCAATGTGAGAACCACGTCAGCAAAATAATTAAAATCCCCTGCAGCCTTGAATTTATTGTTTCCCCTTTTTTTAATGGTAGAAGGATACTCACTATATTAAAAACCTATGGAGTGGATTAAACCTCTGCAGAAATCTGATTTCTTGCTTGGATCCCTTAAAATATGATCTCTGCAGGCCTTCCACTAAAGCTAACGTGTGCTTCACAGCAGTGATGGAAGGTAGGAGAAGTCCTCCACAATTATTAACATAATCACATATTTCAGAGCAAGCGTCTGATTTCTAGACCAGTCTCCCCAACCTGGTGCCCTTTGGGTGTTATTGGGCTCTAACTCTCACCATCCTTGACCCTAGGCCATGTTGGCTAAGGAGGATGGAAGCTTCGAGTCCAACCCAGTTTGCCATATACTGCTCAAGACACTCAAGCACAGTGCCATTTTTCTAGAAAAAGAGGTGCCAGAACTCACTTCCTTGTTCTCAGAACACCTCCCTTGTTCTCTTAGAATGGCAATGGTGCCTACCTGAGAGATGCCAGAGTGGAGTTCAAGCAAGTTCCAACTGGGGGGAAAAAAGCCCTGCTCAAGCATGTCAAACATTTCTATCTCTTCACTAAGTTTTCTTAAAAAGGGAATCTCCCTGCTTTTCTTACTGCTGGTTCCAACAGTATGGTCTAAGGGTGGAGAACCTTCTTCAGTCTGAAGACTGCACTCTCATCTTGGAGCCTTCCAAGGGCCATATGTCGGTCATGAGTAGGGCCAGAGGCAAAAGCTGGTGGAGCAACATATGCATATCTTACCTTCATACAGTAGGCTAGTTTCTACAGTCACACACCCCTTTTTATCCTCTAAGCAAGCAAGAGGCACAGTGGACCCAGGTGTAGTGAAGCTGTGGGAGGGGGTACGAGCGGTGAGCCAAGACCATGAGACACGTGAATGAATTGCAATTAGGTTTTATTGAGTACAGATGCATAGGCATGGGACTTGCATCCCTTGATCAACCAGACTGCCTGCTGGTTAATATGCTGTCTTTTCACAGAAAAGGGGGTTGACAGATGTTGGGGGTCACCCTCAACATAAACTTCTGCTGTTCAGACACTGGTAGTCTGTCAACTGGGGTCTATCAGCCCCTGATTTGGGCTTCTGGAGAGGAAGTGCCACCCTCCAAGGGAATCTCTTTATGGGAGAAGGCAGGGGGCCCCTTTCCCCTCTGCTCCCTACTAAGTATTCAGCCCAATGCATCTTCCACCACTAGACTTGGTGCACTTGCCAACTCATTGCCAAACCTAGAACCCCTGAAACCAATCAATGAGCTTAAACACCTGTTACCCACATGTCACTGCCTGGTGCTCACAGCTGCATGCAATCCTGCCTATTCAAGGCTCCAGTCTTGTGTGAAATCCTGGGGTGCTGTATTACCGAAGCACCATGAACTTGCACGTTCCAATGGACCACCTTGTTAACTTTCCTATGGGCCCCATCAACTTGAGTGAGGTTTCTGCCTCCCCTCCACACCTGCCTTTTGATCAGATTTCACCATATGCTACTCATTTAAGAACAGTCCAGTTACATCACATTCAGCAACCAAAAAGGAGCTTACATAGTACCCTTCTCATCAACTGCTCCACTCCTCTTAACCTGAAGTGAAATTCATTCTGGCAGAAAACGACTATTAGCTCTTGCTGTTTGGAGAGCAGGATCTGGGGAACTGGCCCAGACTGGCTTGACCTCCTGACCCTTTTATTCCGTGCGTCTTCTACATGCCCGCGCTCTGTGCACTGTGTTTAGAGGAAGGCTCACACAAGTGATAGGAATATGTGTTTTTCTTCCTTGTGCCGAACAGAAAATGCTTTCCCCAGAGTGTTTTGGCTAATGCACATTTGATTGCCTGCATTTTTAGTTGTTGTCTCTTGAAAGCAGCAACACCCATCTCTGCTTATTGAAATGTCATTAGAAAAGCATTTAATATTGTTAACCTGCAACATAGCAATAAAATTCCTCTGAAGAAACAAAAACAAGGCATTAAAATTTTAACTAGTAAGCGAGTGCATGGTAGCAGGGAGCAATTTTATTCTGTGTTCCCTCTCTCTCTGTCCCCACCCCCTTACAAAGCATTAGCTTTAATCTTTAAACACCCTGCCATGGATCGGGCCTTGGGTGGGTCTCCTCTCCAATGCTTCCTGCTGTGCTTTTAGGTCTGCCAGGGAGACCGTGTTGATATATCTCATCGTGAAAGCAGTGTTGGGGTCATGCATGGCTGAGAACCAAGGTAAAAAAAAAGAAATCTGTATGAATAAAACAAAACGATAGAGGTAGCTGGGAGAGAAAACAGTCAAGGAAGCAACAAGCTGCTTCAATGTGGAACAATTCCCCAGTGATGGTCTTGTCTTCTATCTGCATTCATCCCCTGAACCCTCTGCACTACTGATAAAAGGAATCGTGATGCTTCACCAAGAGAAGCAGACATGTGTTCTCAGTGCCACACTCCAGTGAGATATGCGGGGTGGGGGTGTCAGAATATTGAGCGTATGTTTAAGTAGTAATGGTGTGTGTGTCAGAATATTGGGGGTGTCAGAATATTGAGCTGTCCTGTTTAAGTAGCAATGGTGTGTGTCAACACCAAAGTTGGATACGCCTTTAAATACAAGTAGGTATTTATTTTAGCTGGCCTTTATACCCAAGTCAAAATTTAGGCTGCATTATCAGTCTGCATGTTCATTCGAAAGTGAATCCTGTTGTGTTCAGTGGAGTTTACTCCTACTCTTGGTGTCTGACCTGCCACTAAGGCACTGTGGGGAATCAAGGACAATGCCTTGCTCCCTACTCTTAATTTAAAGCTTTTGCACTGGGGTGGTGGTAGGAGCCCATTTTGGTAGCATGGGAGCTCACCTTACTTTTTCAAGGCTAGAGGAAAAAGCGGTGAGTCAAGTAGAAGGTGTGCTGCCAAAACAGTCAACTTAGCTTTCCTCTTCTGCTTGGCTCTAGAAATGAAGGAGGTGAGAATTTGATTGACTGGTTGATTGGTTTTGTTTATTTATATGCCACTTTTCCACAGTGAGCTGTGCCCAAAGCAGCTTTCAACAAGCACCCACTTATTAAATTGGGTGTGCTGAAGAAATTGTTTTATGAAACATATTAATAAATTCAAGTAGGACAAAAAAAAAAAAAGAATTAATTCAGCTTTGAAAAAGAAGCAACTTAGACTTACATGCAGAGCAAAAAGAATGTTAACAGACAATTAATAAAGTTCCACTGTACTGGTTCCACTGCTGGTTCTACTGTACTTAAAGGTGCCTCAGCTGTTGTTGTTTAGTCATTTAGTCGTGTCCGACTCTTTGTGACCCCATGGACCAGAGCACGCCAGGCACTCCTGTCTTCCATTGCCTTCCACAGTTTGGTCAAATTCATGCTGGTAGCTTTGAGAACACTGTCCAACCACCTCATCCTCTGTTGTCCCCTTCTCCTTGTGCCCTCAATCTTTCCCAACATCAGGGTCTTTTACAGGAAGTCTTCTTTTCTCATGAGGTGGCCAAAGTATTGGAGCCTCAGCTTCAGGATCTGTCCTTCCAGTGAGCACTCAGGGCTGATTTCCATAAGAATGGATAGGTTTGTAAAAGGCAAAAGATTTATACTATCTCAAGAGAAACCAGAGTATATCTGATCGTCTTGCAGTCCATGGGACTCTCAAGAGTCTCTTCCAGCACCATAATTCAAAACAATGGAGTTTTCTTGGCAGGGATACTGGAGTGGCTTGCCAGTTCCTGCTCCAGGTAGATCATGTTGAGTCAAAACTCTCCACTATGACCTGTCCATCTTGGGTGGCCCTGCATGGCATAGCTCATAGCTTCTCTGAGTTATTCAAGCCCCTTCACCATGACAAGGCAGTGATCCATGAAGGAGAGGATCCTCAGCAGCCAGGCTTAAATATTGTTCATAGAAGATGGGGTCTGCTTACCAGGGTAGATTGTTCATTGCATAGAGAATGCTGACAGCCTCAAAAGCAGTCTCTCCAAGTGTCCCTATTTTCCAGGGACAGACCCAGATTTACAGAAGCCATCCCGGTTTCTGATTTGATCCCAGAATGTCCCACTTTTCCTTAGGATGTCCCTATTTTTGTCAGATAAATTTTTGGGGGTATGGAGTTAGGCAAGCCCCAAGCCAAGGAGATGAATACAAACTTTAGAAGATATCTGAAGATAGCCCTGCATAGGGAAGTTTTGAATTGTTTAATGTTTCATTATGTTTTTATATATGTTGGAAGCCGCCTAAGTGGGCAAGGTATAAATAATAAAATTATTATTATTATTATGGAATAGGATATCCCTATTTTCATCGGAGAAGTGTTGGAGGGTATGCAGTAGGAAAGTTTCAGGGGGGCCATTTGGGGTTAGGCTTTTCCGTCAAAGTGCTGCAAAACTATAGGATCCTGGGACTCTTCTTGCTCCAAGCTGGAGAGGAAGGTCGTGGCTCCTCCCACCACCCTCATCAAAGGGTAATGATAATACATGCTACAGGAAGGGTGCTGAGCAGAAACTCTTTCTTGAAAATCTTAATGTCCTGCTTCTGTGAAAGCTGTTGCAGTTTCCTCTTCAGGTATATAGAAATAGGTATACTGGATTCTGCTCATTTTCCTCTTCCTACCTCTTGCCTGTTTCTGCCTCTTCTCTTGATTTTCTTTGTGTAAATTATTTAGAACGGTATAAGTCTGCAGGCACACAGGTGGCACTGTGGTCTAAACCACTGAGCCTCTTGGGCTTGCTGATCAGAAGGTTGGCAGTTTGAATCCCCACGGTGGGGTGAGCACCCTTGCTTGGTCCCAGCTCCTGCCAACTTAGCAGTTTGAAAGCATGCCAAAAAGTGTAAGTAGATAAATAGGTACCACTCCAGTGGGAAGGTAAAAGCTGTTTCTGTGCACTGCTCTGGTTTCGCCAGAAGCAGCTTAGTCATGCTGGCCACATGACCTGAAAAAACTGTCTGTGGACAAATGCCGGCTTCCTTTTCCTGTAAAGCGAGATGGGCACCACAAGCCCAGAGTTGTCTGCGACTGTACTCAACTGTCAGGGGTCCTTTACCTTTACCTTTAAGTCTGTAAAAGACAGAAATTACTGAATTTTCAATACAGTTCAGAGAAGAAACCCCAAACAAGATTTAGGGCAGAATATTATTCTGCTAAGGTTTCAGGGATTGCCATATTTACATTTCATCACTTTCCTTCTCTCCATCTACAGAACATCTAAAAAGCCAAAGGCAATCTAACCAAAACAGTGGGGTAGTAATACACCAATTGTCTCCCTCTTCCTGCTCCTCTAGAGAAAGGATAAAAGAAAGGGAGAAAGGAGGGACTGAGCGATGCTCAGCATGAAAGACAACTGCATCAGTTGATGGATATAGTAGGTGCTGTTGTGTTTTGGAGACAGCTTGTTGCATCCCCAGGAAGGTGTCATCCCTACTCTCTAGACGGTAACTTTTGGCTCCCAGGGGAAATCTCTCAGTATAGTATCACAATAATACTTCAGGGTTTTGTCACCAAACCTCAAACAGCTTCACCAGCAGAGCTGTCACTAAAACCTCTGTAGGGTGTCACTAGCTAATTGCCATGGATGGTGAGTCAAGCTGATTTCTTCCATCCTCTGCAACTTCACTGACCTCTTCCCCCTCTTCATTTGAACCTGTTGCAGACATAATTCATTTGGGAGACAAGTTTTCAGGTGAATGTTGAAATAGAGTAGAGAGAGGAAGCAGAGATGCAGGGATGCATGCAGCACAGTGACTGTGTGATGTCTTGAATCATATATTTGCTCCCAAAAGCTATACAGACATAGCTCGGAAGTCGAACGGAATCTGTTCCAGAAGTCCGTTCGACATCCATAAAGTTCAGAAACCAAGGTGCGGCTTCCAATTGGTTCCTGATTACGCAGGCACGCCAGAAACAATAGCGGAAGCTGTGCTGGACATTCAGCTTCCAAAAGAAGTTTGAAGACCGGAACGCTCACTTCTGGTTTCCGTTCAGGAGCTGGAACGTTCAACTCCCAAGGTATTCAGGAGCTGAGGTACGACTGTAGTAGCTGCCTTGTTTTCAAGAACTGCAGCATCAAGCTCCTCGGATCCTTCCTATGTTCTTTGTAGGCTATGGTTTCCCTCTTTTTTCTGCAGGAGGCATGTTATGCATTTTGATTCAGACAGAAAATTGCCATGCTCCCTATGTGAACGATTCAATCTGCCCACAGTAATGGTCTTCAATGCTACAACACTCAACTGGATTGCATGCTTATCAAAGGGTGGGTCATGCGCTGGTGGCACTACTGTCATTTTATTTTTGTTCTTAAATGTTTTGTACACATACGTGTGTGTACATGTCTGGGAGATAGAGACAAAGACAGAGATTGGTAATTCTTTTTAGGAGACACGGATCTCCCAACAGATATTTATGAGAATCCCATCAAGCTACAGTTCCTGGGAACTTTTGTAGAAGCCATTACTGCTCAAACTAGTATAAAACCATTATACAGTTGGTGTATAATCACCCAGAGAGAAATAGATAAAGAAAGGTGGGCACCTGCAGTCTGAAATTACACAGGATAGATTTAAGGATGGTTCCTGCACCTGAAAAAGTGAAAGCATACCTAGTAAACACCCCATAAATCAGAGTTGGAGCCCAATATATTGGCTCAGCACTCACAAAAGCTCTATTTAATATATCCAAATGAATTACCTTTCATGTTATATCCATATACAGTATAAACATACAACTGAAGTGAAATACACTATGCAATCAAATGTGGTGGTTTGATCTAATTCAGCCTGTTTGATAGAATGACTGAAATGCAGAGTCACAGATTGTAGAGATGGAATTGACCCTGAGGCTTCTCTGACTTTATTTAGTCTTGGTTGTATGTTTTTAAATGGCTTTGAAAATAAGTGTTTGGGCTGTTCATCTACAGCTTTCTGGAATGGCCACGTTTTCTCGCTTGGGCTGTTTGGTAAAATAAATTCATAATTAATAAACTAAGGGTGACGAGAAGGCTGTGTGTGTGTGTGTGTGTGTGTGTGTGTGTTGTGCAGAAAGTTAACGAGAGACAGATGGGTTGTAGATGGAGCTCTCTGTTTGTCCTGCGCTGGAGCTGTAAGCTAGCACAAATACATCCAGATAAATAAATGTGTTGTATCATCTGATGACAAGCATGTCATAGCGAGAAAGTTAATGGAGTTTCATGCTTTGACCTGATACCAGGCTGTGCAACAGCTAGATAAGAAGCAAGGTAAAGATCAGATGCTATTTTATCGCCCCCCTCCCACCTCCTCTTGCACTATTACCATGAGGCAGGGGGTGAGATCATGGAGGGAGGGAGGGAGTGGAAAGACAGATAAGGAGGCAAAAGAAACCGAAGGAAAGTTCTGATCACATCAAAGACTGACATGGTGACCTTGCGTAGAACACGGACAAAAATCCATGCAGAGAGGAAAATGCAGCATGGGACAATCTTTCGGTGGAGGAATTCAGAAAAGGATTAAAAACAAAACACTGAGATTGAGAAGAGTGGTGTGGGAATGCAGACACAAAATCAAAGCTGCTTTGTATGTTTATTCACCATCCGCCCTTCCAAAGCCTGGTGAGGAAAAAATGGAAATGTTGGAAACACAAATGTTCTGCGACATTCCTCCATTCACCCCGAAAGCCGTCCTATGGCAGTGCATCATCTTAAGTTAACTGTTGTTTTATTTCCCATTCAATCTCAGACATGGTAATAATGAACTGGGAGAGCAATTTGTATGTATTTCCGGTAATGCCAGAAGTACAGATTTCTGTCAGACCACCTTTCTCCCCAACCACTTGAGATCTCTCTAATAGAAATCTCTTGGTCCTAGATATCTCTTTCTGTTGCCAGATTGCTTATTCTTTATCCTGTTCCTCCTTTTCTCTGTTCACACTCTACTGTAGGCACAGTTCTCTCAAAGGAGCAGCAATGAGCGATTTCCTTATCTTTGCTGTGTTGCTGGTGTGAAGCTCCCTCCCATTGGGGTTTACCAGTATAGTTGCGGCTGCCCTCATTTCATGTCTTTATCTCTCCTTTAAAAAAAGCAGACAAATAATAAAACTCATTAACTCTTAACATCCACTCTTCTTTCTTTCTTTCTTTCTTTCTTTCTTTCTTTCTTTCTTCAGATTCTATACCCAGGTAGTATCCATCAGCCTCAACTTCCTTTTTCTGCACTGTGTCTAATATTCATTCTTAGAAAAGCAGCAAAGGACCATGCACTGAGAAAGCTGGTTGGGAGGGTACTGTCCTGGGGCAAGGGATGGGCAACCTGTCAGTTTTTGGCTTGCCATTTTTTCCAATCTTAAATTCAGCTCTCCACATTTTTATGTTAGCTTCCAATTCGTTTTTAACATTCTCAAGGAAATCCATCAGAATTATTTGCAAATTTCTCCTAATATTCACAAGTGTGTATTTAATTTTGCCTACTAATACTTATTTTTTGAAAACACATTCCCCTAATACAATACATGCTTGTATGTTTCCCCCCACTAATATATGCAATTCCCTCCCCCGCCCCCTACACACAACACTTTACTACAATACAGTGGAACCTCTACCTGCGACCATAATCCTTTCCAGAGGTCCATCTGGAGGTCGAAAGGAGTTGCTGGGAGAGGCGCCGTTGTGTGCAGGTGTGGGCGGCGATTGTCCGCTTCTGCTCATGCGCGAATGGCGATCGCTGCTCCTGCGCATGCATGAATGGCAGCAAACCCGCCAGTTACTCCTGGATTTGCCACGGACATTGGGCGAAATGGACGCAAGCAGAGGTGGATGTAAGAAGAAGTTTGACTGTACATGCCTTTTTGAACTCATTTCTTGGCTGGAGAGCTGCATTACTAAATTTGGAAAAGTGTGATTTTCAATGGTTTGGTTTTCATATTTGTCAGGGAACTGCCATCAGTGCCGGAAGGAGAGAGCAAAAGCCAGAGGGATTCCAGAGAGCGTCCAGGGATCGGGAGAAGCAGCCCATCTTCTGGGGAAGAGAATCAGTGTAGCACCAGTGGAGAAGGGCGGCAGATGGGGGAAGCGGCGAGGCGGTCTCATGACTCCTTGCCTGGGACCAGCGGGGAGAATAGGGGTCCTCCGTTGCCTACGCCCTCCTTGCGCAGAAGGCTTTTGCACAGAGAGAGTAGGAGGAGACTAGGCGTCAAAGAGCTTCTTTGCTGGAAGAAGTTTAAGAAACGCCCACTGACGGATTCTGCCAGCGATTGAGTCAGCCACGGGTGAGTGGCTGTCCAGACAGAAAAGGTTCACTTTGGCAACCCACCCAGGTGTTTGCACCCAGCTGGGGAGATAGAAACCTGCTTACGCACGAGCAACCCCTAGAACCATTACAATATTGTTTTGGAAAGTGTGAATTAGGGAGATTCATGTTTAAATGTGAACTGGATCCAGTATTCCAGAAAATCTCCAGAACTAAAACAAAGACATTATCCCTCCATGACATTCATTCATGATAGCCCGGGTTTAGCTTATGCTCTCGCAACCCTTGTGGTTGCATGAGCTGATTAATGCTCGCCAAGTTCTCAGCGTCAAATCGTTATAAAAGCTAATTAACTTGAGAGCTGTAACACAGGCCCCAAACAGATGTGTCCTGACTTTATTGCCCTTTGATGCAACTTTGGGATGAAGTGCATAGTGTGCTACAGTTAGAACTGGAACATTTTCTCTGTGTCACTTTCCAGATGAAATTTTTCACTTTCCCTTGAAGCTGTTATTTGCCATGATGGTGGTGGTGAAACATAGTGGGCTAATAGCAGGGTTGTTGTTTTCTAAATGATTTTTATTAGTTTTACAAAATAAATCTCAAATTTAACCCATTAAACAAGATTCTTCTGAATCTTAGGACTTGCCTCCTCCCCTCCGTGGGTCCTTAGTATATCTAAGTCAACTGCATATTATAATTTCTCCACATTAAAGTCCTCCAAAGTATACAAGTCTTTGTCACATTGCAGGAGTTGTTAAAAGAACTCAAGTGATTACAGTGTCACTTTGAATACAGTTTGTATTTGTCCCATTCCCTATTGAAGTTCTGATCCTCCTGATTTCTGATTTTCCCTGTCAGTCTTGCCATCTCTGCACAGTCTAACAGTTTCATCTGCCAGTTCGCTTTTGTCAGCATTTTCTCCTTTTTCCATCGCTGGGCAAGTAGCATCCTTGCAGCTGTAGTCGCGTACATGAATAGTCTTCTCAAGTCCTGTCTGCACCTAAAATTCCTAAAAGAAAGGCTTCTGGTCTTTTGACAAATGTTATTTTAAACATTTTTTTTTACTTCGTTATATATCATTTCCCAGAATTCCTGAATCTTTTTACAATTGCACCACATATGATAAAAGGTGCCCTCTTTTTCCTTACATTTCCAACATACATTCGAATTAGTCCCATACATTTCCACTAACCTACTGGGTGTTAGATGCCAACGATACATCCTCTTCATATAATTTTCCTTCAGCATATAGCTCACTGTAAATTTTAGTTCATCTTTACATAATTTTCCCCATGCTGCCAACTGTATATTATATCCAAAATCTCTTGCCCAGTGAATCATTACAGACTTCATCTTTTACCTCCCATTCCAACAACAATTTATACATTTTCGAAAGAAAGGTAAAGGGACCCCTGACCATTAGGTCCAGTTGTGGCCGACTCTGGGGTTGTGGTGCTCATCTCGCTGTATTGGCCAAGGGAGCCGGCGTACAGCTTCTGGGTCATGTGGCCAGCATGACTAAGCCACTTCTGGAGAACCAGAGCAGCGCACGGAAACGCAGTTTACCTTCCCGCCGAAGTGGTACCTATTTATCTACTTGCACTTTGAGGTGCTTTTGTACTGCTAGGTTGGCAGGAGCAGGGACCGAGCAACGGAAGCTCACCCCGTTGCGGGGATTCGAACTGCCGACCTTCTGATCGGCAAGTCCTAGGCTCTGTGGTTTAACCCACAGCGCCACATGCGTCCCTTTTCAAAAGTAGTTTCACCTTATTCTATAACAATTCTCTCTCAAAGCTTGATATTTCAGTAGTGAAACCCTTTCTTTTATCCATCTTAAATGCATCATTCAGCTGGTTATATTGTAACCAATCTTTTAAAAGGTCTCCAATGTCATCATTTCCCCCCCCCCCCCAGTTTTAGCTCATTTTATTCTTCTTTAAGTAATTCTTTATATGTTGCTGAATCTTTTCTCATATTCAATTTCTTTACAGATATCGCCTCTAGTGCCAATATCCACCATGGTGTTTTTGGTTCTAACAAACTTTTATATGTGTCCCATACTGTGTATAAGGGCTTTCTTATTACATGGTTCAGGAATCCTCTGTGTACCTTAGGTTTTTGATACCATAAATATGCATCCCATCCAATTCTATTGTCATGACCCTCTAGGTTTAATTTATCTGTATTTTGTAATGTGATCCATTCCTGGAGCCAGCAGAGACAGGACACCTAATAATATATATATTTTTTATTTTTTGTAAATAATTTTTATTAAATTTTACATCTTTTTTAACAAAGTCACATATAACAATATAAACACAAAATGAATTCCCAATTACTCCCTCCCCACAACTTCCCTTCCTGGTTTCTTACTTTCTGCTGCTTATTATCTTAATTTGTTCTTAACATTTTATCCTCATTTTTCTATTTTCACTATTTAATTTGCTAATTTTAAGTGTTTAGTCAAACCCTGCAAGTGAGTTCATTTCTTTACATTGTTTCTGTAGATATAACATAAAAGGTTCCCAGTCTTTTTTAAAGTTTCTATTGTCCTTATCTTTGAGTCTTCCAGTTAACTTTGCCATTTCAGCATACTCTGTCAGTTTTTCTTGTCATTGTTCTTTCGTAGGTATTTCATCACTTTTCCATCTTTGAGCTAACAGAACCCTAGCCACAGTTGTAGCATATATAAATAAAGTCATTTTATCTTTTAGCAGATCTTCACCTGAAATGCCTAATAGGAAAGCCTCTTAACAAAGTTAATGTAAACACTTATTTCCATTTCATTATAAAACATTTCCTAATAATTTTTCATTATTTTACAATTCCACCACATATGAAAAAATGTATCTTTCTTTTCTTTACATTTCCAACACTTATTAGAACTTGTTCTATACATTTTTGCCAATTTCAAAGGTGTAATATAGCATCAATACATCATTTCCATATACCACATTTTCCCCCCTTAGGATGCACATTTTCCCCTCCAAAAATGAAGGGTAAATGTGTGTGCGTCCTATGGGGCGAATGCAGGCTTTCACTGAAGCCTAGAGAGCGAGAGGAAGCTTCAGGAAGCTCTCCGCAAGCCTTGGGAGCCCGGCGCGACTTCCCGCCGGGCTCCCAAGGCTTGCGGATGGCAGCCTGCGGGCTTTTCAGGGAGGTGGAGGAATTCCCCCATCTCCTAGAAAAGCTAATAAAAGGTGTGCAGCCCCTTTAAAGAGTGCACGGCTTCTGCGGGAAGTGGGGGATACTTCCAGAGCTTGTCGGGGCTGGTGGGGGAAGGCTTGCGGATAGCAGCCTGTTCTGGGGGCTGGGGTCAGGGGAAGCTCGGGCTTCCCCCGCCCCAGCCCCGCGCCTGGGGGGGGGATAATTTATTTATTTATTTCCCCCCCCAAAAAAAAAACCCCACTAGGTGCGCCCTATGGGCCGGTGCGCCTTATAGGGCGAAAAAATGGTAACTCTCTTTTAACAATATACAATAAGTGAATTTTAAATTATTTTTCCATAGTTTTTCCCAATCTTCCAGTTGTATCTTGTGTCCTGTATCTTGTGCCCATTTAATCATTACAGATTTGACCTCTTCATCTTTGGTCTCCCATTCTAACAATAAATTATACATTTTCTTTGAGAATTTGTTTTATCATCTACAATTTCTCTTTGAAATCTAGATTTGGTATCTCCAAATCCCTTCTTTTTATCTTCTTTGAAAACCTCATTTAATTGACGATTTTGCAGCCAATCGTGAACATATTCTCTTATCTCAACATAATTCTTAAATTTTACTTTCCCTTCTTTTTCTATCTCTCTCTATATGTTGATCATTTCACTTCATAAATGTTTTCATAATCATATAATCAGGAAATCACTGATAAAAGTATGGGGAAAATATAAATATCTATTAGAACAAAAAATTCCATGGTGGGTCGCCTGAACAGAAGCAAATTCATAATATATTTTTAAATCTGCCAGGGAGAAGCCACCTCCGTCTTTAAAATCTGTCACCAGCTTGTGTTTTATTCTTGGTTTCCCCACTGCCATATAAACCTTGAAATATCTCTTTGCCATTGCTTGAAGGGCCCCTGCTCCACCGATCACCAGGCTTGCATGAAACAGAAATAGCATTCTCGGCAATACGTTCATTTTTATCACAGATATCCTTCCTTCTTTTTACTTATTTTCACATGGTTAGGTAATTATCCTAATGTGAATTAATATTTTTCGGGGTCAACCGAACTCCCAAATATTTGACCTTTTTTATTATTATTACCATTTCAGTAACTTTTTGTAATTCATTTTTATTTTGTTCTCTCGTATTTTTCACCAGCAACTCACTTTTATTTTTATTCAATATGAAGCCTGCCACATGGCCGAACTCATTAATCATCTCCAAAACCCTAGGTAAGCACACCACCGGGTTTTCTGTTGTTATCACAAGGTCGTCTGCAAATGCTTTGAGTTTAAATGCTTTGTTTCCCACCAGTATTCCTTTTATATTTCTCCTCCTCTTATTTTCCTTGCCAGTAGGCTAATAGCAGTTTTGGTGGGGTGGTTTGATGTGGACTTCTTTTTCCTCCTTGCATCATTCATAACAATCCTTCCTTCTAGCTGCTTTTAAGCCAAGGGAGGGGGTGTGCATGAAGATCCAGTTTTGACCCTCAGGAAATACAGATCCCAGGTACACATGCCTACCAAATTACATTTTCTGGTATGAAAAGGGTGAGAAGCAACAGATGGAAAAGGTTGAGAGGTTTGGAGATTCTCCTTGCAGAGGTCCATATTGATTTTTTAAAAAGAAGATCTTGAGTGAAACGATGCTTAGAACTTCACCTTCTAATCAACTCATTTGTCTTTAACTGAAGGTTGCCTTCTTTTAATATGAGGATCTTTGACATTTACCCTCCCTGAGCAGCAAAAACAGAGTGTCCTGGCCAGCTGTGTGGAGGACAGTGTGACTGTTTTAATGCATCCATAGCTGATACCCCTCCCTGCTTTTTCCATTTGTATTCCTGATAGCTTGCAATACCTATGACGATTGGGAAATTGAGGCACACAATACTTAGCCTCAAGGCCAACTGCAAAGGTAAAATGAAATTATCTGCTGGCACTTTGCCGTCTCTTGTTTTCTACAAGAAACTGGTTTCCCCCCTCACATCCAGATCAAAGATTCAGGTGGTTTTCTTCATATTTGTCTAAAGAGGTTTACCGAAAATAAACTTATGAAAATGCTGTATTTTATAAATATATGCAGTTTTTTGGTCCCCAGACACAGGAAGGCAACAAGTATATTTGCCTTTCTGCTTGGTTGAATTATCCCTCTCCCCACCTACAAGAATCCCCATCTGCTTTAAAACAATGGTGGAAATGAATTCATTTGAATTGCCCTGAGTGTTTGCACTGAAAGCAGATGGTTTGGTTTTTACAGCAGTTCATCATATTTAGGGTAGAGCAGTTAATCATATGGTCCTTATCTCTTTCTCTATAAACAAACTAGTCTTGAGGATTTCACAGAACCTTTTTGAAAGGCGTCTGGTGGGCAGAACTACACGGAGCGGCCCCAAGGGAACATGCCTGCATTATTTATGACTGCTGCAAATTCCCCACAAATACTGCATTTTCCCGTTTTCTTCCAAAGCCGTTTTCCCCCCTGGAAAAATGGGGGGGAGTGTGTGAAATATTCAAACTACATCAAACTCCCATTTCCCATTTTTCCGGAGGTATCGGTAAATGGCTTTGGGGGGAAATGTGGGGAAACTGGTTATCCCCCCCCCCATTTTTTTCCCAGGCTTTCCCATCTCTACTACTGGGGCAGAACCATTTAGATACAGGTATCCTTCAGATAAAAACCAGGAACAGCAAAGTTAGCTATAGAAAGGGGTGTCAAGGAGAACTAATTCTAGATGTCTTAAGCAAAACAACTGATATGGATGAAGGGAGAGACACCAGGGCCACTGACCATTCTGAAGCTGGGAAAATTTCCCTTTGCAGTTGCAGTTAAGTTGATTAGCCAGACTTCTTGTATCACACCCCCAGCATCACTGCCAAACACACGGTGGAATTGATGGCTGCTTCCCATTTGGACTGTTAGGCCAGAAGGCAGGGAGGCCAGCAGCAGGTAGAGCTAGAGCTAACGACAGGCAGAGCTCGTTAATTCTAGTCCCCCTCCTCTTCCCCCCTCCATAGTTCTCCAAGGGCAGAAATGGAAACTTAGGGGAAGGAAGCTGATAGCCAGTGCTTAACCCTGGATCTGTTGTAAGAAGGTAGGCAGGTGTGTGGGCTGGCAGAGGGAAGGCTGAAGTTGATAGCGGCAGTGCTCTGTTTGCCCCAGTGAACCAGATACCACTGCACAGTGGCAAGTCTTGTTTTTCCCAGATGCATTTTGGTTACTTTACTTACTAGTTTCTTTTATTTTTTCAGGTAAGTGACTAGTAGATGTTTGGGAACAGAATCCCTCTGTTGGCCATTCTGGAGCAGCCCTACTCTAGGCTCACCTGGGTAGAAACTGTACCTACTTTGTTGTTGTTTAGTCGTGTCCGACTCTTCGTGACCCCATGGACCAGAGCACACCAGGCACTCCTGTTTTCCACTGCCTCCCGCAGTTTGGTAAAACTCATGCTGGTAGCTTCGAGAACACTGTGCAACCATCTCGTCCTCTGTCGTCCCCTTCTCCTTGTGCCCTCAATCTTTCCCAACATCATGTTCCAAACTGTGCCACTGAGACAGAACATTGATCTACCTAGTTTGGTATGGTCTACACAAAACAGTATTGGATCTCCGGGTTTTCAGGCAAAGTCCTCCATCCCACCCACCAAAAACCTGTGCTGTGTCTGGAGATGCCAGGGATTGCTTGCAAAACATGTGCCCCATCCCTGAGTTTCGCCTTCTCATCTAAACAAAGATTCCTCATAGTTCTGAATAAGGAGCAGAATTAAATAGGAATATAGGAAGCAACCTTATACTGAATCAGAAATATGATAATGATTATACTTGTTAGTTGTTTGTTACCCAAAAGTATCCAACTAACCTACAACATGTTTATACCATAAATATAAATATATTATACCATAAAAGCAAAGAAACCCACAGAACAACCACAGGAAGCTGTGTCAGCACAGCAGTAGCAAAATAACACAGTCTTATCAGAAAGCTGGGGGATGGGTGGGAAGATAAGTCTTACCTGGTGCCAGAAATATGTTAACGAGCTTGCTGGGGAGAGCATTCCACAACCAGGGAAGCAAACATGAAAAGGCTCACGCCCTTGCCACCATCCCCAAGCCTTCATCAGGGTGGGGAGCTGGAGAAAAGCCTCAGAAGAAGATCAAGGTGTCCAGGTATTTTCATACTTAGAGACATTCCAGGAAATAAGCATCTAGCTGAATTATGCCTACATTGACTGGTATTGGCTCTCCAAACCTTAAGAGAGAGGTCATACCCAGCCCTAGCTGGACCTTTCTTAAACCTTTTGCATACAACTATCTTCTTCTACGGAGCTATGGTTCTTCCCCTTCATAGGGTCAGTTTGCAAGTGTGAAAGCAGATTTTGCTACGAATAAACCTTTTGTATTTGAGAGAAAGAATGTCAGACGGTGACCAAAGGAAAAGAGATTTTCTGCTGGAGAGGTATTGCCTACTTGATGCCACAGAGTTGATTTTTCACTGAGTGGAAGAAATTCTCTGCCTTTCTAGTTACATAAAATCAGACCTAATAAACCCATTTATTGTCCCTCCACCTCTGAACCTGTGTTTTCCAGAGCTGTGCTGTGTTCGATTTCCCTGTTTTGAGAAATTGATTCTTTTTTACTTCCAATGTTGGGTTGCTCTGCTGGAGAAGGCTATGGATAGCTATATAATACAGCAGGCCACCTTGAGTGCAGGATAGTTAAACTGTGGGCACTGGGATGCACTACAATGAATGAGAGATGGAGACTGGAAACAGAAGGTGACATCTCTAAATCTAAATATCATTGAGACAAGGAGTGGATTGAGCCTGTGGCGTTTTTATGTTGCAGGGTTAGTTTGGCTGTGATCTAAACCACTGAGCCTAGGGCTTGCCGATTGGAAGGTTGGCGGTTCGAATCCCTGCAACGGGGTGAGCTCCCGTGGCTCGGTCCCTGCTCCTGCCAACCTAGCAGTTCAAAAGCACGTCAAAGTGCAAGTAGATAAATAGGTACCGCTCTGGCGGGAAGGTAAACGGCATTTTCGTGCACTGCTCTGGCTTTGCCAGAAGCGGCTTAGTAATCATGGCCACATGATCGGGAAGCTGTATGCCGGCTCCCTCGGCCAGTAAAGTGATATGAGCACCGCAACCCCAGAGTCGTCCGCGACTGGACTTAACTGTCAGGGGTCCTTTACCTTTACCTATATTCAACAGCAGCCTGTTACAGTGGTGCCTCGCAAGACGAAATTAATTCGTTCCGCAAGTCTTTTCGTCTTGCGAGTTTTTCGTCTTGCAAAGCACGGTTTCCCATAGGAATGCATTGAAAATCAATCAATGCGTTCCTATGGAAACCGCCTTCAGACCAGGTCCGGGGACAGTCTGTCCCCCGACCTCTTCTGAAGGCCGGCGGGGGACAAAAGTCTTTGCTTCCACCCCGCCTGCCTTCCCGGGACAGCGGAGACTTCTCCGCTGTCCCGGGCGATCTTAAAATGCTGGCGGGCGGCAGCGAAGCCTTCGCTGCCACCCGCCAGCATTTTAAAAAACCCCGGGACAGCGGAGGACTTCTCCGCTGTCCGGGGCGATCCTAAAATGCTGGCGGGCGGCAGCGGTCTCCGCTGTCCCAGGAAGGCAGGCGGGGTGGAAGCAAAGACTTTCGCCCCCCGCCGGCCTTCAGAAGAGGTCCTGGACGTCTTCTGAAGGCTGGTGGGGGGCGAAAGTCTTTGCTCCCCCCCGCCTGCCTTCAAAAGCCGTCCGGGAGAGCGGAGAAATGCAGCACATTTCTCCGCTCTCCCGGGAAGGCAGGCAGGGGGGAGCAAAGACTTTCGCCCCCCGCCGGCCTTCAGAAGAGGTCCAGGACCTCTTCTGAAGGCCGGCGGGGGGCAAAAGTTTTTGCTCCCCCCCATCTGCCTTCAAAAGCCGTCCGGGATAGCGGGAAGCGCTTCCCTGCTATCCCGGACCGCTTTTAAAATGCTGGCGGTGGGGAGCAAAGCCTTTCGGCCCCCGCCGGCCTTCCTGGACCTCTTCTGAAGGCCGGAGGGGGGGAAAGGCTTTGCTCCCCACTGCCAGCATTTAAAAGAGGTCCCCGGAGATTTCCCTATGGACTTTCTTCTTGCGAAGCAAGCCCATAGGGAAAATCGTCTAGCGAAGCGACGCAAAAACCGAAAAACCCTTTCGTCTTGCGGGTTTTTCGTCTTGCGAGGCGTTCGTCTTGCGGGGCACCACTGTAATTGTAAGGAAAATAAATCTGCAGGGGTGAGAAGAGGCATAAACTGTGATATTGGTATCATCTTTGATAGAAGTAGCAACCATGATGTCCTGCTTGGTGTAAGTTTGAGAGTTTGTGAATGTGTGTGACAAGCGAGCCCAGCTTGCTGGAGAGTGTTCTCTGTACTCCTCCCACCCACAGCTGTATCCAATAGGCAGATGGTCATACACACAGTATTTTGTACAGTAAACTGGGTAGCAGCCCCCCAGGTTTCTACCTGCATTTATGTTGCTTGTTGAGTTAATTTGTTTTGAGCCTGGAGTTTATTACATCAAAAAGAGGGGAGGGGAACAATCTGCCCTGGTCTCAGTCTTTTGCCAAGCTTGCATTGCTGCCTAACTCTCTTGTTGCCTTGACACTAACGATGTCACAGGGTTTGAGACACTTCACTAGCTGGAGCTCCCCTGCTGCTTGTAGTGCAGACATGGACACCTGGAGGAAGATATCTGATAATAGCCTTAACCACAGCTCAAACAGTCCCATATCATCCAGTTGAAGCCCCCCCCCCCCCCCGCCTGATCTGTGGCTAGGCGCTGTTGATTCTAAATTGGTTTGTCCTTTGCTAGTTTTTTAGTTTTTAGTTTTTATGCTTGGTGGTGGTGATTGGATTTGGGGAGGCCAAGAGCTTTATGACCTCCTCTTTTTTCTGTGACAGTGCATAAGAGCTAACTAGTCTTGTTGGTCATTCTCAGGCCTTGATATCAACAAGAGCTTCCTTCCAATTCCCAAATACATTCAGTTTTCGAAAGGATAATCTTCTTACAGCTATGAAAACAGCTAAAAGCCCTTAGATTAGCCAAACCTCACATTTGTGGCAATAATACATTACCCCTATTACCGTAAGTGCATTTTCTCCCATACAGACTTGTGTCCTAAACTGCCGTTTGTGTGAAAAATAATCAGGAGTCTACAAGTCTGTATGTAATGTTTAAAAGTAACAAGTGTGTGTGCAAATACACTTAACTTTCCTAATGTATTCCAAGTGTGCACACACTCTCCCTCCCCTTCCTCCACCACCCGAGGCTTAAGGCACATAAAGACTAGCAGATTTATTGCAGAGTAAGCTTTCATGGACTGGAGCTCACTTCATCAGATGCAATATATACCATTGTCACTAGATCTTGTATAATTTTGCCTAGAGTAAAGAATGGGAATGCTGAATCTTGTGTGACAGCTCCTGGTATAGGAGTCAAGCTGCTGACTCAGGTCCTGACACACTGCCATGGAAATAAAATCAGACTCTGACCATAAGGTGCACAGTATCAAGAGAAGCTACAGGGCTATATTTATTATTATTATTATTAATGCCTGTTGGGTTTTCTGTTGGGTCCCCCCCCCCCCCCGTGGAAAGGGTAAATCTGGATTAAAGAGGGGGGGCGGTAAATACAGGCTGGTGTTTTGATTCCAATGATGCTATGCAGATGCTGCAGACAAAACAAAACAAAACAAAAAACAAAACAAAACACCAGCCATGCATGAGGAGCACAGATCCTCCAATAAACACTCACCTGGAAACACTCATAAACTTTGCAATACTGAATGGTACTTCTCGTGCTGTTGCTTAAACTCTGCATTCCACCATATTTTCTCATTTCACAGTTACCATATGGGAAGTTGTTTGCAAAGCTTCTGAACTAAAACACAGCTGTTTGATTTAGCTTTAATATTCCAGCAAAAGCCATATCCAGGCGGAAGAATGATTTTGGTAGCAATAGTGGTGTGTGGGTTATTCAAAGTTTCCAGTGTAATTTTTCTATACCCCTCTCCTTTGGTCCTCTGCCACCTCAGTCATTGCCAAGAAATTCAGTGTCTATGTTTGTGTACTTAATATATCTGTGCATCCATTGTGTATCTATATTAGCGGTCTTGTACACAGCATTGCCAGGGAATTCCAAGGAAAAACAACAAAATATTGCATTTTTAAATATTCAGTGGTTAAAATCAGTACAGTTTTTAAAGGTGCAGTCAGCCACATTGGTTCAAAATGCTATCCAATTATATCCAAACACAGGCCAAAACATTCTCCTTGATCCCAGGAACCATCATGCAATATTCGGGTGCAGTATCTTAAGAGGTGTCAAAATGCATAGAAGACAGACAGACAAGCAGTTTTCTTCACCCCACACTAATAAAATTTGGAGAAAGAATCAGCAATGCAAACTTTAAGATGGTGTGCCAATTCATTGAAAGATATAGGCATATTTCCAACATGCATATTTCTATACAGGCATCTTTTTGTGGATTCCAAGAAAATAACAAAATATATTGATATTTGTTAGGAAAAATCATTCTAATATTTCCCTCCTGCTCATTCCTTGTTAAGCTGAGTGAAAAAGTGGGGGATTAGAAATAAAATTGTTCTAGATGCCTCTCAGACCATTTATATGGGTTACTATATTTACCGTTTTATTTGTCTCAGGGACTTTTGGAAGCTGCTCAGTAGATTAGTAAAAGTGTTGTGATGACTTTCTATGGCATTCTGAAATGGCTTATATGGACAAGGGTCATAAACCGTAGAAAATACCATAAAACTTTAGTTTCCCAGGGAGTAAAACAAACCACTAGGAGCTGTTTTCTTATCTAAATTTCAGTCTATGTTTTTCTTAACTTTGTCCATAACTATGAATGATACAGCTTGTACATTATTTACGGGCTGGCTGCAAGGTAGATGGTGGGCTGGTATGGAACAAAAATAGCCTAGAGGTGCTCTTTGCTTTCTGAAATAACAGGCATTGTTTATCATTCTTAGAGAATTCAAAGAAATATGCTGCCTCTGTTTCCCAATTGTTTTTCCTAGGCTATCCTTTCTCTAGTATGATTTTGTCTCAATATGGACCTCTTCTGGCTTTCTGCTGCAGAGGCTTCAGGCAAACACTTTTATCTCTTAAATAGAGACGGGTCTTAAGCTCAAAGTTCAGGAGTGACACATATAGCAGACTGTGCCCTTTTGGTTTTGTTCAGATGCTGCTGCTAAGCTTGTAACCGTGGTCTAAGAGAAGCATAAGGTAAAGGATCCCAGGACGTTTAAGTCCAGACAAGGCAACTATAGGGTGTGGCACTCATCTTGCTTCAGGCCGAGGGGGTTGGCGTTTTTCCACAGACAGCTTTCTGGGTCATGCGGCTAGCATGACTAAACCACTTCTGGCGCAATGGAACAATGGAAGCCAGAGTGCTCAGAAACACTGTTTACCTTCCCACTGGAGCAGCACCTCTTTATCTACTTGCACTGGTGTGCTTTAGAATTGCTAGGTTGGCAGAAGCTGGGACAGAGCAACGGGAGCTCACCACTGTCGCAGGGATCCGAACCGCCGACCTTCCCATCAGCAAGCCCCTAAGGCTCGGCGGTTTAGACCATTGCACCACCCGTGTCCCTTTGCCTTTAAGAGAAATATAGCTAGATGTTGTTAGAATGCCAGTTCCCATCAGCCCCAGCCAGGATGACCAATTGTCAGTGGTGATGGGAGTTGTAGTCCCACAACACCTGTTGTACACCAGCCTGTCCTGTTTCACCACCTGAGGCAAAACAGGAATGTGCTGCCCCCCCGCCTCTCCAAACTCAGTGAGAGCCAGAGTGTTCTGTAAAGCATTGCCTCTCAGCAAGAGGGGGGGGCGCGTGTTCCAGTGGCTGTGGAGGTGGTGGATGGGTGGGGAGCCACCTCTTATGCTTCTACTGCCAGAGGTGAGTGCAGCACCCTGCCTCATCAATGGACATGCTCTCTACACCACAGTGGCTACACCTGGTTTAGGAGATGGGGAGTGGGCTCCCTTAGTGGCTCTCCTCCCTCTTCACCAAATTGGTAGTGTTAAATCCTCACTGATGTGAATCTTTTTTCCCTTCCCCCCTTTTTTTGACCAAGCGTGTAAAGCTGTGGTCGCATAGGGTAAATGAGCTTAAGTTGCAAATCGACTGTTATTGAAACTTCCAAACTGTTTTCAAAGGCAGGATGTGAGGTGCATTGTAATAATCCCATCTTGCGGTTACCAGAGCATAGATCACTGCAGCCAATTTATCTGTATCCAGATAGGGCTGTAGTTGGGCCACCCACCTAAGGTAACTTAAGGTTCTCTGTATATATTGACACATATGTGAACAGAATCAAACCTTGAACTTGGCATTAAATTAGTAGTTTGGTATGTTTGCAAGCATTTTAGGACTGCAAACATTGGCTTGGTTTATCTACTCATAGGTTTATCTATTCATTAAATTGATTCAGCAATTTTAATAGATGAGGGTAAGACAGAGGCATATAAGAAGTATATTTCTTGAAAACGTTTTTTATTTTTGTCTCTGTTGTGTCAGCATAATAGGGAATGAAAGAAACAAATATTTCATAGTGTCTTTTCTTCTAACACAAAGCTGGTGGATTAAATAATATTTTATTGGAAAATGCCTTCAGCAGGTACCTGCTAAATCCCAAGTTCTGATAGTATGTGGAGTGTAGGTGGGTTCAGGCATGACCCAATACTGATATTAAGCTCAAAAAGGATTTATTGGAACATCAGGAACAAAAACGACAGACAGAGGCACTTGGCCCAGTATATATACCTCAAGCCAGCCAAGGTAAAACACACATACCATCTGTGATAGGTTCTCTTAATACTGCAGCTAGTGAATCACAACACTGGACCTATCTCAGCAGGGATTGGCTGCCTGCCAGCTACTAGCAATGTCACTGGAGGATTTTAGAACCCTCTCTGTCTTTTGTTATACAGATGAAGCTCCTGGGTTACAGGAAACCTGAAGACCTAGGCCTGCATTGCATGCAGCATACAGCCTGACTTCAGCCTACAGTGCCTGCATACATAACAGCATGCACACCCTCCCCCTCCCCATGCCACTGATAAGTTAAAAACCAGATAATTATTTAACAAAACTTTACTTGATGCATAGCTTTAATAAATCTGAAATATTGGCTGTGCTAAAATTGAAGTCAGAAACCCTGTTTTGAAACACACATACCAGCATACACTTACGACACCCTGGCGTTTTGATAAGGATTGAATTGTCAAAGGGCAATAAAAGGAGATGTGTGGATGCAGTGAAGGGGCATGGAACTTGGCCACAGAGAAGCTAGTTGTAGATATACAACAACTTTGCCAGACCAATGATGCATTTGTTCCTGGCTGCTGCAAGCCCCAGCCAGAGCTCCTGTGTTTGGTTTCAGGCTCTTCAAGGTGTGCAGCTATAAAATTCACATGCTTTTTGTTAAACAGTGGGTAGACATAGCAAGGCAATGCAGCGATTTCTCCAAAGCAGCTCTTTATTTCTAAGCTGGAACAGAACTGAACAGCAAACAGCTCAACCGGCCTGCTTTTATAGGCAGCCAGCTGTCAACATTGTAGCAACAACAACCCAGGGTTTCCCGCCTAAAGTAACAGAGGTGGACCTAAGTGAAAACTATATAAACGATACTCCTGGTGGCCAGGGTGAGAACTTCAATACATAACACTTTTCTCTTGCCAGAGGAGTCCGTAGTGGAGGTAGAGATTAAGGTCTCTTATTATTCATAGAATACGATTGTGCTAGGCTCCTGAGCCGTAGCTGGGGTTCCCATCAGCCCTGGATGAAGCCTCCAGAGGGGCACCATTGAGGCTCCCAGCCTGTATGTGTGTGTACACAAATGTGCGTTGCGGGAGGCAAACTGGGTCTTTGACCCGGGTGAAATAAAACTTAGTTTTGCCCCTGCTAGGCTCTGTATCAACTTATAAAACACAAGCCCCTGCCTGTGGACTTAAAAAATAAGCAAGACCTATTGGAGGAAAGGTCTGAAGAAACTGAAATTGACCAATTATATGAAGACTTGCAACACCTTCTAGAAATGACACCAAAGAAGGATGTTCTTCTCATTATAGGGGATTGGAATGCTAAAGTAGGGAGTCAAGAGATAATAGGAACAACTGGCAAGTTTGGCCTTGGAGTTCAAAACGAAGCAGGGCAAAGGCTAATAGAGTTCTGTCAAGAGAACAAGCTGGCCGTCACAAACACTCTTTTCCAACAGCACAAGAGACGACTCTACACATGAACATATATCACGCTACTGGAGATGACAACTTCCAGCTTCTGGTGAACCTGGAGACAGTGGTTTTCTTTTCAATTCAGTCATTCTTAGCTGTGTTGTGATGGAAATGTGCATAGAATTGTTCAGTGGGGCATCTTTATCAGTCAGGACAGCTCTAATCAACTTCAGTTATTGATGGGATTCTGAATCATGAATCCTTTGGCATTCATTCTCATCTCTTGAATACGCAAAGACATGAAGAAACATTCTTTCCTTCCCATTCAGAAGCTGAATTCTCCATACCAATCACATGTTAGTTTCCTCAAGGCTAGATAGTAAGACTGTCTGCAGTTATCCTTGGAGATCTCTGACATGCTGTTGCTGAAAAGGCTGCCCTTTTTTTCAACTTACCAGGTGATGGAAAGGGACCACACTGGTGGAACCTGCATTCTCCACTGCTGCTTCTTTGAATTTCTGCTACATTATTAACATCTGGAGGGGTGAAAGACAAATCATTAACTTTTCTGAGCCATTCTACCTGCTGACATCAAAGTATTATTTTTTTTGTAATAATGCCATGTCCTGTTTCAAGACTTATCTCTGTTCATTTTCCTTACCCTTGTGCAGAGTTCTGTGTAGAGCTGAGCAGCTGCACTGTGTGTTAGTATATGTTTGTTTGTGTTGTAAGGTGTCGTCGTTGTTTTCCTGAGTATTCTCTTCTCCTTAAAACATCCCTCTACCTTTTTGGTGATTTGGATACCAATGTGTTAAAGGTTGCCAGACTGTTGACAAGGGGTGCACATGTTTGGAATGTGGAAGTGGAAAAGCATCCTACATTTTCGTCACCTTGATCCAGCAGCACAAAACTCTTCAACTGGCAGATTGGAACTGATAATTAGGTGAACTGCACTAGCAGCACTAATGTCACTTTCATTCATATGTTTGATAAACAAATAAGAGAATCCCGATATGCATGTTCAGGCTAAAGATGGGTCCCACATATGAAAAAGTTGAAGACTACTAGATAGCTGGCTAGTTGGGGCAGAATGTGGATAGGAAGGCACATGCTACTGAATGCCATGTGGTGTGGACAGTTGTCACATTGTGCTTGTCAGCAAGTGTAGCAGGATCAGATGTATGAGCCTGTTTGCCTAGGTAAGAAGAATGCATTGTTGTTGATGCGTTGAGCCATCTTCAAATATCTCAAGGGCTGTCACATGGAAAAGGGAACAAGCTTGTTTTCTCCTGCTCTGGAGGGCAGGACTCGAACCAATGGCTTCAAGTTACAAGAAATGAGATTTCGACTAAACAGCAGGAAAAACTTTCTGACAGTACGAGCTGTTCAATAGTAGAATGGTCTCCCCTGGGAGGTTGTGGATTCTCCTTCCTTGGAGGCTTTTAAGCAGAGATTGGATGGTCACCTGTCATAGATGCTTTAGCTGAAATTCCTGCAATGCAGGGGATGGACTAGAAGACCCTTACGGTCCCTTCCTACTCTACAGTTCTATGATTCCATTATTCCCCTGCCCAAATTTGAAGTGAGGTCAGTGGGCTGCTTTCTTTTGTTGGCTGTTGATGTGCATGAGCATATAATGCACATTGCTTGAAACACTGCACAATGCAGTTTGGGGAAGAGCTATAGCTTTGCATATGCTTTGTGTGCATAAGGTCTCAGGTTCAATCTCCAGCATCTCCAGGATTGGACTGAGAAACAACCCATCCTGAAACCCTGGAGAAGTGCTGCCTACTCCCTGTAGACCATGCATGGGGATCCTCTGACCCACGACCCCCAAGGTCCTTCAAGTAACTTTCCCCACACCTGATGCCACATTCTAGCAGGTGTGGGACAGGTAAAGATATGGCTGCAAAGCAATAGCCAGAAAGCTTTAAGCATGCTCCTGATTATTCAGTTGATGAAACAGACACAGAAACTTTGTAACTGCCAGCATAACACACTGTTTACTCAGAAGAACAGATACTAGAAAACAACAACAACAACAACAACAACAACTATTATTATTTCTACCTCGCCCATCTAGCTGGGTTTCCCCAGCTATTCTGGGTGGCTCCCAACAGAATATTAAAAGCACAATAATACATTAAACATTAAAAGCTTCCTTAAGCAGGGCTGCCTTCAGATGTCTTCTAAAAGTCAGATAGTTTATTTCCTTGACATCTGATGGGAAGGTGTTCCATAGGGTGGGTGCCACTACCGAGAAGGCTCACTGCCTGTTTCCCTGTAACCTCACTTCTTGCATTGAGGGAACTGCCAGAAGGCCCTCGGCGCTGGGCCTCAGTGTCTGGGTGGAACGATGGGGGTGGAGACGCTCCTTCAGGTACACTAGAGACAAACCAGAAGTTGGAGCCACTGCTTGAAACAGAAGGCAGAACTGATGGAACATGAAGAAGCACACCAAAACCAGGAAGAGGCATACCTTTGGCTCACCAGATGTTGCAAAACTATAACTCCCATCATCTCTGGTCAGCTGGGGCTGATGGGAGTTGTAGTCCGTAATATCTGGAGGGCCAAAAGTTCTCCATACCTGTCCTAGACCAAGAAGAAGTCTTTTGTTCTTCTTCCTGTCCAGAGGAGTCAGATGAGTGAGCAGGACCAGTCCATGATCTGGGACTACTTTACTGCCCAGGCTGATGCTCCAAAACGCAGTTCTGTGGTTTGCCACAGAAGGTTCCAATTCTAGCATTGGTAACTTTCTACTGTCTGCTTTCCACTTTTGTCCTCGTCATACCAACATATATATTGCTGACAGGGATCTTCTTCACATACTTTATTGTTTGAGAGACAGATTTATTTCTTTAGGTCAATCTCCATCAGAGTTGACAAGGCCTTGGTATGTTCTCCAGTGAGGTTGTTTGTTGACTGCACTGTGCTGTGATTCTGTTTGAAAGAATGCCTGTGAAAATGGCAGGCCTCCTGGGTCTATTCTGGTATTTGTGTGTATGTGATTTTACTGCATTATCTTAATTGTCACAGTGAGGGGAACAGCAAAACAGGCAGGAGAAGGGGGAGAAGATGAAGTGACACTATCTCTAAAGTGCTTGAATAATAATAATAATAATAATAATAATAATAATAAAACCTCTCAGTCACTCATAGGTTGGGATTGTGGCTATAATTGCAAATAGTGCTATTAATACAATGCTTGTTTCATATCATTTTTTATAAGGGGGGGGGGGGTTGAAGCATTTCGCCGTAACCCAGCTCTAAATGAAATTAACATTCTGCAGTGTTTTCCAGTCAATGGTTAGTTTGCACACATGAGTGGAGGCAATTAGCTGGGAAGTGATTGAGCACCGTGACTGGGGAGAGGATGAGTACTGGGTCACTGTTCGGAGAAAATAAGGTGTAGGGTAGTTCTCTGAAACTAGCAACCTCTTCCCTTTTGGTAGAAATTGATGTTTTCAGCTGAGATGGGGTGCTGTTGAACTTCTTGAGGCTCTGCGGTTGTAAGGCCAATATACCCACACTGCCACTTTGAGAGCAAACAATGGTTGAGGAGATTTGGCACCTCTGGGAGGGTGAGAATATGCAAAGAGTAAAGCCAAGCAGACAGTTCCAGTCCAGATAGTTCATTTCACTGCAGAATTTTACAGTAAACTTAACACTGAAGCGTACAGTCTGCAGGAATCCTCAGGTTTACTCGTGCTCATTAGTTAATCCATTTCATTGCTGAATCACTGCCCACGATACGCCCTGAAGCCATGTCACAACAGAAACATCAACAAATGCATGCGTGCATGTGCGCGTGCACATGCACATGCACACACACAATTCCAAGCTAAAGACATATACAGACTGGGGTTGGGTTGCTGCAATACATGTTAAACTACCCTTGGCATTGATCTGGAGACTACAGCTGGTGCAGAAAACAGCAACAAGTCTGCTTGTGGAGGTGGCATATAACACCTTGCTTGAAGGATTTGTACTGGCTGCCAGTCTGCTATGGGGCTCAGTTGTACAGTTGACATATAAGAGAGCCAGTGTGGTGTAGTGCTTAAGAGCGGTAGTCTTGTAATCTGGAGAACCGGGTTCGAGTCTCCGCTCCTCCACATGCAGCTGCTGGGTGACCTTGGGCCAGTCACACTTCTGTGAAGTCTCCCAGCCCCACTCACCTCACAGAGTGTTTCTTGTGGGGGAGGAAGGGAAAGGAGAATGTTAGCCGCTTTGAGACTCCTTAAAGGGAGTGAAAGGCGGGATATCAAATCCAAACTCTTCTTCTTCTTCTTCTTCTTCTTCTTCTTCTTCTTCTTCTTCTTCTTCTTCTTCTTCTATATAAGGCCCTGTACACAGCTTAGGACCATGTTACTTGAGAGATTGCCTTATTCATTCATATATATATATATATATATATATATATATATATATGCTTTCGTAGATTTTCACGGGTACAGGAATGCAGGTTTTGGTGTCCTCGGGTGTCTTCCCGTGTAAAAGTTGGGGTGTCTAGGCGACGTTTCGACGAGGTCTCACTCGTCATCTTCAGGCTGGTGCTTTCGGCTTCTTGTAACTGGAACAGAGCGGGATCTCAATGTTTGAGTTCCTATAAATACTGTAGAGGGGGTGTGGTGTCTAGCCTCCAATGTTCTGGGCAGAGAGGAAGTTCCCAGGCTAGTGTGCCTTTTCTTCTTTTGTTCCTTAATTACTTGAGAGATACCTTGAGTGATTTCTTGAGTGATATCCTGAGTACCACTTAGGTGGGTCATTAGGTGTGGATTAGTTGCTAAAGTCTTTGTGTCTTGACCTCTTGAACTTTGTGAAGAGTTTTCCTGAGAAGATGGCTGTATTGCACTTAGTTGTGCTTTGGCTTGGCTTCGTGTATAGGGGCGAGCTGTGGTTTTGTGGCTTGTGTCAGCCAGATCTGTGTAGGGATTGCAGGGGGGTGCAGCATCCGGAGGTGCCACCATGGACTGGCTACTGGATGGTGTCAGTAATTCATCTGTGGAGAGGGTCTGGGTTTGGGTCTGGTGTGGTTGATTGGTGTTGGCGTTCTGTGTGCCTCTGGATCTGGTGTCAGTTTTTGTGGGGAGGGCTAATTTCCAGATGTCTGGCAAGCGGGATGTGTCGTCACGCTTGTTCATGTTGTGAGGGTGTTTCTCTATCTCGATGGCTTCCATGATTATTCTCTCTTGTGGTGATGTTCCGTGTTAAAGAGCAATTCCTTATATCAAGGGCACTACAGATAAAATTAGCAAAATCCTCCATAAACACAATATCAAAACAGCCTTTTGCACCAACCAAAAAATAGCCAATATCCTCAGAAACCCCAAGGATAAAATCCAGTTGGAAAACCAAGGGATCTATGAAATACCCTGCAAAGTCTGCCCAGCCACGTACATTGGACAAACAAACAGACGAATAAATGCACGTATCGCAGAACACAAGAATGCCGTCAAAAAAGAAGAAAAAACTTCCTCTCTTTTCCAACACATGAAAGAAACAGGACACGAAATTAATTTTGCAGATTCCAAATTGCTCTTTTACACGGAACATCACCACAAGAGAATAATCATGGAAGCCATCGAGATAGAGAAACACCCTCACAACATGAACAAGCGTGACGACACATCCCGCTTGCCAGACATCTGGAAATTAGCCCTCCCCACAAAAACTGACACCAGATCCAGAGGCACACAGAACGCCAACACCAATCAACCACACCAGACCCAAACCCAGACCCTCTCCACAGATGAATTACTGACACCATCCAGTAGCCAGTCCATGGTGGCACCTCCGGATGCTGCACCCCCCTGCAATCCCTACACAGATCTGGCTGACACAAGCCACAAAACCACAGCTCGCCCCTATACACGAAGCCAAGCCAAAGCACAACTAAGTGCAATACAGCCATCTTCTCAGGAAAACTCTTCACAAAGTTCAAGAGGTCAAGACACAAAGACTTTAGCAACTAATCCACACCTAATGACCCACCTAAGTGGTACTCAGGATATCACTCAAGAAATCACTCAAGGTATCTCTCAAGTAATTAAGGAACAAAAGAAGAAAAGGCACACTAGCCTGGGAACTTCCTCTCTGCCCAGAACATTGGAGGCTAGACACCACACCCCCTCTACAGTATTTATAGGAACTCAAACATTGAGATCCCGCTCTGTTCCAGTTACAAGAAGCCGAAAGCACCAGCCTGAAGATGACGAGTGAGACCTCGTCGAAACGTCGCCTAGACACCCCAACTTTTACACGGGAAGACACCCGAGGACACCAAAACCTGCATATATATATATATATATATATCCCAAATGTTTTAACAAATCTACTTCACATGCAATATATCATTCACTTACAGTACATTTTCTGTTTTTACTTCCCACCCCTCGCCCCTGTTTGTTTTTGTTTTTTCATGTACCCAGTGGATCACTGTGGTCTGCTGGAGAATTTCTCTTACACGTCCCAAAGATCTCATAAACTCGCTGCACGGCAACTGGGAGCAGGGCTTTCTGTATGGCTGCCCCTGTTTATGGAATAGAATTCCTGTCAAGATGCGACAAGCGCTTGCCACCTGCCCTTTCCAGAAACAACTGAAGATGTTTCTGTTCTGACTAGCTTCCCAAGCTGCATGAATATGTTTGCGGCATGGTTGCCCATTTTTGTTTTGTTTTTCGAATCACATTCTTTGGTGTTTGTGTTGTGTTTACCTGCTTTTTTAGTTGTTTTTATTAATGTTCTGTACAATGCCTTCAGATATGTGGAAGGTCATCAAGTATAAATAATAATAATAGTAATAATAATTTGTATCCAGTAAGTTAAGGTCACATACAGTAGTGATATACTTGCTCCTCTGGCTAAACTTTTTACACCCGTGAAACATGATTGCTCAAGAGTTAGTTGCTGGTAATGAGTTTTTGCTAGCACAACTGTTGCAGTGGATTTCTATGAGCTTTATTAAGAACCCGAGACTCCCCCCTCCCCAATTTGTTAAACTAGTGAAAAAACTTGTGATTCTGTCGAGGGGTCCCCCCCCCACACTGCTGCATCTCCTCCTGCCTAGTGCCAGATAAGGGCTGCTGCTGGCACAGTGCCCAGAACCAATGAAGGGGGAAGCATCTAGGGAGGGGAGGGATCTCATAAATATATGAAGGAGAAAAAGTACATTTGTTCAGTTCCCCTCAGAGGCAAACTGTATCACTGACAAAGCATCATTTTACTCTTACTTTCTCCCTGCCCCCACAATGAATTTACAATTGTGTGTGGATATGCAATGCATTCATTTTTTATCCTGCAAAGCGCAGTGGGTTGGAGACAAAACTGAATTTGAAGTGGGGTGTGTGTGGAGCCTTTTAATGCAGCGGATGATACATTTTTTTGCATAGAATTCTCCCCCCTCCACCGCCTTGGCTTCTCTAAGCTAGGCAGACTGATGTACTTGTTTTAAATCAGTCCGCTGGATCAGCCTGGGAGCTGGGGAAGGAGACGAAAGAGGGTCCCTGGAGAGAACATTATCCTGCCTTGTTTATAATCCAATTCAATTGGCTTATCTAAAAACTGACTGGAGACCAAAACCACTTTCCAAAGCTATCGGTATCTAGCAGGTTGCTACGATACACAATCAGGTTTGGTTATTTTTTATTATTGCTTTGCTGCATTATGCGCATCTAACAATATTACAGTAGGCCTACCTGTTCCTTTCTTCAGCAAAGGAAGCATAAATATCTCACACATGCTTTGGAGCGGGTGGTGGGTAGTGGATGAGAAGAGGGATCTATTTGATTCTTCAGGGCCATTTGCAGTTTGTGGTTCTGTACAGCCCTGTTGGAGTAGCCATAAGATGTTGAAGCACAGAGAAAGCAGTAGTGTCCGCATTCTTCCCATCCAAGAAACCCCAGCAGGGGTGCTCAGTGGGTTTGCCTGCTGGTGGAAGCTGAATTATGAATGCCACTTCACAAATCCTTCACTATCTTGCACCAGCAATGTTCTTTTAAATCTACATATGCATATAGTAAGAAATAGCCCACCACAGATGTACCTGTCCTTCCAATTTCTTATCTTCTTAGAGTAATTTCTAGCTTACACCATCTCTTTGCTCAGGTATTGTTCTCCTGTGTGTGCCATACACCTGTCCTTAGGTAATCCATCCCACTGGCAGTTAGCCCCTCGGCTGTCACTCATTACTCTCCTGATTAGCAATCATAACACATGAAATATTTCCCTCAGCCTCTGATCAACCATCTCAGGAGACTCTATGAAACACCAAAGTGACCGTGACGCAATGCAACTTTGATGCTCTGTTAGGCTGCACAGTGTGGAATCAGGCTTACCAGTAAGCTAGGTTGTTTATCACACATACTCACAGGCTTTCTCCTATTTATAGTGTCCTTTCATAAAACTTGATTAGTTTGGCATTTAGAGTTGGCTGCATTCCGGTGCCACCCAGGGGATAAACTTCCTGTCACACTTGCCTAGGCTGTTACTCCAGGCTTTTATAATTTAAGTGGAAAATGAAAATGGGTTGATGTTTGATTATCTGGAGGCTGTGGGCTCAGCTTCTTGCCCCTTTATCACCAGTTAAATAAGCAGCAAGCTGTGGTTAGCTCAGTTGCTCTGGTTTACGCTAACAAGGAGTGGGTGGTCACACCCAGGTGGAAGACGTGTTGCCAGGGGTTTTCCCTGCAAGGCTGACAGTGGGACAGCCTTTCCCCCACTTCCACAGTTGTATCAGAGGGCAAAGTGCATCTAGAGTTAGGAACAATGGAAGCTACCTTATACAGAGTCAGAAAATTGGTCCAACTAGCTTAAGCTTTGTCTCCAGAAAAAGAACAAAAGACGACACGGATCTGCATGAAGTTTGTGTGCACTAATGTATATGTGTTGATTCAAATTTAGAAATGATGTCTACAATTTAAATAGAAGGATGTGACCTGTGTGTCTGCTCAGACTGCTGCCCAGGTGCTCACTGCTAATGGGCATTCTTGATACACACCTCATTCTCCCTTCTTAGGGTCCTTTACCTGTTAACCAGACTTTAACCAGGCAGCCCTAAAATTGGCAGCACCTTCAGAAAGAGGGCTGTTGTCATGCCCCCGCTAGAAGAGTCCTCTTCAAAGGAGGACCCTAGCATCCCACTGGGCACATAGGAAGCTGCCTTATACTGAGTCAGACCACTAGTCCATCTACCGCAGTGCTGTCTACACTGACTGGCAGCAGCTTTCCATGGGTTCAGGCAGGGGACATTCCAGCCCTACCTGGAGATTGTACAGTGGTACCTCGAGTTAAGTACTTAATTCGTTCCTGAGGTCCGTTCTTAATCTGAAGGACCACTTTAGCTAATGGGGCCTCCTGCTGCCGCTGTGCTGCTGGAGCACGATTTCTGTTCTCATCCTGAAGCAAAGTTCTTAACCCGAGGTACTATTTCTGGGTTAGTGGAGTCTGTCACCTGAAGCGTCTGTAACCTGAAGCGTATGTAACCCGAGGTACCACTGTATTTGGGACCTTCTGTTTGCAAGGCAGGTGCTCTACCACTGAGCTATGACCCTTCTCAGGAAACTCATGTAGGGCAGTAGCTCTGGATATCCTTTTGTGCCCATCCTAACAAGTTTGGGACCTGGTGATGCACCTAAATAAGCAGGCTATGGCCAGGTAAATATTTGATCAGTTATATTTGGTGTATTGGCTCTATTCAGAGGCTTTTGAAGTCACTGAATTCTTGCATACCTTTGCAACCCCTTAGAGTGACTATTCCTTCAAAGCATTTCCCAGCATTTTCATCCTGAAAAGCTTTTCTGTAATGCAGTATGCACCAGGCTACCATTAAGGATAACTCAAAAGTTACCGGTGGTTCAGAATGCTTCGGTTTGCCTCTGAATGACTATCAAGAGGTGACAGTGTCCTTCTGTTCTTCAGCAGCTGTACTATTGCTGCCTGTGAACTCTTGGACCTAATTCAGGTTGCTGATGCTTACAAGTAGAATCTTTCATGACCTAGAACTGACATCCTGTGAGAATTCACACTGCTTATAGTCAGTCGATCCAAGGCTTGCTCTGTACACCCTCCTTAGACAAGGTTAAAAAACTTCAACTGCAAATGGGAAAAGTATCCACTTCAATTGCCCTCAGGCTTTGAAATGGCCTCCTTAGCAAGACCAGAAACTACCCTTCTCCTCAGAGGGGTTATATTAGAATGACTTTTAGCAGCTGAAACTGTTAATTGGCCCCTAAAATAGTTCACTGGCACCTCAACACATTTACTTGAAAATAAATTCCATGCATTTTAGTCAAACATAATTCCAAGTTATGTGTATAGAACAACTATAGTAGTTTACCTCCTATTAATGTGTTAGTTCAAGAGGGATGCAGGTGGCGCTGTGGGTTAAACCGCAGAGCCTAGGGCTTGCTGATCAGAAGGTCGGCGGTTTGAATCCCTGCAACGGGGTGAGCTCCTGTTGCTCGGTCCCTCCTCCTGCCAACCTAGCAGTTTGAAAGCACGTCAAAGTGCAAGTAGATAAATAGGTACCACTCTGGCGGGAAGGTAAACGGCGTTTCCGTGTGCTCCTCTGGTTCGCCAGAAACAGCTTAGTCATGCTAGCCACATGACCCGGAAGCTGTACCCGGCTCCCTTGGCCCGTAAAGCGAGATGAGCGCCGCAACCCCAGAGTCAGTCACAACTGGACCTAATGGTCAGGGGTCCCTTTACCTTTAATGTGTTAGTTCACTGTGTTTGTTGGGAATGGGGAAACATACACACACACACAAACAAACACAAAACAGAAACCTATCAATTTGTTCTGCAGTAGTTTAAGTGGGATGAGTGACTTATTATTCACAAGCTATGCAACCAGAAAAAAAATGTAAAATTGGAACATTGTGTAGACACAAAAACACACAGTTTTATCATATTAAAAATGCCCCCTTCTAACTGTCAGATGAGAGCCAGCACATTGCCAGGTCAGGGTAGCGAACACTGCACCCTCCCAGAAGTCACTGAACTCCTACTTCCACCAGCTTCAGCCACCGAGGCCTCTGCTCAGGGATGAAGGGAGCTATGGTTCAAAGCATGTAGACTAACCCAGTGTTACACCAAAGATCAATGAGAAAAAAGCTGGCTTATAAGTAGGTCCATCTAGTTTGGTACTGTTTGTTTTGTAAGTTGTGTAACTTTCACACTAATTTCACAGGCTGGTGTGTGTGTGTGTGTGTGTGTGTGTGTATCTCCAAGGTTCCATGTAGGCAACTTAGCCTTGCCACCTGATACCCATTTAAAGTGGAGAGGTTGGGGATTGAATCTGGGGGTTTCTGCAGGAAAGCCAGTACCATTGACCTATGGTTTCACACAAGTGCACCATAATCTCCTGACTATTATTAAGATGCTTTTACTGCAGATGTTTCATAAACACAGGCTTCCCTCGCTCCTACCATCCCGTGAATCCAGTTTGATTTGGTAATGGTTTGTATGTTGAGCTAGGACTGTAGTGATACAGGTTCAAGTCTCCATTCAACCATAAACCTCACTGGTGGTTTGGGATAGCGGGGGTGGGAGGCGCTTTTTCTCAGCCTAACCCATGTCATGTGGTTGTTATGATAACTGTGCCTGTCACTTTGAGCTCCTTGGAGGAAGGGCAGGATGGAACTAAAGAAATCTAAACCAGCAATGAAATGTGGAGAGGGCAGTGACAGTTGTGGATGATGGCTCCACCTTGCAAGGAGCTGTAGCAGCTCCCCCACTCCAAATCACTTTGACACACGTCTTTTGCTGCTGTGTGAGAAGCCCCCCCCCCCCACATTCGCATTTGATCTTGCTACGACAGTGGCATCACCTTGCCACATACATACGATATATGCTATGCCCCTCATAGTCTGAAAGGTGATTTTTGTGGCTCACCCTGGACCTGTGCCCCAGCAGAGGCCAGTTTTGCCAGTCCCTGGGTACGCCTCTGCGTGGAATTACCATCACCTGACAGCTTCATATCGTCACCTTCCAGAGCTGGTTCTGTCAGTGCTGATAAGTCTTTGGATGAATCCTGGAGCTCTTAAAAGCTACTATCTGGGAAATGTAGGTCCATTATCTCAGGCACCAGGGATACCCTTCAAAGGCAGAGCAAATCTGCAGCATGTCCAGTAACCTGATGTTATTAGAGACATCTTATAGATCCTGCTGCCCATGGTCCAAGTGTGAAATTACACATCCTGGCCGTGGTGGCATCAAAGGCCTGACAAATGAGGGGCTGCTCTGCCTTTCTCCTTCTAACTTTTCCTCCTGATGCTTTCTATTTTCTCCTCTGTGACCTTTTTGCTGCTTTCCACACATTTTCTTGCTCAATGATGTCAGTTGCTCTTCCAGAAACAGGGGTCCCTCCCAATGCAGTGCAGGGTGAGGGGAAAGGGAAGACTCGGGCCTTAAATAAGAATTGCATCTCCCCATGTCCTGAGGGGGAGTAGCTCTTTCTACCTTGGTATATCCTACTTCACTTTACACTTTTGCCAATCTACACTGACACCCCGGTGTGTCCTGTTAAAAACACACTCTGCTTCATGCTGGAATGAGAATTAAATCTTTAGGCTGCAGCCTTTCCAGATACCAAATGCCCCAGGTGTCCAAATAACCTCCAAGTGCTATTCCTATCTAATGCATCTCTGGGCCAAGGCAGGCCAGCAGGGTTAATACTTAAAAAGGAAAAGGGGGGAAAGGCCCTGGGACTATCTTGGCATCTTAAACCAAGGTACTACGTTGAATGAATTTAACCATTCAGAACAGTAGGCAAATTCTACATTAGGGCAAGTTTGGGCTAGAATACTGAATGATTAAAAAATAAAGGAATGAAAAGCAGCCCAGGAAGATTTTGTCTTGCAAAAACAGCATTTGCTTCAGCCCATAGCAAGTCAGTCACTTCCCCATGTCACCACAGATTGAATTCAGCATTGAGTCTTCATGTCATGGCAGACATACAGCAACCAGTGCTGGCATTTCCCACTGGAAGGGGGTTAATGAACCAAAGAGGGTGTTAAAGGAAGGAATGAAGGAAAAGAAAAACCATAGCTCATCTAGTAATTAATACCTGGGCTTTTCAGTGTTGGTGGGAATGACAACGCGAAGCCTCTGTAATGTTGTATACTGGACTTAACCATCCATGGATCCTTTACCTTTACGATAAAGTCTTTCCTTGGAGTTCAGGCCATTTGTCTTCAAATCTGGTTCTTGTTGAAGGTGTTTATAGTAGAGGTTGATAGATATCAAGCTTTTCCTGAGGCCCTTACATGCCTCTCCTACTGGTAACACTGCTCTAAAGGGATCAGGTTATAGCCAACTAAGAACAGACTAATTGGAATGGACCTATGTTAGTCATGCCCATAATTTTGATTTTTTTTTTTTCTGCTCTAAGTAGGAGTAACATTGAATGTGATGGGTTGCGGAATGTCTCCGCATGAGCTCTTTAACTGTTCAATTCCTTATTGTCCCCTCACCACCAACTTGCAGCTACAGAGGTGACGCAAGAAACAGTGGAGTCCCTGATGCAGAAGTTCAAGGAGAGTTTCCGAACCAATACACCAATCGAGATAGGCCATCTGCAGCCAGCACTTCGCAGCTCTTCAGTTGGGAGGCGAAAACGCAGGAACCGGCCCAGAGGTAATTTCACGACGTTTGGAATATTGAATCATTTCCCCACGCTCATCCTTCCTCTACCTCATTTCTTATGTGCTATCCTTTTTTTTGCTCGGTCAAACTCGGGGGCTTCTTTTTGGCAATGATGCTGTTTCTGGTATGCTGTACAACAGGCTGCATAAGGAAATCCTCATGCAACTTTCCTCTGACACTTCCATAGTCATCATGGGTTAGGGAAATGGAACGTGTGTACACTAATACATCCAGGATACGGTCCTGCACCTCTTGTGCTCCACTAATGTGTCTTAGGATTTAGTGCTCCAAGTATCAGGGTAATTTGTCAGAGGCAATTGAGAATCTTCCAGGGGTGAACATAAGAAGAGTTCTTCTGTACTTACCTATTTTAAATACCCTCTTTCTCACTGCGGCCTACCAGATGCCTCTAGAAAGCCTGGGAGTAGGATATGTGCACCACAGCTGTCTCCTGCTGTTGTTCCCCAGAAATGGATAATTAGAAGTGTGTTGTCTCTGATCATGTAAGGTTGCATGCAACCAACCATTATGACTCATATCCACCGATATGACATTTCCTACTATCCTTTTAAAGTCATATGTATTGGTGCCTATTAGAGGCATGTGAAAAAATCATTAGCATTTGTTCTCATGGTTTCTGTGGTTTGGTAGCTTCCTAATTCTACTTAACTTGTAATGTTTCACACACAGTTATGAAAACTCTGGGTGCAGCAACTGTTGTCAACTTCTTTCAAACCTTCCCCCCCCCCTTAAGAGTATCAGTTACATTGCTTTACCTTCTCTATGTTACAGCCATTTCAAACATATGCACTCACATTGGTTAGCAGGTGAAAATGATTATTATTTTCTACATCAGTCATCTGAAGACCCCAGCCTAGGGCTTCCCATACTGTTATTTCCCCTGGTCAGTGATGACATAACTCAGATGCTATCCAGTTAAGCAACAGACATTTATTGACTTAACATGACGACTCTAGAAAGTAAAACCATCCTCAAAATATCACTGGAAAGCCAACTTAATCCAAGTTTTTAAGATTTATGTTAACCATGTTTACCCAGAATAATGTTCCTGGCAACCCTGAGAAAACGAGATGAAAAAATGTTTAAAACCATCACTGTTTTGAGATGTTTTTAATTGTAATTGTCTTTAAAATGTTTTGTTTTCAAATGATGTATGTACTTGCTGCCCTGGGCTCTTTCGGGGGGGGGGGGAGGACATGATACAAATTAAATAAATACAGTGGTACCTCGGGTTAAGAACTTAATTTGTTCCGGAGGTCCATTCTTAACCTGAAACTTTTCTTAACCTGAGGCACCACTTTAGCTAATGGGTCCTCCCACTGCTGCCGCACCGCTGGAGCACGATTTCTGTTCTCATCCTGAAGCAAAGTTATTAGCCCGAGGTACTATTTCTGGGTTCGCGGAGTCTGTAACCTGAAGTGTATGTAACCTGAAGCATCTGTAACCTGAGGTACCACTGTAATAAATGTTTACCCAGTAGAGGACACATCCTGAATGACTTCCTCATTGGTTGCTTGGTGCACTTCCCACTGTGCATTTTTAAAAAGAAATATGAATATACTTTGGCATCCAACTGTCCTAGGAGACACTGGAGGAGTGTTCCTTTGAGGGTAAAGTAAAACTGTTGGAAGGTTGCAGCATCTGCTGTGGTTGTAGAGGCTGATACAGGAGAGGCATATTTTGCTGCAACTGGGGCAGATGAAAGTATCCAGTTTTTCTGCTGAAGATCCACCATGGCGTTTCTTCTCTTTTTGCTCCTCCCAGCAGTCCTTCCTCCATAGCATCACTGCTATGGATGCGCAACCTGTCTGCAGGCACTGTGGTCATCTGCATGGTGGGGTTGATGTTGCTAGACTTTGTACTGCTTGCCTGCCTACCTGCTTGCTTATTTATTTAGCTCTTTAATTAAGTTTTCCAAAATTTCACATATATTTCAATACATAATTAAAAACTTTTTTAAAAAAATTCCGCACACCCTTTTCCACAGTGTTCCTATTTCTTTCCCTCTGCTGCACCCTGTTTCCTATCTCTTAAACCTTAACAAAACTACTATAATCTTATTTTTTTTTTTTAAAAAAAAAATATTTTTAAAAGTTGCAAAAAAGGAGAAGAAAAAGAAAAAACAAAAAAGAAAAAAACAAAAGAAAAAGAAAAACAATACAGTACAATATATAAACAATACAAAACACAACCTAAACCCATTAAACTAAACATAAAGCAAAACAAAAACAATTTAAAAACATCCCTCCTTTTCCATACTCAATCCTTCATTCCCTTGTTTCCTCGACCTCCTCTCACCTCCCTTTTTGTATCCCACTTCTACTAATTGTTTCAGCAAATCCTTTCTATCTTTCTCTATTTTCTATCATATTATAAATAACATATTTTTTAACCTTATTTCCCATTAAGACTAAAATACTTATATATACTTAACTTCTTGTAACATTTCTGCTAAATCCATAAAATATCATTCCACCATTTTTCTAACAGTCATTACTTTTAGAATATTTCTAAATATAAACTTTAAGTTTTCCAGTCTTCTTCCACCATCTCCTCTCCCTGGTTTCGGATTCTGCCAGTCCTTTCCATCAGTTCCATATAGTCCATCAACCTGGAGATCTTATGTCTGAGGCTCTTAACTCTTTTCCAAGTCCCTTCTGCAGATCTTCTTCATGTTCTTTAATGCTAAGGAGCAAATCTCGGGAAAACTCCAACCTAACAGTACTTTTATTCCTTCAGGACAGTTCAGCCAAATTTCCATAGTTAAAGCTAAGGTCCATAAAGTGTTTCAGGACGTATTTCAGGATTCCTCCAGATCCAAAGGCCCCCAAACTTCAATCTCCTCCAAACCCAAGCCCATGTCCCAAAAGTCAGTTAATCCCTGGATGGAGGGATCTTTCCAACTTTCCTTCTTCAGTCCAAGCCGGGATCCAATCCTCAAAATCTGACTTTTGCTAGATTCAATCATAAAAGGCTTCAATTTGCTTCCGTAAAACTAAGGATCCCGCTTGTACTACTTTAGGTTTCACAACAACAGCTTTCTCCTTTTCCTCCACCATTTGTCCTGCCAAGGTATATTCCTGTGCTGAGTCCTGAATTATTTCTGTATTGGTGCTCGCTTTTTGACTCAAATTAGTCACTTTCTGTTCCAAGTTATCAATTTTAAAAATCGTGCCATCTGTCTTTTTATGAAGCTGTTCCAGCGAGTAGCTTATCTTGCATAATACAGTCACAATGGCTTCTCCTGTCAACATTTTGAATGGTCCAAGGTCAATCTCTGGTTCTCAAAATCCTTACCTTGCAGCTGGAGATCTCCCTGTTACACTCCTGTAACAGTTTCACATGCTTCCTCTAGAGGGAAACAGTCTCCACTTGTATCAGTTCTTTCAAGTACAACTCACACAATAAAAATAGTTTCAATTTTCAGTTACTTTTTCCTCCTTTTTAAACACAGAAGACGATGGAAACAGTATCCTATTCTTATTTTAGCTAGCTGTCAAATCCGTTCTGTCAATGAACTTTGCCCAAACGTCATCTGGCAGCCCGTTTCCAGGTTCAGAGCAGTGGTAATCTCTCCTGCAGGCTCGCTAAATCCAAAATTCCCCCCCTCTTCTCCTGATTCCAAGGGGTTTTTTTTTTTAACCGATGGAAATTTAATCCTTTGTCAAAAGCTTTCAGAGACTTTAGCTTGTAACGTCTTTGCTTCAGTCTATTTACAAAAGCGGAAGGCGGACTTCCTGTTTAGAACCTTCCCGCTTCGGTGCCAAATTAAAGTATTTAAAGGTCCAATTTTCTGTTCTACTCACGGCTGGTTGTTTAAAATCCAATTGTCCACAGGAAAAAGTCAGCGCTCTCCGGCAGCAGCAATGCGGCTTCACTCCATGAAAGAAGCAGTCGATTCAAAGCACCGCGCCACTCACCCCACGTCGCTCCGGATCCCCAAAACAGGGTTTCCCCGCGAGTAGGGGAGGCGCAAAAGGTGCCAGCCGAATCCCAAGTTCACAGGCTTCTCCCGCCTGTGATTTCTATGGGTCTCAGCCTTCGCCGTGGCGGTCAGACCCTGCTTTTCACGGAGCAAGTTCCTCCCAATTGGATGAGCTCCGCCATTGCTGGAGGCGCCAACCCGGAAGTCCCCCAAAACTACTATAATCTTTAATCCCTTCTGTTGCTCATAGTTCAAATCCTGCTCGCGTGTTCATCATATAACAATATTTATTTAAATAATGTTTTTTGTGCTCTGCTTTTTGCACCTTCTCCAACTCTTCCAACTTGCTCAGAAGCAGCTTACATCCATTAAAAGCCTCAGAAAAACAGCAATATGATAAAAGCCACATCAAAGAACAAACAATGAGAACAGCAATAATAAAGGCAAACCATTCATAATAATCAACAGGGATTAAAACTAAAATGCTGTTAACGTAACCTGGCTAGGGGATCCTAAACTTGATGTGTGAACTGTTTGCACATCAATGCTTTTGCATTTTCACTAATTAAAATTAAGTCCTAAGCCTTAAAATTTCTAGACACACAATGGAAGCAATGAGAAAACATCCTAAGAAAAACCTCTAGTTTGCTGTACCTGGTGAAGAACAGTAATTATACTCTGATGGTTGGATTCCTTCATCCGCCTCCAAACTTGAATTTCATTGGTCAGAACTCCCACAGAAACATAGGTCACATTATAAAGGTAAATGTATAGGAACCCCTGACCATTAGGTCCAGTTGTGGCCGAGTCTGGGGTTGCGGCGCTCATCTCGCTTTATTGGCCGAGGGAGCCAGCGTTCAGCTTCCGGGTCATGTGGCCAGCATGACTAAGCTGCTTCCGGCGAACCAGAGCAGCGCACGGAAACACCATTTACCTTCCCGCCGGAGCGGTACCTATTGGGTCTCAAAGCATTGACCATTTGCATGTCAAGGTTAAGGTTACCAGATTTTTTTCAGTGAATTTGGGGACACTTTTCAACTTCAATGGATTTTGTATGGGGACTGATTTGTAAATCCAAGAACTGTCCCTGTGGAACAGGGACATCTGGTAACCTTAGTGACCCCATGACCACCCTGTACCATGAAGTATAAATAACTAGACAACACACGTTATATTGATGTGGGATCAAATAAGGCTACAGCTTTATTGGTTACAGATGAGAGGTTTGACCATAGCGATTGTGGTAAGTAACTGCGTATATCACTCCCACCTGTTTGCTGGGAGTGTTTCTAAGGGTGAAGCCAGTGGTTGGGGGGGGGATGTCCTATGACCTAAGTCAAATTGGAGCATCCACCAAGCAGTCCCCATTGGAGGAGTGGTATAGCCCCAGCCCCCGTCTAGGCACTAGACAGGAGCCACTCCTCCCTGATCCTTTTAACGGGATACCCTTACCTGTGGAGGGGCAGGCAGAGGCTGCACCCTCCCCTCCAACCAAGACTAGGTTTACCCAATGCCTATCTGCTGTGCAGTCAGTGAAGCTGCAGAAGGAGATGGGGCGGCGGTGGTTGTGGTGCAAGGGCGGCAACAATGAAATACACAGAAACTGAGCTGGGCCAACAGAACACCAAGGCGATCGAGGTCAGAAGAATCCTCAATGCGATCCCATGAAGAGAGCTGAAAGGCTGTGCTGACCAGGCATTTAAACTTCCCCTGGGCACGGCACCAAAGTCCGCATTTGGTTGGTTGGTCCCACACCCAGGGGAACACCCACTACTTCCTGCCACCATTGGCCAATTTGATGGCAGGAATATGATCCAGCTGGCAATAGGTCAGTTTAGCAGGGAGACCCAGGACCCGCCTGCAAAGCCGCCTGCTCACAAAGGGGGCGTATGGACTTAGTTCAGTATTGTCTTCACTGGCTTGCTATGGTTTTCTCATAGTTCAGATAGTTTTCCCCAGCCTTTCTTGGAGATGATATCAGGGGTTGAAAATTATTATTATTATTATTTATACATACATACCCCACTCATCTGGCTGGGTTGCCCCAGCTACTCTGTGTGGTTGCAAACACATATAAAAACAATAGTAACAATCTTATCCAATATAAAAACAATAGTAACAATCTTATCCAATATAAAAACAATAGTAACAATCTTATCCAATATAAAAACAATAGTAACAATCTTATCCAATATAAAAAGTCACAATATCTTTAAAGTAAACAACTTACATAAAATAAAGCAATACTTAATAATCCATTAAAATCTTATAGTAAATAGTAAAATTAAACATCAAATATTTGCATCGGCAGCAAATAATAAGTTTATACTTATCAATTACAATAAAGAATTACTGACCTATAAGCAATAAAAAGAACAGCAAATCACAATACGTAAAATACCACAAAACATACAAAACCATCTAAAAGTATCAAACTGAGAGACAAGGACACACAATTTATATAAAAAATAAATAAAAATAATATCCCTGAACTCTTCCCAGCTGCTTCTGCTGTTCTGGAAGTTGTGGTCTGGGAAAGGCTTCTAGGGCTGGAGGCAAGTGGAAAAGCTATTGCCTGATGGACAGAAAGTCTCTCTCCCCTCCTGCAAAGCATGTGCCCAGCTGCTGAGCTTCCTCCCTTCATCTAAATCGGGTCCCTAAACTAAGGCCCACGGGCCGGCTAAGGCCCAAGGGACTCATTTATCCGGCCCGCGGCAACCCCTGCCACCCGCTCTTACTGCACTGTGCGGCTGCCCACTTCCGGGTCAGAGGAGCACCGGAAATAGCTTGTGTGCATGCACAAGCATTATTTCCCGTGCACATCTGGGTCAGAGGAGGCCCATGCACCTGCACACAAGATATTTCCAGTGCTCCTCTGACCCAGAAGTGCGCGAGAAATAGCGTGTGCGCACGCATATGGGCACGTGCTCCCCACCCTCTGGCCCGCCGCATGATCAGCGCTGGAAACACTGGCCTGAGGCATGGTAAGTTTGCTGACCTGACCCCTGATCTAAATGCAGAGCACCAAACATTCCCCACTGTGGTTTATCGTCTTCCTTCCTATAGGAACCCACACAAAAGAGGGGAGTGGCTTTCCATTGTCAAGCTGACTGCATAGCTAACCCCTGTGGGCTTCGGATAGAATTGTAGGTGGGTGTCTTGCCTTAATAGAGTTTCATTACTCATAAATGGATTTGGGAATAATGGCATTGGGCAAAGTGAAAGCACTTGTGTAATGATTGCTTCCTTCAGCTGGCTTAAGGTAGCAAAAAAAGGCTCCCGAAATGTTCCATCCTGTTTGTGGGAGGCAAAATTCTGGGGACCATTTCAACAAATGTTCTCCATTGGTGAGGAGAAATTCTCCCAAGAGTTTCCTGAGGGCTGGGATCAACCAGCTTTGGGGAGACAGTTTATTTGTTCTCTCCCCATCTTCCTCCTGTGCAGTAGGAAATAGATTGTTTTCTATTGTTGCGTGTTGAGTCCCACAATTGCCACCCCCACAAAATTCACACTTCACACATAATTTTTTGTTTAGGTTTTTGGCATAATTTTGGCCACTTTATTCAGATACAAAAATGTGAGTGGTTGCTTAGGCATTGGTTATGACTATCTGTCCATGCCCTCAGGGACAGAGCTGGCATACCGGACACCAACGGAAGCCAGTGTGGGGAAACAAGTATTGGGTGAGAAAATGTAGCTGGGCAACAGTCCCTCACTTCTCACCCTCATGTTCCTGTGGGGCTTGCATGGCCCAAGTCCGACTCTGGGGACAAGGACGAAAAGAATGGCAAGCCCCTGGATTCCTTTAACGAAATTCCCTTTCCGCATCATTTGGAGGGATAGGCACTTACCCCTCCAAGCACCAATTTAACCAATGCCTAACCGCCATGGAGCCCACAGCTCACCGCCAAACCACTCACAGACCCAACCAAGCCCTCAGCATGGCCACCACTGCACCCAGCCAAGCCTCATTCCCTGAGGCAGAAAGATGCACGCCATCAGCTCTGAAAAAGGATGCAGTCTGAAAAATAATCTCAGGATGGGAAATCACATCTCCACCCAGCTCAAAAATCTTTATAGACACAGCAGAATTGATGTGCTTCCTGGCCCTTTCAGTGGCAGCTGAGCAACGACTACCCTTCCAAACATGTCGTTGCAAAAGCTTTGACCAAAATATTTTTGCTGTTGGCACCACTGCCCGCAGCTCCTCCAGGTCACCCAAAATTGCACCACGTAGTGAAAAAAGTCCATGGAAACCAGGTCGTTCTCACCCAGCTGCATCCCAACAGCAGTGGGCGGCCCTTCCAGCAGCACCTGCCTCCGAATCAGTGGCAGGAATTCTGTCCCCGTCTGGACAGCCAAGGCAACTGCACATGTGGAGGAAGGCCAAGACCCAGTCCCAGTCCAGACTGCTGTGCACTGATGCCAGCCCAATGCATGATGCTGTGTCCCACCATCCAGATGCAGACAGCTGCTAAACCTAAGATAAAACAAGCAAAAATTGTAAGACACCAATAATGTTAATGAACATAACCTTTGAATGCATTCGATTTCCAACAACCTGTATTTTATTTCCACTGCCTTATTAAGACGCTTTCCGGCCTTCTCGGTGGTAGTTTGTCTAGGCATTGGTCCACGACTAGCTGCACCTGACCTCAGCAGGGCAGCACTGACGACTGGGCCCCACCATATCGTCAGAACCAGCAACATTGTGGGGGAGCAAAGAATCCCAAGGCAATTGCATCCCGCCAGGTGTCGTTCCCCTTAGGGGAAAGATGCACCCCATCTGCCCTAAAGAGGGCAACAGCCTTGAAGAAAATAGCAGGGTGCAATATTACAGAACCACCTAAAGCAAGGACCTATTGTATTTTATTTGTTATTTTATTTACTTTATTTATTTTATTCTATTGTCCACCGCCTTATTAACATGCTTCCTGGCCTGCTCAGTGGTAGTTTGTCTAGGCATTGGTTCCCGACTGGCTGCACCTGACCTTAGCAGGGCAGCACTGACGACTGGGCCCCACCATATCGTCAGTACAAATAAACAGCGTGGGGGAGCAATGAAACAGGATCAGACTCAAGCTCACCCCCAAATGCTCCCAGGGACTCTTGCGTGGCCCTACCCCTCGAAAGGGGTCGACAAAAGCATAGCGAATCCTTGGATTCCCTTAATGGAATATCTTTGTGCATTGGAGAGGACAGGTGCTCCAACCCCCCCTTCAGACCACCTTGAACCAATGCCTTAAATTATTTTGAGTCCAGGGAGAGCTGCCATCAACTCAATCCAAGTCCTCTTGCATGCAGGAATGCAAACTTATGCTGGAGGAAGAGAGCAAAGATTCTCGCCCAGCTGTACCACCAGCACTGCGGGAGGACCTGCACAGGTCACACTCAACCACACCAAAGGAAGGATCTCCTCCCAAAGCATTCCCCATCTGGACATCCAGTAAATGTTCACATGGGCAGGAAGACTGAGATGGTGCCCCAGTCCAAACTCGTCAACATGCTTGCCAGCCTAGTGTACGATGCTGTGACCCAAATGTGCACAGCTGCTCCTATGAAAAAAGGAAATAACAGACAAGCATCAGCACAGACATCATTTGACACTTCTTGATATAACCATTGTCAGCGTCAGACTTCCAATGACCCGTATTCACAATCCTGTCTACTGACAAGGCCCCCAGTGTGCAGCCTTTGCAGCAGTCCTATTCGGAAGGAATGAGGCGTGTTCAGCGGTAAGCAAGCCGCAGGCCGTAATAACTGGTGCACGACGTAAGCACATTGATGCCTGGCTAACGGGAACCCATTTTCATGCACTAGGAGCGGGCCAGCCCCCAGGGAATGAAAAGCCAAATATTCTGTTATCCATAACCGGGCAAGGGCCCTCCTCACCTGTGGCGGGAACCCTGATTGTGGCACTCCTGCCCACTAAGTCTGTTTTTGAGTTCCCGACTCTAAAGACAAGCTCCAAACGATAAGTCCTGAAGCAATAAGCCTCCAGACTCTCATCCCCGTGCTGGCACCAACAACCATTTTTCCAACACTCAGTGCGAAAAAGCAATGGACTACTGAAAGGAATCTTGCCTTGATCTTTAACCAGCAGACAAGTTTTAACTTGTTGCAGATACTGCATAGGTAAAATTGACCAACTTCCTGCCCGCTGTCCTATGAGGTTGGAGCCTATTCCAACCTTCCAAGGCCCTGCGCACTACAAACTTTATACAAGGGTCTCTGAAAATTAAAGCTTCAGTGTAACAGACATTGCAGCGGACTGAATTCTGATAGTTATAACAGCACACCCAATCTGCAGCAGGTGGACCAAATACTGCAGGATCTGCTCAGAGGATGGGGGCCAATTCATCTGAATGGCCGAGGACTGCCAGCTTAAGGCTAAGAAATCCATCCAGGCCATCCCATAAGAACTAAAAGCAGAAGAGGAAATGGAAGCTGCTGCTCTCTATAAATACTAATTGTTGTCACAATGCCACAGGTGGTCTGGAAAAGTCTGGCAACAGCTGAGTCTGGAGCCCAGGATCTGAAGCGCTTCATCTGAAAATGGGATAGAGTGTCAGCAACATCACTAGAGGATCCCGTAATTTGGAGAGTAGAAAGCACAATATTAAACCTTAAGCGGCGCAGCTCGAAAGCGTAAGCGGAGGGGCGGAGAATCTGCTGGAGTGTGAGGACTGTTTTGCCAAAACGCTCACCACTACCTGGTTATCAGACCAAAAGCAGATCCGATGGTCACTGAACTCCTCGGGCCACATGTGAACTGCTGCTACAATGGGGGAAAACTCAAGAAAAGTTATGTCACATGATTGCCTCACCACACCGGGCTTGAGGCCATAGCTTTGCACACCAGCAGCCCTTGAAATAAAACCAAAGGGCAAAGATCCAGCAGCACCAGCATGAACCTGAAAATCCTTGTGCGGGTTCAAGGTATCCTGCCATGGCGAACTACTATTGCATACATTCAGGAATTGCTACCATCGCCTGATATCTGCCTTCACCACACTTGGTAGGCATACACAAAGGTAAGGGGACCTCAGGCCGCAGGCAGCCTGGCCTAGTGGGAAGATTAATTAAGTGACCCAGCAAGATCGGATCTGATGAAGCATCACTTGCTACAGAGGAAGTATTACAAAATAACTTCCTTCAAGGCAGACAGCTTCTCCATAGGCAAGTGGTTTGTTTTAGCAACGTTATCCAACTGGATCCCTAAATAAAATGGGAATATGGGCAAAAGGTATTGAGCTATTGCTTGCCAGCTTCCAGCCCCCGCTTGGGCAGGGGGCATCTTGTGCTGCCATCATGATATGTAAATTTACAGGGCCGACGCTGGCCAGAACCCCTAAAGACTTCCTGACAAAGTTGCCGCCGAGCCAGCTTCCTTTTCCGACACACACTCTGTGCAATGCAACTACACACTCAGTGCAATGCAAAAAACAACAACACACACGCTCTGTGCAATGCAACTACACACTCCGTGCAATGCACACAAACCCTCCGTGCAATGCAACTACATACTCCGTTCAATGCAACTACACGCTCCCTGCAATGCAAAAAACACGCTCTGTGCAATGCAAATGCACACTCCGTGCAATGCACACACAAACCCTCCGTGCAATGCAACTACGCACTCCGTTCAGTGGAACTACACTCCATGCAATGCAACTACACACTCCGTGCAATGCACACACACTCCTTGCAATGCAAAAAACAGACTCTGTGCAATGCAACTACACCCTCCATGCAATGCACACACATTCCGTGCAATGCAACTACACACTCCGTGCAACGCACACACACTCCGTGCAATGCAACCACACCTTCCATACAATGCAACAACACACTCCGTGCAATGCAACAACACATTCCGTGCAATGCAACAATACACTCCGTGCAATGCAAACACACCCTCCGTGCAATGCAACTGCAAATCTCTCATGCGATGCAATGCAATGCAATTGCAGCCCATGCAGCGCCGTGTCCTGCAACGCACAGAGCAAACTGCAATGCGGGCACGCAAAGGTGCTTTCTCCCACTTGCATATTGCAAATGTGGCGCCCATTACATCCCTCACAGTGAGGTAACCACCAAAAGGACCTAAGTGTCCAGGTAGACCAGTATGGGAGCATGCAGCTGTCCCATACAGGGACCAATCCTGCAACCTAGGTATTACTGGCACTATGCGCTGACCCAGTGAAACCAATGCTTATAGACCACATGGGGACACTATTCAGGCCGGAAACGCTTCCAGGGCATCGAATTCTAGGGCAAAGCCCTAGGATCACCTGCTAGGCCAGGCACAAATGTTTCCAGTGAAATAGGAGAGCTGAGGTAGCCCACAGCTTGTCCAGGTACCCCTGCTTGCCCTTTTAGAGGGAAGCACCCCTTCAAGAAACCCAAAGTTCTTTTATCACAAATGGGCAGAACTACCCAGCAACAGAATAGCCTAAAAGGAACAGTTAGTTTTGTTTTGTTATAACAATGGCTAAGAGGGAGATATGAACCCTGTCTCCCAGGTCCTAGTCCTACACTTTAGCCACTAAGCCACAATGGCTCGTCTCTAAAATGGCAGTTGCCACTATCAGGGCAAAACAAACTTAAAGAAAATAAAGAAAACTTAAAGAAAATAAACTTAAAGAAAATAAACTTGTTCAGAAATGGCATAGTTCAAGAGCATATACAGAGTGCTCATAGTCCTTGGAAGCACAGAGAGCCTCTGGGGCCGTCTGCCTCAGATATACATTAGGAGCAACTGGGCCTGCAAGCAGATACATTCCTATAGCAAGAATGAGTCACGTGTCAGAGACTTAACAATTAACTGCTACCTGTAGCAGACTTAGGCTTGGAAGTTAATGTGCAGGCCAAATAGGCCTCCCTGTTTCTGCTCTTGAGAATCTTAGTCTCATAGTAATATTAAAGGAAGCCAAATTAGTGCTCCCACCCAAGGCTAGCTTAAAATTTGGCCAACAGCGCTGCACACACTCAAAATAAAGCCAACCTTTGGGGATACTATAAACCAAAGTGATTCCAGCTAAGCTGGGAACAGCCCTGACTAGCCCCACAATTTCAACGAGAGAAATGGGGGAAACCTTTTGCAAAAGAAAGTCCCTAACGGGGGCTCTTTCCCTATTGGGAAAGGCAAGCCACAGATACAGGGAGAATCTTCCCACAGGGCAGGGTAAGGGGTGGGGTGGGAAATCGAACAGGAAAAGGGGGGAATTAAATTATTTAAGGGACTAGAGAGGATTAAAAAGGGGAAATAAAGAAATAAAGAAATGTAACCAGACAATGAGAAGATTGTCCCAGTGCTCCATGTGATCCGATGCAAAATGGCCAAGAGGAAGGCCCAACCTCTGGCCTCTGTATTTATATACTCTGACCCCTCCTCCAAATTGGCTACAATCAAAACTCCCCAGCAACCCAATCTTAACCCCTTAAGAGGCTTGGGTTTCTCCAAATCTGCCTAGTCATGGCAAGGTGGCTTGTTCCCCCAACCGCAACACGTGCTCTGTTAGGGAGAACACGCTTTATTGGAAAAACGATGATGATAATGACGATCTGCTTATTTAGGTAATTTACTGATGCCTGCTAAATGCCTTTGAGGATCATACTCTTACTAAGCTGTTCTAGTTAAAACAACTAAGGACAGAGGGCTAGGCAGTAGTTCAAATGGAGAACTACTTAGCCCTTAACCCACATGACCTTAGAAATTGGATTTTTGTGCAGGATGCCAACCAAGAAGGAGCATCCATCATTGCCGCCTGTTACTTTCCTTTGTACCTGGAAATTCTGACCAATCACTCAAGGCCCCATTACCTTGAGACTCTGACCTTCCCACAACAAAGGAGACTCTTTGCAGAACTAAGATTTCAGCAGATGCCCTAGGCATATTTAGAGGGGAGAAATCAGGAAAATCACCATATGGGTTGCAAATGTAAATGGATGCAATCAGACAGAGGACTCCACACACTATCATGCTGATTTGCCCCCTATATACAATGCCCAGAGGAAAAATTATATTGCCAATTCTTAATTGACTTTCAGGTCAATCCACACAGGAAGTGACAGTTGAACTCTTAGCAGATAAACATCTATATAATACACACCAGGGAGCCAGGTTTGCGCTGGCAGCCAAGAAGCTCCTTTCTAGCTATGTGAATGCACTCCAATCTTAAGTTTTAATGTTGTAAAATTCTTTTTATGTTGCAAACCCACTACAGGTTACGTTGTGTGATTTTAGATGGAAGTTTCTTTCTATTCTCTGTCGTCCATTGTAAAGTCCTTTGGCGCTATACAATAAAATTGATTGACTATTGACTATTTAGGTAATTTATGTACCATTTCATATTTCAAAGGAAGTTTGTAACGTGTTTACAACATCCTAAAGACACTACAAATAAAATTCAAAAAAGGAAGAGGGAAAAAACACAGGTAAAAATATACACATTTTAGAGCAGCAGAGATAATAATCAGGGACTGCCCCAATTAGAAAGCAATGACAAACCTAGACAGCATCTTAAAAAGCAGATACATCACCTTGCCAACAAAGGTCCATATAGTTAAAGCTCTGGTTTTTCCAGTAGTGATGTATGGAAGTGAGAGCTGGACCACAAAGAAGGTTGATCACCGAAGAATTGATGCTTTTGAATTATGGTGCTGGAGGAGACTCTTGAGAGTCCCATGGACTGTAAAAAGATCAAACCTATCCATTCTTAAGGAAATCAGCCCTGAGTGCTCACTGGAAGGACAGATCCTGAAGCTGAGCCTCCAATACTCTCATGAGAAGAGAAAACTCACTGGAAAAGACCCTGATGTTGGGAAAGATGGAGGGCACAAGTAGAAGGGGACGACAGAGGACAAGATGGTTGGACAGTGTTCTCAAAGCTACCAGCATGAGTTTGACCAAACTGCAGGAGGCAGTGGAAGACAGGAATGCCTGGCGTGCAGGGGGGTCACAAAGAGTCGGACACGACTAAATGACTAAACAACAACAAGCCCCAAATAAATGTGATCGAAAATATTTAGGAAAATGGTCTCCTTGTTTGGGAAGCATAAGAAACAGAAAATTATCTGGGGTAATGGTGGGGGGAACTCCCATTCTCCTCCAATAATCATCCAGGAAGGACCTTTTTTTCCTAAAAATATTCTCAGCATGTGCTTGCTCGAGCAGGACTTAGATTTTCCAGACAATGATTGGAGGCTGGAGGGAAGAAAATCCTTTTCTGGTTCTTTCTGTCTTTTCTGTTTGATTCTCTCTTCTTCCTTATTTATTTCTGAGCTGTGTGAAAGAGAAAGAGAGAGAGAGCGAACTCTCTGTATGCTTCTCCTGTACTACAGGCCTGAAAAGCATTCCTTTTATTACTGTTATTATGAGGATGATAGTTTGGGACATAAATAATTCACTTGGTGGAGAGAAAACGTCGCTTTTTCTTAGCTGCTTTAAATGATGTAATTTCTCTTGTTGTTTCTAAGTATCCAGAGAGATATTGCTGAGGTCATTAATTGGGATGGGGCTTCTCTAAGCCTAACAACATTTGCCACCTTGTCTTCACCCTGCATGCAAATCAGGATGATACGGGAGTGGTTATATTGTCTTATAACCAACCACTCCCGTAAATAAATCAGAACAAATGCTCAGTAAATACTAGAGATAGTATAACCACTACATAAGCTTTGTGTAAGCAAAGGGTGAATGCTGAATAAGCAGGTCATATGGAGGAGCCCTAACTCTTCCCTTTTGTGTTATTTCTCTTATCTAAATTGCCTTGTGATCAGCTGGCATTATCTTGGTTCTTTCCCAGGGTTAGGGTAACCTGTATGCTGGGTCTCATGATTGTTATGGGGCGGGGGGGGGGGGGGGAGGGGAGTTTATTCTATTTTCCTGGTGTGCTGTGATACAAATCTAGGAGGAATGCACACTCATCTTGTGTTGATTGTATATGTGTGGACTACGAGTGAAACAGTTTTTCACACGAACTTTTTGCTTTCTCCATAGGATCTTTCCATTTGTTTGTTTTTAAAATGCATTTTAGGTTGCATCAGAGTAGACCTGTTGAAATTAATGGGCATGACAAACATAGATCCATTCATTTTAATGGGTCTCCTCTAGGACTTAGTTGGCGAAAACTCTTTATATCCCACTCTTCCACCAAGGAAGAGATCCAACTGGTGTTTATGTTTCCCCCTTTTTCTCTTCATTTGTCCACACAACAACCCTCTGAGGTCAGTTAGGCCCAGACAGTGTGCCTGGTTCAAAGTCACACAGCAAAAATTTGAATGAGGGTCTCTTCAGTCCCCATCTGGTCCTTCCACTTCATGCTTGTAATAAATAGACCGCCTGCTTGCCACAGGGAAACTCAGATTCTTTTAAGGTGCTTTTTTTGCTGATAGCCGCAATAAATCTCTTTAGTCCTTAAGGTGCCACAAGGTGCCGTTTTGCGTTTTCTGTCAAGCTGGGCGTTTTAAAACCACCTTATTCTCTTTTAAACCTTTTGGCCTTGTATTCTCAAATTCTTCTTCACTGCAGCTGTTTTCCCCTTCAGCTCTTTCCCTCTCCCATTTGGAATGTTCTCTTTTTCACGGCTCATGGTTAATTGCCCCTTTGGTGTGCTAGTGATTGGAACTCTATTGAACATTAAGGTTAAATGATGATATCACAACTTAGTATGTTTGCATTTTACATCCAATTGCAAACACAAACCCTTCGCCTCATTAATCCTTCACAATCTTTTTTTAAATTTTTTTACTCTTCCTAAATGAAATCGTCGGTTTGGGATGCATTTATTTTCTCCCTAACAGCCTCATGACAGTTACGCCAGTGGAGTTCACATCCAACGTTGGTTCCTGGGTAGAGACTAGTACCTGCCTTTGATGGATGTGCATGTGTGCAATTATTTTTACGGTTCCGTTTAATTAATGCCGAACCTCCTCACAAGCTTATATTAGGAATGGCTTCCATTGTACATATCAACGGGTGGAGGAAGGTTATAGGATGTAAACAGATCAAAGCAGGACAGATTGTGAAAATAACTCCACAAAGACACACAACAAATAAGCAGCACTCCCTTAACTGTGTTTTAAACATTGTCTGTTTCTTGATTTCATTACATCTGATGCCAAGCTGTTTCTAACAGCGATGGGTAAAGTTTATTCCCCTCATCTGAAGAATACCTAAATGTAAAATAGAGAAGATGAAAGAAAAGGGAAATTCCTTGCTATTTTACAAAGCTGTCAGACTTCTTTGTTTTTATGTATTTGTTTTCTCTACTCCAAATAAATAACTAAATAAATGCAAATCACCAAACACTCCCCTCCTTAAAAAACCAGAGTATAAAGCACCTAATAAATGTTGCAAAGAGGCAGGTAAGAATGGCTAGGAATGGTCCAAGGTTTTTTTTTGAGAGATGCCTGCAAACAGCTAGGTTGCGGACTATTGCTGCATGTCCCTGCAAGACAGAGGCCTGAGCTAAAACAGAGTCACATCTCACCAAATAAATCCTGTGTCGTGTTAGCAAACCTATTCTCTGTGTCAGGCTTCTTTAAACTCGGCCTTCCAGATGTTTTAAGACTACAGTCATACCTCGGGTTACAGCTGCTTCAGGTTGCGGACCACCGAAACCCAGAAGTACTGGAACAGGTTACTTCTGGGTTTCGGCAGTCACACATGCACAGAGGCACTAAATCATGCTTTGCACATGCGCAGAAGACCAAATCGCAACCTGCGCATGTGCAGACACGGGTTGTGAACGCTGCGGGTTGCAAACATGCATCCCACACGGATCACATTCACAACCCAAGTGTTCACTGTACAATTCCAATCATCCCTGACCACTGGTCCTGCTAGCTAGGGATCATGGGAGTTGTAGGCCAGAAACATCTGAAGGGCTGAGTTTGAGGAAGCCTGCCTGTGTAATGATCCTTATGCAATCAAGGTAGCACCACACATGAACAAGAAAGGAAGTAGCATCAAGCCTGAGAGCATCCCCATATTTGCAGAAGCACCAAACCACAACGCTGGAGTCGACTTTGGGTTCTATCAATGAAAAGGGCGGGGTTTAAATAAAGATATAATCATAATCATAATAGCTTTTAGAAGCAAGAAATTCTAAAGTGGAGAACACCTTAAAAACAGCCAGGTGAGTATCCCCATGGCCACATAATGCTGCCTTGTCGGTGAAGAAGGGATGTGGTTTTATGAAAGGGACATGGCTGGTGGAAGCCTTTAACGGGGCAGTATTCTGTGCTGTAACATTTTGTTTCAGTTCCTGATTGCCAATAAATAATTATTTTATGTATTATCTATTTATTGGTATTTTGATACTGTATTTTGATCTTGGTTGCCAAAAAGCTGTTGTTCTTTAGTTGTTAAGGTAAAGGTAAAGGGACCCCTGACCATTAGGTCCAGTTGTGGCCGACTCTGGGGTTGCGGCGCTCATCTTGCTTTATTGGCCAAGGGATCCGGCGTACAGCTTCCGGGTCATGTGACTGGCATGACTAAGCTGCTTCTGGCAAACCAGAGCAGCGCACGGAAACACCGTTTACCTTCCCGCTGGAGTGGTACCTATTTATCTATTTGCACTTTGACATGCTTTCGAACTGCTAGGTGGGCAGGAGCAGGGACCGAGCAGCGGGACCTCACCCCATCACAGGGATTCGAACCACTGACCTTCTGATCAGCAAGCCCTAGGCTCTGTGGTTTAACCTACAGCGCCACCCGCGTCCCTTTAGTGGTTGGGATCTGTCAAATGCTCATAAGTATTCTGAAGCAGTACATTTGTGTAACATATGTCAGAACTTCTTTAAAAAGAACAAGTGGAACCTGCAGCAAAACATTGCAGTGCGAAGATTTTTGCAATCTGTCCTATAACCAGAAGATTGAGTTTTGTCCTCATTTGGTGGGCTGGGGTGGGGTAATTGCTTGGATTTTTAGTAAAGTTCCAGATAGTTTGATTCCTTTTTCTCTTCTTATCTGCTAGTGTGGCTTCACCAACCCATTATCTCTCAAGGTGACAATTGACTTGTTTGTAAACAATGATTAATTAATTGATTGATTGATTGATTGATTAAGGTTACCAGACATCCCCATTTCCTGGGGACAGTCCCCAGATTTACAAATCATTCCCCATACAAAATCCATTGAAGCTGAATAGTGTCCCTGGATTCATTGGGGGGGAAAATCTGGTAATTTTAGATTATATTTCTATGCCACAGTGATTTACTAACAATAAATAAGAATAACATGATAGAACATAATAGAAGTGATCATTACAATGCTACTTTACATCTCTACACTGGACATAGAAAAGCAGAATATCAGGAGGAAAGGACATTTTCTGTGTGGATGGATTTATTTATTTTCCATAAGGGTATGGAAGAGCATTCAGTCACATAATCCAGTCATGTGATCCTCATACTTGTGGTCTGATGTTATACAGCTAAGACACAGGTTGGCCACCTGATAATAATAATGATCATGATGACGTCAAAGCTGCTCCATGCTTGAGCTTGCTTCCTACAGTATTTAGTGCGAACCCCGAGATACATGAAAAATTTGATTTAAAAAGAGGATTTGGTGCCCTCTTTTGGAACAAAATTTTAAAGTGGCCAAATCCACTTGTCCAGAATCAGAGGTAGTCAAGTGCTGAAAATATATCCTGAACAACAGGACCAATATTTTGCATATATAAACATAGAGCCATATCAGTGCATACATTTAGCACATGTCACTACCATGCCTTTCAGTTTCAGAGAGCTGCAGCAAGCATTCACAAAAAAGGACTCCTGTGACATCTTAAAACCACAAAGCTGTTACTCTCTTGGGTGCCACAAGACTGTCTTTAATGTGTGCATGTAAAACAAAATTGTGTGTCCTTGAGGGCTTGCCAGAGGTCTAGATACTCCAAATAAAGAAAAACAAAGCACCTCAGGATTTCAAGAGGAGTCCGCTTATGAGCCATGAAAAAGTACCAGAGCACCCACACATAGTTGTACAGGTTCAGGCAGTGGTGTTTATTCTCTGCTAGCAATGCTTTAAACAGCCACAAACAGCCGGGGGAGGGGGGGAATAGTATGTAAAGGGAAATCCTACTTTAAAAGCAGCTGGCAGAGTTTAGCCCCAGAAGTATAAAGCTGTTAGGTGGATAAGAGCTGGTGCTGAAATATGGTGTTTATCTAGACTGCCAAAGGTAAATAAAAAGGTTAAATGAGCTCCTTTCCCGTTTAAAATAAATAAGTGATTAATAGCTCATTCTGCCAACGGGAATAATTTACTACGGTCGGGGCTGTGCTTAATGTGTTTCTCAGGCCTCTGCCGTGCCGTAATTCACCAAAAGCTCCCATTTTGGAGAGCGGCTGTGAGGGTTGGGTGAGGGGTGCAGAGAGTGCTCCACTATCAGAGGCTGTAAGCCTTTGAATGTAAGTTGGGATCGCAAGTGGGGAGAGTGCTGTTGCACTCCGGTCTTGCTTGCTGGCTTGCCATAGGGATAATCCCCCTGGAATAATAAAGGAGCAGATTTCTCATGCAGATTTATAGCCTCTTTTGTCCTTCTTTGGCAATGCTGAGTCGCCACCTTACCTGAAACTAATCTTCCCCTGTCACAAAAGAACACACCATGTTGCAATGGCTCTCCTGGACAAGCTCTCAGTCTGCAGAGGCTGGGCCACTAATTAGGAAGCCCTTTAATTGACTCCTGCTGCTGTAGTGAACTGAACTCAATAGAAGGGTCATGGCCAGAATATGCAAACTGCTTCAACTGGGAAGTCTTGCAAGTGAAGGTAGAGCTATAGGGATGCAAATGCTGTGATCAGCGTAATTGAGCAGTGATGGGTGTTCCACATGGCCTCACACAGCACTGTACAAAGGAACAAAGGAAACAGCTTTATAATGAGCGAAACAACTGGTCTATCTAAACCAGTACTGCTTACTGTAATAGGCAGTGGCTCTCCAGGGTTTTGCATTGTTGGAGGCTGCACACCAGGGATGTCTTGACCGTAGAGGCAAGTGGCGTGGGGCGCAAGGGTGCCAAGTTCTGGAGGGCGCCAGGGTTAGAGGCGGAGGCTGGACGCGGTGCCTCCTGGCATCAACTTGCTGCCCTTGCCCACCTCTGCCATGCCGTGCTGAAGCAGCGTCGCGCCCAGAGCCTCCGCCTCTTCCTCGCCGGAGGAGCTGCCCTCCAGCCGCTGCAGGCCTCCTCCAGCCCTGCAAAACTGCCAGCAGCACTGTAAAAAGGTTGGCAACTCTGGGAAATGGGGTGGGGGAGGGATCTTTGCACCACGACTCCAGATATTCTTAAGACAGCCCTGCTGCACACTAGCAATCAGACGTAGGGAGAGTGCTGTTTCACTCAGGTCCTGCTTCTTGGCTTCCCAAGGGCAAATGAGGTTGAGGTTGAGGTCTGTACAGAGGTACAGTGGTACCTCAGGTTACATACGCTTCAGGTTACAGACTCTGCTAACCCAGAAATAGTACCTCAGGTTAAGAACTTTGCTTCAGGATGAGAACAGAAATCATGCTCCGGTGGCACAGCAGCAGGAGGAGGCCCCATTAGCTAAAGTGGTGCCTCAAGTTAAGAACAGTTTCAGGTTAAGAACAGACCTCCGGAACGAATTAAGTACGTAACCAGAGGTACCACTGTACTATTTCTGGGGGACAGGGTGTGGGTGGGTGGGTGTGGGGATTCCCTGGTCCTGAGCAGCCTGGGAGTCATTTTGGATTCACTGTTGTCCATGGAGGCACAGGTCAATCCTGTGTCCAGGGCAGCTATCTACGAGCTCCACCTGGTATGCTACCTGAGACCCTACTTGCCCGTGCACTTTCTTGCCAGAGTGGTGCATGTTCCTGTTATCTCCCACTTGGACTACTGCAATGCGCTCTATGTGGGGCTACCTTTGAAGGTGACCCGGAAACTGCAACTAATCCAGAATACGGCAGCTAGACTGGTGACTGGGAGGGGCTGCTGGGACCCTATAGCACCAGTGCTACAGGATCTTCACTGGCTCCCAGTACATTTCTGAGCACAATTCAAAGTGTTGGTACTGACCTTTAAAGCCTGAAATGACATTGGCTCAGTGTACTTGAAGGAGCGTCTCCACCTCCATTCCTCAGCTCAGACACTGAGGTCCACTTCCAAGGGTCTTCTGGCAGTTCCCTCACTGTGAGAAGTGAAGTTACAAGGAACTAGGCAGAGGGTCTTCTCAGTAGTGGCACCCTCCCATCAGATGCCAAGAAGATAAATAACTACAAAATTATTAGAAGACACCTGAAGGCAGCCCTGTTCATGGAAGTTTTTAAACGTTTGACATTTTATTATGTTTTTAAATTCTGTTGGAAGCTGCCCAGAGTGGCTGGGGAAACCCAGCCAGCCAGGTAGGTGGAATAATAATAATAATAATTAATAATTTTATTTTATAAGTTTGGCCACTGTGTTGACAGGATGCTAGACTAGATGGACTAGTGACCTAATTCAGTAGTGGGGCTGTATGCCTCTCTCTAGCAAGCAAATATTTGTGCTCTTTGCTGACTTTTCAAAAAGAAAAGATAGCAGGAGTCGTGGTGGTGGCTTTCCATCTATACCCCTCTCCTCTTAGGTTTACCTCCGTTCAGTATTTTCTTGCTCTGCATAGAAATTGTCATGGACTGGTTGAATGCCGAGGAATGGAGGGAGTAATCAGTTGGGGAACCACCAAGGGAAGAAGTGTCAAGGCCCAGAGAGAGCTAATGGGATGATGCTGAATGGTCAGAGGGGGAAGACGGGGAGGAGAAGGTGTTGGAAGGTGAAGGGGTAACAGGGCTTAGTGAGCTGGGAGAGTCTGTGGCAGAGAGAAGTCAAGAATCAGAGGCAGAAGCTGGCGAGTGAAAGAAGGGAGGCCAAGAGGCAGAGTTGAGTCTGGTGCTGAAGAGTCATTCATTTCATTCATTCAGCCGTTATTGCCATAGTTTAGACAATAAAATCCTAAAAGAGGGGAGGAAACAAAATTGGTAATCCAGACATATTAAACACATAAAGCGTATAAAAAGACTCAATAGCCACCATTAAGTAAAATTAAGTAATTTTAGATTGATTGGCTTCAGAAAAACTCGGTCTATTAAAGACATACTGGTCCACTCTGACCTTACATTGGCATGTTCTCCCACTAGTTCTAGCTTCATGGGTCATCATAAATGTAGCAGATGTGTATCTTGCCAGTTTGTGTTACAGACAAAAGAGATCTACGATACTCAGTCTAACTTTAGATTCACTATCCGCCACTTCAGTACCTGCCAGACCAAATATGTGGTGTACTTAATTAGGTGTCCTTGCAATTTAATTTACATTGGATCTACTACGCGGGCTGTCAGTGTCCGCATTGGGAAACATCAAGCCCACATTAGGAATCAAGTCATGGAGGCACCTCTAGTTGAGTACTTTGTAGAACACCATCATACAGATACAGATCTACTCTACACAGCCTTATAGGTTAATCAGAAAAAAAGTTGGGATGAGGAGAGATTATGTCAAATTACTGTACCAACAAGAAACCAGACTGATCTATCTGTTTAAATCTCTGCACCCTGGGGGTCTAAATACTGAATTTCATTTTAATTGTTTTGTTTAAGTTTTCTGTCAAGATGGCTACTGTTGCTATGTTCTTTGCTATATTTCGGATAATGTACCATTAAATTTCCTGTAAATCTATGTGATTCATTGCACCTGTTGAGAGCCTTTATAATGCCACTAGCGTTTGGCCAACAGCATCAGCTTACTACACTTTTTAGTGGTAGCTGATCCATGGCCATTTGATGTAGCTTTGGGGGCTATTAATTTGGTATGTATTTATTATTGATTGGTTAACATGCTGATGAAGATTTATCATTGAAACAGTTCATTATCCTGGAAGAACTGTACTGTCTGCTGCTGTGCTTGAAGCACCCTATTACAACGTTTGGAGCACCCATCATCTCACGTTTGTAGGATATAGACTGTGGAAAGGCATTCTGCCTCCATTTCAGTGATCTTTGACTGTGAATTACCACTCCTACCATTCCTGTTCATGGAACATTTATTTGATTCTTATTAGTTTGTGACTCCATGCACATATTATATGTCTTCTGTTTATGAATTTTGAAACAGTATAGTGTTATAAAAATATTTTCAGTATATTGTAAGGCGACATGTTGCTCATTGTTGTTCCAAGTGTAGAACCTGACATTTGTCCCTTTTGAAATTCACTTTGTTAGTTTTGGCTCAGTTCTCCAATCTGTTAAGGTCTTTTTTGAATCCCAGTTCTGTCTTCTACGGCATTAGCTACCTCTCCCAGTTTGGTGTCATCTGCAAATTTGATGAGCATCCTCTTCATCCAAGTTATTTATAAAGATGTTGATTAACAATAGGCCCAGGACAGAACCATGACAGCAAGACACCTTCTAGCTTTCTTGCTGCTCTTGCTTCAAGAGCTGGAATTAGGCCCTGTGGGCAGCTGTGGCCACATGTTAGTCTGTTGAGTGGATTATCAAGCTTGTAAATCAGGAAACAGGATTACAGAGAAGAAATGCCTTGATTAAGATGTGTTTCTGGCAGAAGCTACATTAATAGCTGCAGATTCCCTCCCCCCCCCCCCGACTCCTGGGCTGCATTCAGACAGCACTTTTTCTTTTTCCTTACCTGATGATTTCCACATTTTATGTGTTCTTTCACACAATGTTAAAGCCACTTCTGGAAATCTAATGGAATCCAGCAGAAGTTTAGCATTCATTTCTGTGTTCATTGCTTTCGGAAAACAATCCATTTGCACTAGCATTTCCTTGCAGTTCTCATGTATCATGCCATGCAATGAAATTTGTGGTGGTCTTCTGGAATGCAGTTCCCGCCTGCTGTTTCCATGAGTAAATCATGGGGGAAGAGACGCATGCATGCACATAAAGGGTGGCATTATGTCCAGTGATGTTTGCTGTTGTGTCTGGGGTTGGGCACTATCACCATCTTAAACATCACAATATACCAATATATCACTATGACTGAAGTAAGGATGGAACTACATCAGAAGCAAACAGGGTCATGTCATGGCAACTGCTACTACTCAGGGGTCTAAAATTGATAAATTTTACTTACCTTTAACATGCTGTTACAACTGTTATTTTACAGTTCAGGTAATTTTTAAATCAGCGCATTTTCTCTAAAATTAAAGCTGTATAAGTATAGTTTAAAAGGTAAAGGGACGCCTGACCGTTAAGTCCAGCAGTGAACAACTCTGGGTTTGTGGCGCTCATCTTGCTTTACTGGCCGAGGGAGCTGACATTTGTCTACAGACAGTTTTTCCGGGTCATGTCGCCAGCATGACTAAGCTGCTCCTGGAGAACCAGAGCAGCGCACGGAAACGCCATTGACATGCTTTCAAACTGCTACTATAATTATAAGTAAAAAATTGAAAGAATGGATTAAATTTTACAGAGCAAAAAAATATTAAACAATTTAATCTGTCTCAACTAACTGAAGAGTAATTAAGTAGACTAAATGCCTTCCCCTCCACAGTGACCACAGGTAGATACTCACAAATTCCTTATCAAGTGCACCTGTGTGCCTGCAGTCAGGGAGTACCAGATTCACTGGACCATATTCTCTTGGACTGCCCTTTGCACAGTAGAGTCCGCAAACAGATGCTGAGCAAGATGCCGGACCTGGAACCCATGGCTCTGAGAGAAAGCCAAATGAGGTTCCTCCTAGAGGACAGGGACAAGGACATTACTGCCTCAATGGCTTCCTTTTTAATGTCCATCTTACCCGAAAGGGTTCTTAATGAATCAGAGTGAAGCAGAACAACTGAGTGCCTTGTGACCCTCCACAGCCTCACTCCTGTCCCTTTTAAATCCATCCCACTGACTTGAAATGCCTTAACTTGAAATGCCAAAAAAAGGTATTTGTATTTGTATTGTATTGCAATTTACAAATGTCAAGTTGCATCTGCTTCCCCACTCAGAGGGCCAAGTGCAGCTCCATGCATATGTGTGCTCCACCGAGTTCTACTAAACCTACTTCTACTTTCCTGGGAATAAGCCCCATTGAATTCAGTAGAGCTTACTTGTGAGTAGACACACATTGGCTTTCACATCTTACTGAAAAACACCCCATCATTCTCACTGCACAACTACCCAACCTCCCAGCTGTAATGTGGCCAGTTAAATCCCCCCTCCATTTCCCCTATTGTGACACTGAAGCCCAGCCCCCAGCCCCTCCCCCCAAATCCCTCATCCCACCAATCTCTCACTTTTTATCATCCATAAAGATCCAGTAGTAGTTAGAATGTTAGACTATGACCAGATAGACGCAAGCTCAACCATGATACTCAATGGGTCTCCATCTCTCAGCTTATTCCACCTCTCAAGATCTTAACTAGTGCAGCTGCTTGAAAAGGAAATACATTCTAATTCCGTACCCCCCCCCTTCCTTCCTGCTAAGTGAATTACCATTGCCTCTTCCCAGGGAGTGAGAATGCTGATTTCCTTTCCAGCTTGTGCAGCAACACATTGTTCTGCCCCATCCCCATGTTTTAAAAACCTGTGCAGGTTCTAGGTAATCAGAAAATGCAATATCCCTGTCACTGACTTTCTGAAGATGTGTGGCCTGGGTAATTTAACCTGTCAGCGCCATCAATCATGGAGGCGCAACCAGCAGCTGAACAAAAATGGAGGGGTGAAGAATGGCAGGCAGCTGTGCAATGGGCTGCAGTCTTCTAAAGGCACCCCCTTCCTCCTCTGGTTTGTGCCTTTTGTGTGGCAGCAGTCCATTAAATGCTCCCTTAGTCAGTGAGCTGTCTTGCTTTTAGCTGAATAATTAAGTGCTTATACTAGACATTAAAACATCTTAACATAGGTGGATGTTGAGTCGTTTGAGCCGCAACAGTTTCCCTTGACTAAATTACAGATATAAAACTTACATTCTTGTGGAGGATCATTTCCTGCAAGAAGAGATGTATATAAAACTGCAAAAAGTGCTGTGGCCCCTTAGAGACAGAAACTGGTTTAATGAAACATTTAGTTTATTGGGCTTTACTAACTGGCTTATGGCAGTGACAATTCTCAAAGCGATCACAATACTACTTATGGTCTTGCTGATGTAGATGCACAATGCACAGGACTACAGTCGTCCCCCCCCCCATAAATTGTTAAAGGTATCTGTGCATTTATAGTAGAAAACTGAAAATAAATCACCTACAATAGTACTCTCAAAGTTCTGATCCTTAAGCAGCCAAATCAACATCATTCTTGCACAAGAAGTGAGGGTATAAAATATAAATAGATCTGGGGTATCCTCCCAAATGTTGCAGAAGTCAAAACAAAAAGAGCCTTGCCCCCAAACACCTTTAGGAAAAACTCGGTGTGAAAAGCCCCCCCCCCCAGCCCAGTGAACATTGGTACATGACATCAGCCTTTGGTCAGTTGGGTTTGGCATAAATATCAGGAGTCTAGCCCCCTACGCTGTCCTGCTTCACACATCTGTGATGTCTGCATGCTACACTCCAAGACCACCACTCCAGCAAGGGCAGTTAGGACCTTACATTGGGAAATGGCTGGACTTGGAAGCAGCCTGATCCCTGTTAGAATTCCTGCTCCGTGATTGCAGTCATGGGATTGTTGTCTATCACATGACAGTATATGTTTTGACTCCACAAAGTGGGAAGTGACGGAGACAGGATGTTTGTGTTACTGTGTTCCATGAAGTGGGACCATTGTCCATTGTTCATTCTCTTTGTTATCTGATGCTAGAGAGAGAGGGAGCCATGTTTCAGTGCTCCATGTGTGTTTATACGTAAATAAAGTAGATTAGCCAAAATGCTGAGTTGCTGAGGTCTGTTATGCAAGCTGCGCAAACTGCGGATCCCTAAGTGTGCTGATGTCTGTTGGCATTGGTCGCTGTGATGTTCGGGCTGAAGAAAACTCATGAAGCTCCTGAATGATCGACCAGGAGGGAGAGAACATGCCAGTCGGTCTCTGCCAGGGTCCTACCCTGTCATGTGGCAAAGTGAAGCAGCTTGCTTCAGTCACCACAATGAAGTGGCCACAGGATGGGAAATAGATAAAAGCAGGAATGGACAGTGCGACAAGACCCCCAGCAAGAGGGATGGGTACCATTTGGACTCTACTTCAGGCAACAGGATGTCTGGGCCAGCAAAACAAGGTGGTTAAGATATAGCCCAAAATTTCCCCATGGACGACCTTTCTAGATATTCTCCAATCAGGGGCATTTTCCAAAGTATTGCAAAGCTTGGCAACTTTTCAGAGCTGCCAGAAGAGTGTGTTGAGAGTGCGGCTGAATCTGTGCCACTGCCAGGGTCTGTTGTCTGAGCAGAAGCCGCAACACATTTTCCCTTGAAATATTTGTCTCCAGTTCTTGGCTGAGTGGTTTGCTACCATCTAACTCTAGTTTTCCTGAAGAATTTCCTACACTTCAGAAGCATTCCCACGTGTTTTCTCCTTCCCAATGCTAGTGTCCTTGAGAATGTTTTCAACACAACCTGCTTCTCTTCCTCCACTCCTGAACCTGTAGAGGCTGCAACTAGGGAAATTAGGTAGCACAGAGCTTCCTCGCAGCTTAGGAACATGAGAATTTACCCCCAGTCACTGAATAAACCCAACCCAGGCAGTTGCTATCTCCTTTAGGACTTCAAGAATTGAATGGTACTGGGTCATTCATGAGAGCACTTTAATGCCCTAAGTTGTGCGCTTGTGAACAGGTACGGTGCCAGATTTTTAAAGGGGAGAGTTCAGGGTACCTCACCTTCCCTCCCCCTCCTAATAAAAAAAACAGGGCAGAGCCCAGTCCTGTTCACATTTTATTTGCCATTGCTGTAGATCTATTGGCTGGGCCACTACATTTTTGGTAACTTAAAATGATGGGTGCTCAATATGGATGGGTGCTGAACTTGGTTTTCCTGCTCACTTTGTTTGAGTTTAGCCATAGATTCCTGCCCCTGCCCCTGCCCCAAGTTCCAGGCCTCAAAATGCACACTCTCAAACATTTAATAGAGGTAACATAGGGACTATTGTATCCTTACAGCACCCTTATTCTGACTTCAAGAAATTGTAGCCTAAGGACCCCTTGTCTCATTGCATATTTCCCTCCAACATGTTGTATTAATTTATTCTGAAATAGCAGGCTCTATATGGTGCCAATAGTTCAAAATGAACTTTGCCAGCGGCAGCATATGATATCATAGATTGGACACTTGGTGATGTGTTGATGAATGGCCCTAGGTCCTAGCAACCAGTGTCAAGATACCTACAAGCTGGTGTGTGTGTGTGTGTGTGTGTGTGTGTGTGTGTGTGTAGCTCAGAACTAAAGAAAGGCAACCACACTGGTTAGAATGTCTGTCTGAGACTAGGGATGTTTGTGTTTAAATGAAGCTCACTTGGTGACTTTGGTCCAGTAACTCTTTCAGCTGAACCCACCAGGATTGTTGTGAAGATTAGCTGGGTGTGTCTGTGCGCACACAAATGCACACAGCTGAGAGCCTTGGGGGCAATATAAAAGTAAAATGATAAAAACTAGGGCTCAAGGGATGCAACTAACACAACATTCCTTTAAAGACATCACCAACTCTTTCCCCAAATTAAAATTAGAAACTATGTTTTACCAGGCACAAGTATCATTAAAGAGAGCCTGTCCCTTATCGGTTGAATGCAGGAAAACAATGGCTTCAGAACTAAAGAACACGTTGTTGCTTTGCAGGAAGTAGTATCTGAATGCAGAAATGGAAGATTTTGCAGTGTGGGGAATAAGCCTTGCTTATTACATGATCTTCCAGGTCTGGAGCTTTTGCAGTAAGCCAGAAGCACACCGCCATGCCATATGCAGCAGCTTACTATGTGCAGGGCTTTGTGTTAGTCAGATTGCACTCATGCCATAATTTTCAGAGAAATCACAATTCTATTAATATTAGCTGTATGGCTCCCACCGTTGTTCCAGTGCAAAAGCTTACCAGGAGGTGGAGGAGTGCCAGCAAATTGCAGCCCGGGCATTGCTAGTTCATAGCCAGAGGGCTTCAATTAGCAGCCACCCAGAATAATGTTTTGTTTCTCTTTGATAGAATTTTACAGAGGGTTTTGGTTGTTGTTAGGTAACACCACCACCCTAGACATCTTTTTCCCTACCATTTGTGTTCTTCATCCAGCTAAGTTCTACTCAGAGTAATCCCACTGAAATTAATAGATCTTAAGTTAGTAATGTCCATTATTTTAAATTTATTTATTTAACAAAATTTATGCATGGCTTGACTGTATAAAGTTGTTTTTAAGAAAAATGTATAATTATGATTAAAATACACTTATAGTTAAAAACAGTTAAAACATTTTTTTTTTTTTTTAATTAACAGCAAGGAAGGAAGGAGAAAGCCAATAGTGGCTATACTCTGAGTAGGGCTAACATTGGATACAATAAATTTTGTTTGGTAATGCCAAACCTTGTTTGGATATGCCAACCTTGACATGGTAGGATTTTTTTTAGATTCTACAAAGTCAGTCTCCTAATGATTGTTGGCAACCCTTGGTATAGTCTATAGATCTCTATTGCTCTCTTAATCGGCAACAGTATGAAGCATGTTCTTGCTTAAGAGACCTCAGTATCACAATTGCAACTAATTGCTTGCTCTCTAAAGGCTGACGACTGTGTATAGCATACATATTTCAGTGTTTTCCACAATATTTTAAATCTCATTTTATCCTTATACAGTGGGCTAGATTGTGTGTACATAATTTGAAAAACACTCTGTAGTGAGCTTCATGAAGAATCCCCGCTCTCTTGTCTTCTGGCTGTGCCACAGGTTAAGACCTTCTACCCGAGTGACATTTCCTAGAATGTGGGAAGCCAGTAGTGTTTTTAGCCTTAAATATTTCAAGGGCGAGATAGCCATTAATTTCACCCAAGCCAGCTCTATAACATAGCCTGTCTGGCAAATAAGAACAGGGATGGCTCTAATTTTTAGCCTTTTTATTTTTTATTTTAAAATGTATTTTATTATAGATTAATAAAAAAGGTGGATCTAAAATTTAACAAGTCAGGGCTTGTCCACATTTCTGCTCATCTTAGAAAGCATGGGCCTGAAAGGTTTTTTGCTTGTCCTGTGCAGTCTCTGCATGGGTGCAAGAGGTTTTCCATTTGCTTTGCCACTTTCCCCTGAAAAACCTGCTCCTTACTGCTGAATTGGAGCAAACAGGTTTTTGCAGATTGATATTTGCTCCAATTTAGTGAAAAAAGTGAAGGTTTTCCCAGGGAAAAACAGCGGGAGAAACAGAAAACTGCTCAGCCCCATGCTTTCTAGGCATGCGGCAAGCAGAAGAGTGGATGAGCCCTGAATCAGAGCAAATGTCAATCTGCGGAAAACCCAATTGACCTTTGCTCTGATTCAGCAGTAAAGAGCGGGTTTTCCCAGGGGAAAGCAGTAGCACAAGCAGAAGTGTGTATAAGCCCTTTGTGAGGCAGACAGGCAGTGAGTGTCCTCCAACCCCCCAAACAAGAAACACTTTAATATATTTGCCTCTTCTCCTCTCTCTCTCTCTGAGCTCCTAGCCCTGCTAACTATCTCATTCAGGAATTCAGTCTGCAAGCGTGGTCGTTGAGCTGATGCTTCTCCAAACACAGGCTCCAAGAAAATGCCACCATATGGTCACTCTCTCCCAACTATCCTTGATAATTTGAGTACAGTTCACATGGTTCACAACTGGTTACAAAATGGCTTTCCTCTGACTCTCTTTGGAGACTTTGGTTCTCTGTTAAATGGTTAGATGTGAGGTGGGCAACCTGCTTCATCATAGAGCTGGCACAGGATGCCATAGCCAACAGCTTGAGACAGGTGCCTTTGGGATGCTTTTCTATACCCATACTAAAAGCCATGCCCTGTCTTCCAAGGAGTTCATTGGTTGAGTCAGGTGATAGTGGAAATACCCCTCCTTATCTGCTCCTGTTGGTTGAGTTGTCCATCATGCCCTTGGCAAAGATGGTGGATCTTCTGCATCCCTTATTGGTGAGGCAAGGGGCAGGCCACCTCAAAATGGATCTCCAAACATCCAAAGGGTGAAACATACTGAGGTACAACCCAGACATTTAGGATGGGCACCCATGCCTTAGGTTGGGGAAATGACTTGAAACTATCAGGTTGGGGGCTAGAAGCCAGGCATGTAGAAAACTCATATGATCTCATAAAACAGACTTTTGGGGGGCAGGGGATCAAATGTCTATTAAGCAATATAAAAATTTATATAAAACAATGCAACACTTACATAAAAGGATGGAACTCCTGATAAAAAGGGGGCAGGGCTTCTGCCACTTTTTGTGAAGACAAAAAGCATGCCTTCTATTCTTCACAAGTCACTGCATTAAGAAAATAAGAAGAAGCTTCACTGTATATACAGTGGTACCTCGGGTTAAGTACTTAAATTGTTCCGGAGGTCCGTACTTAACCTGAAACTGTTCTTAACCTGAAGCACCACTTTAGCTAATGGGGCCTCCTGCTGCTGCTGCGCCGCTGGAGCACGATTTCTGTTCTCATCCTGAAGCAAAGTTCTTAACCTGAAGCACTATTTCTGGGTTAGCGGAGTCTGTAACCTGAAGCGTATGTAACCCGAGGTACCACTGTATTGACAATATTTATTTTGATTCATTGACCAAATCTATTATTTACTGTTCAGATTCTCAGCCTGACCTACATCTCAGCACAGTTTCCATTACACTTTCCAAGAGATTTTCACATCTCTTGGTGGTTGCTTGACCTTATTGCTTCCCTCCCAACCAACTTGGGTAAGGCTGAGCTCTGTCAGGTTAAAAATTTCTTTTGGTTCTTGATTTGGAACAGAGGTCTCTTAAAGGGGCCAGTCCTCAGTATTACTCACAACTGAAAGCAGCTTTTGTGTCTTTAACTGCTCTCCATTCGGTGCAGTCCTCTGCCTCCTTGGCTTGAAGTGATTAAGATTTCCATGGGCCGGGGGCGGCACTTTCATTTGCAGCTCTCTTGCCAAGAAGCGTGGAGGCTGCACTTCTGCGTAGAATAATAAAGAATTTTTACAACAGTAAAATACTTTAATGGCAGTTTAAAGGGCCACTGTCAGCCCCCAGAGGCCTCTTTCCTTTTAACCTTCTTCACAGAGTGAGAGGCGTGCGCCAAACATTTTTACAAGGCCTTTCATTTTGCTTTTCTTCTTTGGTTTCCCTTACCTGTACAGTTTCAAAATCGCCAGGAGCATGGATCTTACAATGTCCAAAAGCAGGTGACTTTGGGGAAAAGGTCTGGTAGAGAAGACTCTGTCAGGGACTGGCAGAAGATCAAGGAGAGAGGGGATTTGTGGGCAGAGGAAGAGGAGAGTGAAGAGAATGATCTTGGGGAAGGTGCCAGTGATGCGTAGGGTTCCATGCCACAAGTGAGGAGAAATCTTCCCCTGTCACCAATTCCTTCATTGATGCCTGAAGTATTTGTGAAGCGATTGCCAGAAGAGGCAGAAGAAGTGGAGCAGGAGCCAGAGGCCAGTCAGCAAGAGCAAGGGAGAAAGGAGCAGGTTCAGAAATTGAGGAAAGAGCCTTCAGGGATCCCTAACTCTTAGAGGCTACTATGTCTCCAGAATCCCCTGGAAACCCACCCACCCCTGCTGTCTCCCTGCTTGAGGAGGAGTTTAGAGCAGTCTCTGAGAAGGAGGCAATGGTTACGCAAATGGTTACTCAAACACAACACAGTCATACCTTGGTTTAAAGATGCTTTGGGTTAAATCTTTTCAGTTTGCGTCCCGCGGTGACCTGGAAGTACCGGAAAGGGTTACTTCCGGGTTTTGCCGCTTGCACATGTGCAGACACTCAAAATGATGTCATGCGCATGCACAGAAGTGGTGAATTGCAACCCGCACATGCACAGATGTGCAGACGTGGGTTATGTTCTGCTCAGGTTGCAAACAGGGCTCTGGAACGGATCCCGTTCGCAACTAGAGGTACCACTGTATCTTTTAAGGGATGGTGGTTGGGGATATTCTATTGCTCCAACTATCTGAGACTCGCACAGATCTTCAGCAGTGGCTTGCTTAGACAGCTGACTAGTGAAGAGCTTTGTTGTATATCACTTGTGCACTAGGACCTGATTTAACCAATAAAATGATAAAAAGCAAAAGTCCAGTGTGTTGAACCAAGGTGAACTATTCTTGAAGCTCTGTAAACACCAGCTTGATTGTCAAGATAACCCCACAATTAATTGGTAGTTGTGACAATGAGCTAAGATGTGTTTATATTCACTTGCTTTGAGGTTGTGCTTATCTTTGGGCTCGGGGTGCTGGGCTCTGAGCCCAGAAAGGTGAACTATCTGTGAGACTTGGGAATTTGTCCCTTATGCCCTCATCTGGTCAGGTGAAGTGATGGGTAGGCCTGGCCAAAGTGATGTCTGTTGCTTTGTGTATAAAGAATGTAGGCATGTTTGCCTGGGTTCAGACAAGCCATCTCTTTGCTGTGGTGTCTGTCCCACATCTGAAAAGGCTTGGAGACCTGGCAGGCTGCTTTGCTGTAAGTCTAGACCTTCTTTAATAAAGCACTAGAACTGATCACTCTGACATTTGGACATCCTTCTTTGGTATCCCTACTTTGGTGTAACCACTCCCTCGAGCCCTCCTTTGGGCCTGCAGTTCAGAAAATCCATTCACTTGTCCCCGTGGGTCTGGGTGTGTTTTGGGTCAGACTTGTTTTCTGGGCAACTGTTTGCCATGATCACTAGCACTAATCCTCAATTTCCTTCTCCGTAGGTGGGATTGGATTTGGCCGTACCAAAGGCAACTCTGGCTCTGAAGCAGACGATGAAACTCAGTTGACCTTCTACACTGAGCAATACAGGAGCCGACGACGTAGCAAAGGTGAGGAGGGGAGAAAATTTGATTTAATGGTTTAGGCCACAATATGATACGATAATCTTTATTGTCATTGAACAATGAAATTGAAAAAAAATCTAAATCAGATATTCAAAAGCCAACAAACCTGCTATCCCAGCTATCCCAGCCTGGTTAGCCCCCTAGAAACTCTGATACCCCATAATTAAATACAATATACAATACAATTGGTGAAGGTGTGTGATGCAAGAACGTTGCTGAAGCTATATGTATGACTGGATGGTTGACTGCCTGGGAAACATTAAATCATTTGATAAAGCCTAGGACCTTAACCATCATACAACCCATGGGCTGTATCCAGCGGCAGTTCCAGTGGAGGCTGGTCCACTAGGGCGAATGGGGCCCTTCCCCACTAGCCTCAGTCTACCCTGAGCCAATGCCCACCTGCCTGCTTTCCTACTTGCAACCCACCCAGTAGGGTGGCACTACTGCTGGTCTCCTGGCTTGTGACCCTTCCAGTCCCAATATGCACTATCCTGCACTGGCAAGTCCTACTCAGAGTAAGCCCATTGAAAATTATAGACATGACTAATTAAATTTAAATAGCTCCACTCTGCGTTGAACTTAGTTGGTCATAAGCCCATGTGTTCAGCTGGAATCAGATGTTCTTTGCTGTTCTGCAGCTGCCTGTACTTGCCTTCCCTGGAAATGGATTCTTTCTGTTTCTTTTTCCTTTCTCTCCCCCCTTCATTTCCTTTTCCTTTTTCTCTTTCCTTTCTTCTTCCTGCTTATTTTCTATATCTTACTGTATTATGAGAAACTTTAACAAAAATCTCAACGGGCTGCAGGGGGAGAGGAAAAGAAAAAGACAAACTAGTGCAGCAAGGCAAGGAATTGGCTTGGTTGACCACCTTTTCTCCTTCTGTGCCACTTTCTTTCTTCTTGCAGATTTCTTTTAATGTGTTTTATTTTACCTGAAGCAGGTATCTTTTTTTTAAAAAAATGATATTTATTACTTTTAAAAATTACAAAAAAGGAAAAGGAAAGAAGAGAAGACAAGAGAAACAACAAAAAAACAAAAGAGAAAAAAACAATACAATACAATATATAGACAATACAAAACACATTAACCTAAACACATTAAACTAAACTATCCCCAACCCTAACCCTAAATAAAACAAAACAAAAACAATTTAAAAACATGCATCACACCTTTTCCATACTCTATCTTTCATTCCCTTGTTTCCTCGACCTCCTCACACATCCCTTTTTGTATTCCACTTCTATTAATTGTTTCAGCAAATCCTTTCCATCTTTCTCTATTTTCTATCATATTATAAATATCTTAACATATTTTTTAACCTTATTTTCCATGAAAACTAAAATATATATGCTTAACTCCTTATAACATATCTGCTAAGGCCATAAAATTCCATTCCACCATTTTTCTATCACTCATTAATTTTACAGTATTTCTATATATAAACTTTAAATTTTCCAATCTTCTTCCACCATCTCCTCTCCCTGGTTTCGGATTCTGCCAGTCCTTTCCGTCAATTCCATATAGTCCATCAACCTGGAGATCTTATGTCCGAGGCTCTTAACTCTTTTCCAAGTCCCCTCTGCAGGTCTTCTTCATATTCTTTAATGCTAAAGAGCAGAACTCGGGAAGACTCCAACCTAACAATACTTTTATTCCTTCTGGACAGGTCAGCCAAATTTCCATAGTTGAAGCTAAGGTTCATAAAGTGTTTCAAGACATGTTTCAAAATTCCTTCAAATCCAAAGGCCCCCAGAACTTCAATCTCCTCCAGACCCAAGTCCATGTCCCAGAAGTCAGTTAATCCCTGCATAGAGGGATCTTTCCAACTTTCCTTTTTCAGTCCAAGCCGGGATCTGATCCTCAAAATCTGACTTTTTCTAGATTCAATCATAAAAGGCCTCAACTTGTAGTCCTCAATTTGCTTCTGTAAGACTGAGGATCCCGCTTGTATTACTTTAGGTTCAACAACAACAGCTTTCTCCTTCTCCTCTATAATTTGTCCTGCCAAAGTAGATTCTTGTACCAAGTCCTGAATTATTTCTGTATTGGTGCTCACTTTTTGTCTAAATTAATCACTTTTTGTTCCAAATTGTCAATTTTAAAAGACATGTTATCCGTCTTCTTATGAAGCTGTTCCAGCGAATAGCTTATCTTACATAATGCCGTCACTATGCCTTCTCCTGTCAACATTTTTAAATGGTCCAAGGTCAATCTCTGGTTCTCACAATTTATTATCTTGCAGCTGGGATTCCCCCAGTTACACTCTTGTAACAGTTTCAAAAGTTCCCTCTAGAGGGAAACAGTCTCCACTTGTATCAATCCTTTCAAACAGAACTCAAGCCATAAAGATAGTTTCAATTTTCAGTTACTTTTCCTCCTTTTTAAACGCAGAAGAGGACAATGGAAACAGTATCTTTCTCTTATTTAGCTAGCTGTCAAATACGTTCTGTTCGCAGTCAATGAACTCTCCCAAAACTTCACTCTTTCTGACAGCCCTTTTCCAGGTTCAGAGCAGTGATAATTTGATTTTTCACTCTCTCCTGCAGGCTCGCTAAGTCCAAAATTTCCCCCCTCTTCTCCTGCTTCCAAGGGGTTTTTTTTGTAATTTTAACTGATGGAAATTTAATCCTTTGCCAAAAGCTTTCAAAGACTTTAGCTTGTAACGTCTTTGCTTCAGTCTATTTACAAAAGAGGAAGGCGGACTTCCTGTTTAAGACCTTCCCATTTCGGTACCAGATTAAGGTATTTAAAGATCCAATTTTACGTTCTACTCATGGGTAGTTGTTTAAAATCCAATTGTCCACAGGAAAAAGTCAGCGCTCTCCAGCAACAGCAATGCGGCTTCACTCCGTGAAAGAAGCAGTCAATTTGAAGCACCGCGCCACTCACCCCACGTCGCTTCAGATCCCCAAAACAGGGTTTCCCCGCGAGTAGGGGAGGCGCAAAAGGTGCCAGCCGAATCCCAGGTTCACAAGCTTCTCTCGCTTGTGATTTCAGTGGATCTCCGCCTTCGCCGTGGTGATCAGACCCTGATTTCCACGGAGCAAGTTCCTCCCAATCGGAGGAGCTCCGCCATTGCCGGAGGCACCAACCCGGAAGTCCCTGAAGCAGGTATCTTTCACACTGAAGTGATACAATCCACTCTATACAACCAATAGATTGTACCACCTCATTTTGCTGTATATGTAGAACAGGCTATAGGCAATTCTAGAGAAATGCAAGAAAAGGAGAGCAGGGAAATCTCCCGAGTTGTGTCATCTTTCAGTTTTAGCAGTTAGGAGGCTTGTTCTTTCTCTATTATTTTAAAGCCTTAGTTTCAGAGTGTGTCCCACACTTGCTTCCCTCCCCACCAAAAAAAGTTCTAATCTGCATTTGCATTCCTTTATTTTTGTGACAAGAGGTGGTTTTGAAAAATGAGTGTGAAGAAATAATGAAGTTGCAGGGTGCTTTGAGCTCAGGAACAAATTACTGTTTTGTGCGATGGCTTCTGTGCTTTGCATTCACTATCTGTACTTAAGCGTAGCAAGATGCAGGATCAGAAAGTTGCCTCTACTATCCTGGGAAAAAACAGTGAAATTTATTTCAGTGATTAGGTGTTGGCATGCATAGGAATATGTTCGTTTTGGGGCAAAGCTGGCTCAGTGGTTGCCCTCCTCTGCACACGTTCCAGCTTGCCAACATCCTTCTTATATTGTGGTGCCCAGAATTGGACGCAGTATTCCAGGTGTGTTCTGACCAAGGCAGAATAGAGTGGGACTATTACTTCCCTCGATTGGGACACTAAACTTATGTTGATGTAGCCTAGAATAGCATTAGCTTTTTTTGCTGCTGTAAATACACTGTTGACTCATGCTAAGCTGTGGTCCACCAAAACGCCTAGATCCTTTTTACATGTACTGCTAGTAATAGGGTTGCCATATTTCAAAAAAGTGAAGATCTGGACAGGTCTCTCAGGGGAAGTGGTGGAGCAAATAGAAGTGCTGACAAGCCCCGAGGGAGATTCAGGATTGTATCCAATCTATCCCAGGATAGATCTGACCCAGGATGATCCAGGACCAACTCAACCTGGATCTGGGCCCCAAACTGATTCAGGATCCTTGCACAGTTTTAATTAGTATTTCAACCCTAATTAAACATGCAGTTGGCTGGGGGAGAGGGGAGAATAAGACACAAACAGGCTGCATCCTTCTCCGTCTCTCCTCACTGCCAGACCTCCCAACTTTTGGATCGTCCTGGGTTGGATCAGCTCAACTTCAACCTAATATGGCCAAAACCCTGGTCCATCTGAATTTACCTGATTTAGTTCAGGAAGGACCTATGATTTGGTTGGATCTGGCACACAGCTTTAGTAGAGGAAACCAACTATAAATGAAGTGTTCCTGTTCAGGGTCCAAGCTTTCCTTCCCCTTTTAAGCATTCTACTACTCCTTTTCCCATGCTTCATTCCTTGTCCTTTTCCATTGTAGTTATTGAAAATTTTCAGTTCTTCCCCCTCAGTTCTCCCCCAATTTACCTAATTTCCCTCTTGTAAATTTTGGGATTATCTTGGTCATGCTGGTGCTTCACTCTTGCTTCTTGGTGTCCTCTTTTTTTATACAATCCTGTTGGCACCAGGGCTTGCCCAATACGTTTTGGTACTTGAGGCAAACCACAAAATGCCCCCCTTGCCAGGGCAGAAAGGTCACTGTAGAGGCTGCATGGGGGGAGGGGGAGGCTTCTGAGGAGGCAGATGATCAGGCATTCACTGTGACCGTGGGAAATATATTCCTTGGAGGCCAGATCTGCTGCCTCTGTAGATCCTGCCTTCTGAGGCAATTGCCTCACCTTGCCTCATTGATGGCATTATTAGATGTGAGGGGATGGTAGTGATGAAAATGACCTTGAAGATCAAAGTCTTAATTACAGGGCCAGCTGCCTCCCCCTTAACTCTCCATTGTCCTTTGCTCCTGGTCGTTTTTTCTGTATGTCCCAGTGAGTCTTTTGTGTAGGCCATTGTCAAAAATGGCCTGCTTTGTTTTGATATCTTTGCCACTTTCCCTTTATGGAAGAATCTATCTATATCTGTCTCATCTATTTCTATTTCTGTATTGAACTCTGCTAATCCCATGTGCAAGGGAGATCACCAGTTTAAGAGAAAACGGTGGCTTTTTTTTATAAACATAATAATTAGAACTGCAGCTGAGAACCATAATTGGGCAAGCTTCTAATTCCTGCTAGGGAAAGCTGTGTCACCAGAGACAGCTAATTGTTAGTGATGATGCTTTCCTGTTGATTTTTATAGTGGGCCTCTTGTCACGGTTATTTGGAGTTAAATGGCCATTAAGGGCAGTGCAAAAGTGTCTCCAGCCCAGATGAACCATAGCAGGACAGAGGACAATTGTTAAACGTGCTGCAGTGCCTTTTTTTTCTTTTCCAGTGCTTATTGGAGTGGATCTGGTGGTTCATCTTTAACTCTGTACATCTCATTTTATGCTGTATGATAAAGCAGACTTTCTGCATGTGAAGCACATCTCTCCTCATTTGGTTTTGGGGAGAGAGTTCCAGTGTGAGTAATCTGAATTCAAGGTTAACCCCTGAGGTTTAATAAATTCAGTGGCCTTGTTAGCATGTCACACTCAACCAAGGAGAGCATGGGAGCTGTCCAGTTACTGTTGGATTCGAACTCTCATCAGTCCCAGACATCATAGTAAATGGTCAGGGATGATAAGAACTGTAGTCCAGAATAACTGCACAACTCAAACAAGTTGTGTGTGTTTTTTTTAAATCAAGTAGTTAAAATAATAAATTCATATTGGGCTTTATTTAATAGCCAATTCATTTAACAGCAATTCATTCTTGTACTTTCTCCCACTGAAGAAAAGAGTAATGAATACTCCTCACATTTTTGCTTTAGTGGGTGTGTTTTGTTCTTCCTCAGGATCCTGCTACTGTTGTCTAAAGGCCTGTTCTTCACCTGTTGGCTAAAAGCATGTTCTTCACTTGCAGGAAAATGGGGTAGGAGAATAAGAATGGACATTGGCAATAACCACCCCAGGCTGCAGGTGAAATAAAATGACTCCCCTATGTAAAACTCCTCACAAACAGAAGTCTAGCACGTGATAATGCAGATTATTTATTTATATTGAATTTATATCTGCCAAAGCAGTTCAGGGCAGCAAACATACCCATAATAAAACAATTAGGAGGGGAGAAGCGTTCTTTTAAAAAGTTGCAATAAAAACAATTTCTGAAACCTTCTCTCTTCATTCCAATGATCTCAGGATTGCCGAGAACAGTGTCCTTCAGGCATCAAATGTCAATAATGGGGGGAGGGAGACAGATGCACCTCATCAGGGTCTCACCTGCAGATTGTAGTGTCCAAGATAGTTGATATAAGGGAAGATGTTCTTTAAGGTACTTGGGTCCCAAGCCATTTAGGGCTTTTGTATGGTAGCACCAACACATTGAATTGGGCCCAGTAGTTTACAGGTAGCCACCACAGTGCTTTCAGGACCAGTGGCATGTTCCCATCAGGCTGCCTCACTTATCGAACTGGCAGCTGCCTTTTGCACCAGCTGCAGCTTCTAGTCTTCAAGGGCTGTCCCACAGATAGCACACTGCAGTAGTCCAGACAGGAAGCCAGCAGGGCATGGAAAATGAAGGCCATGCTATCCTGGTCTGGAAATGGTCATAACTGGCAAATCAGCCTAAGCTGTGCCTAATCACTGCCATCCACAGAGACTCTAGTGACAATTGGAACCCAGGACTACTCTCTATGAACCTTTTCCTTCAAGAAGAGTTCATCCCTCCCAGAATAGGTTGTGCAGTTCATTCCCAGATGCAGGAAACACCCTCTGACTACACCTTTGTCTTTGCAGGATTCAGCCTCATCTCCCACTGCTTTTGTATAGCTGATAAATAGCATAAGGGACAGTTTATACTCCAATTCCTTGCCTGCTTTTCTGTTTCTAATGAATTTTTGTCCTAAGGGACATTAGGAAGTACCACCATTCACCTACAGTCTGACGTCTACCACATTATTCTGCTGCGTATAACACCAGCTATAAGTCCTAGTTTATTCATACCTTCCGTTGTAGTCATCTGTTTGGCCCCATTGTTACTTGTGCCAGTTTGCATTGTGGGAGCGAGTATCTAGGTCACATGACATACCCACATTCATGGTTCTATGTGGTATAGTCAAATATGGTTATCTTGTAGTAGCCTGAAGGAACCCCTGCGATAACTAGTCCCCCCCCCCCCGAAACATCCAAGTTTTTGACCACTTTTTTCTGTTCCAGGGCCATGGCTGCATTTGCTTCCCTCTCACTGGACTGTGTGGTTGTTTTCTTCAACAATATTTGGTAGTTTCCTTTTGTCAAGATAACACAGTGAGCCGAAGCATCGCTTGGTCTCTGGAGAGCTGTATTATTGCCTCATAAACCAGCACTGCCATCCCATTATAGCCTAATTAAGACCATGGGGATTTAGGTTCCTCTTGTCCAGTGATAAGTTCCACGCCTTACTGAGATAAGGAGGTTCTGCTGTTGTTCAGAGGCTTGTAGCAGATATCACCAGTATATCTTATTTTGGGGAGGGGTTAGGGGAAATAAGACCTTTTTTTTAGTCTACAGGATGTCCAGCTCTTTCCCCTAATTTGCAGCAATCTTTAATGGGAATTCAGGGGAGCCCAATTATCTGCCTCAATTTTGCATCAGCCACTGTGTGTGTATCTCTCTGACTCACGGAGCCTTCTGAGGGCTGTTAGAGAAAGACGAATCCAGGCTTTGATCTGCTTCTGTATTTGGTGTTTAAAACAAGGCCTTTATAAGGGAAAATTAGATATTTGGAATCTGTTACATACGCAGAAGCCTGTCTTTGATCCTCACACGCCTCTGGAGGCAACAGACACTTATTATTTCAAAGCAAAGCAAATGAGATGTGGAATGAAAAATTTAGGTAGTCTTTCTCCTCTCTTCTCCCTCCCTTCCCTTCCCCTTCCCCCAAAATGTACATAGATGCTAGGGCTAAGTAAACAAGGTACATCATAGCAGGAGACACGACACTGGCTATAACAACAGTAATGGGTGGGATTTTTTGGGTGGCGGGGGTGTAGATAGAAATTCACAAGCTCCCCTTCCTCCATTGCTATTCTTTGGACCTGCATTTTATCTACCTTTCACTTATTTATTTAATTTATTGTGAATAGCTTCCTGTAAAATCTCTATAAGCTATTTCACAATAAGAAACATCAGCAATGAAAACATTTCATTATATACACAGTTAGAACAATTTCATTTATATAGAACTATTTCATAAATAAAAACAATTTCAAATCCAGTACAGATACAGACTGCCACACGTACACACACACACACACACACACACACACACACACACACCTTTGTTTAACAAGGTGTTCAATTGGTGCCAAAATTACAATAGACACAGTGCCTGCCTGATATGCAGGGAAAGGACTTGCAAAGAGTCTTTCACTGCCTCCCGCAGTTTGGTCAGACTCGTTTTAGTAGCTTCGAGAACACTGTCCAACCATCTGATCCTCTGTCGTCCCCTTCTCCTTGTGCCCTCCATCTTTCCCAACATCAGGGTCTGTTCCAGGGAGTCTTCTCTTCTCATGAGGTGGCCAAAGTCTTGGAGCCTCAGCTTCAGGATCTGTCCTTCCTGTGAGCACTCAGGGCTGATTTCCTTCAGAATGGAAACTCAGTTAGGCATATAAGGCATCAAATCATAAGTGTTTGGACAGGGTCAAATGGTCATTTCAGCTAACCTTCAGGTTGTATCCCTCCCCATATTCTGTTTTGGCTGTTTTTGAACCCAAAAACAACAACCCCTGCCCCACTACATAGTTTAATTTTGCCCTGCAAAAACCAGCTAATTGCATTTTTTAGTATTATGGCATCTTTTAAAACCAAGTCACAAATGGATCAGTTGCTACATATCCCTAGAAGAAGGTGCTGAAATTGGGAGGGGGGCACACACACGTGAGAAATGGATAGGAATTAAAACAGTTTCAAGGTGAGAGTAGTTTTTTTTGTAACTGAGTTATATAGTTGTTACATTATTGAATAGCTTTAGTCTTCCATGAAGTGTGTGTGTGTGTGTGTGCGCGCGCGCGCGCGCGCGTGCTCGCATAAGAACATAGGAAACTATACCAAGGCAGACCATTGCTCCATTCACCTCGGTACTGGCAGCATTGATAGGGCCAGGTTCTCCAGTGTTTTGGACCGGCATCTTTGGGCAGATGTTGAACCAGGGGTGTTCTGCACTCAAAAGAGGCACAGTACCACTGAACTATGGTCCATATGAACTATAATGAAATAAAGAAAATGTCACCTTATTCTGAGTGAAGCCATTGGTTCATCTAGCTCAGTGTTTTTAGCACTGCCTTGCAGAAGCTTTCCTGAGTTGCAGACAGGAGACCTTCCCAGTCCTACCTGAAGATGCTGGGATCAGACCTGGGACTTTCTGCATGCAACACATGCATTCTACTGGAGCTACAGCACCCTCTCCCCACAAGTGATTGTGGACTCACTTGGGCTTTTAATCTTACTTTCAATTTTGCATTAGAGAAATATATATAGGAGCCAGCTCTTAGGGGCCATGGGGGCTTTGGCCCCCACAGTAAAATATTTGAGGGGGCTGGGCCCCCACAAAGTTGATGGGCATTCCCTTCCAGATGGTGTGTGCACTGAGTCATGTGATTATGTAAGGTAGGGCTCACCTGGCCCCCCATAATATTTTATTCAAGTTGGCACCCCTAGAAGTACACATTGCAATTTGGATCAGGATCTTAATAAATCCCCCCCTCCATATTCCCAAGGCTAGTTTGTGGCATAATACAGTGTTTCCCAACCTTGTGCCTCCAGCTGTTTTTGAACTACAACTCCCATCATCCCTGACTAGCAAGACCAGTGGCAAGGGATGATGGGAACTGTAGTCCAAAAACAGCTGGAGGCACAAGGTTGGGAAACACTGGCATAATACACTACTGTGCCACAAACATCAATATACCTAACTATCCCTTTGTTCCTGCTTTGATGCCATGGTTGAGGAAACAACATTGCCTCTGCAGTTTGTAATCTGATCACCAACTGAGGACAGCAGGGGTAGAGAGCTGGAGTGGTGGTGGGCACACAAATGGTAATCCCAAAAGAGCATTGTTAGCAAATCTCAAGGACCATAGCAATATATGATAAGAGAAGACAGTTCTTCAGATATAGGTCTTTAATAGGATCCTGGGTGGATATTTTACAGTTATGCTCAGTGTGCTGCTGCCTGCCTTGAGCTTTGGGGATGAACCCTGGCCATAAAGTAGCTCTACATAGGAGTTCCAGAATAATGGGTGGTACAGCAGTGTTAAGTAGGCTGGTGACTGAGCTGATATCTCTGTGTGGTATCTTTGCTTGCAGCAGTATGAAAGGCAGTATGGAAGTGATAAAGTTGCTCCTTAGCTGATGAGATGCTTCCCGCTACTCTTCAGATGACTCGATAAGTGGATAGCACGTAAATCTGAGCTGAGGCGCCTGCTCAAATATTTCCTCAAAGTTCTTCTGCTTTCTTATTATTACAAAAGCTGCCACAGTGCTGTCTTGATTCTGCAGGAGGAAGAAATTGGGATAAACATTAAGTTGGGGTGCAAATTACCAACTGTTAAAGGTGAGTCCTGTGGGCTAAGGGAGTAGAATTCTTTCTCTTGGAGGAACCCAAATGTCACAGTAAAGTTTGTAGTTCTGGCATAGGGGTGAAGAACCTTTTACAGCCCAAGGAACACATTCCCTTTTGGTGGCCGCATTCCATCAGTGGTGTGGCCAGAGGCAACAGTGGGTAGAGCAAAAAATGCAAATGTTGCCTTTGTACAGTACAGTAGCTTAGTTTCCACACACACTTTCACATCCCTTTCTATCCTCCATACAGACCGGCAAGAGGCATTATCAGACAGGGGCAGCCCATGCAGGTGAGAGGAAGCCATTTGCTCCAGGGGGTGGATCCAATCCTTGCATTGCCATTGTTATCACAGTTCACACATTCCAGCCATGCAAACAAATACTCAAGGAGGGTGCCTAGTAGGGCTGGTGATGGGTGTGACTCCTGAGGGTGTCTGCTTGGATAGAGTCCAGGAGGTGCCATTGGGTCCCAAAGCCAACTGAAGTAGCCCTAAAATGGTACTGAGCAAGCTTTCACATTCATTAGACTGGATGCTAGACATGGTTTATTATACCTACATTGAGTGGCAGGCAGGAGCGCCAACTTGCCCCCCACATTTAGGAGGTGCGGTGATGAATCACATGACGTGTCATGTGATGTTGCCTGGCATGGGAGGGGCAGGGCAGAACAGGAAGTATGGAGGGCGATCTCTGTACTTGCTTGTCCCAGCCCCTGCCCAGGTCCTGGGTTGCCAGCCAGAGGCTGGAGCTGGGATGTGCAGAGGGCACCTGGCAGCGGTGGGGAGTGGCAGTGCCCTCAGTATTGGGGAGCGCTGCCCCCTTCCCCAATATATTGTGGAAGCCGAAGCCCCCTCCACCCCCTATAGCTAATGCCTCTGATGGCAGGGAGTATTAGGCAGAGATGCTCATTGACATGGTAATAAAATGAAATCTTACTCTGCAGTTTGTTAGAGGGAGTGGAGGATATGTACATAGACTTGAACAGCTAAAACTGTGAGAGGTGCAAAAATATTTCATGTTTTACCAAAGGCTACTGGAATAGCCAAGTAATGACTGTTGGCTCAAAATGCCTCTGCCCCCCTGGACCCTGCAGGTTTTATCCTTGGTCACAACATAACAGACCCCATTAGGAAACTACTGAACTACTGAATTTCCTGAACACAGCAAAATAACCAAACTCCCACTGGCAATCATGTTCCTAGATATCCTTAAAGCCTTTGATCACTTAGTTGCAGAACAACTCCAGGCACACCTGGAGGATGCGGACCATTTGAATCCCTTTCAATTGGGATTCAAGCCTCGCCTTGGGACTGAAACTGCCTTGGTTGTGCTGGTCGATGCTCTCCGGCAGGCTAGGGACAATGGTGAAAGCTGTTTCCTAGTTCTGCTGGATCTCTCAGCAGCCTTTGATACCATCAACCATGACATCCTTCTGGACCAGCTAGAGGGGCTGGTGTTCAGAAAGTGGTGTTGGGGGATGAGTGTTCGGACTCCTGGACTCTCACTTGTGGGGTGCCTCAGGGTTCTGTCATCTCCCCCATGCTTTTTAACATCTATATGAAGCCACTGGGATAGATCATCAGAGGGTTTGGGCTGGGTGTTCATCAGTATGCAGATGATACCCAGCTCTACATCTCTTTTAAATCAGAACCAGTGAAGGTCCTGGGTGAGTGCCTGGAGGCAGTTGGAGAATGAATGGCAGCTAACAGATTGAGGTTGAATCTGACAAGACAGAATTACTGTTTTGGGGGGACAGGGGATGGGCGGGTATGGAGGACTTCCTGGCCCTGAATGGGGTAACTGTGTCCCTGAAGGACCAGGTGCGCAGCCTGGGAGTCATTTTGGACTCACAGCTGTCCATGGAGGCACAGGTCAAATCTGTGTCCAGGGCAGCTGTCTACCAGCTCCATCTGGTATGCAGGCTGAGACCCTACCTGCCCACAGACTGTCTCACCAGAGTGGTGCATGCTCTAGTTATCACCCACTTGGACTACTGCAATGTGCTCTACATGGGGCTACGTTTGAAGGTGACCCGGAAACTACAACTAATCCAGAAAGCGGCAGCTAAACTGGTGACTGGGAGTGGCCACCGAAATCGTATAACACCGGTCCTGAAAGACCTACATTGGCACCCAGTACGTTTCCAAGCACAATTCAAAGTGTTGGTGCTGACCTTTAAAGCCCTAAATGGCCTTGGCCCAGTATACCTAAAGGAGCTTCTCCTCCCCCATCGCTCAGCCCTGACACTGAGGTCCTCCTCTGAGGGTCTTCTGCTGCTTCCCTCACTGAAGTTACAGGGAACCAGGCAGAATGCCTTCTCGGTAGTGGTGCCCCCTCTCTGTGGATGTCAAGGAGATAAAAGAATTACAGTCATACCTCCGCTTACGTATCCCTGCAGTTACGTAAACTTTGGGGTATGTAAGCGGCAACCCAGAAGTATATTTCTGGGTTTTTGCCACGAGCACATGCGCAGAAGCATGTGTGCGTAAAAGTGGTCTCTCCAGTTACGATAACCTCGGGATCTGGGTTGACCTCCGGAACTGATCCCTTTCGCAACCGGAGCTACCACTGTGTACACAGCTTTTATGTCAAGGAAATAAACAAGACTTTTAGAAGAGATCTGAACGCAGCCCTGTTTAGGGAAGTTTTTTAAGTTTGAAGTTTTATTGTGTTTTTAATATTCTGTTGAGAAATGCCCAGAGTGGCTGGAGAAACCCAGTCAGATGGGCGGGGTATAAATATTTTGTTGTTGTTGTTGTTGTTGTTGTTATAAAATGGAATCATAGAATCATAGAATCATAGAGTTGGAAGAGACCACAAGGGCCATCGAGTCCAACCCCCTGCCAAGCAGGAAACACCATCAGAGCACTCCTGACATATGGTTGTCAAGCCTCTGCTTAAAGACCTCCAAAGAAGGAGACTCCACCACACTCCTTGGCAGCAAATTCCACTGTCGAACAGCTCTTACTGTCAGGAAGTTCTTCCTAATGTTTAGGTGGAATCTTTTTTCTTGTAGTTTGGATCCATTGCTCCATGTCCACTTCTCTGGAGCAGCAGAATACAACCTTTCTCCCTCCTCTATGTGACATCCTTTTATATATTTGAACATGGCTATCATATCACCCCTTAACCTCCTCTTCTACAGGCTAAACATGCCCAGCTCCCTTAGCCATTCCTCATAAGGCATCATTTCCAGGCCTTTGACCATTTTGGTTGCCCTCCTCTGGACACGTTCCAGTTTGTCAGTGTCCTTCTTGAACTGTGGTGCCCAGAACTGGACACAGTACTCCAGGTGAGGTCTGACCAGAGCAGAATACAGTGGCACTATTACTTCCCTTGATCTAGATGCTATACTCCTATTGATGCAGCCCAGAATTGCATTGGCTTTTTTAGCTGCCACGTCACACTGTTGGCTCATGTCAAGTTTGTGGTCAACCAAGACTCCAAGATCCTTTTCACATGTACTGCTCTCAAGCCAGGTGTCACCCATCTTGTATTTGTGCCTCTCATTTTTTTTGCCCAAGTGCAATACTTTACATTTCTCCCTGTTAAAATTCATCTTGTTTGTTTTGGCCCAGTTCTCTAATCTGTCAAGGTCGTTTTGAAGTGTGATCCTGTCCTCTGGGGTGTTAGCCACCCCTCCCAGTTTGGTGTCATCTGCAAATTTGATCAGGATGCCCTTGAGTCCATCATCCAAGTCGTTGATAAAGATGTTGAATAAGACCGGGCACAAGACAGAACCCTGTGGCACCCCACTAGTCACTCTGGAAATATCTACTATCAGTATTAACTAACATAAAATTTGGCCCCAACTTCCTGCAAACCTCAAACAAATTTACTCCCAAGTCTCAGCAAAGTGCAGAGTTAACAGTATGGATTCCAATACCATAGCAATCCAAAGAGGCCCAAAACAAGGATTCCCACTGTCTCCCTTCCTATTCATCTTGACCCTGGAACCCCTAGCAATCATACTCCAAGAACCCCAGATATCAAGGGTGTGGAAATAAAAGGTAAAACCTTCAAACTAAGGCTCTTAGCAGGCAAACTGATGGTCACAACACCAGACCCCATAAACACAGCAACCACCCTAACCAAAGAACTCAACGCATTCCAATGGTGTCGGGCCTACAAGTAAACTTTGCAAAATCTGAGGCTGTGTGCTTTAACATCCCGCCCCCCTGTATACCCAAAAATAATTCACCAACATCACAAAGATAAAACTCTGCTACACCAAATTCAGATACCCAGGCTTTCAAATAACCAGAAACCTCAGAAACTATAATACCTCCACAATTAATAATAATAATAATAATAATAATAATAATAATAATAATAATAATTTTTTTATTTATACCCCGCCCTCCCCAGCCAAGGCCGGGCTCAGAGCGGCTTACAAGCAATAATAAAAACAAGATGAATGATTACAACTTAAAAACAAAAATAAAATACAACATTAAAATAATGGAACATTAAAATATTAAAATGTAGCCTCATCGCAGGAGGAGAAGGAAAAGAAAGAAAAAAAGAGAGAGAGAGAGAGGGAGGGAATCAAATTGGCTCCAAGCCAAAGGCCAGGTGAAACAACTCTGTCTTACAGGCCCTGCGGAAAGAAATCAGATCCTGCAGGGCCCTGGCCTCATGAGGCAGAGCGTTCCACCAGGCCGGAGCCGGAGCTGAAAAGGCCCTGGCTCTGGTTGAAGCCAATCTAACTTCCTTAGGGCCTGGGACCACTAGGGTGTTGTTATTTATGGACCTTGAGGCTCTCCGTGGGGCATACCAGGAGAGGCGGTCCCGTAGGTACAAGGGTCCTAGGCCGTGAAGAGCTTTAAAGGTCAAAAGCAGCACCTTAAATCTGACCCTGTACTCTACCGGGAGCCAGTGCAGCTTGAAAAGCACTGGGTGAATGTGCTCCCATGGCAGAGACCCCGTGAGGAGCCTCGCTGCAGCATTCTGCACCCGCTGAAGTTTCTGGGACAGCTTCAAGGGCAGCCCCGCATAGAGCGAATTACAGTAGTCAAGCCTGGAGATGACCGTCGCATGGATCACTGTGGCCAGGTCGGGGCGGGAAAGGTAAGGGACCAACTGCTTGATGCGGCGAAGGTGGAAAAATGTCGCCTTGGCTGTTGCTGTAACTTGTGCCTCCATGGAAAGGGAGGCATCAAGGATTACAAGCCCTTGTGGCGACAAATCAACAGAACTTGAACAAATGTGTCAGGGAACTGCCATCGGAGCCAGAGGCAGAGGCAAGGCTCCCAAGCGATGCTAGAGAAGGGCCCAGCAGGGAGAGAGGGAGCTCATCGGCTGGGGAAGGAAATCAGCGTAACACCAGAGATAAAGGGAGGCAGATGGGGGAATCGGCGAGGGGGCTCCAGGACTCCTCGCCGGAGACCAGCGGGGAGAGCATGGGTCCTCCGCTGCCCACACCCACCCTGCGCAGAAGACTTCCGCACAGGGAGAGTAGGCGGAGACTTGGCGTCAAAGAACTTCTTTGCTGGAAGAGGCTCAAGAAACGCCCACTGACGGATTCTGCTAGCGACTGAAACAGCCACGAAGTGAAGGGCTGTCCAGACAGAAAAGGTTTAACCAGGCAACCTAGCCAGGAGTGGCGGCAACTTACGCACGAGCAACCCCTATAACCATTACAAAATGACAACAACTTCATCCTCTCAGACAAAATAGCCATGATCAAAATAATCACCCTCCCAAAACTAACCTATTAGTTCCAAACCCTCCCAATCTGAATTCCCCCTAACCAACTCCAGAAGTGGCAGAAAAAACTACACTCGTTTATTTTCTCACACAAAAAGCTACGAATAAGCCCCAAATACCTGCACCTCCCCCCAAAAAGGAGGATGGGGAATCCCCAACACAAAATCATCTTACATTGCCAACCAAGTGTGCCACATAATCCCATATATTCTGGAAGATGAGACAAAGCAATGGGTCCACTTAGAGAGAGACACCATCGAAAACACCCCTACAATGACATACCCATTTCTCCAAAACAAACTAAAGAAGATCCCCACAATACTGAACAGGTTCACATAGTCCATGCTTAAGCATGGAAGGAAAAAGCAGGCAAACTGTCCCCATCCACATCCCCACTAACCCCCCTAGCCTATCACCCATTATTCCAACATGCCACACAAAACCTGTCTCCCCTTCCTGTCTTAGTGATTAGGGCTCTGTTTTGCTTCAGTTGCCTCTTTAACTTCCCCAGGGCTGCAATAGAGATAATGACATTTACATCTGTTCCCAGCGGTCCAGGTTTTTGGATGTTTTTTTTTTTTATTGCATCTGATACAGTCTTACCAAAGTAATTGAGTATTTGCACTGTAGCTTGGTCCTTATCTTGACAGCAAAGCAACACTTTTAATTTAATTTTGTTCCAAGCATGCAAGGTAACAAATTTTACTAATCGTTCCACTCATGCCCGCTGCATGGTAATGAGCCACTTGTTTCACAGGAAATAAAATACTACCATGTTTGCTGGGGAGGCAAAGGAGGGGTGGCTTACAAGGGTATTGCTACTTTGTCTAACAAGCAGGGTAAATTGTAAGTCTTTGAGGGCATTTGGTAAATAGACTGGCATAAAGCAGGGTTGGAAATATTGAAAAGTGAATGCTGGTGTCCCCATCACACAGGTTTATTAGTAGGGTTGCAATGTTTAATTGACTTGCTGAGACTCTGACCTTGGACTGGCCCTGGGTACAGCTTTGGTTTCTGCCCCCTTAGTCTGGTTGCTTGCAAGTTCCCTGTTTACTCTGGAGCCCAGTGAAAAGAGGTCAAAGTGGAACCTAGTAAAGGTAAAGGTAAAGGGACCCCTGACCATTAGGTCCAGTCATGACCGACTCTGGGGTTGCGACACTCATCTCGCTTTATTGGACAAGGGAGCTGGCGTACAGCTTCCAGGTCATGTAGCCAGCATGACTAAGCCGCTTCTGGCGAACCAGAGCAGCGCACGGAAATGCCGTTTACCTTCCCACCGGAGCGGTACCTATTTATCTACTTGCACTTTGACATGCTTTCGAACTGCTAGGTTGGCAGGAGCTGGGACCGAGCAACGGAAGCTCACCCCGTCATGGGGATTTGAACCGCCGACCTTCTGATCGGCAAGTCCTAGGCTCTGTGGTTTAACCCACAGCACCACCTGCGTCCCTGATAGTAGAACTTAAAAAGGTAAAGGTACCCCTGCCCGTACGGGCCAGTCTTGCCAGACTCTGGGGTTGTGCGCCCATCTCACTTAAGAGGCCAGGGGCCAGCGCCGTCCGGAGACACTTCCGGGTCATGTGGCCAGTGTGACAAAGCTGCATCTGGTGAGCCAGAGCCGCACACGGAAACGCCGTTTACCTTCCCGCTGGTAAGCGGTCCCTATTTATCTACTTGCACCCGGAGGTGCTTTCGAACTGCTAGGTTGGCAGGCGCTGGGACCAAACGACGGGAGCGCACCCTGCCGCAGGGATTCGAACCGCCGACCTTTCGATCGGCAAGTCCTAGGCACTGAGGCTTTAACCCACAGCGCCACCTGCGTCCCCTATAGTAGAACTTAGAGGTGTGTAAATGACAGTATGGTTAGCTTTGTCCTTACATAAACCTGGCAACTATGTTCTGTGCATGGTTTATTCAGAAATCCCACTGACTTCAGTGGAAATTACTTCAAGGTAAACCTGAGAAGACTTCAGCCATAAGCTCTGATCAACAGAATGGCCCCCTGCTTCTTGACAGGATCAATTATTTTATCACTATTTTATCACATCATATCTATTTTATTCTTGCACTGAGGCTCATGTTGTCTTCGATCTGACCCAGAATTCAACTCTGGTTTAAGGCATATGACAGCAATGAATCAGCCACGATTTAATCTGATTTGTACTGAAGAACAGTGCTATGCAAAAATCTATCTAAAAGATATCTATAAACAGTTTTCCTCAATGTAACAATGATTCTCATCTGATTCCAGAGCAGGGAAATGAAAGCAAAGTTGACTCCATTGATTTTAATTGTCCACTCTGGAGGAATGAGAGGGGGGGGAGGGGGGAGGCACAGAAAGCCCATCAGCAATGTGAATAAAGAGAGAACTAATTGGACTTACAAGAATGAAAATGAGCGAAATGTGTTTTGAATAATAGGACCCCCCCCCCATAAATGCTTTAATATGTGATAAAAAATGGTATGGTGTCTCTTAAGCACAGGTTTATATAGGTAAAAGGTTTATATAGCTTCAATGCTATATAGGCAGCAAATACATATCAAATACACAGTGAATTCTCACAACTGATGGAAAACTCAGAAAAAGTCTGAGTGCAGAGTCACCTATGCTCCTGCTTCCAGGTATGGCTTTTTTGTCTTTTGTTTTAAAAATGGTGCTTTTATACTGCTGCCTTTATGTTGCATTTTTGTTTTAATGATATTGTTTACTGCTTTTTATGTGGGATGCAGGTGGCACTGTAGTGTAAACCACTGAATCTCTTGGGCTTGCTCATCAGAAGGTCAGCGGTTTGAATCCCTGTGATGGAGTGAGCTCCTGTTGCTCGGTCCCAGCTCCTGCCAACCTAGCAGTTCGAAAGCACATCAAAGTGCATATAGATAAATAGGTACTGCTCTGGCGGGAAGGTAAATGGCATTGCTGTGCGCTGCTCTGGTTTCAGTGTTCCATTGCACCAGAAGTGGCTTAGTCATGCTGGCCACATGACCTGGAAAAACTGTCTGTGGACAAATGCTGGCTCCCTCGACCTGTAAAGTGAGATGAGCACCACAATCCCAGAGTCATCTGTGACTGGACTTAACTGTCAGGGGTCCTTTACCTTTACCTTTTATTGTTTTTATATTGTACACGGCTTAGTGGGATGTCCAAATGCTTTCCCATAAAATAAAGTGGTTTAGAAGTGAAAGTAAAAACTGAGCCCCTCAATTCTGGGCAAGCGGACAGGCAGGCTGTATGTTTGCTATGTTTACCTGACATCCACTTCTTCTCTGGAAACAATATGGACAGAAAAGAAATTGTTTGAAGGATGCAATGTGGAACAAAAAGCCCACAGCACCTGTACTGCCCCCCTTTTTGCAGAGTGGGCATTTAGATGATTTGTGGCAGGGTAGAGAGACGGACGCAGGTGGCGCTGTGGGTTAAAGCCTCAGCGCTTAGGACTTGCCGATCGAAAGGTCGGTGGTTCGAATCCCTGCGGCGGGGTGCGCTCCCGCTGCTCGGTCCCAGCGCCTGCCAACCTAGCAGTTCGAAAGCACCTCCGGGTGCAAGTAGATAAATAGGGACCGCTTACCAGTGGGAAGGTAAACGGCGTTTCCGTGTGCGGCTCTGGCTCGCCAGAGCAGCGATGTCACGCTGGCCACGTGACCCGGAAGTGTCTTCGGACAGCGCTGGCCCCTGGCCTCTTGAGTGAGATGGGCGCACAACCCCAGAGTCTGGCAAGACTGGCCCGTACGGGCAGGGGTACCTTTACCTTTACCTTAGAGAGACAGACAGTGGGGTAAATGTAACTACCAGAGGTGCTCATGTTCCTAGTTATTGACGGGCACTATTTTTTAAAAAAACCAACAACATCGGGCATTAGAGAGCGTGCAAGAAGAATTGTCTTCAACCAGGTGCTGCGTGATTTATTAATAATTTACAGTGGTACCTCGGGTTACATACACTTCAGGTTACATAAGCTTCAGGTTATAGACTCCGCTAACCCAGAAATAATAGCTTGGGTTAAGAAAATAGGAATAATTGGCAGCTTTAATTGGATTTATTCATTTCCAAAAGGAAAAGGAAAAAAAAGAACCGATCCATGTTTATAGTATCCTCAACAGGACCTTTTTCTAAGAAAGGACACTTTCGTTGGCTGTGGGATTTTTGTTTCTTTGTTTAATGTCTCTCTGTCAGGACTGTTCATCTTTTGGGATTATCTGCACAAATTTGGCAACCCATTTTCTATTCCTGTTGAAGATGTATACATTACATGGTTTGTTTGTATTTGAGAGATACTGATCAATTGCTGCAGTTTGACAAACTCTTAAACTGGAAGTAAGGAGACATTATTTTGGTTCCCTTCTTGAATGGGGAAATTCTCCTAGAAACTTGTTGATCAGGATTTCCACACTTCTATTTGTGCCACTGACAGTTTGGCCAGCCCTCGTCCTCTCAGCCACATCACCAGCCCACATGTCTTTAGAACCTGCCCCTTCTCTTGGGCAGCTGTGTACACCGTGATTTGCATTCTGGCCATAAATGCCCCCAGTTAATGCATGAACTATGAGCTAGTCAGCCTCCAGGGCCCATTCACTCCTTGTTGGCTTTGTATTTCCATTTATTCCATTTGCAGCACCATTTTCTTCTTCCTTTCCCTATTGGGACTCCATAATATGATGAATTTGTTGGCTTGCAAAAGGTAAAGATGTGCCAGTTATTTGTCATAGGACTCTTCATAGGTTTTGTATGCATCAGTATCTGGCTTAAAACAGTGGGGAATAATGTTCACATAAGATTGCCAATGTACCCTGTGTGTGCTCGTGCATGCACACACAAGAGATCAATATTTGAAGCATTATGGTCTTTACAGAAAAGCATATTTATTTCAATGAATCAGGCATTAAAACTCCTAAAGTCTACTGAGACTGAGTATTAGAGACAGATTAGCAAAAGGCTTCAAGGACTCTTCAGGCTGAATAGAACATGCAGAGTGCTCGGTTGTGGGAGTTGGCAGTTCCTGCTGCTTAAGCCAAAGATTTCGCTGTCTCCATTGATCCTGCTGCAAATTATCACCCATGGTAGATTATTGCTTTGGAGAGGGAGGTGTGTGTGGATTCTGCCTTCATCAGTCAAATTATCCTCTTTACTCTACAGGTAGCCACATTTATGTACCTCCTCAGCATGTCAATTGCTGGACTACTGGTTAAGGAAGAGTGGTAGACTAGGTGGAAAGTGTTCTCCAGTTAATACTGATTCTGATAGACCTGGCTTTCTCTTTTTAAGTGAGAGTCCACTCCCGAGGTGTGTATCTATGGACAAAACCAAAAGAAGCCCAATGATAGCCCATTGTTTTGCACTGCTCTCTGACAGGATGCATTAATGTTAGTAAAGAGAGAGATTGATGACACCAGTCATATGCTCAGCTCTATTGACTCCTCTCTTGTGTATGAAAATTCAGTAGGATTGGGCATCTCACCAGTCAAATATTGTTGAAAAACTGTCAAATAGTTTTAATGCAATGCACCAGTTGAGACATAATGATCTCCTTAATAGATGACAATTTAAAATGCTTAGATTGAACAATCACCCTGCTGATGCACCTCATCCACTGACCTTTGTGAAGTGGCTTTGACATTTTTGCTGTGGCTGTGTAAAGTACAGTTCCCAGAACTTCCATTTTCAGGGAAGTTTGTGTCTGGATTTTTACTTTTTGAAATACAGTATGGCAACCCTACCAACTTCTTACTTAGCTAAGAATAACTTGTTTATTCTTGGCTAAGTAGCCAACTTATGAAAGTAAGGTTGGTAAATTTTATTGTTTAAGCCAAGATCATTGCATAAGAAGTGGCCTAATTAGTTTTCAGAGCATTAACAGAAATATACCTTAGGTTTTATAGTTACACTAATTACGATAGAAAATCAGTTAACTTATGAGTGGAATTTCATCCATCGAGCATTGAACACAATTCTTTGTGTATAGTTAATTAATCATAGGTTTTTTTCAAGAAAGAGGAAAAAGAGAGAATAAAGCAAAAATATTTGTATAGAAGTGGAGGGGGGGAGATTTTAAAGGCAGTTGTGCTAAATTGGCAGTGGACTAGCTCTTCAAGCCTCAACTTCAACTTTCCTGATCTTTCAAAGTTGAACACACTTTTATTTATTCTAGCAGTTTGGAGATAAGTAGAGATTTTTGTCAATTTTATGTGGTTTTCCAATATTGGTCCTTTTTGGTATACTTTTAAATCGTTTTTAAGTTTACCTCCTGAACTTTTTTGGGGTTGAAATGCTGTCTATAAATAAATAGAAGTATGGCTTTTTCAGAAAAGAAAATATGTTCTAGCTCCTTTTTCAAAAAATCTTCCTTAAAACTCCCAGCAGATTTCCATCTGTTTCTCCTTCCACAGGGATCAGTTATGAAATAAACAGTTCACTTTTTCATCTTTCTCTTCGGCTGAAGCCCAGACATGCTGAGAGTTTGGGAGCCTCAATGGCGCCCCTCTGGAGGCTTCACCCGGGACAGAAACCCTGGCTAGATCCCCCTAGCTATGGTTCTGTGGTGTTCCCCTTCCCCTGTCGTGGGGGGCAGCAGTGGGGCATTTCACTTCAGGTTCCAAAATGCCTCTGGCTGCCCCTGCTCTGTGCCAACAACATTCTGTCAAGATCCACCCACACTCCACCCCACATTTTGAGCAAAAAGATCTAAATGCAGTTTGTGTAAACCAAGAAGATATATTAGTTTGCATAATTCTACTTTGTTATTAAAAATGGAAATAAGCAATAAACTCTGCAGGCTGCTGAAATCTCTCCTCCCTATGCTGAAAATGCTACTGCACCTCCCTCCAACTTTGCAGGTTACACCAGGCAGTATCCACATAATTGAAAACACATCTTTTCAACCATAAGTACTAGAAACCATTTTTTTGTCAAGTGAGAGCTTCAGGAAGCAAAATAATGCAAACAACTGGTGGCTTTTCCATGCTCCTGTAGCATTCTGTGTTCCTTTTGATGTAGAATTCACCTGATTGACAATGGGACATATTTAATAATCCATAAATTAAGGAATTTCTTTTTGTTTGCTTGTTTTATTGTGCTTTATTTAACAGGGGTTATCTTGCACCCTTTGATTAGCATGTGACAGGCTTTATGGAGTGCTTCAGCTATTTATTTACGGAATTTATGTAGGCTTTCCAATAATGCTTTTCGCTGGGCAGCTCACCATATAAAATAATAAAATGGGAAATTATTCCCTCCATCTGGTAGCCACCTAGATAATTTCATCTGATGGGAGCACCCAGAACAGCAAAATAGGGTTCTGAACTTGATGATCCATATATATGCATGGAGATTAGATAGATAGATATATGATAGATGGATATGAAAATGAAGACATTTGTGCAAATAACATACAAAATATAGATTGTATTTGAAGAAATTGCCTTGGAAAAATGGTCTGGTTAAGCAAAATTGCATAACAAAAATGAGCATATATTAGAAGAAATGCACACTAAAATGCTGCTGGTTTGTTTTTTTAAAATCATAAACTCATGTGGAAATGAGAAACTGAGAGAAGCAAAACAATGGTAGATTCACCCATCACTAGGTAAGCAGAAGGATTTCAAAAGCAGCCTTGAGAACAAGCAATTTAGACTGCAGAGATTTAACAGGAAACCTGTCTCCCACCCGCCCCTTCCATGCAATGCCTCACTGAGTCCCTTGGGGTTGTCAATCAGAAGGTTAGCGGTTTAAATCCGCTGGATGGTGGTGAGCTCCCGTTGCTCTGTCCTAGCTCCTGCCAACCTAGCAGTTCGAAAGCACACCAGTGCAAGTAGATAAAGAGGTACCACTGTGGCAGGAAGGTAAACGCTGTTTCCATGTGCGCTCTGGTTTCCGTCACGGTGTCCTGTTGCTCCAGAAGTGGTTTAGTCATGCTGGCCACATGACCTGGAAAGCTGTCTGTGGACAAACGTCAGCTCCCTTGGCCTGAAGCAAGATGAGTGCCACACCCCATGGTCACCTTTGACTGGATTTAACTGTTCAAGGGTCCTTTACCCTTACCTTAATCTGTAATTAGTTTTTGAGTTGCAGGGTACTTGGTAGTGTGAATTGCCTTAATGAGTCTCTGCCTGAACATAACTCTGGATAGTTACTACACAGTGAACTCCCTTGACAAGTGTGGCCTTCTTGGGTGTTTGGTGGGCAATTCTCACCCCTCCCTTAAGTCTGCGAAAGGAAACTGGGCATGTACATGGGTGATTTTGCCATGCTTGGTTGCTTCCTTGAGGTGTTGGTGATCTACAGTTTCCTCCCCTTTCCTCCCACACACATAGGGCTGCTGTGAGTTTGCGGCTGCTGTGTACCAGAGCTTCTCGCAAGTGACTTCCTTTCATCTTAATGAGATTGGTGCAGGTTCAAAGCAGCATGGATGACCCATTCACCCCCCCTCCCCAGCTCTTTTCCGTATTCCTGTAATTATCTTGAGGTGGGAATTTTCAATGAAATATAAAGTGCTGCCATGGAGTGGGAAAGAGAGACCTGATTGCTAGGCATTTTGGCATCCACATCTGGCTCCAGTTAACAAAATTTGTGCTGATTAAAAATTGGGTAATTAAAGTTCATTATGTCTTGGTTGGCTGATTTCCCAACTGTGTATTTATAAAGTTGATTTAGGACTATATTGTTATGAGGAGGTTGAGCTATTAAAGATAGTCATAAATCCATACAGAGTTGTGCATGTCTCCATCAAATCTAGCAATGTGCCTGTTTCCCAGTGTTTCCCTAAGTATTAAATTCTGCATTATATTTGTACGTGACGTAAAATCTGCTTCCAGAAATATAACACAAGTTTAGCACTCAGGAGAGAAAAAATCTGTTTGCAAATAACACAGAAATGAGACCATATTCTGCTATATTTCTGGTAGAGGCTTTTATACCACGTGAAAGCTCAGCTATAAAGCAGAAATTAACAGGATATTGCTGAGAAAATGGAATATATGGCTGTGTGAATGCAGACCCAGTTAACCCTCCAATGCAATAAGAGGAGAAGAAAAAACTTGTAAGGTAAGCCATGTTGGGGTGCTTATTATTCCCCTTTGCTGACCCCCCAACTTCTGGCTGCTGTCATTCTTTTGAAAGGTTTCAGAATCTTCAGAGGAATTTGCCACTTCATGGGACGTTTTCTTTAGCAGCCTGTCTGCCCCCAGTGAGTCCAGAGCACATCTAATTGGTGCCAATGGAAAATGTCATGAAAGAGAGGTCAGGAGGCATGTGACACTGGCAGACACTGCTTACATGCCCAGGGTTACAGGGCACCGCAGGGAGCCTTTGTTTCAGAATCCAGCTTTCCTTCCAGACTAATTAAGTGGCAGCTGATTGGATTGAAAATGGCAATGATGGTTGGATGCCATTCCTGTTAAAAAAAAAAAAACGACAACAAACGCTTGCATACCTCTCCCCCTCCCCCTTAAAAAAAAATATTCTTGCTCTTTTGTTCTCTTAAACAAGGGTTTCTTGCTTCAGGGCCTTTTCTTGCCCTCTTCCTCAAGGATTACTGCACTGGGCACACTCTTCTTCTTGAGAGAAGCTTCTGCTGCTCAGCATTCAGCTACATTTCAGCTATTGAGTCTTTGCAGAAACATACCATAAAGGTATAAAGCCTGTCCCACAAGACAAAAAACTTGTCCCTGAATTTAAACTCTGCTGGGCTTGCAAGGTGCTTCCGGGTCGGAAGAGTGCTGGAAATAGCGTGTGCACATGCACACGGGTGCTCCTCCACTCCAAAAGTGTGCCAGAAACAGCACATGCATGCGCACACACTATTTCTGGTGCTCTTCTGCCCTAGACGTCAGTCCCTGCAGCGAGAAAAAGGCACCACGAAAAGAAAGAGCACGGAATCCCCACGCCGATCCACGGAACGGCCATGGGCCGGTTCCAGGAAGCTCATGGGCTGGAACTAGCCCATGGGCCTTAGGTTGTCGACCTCTGGTCTAGATGTTTCTCTCGTAGAGCCCAGACGTGTGTTTGTGTGTGTGTGACTCCTGTAGAAGCAGAGCACTGTTCACTACTCCAGCCATCAATGAATCAATTAATGTTCTCATTTCTTGACTAAACCTGCTTCTTGACAGCTTTAAGCTTCTGGGGCAAGGGATGAATAGGTGTTACTTTCATGTTCGTAAAATAAGCCCTGAAATCCAAGGATTCTGTTGCAGTCTGTTTAGTTAGTGCTGGGTCATAAAGTTTAAATTCATCTGTTTTTTAAAGGTCTCGTGTTAAGTCATTTATCTCTTGGTGTGTATTTAAATGCAATGTGCACATTGTGTATGCTCTCCAGGTGCAGAGAAAGTTACAGAATTGAAAACAATTAAGTCTCATTTTTTTAAAAAAGAGCCTCCAAATAATTGGCTAATACTAGCTGTATGGTATGGTTTATTTATGTACTGCTTTTTAGTCCCCAAAGCAGCGAACAGCATGAATACACAGCAAAACAAAAATAAATACACAATAAAATTACAATACATAAAATATATCCATCAAAATGATGTAAAATAGCAGTAGGATTTTCTAAGGCTGACATCATGGGGTGGGGGTGGGGAATAGTAGCCATTTACCTATTGCAAGTAACAATTCAAGGGACTCAGTTCTATGGTAGAGTACATACAAAAGGTCCCAGCTTTAGCCCTCCCCCCCCATGTGATGACATTAACTTTAAACACAGCGAACCAAGTGTAACCAAGTTAAAATTTTTGAAGGCACACCTGTAATCTACATGCTTAATCCAGGCGTTGCCAAAACATTTTCAGAATACTATGAAAGTGGTATTAAATCATATTTCAATAATCAACCGAATAATGTTTGACAACTAGATATTGTGTTGTACGGAAACTCTAGTAACAGTTTGAAGGCAGAGACCTGAAAATCAAGAGGTAGTAGCATCAGTTTTCAAGTAAAAAATTTGATTACAGGGGACTTCCGGGTTAGCGCCTCCAGCAATGGCGGAATTCCTCTGATCGGGAGGAACCTGCTCCTTGGAAACCAGGGTCTGGCCGCCACGGCAAAGGCAGAGACCCACTAAAAACCACAGGCGGGAGAAGCCTGTGGACATGGGATTCGGCTGGCACCTTTTGCGCCTCCCCTACTCACAGGGAAACCCGCTTTCGGGGATCCGGAACGACGTGGGGTGAGCGGCGCGGTGCTTCGAATCAAATGCTTTTTTCATGGAGTGAAGCCGCATTGCTGCTGCGCTGACTTTTTCCTGTGGACAATTGGACTTTAAACAACTACCCGTGAGTAGAACGGAAAATTGGATCTCTAAATATCTTAATTCGGCACCGGAACGGGAAGGTTTCAAACAGGAAGTCCGCCTTCCTCTTTTGTAAATAGATTGAAGCAAAGACACTGCAAACTAAAGCCTTGGAAAGCCTTTTGTAAAGGATTAAATTTCCATCGTTCTAAATCATTAACCCCCCCCTTGGAAGCAGGAGAAGAGGGAGGAGATTTTGGACCTAGCGAGCCTGCAGGAGAGAGTTAAAAATTAATTACCACTGCTCTGAACCTGGAAATGGGCTGTCAGTAAGATTGACGTTTTGGGAGAGTTCATTGACTGTGAACAGGATGTATGTTGACAGCTAGTTAAATAAGAGAAATATATTGTCTCCAATGTCCCCTTCTGCGTTTAAAAAGGAGGAAAAGTAACTGAAAATTGAAACTAACTTTATTGCTTGAATTGTGCTTGGAAGGATTGATACAAATGGAGACGGTTTCCCTCTAGAGGGAGCTTTTGAAACCCTTACAAGTGTGGAGCTGGGGATTCTACAGCTGCAAGATAAGAACTGTGAGAATTAGAGATTGACCTTGGACCATTTAAGAATGCCGACAGAAGAAGCTTTAGTGACTGCATTTTGTAAGATAAGCTATTCACTGGAACAGCTCCACAAGAAGACGGATGTTATGACTACTAAACTTGAGAACTTGGGACAAAAAGTGAACACCAATACAGAAATTATTCAGGATTTGACACAGGAATCTACTTCGACAGGACAGATTGGGGAGAAGACGGAGGAGAAAGTTGCTGTTGTTGAACACAAAGTAATACAAGTGGGAGCCCCAGCCTTACAGTGGCAAATTGAGGACTATAAGTCGAGGCCTTTTATGATTGAATTTAGGAAAAGCCAGATTTTGAGGATCGGAGCCCTGCTTGGACTGGAGAAGGAAAGTTGGATAGATCCCTTTATGCAGGGATTTACTGAATATTGGGACATGGATTTGGGTCAGGAGGTGATTGGAGTTGTGGGGGCCTTTGGATTTGGAGGAACTTTGAAATATGTTTTGAAATACTATATGGACCTTAGTTTCAACTATGGAGAGTTGGTTGAACTGTCAAGAAGTAATAAAAGCATTGTCAGGTTGGAGTCTCCCCGAGATCTACTCTTCAGCATCAAAGAATACGAAGAAGACCTACAGAAGGGACTTGGAAAAGAGTTAAGAGCCTCGGACAGAAGATCTCCAGGTTGATGGACTATATGGAATTGACAGAACTGACTGGCAGAATCCGAGACCAGGGAGAGGAGATGGTGGAAGAAAATTGGAAAAGTTTAAAGTTTAAATCTACGAAAGCATATATATATATATATATATATTTGCTTTCGTATATATATATATATATATATATATATATATATATATATATACTGTAAAATTAATGAGTGTTAGAAAAACATTGGAATGGAATTTTATGGCCTTAGTAGAAATGTTATAAGGAGTTAAGCATAAATAAGTACTTTAGCATTAATGGAAAATAAGGTTAAAAATATGTTAAGACATTTATATGACAAAAAAATAGAGAAAGAGGGAAAGGATTTGCTGAAACAATTAACAGAAGTGGAATACAAAAAGGGAGGTGAGAGGAGGTCGATGAAACAAGGTAATGAAAGATAATGAAATGATATGATGTATGTTTTTAAATTGTTGTTGTTTTGCTTTGTTTAGTTTAATGTGTTAAAGTTGTGTTGTGTATTGTTTATATATTGTATCTTTCCCCCCCTCTCTTTTGTTATCTTCTTTTGGTCTTTTTTCTGTTCTTGTCCTTTTTCTTTTGTAAACTTTAAAATCAATAAATATTATTTTTTAAAAAAAGATTTGATTACAATTCCAAAGCAATTTAAGCAATTCCTACGTGTTAACGAAAACAAGCAACAGTAGTTCAAGTTGCTAGCTAAGATAGTGGTGCAAAACGAGTGTCCAGGAAAACGTATTGAGCCTTTTCCTCCCCACTTCCATGTTTGATGCTGTTAAATTGAATTGGGGGTGGGGAGAAGGTTTTATGGTCACATTTCTAGGGAGTGGACTAGATGACCCTTGGAGTACCTTCCATTTCTATAATTCTGCAGTTCTGTGATTCTGCGATATTGGGTGGGTGTGTTATACTGATGTATATTTTGTTCTAGGTGGCTTAGCTTGGTCAGAAGGAAGTATACACTTCCAGAGTTAATACTAAATACATTGCTTCTGGTAAATGAACCACCATAGCCAAGTGGGCTCATATGGGAGCAGGTAGTCATTAAAATGTCATTATCGTAACCAGTTTAGGCTTAGTTAAAATGGTTTAAAAATACTTTTTAAGAATCTCAAAAGTGAGATTGTTTTGATCACTTACTGAGGTTTCCCCGCTTACCTTCTGGGATCAAGCTGAGATCAAGGCTTTGATGTTTGTGATAGATACTTTGTAGAATGCAACACATATTTTAGTGTGGAACAGCAGAATTATGTAATGTGAGCACTTGCCTATCTTAAAAGCAACCAGTGCATCTTGGACCTTTTTTGTGCTGGGACAGTTCTTCACTGAGTGCGTGAACTCTCAGCACTCATCCACACTTCCCCATGTCCTGCTGCTTTTCCTCCGGGAAAAACTGCACTTTGGCTCTCAGTCGGAGCAAATGGCAATCGGGTTTTCCATGGATTGCTATTTGTTCCAATTTAGAGCTAAAGAGTGGGTTTTTCTTAGGAAAGGAGCAGGGCATTGGAAAAACTGCTCAAGCCTAGAAATTAAGGGTCAAGCTGAAAAAGCTCTCAGACCCATGCTTTCTAGGCATGGGGCAAGCAGAAGTATGAGTGAGCCTACAATTCTATTTAGTCTGCCTGTAGGGAGCTGTCCAGGCTTTCAGAGAATAATAATCAGTGTGCAAGGTTTGCCTGCCAATTCAGTTCTGATTTTGAAATCCTTCCCTTCCTGGAACAAATATTTATTTAGTTTTGGTGCATGTATTTCTCCTTAACTTTCAAATCTGTGTGGCCTGTTCTCTGCTCTTGCTCAAACTGTGTTATTATAGCAGAATTGACCCAATTATTACAGGAAAGGAGGATTCGATGTTCATGTGGTGTTGGCATTTTCCTTGTTTCCACAGCCCCCTCCCCGTTTCTTTTTCTTTTGCAAAGAGAACATTTTGGCCTTCTTAACTTGAAGGCAGAAAGGGCAACGGGCTTTCATTCAATTATTTTCACGGTCTTTGTGTTGTGCAGTAGGGTTGCCAATTTTTCTTCTGCTAGCACTGTAACTTGCACTTTCCCTCATTAAACTGGCTTTATTAACAAGCTCTGCGGGAGAACTAGTTTTGGTCTTGATGGAGGCCCAACTGCAGCACAATATTCCTTGGAGCTGCTGCGTATCTTGGCTCTGCATAGACTCAAAAGGTTCTGCTGGCTCTGAATAATTTCTTAGGTGTCAGCTTTTTGGCATGTGGGATGTTAAGACAGTTGGTCCACAGATAGAGGGCACAGAAGCACTGTCTGACCCTCATGGCTCTCCAGTGCTGGGGTTGGTCTAGCATCAGATTTGGGTTGCAAAGAGCCTGTCTTCATGCTGTCAGAAATTATTTTAGCCCACACTTGCTGTGAGAGGCCCTTTGCAAGAATGACCTTGAGCGATGAAAGGGCTTTCTGTGACTAACAAAACGGATTTTGCTGTTTCTGTACCATTGTAGCTCATACCAAGTTCCAGCTTTTATGTGCTCTGCAATTCCAGCTGATATCCCTATAAATGATTTTACATTGGAGAATACTTGATTTTTTTTATTCTTTTATGTAAAAAGTGTATTAATTTTCTTTAGAAAAAAAATTATATAACTATTGATGTTTCTCAGAAGACAACAGCTTCTTATGTAAAATGTAAATGGAAAATAGTTTTGTGTCTTTTATTTAGTTATCTTCCTTTATCAATTAAAGTTTAATAACATTTCCCCTGCTCCAATGTGTTTGGGAATAAGGGAGGGGGGATTTAAGTGTTCTGTAAATGAGATCCACAAAGAAGGGCGAACAAAGGAGTTTCTTTAGTGACTAATTTCACAGCACCAGATTTGATGTTCCTTCTGCAAATGTCAGTTACGGTACCTGTAGCAGGTAAATGTAGGTGAACCCCAGAGAGATGGCAAGGAGAAGCATAGTCTGGTTTTCCACAAACACACACTGTTCCTTTTTTAGCAAGGGACCACGGAGTGCTTTATAGGCAGGTGGGCGAGTGGGGAGATGGGAATCCCAACGTGTTTCAAGCTAAAGCCCTTCCCTGGTGGGTGGGGGGAATAGTTCAATAGAAACGTCTCTTCAAAAAGCATGGCTGTGTGGCTTCTTTTACAGGAACATGTATAACCATGCTTTTGAACAGGAGTTTCTCTTGAACTAAATATCCTAAGATGGAGACCTTATTCTAGCCTAAAATGTATTGGGATTCCAGCCGTCCCAACCACAAAAATGCTTTTTGTGCCTATTACTCAATTATTTATGCTCTCCATTGTTGGGGTGCTACCCAAGAAGGTACTGAAAATGCCATTACTACCTTGGTGATGAAAATTCTGGTCAGAGGTAGTTTGAAGGCTCAAATCTGAAACTTTCTTTATCATGCCTCAGTATGGTGATTGAGATGAGAATGGGCTCTGATCTTTCTCTTCACATTGTAACTGAGTTTTCCTTTTACTTCCCAGGTTCCCTGAAGAGCCCTGTGAACAAGACAGCACTTACCTTAATTGCCGTGAGCTCCTGCATCCTGGCCATGGTGTGTGGTACTCAGCTGTCCTGCCCACTGACTGTCAAGGTGACACTCCACGTTCCTGAGCACTTCATTGCTGATGGTAAGAGCACTGGCCTCACTGCTATGATGATAATTGCAGAGCCCTTCTCACACACCCCAAGCTTCCTAAAGATGTCATAGGCCATCTGGGGCAGAGGGGTTTGGGATCTTTATTTTAAATTGATCTAGCGCAGCATCTTGTCTCTGATTGTTAGGGTGGCAGAAAACCAGAGTGTGCAGTTTTTCATAAAGGGACTTTTTCTCAACTTGTTATTGCTGCTTAAATTTAAGTGTGTGCAATGTACATATTTGATTAGGAATATGTTATCTATAATTGCAGATACACACTTATAACAAAACAAGCAATGGAAATATAGTAGAAATTATTGCATTTATATTCCCCCACCCCCAGTAACATATAAGGATTTCTTTAATCGTTTTTTATGTCCTTCCTCATGTAAATATAGTTTATATGGCAAATATGAGATACATAATCATGAGCTCACAATAACAATAAGAATTATCCATCATTCCCAATTTAAAAATAAATATACACTAATATATGCTGGCATGCGCTCAAGTAGATACCTACTAGTAATTATAATATGTACATTCAAATATAGAAAGGGGCAGCAAGATCTTCAGGTCATGAGTAATGGATGGTGGATGTTTATCCTTCCAACCTTGAATAAGTCTCCGCTTCATTTTACTGCTTTGTTAAATGGCAGCACAATCAAATTTTACACTTGTGCTGTTTAGTCCAAGTTCCTGTATTTACCATACTCTTCTTTGTGTAAGACATCCCCTATTTTGGGGCTCAAATTGCCAGTTGTTGGGCTTTTTTGGGGGGATTACCCTGGGTTGTTCAGCTTTTTTTTAGGGGGGACTGCTGAAAATCACTCAACTGCACGCATTGCTAAATCCAACTTTTCGTCTGTCCCCTCACCGGCAGAAGCTGCCAGTCGCCCGCACAATTGCCGCAGCGTCAGCCAATCAACACCAACCATTGACGCAGCAATCAATAACATGCACAATAGTTGCTGACAGCTGCAGCAGCAACCAATCAAACGTCCACCCTATGCACTACCCATGTATAAGACGACTCCCATTTTTTTAGCATGCTTTTTACAGGAAAAAACCTAGTCTTATAGATGGAAAAGTACAGTACTTGTGATATTTTTATATTGCCCTTCTCTTTAGGAATACTAGGACAGTACAGCTGGTAGAGCAAGAGGCTCTTTATATTATGTTTGTGGGTTTGAGCTCCATGTTGGGAAAAAGATCCAAGCATTTCAGAGGGTTGAGCTAGATAACCTTTGAAGTCACTTCCAGCGCAGATTCTTAATGGTCTCCACCCATTCCCCTGGTTCCATCTCATTCTCCCAAAGTCCTCTTAATTAGGCCATTGGTTTTCAACCAGTCTTCCATGGCACCCTGGAGTGTCCTGAGGAATGTTCAGGGTAGCCCCTGGGCTTGTGCTTTCATTAAATTGCATCCCATATCTTCCTGCATTATCTATCACTCTTTTTCTTCCTGAAGAACATTCAAGGAAACCAGCTTTAACTTGCAGACAATTATCTTCCTGAAATAAAACAATGGCAAAAAGTGGGGAAATGCTTTTGCATAACTCTTTATTTTCTTAAAATCTCTCTCCCCCCCATTCAACAACAACAACAACCAACCAACCAACCAACCAACAAACAAAAATCCTCCCCAGCTTCAATAACTAACAGTTCCTTAGTTTTACACAGGGTTATTGAGAAATGCAAGAAAATAGCAAACTAGCTTGATGGTGTGTGCTCTATAAGGAAGGATTTTAAAATAACCCTGAAAGTGAGGAGTATCTACAGTGTTTTTCGCTCCTTCTACCCCCAACATCGCTCCACCCTCTTCTTCTCTACCTCCCCCCCCCCCGCAACCTTCCTCCTCTTTAACAGTGACATACAGTAGCTTTATGGGAGCAGGGAGAATGTTTCAAGAAAGCACAATGTCTGCATGTGTGTCCTGTGCTATGCGTTTCTCACTTTCCTTTCCCACAACGGCAAAATATTTCTGCTTTTGATCTTGTTTTGCCCTCTCCAACCCCCCCCCCCCACCACGTGTGCACAAATTTCGGGAAAGGCAGGCTGGGGCTGCTATGTGGAATACGTCAGCTCAGCCCCGCAGAGCAGTGGTATTTCTTGGGTTCCCATTGACACATGTGCTGCCACTTACATGTGTGCCAAAAAGGATCAGGGCAGAATGGGTAGGGGACAGGGAAATCCCCACTTACACGTGTCCTGTAATGGAACCCTAGTGTAAGTGGTTTGCCACAGGAGAGCTGCGGTTTGTCAAGGTACCTGAGGACTCAAAAATGTTGAAAACCCGTGAATTAGGCTGAGAGACACTGATTGTCCTAACAACACCTAGTAAACTGGCAAGCCCAGTAGGATTTTGAACCCAACTCTCCATTTTCTAAGCCCATCACTCTGACCACAGTACAACACAGACTTCAAAACTCTCTCTCTCTCTTTTGAGAGAGTACTGCGCTGTTTTGTTTATCTCTTCCTGATAGTAGTAGTATTTATGAATTTTTTACCCCACCGTTCCTCCCTAATGAGCCAAGGGCAGCAAACCCCAGAATATTAACACAATACAATTAAAAAAAAACCCATAATAATAAAATTAATTAAAAACATCTAAAAACAATTAAAATTACCTAAAACAAATAAAAGCAATCACATACCCTCACAGCTTGTAATTTCCAGAGAAAGTTATCTTTCAGACATCAAATGCCTGGGGGAACAGGAATGTTTTAAAATCCTCCCTGAGCCTTAATGATGAAGGAGGGAGGGAGAAGTCACCATGAAAGCATTCCAGGAGTCAGGACCCTGCCGTGAGTCTGGGAAGCAACCTTTGACAGCACCAACAATAGGACCTGTTAACAAATATTTTCAACAGTTTTTCAACTCCTAAAGTGTTTTGTGATTCATCCCTTGCTTTTTAATCTCATGCCAATCCTGCCAGGAATATGGGAAGTTGCCTCATAGAAGTCAGGCTATTGTCCACTTGGCCAGTATTGTGATTAGCAGCAGGGCTCCAGGGTCTCAGACAGAAATCTTTCCCAGTAGAGGAGGCTGGGCCATTTGGGCTAGTGGGGCATTGCCCCACCAGTCTCAATCTGCCCTCAGCCACCACCACCCCCAATCTGTGGAAAGTGCCATAGCTCAGTGGTGGAGCACTTAGCACACTCAGTCCCCAACACCTGCAGAATGAATGTTTCCTGTTTGAAACCCAGGAAATCTGCTGCCAGCAGATAATACTGAGCGAGATGAATTGGTGCTGTGACTTGGTGTAAGGCAGCTTTCTGTGCCCCTGTCTTTCTTCTTATTTAAACCAAACCAATGGTTGGGACTGCCAATGAGCCCCCCCCTCCTTAATCTCAGTATTGCCATTGTAGACCTCTGCAGAGAAGAGGATGGGGGCAAAAGTATAAGCTGGCTCTGCCTGTCATTGGCTCTGACTGCTCTGCCTTCTGCCCTACCATTCCTAATGGGCACCAACCACCACTGATCTTTTCCCAACCCCTGCTACTGGATCCTTTCTAAACTGGAGTTTGAACCAGAGGCCTTCTGCATTTAAGACATGCATTTTGCCACTGAATTATAGGCAGAAAAGCAGCAACTTGCTACACACATCACCTTCGTTCTTCAATGTCCAAATGTAGCACTATTCACCATCCTTCATTGGGCTGACCTTGGAGTTTCTGTTTCCAGGCTGGAAGTTTGCTAGGCTGGACTTTTTCACTGAACTCATCACTCACAGGAATTACTCAATGGAGGGGACCGGGAGAGCAATGCAGTGTGTGAATCAGCCCTGAGGCACCCAGTTTTTTTGCTGCTAGTGCCTCACCATATCTGAATTGCGGAGAAAATGGTATTTGCCTTCAGGGCTCAGGAAGCCAGTCTATTTCAGCATCCTAGTGTCATCCGAAATGCTACAGTGTGGGCAGGAATGCCATGAAAGGAGAATTGGGAGTGGGTGGGGATAGACAGTTCTGCCTGGAGCATAATATAGATCTTTGCATGGGAAGGGCTGGTACATTTTATTTTATTTTACTTCTCTTCTACACCTTCTGCATAGATACTATCTATTTGGCATTATTAGAAGGTATGTGCTGATTTGTAAGGAAATGTTTCAGTGTATTTTAACAGCCTGTTATGGCAACTGTTCTTATCCAGTGCTCCAAGCAGCCAGATAGTACTGTTGGGGCTAACAGGGGAATTTCCAGAACGGAGGAAAGGGTCACCTCCCCCACCCTTCACCTAAAGCAGAACTGGCTCCACTATACTGAACACATAGCAGCTGGTGGATGTGACTCCCCTGAAGCCCTTAATCATCAGGCAGGGATATCAGGGATCAGACAGTCCTTATGGGATCATGGACCTAAGTTGTAAAGGGTCTTGCAAATTAATTCAGTAAACCTTGAACTTAGCCCAGTAGCACATGGACAGCCAATGCAAGCTTTTAAGCACTGGTGTTGTGTGCTGGCAGTTGTCTGTCTGCACCAATGATATAGCCACAGCATTTTGCACCAACTGGAGCTTCCAAACCAATCTGAATCTTAGCCCCACACAGAGTGTGTTGCAGTAATGCAGTCTTGAGGTTGCCACTGCATGAGTAATTGTGGCCAGGCTATTCTCAGTCCAAGAACAGCTGGAGTACCAGCTGTACCTGGCAAAAGACACTCCTAGGCACTCCAGTGCTGCTAGCTAGGTAGTTTTACAATTATACAAGTGACCTCTGCTACTCAAAGACTTTGTCTCCTGGCTTAAGGTTTTGATGGTGTGTAGCAAAACTTTGATTGGTGGTGTGAGACACCTTCCCAATACTGTTTCTATTTTTAATGTTATGACTGATAAAAGCCTCATACCTTCACTTAGAAGCTGCTCATCTCTGCTTCTTTTTCTGGTTCTCAGATGGTGAATTTGCTAATTTCTGATGGGGAAAAGAATGAGATGCTTATGCATTAGTTGGGAGCCATTGCCACTTTCTATTGCTCTCCCCACCCCCAAGGTGAATGTTCAATGTTTCTTGAATTTAGCTGACCTTATTAGCCCAACATGCAGTGAGCACCAAGTTCAACTACTAAGGGCAAATTACAATTTCTTCCTTCTGCTGGGACCCTTCACTCAGTCAGTTCTAACCTTCACCTTTTTTTCTTCTTACCACAAGGGCAAATTAAACAGCATCCTTCTCTTTTGGATCAAATGTTTTGCACAAAAACTCAGAACAGAGCAGGAGCATAGAGGCACTATGCTCGTTTCTTAGTGGGTGGGTCACTGTTGCTTACCAGGATGGGTGAGGTGGAGAGGGTGTCATGCAAACACTCTAGCAGAGCCCATCTGGCACTGCTGCTGGTGTGTTTGCTTCCAGGGCTCAGAAGTCAGTAGAAGGCTTTGGGGCTGTTCCTCATAGTCACTTGTTCCTAGTGCAGGAGTCGGGAACCCTCCCCCAACCCCCAATGTTGCTAGACTCCAACTCCAGTTAGCCCATCATCATCATCATTTTTTATTTGTATGCCGCATTTCCGCAGTTAAAAAAACAATGCTCAAGGTGGCTTACAGCATAACAAGATTTACATAATTACAAAAGTAATAAACAATAAATAAACCACATCAAAAAAAAAGACACAACCAAATGGGAAACAATTTCCACATAAATCAAAATCTAAAACTAAGAATACAGCATTAGTATCACAGTTTAAAATGACATAGGTAAAAAATAACAGCAATTCAAACAAAAACAAAACAAAACGGAGCTCTCTCTGCCCAGCAGCAGCAGCGGCAGCAGTCCTTTATAGAGCCCATCAGGCCCTGCCCTAGGTTAGGTGTTGAGTGGCAGGTCAGGGGCCCTAGGGTGCTGAGCAGGGGAGTATAGCATGCTGGATCAGGCCTTTGACTAATCTACTCCATCATCCTATACTCACAGTAGCCAACCAGATGCCTATGGGAAACCAGCAAGCAGAAAATGAACACAAGAGCACTTTCCCTTCCTGTAGTTTTCTAGCAGCTGGTATTTGTAAGTACTGCTGCCTCCAACTGTGGAGGTAAAGCATATCCATCATGGCTAGTAGCTATTGATAGTCCTCTCCTCCATGAATTTGCCTAATCCTCTTTTAAAGCCTTCCAAGTTGGTAGCATCACTGCCTCCTGGAGGAGCGAGTGCCGTAGTTTGGCTGAGTGTTGCATGAAGACGTGTTTTCTTTTTTCTGCTCAAAATCTTCCAACATTCTGCTTCCCTGGACGCCTACAAGTTCTAGTGCTATGAGACAGGGAGACAAACTTTTCTCTATCCAATTTTTCCAGGCCATGCATAATTTTATAATCTTCTTTCCTGTCACCTCTTGCCTTTTTTTCTAAACTAAAATGTCCCAACCACGGCAACCTTTCTTCATATAGGAATAAATCCACCCCCTTGATCATTTTGGTTGCCCTTTACTGAACCTTTTCCAACCCTACACTATCTTTTTTGAGGTTATGAGAACTATACACAGTACTCCAAATGTAGTTGCAGCTTATAATTGTATATCGGCATTATGATGCTGGTAGTTATCCTAGGTGGGGGGAGGGAAGTAAGGGAAAGACAACTGGAGTGGACTCTTTGGTCCTGGTTTCCACAATGGATCCCAGTGGTAGCATTTCTCTCTCAAAAACTGGCACATACATTATTCTTCTTCTTTGACGATCACTCGTAGCCAAGTAAGATTGTCTTCCATAAACATGGTTTTAACAATGAGTTCGTAAGTGACTTTGGAGGCCAATTCTGGACCCACACGTCCTTCCACAGTGGGGACATTGGTTCCTGGGCAGGAGTTGATCACGGTGTGGATTTGCCAGGCGTGCCTTCCTCTTAGCAAAGTCCATGACACCTTTGGTAAAGGCTGTTCTCCAACTGGAGCGCTCGCAGGCCAGTGTTTCCCAGTTGTTGGTGTTCATACAAATCATCCAATATCCAGATGGGTTTTTATACACTCCTTAAATATGTCCCAACCTTTCCAACAGCAGCTGGAACAAAGCATAAGCCAACTGTATTGTCTACACTCACTGGCTGTGGCTTTTCAGAATTTCAGGCATAGAGTCTCTTCTATTCCAGATGCCAAGGACTGAGCCACTTTTATGCACTGCATGTCGCCAGAAGAACATAATTTAGGAGTTTTCCCACTGACCTCTCCCATTGCTTTCTAAGCCCCAAGAGAATACATTTCCAATCAGTATGGAGAAAACTACTCTCCATTTTTCAAGCCCCAAATTGTTTAATTCCTTTTAAGAAGCTAAATTAATGTATTCAGTGCTGGGAAAGAAGTTAAACTAATAACACTTCGTTGGGTGTTATTAAAAACTTCTAGCCCCAATGGTATCCCTAAATGGTTTTCTGTAGTTTGCTGTCAGAATGATTTGAAGCTGTTAAAGAAACAGCTCTCAGTGTCTCTGTTGGTCAAGGAGAGAGGCTTTAGAGGAGTTTGCATAAACTCAACCCAGCTGAAACACTGCAAGAGTTCGTGCATACAACTTTGACAAGGCTTTTGTGAGCGACAAAGTGCTGTCCCCAATATTGCACTGCAATCTGGCTCAGCTTGAGCTAGGATGAAGAGGGCACTGGGAGAAAACACCTTACAGCGCCCTGGCAAGAAAGTGCAACATTTCAGAATAGAAGACAGCTGCTGATACTTCCAGCCTCACCTTGGCAGCTAAGGATGCTCCTCCCCATTGAAAGTCCCCTACTCTCTCTCTCACACACATACACACATTTCAAACGATGTTTTACAGTGTCATTATAGATGCCATTCTCATTCTACAGCTAGCTGTTCCACCGGGCCCCCTCTCTTCTTTCTCTTTAGAAAAGTCATTATGTCTGAATTGGAAAACAGCCCATTTCTTCCCCATTTTCAAGGATATTAATCTGTTTTACTGGTATTTCATTGGCAGGCCTGTGCAAGTGTTCTGAATACTTGCATAATTTGCTCAGCTGCCTTTTTCCCAAAGGGACTGGGTTATAAGTGATTCCATTTTTTATTGTAATATTATGGGGACATATTGGATTTCATTTTATTTCAGCTTATTTTCTTCCATTCTAAGAGGGAACACATTTTAGTATTTAGAGGATGGTAAGACTGAGGGCTGGAGGGGGGGGGGGAGAGATTTATACCTATTATTATACTACTAGCACAGGGGACATACACCCTATGTAAATTTCACCATTTGCCCCCCCCTTTCATTATCTTTTTTCAGTCTTACATAGAGAATAGCAGTGTTGCATGAAGCATTTTATTTTATTCATTACCCCCATCAACCAACCAACCAAGTAAACAAACAAGCAACAGAGTTCAATCTTGACTATGTCTGTTTGAAACAAATCAACTTCAAACTATGATTTATGAAGCTGGCTTGTTTCAGCAAACCGTAGCTAATATTAACCTCAGTTACATGCAAACCCTTTCAGTTAACCAAAATTGAAAGCAAAACATTTTGAACTTCTCCACATGGCCATGTTGGAGGAGAGGGAGTATACAAGCTCAGGTGGGAGTCTAAGCTCATTTCCATTCATAATAAGTTATGACTTACTATGATGTTTGAATGCCACTATGGTGCAAACCATGACGTGAAAAGCCTGTTCTTGCCTGATATTGTCCTTTATGTTTAAGATGCCATTCTATTAAATGGATAAAATTACTACTTACAGTTTCCAATCTTTAGGGCCACATTCCACCCAATTTTTACAGTGTGTGTTGTATAATAGGTTCCCCAAAGAACTTGAAACTCCACTCATGGGTGAAATTTACAGACACACAATGTATGACTTCTTGAAGTTCTATTTTGTGGCTCACATCTGTTAGGGAATTGTTAATGTCTCACAAATGTTTAGAAGATGAACCCGTGGAACTTTGATCAGAACTAAAGATGCCTAGTGAGAGAGATGTTCCTATCTGTTCTGGGCCCCTTGAAAGCATTGTCATGCACACAAAACCTCTTGGGACCTATGTGCCATGCTTGTGTATTTTGGATGATGCATCAATCTCTGATGAAGAACATGACCTACTTATTGCAGACAAGCCATGGATGTAGCATGACGTCTGAGACATCATGTGTGTCTTAGTAACCCAAATGACTTGAAGCTACACAAAATCCCTGATCACAGGCCAGAATGATGTGAGTGGGAAGGGCCTTTCCTCTTCCACATTAAAGAGTGGGAAAGAAGCAATGTTGGCACAAAATATTGGGAACTGCATAAGGTTACAGTTAAATGGAAATGAGTGCCAGCTCCAGAAGCAAAATATGGGGGAAGCTATTTGATTGGGGGCAGCTGTGAGGACTAATTCTGTGCTCATATTTCCTTAGTTCTGTTAATATGTTTGTTGGTTTTTGTGTCCTCTTTCTACTCTTTGAACCATCTCTGGGTTTGTGCAGCTGCTCCATCAACATGTCAGGGACAGATGGTCCCATTCCTGCTGGATGTGGCATTAGGGCAAACCAAGATTTCCTGGAACAGGCAGCTGACCTCTTTTTTTAATTATTGGCATAGAAGATTGCAGTTTCTGCATTTTGGTTTGACACCAGTGGCACCATGTCATTGAATTAGAGAATAACTTCCCTGGGTAAAGGGGAAAGCAAGGCATGGGTAGAAGGTACCTTGAAATGAGGAGGATCATGGGAGGAAAGTAAAAAGGTAGCCTGTTCTGCAAAATACATTATTTTAAAAAAAATATTTTAGGTCCTCTAGTTTTTAGCCTTCCACCTAATAGTTTTTTGGTGGGTTCAGCAGGTGGGAGGAGGAAAATGCATGCTTACTAGAAATAGATATGCAGGTGCACAGGAGATAATCTTGAAACATTTGAGGGTATATCCTGCGCAGCTCCAAATTTTCGTCTAACTGTGACTGCTAGAAAATTTCTACCTCCTCCTCCTTCTTTATTATCATATTCATAGAGGAATTTTAATATACAGTGGTACCTCGCAAGACGAATGCCTCGTAAGACAAAAAACTCGCAAGACGAAAGAGTTTTTCGTTTTTTGAGTTACTTCGCAAGATGAATTTCCCTATGGGATTGCTTCACAAGACGAAAACGTCTTGCAAGTTTGTTTCCTTTTTCTTAAAACCGTTAATACCCAGGGTGCATTGCTTGAAGACGTGCAGTTGCGACTTGACTTCGAGGAGCAACTCATAGCACGCGGTGTGGTAGCCTTTTCAATGCATTCCTATGGGAATCCGTGCTTCACAAGATGAAAAATTTGCAAGACGAAAAAACTCGCAGAACGAATTAATTTCGTCTTGCGAGGTACCACTGTACACAGTAAATAAAATAAAATAAAATATTTGAGCGGAAGACTTAGATTACATTTTTTAAATGTCAGAAGAACATATAGAATGCATTTTTAATGCTTGGCAAAATGCTGTAAATAAAAACCATTTGAACTGAGAAAAGTGCAATCCATACGTGACTGCAGAAATTTGGAGAAACTGCAGGAGGCAGCTGGAGAGAGCCCTGCTAGATTGTGTGGCTAGTGCTAGTCAAAGCTTGGTTGTTGTTAAAATTGTATACTGCCCTATACCTGCAGATCCCAGGGCTGTTACAACATAAATTCACAATATAAAAACACAAATGCATAATAAAAATAAAAACAACCCAATACCCGCCCCCCAACACATTTTAAAAGGGCATTTAAAAGAGGAATGTTTTTGCCTGGCACCTAAGGTTATAATGAATGTGCCAGGTGAATTTCCCTAGGGAGAGCATTCCACAAATGGGGAGCCACTGCAGAAAAGGCTCATTCTCATGTTTCCATCCTCTCAACCTCCTTGCACGTGGCCTCAGAAGATGATCTCAGGGTTCGGGTATGAAGTCCCACAGAAACAGCAGTCTGGGAGTCCTCAACATCGCCTCCAAGATCAGCTCTGTCAGGGACACTGCTGGGCAAGCAAGATAGTGGTAAACCAGCAGAATCCCATATCTGTCCCGATTGATCAATGCCAGGAACACACACTCTAGATTCCCTTCCAACTGAACAGACAGTCTGGAGAGATTTGGGGGGGGGGGGGAGAGAGAGAGAGAATATCTCTATAGACCACAGCAACTCCCCCTCCCCGAGCCTTGAGTCTGGCCTGATGCTGCACTGAGTACTCAGGTGGGGACAGGTGGGTGAGACCAACTCCACCCTGTTCTCCACCCAGGTCTCAGTGATACATGCCAGATCAGCCTCCTCATTCATAATTGGATCATAGGTGGGGGAGGTCTTTCTACAAGCCAACCTGGTATTCTTCAAGAGCAGCTGCAGACCCAAGGGCTGGCTGACGTGACAACCACAGTTTCCCTTACCCAGCCTGCCCCAATACGTTTCCTGGGGTTTGCTGTTATGTCCCCAATTGTTCAGACTGATTTAATTTGCTTTTAATTGTTTTAATACTTTTAACTGTTTTAAACTTATTTTGTAAAGGCTCTTGGTATGATGTGCTTGGAGTGGGGGAGAGCAGGGGGTGCCCTAATTACAGTGGTTCAAGGTTGGAGAGTTGGGGCAGGCAGGGGACATAACAGCAAACCCCAACCTGAGGTTCATCTGGCTGTCTCAACTTCCAAGGCTGCAGTTAACTTCCAGGGTCCCACACAATAGAAGGCAGGGGGCAGGTCCCGCATGACTCACAGCAGGTGCTGTAATAAAGAGGGAAATGTCTTGACCTTACACTCCTTTGGTGTGCCATTAGTGCACTGGGTGCATAGCTTGAGCTTTCTTGGTGTCAAGCAGACCCCCCTGCCCTCCCAGACTACTGAAGCAATCAGATTCTCAGTCTCCTGTGATTTCTAAAGTTTTGAGTAATGATAAAAGTGTCCTTCATTTCTCATAATATACTGCATTATATAATAACACTGGGGTGGCTGCAGATCTTCTAACATGGTTGTTAAACAGAAATATAAGGCTAACGGTTGGGATTGGAGACGCAGGGGCGGATGGATATAAGGTTGAGAGAGAACTCCTGCTCAGTCCAAATGATTAATCCTCCATGAATTTATTACATATGTCTCAGTTAAACTTGGCAATAAGCTTCTGTTTCATTGCAGTAAGCAAGTGTCTGAGAGCTGTGGGCTGGAGCAAAGGACACCAGTGGGCTGGGCTGGGAGTTTGTCCTTGCAGAACAGCAGCTTGAAATACGATGCCAATTAAAGCAAGGCCAGTGTTTTTACAACCCTCCTACTTGTTATAGATGCTAGAAGAGCTTTGCTGAATTTGTTAGTGAGAGAGAGTGATAGGAGGGTGTGCAGCCAGTGGTGTAGCGTGGGTGAGACTGCGTAGGACCGTGACCCCAGGCACATTTTTTTGAAGGGATTCAACCAGACACCCCCACAACGGGCTCCCTCATCAAGGCCAGAACTGTGGATAGGGAAGGTGTGCTGATGGACATCTGCAGTGGCAGAGATGGCATATACACCCCAAGAAAAGCACTTTAGGCACATGTCTGCAAAGCCTATTACACCTGGATCAAAGCATTATTCTAGAGCAGCTTTCTCCAGCCTACAACCAGGTGTAGTTGAGCTACAGCTCCCATCATTATCAGCCAGGATGGGGAAAGTTATGCTAAATATCAAATGATCAGCACTATTCTGTCCTACTATGGGAGGACTGGAATATTAATGCACTTTGTAAAGGTTAGTGGATATTTCTCACAACTCTGTAGTAATGTTAGAATTGTGTTGTCTCATCAAGTTTTTCTTTGTTTCTAAAATGTATACCTCCCCACTTTCAGTGGCAATCAGCTTAAAACCCAAATCCATAAATAGATAGTAGCACATTGAAAATGACAAAACAGTAAAGGATAGAAAATTAATAACTGGCTATTAAGGGCTTAAGAGTTTCAGAAGCTTTTAGGAATATGGTCTGACGGTTGGTCCATCAGTGTTCTTATCACTGACTGGCCGTGACTCTCCTGAGTTCAGGTAGAGGACATTCACAGTCTAGCAGGAGATGCCAGGCATCAAACCGGGGATCTTTTTGCATCCAAAGCAGATGCCTGTACCACTGCAGTACGCTCCTTTACCTTAAGTCTTTAAAAAGTCAAGCAAAACAGAAATGAGCTTGCCTGGTGCTAGAATTTACAGTGAAGGAGGCACCAGCTAGATTCCACAGGTGGGGCCCCACCACTGAAAGGGCATTCTCCCTGGCTGCCACCTACCCTGATTCAAAGAGTGAGACTTCCCTGATAATATCCTCAATATATGTCAATGTGCAGGCAGTGCAAGACTTGGGGTTTTCATTAAAACACTTTTTTTTCAGGAAGGGGAGTTTTCCAAGAAACCAACCAGTGTGTGTGTGTGGGGGGGAGAGATTTGATAAACTTAAATATAAGGGCCTGCCTTTGCTGTACATTGTAATAAGAAGCTGTACAAGCATAGGTAGCAAGTTGCTGCTGTCTTCCTTATGAGCTTCGTCACCCAAGACCCTGACCCCCCCACCCCCCTCAGAGATCTTGAGGATAGATAAGTCTGGGTTCTTGAATCACCACAGGAATGTAGTCAGCAAGCTCCAGATGCAGCACCCCAACTTTCATTATTCCAGACTCCTGGCCATGCTGTCTGGGACTGGTAAAAATTCAAGCCCAACCTGGAGGGCAACACATTGGTTGTCCTGAGACTTCCACAGTGAATGAGAGAATGAGGCCTCTGTTTTCTCTTTTCTTGAGGATGCACCATTAACCTCGTACTTGAATGTCTCCTCAAACCAGCTGCAACCTGAGAGGACCCTTCTGCACACCAAGCTCTTTTGGAGCCACATGAGATATCCTGGCTGTGCTGGAAAGCACACCTGTATGACCCTGTTAACTGTTGAGCGGTCTTCTAGGATACCTGAAGGCCTTTTCTTTGTTGCACACGGACCTACTTCTCGCTGCAAAAATACTTAAATCTTCAGCTTCCTCTAGGCTGGTGCTGGAACACACATTCTGCCTGATGCATTAAGCCCTACTGGGAGCTGTCCATGGTCCTGATAATCTTGCACTCTGATTTATATGTTGAAGGGCCTCACACCATATTAGGCCTCTCTCTTGCTATGTAGAAATATTCTTGAAGGGTATATGTGTCTGAGATTAAGTGAGTTTGGAGGCAGGTGTTAGAACAAATTGTGCCATATATATATATGCTGTGGACATATATATATATATATATATATATATATGCAGGTTTTGGTGTCCTCGGGTGTCTTCCCGTGTAAAAGTTGGGGTGTCTAGGCGACGTTTCGACGAGGTCTCACTCGTCATCTTCAGGCTGGTGCTTTCGGCTTCTTGTTACTGGAACAGAGCGGGATCTCAATGTTTGAGTTCCTATAAATACTGTAGAGGGGGTGTGGTGTCTAGCCTCCAATGTTCTGGGCAGAGAGGAAGTTCCCAGGCTAGTGTGCCTTTTCTTCTTTTGTTCCCACACTAGCCTGGGAACTTCCTCTCTGCCCAGAACATTGGAGGCTAGACACCACACCCCCTCTACAGTATTTATAGGAACTCAAACATTGAGATCCCGCTCTGTTCCAGTAACAAGAAGCCGAAAGCACCAGCCTGAAGATGACGAGTGAGACCTCGTCGAAACGTCGCCTAGACACCCCAACTTTTACACGGGAAGACACCCGAGGACACCAAAACCTGCATTCCTGTACCCGTGAAAATCTACGAAAGCATATATATATATATATATATAAAGAAAAGTAGTAAAAACGTTATTTCTCCCTTATGAGTGATTGGAGTGTAGCCTGGCCTTCTCTAATGAGAGGCTGTAATTGCCCTGAGGTTTTATATGCATCATGCATGACTATGAAATACTAAATTAATGACAGAGCAGTGCAAAAACACAGGTTTGGTGTTGCTAAACAATGAGGTAGAAACAGCTGATCACTGGCCAGTAAGTTATATTTGAATGGGTCACTGACTAGCTGCCTGATGGTGATGGACAGGCTTAGTGAAGAGAAGACCTTAAACCCAGTTAATGATAGAAATATTGGCTGTTGTGGAAAGCTGGACCTAAAAGACTAGGAAGCTATGCTGGTAAGATCCAGCCACATTGGTTTTGTATCTTGTGTCCAGGATGGCAAAGTGCTAAATAAGCCATGACTTCATTTAGCTCGTGAACACCATGCCATGATTGGTGTGCAGATGGACTTTAAGTGTTCCATCTGAAGATTGTTTATCTCTTTTCTCCACAACTGTCTCCACCATGATGCTCTCAAAATTTGATGCAGCTATTACCCACTTTCCCTTAATTTTCCTCTTGATCTCTGCAGACAGAAATGCTGGGCTTGGAACAACTTTGGTTGCGTTAATTAAATGTGTTGCTTGAAACTGTTTGTTTTGACAAACTCAATCTCTCTGTCTTTCACCTTTAGAGGTGACCCAGTGTTATGTTTGTTTTTTCAGGTGTTTACACCTGTGAGTGTCAAGTTCTCCCCTCCCCCACCAATCCCTCTGAAACAGTTGCTTGTTACATCTCAGAACTAAACAACCTCCAGTACATGATTGCTACAACTGTGTGCTGAAGACTGCAAATTGCACAGTAATTCACTCAGTATAAAAGATTAGCTTCCTGTTTGTTGACTTGGTTTATTGGCTTGTCATCCCATTTAGCATGTAAGAAATAAAAAAGTATTTATCCTTTGAATTAAAAAAGTTTACTGCTATAAAATTCCCCCTTTTCTTTCTTTACACTGTAGCTTAATCCCACAGTACAGAGCAAATTAGATCACATTAATGCTTTGGACAGCATTCAGGTTATTATTGCAGTAACTTTAATGTGGGTCTGCTCTTGAATACAGAACCTTCAGCTGGTTCAATTTTGCACTTTACATATTTATTATTGTATTTGTAATCAGCACGATCATAGAAGTATATCAAGGCAGTACAAAACATGCAAAGCCATAATAATATGAGTGAATGCACCCATGAAAGCATCATTAAAAACACCAATACATCCTGGAAGGTTATAAAGACAAAATAATATTCCTAAAGTCTATCTAAAAATACAGTGGTTGCAATGTTGTTAAGGATAATTTACTGTAGGGAATCACCTCTCACCAATATTGGGAGACCTGTAAATCTCCAACTGGGAGATCCTGAATGGATCCAGTACCAATGGAGCTTGCATTTGGCACCAAATTTAAAAGGTACTGAATGCAAGCCATACTTGCCAAGCAGTGCATTTTAAAGTTTCCTGGTTGTTACTTTGCAGCCATGTCTTCACCTGTCCCACACTTGATGTAATATATCTCATTACGTGGGAATCACTACTAAATTGCAGGAATCACTACTGAATTGGAATGGCAGGAACATGTCACCTAGTGTGTGGACTTGTAGAACCTCAAGTGAGAAAAATCTTTGGTTTTTTTTTTAAAAAATAAAATATCAGAAAATAGTTTTGCATAGTAAATAAGCTAAAGGAAACAAAAGAAAACAACATTTTATTTAAGTTGCTTTTGGAAGTGCAATTACATATATATTGAAGGATATTAAAGGAGCGGGGAGAAGAATGGGGCGGAGAAGAAAAGGAAATGCTGCCAAGTATTTTGGGCTCTAAAGATATTTAACAAGAGAAAAGAACAAAGTCTGCGGCTGTTTCATCCGATTTTACTTAGCGGGGGGGGACCCCACACACATTTTTTAAAGTCAAAATTTAAGCCTTTATTGTAGAAGCTTTAAACAGGCTCACTGAACTTTGATGAAGACCTCTGAATGAGGCATTTGAACTTCTGAAGCTGCTGTAGCCAGCTATGCTTTGATATAAATGTGGGACTAGAGAGAGGGAGGGGAAGGAATAATAAAACAAAACAAACAATGACTATGTCTCTCTGTGAACTCTTGTACAACTAAGAATCAGTTATGCTGGAGGCTGTGCAGCCACCCAATTTCTTTGAAGAAGAAGCCTTTTTGCTATCTACCACACCCAAAATATTTTTTTCCTGTGCTAGCCATCACTTGGTCTGTTGGTGGCTTAGGCACAATCTGCCACTGGTACTTTGCTACTGAAAGCAATTATAATCAGGTCTGTACTTCTGAATGACACTCATTGTTTTGAAAGATACATTATTGGATACCCTACACATTTTATCCATGGGCTCCTTTTCTTATTGGCTAAAAACTGAAATATAAGAAGGTAAGTGGGGGACTGTCACATCTGCAATGAAGTTTGAAGATTTGTAGACAGTCTTATTGCATAAAATGTTTCTAGTCTACAGAAGGGAATTGTGGGAGAAAATTGAGCCTACTAGTTCATTTAGATAATCTTCAGAGGTCCTGGTTTGCACAATCTCCTGTTTGCCATGTTGCTGTGACTAGTGGCTGCACAAGGCAGGTTCTTCTGTGATGGCATCTTGGTAATGAAACTTATTCCGTACCATATGTGCACATAATGCTAAACCAACATATGTTATTTGTTTAAATCATAATATGCAAATTCTGGTGCACTCTGCTCAAGCATTCCCCTTTCACTCCTCAGTTATAACCAAACGGGAAACCAAGGACAAATGCATCATGGTTTGTGGTGAGAGAAACAAACCATGAATGCCAGCTCAGATGTCATGCCAATTCACATGGTTTGTTGCACCTGAATAGAAAAGAAGAGGAACAAAACAGATTTATGCTTGTACACTTTATGGTTTAAACAAACCACACACCTTGTATTAGCATTATATGTGAACACCAGCATTGTTTTGTGGGCATATTGGACTAAGCCAGGGCTTCAAATCTGTGCTCAGCCATGAAGTTCACTGGGTGACCTTAGGCCAGCCACACAACATTTTCAGCATAACCTACCTCACAGTGTTGTTGTGAGAATAAAATGGGGGTGGGTGGGATGGAGATGACCTTGTATGTCATTGAGCTCCTTGCGGGCAATGTAGGATATAAGTGCAAGCGAGCAAGCAGGCACAAAATAAAGTCAATTAAGACCCTATTATTTCAGAGAGTGTTTGGGATAATAGGCAACTCCTTACATTCTGCCCTTTTTCATCTCCGGTGTACTGTTGATGCTGTGCCCCTTGGATAGTGACATGGGATGTCAAATATTTTAAATAAAACAAATTAACCTGCATCTGAGCTGGCCATTCCATCTGCAGGAACTAGCCTGGTCATTCAAAAGCAGAAGTTTGTGGGGGTGGGTGGGGATTGGCTTCTGAAAAGTTTATGAAATAAAAACCATTATTTTTTTAAAGTCCTAGGTTTCTGCCATAAAACTTCAAGGTAATTGGAGGTCTGGGCCCGTGTTAACCATCTCAATTAGTTCCTTTGTTTTTGTCTCTTAAAGTTTTCCTGGCTTCTCAAGCTGTTCCAAAAAATCCTTTCCCAGTTTTTAGTGGTTTCCATGATGTAATTTTTTTGCAAAATGTGGTATTATGGCAGTATCTCTCCCTTGCCCCAGTCACCTCTGATCTCTGCAGCAAAATTGTGAAAACAGCCTTATAATCAATGTAATTGGAAATCAGAGTTAATGAGAACCTTGGCATTCACAAAATCCCCAAAGTGATGTTGGGCTTCAGACGCTAGATAAGAAAATGATTGGGCTCAACTGAAAATCGATTTGCCTAATTAGAAGATGCATACTCCCAACAGCCCATGTGGGAAAGACACTTTAACCCCCACCACTAAGGTAAGACAACCTGTTGGCCCACAAATGGACATTTTCTAGGCTAGTGGTTCCCAATTAGGGGTCCGGGGACCCCTGGGAGTCTGCAGAACACACTCAGGGGGTCCACGGCATCATCCCCTGCCAGGGAACTCACTTATCTTGTTAATTGCACAGTGAATTAAATCCCCCCACTAAATCTTTTTTGTGTTTTAATATCACAAATTTTATGGTCTATTTTTTAGTATTTCTAAAATCCTTTGCTTATTAGGGCCTACCCTACATTTTATTGCTTTGCACAGGTAACTACCATAGAGTTATCAAAATTTTCAAAAGTAAGGGGTCCATGGCTTAGCTTTTGAAAAATATGGGGTCCTCAGTAATTAGCTAATTGGGAACCACTGTTCTAGGCAATAGTGTTCTATAATGAGATATAATAGCAACTCCCATTATTTGTGAACTCTTTTATGTTCTTTGTTCATTAATTTCCACCTACAGACAATTTCCCACTCTGTATGGAGTTCAGGGTTTGAAAAAGTTCCAGTTTCTGGCCAATGTTATTACTAAAGATCTTTCTAAGACCTGTCACCCTGCCTGGTTGCTGCATCTCTGAGAAAGCGTGCGTAGAAGTTACAACCTACACATACCTTTGCCACTTGATAGCCCCTTAAAACAGCTAGAAAGCAGCTTTCTAGTTTTGCACATCTGGGGAATCCTTTTTGGCTTCTACTAAATTGGGAGCTACCAGTGGTCACTCTTTTGTTCCTGTTCTATCTGCAAAGCAGGGAATGGTCTGTGGGAGAAGAACACATACCAACTCAGACAACCGGTCTAACATCTCACTATTATCTACAGTGGCAGTAGCACTCCATGCGCAAGGAATGTTCAGAGGCTCATTATTTATTTATTTGATCTTCCTAGGATCATGTTGTTTGGGATCTACAGTCTGGTTGCTGATTTATTATCAAACTAACATTTGCTCTGCTTTCTGTGGTTACCGCTTGCACTTGCAGGGAGCAGTTTTGTTGTCAGTGAAGGAAGTTATTTGGACATCTCTGACTGGCTGAACCCGGCAAAGCTCTCTCTTTATTATCAAATCAATGCCACTTCACCTTGGGTGAGGGATCTCTGTGGACAGAGGACTACAGATGCATGCGAGCAGCTGTGTGATCAGGAGACTGGTAAGTGGAAACATGGTTGGGGTTATGGTATGAACCATAGCTGTCAACTTTCCCCTTTTTTTAAAGGGGAATTCCCTTATTCCGAATAGGATTCCTCGCAAGAAATGGGAAAAGTTGACAGCTATGGTATGAGCCACAAGTGACTGTATAAAAATGAGAGAGACATTACTTTGAGAACCACTGCAATAAGAGGGGCGTGTGGTTTCTGCAACCCTCTTTTCTTCTGGCTGGTCTAAGGAACTCTTCCTAGGCTTCTGACATTTTGTCTTCTATTCACAAGTGCCAAGAATCACGTAAAATATGTTTTTTATGGAAAGATTTTCATGCATAACACATAACATCTCTGTTTTCAGTTCACATAGTTCTGTCTACAGGTCAGTTACATTTGGTGTGATACATTGCTGTCATAGGCATTGTGAGGGTGAGGGAGAGAAAAATGTAGGGGGAGAGAGAGGGGAGACAGAAGTGGAGGCAACACTTTCCCTTCTTTTGCATAGTGTGTGGGGGGGGTTGTGTCAGCATCACATGGATATGTTCTTCATCTATTCATTTATTTATTAGTTTTCATTGATGTAAGAGATTGGGGAGCCCAGGGTATAGTTGGTTGCATTCAGTTGATTGCAGTGAGTTTTGTTTGTGTGTGTACTATGAATCACTGTTGTGGACACCTTGTCCTTCACTTAGTGATATATTTGCAAACCTACGGAGTCCCCTACAAGCAGTGAATAAGGTGTGTGTGTGTGGAGGGGGGAGTTTGGGCGACTTCTAAATTTCCTAGTTGGAATCTGGACAGATTCACTTTGAAGACAGGTTGGGAACAGCCCATGCAAAGAGGAGTTTGAATTGTCAGTTCCCCCCCGATGAATTCTGAAAAAGCTGCCATGGATGCTTCCTTAATGAAGATGCTGGTTTAGATGTTGCACTGGCAGATTGGAAACTTCTTTCCCTAACTCACAACACAGTTTTAGCTTAAAGACCTGCTTAATAGACACATGGGTCCTTATCACTTGACAGTCTTTCTACAGTCCTGGGTGTATGGTGTCTTCATGGTAGAGGCCTGTACAATTGTACAAAGACTTAATTTAAATTGTACAAAGGCTTGTTCAGGAACACCATGGGATGAACCCATGATAAAACAGTTCCTGTGCCATTGCTGTAATGTCCAAAGGACACTTGAGTAGAAAGGCAAGCTGCCTTAGTTCTGGTAAAGCTTCTTGTGTCTTAAAAAACAGTGCTAAAAACTAAATAGATAAAGCTGGAGATTTTACTTGGCTTATCCTGCTCCCCATAGTGTAACTTGCCCTTTCTCTCCTAGCCCCTCAAGGAGATCCTCTGGAGCAAGATTTTGGGGGAGGTGGGGGGTGGAGAGGAAGGGAGCTCTTTTTGCAGGACACCACTTGTTCAATGCTGAATTGAACCTTGGGGGGGGGATAATAATTTGGTTTTAACCAATTAAAAGTGAATACACTTTTAAGTGAACTGGAAACCTCGATCAAGCAGGGTTCAAGTGGACAGATTTACAAACCCCGTCCAGATACGGAAAGGTCAGAGCCCGAGGAGGCAGGGCTGGCATGTGCAGCCACACCCCTCCCAATATGGTTTCACTTCTGTAATGCCTGTTTGGTAAAGGTAAAGGGACCCCTGACCATTAGGTCCAGTTGTGGCCGACTCTTGGGTTGCGGCGCTCATCTCGCTTTACTGGCTGAGGGAGCCAGCGTACAGCTTCCGGGGTCATGTGGCCAGCATGACTAAGCCGCTTCTGGCGAACCAGAGCTGCACATGGAAAAGCCGTTTACCTTCCCGCCGGAGCAGTACCTATTTATCTACTTGCACTTTGACATGCTTTCAAACTGCTAAGTTGGCAGGAGCTGGGACAGAGCAACGGGAGCTCACCCCATCGTGGGGATTTGAACCACCAACCTTCTGATCAGCAAGTCCTAGGCTCTGGTTTAACCCACAGTGCCAGCCACGTTCCTTAATGCCTGTTTATTGTGGTATTTATTTTGTTTACTGTTGTAAGCTGTGCTGTCCTGAGTGGTGTATTCGCACCAGAAGGGTGGGATACATTAGTGTTGCTAATAATAAGCATGTAAATAGTGTTGGCATGTAAACAAAATTACAAAGAGCATCTGGGAAGAAGTCTAAATGGGAAAACAACCCACTTTAAACTTGAACCTCTACTGCTGATACAACTATCCAATAGGGCTGTTCCCCAAAGACAGCTTTGTGCTGCCCAGGAGAACAAGGGGATCCTTTTGCTCAATGGTCTTTCATGGTTTATAATGGGTGCTGTTATCAAATGGGACAGCCACACAGAGATCCAAAGATGACTGGTTCAGGTCTCACCACCCTTGTGGCATGGGTAAATGGCAGAAGGCACCAAACAGCCTTATCACAGGCTTAACAATTTCTGATTTCCTTTGGATAGCAGACTAAGAAATTGTTCCTCTGACATTCAGTTAATAGTTTGTAGGCTCTTGGGAGAGGATCAATCAATCTGCAGCTTTCTTTGCATGCTTATGGATCTTGGAGACCTTTGTGGCTTCATTCTTCTAGGCAACCAATAGTGCAGATACAGGGAACACATTTGTTCATTTTACTGGTGCTCCTTTGGGCTCCTGGCTGTGCAAATGGCACTCTGGGCTGCTGGCAGCAATCTGGTTCATGGACTGCGGTGGCTTGCATATTGAAACACAGAAGCACAGCTTGGTTTGCAGATCTTGGACGGCAATGAAGAACAGAGGTCAGGATGCATGCAGAGGGATGGATTTCAGGACCAATAGCAAGTTTTGGCCTCATGCCATGATTCCTTGGGGGAAATTAACATTGCATCATGATGGTTTGGGAATGATCTAAACGGGCCTTGCTGAATTCATAGAGCATATCCTTGCTACAGACACAAATTTGTCCCTTTCAAACACATCTGCAGCATGTAGCCTCTTCCAAGCCCCTGACACAGGAAATTGTGTGCGACATCATCCAAACAGCAGTATCTGCTGGGATTTGGAGGGTTTGTTTTTGAGTTGCTTGTCCTCAACCAAAACAGTAGCAAAAAAGCACAGAGGAGTTGGCAGGTCCAGGGGGTTGTGTCCATGTCATTTTCATCAGAGGTAAGGGTAATCACATCTTGTGAAGAGTTGGCTACACCTATGCAATGCCACCAGTTGCTATAAGAGTTTGGGAGCAGGAAAACAGAAGCAGCTGCCTTAAGTCAGGTCTGTCTAGCCCAGAATTGCCCTTTCTGAGAGGCGACGCCTTTCCAGGGCAAATCTCTTTACCATCACTGGCTCTCCCAGGGTTGGGTAACACCTTTAAGTCTAAGGTCTGTCATTTCTTCCTAGCAACCTTCTGAGGACCATGCTCCAGGGGTGGGCAGCCACAGAGGCAAAAGTGTGTGAGGCAGTGTATATAAATTATGCCTTCGCAGAGTAGGCTATTTTCTACACACAAACACACATCCCTGTCCTCCAGAAAGGCAAATAAGACACACCCTTGGGAGTTCAAGGATACATTATAGCCAGGGAAAATCCATCAGCATGTGAAGCAGACCTAGTGAGTGGTGTGGTCATGGAAGAGGGCTGTGTGGCCTGTGGAGAAGGAGAGGCCTGGAAGGGTACATTTGGCCCCTGGGCCTAAGGTTCCCAACACGTGTGCTATTTAATCCTTCCGACTTTCCATGTCAGGATGGACATGGAACCTTATGCATGTAATCCTAATGTGTTCCACATTCAAGCTGTTTATAGTGTGGACCAAGCCAAACATTTTCATAGCCCTTTAGACATGTCTAAAGGTGCTTATGTCCCCTTCAAAAGAAGCACAAATATGTTTTGAGATTACAAAGTTGATTATTTCTGAGCCTTTCTGGTATCTGAACAAAACAATTAAGTCCTGTCATATTGTGTGTGTGTGTGTGTGTGTGTGTGTGTGTGTGTGTGTGTGTGTGTTTTTAAGAGATGCTGCTTAGACCCCTGACCTTCAGTGTATCTGATGGGAATGCATTTTGTATAATGCAAGAAGGAAAATTCTGCCATCAGAGATCCATTAATCTCCAGGCAGAATGTTGAAATTGTGTTACAGCTTGCCATCTTTAGTTTGCTGAAATGAAGTTTCCCATAAAGTGAAGCCTGGAGCAAAAGCTTTAGCTGTGGGTATTAGAAGCACTAATTTTATTGTTTTTTCAGGTTTATAGAGCTTCAGCTTCAGCTGTCATGGAATAAAGAAATATAAAAGGTGTTTGGGCCTTTTTTTTCTTTTCTCTGTTTAGGGAAGGGGGAGAGATGATTGAGTGGGGCATGATGGAAAAGTACAGAGTTATATATGGTATGAAGTGGACATAAAGGGTTTCCCCCTAAGGGGGCTTAGTACATTTATGGATTGGGGTAAGAGGTTCATCAACGGGCATCAGCCATTGTGGCGCAGTGGAGTAGCTCATGGTCCAAGGCAGTCCATCTCTGAATACCAGTTGCCAGGGGGTAAAATAACAATGTTTGACTGCTGCTTTTGTGCCCTGCGTACCAGCTTCCCTGAGGCATCTGTTTGGCTATAGCAGGAAGCAGAGGTGCATCTTTGGTCTAACAGTCTTATGCTATATTTCCTTGCCACCTATCCTGCTGTTTGGGACACGGGTGGCGCTGTGGGTAAAACCTCAGCGCCTAGGACTTGCCGATCGCATGGTCGGCGGTTCGAATCCGCACGGCGGGGTGTGCTCCCGTCGTTCGGTCCCAGCGTCTGCCAACCTAGCAGTTCGAAAGCACGTCAAAGTGCAAGTAGATAAATAGGTACCGCTTACCAGCGGGAAGGTAAACGGCGTTCCGTGTGCTGCACTGGCTCGCCAGATGCAGCTTGTCACGCTGGCCACGTGACCCAGAAGTGTCTGCGGACAGCACTGGCTCCCAGCCTATAGAGTGAGATGAGCACACAACCCTAGAGTCTGGCAAGACTGGCCCGTATGGGCAGGGGTACCTTTACCTTTACCTTTATCCTGCTGTTTATCCAAAATATTTAAACCCTAAAGCATCATGCAAAGTTTCTCAAGCAAACTCCTGCTGTTGTTAAATCCAGACAGTACAAAACAGTGATACATATTGCATTATCACAGTGTCCATAATACACACACTGTTGTTGTTGTTGTTAGTGCAACAAATCCACTTTTAAGAAGAAACAAATTTTCTTTGCTCAGGAAAGTGACAGGGAAATGCGTAGAAAACTGTGGGATGAACAATGTCTTAACAGGAAGGCATATAAACTCCCTGCAAGCAAGTTTGTATGAATGCCTGTTGTTGCATAACCTCCCCACAATCAAACCAGAGCAATTGCTCAATAAATAAGCTTTGTGCAAGTAAATCAGAATGAATGCTACACTAGGCAGGTCCTCTAGGGGAGCCCCAAGTCAACCCCTCACAGAAAGGCATTCCATATACAGGGCACCACCACTGGGAAAAAACACTTTTCTGGCAGAGAAATCTGGAGAAGGTCCTTCAATGAAGATCTTAAGGCCTGGGTGGGAATATATAACCACAGGTGCTCTTTCAATTAAGCTAAAGGTAAAGGTAAAGGTACCCGTGACTGTTGGGTCTAGTCACGGATGACTCTGGGGTTGCAGCACTCATCTCGCTCTTTAGGCCGAGGTAGCTGGTGTTTGTGCGCAGACAGCTTCTGGGTCATGTGGCCAGCATGACTAAGCCGCTTCTGGTGAACCAGTGCATGGAAATTCTGTTTACCTTCCCACCGGAGTGGTACCTATTTATCTACTTGCACTTTGATGTGTTTTTGAACTGCTAGGTGGGCAGGAGCTGGGACTGAGCAACAGATTCGAACTGACCTTTACACCACAGCACCACCCGTGTCTCCATTCAATTAATCTAGTCCACAACAATTTATGATTTTTAAGGTTAAAACCAGCGCTTTGATTGGCCTTGGAGTGGAAAGTAGTGCAAGTGACAAAGCACTGTACTAACTGGTGCCTATCAGTAGCCTGCCTATTAGTAGACCTTGCCGTAAACCTCAGTCTTCAGTGGGAGTGTATCTCTGAGTACCATTTGAGGGATGACATAGTAGGGGCAGACGTGTTAGCTTGCAGTAAATATTCAGTGTAACCAGCTGTCGGGCTCATTATACAGGTCTGTGGAGATAGAAAACTGTGGCTGCTTATAATTGGAGGTGAGTTTTGAACTATTAAAAGTACCACCTTTTTGTTATCAGAAAACAAACATTTTATTATTTGGCTGCATTAAGCTAACTAAGGGAATGTGCATATCTTTGATTACCGTAATTGCATATTTGAGTCCTACCCAGCCCTAGATTTGCAAGGCAATTTCAGACAGATGTTTGGGAGTACATTCAGTGACAGAGGGTGTGCAAATGCCGTCTGGGGCGGGCGTGTAGGGTGCTCCCTTGGGGGAGGCAGGGCACGGAGTGAACCTGCTGCGACTCCTCTTGCAAATTACATCCAGGGCGTACCTGGAAGCAGAACTGTGGCTACGTTAGAGGTAGCTGTGCTGCTTCCTTGTGCGCCACAGCACAAGAGAATGGTGGCAACATTGCCCTACCACGGCCAGGCACAGGGGAGCAGTTTGGCAGCTTCATAGCTCACTGCAGCCTCTCTCCCTGGGTCAGGTTTGTCCTAAGGGTGGAGCTGCTCGGCCTCTCTCTGGAGCTGCCACAGCTGGGCACAAGCCAACCTCCACTGACAGAGCCTCTGGTGGGGCACCTGGTTGCACTCCTTCAAAATTGTGCCCCGGACCATGGCCCCCCACACTATGCCACTGAGTACATTGTCATCTTTGCAGGGAGGAAAAGGCTCATAAACTAGCAGTTCAGCTGAGAGATCCCTTTCCCCAGAGGTGTGGTCTAAAGCTGAAAGGAAGACTGGTCTCTGACTCTGCTCAAGGCCACACCCAGACAGTCAGAGGAGAGACACTGAAAAGTCTCAGAGTCTCTGCAGCTGGAGGGCATATCAATCAAAGTACAAATTAACAACAACAACAACAATTCTCATTGAGAACTGGAAACCGTGACCTGTGTTGGAGGTTGTATGCTGTGGAATGGTACAGTCGGGGTCAGCCAGATTTCAAGCAAGCTAGCCTATGTCCCCTGCCTAAACCTAGCACATCACATGCAGTTAGGGTTGCCACCCATACCTTAAAAAAATGGGATTGTCCCGTTTTGGGGGTACAGAGTCTCCTGTCCCATTTGCCCTCCAATTTGTCCTGTTTTCGAAGTTATAAAGATAAAATTTGTGCTCTCACCCTAACTTGCTTGTCTCACGCAACTAGAAGTTGCTAAGTGCTTAGGAAGTTGGGTCTGTGCTTCCCTCCAAAGCCAACTGATTGATGCTCAAGACTAGCCAATAGTGGAGCAGCAGCCTTTTCGAAGGGGAGAATGTGGGCGTCAGAAGCAGCTTGAGTAAGGAGTCATTTTGTTTTGCTTTGTTTGCAAGATGAAGCATGTAAACAAGCATTTGGGGATGGGGGCTTGTTTTGTTTTGATCCACCACCTTTTTGTTTAAAGCATTGTGTCCCAGAAGCAGCAGCTCTGGTGCATATGAATACGAGTGATCACTGATCAGGTGTCCTTTATTAATCCTGCCAATTAATTGTTTTCGAAAGATGCTTTCCTCCCCTTCTCACACACAGAACTAAATGCATCTCTTATGATGGCACATGCCACCTAGAATTGCTAGATTTGGTTGTGGGTTTTTAAAACAAATATTCAAAAAGGCAGGACTAGGTTGGCCCAAGACATTTTGCTACCTGAGAAAGAACAGTGGGGTAGCAATCCTTCTTCCCAGAGGATTCTGGGAATTATATCTCTGGGAAAGGAACAGGGGGTCTCCAAGACTGTTAAAGTGGTATAAGAGTGCTTTGAATGGTGCTTTAGTTAAGATTCCTGCACTGCAAGAGGTTGAACTAGATGACCCCCAGGGTCCCTTCCAGCTGTACAGTTCTATGATTCCATGAATGCCTATAGATAACAGATGAGTTCTTTTTAGTAAAAAGTAAAGGGGCCCCTGACCATTAGGTCCAGTCGTGACCAACTCTGGGGTTGCGGTGCTCATCTCGCTTTATTGGCTGAGGGAGCCGGAGTACAGCTTCCGGGTCATGTAGCCAGCATGACTAAGCCGCCTCTGGCGAACCAGAGCAGCGCACGGAAACGCCATTTACCTTCCCGCTGGAGTGGTGCCTATTTATCTATTTGCACTTTGACGTGCTTTTGAACTGCTAGGTTGGCAGGAGCTGGGATGGAGCAACGGGAGCTCACCCCGTCGTGGGGATTCGAACCACTGACCTTCTGATCGGCAAGCCCTAGGCTCTGTGGTTTAACCCACAGCGCCACCTGCGTTCCATGAGTTCTTTTTAAAATGCCTCAAATAGGTGACAAGAAAAGATGTAACCCTGGTGATTGAATGGACTTCTCTGATTATGATGCATACATGTGTGTGAATGAACTGGCATTAGCAGCTATATATATGGAAAGGGATATTGGAGGCAAAGCTCTCCTAGAAAGAGAAACAGAATTTGTTGCTATCTCCTCCTCACTTGGACGTGGGTGACGCTGTGGGTTAAACCACAGAGCCTAGGACTTGCTGATCAGAAGGTCGACAGTTTGAATCCCCGCGACAGGGTGAGCTCCCATTGCTCGGTCCCTGCTCCTGCCAACCTAGCAGTTCAAAAGCACGTCAAAGTGCAAGTAGATAAATAGATACCGCTCCGGCGGGAAGGTAAACGGCATTTCCGTGCACTGTTCTAGTTCACCAGAAACAGCTTAGTCATGCTGGCCACTTGACCTGGAAGCTGTACGCTGGCTCCCTTGGCCAATAAAGCGAGATGAGCGCCGCAACCCCAGAGTCGGCCACGACTGGACCTAATGGTCAGGGGTCCCTTTACCACCTCTCTTTGGTGGGGTTTTACCATACTTCTTACAGGTAGAAATCCAGCAGGCGGGGAGGATGTGAATTATTGAAATGAATGTGCATTGCTAACTCAGATCCAGAAATGTCATTGAGTCCACTCTGTGGATGTGACCAACATTGGAAACAACAAAATGACTTTGAAGTCATTTCTGCACCAAGTAATTTTTAGCCTCCTAATTCTTCCCCACCCCCTCAACTTGTCCCATATTTTGCCTGACCTGTTCCTTATTTTACCCAACCAAAGGTGTCAACCCCGCACTGTGCACACTATATGAGCTAAAACCTAAAACAACTCTGCAGGGAGTGTGGTAGGGAGGCTGAAACAAAAGTCCATGGAGCCAAAAATTATCTGACATCAGGACAAAGGTCCCCTTTCTTTGCCGTTACACTTTCACGACCCCTTTTTTAAAATGCTGCATGATTGCAGAACACATATTTGTTATGCAATAAGAGTGAGGAATTAATGATCCAGGCAGTAAGAAACTTGCATGCTAAGCACTGTACGAAGAAAATGACTTATTAATGCTTCTTTACACTTGTGTTCAAGTTCCTAAAAAAAAAAAAAAAAAGAACATTAAATGTGGGCCATCCCTTTAAGTTCTCCCTCCCTACCCCAGGAAAGAACAGTTCTTCCCAAGTAGGGAACAGCCAACCCTTCCTCGGTCCACCCCCCACTTCTTTTTGGAAAGGTTACAATTCGGAACCTTGCATCATGAATCACAAAGTTAGCGGCTTCTGGCAGATCATAAATCAGGCCTCTGGAGTCGCTAGGACAAATCCCAGGACATTTAATCTTTAATATTAGACATGTTTAAGACGGTGAATATTTTATGAAGGTGCTGTTGCAATTTAGCACATCATTAGCTCCTCTTATTTTCCCCTCCCCTCCTTTACAGGACTTTTTCCCCCCTCAGTGAAAGAAAAGAAAAGAAAGATGTCTAGCAGATGAACCCATTTCACTTATCTTTGGCAACAAAAGATGCTTACCTAATCCCAGTGAGAGATTTTAAGGAACCCGATGATCATAAGAGCAAGTTTATCAGACTGTATTACAGTGGTACCTCTGGTTACAAATTTAATTCGTTCTGGAGGTCCGTTCTTAACCTGAAACCTGAGATACCACTTTAGCTAATGGGGCCTCCTGCTGCCGCCGCGCCGCCAGAGCACGATTTCTGTTCTCATCCTGAAGCAAAGTTCTTAACCCGAGGTACTACCTCCGGGTTAGTGGAGTCTGTACCGGGTTAGTGGAGTAGAAGTATTTGTAACCTGAGGTACCACTGTACTTCCTTAGTAGAAGCAGCTTTCAATCTGTGCATCTTCCTTCTTTAGCTAGGTGAAGGGAGGCATTTGCATACCTTCCACCATTTCTCAAATGAAAACAAGTTCAAGACTGGGATAGCTCAGTTCTCATGCCGGTTATGCCTGTCCCTGCCACCACTACCCATAGCCTGAAAGTTCTGTTCCATCTGCTGCACTCAGTATCATTTACTAACTCTGCAGTATTGATATAATCTACTCTGCCCTGTTTCCCACTGATTTAAAGCCCAGTAAAGGTGTTTGCTCTTTTGGCTAAAGAAAGATACATTTGATAAGCATGGTTGCCTACAATCTGTTGGTGACAGTTGAAAATACATTCTGGAAATTGCAGTACATTGAAGTTTAGGCTGGGCATTGTCCAGGACTGCATTGTTTTTGGGGCTGATGACTATGCATGCACATTCATGTACACTAGAGATAGGATGCATGCCTTTGGCCACTGTGACAAGAGGATGCTGGGCTACTAGGAGGGGCCTTTGGTCTGATCCAGCAGCACTCTTTCTGCATGCACTTGAGATACAATGCATTCATTTCCCAGGTCTGCCACCTAACTGTTAGGGGCTTAGGGTTTGGAACTGAAATCTGGACAGTTTCCTTTTATGGTTGGGGTTGGACTCCTTCTAAGGCTGGGGGTGGGGTTGTCATAATAGACCTATGTGATCTCTCATAACTAGGAGGGCCTTTTACCAGCTTTGTCTTGTAGGCCTGCAGTAGTCATACAGTGGTACTTCGGGTTACATACGCTTCAGGTTACATACGCTTCAGGTTACAGACTCTGCTAATCCAGAAATAGTACCTTGGGTTAAGAACTTTGCTTCAGGATGAGAACAGAAATCGTGCAGCGATAAGTACGGACCTCCGAAACAGTGGCGTAGCATGGGTTGTCAGCACCCGGGGCAAGGCAAGTAATTTGCACCCCCTAACCCGTGGAATTGCGCCCCCTAACCTGTGGATTTGCGCCCCCTAACCCTAACCCCCAGATGTTGCGCCCGGTGCGGCCGGCCCCCCCTGCACCCCTCACGCTACGCCACTGCTCCGAAACAAATTAAGTTCTTAACCCAAGGTACCACTGTGTCTGGATTGGTAACACCTTGCCATTTGTATGCAATACACTTTATATGGGACTGCAGCAGCTGGATTGTTGATGGGGCAGATGGGGCAGGTGGCTAACAGACTTCTGCAGCTGTTTAAATTTATTAGCCAGTCATTTTAATTATGATATGTATTGTGGTTATTTTTTTAATGGTACAGTATTTATTTTTTTACCCCGCCCTACTATTTTTCATATTTATTCATTTATTGAATTGAAATTTCTGCTGAAGGAGCCCAGAGTGGCAAACGTGTCCACAGTTAAAAAGGAGAAAGAATTCTAAGACAGTTAAAGCAGTATATGACATTTTAAAATACGACAGTATAAAAATACTTTTATAAACAAATAAATATATCTGAGGAATGGCAACTCACACTAACAAAATATTGGCAAGGTATCTTCCAAAAGATAAACCAGAGATAGTGATCAAATTGGAGCTGTCCCTGATAAATAGGAATAGCTGGAGCTACTGGAACATATGTGATGGGGAGTTATGCAAAGAGGTCCTCAATCTTCTTTATGCCAACTGTGCTTAAAACTTGCCCTAGCTTGGTGCTTTGTCAACAGAAAATGTCAGCTGAAGGGGAAAGGAGAAGAAAAATCAACACAGGCTTTTAACGGCTCCTGGATGAACAAATCCAATTAATCTTTTATTATATATTTTTGCCAGCGTTTGCTTGGGGATATGTATTTCTGTGAAACAAAGGATCAATCTAAGCCATCTAAGAATGGTGTGCCACATGGCAGCTGACTGCTTGCCCCAGGTGTGGGTCATCTGTTCCCACATCTTGCCAAATGGGAAGGGAAGCTTTAGTCCTTTCTCCTTCCCCCATGCAAGAAAGTTGCATATGAACTGGTATTTAATATAAAAACTATATTTATTAGTATATGGAATATGCATTTGGTTTCTCTTCTCCCCCCCCCCCTTCTCATATTAAGAATGTGTTTCAGAATGTTAGAATGTGTATTGGGTTTCTCTAGGAGAAAGGACATGGCTCACTGGTAGAGCATCTGATTTGTATGCACAAGCTCTCAGGTTCAGTCCTTGGCAACTCTAGGTAGAGCTGTGAAAAGCTGTGACTCCCTGCTTGAAACATTGAGGAGCTGCTGCCGGTCAGTGGGCCAAGTGATACCTTCCTGTGTTCTTTGTTCCATTCCATGCTAACATTCACATATAACACATCATGAGGATGGTTTAATGTATTCTTTAGTTTCTTGGCTTTCACTTGTACAAACAGAGTCCAGAATATCTTCAGAATTGCATGAGCCCTTATATCCCACTTTGAACAATTTAAGAAGGTTGTTGACAAACTGGAATTTGTACAGAGGAGGGCAACCAAGATGATCAAGGGTCTGGAAACCAAGCCTTACGAGGAATTGTTGAGGTTGCTGGGTATGTTTAGGCTGGTAAAAAGGAGACTGAGAGGAGGTATGATAGCCACATGGAAGGTGGCGCAAGCTTGTTTCCTTCTGCCCTGGAGGGTAAGACCTAAACCAATGACTTCAAGGAGATTCCGACTGAACATCAGAAAGAACTTTCTGACAGTTAGAGCTGTTCAACAGTGGAACAGACTTTCGTGAAGAGGTGGTGAACTATCCCATTGCTAGGAGTTTAGCATTCCAGCATGTGTTCTCTCTTTCTAGGTGAGTGCAGCTGTCACGAGGGCTATGGCCCTGACCCTGTACATCAACACTTGTGTGTGCGCAATGACTGGGGACACAGTGAAGGGTGAGTGCAAAGTATTCTAAATGGGAAAGGCAATAAAAGCTGGCAAATGGTAGTGGTGGTGGTGGTGACTGGCCTACTTGTTGCATCCAGACTGATCCCTGCTGGGCCACATGAATGTCCCAACAGTCCAGCCTCCTGCTTTCCACCTTGGCCAAGTAGGTGCTTGCAGGTGCAAACGCTGCCCCCCCTTCCCCGCCACCCTGATTTAGAGAAGCCATCCCTGTTTCTGGTTTGATCCCAGAATGTCCAACTTTTCCTATTTTCATTGGAGAAACGTTGGATTTATCTGATCCCTGAGCTGTCTGAAGGCAATCCTGTATAGGGAAGGTTTTTATTTTTAATGTTTTATTATTTTTTTATATGTTGGAAGCTGATCAGAATGGCTGTGTGGGATATAAATAGAAAAAAAAATATCATTATGGAATGGGGTGTCCCTATTTTCATCCAAGAAATGTTGAGAGGGTATGCTCACCAACTGACCTCTGCCCCCTCCTTGAGAGTTTCTGCCTACCTGGGATGTGTCCTTGCACTCTGATAATGCCTCTTGCTTGTCTGGATGTAGTATAGAGAGGCATGTATGTGTGTGTGTGCAGAAACCAACCCACTATACAAATGTAAAATTCTGTATTTATTGCTATGTCCATTTTTTGCTTCTGGACCAAGTCCCCAAGAAGCGCGGCCCATGGGTTGGAAAAGGTCCCCCATCCCTATTGTAAAGAAAGAACCAATGTTACGAGGCAGCTTCTTGCATTCTTACACTTGATTTGTATGTCACATTGTGAGGCTACACTCTAAAATGTAGTATATAAATAAAATAAATGCTACCTCTCTGCTAACAGGTTCTCTCCTTTCCTGGTTTCATGAGATTCTTCCTTTTCCATATCTTTCAGGCCTTGGCCATATACAACACTGGAAAGGGGCTATGACTTGGTTACAGGAGAACAAGCACCTGAAAAAATACTTCGGTGAGTCATGCAACCTCTTCAAATGGACTTTTGGCAGATATGGGAGCTGCCAGCCAGTTTTTGTTCCATTCTGTCAGAACTTATTTACACAATTAGAATCAAGAAGTTGTTATCTTGGCATGTTATGTTAGGAAAGAAACATTCTGCACAGAAACAGCAAAGATGTTTGTACCTTTAAGAACAGTTTCTGTAAGCTCTGGGCTGATTGGGTGCAGCTGGCCATGACTACAAAAGGAGAAAAGCTGCAGTTTGAACCTGGCCTGCAGGAAAAACACCCACAAGCTTTGCTGTTTGTTGTTTTGTAATAAAACCTTTATTTTATTTGGTTTTACACCGGTCTCATGGTGTCACAGTCTCTGTCATCTGCCACCAGTGAAAAAACCCCCTCCAACATGTTATCCTTCTTGTGCATTTCAGTATGTTTCAGCCAGGTTCCCTTCCTGGCTACAGTTGACAAGACTCTCTCACTAAAGATGAGAGCCAGTCAACATGACTAATTTTCTGGGTGTTTGAACTATTCAGTTCACCCTATTAACAATGCTAGATGGGTCCATTTTAACTGTTTGTGGTAGCATTTCTTTATTTAACTGCAGCCAGGTGTTTGACTTATGTGAAGGATGCCCTATGTCTGCTTATTCCCACACTACTCCAGAGGTTGGTTTTAATGCATGCACTTGTTAAAATGTGCTTCTAGTTATTAAAAAGTGACTAATAGGTAATAATAATAATAATAATAATAGAAATAAGGGGAACAATGAATCCCTTTCAGATGCATCTGGCTGGGTCTGACCCTGTCTGATTCTTTGCGCCAGAGCACTATAGCCCACTATACCAGCTCCTGAGAGAAAATTTTGAGGTGCTGTGCCAACCAAGAAGCAGAATTAATATTTTTTTTGTGCATCAGGTTAGAGCTCACTTACTTGCTCTCATTGCCGTCAGAGTTTGGCTGACAGGGACTTATGACAAGGCCTTTTCATTTGTGGCACCTGGGTTGTGGGAATCCAGTACTTTGGGAAATTTGATGGGTCCCCTATATTTTAGTTTGTTGGAGTTTAATAAATACTCTTCCGTTTCACCAAAGCTTGTGGGTTCAGCTTTTGTTTTCCCTGTTGCAAAATTGCTTTTTTGCTGTCCCTGACTGTTAGCTTTTTGTTCATTTTTTAAAAAAATGTAATCTGCCTAGAAAGCTCTTCTGGGAACCAAAAGTTGAGGTAAATAATGTTATTAAAAAAGCAAACAATGTGATTCTCCTCTTGATTGCATAAAATATTCCAGCACAAAAGAAACCATAGTGTTGGTCAGGGGTCAGCAAACTTTTTCATCAGGGGGCCGGTCCACTGTCCCTCAGACCTTGTGGGGGGTCGGACTATATTTTGAAAAATATAAATACCCTGCAAGCTGGTCCTGCAGCTGTCACCGGGCCTGGAGGAGGAATGCACTCTGCATGTGCTCAGGAGCACATCTCAGTTGCGCCTGCTCACCGGCGTTGTTAGCAAGCAGCAGCCACTCCATTGGCCCATCCCTGTGGAGCTACAAGGAGGTGTGCACCATGTGCTACAGCCCGTCGTCCGAGGCCAGGTCGGTGAGCAGGTAGCACATGGGCGCTGGGCAGGTGGCGTGCAGCTCACTCTCCAGCTGCTTCAGTGCGGCGGCCAAGCGTGCCACCAGCAGCAGCGTCAAGCCGGGCGCCAGGTGTGGGGCCAGCAGGCACGCCAACCTCTGGCTGAAGCCCTATGATGCACCCGTCACGATGCCCATGGTGCAGCCCAGACCCGCCGCCCACCCGCCGGCCTCTCCGTCCATGGCCATGCTGGGTTTACCTCAGCGCGCGGGCAGTGAGGTTTCAGACTGGCTGCAGGAACTTCCTGCAGCCAATCCAAAGCCGCGCCAGCGTCATCGCCCACCCAGAGCCATCCACAGCTTTGGATTGGCTGCAGGAGCTTCCTGCAGCCAATCCAAAGCTGCATCAGCATCGCCATCCACCCAGAAGCCATGCTAGCATTGCAGAAGTCAGTCTCCATGTGGCGAGGCATCCTCAACGGGCGGGGACTGACTGAGCAGGCGGCAGGGTCTGCGGGCAGGATTGATGAGCCTGGGCGGCCACATCCAGCCCCTGGGGCCTTAGTTTGCCGACCCCTGGGGTAGGTGTTCAGATTTTCCTCCATCCCTAATTATTACCGGTGCTTCTCAGGACAGGGAACAAAACCCAAGTTACAAGGTGGCACTGAATGCCAGCGACCTATAAAACATATTAATTATAAAAAGATATAAATAGATGAGTCTTTAAAATGAACCTCAAAAGGCAAAGTCTTTCCACGATTTCAGGAATACCACTAAGAAAGCCCTATGAAGTGGTCCTGAGATGGATAAATTCTGTATTCTGTTAGAGGATTGTCTGTGCAAATGGGGCGCTGCCTCACCAACTTGCCTGCCTTCTTCCTTCCAACCAGTCCAGGAACCTGTCAGCTTCCCCCCTCCATCTCAGGGTTACCTCTTGCAGAACTCAGCAGGGAGGAAGAGGGGACAAAACCAGATTTAGCTGGCTCTGGTGGTCTTTTTCTCTGGGTCCACCTACTGTTTGTTACCCTCCCTGTCTTCCACCCTACTAGTACCAGTGGTCACCAGCCACCATGAAATCTTAAGGAACAAATAAGTCTATAAGGTTCAGCACTTCTGTCAGCAATTAATTTGCAAGTAGCAAAAAACTCAAGTATTCTGTGTTAAAAAGAGCACCAGGTTTGGGAACTAGAGCAACCACAGTCTATGTAGAATGTAGAGAATGTAGGCACCATTCTCATCTTCTGCTCTTTTTTGAAGGTCCACCTACAGCCTAGGCCAGGGTCTCTGGCTGCCTGTTAGCAAGAGCTTTGTGGTTCCTCCGGTGGAGCTTTCTATAAATCCGCTGGCCAGCTGCAAAACAGATGTCTTGGTGACCGAAGATCCATCAGATGTCAGGTAAGGATGATACTCCCTGCACTGTGGATGAAGGAAGGTCGCAGTACCCATTTAGGTTTCTAAAATGGAGTGAGCTGTTGCAGTGAAACCTCTACCTAGGCTTCTCTCTCTGCATGAGCATGCTGATCTACTGTATTTTTTGCTCTATAAGACACTTTTTCCCTCCTAAAAAGTAAGGGGAAATGTGTGTGTGTCTTATGGAGTGAACACAGGCTGCACAGCTATCCCAGAAGCCAGAACAGCAAGAGGGATTGCTGCTTTCACTGCACAGCGATCCCTCTTGCTGTTCTGGCTTCTGAGATTCAGAATATATTTTTTTCTTGTTTTCCTCCTCCAAAAACTAGGTGCGTCTTGTGGTCTGGTGCGTCTTACAGAGCGAAAAATACGGTACCTGATGAGCCCTCATATTATGTTAATGATACCCTTGATATTTATAGTGATACGAACTTGTTCCTTTGTAGAGATGGGAGATGTGTTGTTTTTCTCTTGGTTTTTCTGCAGTTGTACTCCAGGCTAGAGAACCTGGGTTGTGCACAGGCACATCTGTTAATATTTAAACAAAGAGGGCTTCCTGCAGATACTGTCTTACCATGCATCGGGGCACTTAGGGTGGTGGCCGTTTCCCTTTGAGAATTCCCTGCCATTAAATACTAGACAGGCATTGTCTGTGTTATAATTTTGGCCCTGACTGAAGACTTCAGTTTTTCAACAAGCCTTATAAGTAAAAATCTTTCCCCCGACTGCTTCTGCAGTGAAATTGTTTTTGACATTTTAATTGTTTTATCACTTGTGTCTTTGCTGTCCAGGGCTCCTTTGGGAAGAAAGGCAGAATATAAATTTAATAATAAAATAAATAATAAATTTAAATGGTGTGGTTTTTTTGTTTTTTTTTTGTTTTTTGCTGTGGAGTGAGCTCTGTGCCCCTGCCCCCTCCCCTGTTTCAAGCAAGCACTTTGGCTTTTCAGATAATATCAATCCTGCTCTAAATGCTTTTGCTATCCTTATATCAAATACTGTTATTTGCCTATTCAGGTGATGTGCATGGTTAGCTCATCAAACCTTTCCTTGGCATTCTGTATATGTTAAATTATAAATAGTTTGGATTATAACCGTATTGGCCCGAATATAAGCTGCACCCGAATATAAGCTGCACCTTTAAAATTGGAGGGGGGGAGAGAGAAAGAAAGAAAGAAAGAAAGAAAGAAAGAAAGAAAGAAAGAGAAAACCCAAAATATAAGCCGCTTCATTCCTCACTGCTCCTGGCTGCATACTGGGGGGGGGGGGGGAGCCACATTGCGTTGCTGGTGGCCTTTCCCCTTCCTCACTCTCTCCTTTCCCGTCCTTGGGGGAGAGGACGGGGGACCATGAACAGGGCAGGCACTGCTTTGCTGCACTCCTGGTGCTCTTTGCCCCACACTCCTGGCTGCATACTGTAAGGTCGCGAATATAAGCCACACTTTAACTTTTCACGGCCAGAGTTTTGGGGGAAAAGTGAGGCTTATATTCAGGCCAATGCGGTATTATTTCCCTTTGTTGTTGTTGTTGGAACACTGCTCCAAGAGGGAGTGAAGGTTGTTTCATGATTGACATAAGGGACAGCAAATCAGTTCTGTTCACAACTGAGCTCTGGGAAGGGGTTACGAGGGATTAATAAAATGGCTCCATAATTATCATAGTGAGCTAAGTTATGCACAAGAGTTCGCTTCTAAACGTGTGTGTGTGTGTGTGTGTGTATGCCAGTCCACACCCATAGAAAATCTCTTAGAATTTGCATATGAGAGCTCATAATTTGGATTGTTTTGAAACTCCAAATTCAGGTCCAGGTGTTACTTTCCATTGCAAGTTAGGCAAGCGTGGTAGTAGACAAGGCTACAAATTTTTTCCCAGTGAAGAAATAATTATAAATGCTCCCACTTCCCAGATAACAGCAATGGTGTCCTGCCTCATAGACTAACTGGTTTGCCATGTATAAAATTAAATGCATCACTTGTGCTTCTATGCCCAAAGCTAGTTGATGAAGACTTGGATTGATAACCCACTATTTTGATTCAACACTATTGGGGGGGGGGACACACGACTATTTAAATACACATTGGCAGGTGGTTAATCTTGCCCATGAGGAAAACAACAACAGTAGGGACAAGAATATGAGAGAGCTGCAGAAGGTCTGTGGTTGTGCCTCTCAAGAAGAGAACCACAACTTTAGAATACAAGATGTGAAAAAACCGGAGACTCAGATGCAACAAAGCGAAAATAGTTAACTGAACACCTCGGTGACACACAGCAGATGTTAAATTATTTAACATTTAATAAATGTGGTAATAAATATTTGATGTTGAATTATGGAAGGCTCCACAAATACATTGGGAACCAAAGAGTGATCTATTGTGTCTGTATTCAAACCTGAGCTCTTCTCAGGTGGAGCTCAGCCTGAAAGACGGAATTGGTGTAGCATTCAATGATTTCTCCATATCTTTTTACTTGAAAGTAATCTTGATCACAGCTGCATAAGCTGCTGTGGAGATGTTAGTCTAGAATTAAGAGCTGGGTCTCTGTGTTTTGTTCACATTGCAAGAAACAGCCAAAAGTTTATCTCTTCCCTCCTCAGTTTTTACCCCCACCTTCACCATTTTCTTCATTATATTGTTATTATTAAAGCACTTCTTACATAAGTGCCTAAGGCAATTTGCAGATACTTCATAAAAACAGCTAAAATGGATTTATAAGCAGTACAAAAGCAACTGAAAATAGGTTTTAAAACAATAAAGAATTAACACCTAAGGCAGAGGAGACCATTTCACCTAGCTAGGAAAGTTTGTTGAGACAAAAATGTCCTCAGCTGCTCCTGGTGAGTACAGATAGTACTTTTCTGGAACAATTTAGATTGTTATCTTCGTATTATTCCTTCCTCAAACAAAAACTGCAGATATTGTTGAACATCTATAATGGGGGTGGGGGTAGCCAACATGGTGCCCACCAGATCCATCATTCCTGATCCATGACCTGGCAGGCTGGGGCTGATGGTAGCTATATTTAGGTTGGTCAGAAGGTGGATCAGGATCTACTGGTTGATCTCTGACAAGCAGAAGATCAGCAAAGGTTTCTTGCTCCCAATTCTTTAAAGAAAGGAATATATAATAATAATAATAATAATAATAATAATAATAATATTTTTTTATTTATACCCCGCCCTCCCCAGCCAAGGCCGGGCTCAGAGCGGCTTACAAGCAATAATAAAAACAAGATGAATGATTACAACTTAAAAACAAAAATAAAATACAACATTAAAATAATGGAACATTAAAATATTTAAATGTAGCCTCATCGCAGGAGGAGAAGGAAAAGAAAGGGGAAAAAAAGAGAGGGAGGGAATCAAATTGGCTCCAAGCCAAAGGCCAGGCGGAACAACTCTGTCTTACAGGCCCTGCGGAAAGAAATCAGATCGTGCAGGGCCCTGGTCTCATGAGGCAGAGCGTTCCACCAGGCCGGAGCCAGAGTTGAAAAGGCCCTGGCTCTGGTTGAAGCCAATCTAACTTCCTTAGGGCCTGGGACCACTAGGGTGTTGTTATTTATGGACCTTGAGGCTCTCCGTGGGGCATACCAGGAGAGGCGGTCCCGTAGGTACGAGGGTCCTAGGCCGTGAAGGGCTTTAAATGTCAAAATCAGCACCTTAAATCTGACCCTGTACTCCACCGGGAGCCAGTGCAGCTTGAAAAGCACTGGGTGAATATGCTCCCATGGCAGAGACCCCGTGAGGAGCCTCGCTGCAGCATTCTGTACCCGCTGGAGTTTCTGGGACAGCTTCAAGGGCAGCCCCGCATAGAGCAAATTACAGTAGTCAAGCCTGGAGATGACCGTCGCATGGATCACTGTGGCCAGGTCAGGGCGGGAAAGGTAAGGGACCAACTGCTTGATGCGGTGAAGGTGGAAAAATGTCGCCTTGGCTGTTGCTGTAACTTGCGCCTCCATGGAAAGGGAGGCGTCTAGGATTACACCCAAACTCTTAACGGAAGGCAATGGCACTAATTGGGCCCCCGCAAGAGAAGGGAGTTGGTCCCTCATCCCCATGCCATCCCGACCTAGCCATAGGACCTCTGTCTTCGGAGGATTTAGTTTTAATCGGCTCCCACGAAACCATCCAGCCACAGCTTCCAAACATCTGGTCAGTGTGTTTGGGGCCGAGTCAGTGTGGCCATCCATCAGCAGATAGAGCTGAGTGTCATCAGCATATTGGTGACAGCCCAGCCCAAAGCTCTGGATAATCTGGGCAAGGCGGCGCATAAAGATGTTAAAAAGTATCGGGGAGAGAATTGTGCCCTGCGGCACTCCACACACCAAGGAGTGGTGCGACGACATTTCCCTCCCTAGTGCCACCCTCTGTCCCCGACCAGAGATAAAAGAGCACAACCAGTTACGGGCTATGCCCTGTATCCCCACCCCACGTCTGCGAGGCGGTGGTCCAGAAGATCATGATCGACCATGTCAAAGGCTGCTGACAAATCTAAAAGGATCAGCAGTCCTGACCCGCCTCGATCCAGTTGTCTACGGAGATCATCTGTTAGGGCAACCAGAGCCGTCTCCGTCCCAAAACCAGGACGGAAACCGGACTGAAATGGATCTAATGCCGATGTTTCCTCCAGAAACCTACCAAGCTGTTCAGCAACCGCTCTCTCAATTACCTTACCCAGGTATGGAAGATTTGAAACTGGGCGGTAATTGGATAGGTCTAAGGGATCTAATGAAGTTTTTTTTAAGAGTGGACACACCACTGCTTCCTTCAGTTCCCCTGGGAATGTCCCCGTGTCAAGGGACAAATTGATAATTTCAACCAGGGGGGTCCGCACAACATCTGGACACTCCCTAATCAGCCAAGACGGGCACGGATCAAGGAGGCAGGTGGTGGGCCTACCAACTTGGAGGAATCTATCCACATCAGTAGGGAGTATCTGATCGAAATGGTCCAACACTGGACCTGAAGTCAGTTGAGGGGCCTCCAGTTCAGTCATTGTATCTAAATTGGCAGGGAGGTCACGGCGGAGCAACAGGACTTTCTCCGCAAAAAACCTTGCGAATGCCTCACAGCTGTGGGTCGAATTTGTGCTTAAATTTGGTTGTCCTCCTAAGGACGTTATTGACCTAATTATTTTAAAAAGTTGTGCCGGGTGAGAGCTAGCGGATGCAATGGAAGTTGCAAAGTAAGATTTCTTAGCAGCTTTCATAGCCATCTCATAGGCTTTCATAAGTGTCCTATAAGATGTTCTTGAGGCTCCGTCACGAGTCCGTCGCCATACTCGCTCTAGCCGTCTGAGATCCCGCTTCATTTTCCGGAGCTCCTCAGTAAACCAAGGGGCCCGGTTTCGACGGGGTCACAGAGGGCGCTTAGGCGCGATCTCATCAATGGCTGCCAAGAGCCGGTACATATATATATATATACACACACAGTTCCACCCCACTGTGTAAACCAGGATACTGAAAGGAAGAAATCTAGCAGGAGTGAACTTTTGTGTGAAAGGCCTGCACACAAAAATTACTGAAAGCAAAATTCCGGGCTTAGAATGTGCTCAGATGTACCTGTTCATTCATTCTAACCTGGTATCTTTTGCACTTGCCACTGGTTGGCGGATCTTAGGGTTTCTAGGAAAGCAACAACAGTGTAGTAGGTTTGACAAGCCAGAAGACTGTCACCCACGCCTCAGATCAAGGACATCTGTAAGGCAGCAGGCTGGGGAAGCCTGATATAAGCCCTGTACAAGTTGTTGTCCCAGGCTGATCTTCAACTCTCTCTGGCAGGGATCTTCTATTCTTTTCTCTGACATCCATTGGAATATAAGACCTGCTTGCGAGGTTCCTTGGAGCACAGCCTGGCTTTGTTTCCCAGACTTATTTTATACCTGACACTGAACTGGATGCTCTCCTGACCATGTTATGACATGTTGCTTTAGCAGCAAGGCCGCCAGGGCATTCCTCTCTCCTCCTCTGTAGGCATGGTAGCATCCCCACCCCCAGCCCTTATTTTTGAGCACACCATATTCCTCTAGGCCTCTTATTAGCCTGACACCTTTGCCTGAAGGTCATGCTTTGCTAAGAGCTTAATGGAGGAAAATTGTCAAGCACCTGCACTGTGAAAATACTTAAGTTCTTTATAGCTCTCAGGGTGAAGGTCTCAGCATGACCCTTCTATCTTAATGAAGGTGTCTTGAGTGCAGCAGATAGGTGTGGTGAGGGTTTTGTGGTGGGGGGGATGCTGATCTGCTTTTGTGTGCTGGTTCAGAAAAGGATTCTGCTTTCTAGAGACGGTGGCATTTATAAAGGGTATTTGTGTGTAGGATTGTTTGGATCTTTGAGACTTTGTGAATGGGAATAAGCACAATCCCAGGTTCAGACAAAATGCCAAGTTAAAATCTGGCTTAGCTACAGCCCCACAGTAACCTAGAAAGCCCAGGAAGGAGCAGGAAAGTATGTGCAAGCTCCCTCCAGAAACCAGCATATTTATGCAATAACAGTACACCATGATTTGGGTTACCATGACACGCAAACCAGGCCTAATTACTAGTGTCTGTTCATTTCAGGAACACTAAACTGTGTGCAGAAGAGATAGTGGAGGGTGTATGGTTACTTAAGATCTATTCTGCACATGTGCTAGGGAAGCGGTGGGCTTAGGTTATTTCCCGATACATCTTTCTCGTAGCTTTGTAGATTATTTTCATTAATTTATGCATATCTGTGCACATGTTTGGGTTGGAGAACTGCATGACACAATTTGGAGAAGTGCAGTGTTTCCAGAGATAAGCTGTACACCATTTTGCTTATTGTGAATTAGGCAAGTCTGCATGGAAATGAAAACTGAATGGCTTTCCCTCCATCCCTGTGAAGGGAAACTCGGGGTGGGGGGAACACACCTGAATCCCCTACAAAATTTCTTCTTCTTTTTGAAGAAGTTAAGGAATCTTTTGCATTTTCTGCCTTCCTGCTTCAAAGCCTGTTGCATTTGCTCACTTTGCCCTCTTATTCTCACGTTGCACATTGGGAACTTGAGGGCCACTTGCTCTGCCACCAGTTCTAAAAAAAACAATGTTTCTGTAATATTATTTATTTAATTCTTAGCATCTGCAGACATAAATCACAGGAGCAGAGACTTAGCTGTTGTGGTGACATGACTTATGGCTCTATCGTTATAGTAACTGTGGAGAGATGGAAAGGCCCCGCACTTGCCTGGCATGCTCTAGAGGAGCTTTGATGGGAGGATAAGCTGGAAGGATGTTTTCTCTTTAGCTTGCTGCAGATTCATCTTCATTTTTTCCTCTAGAGTGAACTCACTTGCTTTTGGTTCATTGCATGGTCTCTGGCATTACACACACCCCCCCCATCGGAAGGGAAAATATGCTGATTGGTGGTAGGGTGCGTAGATTGGCTGTGATGCCCTTTAAAGATGTCCTCCTTAAAATTGCCTTTGCCAGAGGGACTTTGGATATTTCGATCTGGTGGCATGATTCAAACTCAGACTTGGACAGGATTTTGTTGCAGATCCCTGGAGACAAGTAAATGTCTTTCAGACTCTGTTCTCCTTCCCTAAAATGGGAGCAATAGCTATCTACCTCAAGAATTCTCATGAGGGTAAAATATCACAGTGGTGTAAAACAATTTGCCTATCCCCCCCCCCTTGTGAATAATTGAATACCACACTGCCTCCCCACCATCTTTCAGGGAGGGGCTATTGCTCAGTGACAGAGCACATGCTTTGCAAGCAGGTGGTCACAGGTCCAAACCTTCCCATCTCCGGTCAAAAGGATCAGATAGTAGATGACAGGGAAAACCTTGTCCTGAGATCCTGGAGATTTGCTGTCCGTCAGAGAAGGCAATACTAGACTGTCAGACAAATCAACTCATTTTAAGGCAACTACCTGTTTTCCTTGGTGGATTTCAATCACATCTATAAAAGAAAGAAAGAAAGAAAGAAAGAAAGAAAGAAAGAAAGAAAGAAAGAAAGACCACCACTACTACTTATTATGATTATGATTAGAATTTATATACTGCCCTATACTCGCAGGTCTCAGGGCGGTTCACAGAATAAAATCAAAATAGAAAACCACAAAATACATGATCAAAATACAAACAACAACAACACCCCTCCAAAAAAACCCACATTTTAAAAGGGCATCAGATGTAATTACCGTTATATACTTGGAAAATGGAAAGGAGCAACAAAAGATCTTCTGAACTAAGGCAGAACTTAAAGAAAGTATTAAAGAGAAAGTGAGATAGAAAGCAATGGGTAAATTGAATTAACCACCAAGTAATTGAGTGAACAGGACAGCTTCATTCCTAAAATAGAGCAATGGTGCTTCCAGTGGGAACATGCTTGGGAGAGATTTCCATAGTTGGATGCAGCCATAGATAAAGAGTTATGCCTCCAGTTGCTGCCCATGTGATCTTCGCAGTGAAAGAGGGCTTAAAGAGGAGAGCCTCTTCTGAAGATCTCAGAATTTAGAGTGCTAGAAAATGATTGCCCGTGCTTTTAGAACTTTGTAATGCCATCTTTTGGCTTCGGGACATTCCGTACACCTGTCTGAAAGAGTAGCTTCCTGCACAACCTATTTTTTTCTTGCTTCTGGTGCTACTGAAAGAAAATGGCTTAGCTTTGAGCAAGTCCTTTATCAGACCCTTTAATCAATGGTTACATTGAACCGTGGAGGGAGCTCCCTTCAAAGTCTATTGCTCTGTCAATAACAGCATCAACCGCCTCCGATAAAGGCATCCCTGCACTCCTGACAGCAGGCACCAGTGATGAATGGCAGATTTAACATGATGGAGCAAATTGATCATTGCTTTGCCGGACATCGCTTCACGTCACGGTGGTGCTGTCATCACCAGAGATAAATGCCCCATGCTGGGGAGATTACAGTTTCCTGGCCTTTGCTGTAAGCCATAGTGATTACCTTGCTATAAGTCAGTAGATCAGGAAAATACCTTCCAGCGAAATGGTAGAACTTGCTGGGCATTGGTACTGTAGTGCTTGTGGATATATTGAATATTTAATTGCCACTCTCAATGCACTCAGTAATGTGTACAACAGTAAATTGGCATGAATTGTGTTCATACAATTTGTGGCATAAGCCAGGCATGTAAGCAAGAAGAGAAGACTGAATCATATAATCATAGAATTCTACAATTAGGACACTGAGGGTCATCTAGTCCAACCCTCTGCAGTGCATGAAACTCAGCTAAAGCATCCATGACAGATGGCCATCGAACCTCTGCTTAAATACCTCCAAAGAAGGAGAGTACACCACCTCTTGTGGGAGTCCATTCCACTGTTGAACAGCTCTTACTGTCAGAAAGTTTTTTTCTGAATATTTAGTTGGAATCTCCTTTCTTGTAACTTGAAGCCATTGCCTTGAGTCTTGCCCTCAAGAGCAGGAGAAAACAAGCATGCTCCCTCTTCTATGTGGCAGCACTTAAGATATTTGAAAATGGTCATCATATCTTTTCCCAGGCTCCTCTTTTCCAGGCTAAACATACCCAGCTCCTTCAAGCATTTCTCATAAGGCTTGGTTTCCAGACCCTTGATAATCCTGGTCACCCTCCTCTGCACAATTCCCAGCTTGTCAACACCTTTCTTAAATTGTGGTGCCAGAATTGGACACAGTGTTCCATGTGTGGTCTGACAAAGGAAGAATACAGTGGTACTATTACTTCCCTTGATCTGGACACTATATTTCTGTTGATGCAACCTAAAATGGCCTTAGTTTGGGGGGGGGGGTTTGCTGCTGCATCAGCCTGTTGACTCATGTTAAGCATGTGATCCACCAGGACCCCTAGATCCTTTCACATGCACTTTCTCTTTTCCATTTCTTATACATACCCTTCTTAAATCTTAGGTTATCTGTAAGCTCCTTATGCAACCACACAGATGTTTTTAGATGTCTCATGCTCTCTTGTTAGAATTGTCTGTATTTGTACCTTCAATCTTTCACCTTCAAGAAACTTCCACCATCTTGAGCTACCTGCTCTTTGAATATTTCTGACCATGGGATCTCACCCAGTAGCTCCTTAAGCTTTTTTGAAATTGGGCTTCTTAAAGTCTAGAGTGCTTGTCCGACTACACTCGGCTTTTACTTGCCTCTGCATAATGAAACCCAAGAGGACATGATCACTTCCTCTGAAGGTTCTCAGTACTTTGTTGATCAGTTCCTTCCCATTTGTGAGGACTAGGCGAAGACAGATGATCCCCTTGTTGCTTCTTCTGTCTTCTGGGAAATGATGTTGTCAGTGAGGCAATGGAGGAATTTGCTGGACCTTGCATTTTTATCAGAGTTTGACTTTGAACAGATATCTGGGTAGTGATAACTGACCAACTGACAACTGAGCTATGCTGCTTCTCCAAGCCAAATGGGATAACAATTGGGTATTCAACTCAGCTGTACAGTGGTACCTCAAGTTAAGAATTTAATTTGTTCTGGAGGTCTGTTCTTAACCTGAAACTGTTCTTAACCTGAAGCACCACTTTAGCTAATGGGGCCTCCCGCTGCTGCTGCACGATTTCTATTCTCATCCTGAAGCAAAGTTCTTAACCCGAGGTACTATTTCTGGGTTATCGGAGTCTGTAACCTGAAGTGTCTGTAACCTGAAGCATATGTAACCTGAGGTACCACTGTACCTTGCCCAACCCCCTTGCGCTTCCCTGATTGGTGGGCATGGAGTGCAGTCCTTGTATGGACTTGTTCTTCTCAGACCTTGCATTTATTCCTATTAAACAAACAAGCAGACTGATGCTCTAATTCTTTTTCACTCCAGAAGTCCAGTATGCCTCTTCTTTAAATTTTTATCTTCTGATGGCCTAATTTAATATTTTTCCAGCTCTTTGTGATGTTTTTATTTTAAGGGTTCCAACATATCTCAGTGTCATACTAATCAACAGTCCATTTTCCTCAATTCTTCTCTCTTCTCCCCTTCCAGTCCTTCAGAAAACTAACTTTGGGTACATTAGCAGCCTTCTCTAATTGTAAATCCACTCCCCCAGCAATCACATTAAGCAACCTCTTAAAGTCACAGCTGGCAGGAGAAAACGTGTCTTGCCTTGTCACTAACACCTCTTGTAATTCAATTTATTCAACTATTAGCTGTTCATTTTTCTCTGAGCATCAGAAATATTTTGAGCACAGGGTCTGCAGATTCAACATGATCAGGCAAAAATGGCCCCTCTCTGTCGTCTGCAGATTCCACTTCTATTTTTCTAATCAACAAGCTAATCTTTCTGTTGGATTTTTCCTTTACTTCTCGGATTACTTCTCAGAATTCAAATTGCAATGCCACTCGCTGCTCTTTAAGCAACACTTGCAAACGATTTTCTAGGATCAGTGAGATATTCTGATCAATCCTAATTTACTACCTCTCCCCCACTTAAGGATTTATAACGCAGCTGTAAATTCCACAAAGAGATGAAGACTTACGGACTTGCAGGAGACGTACAACTTAAATTACAGACAATAAAGAGTCATAGTCTGTTGATAAATTTAATGGCAATAGATCCTTTAATGCTTCTTGAGAAAAATTCCAGCCTGTAGGATTGTCGTTTTAAGCTGTCCACAGATCTCTTATCTCTTATTTGTGTGCTTTTACAAAGAATTATTTTTCTATTTCTTCAATTCATTCTATAGCTAAGAAAATAATGTGTTGCAAGCCAAGTGTCCATAGCTGGCTGTTGTGTAGTTTGGGCAAGGTTTTAATTTCCTTGGCTTCAGAGCTGTTCTACTCACCCAGGGTCCCAGACATGCTGTCTTCCGGACCCTCCTGTGAGACACAGCTCTTAGAAAATTTCAAGAGGATGACCACATGTTTCACTCCTGACCCTGGAATGAATTTTCTGGCAGCTAGAAAACTTCTCAGCCACCGTAAACGCCACACAACTATCTCTTTCAGCATGGAAGCTGATAAGAGACTTCTAACTCACCGCCATACCTCACTGGAACATCAATTTTTACCTCGGAGGTCAAATGGAATCCGTTCCTGAAGTCCGTTCAAGTTCCAAAACGTTCAGAAAGCAAGGCGTGGCTTCCGATTGGCTGCAGGAAGCTTTATCCTACCAGATTGATTTGATTTAAATGAAGATTGTGTGTTAACTGCTGCAGGTGCCTTTTCGTACACATCTGATGAAATGGGCTGCATCCTATGAGATTTCATCCCATAATTAATTTCCTAGTCTTTAAAGTTCCTCAGCCACAATTCTCTTTATTGTTAATGTTGCCATGGACTAACATGGCCACCCCTCTGAAAATCATAAATATAAATATTTTGAGGGGATATATATTGGTGTTTGTGTGCGCACAAGTGCATTTAACAATCGAAGATACTGCCAGAATACATAATTCTGAATTATCAAATGATACAACAGGCCCTTCATAGCAAAAGGAAATGATTACCCCTAATAATGAACCATATGGCATTCTAAGGTGTTCTAAACAATTCCCACTTCTCTTCATTATTACTTTTCCTTATCATTTTCCTGATTAGTCTGAATACACTCTGGCATTTAATCACAATTGCTTCATCCCAAAATTTAACATGCCAAGATATTAGCTGACAGATGTGTTTTGTTTTTACATTTTGGTCATGCTAGTTTTGCTGTTACCGCTATGCCAAAAAGAAGAAGAAAGAAGTCCTTTTTGGTAGAGAGCCTTCTAGATAAACATGTATATAAAACTTTTGATCAACTGCAATAACTTTTAGGTTTTACAAACTAAAATGGCAATATGTAGCAAGTACTGATGGGACATATCCCACAAGTGGGACATATCCACTGTTAAGTTGTGGGCGAACATATCAGACGACACAGCGATTCTTCCAAAGCAGCTCTTTATTTGTAAGCTGGAACAGAACTAAGCTGAGGAACTCAGTCAGTCTGCTTATATAGAGCTCCAGAACAATGTAACTGTTGCCATTTTCTAAAACTGAAGGTCACTTTTTGATCCTTCATTTGCATACAAAACTATCCAGTCACTGAACATCACGTTTCGATCCTTCATTTGGATAACTATCTACAGTATCCCCCTGCTGGCCCAAGGTGAGAACTTCAGTACATAACATCCACCAACACTGCAAAAAGTCTCCTTTTGTTAGGGTAGAAACATTTTATGCCAGGGTTAGGGATTCTGTATGTCTCTAGTTGTTGTTGCACTCCAACTCCCATCAGCTTCACCCAGCATGGTCCAGTGCTCAAGAATGATGAAATTCCAACAACACCTGGAGGGCCACAGGGCCCCCCATTCCTGTTTTATAAAATTACAGCTCTGTATGTGAGAAGAGGCCTTAAATAAGGGAGTTATAAGAATACTCAGAAGCTGTTGTCTTACTGAGGATTTCTAAAATAACATAGACTGAGCAGGAAATACATTCTAACCCAGGAATTGCCCTGATTTCCTTTCTTGCTCAGTTATCACACAGTTATCACACTTGGATGCCAAGCAGATTATTTGGCCAGTTTTATAAAAAGTTTTGCTATTGACTTAAACTATAGGATGGGTTATATAATAATACAATAAGCCCACAACTTACATGTACAGTGGTACTTCGGGCTAAGTACTTAATTCATTCCGGAGGTCTGTTCCTAAGCTGAAACAGTTCTTAACCTGAAGCACCACTTTAGCTAATGGGGCCTCCCGCTGCTGCCACGCCACCGGAGCACGATTTCTGTTCTCATCCTGAAGCAAAGTTCTTAACCTGAAGCACTATTTCTGGGTTAGCGGAGTCTGTAACCTGATGCATATGTAACCTGAGTTACCACTGTATGTAACTTGTACACATTCAGCTTTATGCGCTTGGCAAAAATTGCAAAAGAATTAAAAGGGGGTAGAAAGTGGGGAGGCATCTGAGGAAAAAAGACTTTGGCATTCCCACTCGCCTTTGAACCTAGTGTATTTTGACTATACATGATTTTGGTTTTAGGCGTGATCCACGGAACATAACCCCCATGTAAGTTGAGGGTGTTCTGCATAAATAGGGGAGTGAATGGACCCACCATGGTGTGGCATTACCAGACATATGAGATACTAAGCTGAGGAGTCCTTCCGACTTGTGAACTGATTTGGGGGTGGCGCTGTGGTCTAAACCACAGAGCCTAGGGTTTGCCGATCAGAAGGTCGGCGGTTTGAATCCCCGCGACTGGGTGAGCTCCCGTTCCTTGGTCCCAGCTCCTACCCACCTAGCAGTTCGAAAGCACCTCAAAGTGCAAGTAGATAAATAGGTACCGCTCTGGCAGGAAGGTAAATGGCGTTTCCGTGCATTGCTCTGGTTCAACAGGAGCGGCTTAGTCATGATGGCCACATGACCCGGAAAACTGTCTGCAGACAAATGCCAGCTCCCTTGGCCTTTAAACCAAGATGAGCGCCACAACTCCAGAGTCATTCACCACTGGACTTAACTGTCAGGGGTACTTTTACCTTTGCCCCTGTGCACAGAGCACACGCTGCAGATGCCCAAGCAGGTAGTTACTCCACTGTTGTTTGTGTTAGACTAATTTCAACACCTTGATTTGGGGGCAGTAACACATAGACCACTATTGCATATTATTCAGCATATTAAGCCTTCAAAACACTAAAAACACCTGTAGTAGAAATAAATGCAATGTTTGAAGTGGACCAGGAAGTGGCTGGATGATTGTTTTCAGGTGCCGTCATCTTTTTGTTGTTGCTCATGCCTTTGCCCTTGTGTTGGGCACCCTTTAAATCCATGTGTGGTGTGTGCAGTCCTTTTAAACAGCATAGCTGAAAGCATAAAGGACCAAGCTGAGAGAAGGCACTGTAAATCTGCACTGAGAAATGTAATGGGGATGAGAATGGTGGAGAATATTCACGTCAAATACATATTCTTTGCCTTTAAAAACTTCTAATACATTTCAGTCTCTGCCAAAATACCACCCTACAATCCATCTGAATCTGCTCATAAGCTGCCTCTGCATTACTCCACTTTAATATTAATCTGCACATATATGGTCTTTTAATATGAAAATGTTGTTAGAAAATGTTTAATAGATACTTTAATAAATGGTCAAGCAATTGATGACCCACTGGACTGTGTAATCTTTCCTTTTAACCAGCTGTTTGCTCTGTTATTATAGATTATGCTTGGCTTGGCTGGACTCTAGTTTCTAGGCAGGTATACTCCAAAGAACAGGTGGGTGGGTGAGTGTGTGTGTGTGTGTGTGGGGGGGGTTCTCAATGCATTCTGTTCTCTTGTCAGTTTTAAAGAGAGTCTGTGAGTGCTTCGAGGCTGACAGTATTTTGCAGGGGGGATTCAAGCACATACCTGAAATTCTGGTGTGCATGATTAAAATGGATTAAAATACTATGCAACCAATCACCTTTTTTGTTTTATTTTTAAACAAAAACAACAAGAAATAAATTCTGCAGTTAGGGTAGTTAGAGTGCAGGGAGACCTGTCTTCATATCCCCACCTGGTTAAGAAGCTCACTTTGATGACCTTGGGTTTTCACTTGTCCCTTGGCCTAAGCAACCTCACAAGAGCGGTTGTGAGGATAAAATTGCAGAGGGTGGACTCTGCTCTTGATTCTCCCTCTCTGCCTTTGCTGTACATGTACATGCACGACAATGTGTAGCTCAGGCACAGGCAAACTCAGCCCTCCAGATGTTTTGGTACTACAACCCCCATGATCCTTAGCTAACAGGACCAGTGGTCAGGGATGTTGGGAATTGTATTACCAAAATATCTGGAGGGCCGAGTTTGCCTATGCCTGGTGTAGCTCATATTTCCCAGAGGTAAGGCTTTTAGGAAATCACCTTATATTGTGCAACTCCTGATAAAATGTTTGAGAATTAGCAAGGCAGGATGGGGTGGGAGTGGGGGATGAGAAAGAAACAGAGGAGGGGAGTTCAGTACTGTACTTTGGGCCTCATCAGCTGAGGCTTTGCTGAGATTTAGGGGATGATGAAAAGATTTACTGTCAAACATGTGTCTCATTCTCATCGCAGCAGGTCTACACTGGAGAGCTTTGTGTGTGCTCAAGATTTCAACCCCTCCCCCGTCCTTTGCATTCAAAGGAGATCTGAGGCCAATAGCCTTATGTGACTTTTCCTGATGACACACTGTTTGGATTCTCATGCTCTCTATTGTCTTCAGAGTGTACTTCTGCTTCGAAGAGCCTGAAGCTTTGAGCCTCTGCACCCTGTTCCTTATTCCCTGCATCACCATGATAGTTCAACAGAGAAAGTTACTGCAGGTGCATCAGCCTAGCCAGAACCAGTAGCTCAGCCATTGTGACACCTGCATGTGCTGGTGTGCCTTCCAGTTTCTCCTATGGCACCCACGAAATGTCTAAGTAAATATTCCCTTGAAAATCCATAAGGCAGAGAACGTTGTCTCTTCCTGCTCAGTTCCCGTTTGCACTGACTCAGCCTTTCCTACATTGAACATGCCCCCTTAAACATGCCCACATTTTATTGGATGTCGCACTACCCTCCTACCTGTGCTGAACAGAGAAGGGATGCAAAGAGTTTCTTACACACATTTTGTATTATGTTATGCACCCAGGATGGGACGCGGGTGGCGCTGTGGGTTAAACCGCAGAGCTTAGGACTTGCCGATCAGAAGATCGGCAGTTCGAATCCCTGTAAAGGGGTGAGCCCCCATTGCTTAGTCCCTGCTCCTGCCAACCTAGCAGTTCAAAAGCACATCAAAGTGCAAGTAGATAAATAGGTACAGCTCCAGCGGGAAGGTAAACGGTGTTTCCGTGTGCTGCTCTGGTTCGCCAGAAGTGGCTTAGTCCTGCTGGCCACATGACCTGGAAGCTGTATGCCGGCTCCCTCGGCCAGTAAAGCAAGATGAGCGCCGCAACCCCAGAGTTGGCCACGACTGGACCTAATGGTCAGGGGTCCCTTTACCTATGCACCTGGGGCATGCATTTGTGACTGGTTTCTATGTCATTTTCTCCAAATGTGCCCACAGACCCCAAAATGTTGGGAACCCTTGAGCTAGAACATCATCATCATCATCATCGTGATGATGATGTATTTATTTATACCTAGACTTTTCTCTTGATAGACTTAAGTCAGCTTGCAGATAAATTAAAAGGTAAAGGTACCCCTGCCAGTCTTGACAGAATCTAGGGTTGTGCGCTCATCTCACTCTAAAGGCCGGGAGCCAGCGCTGTCCGCAGACACTTCCGGGTCACATGGCCAGCGTGACAAGCTGCATCTGGCGAGCCAGTGCAGCACACGGAACGCCGTTTACCTTCCCGCTAATAAGCGGTCCCTATTTATCTACTTGCACCCGAGGGTGCTTTCGAACTGCTAGGTTGGCAGGCGCTGGGACCGAGCGACGGGAATGCACCCCGCCGCGGGGATTGGAACCGCCGACCTTTCGATCGGCAAGTCCTAGGCGCTGAGGCTTTAACCCACAGCGCCACCCGCGTCCTGCAGATAAATTAATGACAGCTAAAAACAAAAGGAAATACAATCATGAAAACAATTAAACAGTAATAGAATGGGGGGTGCATGTGTGCACACACACACACACAAATCAATGGTCAGACTTGGCAGCTTCTTGTGTTATGCATTACTTTGCCACTAAAAAGCAAAAGACTCCTGGCAGAATCCGGCAGTTGTACTGTATATATTGAGAATAATTCAATTTGATTGCCACAAAACTATGTTTAGCAAACCCTCTTGAGAGAACGCAAACAGCAGTTTTATGCTGCAGAAATAATAATAATATTTTAATCTGATTTAGGTAAAAGAGAAAAAACCTGAGCTAGGGAGCTGAATGTTTGGATTTTACTCACAAACATCCCAACAAAGGAAGAAAAAAAGGAAGAGTGAAACCATGTTTCAGGAGCAGCTTTGGTTCCAAGTCTTCATGGGGGCTTCTAAAGATCCCATAAAGGCTACTGCTCAGTTGACAGAGAGGTTAAGATTTAAGGATAAATGAGTGAGGTTTAATAGGGTGGTTAGTGTTATGCAAAGCCAGCTCTAGATTTTAGAGGAAGTGCAGTCATTGAGAGGGTGGATTGGAGGCTTATGTGGGGGTTAAACCTATCACATTTCTGCCCTTTCCTTGGCAGGCATAACAAATGCATTTGAATCAGTGTAAGAGTTCTATTAAGGCTTGGATTTGCTGACCTTGGCAGGGGCTCTCTAATTACTTTGGGCTTTTCCCCTGATGGGGGAGAGCAGGGAAGGTTGTGAATGGATTAAAGGGCATGGCTTGCATCTTGGTGAATGGGGAGTGGTTATTGGGAATAAATGACATATTTTTTGTCCAGGAAGTGAATCCTTCTAGCACACTGCTTGTACTGTACAGTCTCACAAGCTTCTTCTGGCTTCAAGGCCTCTCTCCACCCACCCCCACATCCTTTCCCAAAGAGAGAGAAATACAGTATGACCCAGTTTAAGTCATCTGCTGAAATGTTGTACTCTGGTGATGAACTTTCCCCCCTCTTCCTGAGTGTATTTCATATACCCAGGAACAGGTATACTTCCCAGAGGATGGATACAACAGTGGCTGACTCTGGGGTCTCAAATCTCAACAGCGCCGTGTGACGTCTCTTGCCTTATATTCTACATCATAGATGTGGCACCTCCTGTGGCACCCCCAAGGCTCTGTGTCCAGTCTGGCTAAACCAGTTGCATTCCCTTAAATCTGCCTCTGGATTCAGGGAGCGATTATGAAGCTTCCTAGGAGGTTGCTGCCTGTTCTTCAAGGAGGGATAGACTAACTTTTTCTGGCCTGTTCTGCCCATCACACATTTAGCTTTTCCAGACTTGTGTTTAAAAGATTTTCCATGAAATGTTCGGGCAAGACAGGGGCAAGGAGAAGAAATGTGGGCTATCAAAGGAAAATAGGAATATATGAAAGGGGGGGGGCATTATTTCAGAAAATACTCCTCCTCACACCTTTCCATGCTGTCTTTTCACATTTACTTTTCAGCCTATAAAATCCAGTACAGACCTAGTCCTCGCTCCCTTTACTTCTTCACTTTTTATTCTTATCCTTTCAGTGCATGGAAGGTACATTAGAAGCAGAATAAATTCAGCAAAGCACACTTATACAAATTCTTCTATTGGCAGTAATAATTATTATTATCATTGCAAAGTACACATTTCTCTGCCCACACAGCATTTCTCCAATTTCCCATTTGCTGTCTTTTAAGTCCTACGCACTTGACCAAATAATAGTAGTGTAATAAAACGCTGCTTGAGCAATCTGGGTGTGTAAACAAATGCCTTCTCCTCTTCTGAGATCCCGATTTGATGACTGTCATGTGCTACCTTTGACGAATGTTCAGAAATGGCAACGAGCTCAGAATGCAGCTGCAAGCTTTATAACTAGAACATTTTGTGTGTGCATAAAACTCAGATTTCGTCTCACTTTGGGCTTTCATTTTGGGCTTTCATTTTGGGCTTTCAGGCCCAATTCCAAAATGCTGGTTCTCACCTTTTAAGCCCCTTAATTGGCCTTTCCCAGTCAGCTGCCCTGCAGATTAGGACTAGGTGATATTTCAGTATATCATCCAAAACTAGTTTGAAGTCCATGTCATGATATCGGTGTCATAATTTTTGACCTGGTAATATATCACGATTCATGATGTGTGCTAGTGTTGTCTGGATTTCTATATCATGATATAGCACCAGCTAAACATTGTGATATACTGATATATCATGATGCCTGAAATAAGTATGTAACTGTGCATAGGTGAACAGGGTAATGTCCTGGAAACTGCTACTACTTATTTTTACTTACCTTTAACATATTGTTACAACTGTTATTTTATAGTTCAGAGCAACAGGAGCAGAAGGAATCATCAGAGAAGCAATGACTGGCTTCGCAATTTTCCCCACACCACAAATTTTTGCATAGCACACACACACACATCATGATTAGCAATATATCACCATGTTGAATATTATGAAATCTTTACCACAATGTTGTACTGACTATTACTACATTGCCCAGCCCTAATGTGTGTGTGTGTGCACGCATGCGCGCACTATGCAAAAAATAAAAATAAAAATGTGGGGAAATACGTGAAGCCAGCCAATGCCTCTACATAATTCCATCCATATTTTAGGCATTGTGATATGTCAGTATATTCATATTGCAATATTTGGCTGCTGATATATCACGATGTTGAAAACCAGATATTGCCCAACCCTGCTCCAGGTGTGTTAGATTGCAACTCCTACCACACCTCACCACTGACATTGTAAAATTGGAGTGGTGGGCGTTGTAGTCCAAAACATCTGGTCCCCTTCTCCTTGTGCCCTCAACCTTTCCCAACATCAGGGTCTTTTCCAGGGAGTCTTCTCTTCTCATGAGGTGGCCAAAGTACTGGAGCCTCAGCTTCAGGATCTGTCCTTCCAGTCAGCACTCAGGGCTGATTTCCTTAAGAATTTCCTTAAGGTTTGATCTTCTTGCAGTCCATTGGACTCTCAAGAGTCTCCTCCAGCACCATAATTCAAAAGCATCAATTCTTTGGCTGAGGGTCTTTACTGTTTATTGTTAAATTAAGCCTTAACTATTGCCCTTTTGTTCCGTCCCTGGAGAAACTTCCTTGTGGATCCCAATGGATGAAGAGTTGGGATATAATACCTACCCCAATGAACAAACAAAGAAATTATTGTGGTCCCACTCTGAATTCCACCAGCGTTAGAACTAATTTATTCTTGTCTGTTATAGTTCTGGAGATGCCTGCCTGGTTTCTCAATCCAACATGTGTCTCAGTTTTATCATGTGGTTGGATGCCTCAGAAAGGGATGTCTGTCACAGGCCTCATTTTTCCCTCAAGCAACAGGTTTCTTGGGCGTCTCCCAGCTACAAACACTGCATCAGAGAGGACTCCATTAATATTCTGGGAATTGCAGCAAAGATTGACTGCCTCATTAGCAGGCATCGTGTGGAACCCTGACAATAATTAACAACTCAACGGTCTTATTTGCTGGCCTATCACAGAAGTATTCAATCAAAAATGTAATTTGCTCAGCGCACCCATTTAGCATGGAGAGAATATTCCTTCAAAGTTTTAAATAGACTAATTAAGAGGGAAGAAATACAAGCAGAAAATTATTAACAGTATAGTTTTAATGGGAAATTATTGGAGCGTATTAATAATGCAATAACCATTTTTAACAGCTGTCTGTCAGTTTGTGGGCCAGGGGTAATTAAATTAGCTGCAAAGGGTTAGTCAAATTAGGTTTGGGGCTTAACGAGGATACTTCAGGCTTCATGGACTGGTGTGTGACAAAGAACAATCTGCCATTGGAGCGTGGATGGCAATTGTTTAATGGGCAAAGGCTCCTCCCTCCCTTCTGTCTTTCCCCAAATAGTTAGAAATTGGCTTTGATTGAAACTTGTAATTTATTTAGTGAGCACAAACTGAACCAAGCCATAAAAAAAGAATAGATAGGATTAACATCATTTTACAATTTTATCAAACACTTCACTGCCTGAGGCTACCAAAGCAGTGTACAATATACAAATGAAATGAAACAACAACAAATAAGTCTGAAAACAATGAAAACAATTCATGCAGTTGCACAGTTAATGTTTCATAAATGACTGGGCCACACTTCAGAGGAAGCCTTGTTAAACAAAAACCTTTTCAGTAGGTGCCGGCAGGTAATGCATGATGCTGGGCCTACAGGCTAATTTTGTGTTGTAATTGGTTCCAGAGGTATGAAACTGTAGTACTAAAAGCCCAGTTTCTAAAACCACTGAATTGTAGATTTGAAAGGAACTGTGAGGGTCATCTAGACCAACTGCCTACAATGCAGTAATATCAACTAAAGCATCCATGATGTATGGCCATCCAACCTCTGCTTAAAAACCTCCAGGGAAGGAGAGTCCACCACCTCTTGTGGGAGTCTGTTCCACTGTCAAACTGTTCTTACCTTCAGAAGGTTCTTCCTGATGTTAGTTGGAATCCTCTTTCTTGTAACAAAGCCATGGGTTTGGGTCCTACTCTCTGGAGCAGGGGAAAACAAGCTAGCTCCATCTTCCAAAGGACAGCCATTCAGATCAAATATCTGAATGGCTGTCACATGGAAGATGGAGCAAGATGGATATCATATCTCCTCTCCATCCCCTCTTTACCAGCCTAAGCATAACCAACTCCTTCAACCATTCCTCAGAAGACTTGGTTTCCAGACTCTTGATAATCCTGGTGCACAATTCCCAGCTTGTCAACATCTTTCTTAAATTGTGGTGCCCAGAACTGGACACAGTATTCCAGGTGTGGTCTGACCAAGGCAGAATAGAGCAGTACTATTGCTTCCCTTGATCTGGACACTATACTTCTGTTGATGCACCCAAGAAAAGCATTAGCTTTTTTGCTGTTGTGTTGACTCATGTTAACATTGACTCATGTTAAGCTTGTGGTCTAATAAGACCCCTAGATCCTTTTCATGCTTACTACTAGCAAGCCATCTTAGATTTGTGAATCTGGTTCTTCCTGCCCAAGTTTGGAACCTGACATTTGACTCTGTTGAATTTCATTTTGTTTGTTTTGGCCCAGTTCTCCAATCTGTTGAGGTCATTCTGAATCTTGATTCTATCTTCTGTGGTATTAGCTACCTCTCCCAGTTTGGTGTCATCAGCAGATTTGATTAGTATCCCATAAATTCCTTCATCCAAGTCATTTATAAAAAACATTTATAAAAACACTTCTGGGACATGCAGTACTTTCAGTAATATCCCATGTAGTTGTAAGGTTGGGATAAATGAGGTGAGATGGTCCCAAGTTGTGGGAAGATACTCAGGGCCCCACTCTCATCATGAAGCATGCAGACCACTATCAGTGTTGTAAAGTGTTGGTCACTTCTCCTACCTGGGCAGTTATCTCTCCACAAGGCTAACATTGATGCCAAAATCCAGCATCGCCTGAGCTCTGTGAGTGTAGCTTTCTCCCAATTGAAGTGCAGAGTGTTTAAGGACCAGGACATTTGCAGGGAAACCAAAATGCTTGTTTTCAAAGCTATTGTACTACCAACCTTATTGTATGCTTGTGAAACATAGACTACTTATAAACATCATCTCCAACTCCTCAAATGATTCCATCAATGGTGTCTCCGGAAAAAAATTACATATCGCTTGAGAAGACAGGTGAACTAATACCAGTGTACAAAGATCACCAGTGTCAAAGCAATGATTCTTCAACATCCACTTCGTTGGACTGGTCATGTTGTGCAGATGTCTGATTATCGTCTTCCAAAACAACTACTCTAGTCCAAACTTAAAAATGAATGGTGGTCAACAAAAGAGGTTTAAAGACTATCTCAAGGCAAATCTTAAAAAATGTAGTATAGACACTGAGAACTGGGAAACAGTGGCCTGCAAGCACTTCAGTTGGAGATGCTTGAACTTAGGATGAAAGGGAGAGACATGCTAAGAGGAAGGCACACTTGGCAAAACCTCAGCATGATCAACTCCCACCAGGAAACCAATGTCCCCACTATGGAAGGGTGTGTGGATCCAGAATTGGCCTCCACAGTCACTTACAGACTCACTGTTAAAACCAGTGGGGTTTTTTTTCCTAAATAAATGTTTACTCTCATTTTGACTCAAGAAAATCACCATTTCAGTAGTTCAAATTGGGAAAAATAAATACAGTAAATGGACAAAAGTACAAAGATTCACAAAACGGTTAGGGGGATGTGTACCCCTGCATCCCCCCAGAAAAAAAACACTAATTAAAACCATGTTCATGGAAGGCAATATTACTCGACTACGAGTGATCACCGAATAAGAAGAAACCACTATCACTTACCCTAATCTTTTTTTAAAATAAGAACCTAAAATCAGTGTTCATTTTGTAAATGTCTCAAAAGCAACTAATACTAATGCTGTTTCCTGTTGGGTTTTTTTAATAGCAAAATCTTAGATGATTGATTATATATTGTTTTTAATGTGCAGCTCTGCATATCAAAAACTGGGGGGGGGGGGGGCTGTTGTTTAGGAAGCATCATTTTAGAAGAGGCACCCCCTCCTTCTTCTACTCATAGGAGGAAATACCTCTTTCGAGATGGTGTTTGAGACGTGAAGTTGTTATTAAGTATGTTTATAAACTGATCCAGACCCTGTGTTCATCATCTGAGGCCCTTGTTTGCATGCTTCCTCCACAAGAGGTCCAGAGGGTGGCAACATGAGAATGGACCTTTTTTGGGGTGGCTCCCCCCATGTGGAATTTTCTCCCCAGGGAAGCTTGTCTGGTACCTTTTTACATATGTTTAAGCACCAATCAAAAACATTCTTTTACACCTAGTCTTTGGGCCTTCTATGGCCTTTTAAATGTGTTTGTGGGAGGGGGGCTATTGATTTGTTTTTGCTTATGTTTTATTATGTGTTTTGTGTTCTCATTTTGTATTTTTATATTGTTAAATGCCCTGTGATCTTTGGATGAAGAGCAGTATACACATTTAATAAATAAAATAAATATTCAAAGTAATTTAAAACCAGTTGAAAATCCAGCCTGTTGATCAGTTACCCTTTTTTGTTAATGCTAAATGCAGAGTGTTTTAATCAAGAGTGCTGTCTTTGGCCTAGTTTCAATGGTGTGGCAAACTGTGTGTAGGGTTGCCTTATTCTGAAGAGCAAAAAAGAGGGCATGTTTGCTGACTTCTACATTTAACTACAGATCACTGTGATGACTCTCATTTTAAATACCCCTACTGTTTGTAGGCTATAGAAGCTGTGATATGTTGCTAGTAGCAATGTTCTTAACTATATCCCTGAAACCGTTTTGCAAAATACTGGCAGTCCGAAGTTGTTCTCAACCTATTTGCATGCTACAATTTCCCACAGATACACTTGTGTTCAAAGCACTTTACAGAAAATAAACTATGTTAATCCACCCCAGGTTTTTTTCCAAAATGCTTACAGCCTTGTCGCTAAATATCTCTTTCTGCTTCACCACCACCTCCAGCAGTTCATTACTTCACACGTACACATGCTAGCTGCAGCTTGCTGTGAAATGGTGAGAAGCTGCAATTACTGCAATTCCTTTTTATACATAACTATTCTTTATATCTGGTCTTTCTCTCTCTCAACCTAACTTAGAACCTGGGCAGCTTCCATCCCAACCCTGTGCAACTCAGTGGTCACTGAGCATAACCCATTTTATAACAACCCCTCTCTCTGTTTCCCTCCGTTCCCTGTCCCCTCTCTCAGACTTTATACATACACAATAGGGCAGGGGTCAGCAAACGTTTTCAGCAGGGGGCTGGTCCACTGTCCCTCAGACCTTGTGGAGGGCCGGACTATATTTTGAAAAAAGAATAATGAACGAATTCCTATGCCCCACAAATAACTCAGAGATACATTTTAAATAAAAGGACACATTCTACTCATGTAAAAACACGCTGATTCCTGGACCGTCTGCGGGCTGGATTAAGAAGGCAATAGGGCCGGGTCCAGCCCCCGGACCTTAGTTTGCCTACCCATGCAATAGGGAATAAGCTGTGTAGGCTTGAAAGTGACCTTATTGGGCGGTAAACTTGCACCAAGGGGAGGGCCAGGAGGGATGAGTTGCTGGTAGCTCTGGAGAAGGTGGCCTGTCACTCGTGATCTTCCTTGGTAGGATGGAGGAGGGAGGGGCAGGGAAGGAGCTGGCAGGGAAGGAGGACTGTGTGCTGAGGCCTGGCAAGCCAGCTACGCTGAACTTTTCTGTTCTGGATGGGATGGGCAGGCAAGCATGCCAAGGGACAGCGCTTGGAGGATAGCAGGGATGGAGCTTGGAGGATGCTGACAGGCAGACGAGCGCTTGTGCCATGTTTTTAAAATCCCCCCAGACATAAATTTTAAGCCTGAAAAAGAGTGTGTGTGTGGGAAGATCAGAACAAACGGCAACCCTAGTGTAGGTTGGCAGAAAGGAGAGGGAAGAGAATGAGATAAAAGAGGGTGCAGTATCCACTTTTGGTTGTAGCCTCTGATGCTGATCACCCACCCATTGCCAGTATGTATCCTTATATATTACTCCTTAGGACAGGGGTTCTCAAACTTTGTACCCCAAGTGCTGCCTCCAGGGGCTGAAATTTACTGAGACCCACTAGTCACAAAATGTTAAATTTTCCCTATTTCTGCAATGCTTCTCAAAAATACCTCAACCAAACCATGTAATGTAGTAAGTCCTGCCTTAAGGTGCCGTTTAGCTCCTATCGCAGGATTGATGATTTTATCATACCCTTCCTCTGAAGAAATCAAGGTGGTGTACATAGTCCCCATGGTTAACAATTTAGCAAAGTAGATTATTATTATTTATTCCTGTATCGTAAGAAAATAGTGGCTTCCATAAGGCAACCCAGTTAGTGTCTTAATGCTACACAGAAAGCACATGGTGGGGTGAGATTTGAACAAGAGACCTCAGGGATAAAGGTTGTGAGGGTGAATGGCCACTTCTCATGGATGCTTTGGTAGCAAGATTCCTGCATTGGCCAGGGGGTTGGACTCTTAGATAGCCCCTTGGCGTACCTTTCAACAAATGCACTACTATCTGTGTAGCTTTGGCAGACTTGGGTTAGTTTTGAGGAAGGTGCAGCACGGATAGAGATGTGTAAAGGAAGGGGGGGCATCACTTGCCTTCTCTCTTATAGGAAAATTATGAGCAGTATAGATTATTTTAATGGTAGCATTGCCTCCCATCTGCAGTTCCACCATCTGTTCTTCTCCAATTATGGATGCAAAAACCCAGCATGGTTTTTCCATTTCAGCAGTAGAGAATGATATATAAGTGCTATAAAAAGGATGCATATTCTTTGAACAATACAGCCGGCACCTGGGCGTGCATTCTTTGAACAGGGCATTTAACACCTGCACTCCTTTTCTCACACTTGAGGCTCCCATCAGCAGGAATCCCCTTTTTGAGATCAGTGTGACTTTAGCACCTGCCACTCTGAATTCCTGAGGTGGTGGATGCCAGAAAAACATATTGTGCCATAAAGCTGATACTGCCACGTGAGTTGACTGAATTACTGTTGAGTAAAAATATGTGTACTGCAGAGAGCATCCCAAATGCTAACAAAATTAATCTCAGGACAGTGCTTAAGATGAGAGTTGGGGAACCTCAGTTCCAGTGCAGAGGAGGTGATGTGGCCCTCCAGGTCTCCCTGTATGGCCCTTGAAACTCTACCTAGCCCATACCCTCACTGGCCCTGTTTTGCACCCTCCTTGAGTGTCTAACTTTGGTCATGCTTCTTGTTTGCCTGGATGGGGAACAGAAAGGGCTGTGTGTGTGTGTGTGTGTGTGTGTGTGCGCGCGCGCATGTAGAAACTTTCACCCAGATACATTCTTTTAGGTATAATTGGTACCTAGAAGTACCTAGAAAACGGGGGGCGGGGGGGGGAATGTTGGAATGTTTATGTATGCTAGCATGGCTGCTCAAAATATTTATGCCCAAAGATGGAAGGAAGAAACAGTTCCGACAAAGAAAGACTGGGAATTAAAATTAATGGAATATGCAGAAATGGTGAAACTCACCAGAAGAATAAGAAATGAGATACTTTTAAAAACAGAGGAAAATCTATTGACTATACGAAGATGCATTGTAAACAAATCAAAACATTAGTGGGACTGATATAAACATGTGCAGTAAGAGACAGTTAAGGGGAAGATAAAGTGAAAATTTGTAAATATTTTTGAATTGGATATGCAGTAATAAAAATATATCAATAAATAACCGCAGAAAGGAGGAGAGTGAAGTCGAGGGGAAGGTAAATTTGATTTGTAAAGATTCTGTTTTTCTTTTAAAATATTTGTAAAAGGTAAAATAAAAATAATCCAAAAAAATATCACACAGATACAATTTATATTAATTGTCCCACCCATTAATTAACTTTGAGACCACCCACTACTGGCACGTGGTTCTTGGAAGGTTACCCAGAAGCGAATTCAACCCTTGGGCTAAAAATATTTCCTTTGCCCCTGCTATCGACCATGAGCTTGAACGGGTGGGTTGGAGCCTACAAGTGGATTGTGCCCTGATCTATGATTGGTTGGACTAGTGCCACCTTTATTTTGTATTTTGATATTAAGAAGGAGAAAGGGAAAGGAGGAAAGAGAAAGGGGAAAGAGAAAGAGAAGAAAAAGTTGGGAATGAAAAATGTATACTATTATCATGATCATGATCATTATTATTTTCAAAGTGGGTCTCATGTTGCAGGTTATTAGGTTAGCCCTGCATGTCTAATCGCATGCCCCAAAGTAACATCCAACCCAGAAGCCATTTTATCTGGCTCCTGGTGGCCATTTCGTTGAGCTATCTTTGCAGCTTTCATCTGGTCATCTTTTCACAGACCCCTGGTACTGTGCACAAACTCTCGTCCTGCCTTTGGTGATCTGCAGCCATAGCCTGACCTGTGCTTGCAAGCCGCGAGTAAAGCTTTCTTTCTTAGTTTCACGTAAGAACCTCTGGTGTAGCATGTGGGACTTGAGTCAGGACATTACAGTTGTGGACTAGGAAAGTTTTCTGCTGAAACACTTGTTGGAAAAGGAAGGTCTTCACTTGGCACTGAAAAAACAACAGAGTTGTTGCTTCCATCCATCTGCCTCAGGAGATAACAGAAGAGTGTGCCTTCAGGGGTAAAGTCAAACTGTTGAAGAGCTGTAGCTATAGAGACCAGTCCTGGGGGAAGACATGTTTTATTACAGCTGGGGCAGATTTCAGCATCTGGTTTTGCTACTACCGGTCCACCATGGCGTTTCTGTTCTCTGCACTCTCAGAGTTTGTGCTTGCCTTTTATTTAATGGAAGGGAATTCCATAAGGTAGGTGCCAGAACACTAAAGGCCTGGTTCCTGCATTCTGTAGAATGGGCTTCCTGATAAGATGCTATCTGCAGGAGGCTCTCACCTGTAAAGACAACAATTGATTGGTTATAATATTAAAAGGGGGGGTAGAGATGAGGGGGAGTTATCGCCCACATCTGACCTGCATTTTGTTTCCTCCACACCTTCAAGTCTTAAACCTAGCTGAGGGAGAAGTTTTTGGGGCACTGGACGCAATTTGGCAGAAGCATGACGATTTGACAGTACTGTTAGATTCCCGCCCCCCACTTGATATGTCAACAAGGCAGGAGCATGTTCAAACACATATGGCTGTCAAGTCTAGGATGAGTCATTGTTGCTTCCTTTAAATGTGGGGTGCTGTGCCTTGAATACTAATTATAGTTGCCCCCTTGGCATTCTTCTGCTGGAGGCAGCCCTGTGAATGAAGAGTCAGAAATAAGACATACGGAACTCATGAAAGCAGAAGGGAGAGGGGAAATTGTGTTCTGTTGGCATTTTCATTTAGAAGGCTCCTGCCCTCTTCTTTTCTACAAGCGCCTCCCTCACTTGGGGGGCGGGGGATATGTAGAGAGCTGGAGAGGAGGAAGGGGGAAAGAAGCAAGTTAGACGTGCAGATTCAGTTCCTTGCTTGAGTGTTTTGTTGTTTGGCTCTTGATGCTTTTCAAGACTCCTGTCTTCTAATCCGCAATTGAAATCCTGTGAATAAAGGTAATAATAAAGGTGCCATGAACTATTCAGAGTCACCATGCTCCCATACGCTCTTAATAGGAACAAGTAGAAACCTGATTTATAATAATAGTCATGGGGCTCCATCTAGCACTTTACCTTCACATCTTCAAATACCTTTTAAAAAAAACAAAAAACAAATATGAAGCGGAATGCCCACCCCCGTGATTTAGGAACCTGTTGATCAAACCTTATTTACAAGTAGTAGATAAACTGTGTTGTTGAAGTGGATTGCTCAAAGTTTTGCAGTGTCTGCGGCTTGCACACCCATTATTTTATCTGTCCTTTACTGTGGCCTCCATTGTGTGTTTTGTGAAGTTTTTCCTGTGCTGTTGGTGCTTTAAGCACTACAAGCAAATAGCGCAGGTGTACCTATAGAGCAGATCATATGGGGAACCTGTGGTCCTCTACATGTTATTGGACTTCCAAATCCCATCAGTGCCAGCCATTATGGTCAGTGGGGGCATGATGGGAGTTGTAGTCCAGCAATACCTGCAGGATTGCAGGTTCCTTGTCCTTGTTTCATGGGTTCAGTTAGACGAGGGGTAGCCAATGTTGTGCCCTCCATATGGACTGGACTCCAACTCCCATCAGCCCTGCCCATTGGCACTGTTAATTGCTAAGATTCACTTAACAGTATGACCTGAGAAGCCCATGTCAGGGCAGTGCCACACCACACAGTTAAATCTCATCCAATACACAATTACTCCCCGCAAATATTCCTGGGGACTGTAGTTCCTCCTCATACAGCTACTCTTCCCAGCACCCTTAGCAAGCTACAGTTAAATACTTCTGCTTTAAATCTATGGTGTGGATATGCATCACAGGGTTTTTATTCATATAGAAAGACATTTCCTTCCACACAGGAATATGGGCAAAGACATTTACTCATGTCCATTCTCATATTCTTCAAAAGAACTGCTTCAGTTGCAACCTCTTTTTTTAGTTGAGTGTATTTGCATAAGCAATCTATTAGTCTAATCTTCAGTTTAAATGGAATATTGCAGCTGGTTAGTTGAAATGATACTGCAGTATTTGCAGTGGCCAAGGGAGCCCATGCATTGCATGTGGAAGACCCTAGGCTAAACCTCTGCCGTTTCCAGTTTGAGGGTTTCCGCTCCCGTGGCTGAGAAAGACCTCTTTTTGAGATCTTTGAGAGCTGTTGTCAGTCAAAATAGACTAGAGGGATCAATACTGTGACTCTTTGAAAGGTGGCACCATATGTTCATTTATGTGGGAGGATCTATAACTGAGTGATAAAGCATGTACTGTGTTTTTCAAAGGTCACATATCTAATCCCTAGTTGCGTAGTTAGAACTATCTGCCTGACCCTCTAGGGAGCTGCTGCCAGTCATAAGATAGAGCTGGCTATATTCAAGACTATACTAAGACAGATGCATACATTCATAATTCTGCTCATTGCCTCCTGGACTTTGCTGCTTCCAGTGATAATAGTAAAATGCATACTCATCTCAGTGACAATTATGATCTAAACCCGGGAGTCTACATGATGCCCTCCAGATATTATTGCCCCCCAAATTCCCATCTTACCTGACATTAGTCATGCTGGCTGGGACTGATGAGAGTTGTGGTTCAACAACTCCCATTAGCCTGTGTCTTTTGGTTGAAGGATTTCAGTATTTAGCAATGCAGATTTTAGCTGTTGCTAGGAGAACCTTCCTCATTTTATACATGTGAGCATTACCTCTGGCTGCAGTCAAAACAAAACAAATTCCTTCCAGTAGCACCTTAAAGACCAACTAAGTCAGTTCTTGGTATGAGCTTTCGTGTGCATGCACACTTCTTCAGATACACACTGTGTATCTGAAGAAGTGTGCATGCACACAAAAGCTCATACCAAGAACTGACTTAGTTGGTCTTTAAGGTGCTGTGTATCTGAAGAAGTGTGCATGCACACGAAAGCTCATACCAAGAACTGACTTAGTTGGTCTTTAAGGTGCTGTGTATCTGAAGAAGTGTGCATGCACACGAAAGCTCATACCAAGAACTGACTTAGTTGGTCTTTAAGGTGCTACTGGAAGGAATTTTTTTTATTTTGACTATGGCAGACCAACACGGCTACCTATCTGTAACTGGAACTCTGGCTGCAGCACACCCAGGTTGGTCTAAAAAGCATCCTTTTGTAACCTGATGCCTTCTGTTGTTGGACCACAACTCCCATCATCCCTGGCCATTGGCCCTGCTGTTTAAGGCTGTTGGAAGTTGGAGATCAAGTTGGCCTATAGCACCCCATCCTTCCCAGAAACACTTTGGGTTCATTTGGTATCTATTTCTTATCTACCTATGGGGTTGTATCCAGCTAAGTTCTACTCAGGATAGACCAATTGAAATTAATGGACTGAAATTAATGGACTGAAATTAATAGTGTGTCAATTTTTATGGGTCTACCTTGAGTAGGATTAGTCTTGAATACAACCCTAGATGTATTTTCCCCCCTATGAGCATCATGGCCAGCCACAGAATTTTCTGAGTGGCCTTAGGACAACATTGTCTCCAGATGTTATTGGACTGCAATACGCTTTGGCTACAGCCGGCATGGCCAGTGGTCAAGGATGATGGGAAGTGTAGGCCAACAACACCCAGAGACCCATGAATAGAGAAGACTGCTGTAAACTGCTGTAAAGTGTGAAGGGATTCGTGGTACTTTAGGATTAGCAGAGCTGGATAAGTAAGAAGAATGCTGAGTGGTAGAATGAATAGTATCACATCTTCAAATATCTAGACTAAAGGCTTTCACATCGAGGATGGAGCAAATTTGTTTTCTCCTGCTCTGGAGGGTAGGACTGGGACCAATGGATTCAAATGATAAGAAAGGAGATTTTGACTATCTGTCATGGATGCTTTAGCTGAGATTCCTGCATTGGGGTCCCAACTCTACAATTCTATGATTATACAACTAAACATGAGGAAGAACTTTCTGACAGTAAGATCTGTTTGACAATAAAATACTGTATTTTTCCGTGTATAAGTCAATGCTTTTTGCACACACAAACATTAGGCAAAAATTGGGTGTCGCCTTAATACACGGATAGTGAATGCAGAGGGTTTGCGATTAATGACACCAGCAAGCAGGAGATTGGCAGTGGTGACTGGGTGGGTGATTGGTGGCTGCAATTGGCTGTAGCTGTGGCAATTGGGCAGGCTGTGCTGGTCCCGGGGGGAAGGTACCGTTACCGTAGTCCGAGTTCACAAGATGAGAGGCGAGGTCCGAAACAGGGAGCTGAGCGGGGAACAGGAATGCTAGAAGGTCAGAAGCAGAAGGCCGGGCAGGGAACAGGAACGCTGGAAGGTCCGAAGCTGGGAGCCGGGCGGGAACAGGAACGCTGGAAGGTCAGAAGCAGGAGGCCGGGCAGGGAACAGGAACGCTGGAAGGTCTGAAGCCAACAACGACATTGCTCCCGCAACCTGGGACCGGGCCCACTGACCTTTATCTTCTTCTAAGGCCAGGGGCGGTCCACCCCAGGAGCCCCGCCTCCCTTGGCCTTAAGGCGAGCACTCCTCCTGGGAGCAACCAGTTCTCTTCCCTAAGCCTCTGCAGTTCAGGAGAGGCCGAAGGGTTACTGGGCCCCGGAGGAGGCTCACCTGTAGACACTGAGTCCTCAAGCACCTCTGGGGCCAGAATGGTTTCACCTGGTGCCTGCTCCTGAGGATCTGACACAGGTGCAGGCTCCTCAGAATCTAGGCCTTGCCCCAGTTCAGCCAGCCCTGGAGGCGGGGACTCCTGTGCAGGCTGGGATTCCTCTGGTTCAGCCTCTAAATCGGAATCCCAGGCCATCACACCGGCGATTGGCAGCTGTGGCGAGGTGGGCAGGCGATTGGCTGCGGCAAGTGGGCGGGTGGGCTGTTGGTAGCAGTGAGTGGGCAGACAATTGGTGGCTGCGGCGAGGTGTACAATCAGCAGTGGCTGTGACAAGCAATCGGCAGTGGCGGGCAGGTGGGTGAGCGATTGGCGGAAGTGACCTCCCTTACCCCCCCAAAAAGCTAACGAACTTAATTTCTTAATTTTGGGTTTAAAAAAATAGGAGTCGTCTTATACATGGGGGCATCTTATACATGGAAAAATACGGTAGTCTCCCTCGGGAGGTTGTGGACTTCATTGGAGGTTTTTAAGCAGAGGTTGGGTGGTCATCTGTCCTGGATGATATAGTTGAGATTCCTGCATTGCAGGGGGCTGGACTAGATCCCTTCCAACTTTACAATTCTATTATTCTAATATTCTTTTCTATGACTACAAGTAGTGAGTACAGTGCCATTTCCCCCCAGTCCTCTTAAACATCTCCCTGCTTCATTCCTACCACCCTGCCTGGAGAACCATTATAAGGACTAAGCAGTCTGATTAATTCTAGGAATCGTCTTATGATGTGACTGAATGTGAGACTGGAGCTTTATTCCCTTTAATAGGGTCTTTATTTTAAAACACAAACACTTCATTTTCTCCCTAAATTGCAGCAGCAGCAACCACACTCAGAACAAGCTGTGTTTCAAGCTGAATCCCATTGTGCTAGCAGGAGCTGTTTTTCAGCTGGGTCGATGAACATTTTCCCTGCCTTTTATATACCTGTGTAGGTTTTCCTCTGAAGTTTCCCTGTATTCACCATATAGCACATTTAGGTCTCGTTCCACAGCGCCGTTCCTGGTCTTCTTTTGTATTCCTTTGCATGCCTCTGTAAAATGGGCAAAATGTAATATGCTTGTGTGTGTTGCAACAAATGCCCTTTTTTTGTACCAAGCTGCTTCCCGCTGTTGTCTTCTCAGTGCTGACAATGGGTTGCACATTTTATTTCTCTAGTACCTTTTGAAAAGAGCTCATGTATTCCAAGAGGGCCTTTCAACATTCCCCAGCTCGTAGGTGGGAGGGAGGGACCATCCCTTGTGTGTTATTACTGGCCTGTAGTGACTTAGAATAAGCCATAAAAGTACTGGAAAAGGGCACTGGGAGAGAGGTTTTGAAACACCAACAGGACAGAACTTTACGCTGTCTGTTCCTCTTGCCAAGTTGCCTGTTGCTAACACACCAGTGGAGAGTGACTTCTGAGGCACAAGTTCTGTCTGATGTGTTTTGACAGATCTAATCAGGTGAGCATGGTGATGCCTCCTCTGTACCTGCTCACCAGTGCCTACCTTTGTGAATTGCAGTTCAAACTGAATATCCTTCACAATTACCCTGTCATCTTGAAGCAGAGCCAGTGACTTCACCGAGGTTGATAAAGAAACAGAGAGGGAGAGACAGCATGCTAAGGAAGCTGCTGCAGAGCAGAATTCAGCTGGCACTGGCACCATCTCCAGTGGGCCTTGGGAGCCCAGGAACCCACTTGTTGTTGTTTTTTGCTGTGGGTGTCCAGCCACCCCCCGGCTGCCTTAACTCTGGCACTCCAACTGGGCTGGGGCCTCCACGTCCGCCATGGGGCTTCTGTTGGGGCCCACTACAGACACAGATGTGCTTCTGAGGTGTGTCCTGGCCATAGTGGGCCCCAACAGAAGACCTGTGGCAGACGTGGAGGCCCCAGCCCAACACCACCAAGATGCTGGGACGTGAGCATGCACCATGACACTTGGCACTTACAGTCTGAGAACTAAGTCAGCACTGCTGCTATATATTGTGGTGCTGAAAAGAGTGGCAGATTTATTGTGACAGAATCTTTGGTGGATTGCAACCCACTTCTTTAGACAAATGAACTGCTTTCTTTGGTACACAGATTGTGTTCACAAACACATTCGAAGAGGAGTGTATTCAGCAGATCCAAAAGGCCATCAAATACAGAGCTGGTTTGCAAGAACAGAAAGGAGCCTGTGAATCCCAACAGTCAAGGTTTGGCTCAGTGTGTTATGTGAACCAAGCCACAGTCTTCAGCATTTCCATGCAAAGCTCAGATGCATAAAGAAAAGCACAGTGATCACTCAGGATAGCAGTAATTGGCAATAACACACAGTCTTTGTAGCTTTGCTTTGATAATTAACAACTTGAATGGGAGAGCTCAGGTGATCAAGAAGAGCCAGTCATATTCCTGTTATTGCAATATATCTCTGGCCAACTGCTTGCGCTCTCTCTCTCTCTCTCTCTCTCTGTGTGTGTGTGTGTGAGAGAGAGAGAGAGAGAGAGAGAGAGAGAGAGAGTGACACTGACACTGACTGACTGACTGACTGACTGACTGGGCAAGGAATCAGTCAAAGCACCCATCTGCACTTATTTGCCTGCCATGCGCTCTGCCAGCTGTGCTATCTGCCACTCTCCCTGTTCTGCCTTATCCAGACCTTCTTTATTGCCTTCCCCTCAGTGTAATGGGCTATTGGTTTTCTGCCTGTGCTGCCAGGTGCTACATCTTCCTGAAACCCATCCTGCAGGAGTTTTAGTTCTGAGCACCTGTCAGGTATCTCTTCTGCTAACCATTTTATCTGGGTGTTTTTTTTTTTTTAAGTTTTATTCCTCTTTCCTCTGAAAGGCACCAAGCAACAATTCCGCTGCTGTGCCAATAACTTGCTGTTGTTGCTGACTTCAGTAAAGCAAGCAAGCAGGAGACAGAATGTCATGTATTTTATTGTCCCATGACACAAAAGCAGTTGAACAAATTGTGGTGGGCAAAGAACAATTGCCGTATTTGTTATTGCTGTATGTCTTACAAATTTGTTTGGGCCGCCATCATGCATGGTACTGTATGAGACGCAAAGCGACAATGGTTAATTTTGAAGGCCTTGTGGTTAACATCAGAGAGACTGGGGTGGGTATTCTGAGCCAGATTCCTCCAGGTCCTGAATAGGAAGTGAGTGTATGTTTACAAAGAGTGGTAGATCTAGTAACTCATGATAGTTACTTAGGGAGCGGGGGGAGGGTATTGTTTTGTTATTTTGTTTTCAGAATCCAGACCAGAATGGAAAAATCCAGGCAGCAATATTTTACAGAAAAGGTTTTTATTGACTTTGGTTTATTTGTCAGACAAGCAAAGCAAAGTGGGTACATTCAGCAAAAATGAGAGAATGCCCACCGTCAGTCAGATGCAGACAACTTTTATGCTCTAAGGCAAAGCAACAGTTCAGCCCCCCTTTCCACCTTTATGCATATTCATTGAAGCTCAACCAATTAAAGAATTGATGGTGGCCCTTCGGTTCCAAGCTGCATTATCCACTAGGTGGCGCTGCGAGCTTATAAACCTCTTGACCTATTTACAATTCCTAGTAAAACCACATTGGCCATCTGTGTTCTGACCATTAGTCTTGTGGTGGGCTACATCTTCCTGTTGTTCGCTCTATTCTCGGTGTGTTTACTGGAATTGGGTCAACGGCTAGAGCAGGTGTGAAGTGCTCTGACCACATTTGCTGCATTTACAAAAATGCTGTGTGCAGGCAGAGGAGAGAAATAGCTTTTAGCTTTTAGCTTGCTTCTTATAAAATGGCTTCAGTCTGGCTCTCCAAAGTGGACCCAGGTGGACCCTTGGTCCTCACTCCTTCAATTTGTGTTTTAACTATTCATGCTTTTATCTTGTGAATTGCCCTGAGATCTTTTGACGAAGGGTGGTATATAAAACTAATAAATAATATTATTATTAATAATAGATCAATTAGGGGAGGAGAACAGATGTCTGTCCCATTGGCTGGGGACCAGCCCTCTGTAAGTGGAATAAATAAAGCAAATGTTTACTATTGGATTAGACATGTGTACTGAAGTTTAAATGTACATGGTACTAGAGAGAGGTGATCAGCTTAGCAAGTATAATTGCAATAATAAAACAATATTAATAGGCTCAGAGAAATTGCTTAATAATGTTCCAGTTAGGATTCTTAACTATGCATCATCCCCAAATTGCAAATGAGCTTGCTGAGTTCACAGATGAACTTACAAAAAGAGAGGGAGAGGGAGAGCTAACAGCACAAATGCATAGCTTGGTAAATGAGTTAATTAGTGTTCAATTACTAGACATTACTATCTATTACTAAATATTGCTGCTACCAATTAGATGTTGAATGGACCCATATTTTGCTGCAATTAATAATATAAATTTTATTAATAAATGCACAAATGTGTTTGGGTACCAAGTGAAACATGTATCTGCAAATGTCTGGGTATGAAAACATAACCAGGTTCATAGTTGTTGTGTTTAAATGTAGAAATTGCAGTGGAAAGCTTGGTTTTTAACACATTGAACCCTTTCAGGGATCTCGGAAGTTGGATAGGACTGTGGTGAGAGAGAAGCATGGAAACTAACCCAGCTCAGATAGCCACGCTGGTCCACAGTTAAAGAAGCTTCACTATTCTTTTAGACGGTTTCTTAATTTGGCAAACCGGAATAAACACGGTTTGTTCTAACTCTGGTCAGAATGGATAAACCATAGCTTATGGCATTTTCTCTGCCCCCACTTGCGGTTGCTATGCTGAATGACTGAGGCTTGGATGGATATGGGATACAGATTTATGTGGATGCAATGAATACAGAGAAGTGCAAACAAGGGTATGCATTTAAATTATAACCCTTCTGCCCTCCCATCTGCTATCCCGGAGGGCTATCAGCACTTCAGGCCAGAGACAGTTTGGTTGGACTTGGTTTGAAGGAAAAGAGGAGGATCTTAGTGTAAAGTGCAGAGCAATAATTGTGAAGTGCCAAAACTGAAAGGATGACAAATAATACCCTTAATAAAATGTATTGCACTCTTATATTGAATGCAACAAATTTCTTATTCTCCCACAAGCATTCAAGAGAGACTACAGTGGTACCTCAGGTTAAGTACTTAGTTCGTTCCGGTGGTCCGTACTTAACCTGAAACTTTTCTTAACCTGAAGTATCACTTTAGCTAAGGGGGCTTCCTGCTGCTGCCGCACTGCCAGAGCACAATTTCTGTTCTCATCCTGAAGCAAAGTTCTTAACCTGAAGCACTATTTCTGGGTTAGCGGAGTCTGTAACCTGAAGCGTATGTAACCTGAAGCGTATGTAACCCGAGATACCACTGTATACATTTCTTAACAGTTTAGGCTGATTCAAAAATGTATTAAGCACACATCATATTTAAACTGTGTCCACAGTTATTTTTAGTTGTTTGTCTCTTAAGTATATATAATATATATATATATATATATATTTGCTTTCGTAGATTTTCACGGGTACAGGAATGCAGGTTTTGGTGTCCTCGGGTGTCTTCCCGTGTAAAAGTTGGGGTGTCTAGGCGACGTTTCGACGAGGTCTCACTCGTCATCTTCAGGCTGGTGCTTTCGGCTTCTTGTTACTGGAACAGAGCGGGATCTCAATGTTTGAGTTCCTATAAATACTGTAGAGGGGGTGTGGTGTCTAGCCTCCAATGTTCTGGGCAGAGAGGAAGTTCCCAGGCTAGTGTGCCTTTTCTTCTTTTGTTCCTTAATTACTTGAGAGATACCTTGAGTGATTTCTTGAGTGATATCCTGAGTACCACTTAGGTGGGTCATTAGGTGTGGATTAGTTGCTAAAGTCTTTGTGTCTTGACCTCTTGAACTTTGTGAAGAGTTTTCCTGAGAAGATGGCTGTATTGCACTTAGTTGTGCTTTGGCTTGGCTTCGTGTATAGGGGCGAGCTGTGGTTTTGTGGCTTGTGTCAGCCAGATCTGTGTAGGGATTGCAGGGGGGTGCAGCATCCGGAGGTGCCACCATGGACTGGCTACTGGATGGTGTCAGTAATTCATCTGTGGAGAGGGTCTGGGTTTGGGTCTGGTGTGGTTGATTGGTGTTGGCGTTCTGTGTGCCTCTGGATCTGGTGTCAGTTTTTGTGGGGAGGGCTAATTTCCAGATGTCTGGCAAGCGGGATGTGTCGTCACGCTTGTTCATGTTGTGAGGGTGTTTCTCTATCTCGATGGCTTCCATGATTATTCTCTTGTGGTGATGTTCCGTGTTAAAGAGCAATTTGGAATCTGCAAAATTAATTTCGTGTCCTGTTTCTTTCATGTGTTGGAAAAGAGAGGAAGTTTTTTCTTCTTTTTTGACGGCATTCTTGTGTTCTGCGATACGTGCATTTATTCGTCTGTTTGTCCAATGTACGTGGCTGGGCAGACTTTGCAGGGTATTTCATAGATCCCTTGGTTTTCCAACTGGATTTTATCCTTGGGGTTTCTGAGGATATTGGCTATTTTTTGGTTGGTGCAAAAGGCTGTTTTGATATTGTGTTTATGGAGGATTTTGCTAATTTTATCTGTAGTGCCCTTGATATAAGGAAGGAGGGCCATGCCATTGTTTTCTTCTGTGTCTTGGTTTTTGGGGGGTGTTTCCTTTTGGATTAGCTTCGTAATCCTGTTTTGCTGGTATCCATTGGCAATTAACACATTTGAGAGATTCTGTAACTCAGTTGTCAAGTGGTCTTTGTCAGCCAGGCGTTTGGTTCTGGAGATGAGAGTCTTGGCTACGGAGTTTATTTGTGCAGGGTGGTGGTGTGATTGTGCATGTAAGTAGCGGTTGGTGTGTGTTTTTTTCTGGTAGATAGTGTGTCCTAGGGAGCCATCAGGTTTTTTGTAGATTAGGACGTCAAGGAAGGGAAGTTGGTTGTTGGCTTCTATTTCCATAGTGAATTGTATTTTGGGGTGTAAGTTGTTGAGATGTGTGAGGAAGCTATCCAGTTTTTCCTTCCCGTGTGGCCAAATTACAAAGGTGTCGTCAACATATCTGAGCCAAAGTTTGGGTTTGTGTTCTGACTTGTCTAAAGCATTGGTTTCAAAGTGTTCCATGTACAGGTTTGCGATGACCGGTGAGAGGGGTGATCCCATAGGTGCTCCTTCTATCTGTTTGTATCTTTGTCCATTGTGGATGAAGTACGTGTTGGTTAGGCAGTGGTTGGTCAGGTCCAAGATGTATTCGGGGGGATTGTATTTGTTTTGAATAGCTGTCAAGGCTTCATTAATGGGCACTTGTGTGAAGAGAGATACAACATCGAAGCTCACAAGTAGGTCATTAGGATGTAGGTTTTGCTTCTTTATTGTTTCTATGAACTGGAAGGAGTTTGGTACGTGTGAAGAGATGGATTCTGCATAGGGCTGAAGTTGCTTGGCGAGAAATTTAGCGAGATTTTGTAGAGGTGAGCCTATGGAGCTGACTATTGGTCTGAGTGGTGTTCCTTCTTTGTGTATCTTGGGGAGGCCGTAGAGTTTGGGGCATCTGGATGATTTTTCTCTGGGGATGATTCTTAGCTGGATTTCTTCACTGATAGGAGAGGCTTTTATTTTGGATTTGGTGGTTTTTTCCAGATAGGTGGTGGGATCTGTTTTTATAGGTTTGTAGGCAGGATCTTGGAGTAGCTTTGATAGTTTTGCTTGGTAGTCCGATGTGTTCATCACCACTGTGGCATTACCTTTGTCTGCTGGGAGAATGATCTGTAACAAAATCCACCCTGCACTCTGGGACAAATGCAAACAACTAGCCGTCTGGAGAGCTGAAACGGAGACCTCACATAAGACAGACACACACACCAACAAACTCCACAAACTAGAGAAACGCCAGAAGCCCGGCCACCCTCCACAGCAACCCATGAAACAAACAGTACATAACATATCAGACAGGATCCTCACCACAACTGAAACCAAAGTACTCTCCAAAGGTTTCAACTTTGCAGTCGCCCCGAGACGCATCCCCACGGAAAACATCATATGCGGAGTCGAAGCTAGCCTAACCAAATTCAACCCAGATGAAGCCAATAAAATCAGACTTGAAGTCACCAACATCCTCTGCTCCAGCAAACCACCCAGAAGCAATTTACACAAAGAAGAACAGAAAGCACTCACCAACCTGAGGAAAGACAACAACATAATCATTCTCCCAGCAGACAAAGGTAATGCCACAGTGGTGATGAACACATCGGACTACCAAGCAAAACTATCAAAGCTACTCCAAGATCCTGCCTACAAACCTATAAAAACAGATCCCACCACCTATCTGGAAAAAACCACCAAATCCAAAATAAAAGCCTCTCCTATCAGTGAAGAAATCCAGCTAAGAATCATCCCCAGAGAAAAATCATCCAGATGCCCCAAACTCTACGGCCTCCCCAAGATACACAAAGAAGGAACACCACTCAGACCAATAGTCAGCTCCATAGGCTCACCTCTACAAAATCTCGCTAAATTTCTCGCCAAGCAACTTCAGCCCTATGCAGAATCCATCTCTTCACACGTACCAAACTCCTTCCAGTTCATAGAAACAATAAAGAAGCAAAACCTACATCCTAATGACCTACTTGTGAGCTTCGATGTTGTATCTCTCTTCACACAAGTGCCCATTAATGAAGCCTTGACAGCTATTCAAAACAAATACAATCCCCCCGAATACATCTTGGACCTGACCAACCACTGCCTAACCAACACGTACTTCATCCACAATGGACAAAGATACAAACAGATAGAAGGAGCACCTATGGGATCACCCCTCTCACCGGTCATCGCAAACCTGTACATGGAACACTTTGAAACCAATGCTTTAGACAAGTCAGAACACAAACCCAAACTTTGGCTCAGATATGTTGACGACACCTTTGTAATTTGGCCACACGGGAAGGAAAAACTGGATAGCTTCCTCACACATCTCAACAACTTACACCCCAAAATACAATTCACTATGGAAATAGAAGCCAACAACCAACTTCCCTTCCTTGACGTCCTAATCTACAAAAAACCTGATGGCTCCCTAGGACACACTATCTACCAGAAAAAAACACACACCAACCGCTACTTACATGCACAATCACACCACCACCCTGCACAAATAAACTCCGTAGCCAAGACTCTCATCTCCAGAACCAAACGCCTGGCTGACAAAGACCACTTGACAACTGAGTTACAGAATCTCTCAAATGTGTTAATTGCCAATGGATACCAGCAAAACAGGATTACGAAGCTAATCCAAAAGGAAACACCCCCCAAAAACCAAGACACAGAAGAAAACAATGGCATGGCCCTCCTTCCTTATATCAAGGGCACTACAGATAAAATTAGCAAAATCCTCCATAAACACAATATCAAAACAGCCTTTTGCACCAACCAAAAAATAGCCAATATCCTCAGAAACCCCAAGGATAAAATCCAGTTGGAAAACCAAGGGATCTATGAAATACCCTGCAAAGTCTGCCCAGCCACGTACATTGGACAAACAAACAGACGAATAAATGCACGTATCGCAGAACACAAGAATGCCGTCAAAAAAGAAGAAAAAACTTCCTCTCTTTTCCAACACATGAAAGAAACAGGACACGAAATTAATTTTGCAGATTCCAAATTGCTCTTTAACACGGAACATCACCACAAGAGAATAATCATGGAAGCCATCGAGATAGAGAAACACCCTCACAACATGAACAAGCGTGACGACACATCCCGCTTGCCAGACATCTGGAAATTAGCCCTCCCCACAAAAACTGACACCAGATCCAGAGGCACACAGAACGCCAACACCAATCAACCACACCAGACCCAAACCCAGACCCTCTCCACAGATGAATTACTGACACCATCCAGTAGCCAGTCCATGGTGGCACCTCCGGATGCTGCACCCCCCTGCAATCCCTACACAGATCTGGCTGACACAAGCCACAAAACCACAGCTCGCCCCTATACACGAAGCCAAGCCAAAGCACAACTAAGTGCAATACAGCCATCTTCTCAGGAAAACTCTTCACAAAGTTCAAGAGGTCAAGACACAAAGACTTTAGCAACTAATCCACACCTAATGACCCACCTAAGTGGTACTCAGGATATCACTCAAGAAATCACTCAAGGTATCTCTCAAGTAATTAAGGAACAAAAGAAGAAAAGGCACACTAGCCTGGGAACTTCCTCTCTGCCCAGAACATTGGAGGCTAGACACCACACCCCCTCTACAGTATTTATAGGAACTCAAACATTGAGATCCCGCTCTGTTCCAGTAACAAGAAGCCGAAAGCACCAGCCTGAAGATGACGAGTGAGACCTCGTCGAAACGTCGCCTAGACACCCCAACTTTTACACGGGAAGACACCCGAGGACACCAAAACCTGCATATATATATATATATATATATGCATGCATATTAAGAGTTAGGTTTCTCCCTACCCCCCATGTATTCTAAATAGATAAGCTGCTAAAAATACTCAGATTCTCAGTCTAAATATGCCATGCGGGATATATATTGGATTTCCTGTTGCTTTGAAGTGGCACTTAGAGCTTTTCTGCATTGCAGTTTAAATGTATTTGTCTTCTTTGCAGCTGGGTTTTTTTTTTTGGGGGGGGGGGGAGTAATGATTAGCTTTTTAAAGAATTCTAAACACAACAGCACTCAACAAACTATATATTGTTTCCAAGTCCTTCAGCAGTAACGAAATCTACAATGTGTTGCATTCAGTGATAGTCCTACTCAGAGCAGAACCATTGAAACTGATGGAATTAAGAAGTTAATTAATTTCAATGGGCATGCTCTGAGTAAAACATTCTCTATCTTTAATGTAAAGATGGGTGGATCAAGCTATTTCTGGTCTGTGCCACTTTTGCAACTGTTCACCTATAAGCCGATCCTGTGAAGTTTCTAACTGTGGCATTAGGGAAGTTTGCTGCTGAAGTGCCAACCCTGTAAAGTAATCTTGCAATCCACCATACGGTCTCTCGGATTGTCTGGGCTTGTAAATTTGCAATAGCATTATTAGCCATGTGAGCCACTACAGATCTTGTGGAAAGGGAATACACTTCTTACACTTGCTTCACCTGCCCTTGTCTGATTTCTCTGTCTCCTAGTTGCCCTCAATTCTTGGTCCCACTGTGTCAGTTAACCTCACTGACTTGATAGCAGTAGTTTATTGTCTTTAGCAAACTCCTAAGCAAGAGTTGTGAGTTTTATCACCCCACTGCAGGCTTTCTTTGAATGTGTGATCTTTTTGTAAAAAGGTGTCACCTGCTGTGAAATTGAACACACTGAGTAATTGCATCAGGCCTTTAAGACCTTTGCAGACATATAATTTACAGAGCTCTTGTACTGTTGGAGTTTGTCATGTACATGCAAAGTCACATACTTTGTCTTAAACTTTTCACCAAATTCTTGGTTGCCAAGGAAACCAGCAAATATTGGCAGATGGAGAGAAATTCTTAGTTGCACCTGAAACCTGTCCTTGGCTTGCGTGGGTATGGAAACTCTGGGAGGAAAGAAAGGCTTTCTCTGTTTGAGGCTCTGGATAGACATTGCTATTCAAAGTAGGAAGTATAGGGCTAGATAGACACAGAGTCCCACTTAGTTTAAAACAACGTACAATGTCCCTGCAGTATGAGTAGCTTCCTTGATGTGTGCTGAATTGGACTTCACATCCAGTATTATGTTTCTTGTGTAGTTTGTGATGCAGTTGTTTGGCGTATGGGGTGTTAGGGGAGGGTGGTACCTTTGGTGGGGTAGTTTGTACACCTTTGGTCCACACTCTGCACTCAGCTCTCACCTGTGGCTCCTAGAAACTGTCAGAATGCAACAGTGACCAAACCTTAGAAAATGACTTTGACTGGGCAGCCAAACCTTCTAAAGGTAGCTGATGGGTCTCAAACCCTTGGTGAGTTATGGACTTCCCCTGCATGCCAAGATATTTCTGGCAGATTGAGCAAATCAGACCAATAATGAGTCCAAAGGACAAGAAGGTGGTTTCTACACGTACTTTAGAGGGAAGTGAGGGGCAGGTGGAGTTCATCAACTCCGGAAGGTACCCCATTTAGGAGAAGAGAAGAAAAGGCCAAGGAGTAAATCCTACACAGATCTGGAGTGGAGTCTGGAAAATGGTTGGATTGTACCTTATGTACCTCCTTCCAGCACCTCTTGCAGCCAAGATGGTGCCAAACGTATTGTTTTGCTTTCCTTTCGACCACATTGGTGACACTGAGAGCGGGTCTTTCTACCTGGGAAGCCCAAGACCTCCATACTCACAGCCCAGGCTTGCTGCCCAAAGAGGTAACTTTGGTGCTGCTAACATAGCGATTTGACATCACCTCTAGAGGCACACTCCATTGAGAGTCTCTCTTGTCTCTCAAGATAGACAGATACCAACATGTTAGGAAACTGATTTGTTGAAGGCTTCCATAATTGTTCCTTGTGCGACTTCTTCTCACTTTGAACTTCAGTTCTCCCCACTTTGCCCTATCACACAAACTGCTCTGAAATCACCCATTAGTTTGAAAAGCAACATGCTGCATTTCTGGGGATTATATGAGGGTAGCAGTGGGGTGACCTGCTTTTGAAAATAGTCAGATCCCTCTGCCTCCTCCCTTTGAAGGGAAGCACCTGGTTCCTGGACTGTCAGGGCATAAAATATGCCCCCAACATGCACCCACCCCATAATCACACCCAAATATATTGCACTTTTCTTTGAATTTGAATTGTAAGTCGCCTTGAAATAAAATCTTGCCTGAAAGGCACAGGATCAATATACTAATAAAATATGTCCACCCAAACCTGCCTTGGGCTCATGGAATGAATTCTGCAGCCCTTTGGTTTCTGGTGTATGAGTTCCTCATAGACTTTGCTATCTCCTATGTAACTGGAGCTGCCTTTCCCATTTCTCTCCAGTCAGTTTTCTTTCTCCTATTGCTGACTGAGATAAGGTTGGAGAAGCAGCTGGTGCAGTTCAAAGCCTTTTGAATTGCTGCACATTCCCTTTGTTGGCTCCTATGGCAATACCATATCTTAACTACTCCTCCTCATCCATCTTCTCCTTCCTTTCCACCCCCAAACCCCTCTCTCCTTGTATCATAGGGTTATGGAGAGAAGTTTAGTCATTTAAGTCAGGATCACTGCCTCTAAGGCATGACATCATGTTTGTGATACCTGGCTTAGAGAGTAATGGAAACATGGGTCTGGAAAGGGATCACTACTCTCTTTTGTGGCAGCACCACATGTAAATGCATCCCTATGTATTAAGAGGAGGGAGGGAGAAATTTGATTCAGTTCACATTTAAAAGCAAACCTACCTTATTCAAAAGTAATGCACAAAAATGCACTAGGAGAAACTACTTTTGCAAAAATCTGTAAATTAGGCAAAATCACATGCAAGTATGTATGTTAAGATAACTTGCACTAAAATGCTACTGAATTTTCATGGAGACTTTTTCTTTTCTTTTCCAAAAGAAGAATGTAAACCTTTGTAGAAATGTGGAGAACTAAATTTAAGATTGGAAAGATGAGAAACTGAAATGGATGGGTTCACCCATCCCTGACTAAGAGTAGACTCCTACTCCATGCTTCTAGTTCAGGCATAGGCAAACTCCTGCTCTCCAGATGTTTGGGACTACAATTCCCATCAACCCTAGCTAACAGGACCAGTGGTCAGGGATGATGGGAATTGTAGCCCCAAACATCTGGCGGGCCGGAGTTTGCCTATGCCTGTTCTAGTTAATATAATCTCCGGGTATAGGGTGGTATATAAATTCAAGAAATAAAATAAAAATAAAGAGATGCCAGCTTCAAACTCCCACTCAGCCATGAAGCTGATACCAGACTGGAGGCTTTGACGTAGTGTAATCTGAGGCCTTGCATTGGTAGGTACCAATAAACAACGGAATCCCCTTACTTATAGGGCCACATTTTGTCTTGGAGCCTTGGATTCCTGTATCACTCAGATCTTGATCTAAGTTGGAATCTGTTGTCCCTATGGATCCTGCTGCCTGGGGTGGTCACCTCACTTTGTGTCATGGCCTGCTCAGAAGGCTTCCAGTGTATCATCCTGAGTGTCTCTGTTGGCCATTAGCAGAAAGCATGAACAGGGACACTCATCTGGGGTTCCAGCTACCTACTTGGGCATACAGTTGATAGCTCTGGGATTTTGAGAACAGTATTTTTTCTGCATGTTCCCCTTACTCAGTACCTCAACAACTTGGCTTATCTGAGCATGGGACACCTGGGGCTGTATCCAACTAAGTTTTACTCAGACTGGACCCATTGAAATTAATGGACTTATGTCATATTCGGGACGCAGGTGGCACTGTGGGTTAAAGCCTCAGCGCCTAGGACTTGCCGATCGAAAGGTCGGCGGTTCGAATCCCTGTGGCGGGGTGCGCTCCCGCTGCTCGGTCCCAGCGCCTGCCAACCTAGCAGTTCGAAAGCACCCCCAGGTGCAAGTAGATAAATAGGGACCGCTTACCAGCGGGAAGGTAAACGGCGTTTCCGTGTGCGGCTCTGGCTCGCCAGAGCAGCGATGTCACGCTGGCCACGTGACCCGGAAGTGTCTCCGGACAGCGCTGGCCCCTGGCCTCTTAAGTGAGATGGGCGCACAACCCCAGAGTCTGTCAAGACTGGCCCGTACGGGCAGGGGTACCTTTACCTTTTACCTTTACCTTTATGTCATATTCAGTTCATTAATTTCAGTGGGCCTACTCTTGAGTAGAATTAGTATTGGATACAACCCTTCATCTACATTAGTATAGGTATCCAAACCAGAATTCAGCCAGAATGCTTAGAAGACTTGTTTTTCTGAGAAGGTGACTAAGATTTTAATATCTCTCATCCACCCTGCCCCTTAATAAAAAGATCAGTTTTGAAGAATTTTATCTGAATGTTTACATGCCTCTCTACTCTTTGTGAGAGGCAACTTGTGTATGGATCTGATTTGAATAATTCTTCAATTCATGCCATATCAGTGAACTTTTTACACACACACACACACACACACACACACACACACACATTTATACTTCCTGAATGGCACATATGTTTTTCAGGAGCTACGCAATCATAGTTGCAGTTATGCATTTGTCATCAAATGTATTTCTTTGCTTAAGATAAACAATGTACTATGTTATTTGTTTTCTGAAAAGCAAAATTAAAATTTAAACCTCCTCCCTTTAAGCCTTGAGTCCTTTACTTTTAAATGGCAGTGGGATTGTGGGAGCAGTCTAGGGGGCAATAATGGGAAGGGAGTATGCATTTATTTGCTTGTTGATGCTTTAACTGAGATTCCTGCATTGCAGGGGGTTGGACTAGATGGTCCCTGTCAACTGTACAATTATACAATTCCATTATTCTATGATTTTTTAAGAGATTCCTGATGCCAAACCCTCAAGATAACATGCAATCAAGTTAGATAAAAATATTCAACAAAATCAATACAGCTTTTTAAAACAACAACAAAGAATAAGAAGGGGGAATGAATAGCAACTAAAGTCAGTAGGGGAGCCAGTGGTCACGCCCACAGCGTACATTTGAAGAACTATTGTGCCACTTTTAACAGTCATGGCCTCCCCCAAAGAATCCCAGGGGGTGATTTGCAGTGTGTGTGTGTGTGTGTGTGTGTGTGTGTGTGTGTGTATTCTAACAACTCTAAGCACCCTTAGCAAACTGCAGTTCCCAGGAATATTTTGGGGAACTAATGACATTAGAGTGCTTTTAAATGTATGTTGTGAATATGTCCTCTGAATCAAAGCCACAGGACAGGCATACAAAACCAAAGAAGTTCTCCTGCCTGATTTCAAGTTTGTTGGAGGGACATTGTTGCAGGCACTTTTCAGATGCATGTCAGCCATAAAGGCTAGATAGTTTTATGTTTTAAAGCTATATAGCCAGGCTGCCCTTGTGTGTTTTTTGTTTGTTTGTTTGTTTGCTTGTTTGAGCAGTGATTCCTCAGATTCCTGCAGATATACCGTATACTCTCCCTACCTCCTTTCTATACCCCAATTTCCTTGCCTAGCTTCTGTATTCATTGTCTCATGTCCTCCAGACTGTTAGTATTTTCCCAGAAGGGTTCCAGTCCATACAGGAACTTTAGATTTGCACATTTTAGATGGATGAATGGGCTGTACTTCCCAAACTCAACAAATCCACATTTATTTATTTATTTATTTATTTATTTATTTATTCATTCATTCATTCATTCATTCATTCATTTTAGATTTGGGGAGTGACAGTGAAATGCATTAAAAAGTGTGAGATGAACAAATGATTAACAGAAAGATGTGTAAGCACCCCACAAGTAAGTTATGATGAATGCTCATTGTCATCTAACTTCCCTGCAAACAAATCAGAACAAATATTCAGTAAAGACTTAATATAATCTAACATCCCTGCAAGCTTTGTGCAAGCAAATCAGGGTGTATGCTGAATTAAATAGGTTGACTGAAGGGGCCCTCTGTCTGCCTGTTTATTCCAGTAGTGGGCTGACTCCCCCCCCCCTTTTTCCTGTTTGTCTTCTGATGGATGGGTAAATTATTGATTCATCACTCTCATTGTGTGTCTGTGTGACACACAAATGGATATATATTTTAATAAGTAAATTTTTGATACACCCTGTTCACTGCTTCTGCAGCAGGCATAATATTCCAGACAAAAAAGTGAAGTGTGTGTAGAATCACTCAAAACAAGCAGCCCTTTAGAAGATCCCTGGGGCATGGAATGTGGCAGAAAAAGGTCTGGTTTGTCTCCTTCATGCACATCAGTCTCTTCCCCATGTGCTCAGAGGCTTTGCCTGGAGAACCTGCCAGCCGTTTTCTCCAAAGCAACCTTTTGTTCTCAGCTTCCTCTGGGTATGGCAGTCAGCCCTCTCCTGTTTCATTGTCACCTGCTCTTGTCAGGCCTTCATATTTAAATAATAATCCTTCTATCGTATCAAACGGTTCAATGGAAGAATCCTGCTTGATACATAACAGCCCTTTCTCTGTTTTCTTTCACTGTGGCAAAAGAAGGAGAATGCCAGCTTGTTCATCTCATTTGAACACTAGGTTTCCCTCTCGTCTGTTCTCACTCACTCATACTCTGACGAGGTTAATATTTAATACACCCAGCTGCTCAGTCAAGTCCACCAAGCCTTCTGCCTTAGTGGTTGCAGCACCAGTGACAGTTTTCACCTTGCTTGAAAAGGGTGACCCTACTTTACTTAGGAAAGTACTGTTTATGTATGCGACAACAGCAGCAAGAATACTGTTTGCCCAGGGATGGAAAGAAGAAAGAGCCCCATCAAAAGGAGAATGGATAATGAAGATGATGGACTGTGCAGAGATGGCAAGGCTGACTGGGAAGATCAGGGACCAAGAAGATAATAAATTTAATAGAGAATGGCATAACCTTGTAGAATATATTAAAGAACGCTGTAAAAATCTAAAAACGTTAGCAGGATTGACATAGCAGTTGTAATTTAAAATAACAAAGGATAAAAATGAAGTACAATAATTTGGATAAATGCAACTAGTTGCAGTTAAAAGGAAGACACATTTTGGAAGCCAAGAGAGGGGTGGAGGGAAGTCCGGGGGTTCAGGGAACCCCATAAAGGTACTGATATGGACTATGGTTTAATGTAAATGTCTGTTCTAAAAATTGTGGTTTTTCTTCTTTTTGAAACTTTGAAAATACCTTTTTTTAAAAAGGAAAAAGAAAACGGTGACCCTTTCTCTATCCAGCTGTTGCCACCAGACTCTGCCACTCTCTCAGTGTTATTCTTAGCCTTTAAAGTGCTAGACCATCATGGACCTGGTTATCTCAAAGGCCTCCTTCTCCCATATGGACCCTCCTGTATTTTAAGACACTTTTGGAGACTATGTGCCTTTATATAAGCAAGCATGAGAGATAGGGCGATCTTAGTGGTTCCATCTGGAATACCTTCCTGATGGAGATTTGACAGGCTCCCTCTCTGCTGTCTTTTAGACAGAAACTGAAAGCCCATGCCCCTTTAAAGGTAGACTTTTAAATACAGTGTTACAGGTTTGGAGGGTCAGTCTGTGTGATCCTGGGTATTTGTTTAGAATCTAGTAGAAGAGGCTGCTGAACCAGTCAGACAAGTTTGATAATGGCATTACCTGGCCAGATAAGTACCATGATTTACATATCCAAGACACATAACTGGGCCTTTTCTTACCACACCTGGTTGAATGCCACTTCATTTTGGGATGGGGAATAAAAGGGCAAGTGTGTGTGTGTGTGTGTGTGTGTACAGTATGTGAGGTTTGGGGTTTTTTTTGGCTTATGCTGGAATCTTGAGATTCCTGGAATCCTAATGGGAAAGCAAGATCTGCTGGGGCATTAATGTGGTGAGCCCCTCTATCCTATACTCAGGTGGATATATGTGTAAATAAAACCATGTATGCTAAAGACACCACAGTCTCCACTGACCCTCATTCCAAGGAAATAGAACCCTGGGTGAGCTGAGGCACTCCTGGAGTCTCTCTCCACTCAGATATTGGGGTGTTATGCAACAAGATGATTTCTGAAACTGGTTTGTTTATTTGTGCTTGTTAAACTAGTGGGGCTGTTCTTTCATTCAATTAAAACAGCACCAAAGCAGCACATGGAAACTAGATTAGCATGTTGAGAGGGAATTGCTAGTCTAAAACTCAATCACTCTATTTTTCTGTGTGCAGGGAATTGAGGCCCCATGTGTAGTTGTGGATTAACTTGATAGTTTATCACCTCTGAAAGAAAAGCCTCTTGTGCTCTTTGTATCTGGCAGCAATACAAAGAACAGAAAAAGAACAAACCCCCCCCCACCTCCTCATATAAGTAGCTTTAATTTCATCCCCTTTAGCTTCACCAGTGGGCATGCTGAGCTAGTTTTAACAGCACCTTTCTCCTCCAAGGGAAGAAGCAATGCTGTCAACCTATTTCGAAACCATCAATGACCTTCTCTCCTCCTTCGGGCCAGTTCGAGACTGCTCGCGCAACAATGGTGGCTGCACCCGAAACTTCAAGTGTGTGTCAGACCGCAAAGTGGATTCCACGGGCTGTGTGGTATGTACTCCTCTGAATTCCTCAGAAAGAGAAACAGCATATGAAGCTAGGGGATGGAGAAAATGATTTGGTTAATACTGGGGTTCAGATCCTACCTAGGGTTCAGCTAGGTGATGGTATCCTGAACACGCATTGTATGCTAGGTTGCTTGTCCAACTTAGGGATTAGCCAGGCAGTAGCATCCTGCACATTCATTTGGGCACTGGGTTAAAGGTTCCACTTAAGGTTCAGCTTGGTAGTAGAATTGTAATTCTCTAATTTGGCGACTGGGAGTGCAAAAGTGACCTGGTAAAAACAAGGTGATGTACATCCTCAGTACAACTGCTATGGATAAAAAGGTAAAGGGACCCCTGACCATTAGGTCCAGTCGTGACCGACTCTAGGGTTGCAGCGCTCATCTCACTTTATTGGCTGAGGGAGCCGGTGTACAGCTTCTGGGTCATGTGGCCAGCATGACTAAACCACTTCTGGAGAACCAGAGCAGTGCATGGAAATACCTTTTACCTTCCCACCAGAGCGGTATCTATTTATCTGCTTGCACTTTGACGTGCTTTCGAACTGCTAGGTTGGCAGGAGCAGGGACTGAGCAACGGGAGCTCACCCCGTCGCAGGGATTCAAACCGCTGACCTTCTGATCGCCAAGTCCTAGGCTCTGTGGTTTAACCCACAGCGCAAGTGTAATTAATTAAATGTTAAAGCTTCCAACAGAAAGTGCTTGTTGGTATCCTGGCTTCATCACTTTTTTGCCATGATTTAAGCATCCCTGTTCACAAATTCAAAGAGTTTCTTTCTCCAGGTCCTTGCAAATCTCCCTCTTCCTCAAAAAGATTCCTGCATTGCAGGGATTTTTGGACTAGATGACCCTCAAAGTCCCTTCCAACTCTTCAGTGCCATTATTTTTTCTCTTCCCTCCTTCCTGCAACAAGCAAAGTGTTGGAAACATCAGACTGATCTGGATTTGGTTACTGAGGATATTTATGTCACTGATAATGTACAAAGTTGCTTAAATCAAACTGCTTTATTTTTTCAGTGACTTTCTCCCATTGCCCCCCCCCCCGCCCCAATTTGTCTGACACTTTACCCTACAATCTGTTCCTTTCAGATATTGTCATCTGGGTGGAGAGAGAGGGATGACGACTGTACTGGACAACCTCTAGAAGTCAATATGCATTATGACACTAGAAGGGATTCATGGAATCCTAGGGTTGGAAAAGGTCCTGAGAGTCATCTAGTCCAACCCCTGCAATGCAGGAATCTGAGGCTCACACCTACAACCCTGAGATTAAGAGGCTCAAGCTCTACTGAGCTACCCCAGTCGGAAGGAATTGATGATAAATGGCAGCCCCACCTCCCTATTTACATTGTGTGAGGTGCTGATAGCGGGAATTGAAATCCATGTCATCCAGCAGGGATAGGAGTCCTCCCTCCCCTATCCTCCCTCAAAATAGCTGCATCTCCCATAATTTAAAAAACGCTGCTAAGACACAGGCTTGAAGTACAACCACAAAGAAAACTAGCTATACAAGAAAGGACATTTGAAATACCAAGTTCAGCTTCTAGAAAATAAGTTTTTATGACGGATGTTAAGTACTGCGAAGGTTTTTTTTTTGTTTTTGTTTTTTTCTTCTCTCTGATCATTGCCAAAGTAATTAAAAATACTTAAATATTTTTTACTAAAACTTGAATTTTTTTTGACTTTTCTTTTTTTTAAAAAAAAAATTAAATATTTGAGATGAACTGAGAACAACATAGGGCAAATCCACCGGAATCTTAACTGACTCTCAATCCCATCAGGTAAAAGGACCAAATTATAGACTATAAACAGAGCATTTTCAAAGTTTAGGAATATATACATTCTTGGTTTGAAATAAAGATATCTAGATCAGAACCAAAAGGAAGAATGACAAATATGGGCTCTAAAAAATACCAAACCACACTGACATCTGGGTCAGGTCTACAAGTGAGAAGACAATCAACAGCTGAAACAGACCCCAATGCTGACATAAAAGACCTTATAATGGGGATGGAAAAGAGCCTGAATGATAAGTTGGACATACTAACTGGCAACATCCAACAAAACTCAAAGCTAATAATAGACCTAACAACACAAATAAGTGACCTCTCACTTAAAAATAAAGAACTGGATAAATCTGTACAAGAACTTAAGAGTAAATCTACCAAACAAGAGGAAATGACAAAGAAACTGCAAATGGAAAATAAGGACATTAAAAAATCACAAGACTCAACGAAGGAAGAAATAAACGACCTAAAGAGAGCCCATGAAGAGCTGCTAGATGATATATCATTGATGGAGATGCGTCAGAAGGAGACGGTCCTTCGTTTCCGAGGTGTCCCACAAACTCATGATGAACAAATTCAAGAGAAACTATCACAGGAGATCGCAAACTTGTTGGGAGTAGAGGTAGAAGAGATGCTATTGGATATTGATAAAATTTTCAGGATCAAATCAGAAAGATCGGACACTTATAAAGGGCCAGGAGATTGCTTAATTTTTTTCAACTCAAGACTTTTAAAGGACAAAATATTACATCAAAAAGGACAAGTGAAGTTAGTAATAGACGATAGGCCTATCAAAATATTCAAGGAAATTCCAAAAAGAATTCTGAAGAAAAGGCAGAACTATAAGACGGTAACAGAAGCACTCAGGAAGAATTCGATTAGATTCCGGTGGGAATTTCCTGAGGGTATCACTTTCACATATAAGGACAGAAGAAAAACTCTTAGATCAGTAGATGAGCTGGGAAAATTCTGGAGGAAGTACAAAAAAGAATTAACTGGAGAGCCAACATTGGAGCGAGAGGAAACAACGCAGACATCACAAGAAACATAGAGAAATAAGCGCGTATTAAGGAGGGGGGGGGAGATTGGTGAAGCAGATTATCAAAATCCTAAAATTTCTGAATTTTTTCTCTTTTTTTTTCTTTTTCTTTTTCTACCTACTCAACGAAACTACTGTAGATAACAAATAAAAATTAATGAATTTAAAAATTATATCTTGGAATGTTAACGGTCTAAATGATAAAAGGAAGAGAAATAAAATAGAACATGTACTGAGGAAAGGACAATGGGATATTATATGCTTGCAGGAGACCCATGTGACTAGAAACCATAGAAGGGTTTTAGAAAATAAGAGATTGGGTCAAGAATTTATATCCTCAGATGTAAAAAAGAAAAGGGGAATTGTGATCTATGTGAACCCCAAACTAGACGCAAAAAAAATCTTTAAGGATGATGAGGGTAGAATACTAGGGGTAAAAATAACAAAAGGTAAAGAGCATTTAATTATAGTAGGAGTTTACGCACCGAATGGTAACCAAACAGAATTTTTCAGAAAAGTAGAAGCTAATTTACTGGAATTTATAGAAGAGGAAATTATTTTGATGGGAGACCTAAATGGTGTCACATCAATAGAATTAGACAGGACAGAGAGAGAAAGAAAATCTAAAAAAGGCAGACTCCCAGACACCTTCTTTCAGATGGTAGAAAACTTAAATTTGATTGATACATGGAGATATAAAAATCCAGGAGAAAGACAGTATACACATTTTTCGGAAGTTAAAAAATCAGCGGGCAGAATTGACAGCATATGGGTATCAAACAATTTAACAACTAAAATTAAAAAAGCAGAAATACAGACCAAAATTATTACAGATCATAACCCAGTCACATTAGAATTAAAGGAATACAAGAAAATTAATAAAAGATGGAGACTTAATGAAAGATTATTAAATGACGAAAAGATTGTAAAAAAAGCGCAAGAACTATTGAAAGAATTTTTTGAATTAAATAAAGAACAGGATACAGACCTCAGGATAATATGGGATGCAAGTAAAGCTTTCATAAGAGGCTTTTACATACAACAAAGCGCAAAAAGGAAAAGAAACAGAGAGCAAAAACTGGAACAAATAAGGAAGGAAATAGGAATAAACGAAAAATTATTAGCAAAACAACCAAAAAATGAATCAATAAACCAAAAATTAAAAATATTACAAACTCAGGCTTCAGCAATATTAAATAGTGAAATTGAGGATAACATTAAATGGATGAAACAAAGGTCGTTCGAATTTGCAAATAAACCCGGAAAGATGCTAGCCTGGCAACTGAAAAAAAGACAAAAGGAAAAATTGATTGATAAAATAGTGGAAGAGGGGAGAACTTTAGACAACCCTGAGGAAATTAAAAAGTGTTTTACAAAATATTATAATAAGTTATATAAAGCAGGAAACGAGACAGAGGTTGAAATAAAAGAGTATTTATGTGGAAAGGATATACCTAAAATTAAGAAAGAAAAGATCCAAGAGCTAAACTCCCCAATAACCACGACAGAGCTTCATCAAGCGATAATTAAGATGAAACTGGGAAAATCCCCAGGACCAGATGGTCTTACCGCAATACACTACAAAAAATTAGAGGAACCATTATTATCACCTATGAAGACACTCTTAAACAGAATATTAGAAGACGGGAAGATTCCCACCACCTGGAAACAGGCGCACATAGTAGTAATCCCAAAACAAGGACGAAACAAAGAGTTTATAACCAATTATAGACCAATATCATTACTAAACAATGATTACAAGATCTATGCACAAATATTGGCAACAAGATTAAAGACAGTTTTGCAGGATTGTATAAATAAAGAGCAGGCAGGGTTCTTGCCGGGCAGGAAAATGAGTGACAATATAAGAACAGTGATTGATATGATCGAGTATTTAGACATGAAACCAAGTAAGAAGGTAGCCTTTGTTTTTGTGGACACGGAAAAGGCGTTTGACAAAGTATCATGGAAATTTCTAAAAATATTACTAGACCAGATGGACATGGGAGACCAAATCACAAGAGGGTTAAAAGCAATTTATGAACAACAAGAAGCAAACATAATAATAAATAACGACACAACTGATTATTTTAAAATACAGAAGGGCACCAGGCAAGGGTGCCCACTTTCACCTTCGTTATTCATTTTGGTTTTGGAAATATTAAATCAAGAAATCAGATTGGATCAAGAAATAAATGGAATATCCCTAGGAGAGAAAATATATAAAATAAGGGCATTTGCGGATGATTTAGTTTTAATGGTGGAAAATCCAAAGGAAAGCATAGCAAAGGCTCTAGAAAAAATGGAAAACTTTGGATGGGTATCAGGTTTTGCTTTGAATAAAGAAAAAACGAAACTATTGGTAAAAAATATGGGAGATCAAGAGAAAAAGGAACTGGTAGAAAAATTTGGATTACAAATTGTAAAAAAAGTGAAATATTTAGGCATACAAATAACAATGAAAAATATAAATTTGTTTGAAGATAATTATAAAAAAATTTGGGAAGAAACAAAAAGAGAAATGGAAACTTGGACAAGACTGAAATTAACACTCTGGGGTAGAATTTCGGCTATTAAAATGAATATCTTACCAAAACTTCTGTTCCTTTTTCAAATGATTCCCATAATAGGTAAAGATGATTGTTTTAAGAAATGGAAAATGGACTTAACAAAATTTATATGGCAAGGCAAAAAGCCACGGATCAAATATAAATTATTAACTGACATAAAAGAGCGGGGAGGTTTTGGACTCCCAGACCTGAGACTATATTACGATGCAGCATGCTTTACTTGGATCAAGGATTGGATCAAATTTTGGATTTGGAGGGATGGAACAACAGATATGGTTGGCATGCCTATCTAATATATAACAAAGTGGCAGTCCATAAAGAATTTCTAAGCCATGTAATTAGAAATGCATTATACAAGGTCTGGGTGAGACATAGAAGGTTGTTAGAACCAAAAACTCCATGGTGGGTCTCACCACTAGAAGTAATATCAGTTAAAAAGAAAAATACTACAGGAAGAATGGCAACTTACCAGCAGCTCCTAAAGGAAGAACAGGGCCAATTAAAACTAAGACCATATGACGAGGTGACCCAATACTGTACCACATGGCTTCAATATCACCAAATTGCACAAATATTTAACCAGGATAAAGTAATAGGATTTGAAAAAGAAGAATCAAAATTACAAAAAGTATTATTACAAAACTCAAAAAAATATATATCCAGAATGTATAATTCATTATTGGAATGGGAATTAAAGGATGAAGAAATAAAAGAAGTTATGATCAAATGGGCATGTGATATAGGATATGTAATTCGGCTGGATCAATGGGAGAAATTATGGAAATATGACATCAAATTTACGGCATGTTATACAATAAGAGAAAATTTTATGAAAATGGTGTACCAATGGTACTTAACTCCAGTAAAATTGGCAAAAATTTACAAATTAAAGTCGAATACCTGTTGGAGATGTAAAAAAGAAATAGGAACAATGTTCCACATGTGGTGGGAATGCCGACCCATTAAACAATTCTGGAATGAAATCTATGAAGAACTCAAAAGGATGTTTAAAATATCTTTTAGTAAAAAACCGGAGGCATTCCTTTTAGGTTTAATTACAAATGATATCCCCGAAAATCAAAGGAAAATATTCCTTTATGCAACAACAGCTGCCAGGATGCTTATAGCTAAAAACTGGAAAAGCAGAAAAATTCCATCAGTGAAAGATTGGCAAATTAAATTTTGTGAATACATAAATCTGGCAAGACTTACAGCTTACATAAGGGGACAATCGGACCAGAAACTATTAAAAGAATGGGGTTGTGCTAAAGAGTATATGAAAAAACATTGTTCTGGAGTCAGTATATTGGTATGTAATGAATGATGCTTTACAGGGTTAAAGAACAAGAAAAATGATGTAAAAAAGCATAAAGATGGAAGTAATCTAATTAGACACAACAATACAGTAAGAGTAAATATCTTTGGAGGTCTTAGAACAAAGGAAGGAAGTCAATTTATGTTTATGTATGTTATGATATGGTTTTGCTTTGTAGATGTGTGTTTTTTCGTTTTTGTTTAGTCTTGTTTCCTTTGCCCCCCTTTTTTTTCTTTTTCTGCTTTTTTTTTCTTTTGTTTGTTTGTTTGTTTTGTTTTGTTTTTTATGTGCCGGGGATTTTTGTCTGTATAGTACTATTTTGGATTCAATGTTTGTAATTTTTGTTACGATTTTGCATTGAAAATAAAAGCTTTAAAATTAAAAAAAAAGAAAAAAAATAGCTGCATCTGTACTGAAAGGGATGCAGACTTCATGAGCCTGATGGTGCCATTTGTGTGTGAAAAAGAGTTTGCAAGCAAAAACACCTACACATCCACACACAAAAAGTATTAGAAAAGGTGTGTATGTATATATTGAGGTGTGTGTTTTTCCTCCACTTCTCTCTGTTTTCAATTGTTATCTCTGAAGAGCAAACACTTTCACAGATTTGATGCCTAGTTTGATGCCTTCTCAGCATTTGGTAGAATGATGCAGCCTGAAGTCACAGAAGTCTACGTTTGCCATCTTTCTCTTTTCATTCCTTCAGCCCCCTCTCTTCCATTTTGAAATATTTGTTTGAGGTGGGATAGGGAAGCAGATGAGGCCAATCCTTTCAGGAGAGAAACACCCATACATTTTGCCTCTGTTGCCATGGAAAAGTCTCTCCTGCACCAGTTGCTTGGGTGTGCCTTTTCTTCTTCTCAGTCTGTGCCCTGGCCTGTAGTGATCCCACTCCTGGTATTCAGCACTAATTGCAGACATAACAATAATAATAAAAAGTTGCATTCTCTCTGACTTCAGTGCAGTTTCTGTGCAATTGATATCATACCTCCAGACATGTTTTTCTTCCAAGCAAAATTTCTCACTTTCTCTTTGCACCCAGCCTGTCACATCATTATTTTCAAACTCACTCTATCTTTTTGTGTGTGAGAGAGCGAGAGAGCACATCTTCAAGATGCTGCCTGTGATTTGGCTGAAGCTAGGAGTAACAACAAAGTGCATCTGACTGTCTGTCTCTCCTCCCACTTCCAGCATCTCTCTCTTTCTCTATAGAGCTTGGGCTGCCATCTGGTCAATGCTATACCTGTCTCACTCTTCCTTGCTAACTTGTTATCTTTTCTTTCTTTAAAAAATCTCTACCTCAGTGCTAGACAAAAGTTATTTAAATATGTAGATTCAATTTTATTTCAACCCTTTGGGTAGCAAGTCCCCCAGTTACACGGAAAGAAATTTGGGGGGAGTAGGGTGGAGAGGAAGCGTGGGAAATGAGTGGCTGGCTAAGCAGTCGGTGGATTCCAGGCAGAAATCCTCCAAGGCAGAAATAACCAACGTGGTGCCCTCCATATGTTGCTGGACTGTGCCGTCAACTGTGACTGCTAGCCATGCTGGATGGGGCTGATGGGAGTTGTAGTCCAACAACCCCTGGAGGGCACCATATTGGCTCTCCCTGCAGTAAGGGGCAAAACTCTCCAAAATTACTGAAGACAAATGGGTATTTTTAATGGGAAGCAAATGAGTGGAGAGGCATTTAATGTCTAGCGTCTTTCAACTACGTTCTGAAGTGAAGCTGCATTCCTGAATTCCTACCACCTAGTCCTCTGCTATGTGTAGATCCAGACCCAGGCCTTGGGTTTCATAGTAAAGATAAAGGTACCCCTGACCATTAGGTTCAGTCGCGGACGACTCTGGGGTTGCGTGCTCATCTCGCTCTATAGGCCAGGGAACTGGCGTTTGTCCACAGACAGCTTCTGGGTCATGTGGCCAGCATGACTAAGCCACTTCTGGCGAACCAGAGCAGTGCACAGAAATGCTGTTTACCTTCCCGCTGGAGCGGTACCTATTTATCTACTTGCACTTAGATGTGCTTTTGAACTGCTAGGTTGGCAGGAGCAGGGACCGAGCAACGGGAGCTCACCCCGTCGCGGGGATTCGAACTGCCGACCTTCTGATCAGCAAGCCCTAGGCTCTGTGGTTTAACCCACAGTGCCACCCGCATCCCTTGAGTTTCATAGAATAGCTACTAATTATTAGTTCTCATTGATAGAATCTAGAATGTGAAAGTTCTTCTTTCCCACACAGTCATCCACATCTGTTTCCAGTGTTCAGAATGGAAGTGTCAATGCTTATGCAGCCAGTATAGCACTATCCTTACACATGAAGGAGACATCAGTAGGCCTGGGGGTGCAAAAAAATACACACACACACTATTTAGAGGAGGGGGTATGAAAGTGGGGAATGCAGCACAGTGAGCTGTATTCTGTAGCCCACTGATTGTCAGCTGGGGAGGGGGGTTTGCATGTGTATTATATGGAACAGTCACATCCAGAGCATATATTTAAAACACTATCATACCATCTTAACAGTCGTGGGGAATTTTTGGGAACTGTAGTTTGTTTAGGGTACTAAAAATTGTGACTCTATTAGGTCAGCATCCTCAACAAGCTACAGTTCCCAGAATTCTTCATGAGTGATAAAGTGGTATAATCCTGCTTTAAATGTATGCTGTGGATATAATCAGAGTAGGATTCTGAATAGGGAGCACTCTACATTACAACATCTTGTTGCATGTTTCACTTGTACGACTGTACATCTGTTAGACTTCAAGGTGCCACAAGACTCAACAGGCTAACAGAGACATCCTTCTAATTCTTTTTTAAAATAAGTTTTTTCTTGGATTTTACAAAGTAATATTTAAATTCACAATCATAGATTTTTTTTAAAAAAAACACACCAAATAAACGAGATTCTTCCAAATCTTTAAACTTCCCTCCACCCATCCATGGGTTCTTTATTTAACCTTTTCCACTGCATATCATACGTCACTCCAATTTCCCAGTTATCCATTATATCCAAAGTCTTTCTTACCTTACAAGAGTTGTTTTAAACCTGCTAACAAGTTCAGATGTTTACAGTGGTCTTCCAAATATAGTATAAATTTCTCCTATTCTTTATTAAAGTTTTGGTCTTCCTGATTTCTGATTTTCCCGGTCATTTTTGCCATTTCTGCACAGTCCAGCAATTTGTTCTGCCATTCCACTCTGGTAGGGACCTTGTCATATTTCCAGCTCTGGGCTATCAGCATCCTAGCGGCTATCATTGTGTACATGAATAGTTTTTTCTGCTCCTTCGGTAATTCTGCACCTATAATTCCCAACAAAAAAGCTTCTTCTTTCTTTTTCTTTTTTCTTTTCTTTTCTTTTCTTTTCTTTTCTTTTCTTTTCTTTTCTTTTCTTTTCTTTGCAAACATAATTTTAAACACCCCCCCACCCCAGTTCATTATATATCATTTCCCAGAATTCCTTTATTACCTTACAGAGCCATGCTTCTGAAATTGGTCCTCACTGTGGTGGTCAACCTGTGGCTGGCTTTATTACTTCAGACTACAGGTGGGGTGGGGCTTACATATTTAAGTGATCCTTCAAACCACAATAAATTTAAAAATGTTAAATCTTTGCATGTAGAAATCCAGCATGTCATAAGGAAGGAGTCTTTAAGAGTCCCTGACGTGCTAGCTTTCTCCGCGTAGGGCTGTGTTTAATATGGAGATGCAGTCTTTCATGCGAGCCCCACCTGCAGTCTCAGGTGACATTAGCAACCCAGGCAGAGGTAGACCACTTCAGTGCAAAAAGGTCCTGAGAAGGGGAAAGTACAGAGCTGGACGTTTTAACATCCAGAAAAGGAGAAATTGCTAAACTAATATTATAACTAAGGAGAATCCCTTATTCTGCTGAGGCCTTAATTTCTGAGTTCTACACATTGGTTGCCTCAGGGGGATGCTTAGCGAAATGCAGGATATTGTGACTTGTGCTAAGATGCTCAAGAGACAGTTGAATTTGAACATCTGAAGCTAAAATAATGATGGATTGGTCTTGTAAAGGGCATAAAATACAGATAATGTGAGAGGAGGAAATAGAGGTTTTTATTAAGGAAAACATTTGTAGTGTGTTGCCTTAGGAAGAGTTGTTACTTTTGGAAAGCAGGGGAAGGATTAATGCAGAAGCTGCTAATAGGAGCCACAGGACAAGATTTAAAAGTTCTGCAAATATTGGTCTTCCAGGGACACTGAAACAGTGAGGAATATGAGGATAAAAGTTACTATGTACAGAGGTGGTTCATGCCTCCCCTTTCATAAAAAGAGCCCTGCTGTGAATCACGTCAAACCCACCTCCCTGAAACCGGTTGTTATTCAGAGGAACAGAGCTAAAATGAGATGCAATCAAAGCCATTCCTTGCTGATAGACCTATCACCCTCCATGAACTTATCTAATCTCATTTTAAAGCTTTCTCAATCAATGGCCCTCAGCACCTTGTGGCATTGTGCATCAATCTCATTTGGTAACTCCTAAGTTCCTGTATTAATGGAGATGCATCAACTTTATCTATGCTGTACATGAAACAAAAAAACAACAACCCTCAGTTATATCCCTCTGTTCATGTTGCTTTTCCAAGCTATGTCCAAATGCTCCCAAGCAAGCCCCTTCCTTGGGTCAAGCTCATGGTAGGTGACCAGTTCAAGGCTGGAAGGTGAAGGAATGAGGGACTGTGGTCACATGGCTTTCGCCAAAGAATTATAGAAACTGTAGTTGAAAGAATTATACTGATGCTGTACAAATGCCCAGGAAAACAAAAATATATTTTCCTAGTGCCAAAATGATGACAAGGCTGGCAAGAAGCAGGTTCCACTAAGAAGAGCAATCCATAAATGGGGAACAATAACAGAGAAAGCGCATTCTTTTGTCTCCACGTTCTAGATCTGCTTCAGAGGTGGCACGCAGAGAAAAGCTTCAGATGATGGCTTCAGGATTTGGATATTAATTATAAATCATGTCAGGCCTAGGTCATGGGAACAGCCTGCTGGATAGCCCTATGACCTATCTAGTTCAACAGCCTGTTTTCACAGTGACCACCCAGGCGCCCAGCAGACAGAAACTGGCATTCAGAAGCATGGCTTCCTCTGATCATGGAGGCAGAGCACAGCCATCATGACTGACAGCCATTGATACCCTTTGATATCCTCCAGGAATTTCCCTGATCCCCGTTTAAAGCCATTCCAGCTGGTAATGGCCTTGGCAGCAACCATAGTTTAATATTGATTGTTGGGCTTTGGCTGTGCTATTTTTCTTTCTTTCTTTCTTTCTTTCTTTCTTTCTTTCTGGGTGGGGAATAGCATTATATGTAAAGGATGTGTAGACTTGTGAAGAAATCCATGACCTGGAGCATAGAAAGCAGATGACCTTACTGTGGGGGTCTACTATAGACCACCAAGCCAGACTCAAGACTACAACGATGCCTTCCTAGGTGGTCTATAGTAGACCCCCAAGCCAGACTCAAGACTACAACGATGCCTTCCTAGAGCAGATTACCAAACATTCAAATAGGAGAGATACAATAGTCATGAGAGACTTCAACTTCCTTGATATCTGTTGGGACTCAATCTCAATTTCTGCCAAGAATGTAAATCCCTCTGTTGCCTTGCTGTCAATTTCATTTACTACAAAGGGATCGCCTGGTCCTCACCAACAGGGAGGAACTGATTGACCAACTGAAAGTACTCAGAAACTTGGGAGGAAGTGATCATGTCCTTTTGGGTTTCATGAAACAGAGGCAAGGGAAAGCTGAGTGTAGTCAGACACACACTCTGGGCATGATCAGAAATACTCAATGAGAAGGGAGTATTTAAATGAATTCATATGTCCAGGGCCTAAGGAGCTGCATGCGAGGGTACAAAAGGAGCTTGCAGATGTAATTTCAGAGCCTTTGTCTATAATCTTTGAGAATTCTTGGAGAACAGGTAAGATCCTGCAGACTGGAGGGGGGCAAATATTGCCCCCATCTTCAAAAAGGGGGGGGGGAGAGAAAGTAGTCTCAGGTAACTAGCGCTGGTGGGCTTGACATTGATAACAGGAAAGGTTATCAACAGGAAAGGTCCTAGAACAGATAATTCAACAGTAAGTCTGTGAACATTTAGAAAAGAATGCTGTGATTACTGAGACTCAGCATGGGTTTCTGAAAAGCAAGTCATGCAGATGGATCTCATTTCTTTTTTAGATAGAGTTATGAGCTTGGTGGATCAGGGGAATGCTGTGGATGTAGTCCATCTTGATTTCAGTTGGGCAATATTCTGTTGAGGAAGCTGGTAAAATGTGGGTTGAACGAGGTAATTGTTAGGTGGATTTGACACTGGTTGATGGACCGAACCAGTGGTTCCTTGTCATCCTGTGAAAAAATGACAAGAGGGGTGCCTCAAGGTTCTGTCCCGGGCCCATCGTTTTTCAACATCTTTATAAACGACTTGGGTGAAGGAATTGAGGGGATGCTCATCAGTCTCCCTCAGGAAGTTGTGGACTTTCCTTCCTTGGAAGCTTTTAAGCAGCTGTTGGATGGCCATCTGTCATGGATAGTTTAGCTGAGATTCCTGTGCTGCAGTGGGTAGGACTACATGATCCTTGGCGTCCCTTCCAACTCTACAATTCTATTATTCTGTTTCTGTGTTAAGCCTCAGCATGCCATCCAATTCTGGCCCCAATCATGCAGCAAGGCTTGTTTCATCCAGGGGTGTAGCATGGGTGGGGGCGGGGTGCAGCCAGGGCGATTTCCCCCAGCACATTTTGGGTGGGGCATTTTGGCCACTCATGCCCCCCTCCCTGAGCCAGCCCTGCACAGTTTTGTCTGGGATCTTATCAGATCCTAGCCTCACAAAGCAGCTTGGGGAGGGCAGCATGAGAAGGACTATAGTTTTGCAAAGGTGAGGTTGGGATCGAAGTGCACATGCCTGTTGCATTCTTCTCCTGCACCCTCACTGAGTGTTTACTTGGCAGGGTGCAGAGGGTAAATGGAGCCAGCTGTACCAAGGCAGCCCTCAAATACTCCATGGCTGGTTTCATCTCCTACATTGTCAGCTGCCTAAACCCCCAAAGCTGGCATCTTGCGGGCTCCTGTTTTTTTAAGGATGCTGGTAATTTAATAAGGAGGTTGTTTGATATGCAGTGAAGCTGATCCATAGTAGTAGCAGCAGCTGTTTTCCTTTGATATCAAATGGTGCTAACAAGGTACTAAAAGGGGAACTTTGCCTAGTTCCCAGCATCCCTCAGCAGGCTGTTTCCTTGCAGGTGATGGTGCTTCTCTAATGTAGCAGTAAACTAAAGTCACTTAGTGGTGTATTTATTGCAAGGTGATTTTTTTTTTTGCACCAGTGGAATGTTGTTGCACCAGAAAATGCACAAAACAATAACTTTATTGTGGAATGTGTGGCACAAGTTTCTGCTTGTGCAACTGCCACATTGGATTCCTCTTCTGTAGGAGTCATTGTGCTATTAGACAGACAATGCTTGATCTAGGCCCATGCTTTATTCTTTTTAATTCAAGTCCACTTAACCCCCCTATCTTATTTATTTTTCTACAAGAGGCTACTATAACTTCCATCCCTAAAGCTTTTCTTGCTGCTGCTTCAATCCCCCCTCCCTTCTTTCTTTACTATCAGGTGTTTTTGAAGTAAGTGCCAGGAGCATCTTCCCTGCACATTTATTAGCATTGCCAACAAAATGGTTTGTAATATTTAGAGGATGTGATAGAATATTTGAAAAGGCAGCAATTTACGCTCCACGGAAACACTCTTTTTCAAGTGTAATAATGAAGAAAGAAGCTGAGCTTAATAATAATAAAAAAGTGAAACCTTTTAGGCAATTAAGCTCACTTATTTTCCTTTCCTTGTTGGGAAAGAGTGTCAGTAATGAGGCATTTCTGATCTTTGAAAGTAGAGCCTGTATCATCAGCCTTTGTTGTTAATGAGTTTTGTATCTCCTGAAAGTAGTGGAAATAAACAGGCAATAGATCGGATGTTTGTTTTCTGGAGCAAATGGCCCAATGTATTTCACATCTTGGACTCATTTAATCTTGCTTTCCAAGTCCTAAATACTTTCAGTTCATTTACCATGGCAATGGCATCATTTGGAATAACCACCATATTCCTGGCTATCAGATAGGAGACACAAAGGCAATATTACAGGAGGGAATTTTGCACTATGGTTCCTTCGTTTTTTTCAATCGGCCAAAACCAACTGTCCCTTCACATGTTCTCCCAATCACATGATAACCACTTTTGCTGCTGACAGAATAAGGTAAGCTGCCTACACCAAGTCAGATTATTGGGCCTACCCCCTATACTGATTGTTGTCTGCACTGACTGCACTAGGGTTTCAAAGGCATTTTAGAACAGCTCTACCTGGGCTTCTTTGGGATCAAACATAGGAATATGTGGATGATTTGACCACACAAGTGGGACCTGATTGTGTGGGTTTTTCTTACAGAATCAGCACCATCTGCCCTTCCAGCAGGCTGACAGTTTTGTGGGGAAGACTCATGCAGTCACCGCTACCACTACTCTGCCTATGTAACTGGATCGTTTGAATGTTTCCCCAGTCACGTGCAAGCTGCTTGTTCAAGATGACATGTGTAGCTTTGGGAACTCTAGGATTCTCTTCCCACTTGTGACCTTGAATAATGTCCTTTGTAATGGCTGCTCTGCTGCAAGAAAAGTGGACAAGTTAGAAATGGCAACCTCTTACTCAGCACATCTGTACTTGTGTGCATTTACAGGATTTTTTGCTGACAGTGGGAACAAAAGCATAACCATACCTCTTTTCTCCATCTTTTTCTCTTTTTTGTACTGATGGCAAGGATGAAAGATCAAGCTTAACTACCACCACTACCCCTGCTCCAATGTCTAAAAAAAATAATAATGCAGGTAAACATTCTGAGTGAGCATTCTGAGCACTCCAACTCATTTGCCAGTTGTTTCACTATTACGTGGGTACAATTCAGTTCTTTGATTAGGCGGAGGGAATACCTTCAAAGCTCTGAGAATGTGCTTGAGGTGGAATTTATATCTGTGCATTAGAGATTGATTGTGTGCCCTTGTGCCTTATCCATTCTCTGTTGCATCATTTGGGACTTTTGGGTTTTGAGAATAGGCAAGTAAGAGGTGACGTGGTAGAAGTCTTTTGTTTTTTATTTTAACTATGCATTGCATGCAGGAAGTAGATAGAGGAAAGCCCCCCCCCCCTCTCTCAACACTAGTACTCATGGACATCCAGTGAAACTGGAAAGTACTTCTTCATGCAGTGCATAGTTACCCATGGAACTTTCTCCCACAGGTAACAGTGATGGCCCCTCAACTAAGGTGACTTTAAATGAGGATTAGACTAGATACATGGAGGACAGGGCTATCAATGGCTACTAGCCATGTTGGCTATGTTCTGTCTCCACTGCCAGAGGCATTGTTGTTAGCATCTGTCTGTTGTTGAGAGAGACAATGGAGTGTGCCTCCAAGGAGGGGAGGGGAGTCAAACTACTGTGTTGAACAGCACCAAAGTGACCTCTCCAGGGTGCAAGCTTGGACAGTGTGTATGGAGGTCCTGGGCTGCCCAGGCGAGAAGACCCCATCCCCCAGCCTCACTGATGTGGTCCAAAGGAAAGCTCGGCTGCAGGAGTTGCTAGAATGGGCATACAAGATACCATCCCACCATCTTAGGGACTCCATTCTGGATTTATGTAGGGTTAACTCCTTAGACTTTTCTTCTCTCAAAGATGTCCCTGAAGGCAGCCAAGGTTCAAGATCAGAGTTTTCCTTTGTGAATACTATTTGCTGGGAAGTACAGATAGGCAAAGTACTGTTGTGTTCAGGTTCTGCTTCCAGGCTTCTCATAGGTATCTGAGTGGCCGCTGTGAGAATAGGATGCTGGACTCAATCTTCTCCCTCTGACCTCTCTTCTGTGTCCCACCACCAATCCCCTGGCTCTAAGCCTTCCTTCTCTAGGGTTTTCCTTGGGGGTTCCTCAGCTGGTGCCTACCACCACTCCTCTTCATCCAGCCAGTTCCTGACATGCACACACCCTTCTGTATCCTCCACCGAGGAAGTCTAGAGATAGTTCAAGGGCATATTCTGTGCATGGCAGGGCCAGTGAGGTGAAAGTTCCAGGGTCCTACTAGGGAGGCCAGTACCCTAGTACCCCACCCCTGCTGTAGCATATTCCTGACAACCAAGCTGTGGTTTGCCCATGGCATCAGTTTCCTCAGTATGTATGGAGAGGCTTGACTTGCCTGTTTTTCTTATCTTTCCTAGGGATCAGTGAATGATTTGTCTTACGTGAAGCATTTGTTCAGACTCCTGCCTAGTTTTTCTTCTTCTCAGCTGTGTTATAGTCTGAATAAATAATGCACGCAAAACTTTGTTCTCCATACAACACGCCAGCCAGCCAGGAGAAAGCTCCTGCGGGGATGTATTGACTAAGGACGCATCATCCACGATTATCCAGAAAGAATTATTGGCTGAGGTGGCTATTGATTTTCTAATAATTTCTAGCCCTCCCCCAGACTCATGTCACCAGAGAGGCAGATCACAAATTGAACTGCAGCTGAATTGCTGCACGATTGATTAAAACTCACAGTAATTATTGCCTCTCTACTGCTCAAGGCAGACTGATCAATGTGAGCTATAACTGATAGGGTTCTTCAGGCAATCTCAGGAAATAGGCATGAGTATCATTTGCTTTGCACCCGCAGAAGAGCAGGTATGTGGGAACAGTCAATGCTGGGCATTAAATGCTCCCTCAGAAAATGTAATTGATGTCAGAGCTAGAATATAATTCAACCAAGTATGCTCCCCCCCTTCTTTTTCTTGGTCCAGATTGTTCAGGATGAAGGCCAAAAAGTCACCAAGAAACTTTTTACAAACCATGGGAATGTCTGTTGAGTAATTAAAGGTCCATTAAATACAGACTGCATATACTAACTGAGTTGCCAGTGAGTTTGCAGCCCATGCATGGCCACTGGAAAATGAGGGGATAACCAGCTTGTGTCAGGGAACCCTGGTTTGCAGAAGTACAAAACGCAGCAGTGTAGGAGGCAGGTGGGAAGGAACAGGCAAAAACAGCAGTGGTCCAGTCAGGGCTGGACATGCCAAGTAGCCACAAACACTACACTGCAGCATTTGGTTGTGGCGCCTGCTGGTGAATTGTCTAATGAAGACAAAGGAAACAAAGCCAAGATCTAGCTCTTCAGTTTAAGGAAGAGCCTAATAGTGGTAAGTTAGTGGAGGAGTGGGCACAAATAGTGCAACGTGGTGCAAGTGAAGGCTCTGTAGTGCTTCCCGGCTTTCTTGGAAGAGCTGCTAATTGGTTGTGTCACATAGGGAGGGAGCACTTGACAGTCTGTCCCAGTCTCTCCCAGCCTGTGCACAGTTATAGGATGTCTTCTGCTGACTTGTTCAACCTACTTCACAGGCCCCTGCTGTTTGGCAGAATCCCTGAAGCTTCTTGGCGCATGTGGTCCCTAGAGTTGAGATGATTAACAGCTTGCAATTAAAAGAACGAGCATTTAGAAGTACGAAATAGTTTACAGATATTAAATTAATCATGATGATACAGGTTTATTTAACCAATAAATATATTACTGCGGGCCCTGAATTGCTGCCAGGAGTTTTTCCACCACCCAACTCTTGTGCTCTCTCTCTCTCCCAGTCTCTCAGAATTCAGAGGGGAGGTGTAGATGTCCAATGAAGGGGTAAGTGGCAGGGAAGTATAAGACAAACTGATTTGTGCAAACTCATCTTTCCATTAATCAAGTCAGAAGAACAGGCCCTCTTTCCTCAGAACTGGCCCTCATCCAGTACACTTCATTCATCCTGTACACATACTGTTTGACCCATCTATCAAGCTTTTCAGGAGTCTCCCTGCTCCTCAAAGCAACCCTTCAAGGCAAGCTAAGGTGCATCTAGGTCTTACCACCTTCCTGAAACCTTCCTGAAACAAAAGAGGCTCAAACTCAGGAAGATGGTTCTTCCCTGTTGAGGACGAGAGACTGCAAGATGCCCGTAACTGTTCAGTAAGCTTCATATCTGAATGTACACACACACACTCCAATATCAATACAGACACATCATTTTATTTGTATGTTGCCTTTCCATAGCCAAAACCATGCTCAAGGTGTCCTACAACTTGAAAAAGAAATACATAATACAAACCTTAAAAGTAGTCATAAGCAATAAATGAAACATCAAAAAGGTGCAAAACCAAATTGAACAATTTCCACATAACTCATTATAAAATCCAAAACAAAGATTAAAAATAATAATAACCGCAACAAGCCCCCCCCCCCCAATCTCCCTAAACAATACCCCAACCCAATAGTTTGTTCAACAGTCTCAGCTCTTGCAGCTGGAGTCAGTCAGGGCCCCTCCCTTCTAGGCCAGGTAGAAAATGGCCAGCAAGGCAGGAAGCAGGTCTTCCAGGACTCTCAGCTAAGATGCTTTTCAATATGCATGATATTAATTCTCTCTTACACACAGGCACAAACTGGTGGTGTCTCAGCTCACTTGTAGAATGTAACATCATTGATAAACCTAGTGTAGTTCATGTTTTATTCAATACATTCAGGAAAGGAAGATTAAGAAATTGTCAGAACCAGGTGCTTTTGAAAGGCAGGGAAGCAAACTGCTGGCTTGTGTTGCATTTCTAAATTTTGGCTGCTTTATTAACTGTTCCCAATAAAATACACTCAGACTTGTTCTGTAATTTTTAAATCAATTACTCAAATTATAAATACTGTCCATTTTCCCTTTTGTGCATAATGTCTGCTATTGCTGTTTAATATAAACAAATAAAGGAGGGCTAAAAACATAATTATACTCATTGATTTAAAACATCTTTACAGTGGTACCTCGGGTAATGAACCTAATTCATTCCAGAGGTCCATTCTTAACCCGGAACCGTTCTTAACCTGAGGCGCGCTTTCGCTAACGGGGCCTCCGCTGCTGCTGTGCCGCCGCCACATGATTTTCGTTCTCATTCTGGGGCAAAGTTCTGAACCCAAGGTACTACCTCCGGGTTTGGGGAGTTTGTAACCCAAAGTGTTTGTAACCCGAACCGTTTGTAACCCGAGGTACCACTGTACTTGATAAAAAGATGTCTTTACACGTATACATACACTTTCACCGTTCAGATGTCAGACTACAACTCCCATCACCACCCCTGACCACTAGCTGCACTGGCTATGACTGATGGGAGTTGGAGGCCAGCAACATCTGGAGAGCCGCAGGCTCCCCTCTCATGAAGCTCACTGGGTGGCCTTGGGCCAGTCACTGCCTCTGAGCCTAGCCTGCCTCACAGGGTTCTGCTGAGGATAAGTTGAGGAGTGGGAAAGCCACATATACCACCTTGAACAGAGAAAAAGGTGGGATGTAAATGTACCAAATAAATGTTAATTTCTTTTTTAGCAAGAAGGGTACATGCCTGGGACCTTGGAAAGTTCCTTTCAGCCAGGGGAAGCAAGTGAGGGGCAGATGGACCAATGGGCTGGAGATCCTTAGGTTTAGGGCTTCTAAAACATGGCAGCCAGTCCTTTAGCAGCAACACCAATGGGCATCCAAAGAAGAAGCTGTCCAGGCAACAGATTAGAGTTGGGATCTTCTGTGTTCCCCCACCCCCAAAAAATGTTACGGATGGGGAACCTTTTTCAGCCTGAGGGGCTACATTCCCTTCTGGGCATCCTGCCACAGCCACAGGCCAGTGGCAGGTGAAGCCAGAGGCAAAAATGAGTGGAGCAGCAAACATAATTTTAACATTTGTATAATAGGACAGTTTCTACATGCAGTTGCACACCTCTCTCTGACCTGCATCCAAGCACTCAAGCAGTATTATCAGAGTTCAGGGACACATTCCAGCCAGGCAAAAATACTTGGGAGGGGGCACCATGCAGAATCAGTGCAGGGTGTTGCTTGTAGAGAGAGGGGGTGTGTCATGAGGAGAGTTCTGAGGGCTAGGTGGAAAGGCCTGGAAGGCTGCATTTGGCCTCTGGGCTCAAGGTTCCCTTCATATAGGGCAGGGGTAGACAACTCCCAAGAGACTGCAATCTACTTGCAGAGTTAAAAACTGGCAGTGATCTACCCCATTTTGGGGGGTTCAGGACAAAGTTGTTGAGCTTTTTTTAGGGGAGCAAACTTGTTGAGCTTCTTTGGGGGGACCACAGATGTCCAGTGATCTACCGGTAGATTACGATCTACCTGTTGGACATACCTGATATAGGGGGTTGTGGTCACAGAGAAGTATTTTTAGGAACATAGGAAACTCTTGTCAAACTGAGTCAAACCTTTGATCCATCTAGCTCAGTATCATGTACACGGACTGGCAGAGGCTTAGGGTTTGAGGCAGGAACTCTTACCCAGCTCTGCCTGAAGATGCCAGGGATTAGACCTGCAAGATGGATGCTCTGTAACTGAACTGCAGCCCTTCTCAATTTGTTTTCCTTTATTTTCTTCCTTGAAAAAAGCAACACAGAAAATGTAGCAGTTTTATGACTTTTCCTTCACTTGACAGGCAGTTTATAGCCAACCATCATGCATCTCTGGACTGGCTGTTGTTTACCCCATCTTCAGGAATTCTGTAATGCATCCTTAATTTGGAACTGCTATTAGGCTACATTTATTATCTTTCTCTTGCTCTCCAGATAACTGGTCAGCTTTCTGCTTTTAACTTATTATTATTTCTCTCTCAGTTGATAGAAAATTCAAGTGGAATAGGAGTGTTGCTTAATAAGGATGTCTATGGATTGGTGTTGCTGGGTAGTTGTCTGCTTTAATTATTTGGGACAGGCAGAGCTTGCTGCAAAACAGAAATTTAAAATGTGGGTCACATTTTCAGCACGATGATAGTAGTTTAGAACCTCTAATAATAGACAAGAGACCAGGTACCCAGCTGAATTAATGTGTGTGTGTGTGTGTGTGTGTGTGTGTGTGTGCATGCGCATGTGTGTGCGGGCACACACACTTGCCTACTCCTTGCTGTTTTCAACATAAATACTCTAGAGCAGGAATGGGGGATGTGTGGCCCTCCAGATCCTGTTGCAAGAAATGGAAGAATGCCTCTCTCCGCCTGAGAGAGGAGGATGCCTCATAGGCTGGATCTAGACACATCAAAAAAGCTTTCAGTTAAACCAGGCATGGCCAAACTCCAGCTGTTTTGGGACTACAACTCTCATCATCTCTAGCTAACAGGACCAGTGGTCAGGGATGATGGGAATTGTAGTCCCAAAGCAGCTGGAGGGCCAAGTTTAGCCATTCCTGAACTGTTAAACGTATTGTAAATTTAAACAGGGAAATCCAGCAGGGAAAACTGGACTCCATAGCTCCATCTGCTGGCACAATGTTTCTTGCATAAAGGTAAAGGTAAAGGGACCCCTGAACATTAGGTCCAGTCGTGACCAACTCTGGGGTTGCATTGCTCATCTCACTTTATTGGCCGAGGGAGCCGGCATACAGCTTCCAGGTCATGTGGCCAGCATGACTAAGCCGCTTCTGGCAAACCAGAGCAGCACACGTACCACTCCCGCTGGAGTGGTACCTATTTATCTACTTGCACTTTGACGTGCTTTCGAACTGCTAGGTTGGCAGGAGCAGGGACCGAGCAATGGGAGCTCACCCCGTCACGGGGATTTGAACCGCCGACCTTCTGATTGGCAAGTCCTAGGCTCTGTGGTTTAACCCACAGCGCCACCCACATTCGTTTATCGCATATACAACACATAAACAGTGGTACCTCGGGTTACATATGCTTCATGTTGCAGTCACTTCAGGTTACAGACTCTGCTAACCCAGAAATAGTACCTCAGGTTAAGAACTTTGCTTCAGGATGAGAACAGAAATCGTGCTCTGGCGGCGTGGTGGCAGCTGGAAGCCACATTAACTAAAGTGGAGCTTTAGGTTAAGAACAGTTTCAGGAACAGACCTCCGAAACGAGGTCTTTTTTAGCGGCAGCTAAAAAAGCCAATGCAATTCTGGGCTGCATCAATAGGAGTATAGCATCTAGATCAAGGGAAGTAATAGTGCCACTGTATTCTGCTCTGGTCAGACCTCACCTGGAGTACTGTGTCCAGTTCTGGGCACCACAGTTCAAGAAGGACACTGACAAACTGGAACGTGTCCAGAGGAGGGCAACCAAAATGGTCAAAGGCCTGGAAACGATGCCTTATGAGGAACGGCTAAGGGAGCTGGGCATGTTTAGCCTGGAGAAGAGGAGGTTAAGGGGTGATATGATAGCCATGTTCAAATATATAAAAGGATGTCACATAGAGAGGGAGAAAGGTTGTTTTCTGCTGCTCCAGAGAAGCGGACACGGAGCAATGGATCCAAACTACAAGAAAGAAGATTCCACCTAAACGTTAGGAAGAACTTCCTGACAGTAATAGCTGTTCGACTGTGGAATTTGCTGCCAAGGAGTGTGGTGGAGTCTCCTTCTTTGGAGGTCTTTAAGCAGAGGCTTGACAACCATATGTCAGGAGTGCTCTGATGGTGTTTCCTGCTTGGCAGGGGGTTGGACTTGATGGCCCTTGTGGTCTCTTCCAACTCTATGATTCTATGATTCTAAGTACTTAACCCGAGGTACCACTGTAAATAGCTTTTTCTTTAGCAATCTAGCTGAGCCCTTGGAGTAAGGATGGGGAACATGTGGTCCTCCAGATGCTGTTGTATTCCAACTCACATCAGCCCCAGTCAGCCTGGCCAATAGTCAGGGATGGTGATGGGAGTTGGGAATTCAGCAACATTGGGAGGACCACAGGTTCTCAATCCCCATCCTAAAGGATACTAACCCAGGTATAACCCATTTCTATTGTTCTCAGCATTTTTCCATCCTCCATGGGAGCAGTCACTGCTGAGTTGCATCTTCTCCTTTCAATATGACCTTCACATTGACCCCCGACAGGAAGTCTTTCTTAAATAGGTGTGTGTAATTAATAGTAGAAACTCAGGTAGAAAATAAATCTGGGAGAGAAGAGGTGTTCAAACTCATTTCTGTACTTAGAATCCATTCCAGACAATCTATTTATTGAGCATTCACCCTGATTTGTTTGCAGGGAGGTTAGATAGTGTTGGCATTTTAGTGAGCATTTAACCTGATTTCTTTTTGAGGTGGTTGGACAATGTTGCATGAAGATAGTGTTATCTCACACTTTCCAGTGCATTTTCTCATCACTGTCCTTGCTGCAAAAATGTTAGCAATTTTGGGGGGAGTGAGCTTGTTGTACAAGGTGTAACTGTACAACCTGAATTTGCCGGTACGTGATTGAATTCTGCTGTGGAATAATGACAATCTGTAAGCATTACGTTAGAACTCATATTGGGTTCTAATGCACAGGTGAGTTACCCACTGACAACACTTTTTCATCTTAACCTCTTCCCTTCAGAGTACATCTCCTGGTAGTAGCAGCCCTCTTGCACAAGTGACTGTTGTTCTAGTTTGTGCAGGCTTTTAAAGCATGAGTGCTATTGATGCATGATGCTTCGCACAGACCTAAGCACCAGCTGTAAAGTATTGCTGTTCCTGGAAGTGATAGCATCATTTGGGCACCTAAATTCCCTTGCCTTCTGAAGGCGTAATACAAACACCTTGTGTTATACACCTTTCCTACAATAGTAGGCATCTCAGTGGTATAAAGGTGTCCAACTTGGAGAGAGTAATGCTCCCCTCTTCCTTAACTGTATCCTTCCCTTCTCAATGCAGTGCCCTGAGGATTTGAGGCCTATGAAGGATGGTACTGGTTGCTACGACTACTCCAAGGGAATTGACTGCTCAGATGGCTTCAATGGTGGCTGTGAGCAACTGTGTCTTCAGCAGACCCTCCCTCTCCCATCAGAACCCATGTCCAGCACCATCCACATGTTCTGCGGGTGAGTCCCATGGGCAAGAGGTGTTGGTGGGTACAAATTCAATGGACTGCAGTCTCAAAGCCTTCTGTATGCTTGTTTTTGAACATTCCTGCCTGGCTAAGCAAATGTAATATGGAAGCTCAAGCCAACTCAAAACATTCAGCAGATGAAGTAAGGTAGTTGGTAGATGGACACCTTATGGGAAAATGCACCACTTCTGGAAGCTGCTACTTCTGTTGTCTGATGAACTTTGGATATGTCACTTTAAAGGGAGGACTGGAAGTGACTGTTAACATGGCCACTATCACCACCCACAAATTCTCAGTGTCATGCTGCCTTTTTCCATCTGGAGCCTGTCACTTTGCACACCCCAGCCCTTTTATGCATTGTTGCTGTGAAGTCATGTTGGTGGAAGAGGGGTCAGCACAGCTGTCAGAGTTGGTTTGTGTTTAAAGATGTAGCTTGTCCCCTAGCTTTGCTGTGGGCTTTGGACTTGGAAACCTTGCCTTGCCTCTGAGATAAAGGATGCAAGGAGTATCCAGAGGAGGGAGTTTCTCTCAGCTTTGGGCTGGTGGATTTCAGCTGGCCACATTCCCCAGAGCAGAGGGACATGGGGTGATCACTGCATCCCTCTTTCCCTCCAGTGCCAAATTCCCCACAGATTTTGTTTCTTTGGCTTGTGGCAGCAGCTGTTGCTGCCTCAATACCACTTTGACCTTCAAAGGAATGTTAGGTGTGGATTTGTGCTGTGGAGAAGCACATTCCGAAATGTAACTCCAAGGAACATCTGTCAATTCCTGACACATCCAGGTGCTCAGGCAGCCGAGATTTTGCTGTGTCCCAGCCCTTCATGGCTCCCTGGGGCTTTGAGTTCATCAACTAGCTTTTTCGTGCATGTGTCTATTGCTTTATTTCTCGGCACAGAAAAGTAAAGAGGAATGTGCATCCTGTGGGAAGGCTGATAACTCCAGTGAAGCAGCCAGCCCATCAAAGTTTTGCTTTCAAATCCAGCAATGAAAAGATTGTAGACTGTTCTGATTCCATGTGGATTGGCATGGGAGCAGAAGAATCGGCACACTTTCAATATTCCACCGCTCTAGAACTTGTGTCCCCTTATGAAAAGAAGAATGCAGTTTGAATCAATTAACTACTCGAACAGCTGACTAATATTTCTTCAGTTGAGACATAATTTGGAAGTGGGGTTAGAGAAGAGAATGCCAAAATATAAGGCGAAATGTTTGATTCAAGGGATGAGGCAGATTGGGCTAAGCCTTTCCTCCCTGCTATCACTTTGGTGAGGGTTCTTCTATAACAAGTGTGGCAAACTATTTGCCCTTCAGATATTGCTGGGCTACAGCTCCCATCACCCCTGACCATTGCCATGCTGGCTGGGGTTGATGGGAGTTGGAGTCCAATAATACCTGAAGGCTGACTGGTTGCTTGTTGTTTTTCTGTTAAGGAACACATTGTGAAATAAGCACATAACACCAGAGGGTTTAGTTGTGCTCCAGAACAGTGTTTTCCAAATGCAGTTCTTACCACCTCACAAGGAGCAGCCCACAAAGAGCATTGGAGGTGTTAGTTTTCCCCCATGGTGCTGTACTGAAACTAGACAGCTCATTTGCATGAAGATCTGCTCTGTGATCAACCCCGCACCCCACCACATGGTGGTATATGAAGGACAGGTGTACTCTTAGCAATCCTAGCAGCAGTTTTTGCAAGCTGACATTTCTTCAACAGTGAAGTACTGAGTCCTCCCCCCCCATCTCACCCCTCCAGAGGAATTGTTTCTTCTGCAAAAGGGCTTTTGAAATTATTCTTAGGAACACATGAGGAAAGCCTTAAATCATAGCTGGGAATTCACATGACTTTTGTCCAAGAAACATTTATAGGCACATATCTAATATCAATTTTGTTTATTTTCCCCAAAACATTATAATGTAAAAATTTGCGCATATTATCGTTTTCTTCATAGTAGGAATATTTAACATCAGTATTAACCCATTAAACACTGTTCAAAGTACTTCAGATGCATTGTCTAGTTGTAGTACTTAGAACAGCCCTGTAAAATAAATCAATACTGTATAATTTCTCATATTAAAGATGGGGCAACTGAGGCTATGAAGTGTGGCTTGCCTAAGGCCACCTTGGGATTTCATGGCAGAAACAAGATTCAAACCAGGAACTTCATGATTCATAGTTCAGTCTCTTTGCTAAAGCAACTCTTACTGTCTTTGTTACTGGTATTCAGTGACTGGTTTTTATCCCTGTGATGTTTGGTTTGGTTTTCTCTGGCTAAGCCCATGTGAGGTTTTTCTGCCCATTCTGTAACATGCTATGTGGTGCACTTAACTTACTCAGGGATTTTCATATGACTTCCACTACGCAACTGTAAAATATCTGTCTGGTCCATATTGTTAAAGCAAACTTCATGTAAGCCTACAGGAAGCTGCTACGGCTCCAGCATGCTGACAGGGGCCACCACTGATGCCTGTCAGGGGGGCAGCTTTACATTCTCCGCATCCTCCCACGGTGCTCTACTCAACTCTAAATTGCCCTAGTATAGTGTTGTCCCAGGGAAAATTAAAATGGCAGCTCCCACTTCTCTGATGCTCATCTGAGCATTGCCACTGCCTTTGTCTTCTAAATAAGTGAAACAAAATAAGAGGGACCCACTAAAGTGCATTTTGCTGACAAACCCGCCCCCACAATCTTCAAGCTGGTCCAGGTTTTAGCCAAGTCTTTGGTATATATTTTCCTCTCATTTTTAATCTCTTTCACACACAGGGTCCCTTGTGCTGTTCCTTATTTCGGTGCCTCACTTTGGTGCATCAGATTTAATATTTATGCTGCACCATTGTGCTGGCCCATTTCACCTACTCCTGTCACCCCTACCCACCAAAAAAGAAACAATGTAATATATTTTATCTGGAACTGACTTTTGTTGTTTGCTGTTTGTGCATATCTGATGTATCTTTTTGTGTTTGGTTCTCAGCTGTGTTGAGGAATACAGGCTGGCACCAGATGGCAAATCATGTCTCATGCTGTCAGACATCTGTGAGGGCCCCAAGTGCCTTAAGCCTGATGTGAAGTTCAATGATACCCTCTTTGGAGAGATGCTGCATGGCTACAACAACAGGACCCAGCATGTCAACCAAGGGCAGGTCTTCCAGATGACCTTCAGGTAGGCCTTATTCGCTCTCAACCAGCTTTTGCTACAATGTGCATTTACTGGGTATATAAAAATGGTAAAAGGACCCTTGACAGTTAAGTCCAGTCGTGAACGACTCTGGGATTGTGGCGCTCATCTCGCTTTACTGGCTGAGGGAGCCGACGTTTGTCCGCAGAAAGTTTTTCCGGGTCCTGTGGCCAGCATGACTAAGCCGCTTCTGGCGAAAACAGAGCAGCACACGGAAATGCTGTTTACCATCCCACCAGCGGTACCTATTAATCTACTTGTACTTTGACGTGCTTTTGAACTCCTAGGTTGGCAGGACAGACGCATATGCATCTGGACAGGAGTGTTTGTGTGTGTCAAAAAGTTGAAAACTCCCAGATTCTGCAAGTACCCTGAATTCCTTTTGCTCTGCAGTTTCTGATACAGAACCCAGTGAAGAAGCCATACATGATGTCCATGAACCAGAGTGTACTGGCTTCATGGACTCTTCTTATGGAAATTCTTTTAGTGGTTTAGGTGCTTCTGGGGCTGGTTCTGAGCACCATTCCCCCCCCCCCCCGGAATCCCCAGCTTTATCTACTGAAGAAGGGGGTGACAGCTGTATACATACAGTTCCTCAGAACCTCCCCCACAATTACAACAACTAAATTGTCTTATATTTATCCATTTTTTGGCTGAATACTTTCATACAGTCTCAAGTTTGTGCTAAGATTCCAGATTCTGCTCTAGATATCATATGCTATAACTCTTAGTATGAGTACAGCAGTGCAGAGTGCCCTGTTCAAAGCTAAGACCAAATAAATTGACCTAGGGGATGGAAGACTGCAAAGCTCTTTTATACCTTTCTAAGTTCCTTTGAGGAAGTATCCATACATGTAATGTTTTCTTTTTCTTTTTTGAAGTTTAAAGTTCACATCTGATTTTAAAAAGAGGGTGTTGATTGAATGGCATGCACCTAAAGAATGATCTGGCTTCCCTTCCACTTTCCCTCTGTTCTTTTAAATTCAAACTGGGTTTGGAGCAGCTGATTTTATTGTAGGGAAAAGCCCAGTCTCCTCAGTCTAAAAGCCAGGTGCTTCCTTTTGTGGAGTCATTAAAAGAGGCAGTGAGGCCTCAGGCCTCTAATCTAAACCCTATCCATTAAGCACACGACAGTTTAATAATAATAATAATAATAATAATAATAATAATAATAATAATAATAATAATATGCCACCCATCTAACTGGGTTGCCGCAGCCATTCTGGGCAGCTCACAACAAAAAATTAAAAACTCAACAAAAGATCCAACATTAAAAACTTTCCTGTTGTTATTACTCCTTTTCTTTATGGTTGAAAGTACTCAGTTTCATTCTGGTATCTTACTGCTAAGCTGGAATCACAGGCGGTAAGAGCCTGCTGCATCAACAACAGATGGCACTTTTAGATTCCCTCCAAGTCCAATGCTGATTCAGCAACCCATACTCCACGGTCCTCTTCACTTGAGAAAGGTTGATGATGATGCAAATCTTAAGGCTATTCATGTCATAGTATGCAATGACTTGTTCTTGTGAGGCTGCCGGGGCGCTGCCTGGATTTCTGAATCCCACAGAGGATAATTAGGGAGAAATCCCTTCAGTGTTAAATCTGTAAGACAGAAAAAGAAAACCAGTCATGGAATACTGGTGGAATATAATTAATATGAAGGCTATGAATTAATATGTGTGTGTCAGGGTGGGAGAAAATGTAGTCCATGAAAAAGGACAGATTTGCAGACAGATTTGTTGTTGTTGATGATGATGATGTTGATAATAATAATAATAATAATAATAATAATAATCAACATCATGGCTCTGTAGAGTAACTATGTCATTCCATAGTAATAATTTTAATAATAATAATAATAATAATAATAATAATAATAATAATAATAATAATTTATTTATACCCTGCCCATCTGGCTGGGCCTCCCCAGCCACTCTGGGCGGCTTCCATAAAAACCAAAAATACAGTAAAATATCACACGTTAAAAACTTCCCTGAACAGGGCTGCCTTAAGATGTCTTCTGAATGTCAGGTAGTTGTTTATCGCTTTGACATCTGCTGGAAGGGCGTTCCACAGGGTGGGCGCCACTACCGAGAAGGCCCTCTGCCTGGTTCCCTGTAGCTTTGCTTCTCGCAATGAGGGAACCGCCAGAAGGCCCTCGGCGCTGGACCTCAGCGTCCGGGCAGAATGATGGGGGTGGAGACGCTCCTTCAGGTATACTGGACCGAGGCCGTCCAGTATACCTGGCTATAGTAAATGGGCACCTGCAGGTTCTCAAGCTAAATCAGACCAAAAAAAAATGAGGGAAGAGGAAAGTTGTTTTGGAAATTTGAGATCAAAGACTCAAACACTGCTCAGACAATTCTAAGGAAGGAAAGATGCAGATTGTTGGAGTTCACAATATGTGAATTGTTTGACTGAGCTTGTACAGTAAGACCAAAAACTATTCACATTTAACCTGTGTGCATTCAGCTTTACGCACTTGAGATAGATAGATTAGATAGATAGATGATAGCTAGATAGATGATAGAGAGAGATAGATAGATGATAGATGATAGATAGATAGATAGATAGATAGATAGATAGATAGATAGATAGATGATAGATAGATGATATAGATAGATAGATAGATAGATAGATAGATAGATAGATAGATAGATAGATAGATAGATGAGATAGATAGATAGATAGATAGATAGATAGATAGATAGATAGATGATAGATAGATGATATAGATAGATAGATAGATAGATAGACAGATAGATAGATAGATAGATAGATAGGTAGGTAGATGATAGATAGATAGATGATAGATAGATAGATATAGATAGATAGATAGATAGATAGATAGATAGATAGATAGATAGATGATAGATAGATAGATGACAGATAGATAGATGATAGCAGAAAGAGGTGGGTGTCTGGGAAAGATGACTTTGGCAATCCCACCCACCACTGAACCCAATGTGTTTTGACTATATGCAGTTTTGGCTTTAGGTACGATCCCAGGAACTTAAACCCCTGCATAAGTTGCAGTTTACTATATACACATGTGTAGCTTGAGTTCCATAGCTAGCTGTACATTCAATCTACTCATCAGAGGATGGTAGGATGGGGCGGTGCTTTTGACCTGACATTGAGCTGGTTGTGTTACTGCTCACTGCTGCTTACCAGGACGAAAAGGTGAGGGGGAAAGGTGATGGTGAGTTTGGCATTGTACAAGCACACCAGCAGAAGCACTGGATTGGTTCCACCAGTGCGAGGTGAGCAGTGCTACCTGTGAGAATTACTTTAGTTCCCATTTACAGAGTTATGCAGGAGAGATCCCGAGTTGTTTGACCCTTTAATTAGTTCCCTTTTCCCTCCTGTAAAAACTATGCAAGACATTCTCCATTTAAAGTTTAAATTTTGTTGTTGTTGTTTTTGTTTAGTAGTTAGTCTTGTCCTACTCTTTGTGACCCCATGGACCAGAGCATGCCTGGCACTCCTGTTTTCCACTGCCTCCCGCAGTTTCGTCAAATTCATGTTGGTAGTTTCAAGAACATTGTCCAATCATCTTGTCCACATATAACTTTTACTCAGTGTACTTGCTCTTGTTAGATTAAATATACAAGACAGGTGTTATTTACATTGCTGATACATCTTACATAGGCTTGTCTCTGAGACAAATACTGTTGCAGACTGACTAACTCTGAGGCAGACAGCAGCACAACAGAAAATACCTGCTGCTCTCACACAAAAGACTTAATAACTGCCACTGCTGTGCCAATGGACATAACTGCCTCAGATGTAGGACAGCACAGAGTTCTATAGCCCTGATGAGCATTACCCTTTACCTAGCATTTTGAATGCTTTCATCCCATGTTAGTGCCTCACCACCTACTATTCTGTAGCGACTGGTGCATTATGGTGCTTAAATCATTGTGTTGAAGTTTTGTGTTCTTCCCTCATTGCTTTAAAATGGTTGCATTATTTCATAAAGCTTTATTGTGTGTGCTTCAGCTTGGGTTCAGGTTTTTTGTCAACACAGGTGTCACAAGGCAGTGGCAGGGAGTTCCAGATGAAAGGGGCAGCTCAGGAGAGAAAGGATGGGGGTGGGTAATAGAGAAAGGAATTATTTAATGTCACCTATTCTTGTTCAGCTTTCCTGTAACCACAATGTTTAGAAATCTGAAATGCAAGCTGAAATTCTTAGAAATCCAGTGCCTTTCTTTCTGGCAGCTTAGAAGTGCTTCCCAACAACCCTGTGAGATGGGTTGGCCTGAGAGCTAGTGACCTGCCCAAGGCTACCCAGTGAGTTTCACAGCTGTGTGAGTTTAAATATTGATTTTTCATGTCTATAAAATATTTTGTTGTGGCTCACAACAGTTTCACAGCTTATTGATATAGAGCTGTGGTCCAGACCATTTTTTTGACATTACATTTTTGCTGATGGGTCCTGGGGCAGAAATTGTAACGTTCTGACAAATTTCATGTGTATCTGTCATGAATAAAAGTAAACCAAGAAACAGCTCTTCATACTATTCTGCTTTGCAAATGGACACCATATTTAGTATTTCTGACATCACATTTTCCCCCAGTCCAGAGGAGTAAGCTGCAGACTTCCCTCCATTAGCCAAAAAAAGAACATGTTGGTAAACAGAACAGGGAAATCCCTGGAAAAATTATTTTCCCTTTCTTTGGCAACACAACCTCTGAAATCAACTCCAGCCAGCATGGCCGGTGGTCAGGGGTGATGGAACTTCTAGTTCAGCAATATCTTGAAGAGTCATGGGCTGGATCCAGACACATCAAAGAAGTGTTTCAGTTAAACACATTGTAAACTTTGTACAGTGGTACCTCAGCTTACAGACGCTTCAGGTTACAGACTCTGCTAACCCAAAAGTAGTACCTCGGATTAAGAACCTTGCCTCAGGATGGGAACAGAAATTGTGCAGTGGCGGTGCGGTGGCAGCAGGAGGCCCCATTAGCTAAAGTGGTGCTTCAGGTTAAGAACAGTTTCGGGTTAAGAATAGACCTCCTGAACAAATTAAGTTCTTAACCCGAGATACCACTGTATAAGAAATTGAGTTGGCAAAAATGGAACTCCACAGCACCATCTGGTGTCACAGTGTTATAATGCATATACAGCACATAAAGGTAAAGGGACCCCTGACCATTAGGTCCAGTCATAACCCACTCTGGGGTTGCAGCGCTCATCTTACTTCATTATCCGAGGGAGCCGACGTTTGTCCGCAGACAGTTTTTCCAGGTCATGTGGCCAGCATGACTAAGCCGCTTCTGGCAAACCAGAGCAGAGCACGGATACGCCGTTTACCTTCCCGCCGGAGCGGTACCTATTTATCTACTTGCACTTTGACGTGCTTTCAAACTGCTAGGTTGGCAGGATTTGGGACCGAGCAACGGGAGCTCACTCCGTCACGGGGATTCAAACCACCGACCTTCTGATCGGCAAGTCCTAGGCTCTGTGGTTTAACCCACAGCACCACTTGCATCCCATACAGCACATATAAAGCGTTTTTTTCTTTGTCAATGTAGCTGAGTTCATCGGTTTTCTATTCCTGTTCTACAACTTCGGCAAGGGAACCTCCATACTTCTGCGTGTCCTCTAGAGGAGGAGGGCTTTCCCCTCTACATACACTCTGTGGGGAAAGATGGACACTTTCCACTCAGTTATATTTTATCTGCAGTTAAAGCCCCAACTCTGGAGACTTTTTTCTTCCCCTGCTATTTGTTCGAGCTTTGTTACTCAATTCTTGTTTTCTCTTCCCTCAGTTTCCCAATGGAAGAAGAGAAATAAATACAGCCTTCCACCCAAGACTGCATTTAAGATAAATGGCATATGGGTTATAAAGCACTGTGCAGGGTACATAAGCTGTTTACGTATCTCCCTGTGATTGGGAGTGCTTTGCTTTTTAGGTTTTTTGTTTTTGTTTCTTTTTTTTATCTTGTTTGTGCCAAAGATCCCAGTTAAGATATTCAAGAACCTCTCTGAGCATTAAGGACACCAGCTGTTTGTGCAGCCCTTAATTTGATGCAAGTGAAACATAGCAGGAAGCTGCCCTAATGCCGGGGATTAAAAGCCTTTTTCAACAAAGTGGAACAGGGGGGCTGCATCTTTTAAAGGGATTTACAGCTCCTTGGATCCCTTTAGCTACATGGATGAGTCAGCCTGCTTCCTGTGCCTTAGTAGCTTCAGTTTCCATAATAAATAGAATAATCACAACCCACTGTGCAAGATGGCATGGCAGGGAAGCAACCCCGCAAGAATCTACCCCGAGCACCTTTATCAGGTAGTACCTAGGAATACTGTTGGGTAGTTGATTCACACCAAGTCAGACCATTGGTCCATCTAACTCAGTATTGTCTACAGTGGTACCTCAGGTTACAGACACTTCAGGTTACAGACTCAGCTAACCCAGAAATAATACCTCGGGTTAAGAACTTTGCTTCAGGATGAGAACAGAAATCATGCTCTGGCGGCGCAGTGGCAGTGGGAGGCCCCATTAGCTAAAGTGGTAGCTCAGGTTAAGAACAATTTCATGTTAAGAACGGACCTCCAGAACGAATTAAGTTATTAACCCGAGGTACCACTGTACACTATAACGATGATGATAATGATAGAATTTATATACTACTTCATCATAGCCTCTAGGTCCGGGGGTGTGGGGTGGGGGAGCTCCATATGTTATTGGACTTCAGCTCCCATCAGCCCCTGTTGGCATTAGTAGAGAGTTCACCACATTAGGAGGCTTTATGTTCCACTGTCAAACGGCTCTTACTGCCAGGAAGTTCTTCCTAAGGCTTAGTCAAAATCTCCTTTCTTGGTGGTTGGGGGCGGGGGATGAAGCAGCTTTTCCACAGCTCTCTCTGAGATGTATTTAATATGAAAACAACACTGGACAAAACAACTCATTTTCAATTTCCTTTTCATGTTGTTTGCTTTTCTATTTGACAAAATTCCACCCCTGTGCTGATTAAACACAAACAATTTAAGCATGTGAGTCAAAATTCACGAAAATCCAGTTCACCTCCCCCCCCTTCTTCCAGGGAGGAGGAGGGTGTCTTTATATAGTAACCCTGACTATTCAGTTCCAGAATGGCAGGCTTTTGTTTCAGCAAAGTTATGTTAATGTTGTCATGCTTCATGTTGGGTCACTGAACCAACGAGGGAGGAATTGTCATAATATTGATGGGAAGTTTTGGCAAGTTAATTTTAAAGCTGTCACTTGGCATCTCCCTCACTGTTGCTTCTCAATAAAACTCCATGATGATTATGGGTCATGCATGACAGCTAGAGAGCAATTGCTGCAACCAAGAGCTGGCAAGCAGTGTCATTTCCCCCCTCCCCCGAGATCCTTTCCCCAGACCCCACCCTTCCTTATCACCTACTTTCTTTCTTCTGGTTTGCCACTCAGTTATGGATTATTCACATGGCCCAAACTGAACCTGATCTTAAGAATTTGAAAATGAAACCTTGGGCTATACATCCCTACCTCACCTTATTGCCCTTTAAGAACATAAAGAAGAGCCCTGCTGAATCAGACCAAAGGCACCTGTATACATTAACAACAACAACAAGACAATGGGGGCCACCTTTCTTTATGGAAAACCTTCCAGAGACAGGCTGATTTAGGGCATCTTGGCTGGTTGCCCTGCACAGAGCTCTGAGCCAGAGGCACTGGGCTTTGGGATAGAGGCATGAGAGCTGTAGCAGGGTCCTAGAGTGTGCCTGCCTGCTGCCCAAAGCCTACTTAGTGCTTGCCCAGCTTTGAGAAGGAGACGGAAGACCACCTTCCCAAAACCCAGCACCTCCCTTACCCATCTTTGGGAAGGCAGCTCTGGTGAGGAGCATCTAATTTCGGCCTCACACAGGATGCCATATTACCAAGGTCCATCCATGTGGAGACCATATGCCAGTGATGGGCAGTGACAGAGGCAAAATAGGATAGAGCAACTGATGTTCTTTGCTTTCTCGCGGTTCCCTGCAGTTCCCCACTCCTGATATATCTAGCATTTCATTCTCACAGTGACTAACAGGTTAGCTTGGATAGCTCAGTTGGTTAGGGCATGGTGCTGATGATGCCAAGGTTGCAGGTTCAATCCCTGTATGGGCAGCTGCATATTCCTGTATTTCAGGGGGTTGGACTAGAGGATCCTCAGGGTCCCTTCCAACCCTATGATTCTATGTCCAACCCCCTGCCATGCAGGAAACTAACCAAAACTAACCAAAACATCCATGACAGATGGCCATCCAACCTCTGCTTTAAAAAATGCAAGGAAGGAGAGTCCATAACTTCTCAAGTGAGACCATTTCTCTGTCAAACAGCTCTTATTGTTAGAAAGTTCTTCCTGATGTTTAGTTGGAATCTCCTTTCTTGTAACCTGAAGCCATTGGTTCATGTCCTACCTCCAGAGCAGGAGAAAACAAGCTTTCTCTGTCTTCCTTGTGACAGCCCTTGAAATATTGGAGATGGCTGCCATATCTTCTCTCAGTCTCCTCTTTTCCAAGCTAAATGGTCTCAGTCCAGTATACCTGAAGGAGCGTTTCCACGCCCATCACTCAGCCCAGACACTGAGGTCCCCCTCTGAGGGTCTTCTGGCTGTTCCCTCACTGTGAGAAGTTACAGGGAACTAGGAAGAAGGCCTTCTTGGCAGTGGCGCCCTCCCTGGGGAATGCCCGCCCATCAGATTTCAAGAAGATAAAGAACTACACAACTTTAGGGTTTCTGGTCACCCCCACATTTAATGGTAGGCATTCTCTGCCACCCCTCCAGGGGCTGTGAAGAAGTTCAGGCAGTGGGGAGGGAGGAAATGAGGCATAAATCTTCCCGAAACTTTCCAGGGTTACTAGAAAGACTGTGGCACCCGCAGCGCCACTTGAACCAATGTCTGCTACTTTGGAAGGCAAAACAGAAGTAACCTGGGAGCAAGCCCCTGCCAAGGAATGAGCCTCCATTTCCCAGCATGATTTGTGGCAATGTTCCTCCTTAATTCAGCTAATTGGATGAATCATGAGGCATTTCTGAAGCAGGATATGCAAACAGGCTGCGATTAATCAGTTGCTGAAAGAAATGATACTTTTGAAAGTATTTGAATGATATTTTAAAGCTTTGAAAAATTCCTGCAACAGGCATGAATGGGGAAAGAGGAAGGCAGGGTGCTTGATGTTTTCTTATGATTATTGGATATGGTTTCCTTTTCCCTCTGCCCTCCCCTGTACAATGGAAAGAGGCATGTGTAGTTGTTTGTATGTTTCTTCTTGGATGAGAAGGAGGGGAATACATCTGATTTATGTTTTACAAGGAATTCAATACGGCTTTGTACGTCAACACAGCTTTATACGTCAACACTTTATCCCCCTTGATCGAGGAGTGAATGGGTGATATTTATTGCCATCTCCAGATGGGGCGATGTGAGAGAAGAAATGCAGTGAAAAAATAACCTGCAGCTTAACTGCTATCGAGTTGAGGAGAGGCAGAATTTGAGAGAGACTTGTGTTACAACCGGCACTGGAGAGGAAGGCATAACAGGGTAGGATCCAATGGCTCAGAGAAAAGGTCTGGAAGATTTGCTCTGCATGTTTGGCTGCAGTCAGACGGATTGCTGTGTGGCTGTGTTATCATTGGAATGCTATGCATCCTTGAATGAACACACATACAAAACAGACACTCAACCAGGGAAAGATCTACAACTGGAACAGTGAGCAAGAGGATTTGAGTAGGAAAAGGAGTTCAATGGGGAAAAAATACACATGCTATTTGGATTATATACACCAGTGTTTTTCAACCTTTTTTGGGCAAAGGCACACTTGTTCCATGAAAAAAATCACGAGGCACACCACCATTAGAAAATGTTAAAAAAATTAACTCTGTGCCTATATTGACTATATATAAAGTAATTCTCTTGAATAGGAATAATTTTACTACCTTTTTATATTTGCTGTATGCCGACCAGAGTGCCTGGGGGAAAACCAGCCAGATGGGTGGGATACAACAACAACAACAACAACAACAACAACAACAACAACAACAACAACACCACCACCAAACAACAACATACCAAGCTCCCTCAATTGTTCCTCATAAGGCTTGGTTTCCAGACCCTTAAACTTATTGGTTGTCCTCCTCTGCACATGTTCCAGCTTGTCAATATCTTTCTTAAATTGTGACGCCCAGAACCAGTCACAGTATTTCAGCTGTGGTCTGACCATGAGATCAGTATCCCACTCCCACAATTATTATCCAGTGACAGAAACTGATTGATTGCTTATATTTCTATGCCACTTTTCATTCAAATTAATCACAAAGCAGATTACAAACAATAAATAATAATGTAATAGAACATAACAAATACGACATAAATCTTATAAAATAACAAAGCAGTAGCCATCCCTAAAGCAATAGCCATCCCTAAAACACTACTAACAAAACAACTAAAAAAATAAGATAAACAGTACTATTACAAAAAAGTCATAGGATTCACAAAGTACTACATCAGTCATAATCTATAAAACAATATCATATCTATACAAAATTAAATCTATAAAACAACATTAACAAAATAGCAACCAAAAAATAATCTAAGCACCACTGAATTCATATGCACACACTCCAAACCCCCATGGCTCACAATCTTCTACTAAAAAAAAAAAAATCCTTTCAGTAGCACCTTAGAGACCAGCTAAGTTTGTTATTGGTATGAGCTTTCGTGTGCATGCACACTTCTTCAGATACCTTCAGATATCTTCTACTCATAATGCCCGTGGCAGCAACTCCCTTTTGAAGGCTCCTAGGGTTCTAGGGTGGGACAAGTCAGGTGTAAAAAGCCTTTGTCTGGTGGCCAGCATTAAGTCTCTTTCCCCTTGGAGGCATCCTGTGACAGATCCTGGAAGTTCCATATAGTCACTGTAGTCAGTAACCATTGATAGACCAAATGATATTTCCCCCATTCTCATATGTTAGGATAGTAAGTGGGGCATCTCAGTGGGACTGTGTGTCACCAATCCTGAAAGCATTGTACAGGCTGCCAGCAAGCTACTGAGCCCAAGACAAGGTGCTACTAGCACCCAAGTACCTAAAAGAATGGCTTCCCCAATATCAATCATCTCGGAACCCATCATTGACAGGCGAGGCCTTGTTAGGGGTGACGTATCTGCCACTCTGGGCTGCTTCAGGAGGAAGGGTGGGATATAGGTTAAAAATAATTAAATAAGTGCATTTATTTATAACCTGGTGGCTGCTGTCGTGCTCCTGTCCTAACTGTAATAGAAGTGAGGCTAACTCCTTAAGCATATGCCCTAGAGAAGTACCAACAACTGTTCCATTTTTTTTTAATGTGAACATATGGTAGACATATGTCTTTCCTTGCAGTGAGTGGCATGAACTGTAAGCCCCTTTACGTAGTGCACCCCTTAGTCCTTTCTGTGTGCCTGCAGAATTATGAGAGTCTGGCTTGTTGGCTCATGCTAAAAGGCCAGCATATGAATGAGGATATTGTGAAAAGAAATGGGCTCAGCGAGCAGGGCTAGAAAAGACTCCCATCTGAAGTTTGCAATGTAAAATCCAGTGCAGAGGAAAAGCAGCTTGAGGATCAGCAGAAGCATTATGGGGGATTGTACGCACATGAAGGTGATGGATGGTTGATGAAGGTCCCTGTGTGAGAGGCAGGGAAGGGAAGATCTCCCAGGGTGGGAGGCTGGGAGAAGAAAGGGAAGCTCCCAGGTGAGAGCTGGGAGGGTCCACCCCCTTCTTTGATCTTAATCAAAGGATTAAGATCTACCTTTGAGAGAGGACTCTACATGTTCATTTTCTTTGTTTTTGTCTAGATTTGTTTCGTTTATCTTAATGTATTACAAAAAAACCTTAATAAAATCTTATGAGCAAAAAAAGTAGAAGCATTATGGGGGGAAACCATTGCTGAATGACAGAGCATCTCCTTTGCATGCAGAAGATCCCGGGTTCAACTCCCGGCATCCCCAAGTAGGGCTTGTTTTAAACATGCCCTGTTTTAAACATTGGAGAGCTGCTGCCAGTCTGTGCAGATAGTATGAAGCTAGATGAACTAATTCTCTGACTTGGTGTAAGGAAATTTCCTTCAATTAAGGGTCAGGTGGGATTATTTAGCTCGGTAATATTTTGGCCTTTCTCTTTACCTCTTAGTTATGTATTTCCAGGAAAGGTCTTGTATCTCTGGTTTATTGACCAACCCTATCAAACAAAAGCCTGTGATTCTGATCTCAGGATGAAGGAAGACCCTTTAGATCTTTGAGCACATTTTGAATAGCTCTTGGGGAATATTAAATGTAAAGCATGTAACAACATTAAATTAATTTCATTGATTTTAAAAAGAGGGGTCCTTTGCAGTACCTAAATGTAAAAAGAATAATTGGTCTGTTTATTATTCCTGCCCTGAAGAGCACCACATTTCTCGGTGCCTTGAATAGCTTGTTTACCTCTTACCCTTCAGCTTGGCATAATAGATAGATCTGCTTCCCCGGGGCTGGCTTCTATTTCATTCCCTTTTATTATGGGTTTTTGTATGTGTGCACGCGCAATTCTATTACCTGTTCAGCGCTCTAAAGCCTCGGACATATTGGTTGGAGGGTAATGATAGTTTTTGAACCCGGGCTAATACCTCCACAGCACATGCTGTGCCGAAGGATTGGACTGAGGGACGTGCTGGCTAGAGAGAAAAACTGAGCCTTTTGCAGTTTAAGCGGGGGAGCGGTACTCTCGTGGCAATTGGCTGGCTCCGTCGGCTCCCACTTGATATGCAGGCTCACGCAGGGAAATTCAAAGCAGTGTGCGAAAAAAACGCTCTCCTGCCATCCGAGAACAGCATTAGTTCCTCAAGATCCATTTTGAACAAGCCGACTCTTCTTGCCCGTGCCAACGTCTCTTTTAGATAATTTGGCCTTTGCATTTCTCTGCATGCAGATGAGCTCCCCAAGGTCAGGGGAGCCTTGTTGCAACACAAGTGGGTAAACACCTTACTTGTTTCTGCAAGGCTGCACATACCCTCCGCAGCATTGGTTAAGGTGGTAAGAAGGCAGTGTATTAGCTGCAGATCTTTGGGGCTTTCATCTGTTTTGACTGTGCCCAACTCTGCAAACAATATAAGGAGGGAACCCGAAAGGGTCTGATATTAATTTAACGTATGGCTCCTCCTACCTGTCCCCCTGCCAAATGCTAGGCTTTGAATAACTACAGATTGGGCAACATTACGTAGCATATTTTGTCATTGTCTGTATTCTCTTTGTCTGGTTTTGCTATTTAGATCTTCAGTGAAGGGTGTGAAATGTAAACTGGTAGATGGAATAGCTGCTCTGAATAAGGCAAAACTGTGCCTTTAGTAAATTCAAGACATATTCCAGGTACTATTTTCCAAAAACTGGCTGCTTTTAATGTTCTCTGCTTTTAAAGTGCTGCTGCTGCTGTTCATATGCTGTCATATATTGTTATATTATTGTTAATATGTAAGCAGCCCCAAGTATATTTTAATACAGAAGGGTGGAATACCTATATGGCCTTGTGGACTGGTCTGGAAACTCCAGTGGGGCAGAATGCAGTGGCTAGACTGCTGGTGGGGCGACATGTCTGCTAACATATACTCTGTCAGTTGATATGCTAGCAGGCGATGTTCAAGGCTTTTTTGTTGATACACAGAGCCCTGAACAACTTTTGTCCAGGATACCTTAGGGACTGCCTGAGTCCTGTCTCCCTGCCCACAAAAAAATGTTACAGAGACCTGATTGATCTCATTCAGAAGTCAAGCATTTACTGCCACAGGTTCTGTGTTAGGGAACGCTCTTCCAGCAGAGATTGAGCAAGATTGATGTTTGCTCTGATTTTGAGCTAAAGAGCAGATTTTCCCTGGGAAAGAAGCAGGGCAAGGGGGAAACTGCTTGGACCTATACTTTCTATGCATAAGACAAGCGAAAGTATGGATGAGCCGTCAGGGGTGAAGTGGTTAGGTCCCAGTTGCAGCAAGGGAGCATGGAATATGTGGCCCTTGATATGCTGATGGACTCAAATTCCCTGTTCCATTCACCCTGGCAAATGGTAACAAGAGCTGCAGCTACACAACATTTGGAGGATGACAGGTTCCCCAACACTGCCAGATCGAACCCAACAGCATTAGCAAAGAGCTTCTGTGACAGTGGAGTAAGAACACTGGGCCAATGGTCCATCTAGTCCAGCACTTTGTTCTCACAGTGAGCAACCAGATGCCTCTGGGAACCCCACAAAAAGGAGTGCAACAACATTCTCCCTACCTGTGATTCATATCAGCTGGAATCCAGAGGCAAATGACCTCCAAGACCGGATGTAGAACATAACTATTAGAGCTGGGGGGTTTTCCTGCCTCCATGCCATGTAGTTCCTGCCAAGTGTTCTTAAGTAAAGGGACCCCTGACCATTAGGTCCAGTCGAGGCCGTCTCTGGGGTTGCGGCACTCATTTCACTTTATTGGCCGAGGGTGCCGGCTTCCAGCTTCCAGGTCATGTGGCCAGCATGACTAAGCCGCTTCTAGCAAACCAGAGCAACACATGGAAACACTGTTTACCTTCCCGCCGGAATGGTACCTATTTATCTACTTGCACTTTGACGTGCTTTTGAACTGCTACGTTGGCAGAAGCAGGGACCGAGCAACGGGAGCTCACCCCGACACGGGGATTCGAACCGCTGACCTACTGATCGGCAAGTCCTAGGCTCTGTGGTTTAACCCACAGTGCCACCCGCGTCCCTTACCAAGTGTTCTTACTTCCTAAGAAAACTGGAAAGAAACAGCTTCCCATAGCTTGCTCTCCACCCACCTTTCCTGCACCATAGAATACACTGCATCTTCTCCACAGATGTTTGTAATCTGTTCAGTGAGTGAAAATAGTCATTATCTTGTTAGCTTGCTGTGGTGAAGGAAGTTCAGATTTGCATTTTCACAGATAATCACCAAGCACAAAAAGGGCCTTCTCATGCAGCAGCGTTAATTGGGCTGAATGGTTAGGGAGGAAACTCCTGCCACCAAAGCGCCAGATCATCCTTCACTCAACTTAGAAGAGATACTGGGAAGAGCCAGTTCTAAAAATAGGCAAGCCATGGTGGGAGGGAAGAAGATTTGATGCTGATGGAAAGGGGTGTGGTAGTGGTGTTGGTAGCAGGATGTGGGACGGTTCCAAAGGAAGTGGAGTACAATAACAATATTTGTATTACGGTAATATTAAATGACAGTGAAAAAGGAAGGTGAAAAAGATAACTCAGACAGATTTTTCCCCTCTGCAGATGAGTTGTGAGTACAGTGGTACCTCGGTTTAAGAACAGCCCTGTTTACGAACTATTTGGTTTACGAACTCCGCAAAACTGGAAGTAGTGTCCCAGTTAGCGAATTTTACCTTGGTCTTAGAATGGAAGCCGAACGGTGGAAGGGCACTGGCAGCGGGAGGCCTCATTAGGGAAAGTGTGCCTCGGTTTAAGAATGGTTTTGGTTTAAGAACGGACTTCCGGAACGGATTAAGTTTGTAAACCAAGGTACCACTGTATTATAACAGTTTTATCCAGCTTTTTATCGAGGTGCCTCTAGCATCACCTGAGCTCCAGTAAGGCTGGAGTAGACCTAAACCCATTTTTTTTTGGGGGGGGGGGGAGCTGAAAAAAATCACATCTGGCAACCAATACGCCACTTTGGTTTCAGATAGTACATGGGTAGACAAGTCTAAAAAGCCCGGGACACAAATTTTCACAGTCCTCTGGCGGCTATGGTGGTTCATTTCCCAGAAGTATGTATTAAGCATTAACTCTGGAAGTGTATACTCCATTCTGATCAAACTAAGCCTCCTAGAGCACAATATACATCAGCATGACTCCCCCTCCAATATCATAGAATTGTAAAGTTGGAAAGTACCTCAAGGGTCATCTAGTCCACCCCTGAAAATCTAACCATAAAACCTTCATTCCCTCGTTATTTGATTTAACAGCATTGAACGTTGTTGTGCTTATAGATTTGCTATCCTAGAGAACAAAAAAGGACTCAAAATGTGAGTTTCTTCTTCCAAATGGAACCTCTGACATGTCAAGCTATTTCTCGTTTAGTCATGGGAAACAAAAAGAGGCAGGAAATTGAAAATTTCTTGATGTGGAGCTTTCCCATTGCACCTCTGGGCATGAGCTGGCAATGGGAAATTGGCAAAACCTCTCAGACATTTACATAATTGGCAAGACACAACATACGTGAGAACAAAAAACATGAGCCTTTCATCACATAGGACAGTCCTACAGTTGGGTGTGCTCATGTGCAGGATGGTGCTATTTTAAAACCGGGCCTGGATTTTCCAATGTTAGATGTTTTTGAAGGCAAAGAATGCCAGACAGCTGGTGCAGCAGCAGAAGTCCAGGAAAGTCTTCATGGAAGACTATGAGAGGATTAGAATGGAGGGAGTTAACATAGAAAAGAGGAACTAATTCAGATGCTTGATGTGGCACGGAGGACAAAGGCTCATGAATAGATGTCCTCCTAGTACAAACTTAGATGTAGAGTATGCTTCTATAATAAAGTGTCACTCTTCGCCAGGGGTAGGGAATCTTGGGCCTGGCCACTGAATATGGCTCTCTAGTCTTCTCTGTGTGGCCCTCACAACTGTCCTCAGGCCACACTCCTCACCAGAACTACTTTGCACTGTCCTTGAATGTTTTTGCCTGGGAGGAATGTGTCCCTGAACTCTTGGCTGCCGGTATAAAGGTAAATGTTTCATTCACCACTCTGTCCACTTTTGCCTCTGACCCTGCCCATAACTGGCATGTCACCCAGAAAGGAATGTGGGCCCCAGGCTGTAGAAGGCTCCCTGGCCTTCCTCTGCATCACCATTTTGTATGAGACAAATGAATACCTATCACCAGCAATACCTACTGCATTCTGTCTAGTAGCATGGGGAGCTTCTCACCAAAGTCCAGCTCTTCTATAGTCCTAAAGTCAAGGTGGGTTGAGGAAGTCTCCAGGTTTCCCTCACTGCCTGGATCGTAAGCTTTTCAGAATCGGGCATGATTCTCTTTGTACCTCCCTGTTCTCTTCACCTTGCAGCTGATGGCTAGGCATGGAATTAGCTGACCTAGGAGGTTTTCCTTGTCTCTTAAGATTTTATTATTCTAAATTTAACCTGGGATTATTGTACAGTTACTCCACATTATTAAGCAGTGTGACAGAAAATTGGTTTTACAATTATAATAATAACTTAGATATATTACACACCTTACCTTTCATCCGTAAAGGAGGTCCAAAGTGCTTCCCCCACCTGTCCCCATTGCTGATGCCTTTCCAGGGCACCCATGAAATAAAAAAAATCCTCCAGCACCAAGTTGCAATTTAAATTCCCCACAATTCCACAGAATGACACCACATTTGGGGGGATTGTCAGAAATTATGTAAAATGGCAGTGCCAAGACCCTCTGTGAATGACCCAGTACCACCAAATGAAAATGCATTAAAGGGAACCTTGCCAAGGTGTCAGGGACTGGGCAGAGGAGGAATGGTGGAGACTGCCTCCCCATTCTGACCCTTCCAGGGTAGAGGAAGAGGAAGACAGTATAGATTTACAACAGTGGTTTGTGGGAGGTCACAGTTCAGAGGCAGATGAGGGGGAAAGCTGGGAAATAATGGGAGAGGAGGAGGCAGAAGCAGCGTGACAGCTGACTGACATGGTGTCATTAGAAAGCATCCCAAACACTACATCTCCCAGAACCCAGCGAGCCTTGAAAGTAGGAAAGCAAAGAGCTCAAAGACAGAGGGCACATAGTAGCACCCATAGATGTGACGAATGAGGAAGCAGGAGAGACGGGGGGTTGAGATTCACTCAGAAGAACGCCTTTATCCAAGAGGCTGGGTTCTATAGCCTCTCTCTGTAACAGAAGGACATCCTCTATTCTAGGCTTTATTCTGGGGGTGAGGGGCTTGAACTGTATAGCCCTTAATAAAACCCATCTCCCCTCCCCCCCAGCTCCTTCAGTTTAAGTCAAATTACTACTCTGTCCTTTTACTTAGGGGGCTATCAGAAAGTAAGGGGGCAGCCGCCTTGCCCCAAGCACTGAGCTAGGGGTTCAGAATGATTGTTCCAAAGCAGAATCTGTACAAGTCCTTTGCTCCACTGAAGTTGATAGAAGCTTTGGCATGCATTGAAGTGGGAACCAAATTTCAATTTGGCATTGGTATTTGAAGCAGCACTGGGCACTAAATAGACACCAACCATTGGTACACATTGCAATTTCCTAATAATCCTCCGCCAAGCCATACTGTGAGGACAGCATGAAACAAGTGTTTCATGGCCATTGTGTCCATAGTATTCTGTGTCTCACTTGCGGGATCATCACCTTGTCACCACAAGTGGGCTTGCACATTCCTATAAGTGGTCCTATTTAGGATTCACTCTGCTTACCCTGAAAAGGGGGAGGGGCTAGAAAAAGTGCCCTAAACATAGTCTGCTTCTTTCCCCCCTGACTGGATCACCACACAGCGGTTGTAAAAGACAATTGAAATTTGGAACATGTAATATACGCACTTTGTTGAATAACACAGATAATGAGCATCCTGAATGCAGGACTGCAATCATTGCCAGAGAGTTGTGATGTTTTAATATTGATATTTCAGCACTTCAAGAAACTCAAAAAGCAGGAGAGGGATAATTGAAGGAAGAAAAAGGAGGCTATACATTCTTCTGGAAAGGTGTACCTGAACAAGAATGAAGAATACATGGAGTAGGCTTTGCTATAAAAAATGATCTTGTGAAGCTCTTGTCAGAAGTCCTTACTGGCATTAATGAGCAACATTCAACCCTTCAAATAAAACTCACCGAAAACTAGCAGGTGACTATTCTAAGTTTTTATGCACCTACACTGGGTGCCAATGAAGACATTAAAGAAAAATATTATTCTCAGCTGGATGCCATCCTATCAGAGACACCTAAGGAGATTATCCTCCTGGGTGATTTTAACACAAGAGTTGCATGAGATTTCAATCTGTGGCCAGGAACTATTGTGAAAGAAGGAATTGGCAACAGCAACCAGAATGGAATTTTACTTTTGACTATATGTGCAGCACATAACCTTGTTATTACCAACATACTCTTCAAAAAAATAATCATCATGGAAGCACCCTAACTTGAAACACTGGCACCTCTTAAATGATATAATAGTCCAAGCTAAAGATTGGTGTGATGTGCTCCTTACAGAGCCATGACAAGTGCCAACAAGTGCTGGACATATCACCAATTAACACATTCCACAATGGCTATTAACATTGTACCTCAACACAGGCTTCAAGGAAGGAAACCAAGGTGTAAAATGAACACTCAAGCTCTTCAAGATTCTATTAAGTGGGCTTGCTTCCAAATGACTGTTAAGGACCACCTGCTTTCGGAGTTCCCTGATAGCATCAAGGAACACTTGACCAAGCTAAAATATCCATTGCTACGGCCAGTGAACAAACTATTGGATACCAACCAAGAAACAGCAGGACTGGTTTGATGAGAATGATAGTGAGATAGAATGCATTATCAACAAGAAAAGATCTGGCAAAGAAATAGAAACTGCATCACTAAGGGAAAAAACCTACGCTAAGGCCGAGTTTCAAAGAAGAACCAGAGAACTAAAGAACACCTGGTGGATAAAAAAGCTCAAGGGCTCCAGCACTTAGCCAACACTTATGATACATAGGACTTCTTTAAAGCCACAAAGACAATTTATGGGCCAATATATTATGGTATAAGCCTCCCACAGATGGTACCACACTTCCGTTACCCTGGAAAGAACATTAGCAGCATCTCCTTAACCGCAACTCCCAGGAGCTGCCATGGTCCTCTCGCAAATCCCGCAAAAACAAATTAGAGATGAGCTTGCAGTATCTCCAGATTTGGGAGAGATGTGTACAGCTATTAACCAAATGAAAAACAACAAAGCCAGTGAACCTGATGGGATACTTGCCAAAGTCTTCAAAGTAGTCAGAAATGAACTTACAGGCAGTGGCGGAGGTTATGTCCACACTGCCCAGGAGCAAGCTGCTCACGGGGGCGGAACGAGCCGCCCATGGCAGACACTCAGTGTGCCACCCACCCACGACTCCTAAGCATTCCCCCAAGCTGTCAAAATGAAGGGGGAAGAGGGGAATGCTGCTGCCAAAGCAGCACAGCTCCCCACCTTACCCCGACAGCTCACGGTAGGCTTGAGAGTCGCCGGCAGGTGGCATGCTGAATGTCACCCCCCTCAGTGAGGGCATCTGGGGCGCTCCGCCCCCACTGCCCCACTTCCTATGCCCCTGCTTACAGAACAATTTCACAAGCTCATAAAAAGAAAATATGGGAGAGAGGAGATCTCAGCAGACTTTAGGGTTGCCAAAATTATCAATCTTTATTAAAAAGGTAATAGAACAGATTGCAGAAACTACTGTATTGAGGCATCTCTTTATTAGCTGGAGCTGGAAAAATTCTTGGAAGGATCGTAACAAACCATCTTCTAACTATATCTGAGGATACCCTTCCTGAATCACAAAATGGTTTTCAACCTAGGGGGGCAGTGGACATGATTTTCACTGCTCAACAGCTTCAAGAAAAATCCAGAGAGCAAAACTAAAACCTGTATATGGGGTTGACCTGACCAAGACCTTCAACACTGTAAATTGTACTGCCTTGTGGACTGTCCTTCTGAAAATTGGCTGCCCAGATAAATTTGTGAACATCCTTCAGCTCCTCCACGATAATATGACAGCAACATTCTCAGATAACAATGGCTCTCAAAGTGAACCATTCACAGTGGGAATAGACGTTAAACAAGGATGTGTTATCACCTCAACTCTATTTCTTATTTTCATTGCCATTATCCTACACTTTGTCAAAGGGAAACTCCCCACCGGGGTAGAAATCATATATTGAACAGATGGAAAGCTCTTCAATCTGAGCAGGCTGAAAGCAAAGAGTAAGGTTACCATAACCTCCGTCATAGAGCTTCAATACACTGATGACAACATAGCGTATGCACACTCAGAGGATGACCTCCAAACCATCCTAAATATCTTCACAGAAGCTTATGGAAAGCTCTGCCTATCACACAACATTCAAAAAACCAAAGTGCTGCATCAATAAGCACACACAAAAAAACCCCTTTGCAGCACCACAAATTCAACTTAAGGGTATAACATTGGAAAATCTCAATTATTTTTTCTACCTAGGCAATTATCTTTCCACAAGGGCCGACATTGATGCCAAAATTCAGCATTGCCTGAGCTGTGTGAGTGCAGCTTTCTACCAATTGAAGCATGTGGTGTTTGAGTACCAGGACATTTGCAGGGAAATAAAAATATTTTTAGTTTTTAATTTTTTAATTTTTTTACATTTTAAAATTTATACCCCACCCATCTGGCTGGGTTTCCCCAGCCACTCTGGGCTGCTTCCAACAGAACACTAAAAACAGAATAAAACTTCAGACATTAAAAACTTCAAACATTAAAAACTTCCCTAAAATGCTCATTTACAAAGCTATTGTACTACCAACCTTACTGTGCACTTGTGAAACACGGACCACTTATAAACGCCATTTCCTACTCTTCCAAAGATTCCAACAGTGGTGTCTCCAAAAAAAATTACATATCACTTGGGAAGGTAAGCAACCTAATGTCAGATTACCAGAAGAAGCAAAGATCACCATTGTTGAAGCAATGATTCTTTGACATCAACTTTGTTGGACTGCTCATGGTGTTTGGATGCCTGATTATCGTCTTCCAAAGCAACTGCTCTTCTCCCAACTCAAGAATGGAAAGTGAAATACTGGTGGACAACAAAAGAGGTTTTAAGATGCCTTCAAGGCAAACCTTTAAAAATATAGTATAAACACCAACAACTGGGAAACACTGGACTGCGAGCGCTCCAGTTGGAGAACAGCCTCTACCAAAGGTGTCATGGGCTTTGAAGAAGCACAAACTGAGGACAAATGGAAGAAATGAGCTAAGAGGAAGGCACATTTGGCAAATCCTCACCATAATCAACTCCTACCTGGTAACTTACGTTCCCACTATGGAAGGACGTGCGGGTCCAGAATTGGCCTCCACAGTCACTTACGGACACACTGTTAAGACCATATTCATGGAAGACGATCTGTGAGTGATTGCCAAAGAAGAAGAAGGTATTCTGTGTGAAGAGAAAGCAGACCTGGTTCACACAACATAGTAAATCATAGTTCAGTTTACCAAGACTGCACGGGTATGCAGGATCCTGGAGGGTTGCTCACAACTGCTTTGCTCCTTCTGTGTCTTTTATACAGCTATATGACACTGAGCTAGGACAAGATTTGACTCAGTACATTCACCCAATTGGGATGTATGGTTAAACTCAGTGCTCACTAACCATGATCTGTAACCTTAGTTTGTTCTGACTAAACCAGGTTGTGAATCTAGATTATGAGTCTGTTTTACACTTTTTTTGTCCTGATCTTCCATGCCTATTTATGTGGAAATCTAACTGCATTTTTAACAGTCCTTTAGGTTGTCTCAGGAAGTGGTGGAATGTATCTCCATGATGCCTGGGACTGGTGTGCATGTGGGGGGGGGGGGTCTCCCGCACCAGAGGTGGGGTGAGGGACGGAGGACAAACAGAGCCCACTGCACCTGCTCAGCCCCCCCACCACCACTGGGGTGACACCGGCCCCAAACAGCATGGCTGTTGAACCCTTCTTGCACCGCCTTCTATGAATTGAAATCTTGCAAGGCCACTTGGGAACGACAGTGTGGGATGCAGCAACTGTGTACTCTTCAATCCAAGCCTCATATGAGGAGGGTTTAACATCTCTGCCACTCAGGGCTGGTGTAGCCCCAGCGGTTGTGGGTGCTGGGTGGGTGAGGTGGGCTTAGTTTGTCCTCCAGCCCTCATCCTTCCCCCCCCCCCACAAGGCTGGGATCGAAGGGTGCGTAGCTGTTGCATCCCCATGCTGCCCCACCCCCCCAGTGGCCTTGCAAGGCTGGGATCCAGGGAAGGCGGTGTAAGAAGGCAGAACAACAATGTGCTGTGCTGCCTGCCTGCACAAGGGGAAGCCCAGTCAGCCAACATGGCATTTGGCAGCCATGAAGCTGGCACCCCCAGCATGGCCTGGTGCTCCTGTGAGCATTGATTCCTCCAACACCAGGAGAGGTGCACTGGGCAGGGCTGTGCTGGGAGCACCTACTTTGTGCCCTCTCAAAAATCCATGCCTGGGGCCACAGCCCCTCTGGTACATACCACACTATGCCCCCTGGTCTCATGGATCCTTACACTCCATCAGTGTGTATTGTGTGAATGTGTTTGCTGTTTTAATCCAGTTTCAGAAATAAAAGCACAAACCAGTATCTGTTGGTTTCTATCCACCATCTCTCATTCCTTCTTTCATGGCAGGCTTCTATTTCTGGTTGTTTGTCCAAACCCAACATGAATTAAAGACTCTTCCAAATACAGGATTCTACATTTTCTGGGCTAACGTCAACCTGGATATGTAACATTTTTCTCTTATTCTTTTTTTATTCCTTAGGTATATTTATCTACCTAATCCTGAACAAGAGCTCAGTGCAAACTTAAACATTTACTTAACTGGGGCATTTAGTTGGCCCAACTGAGAGATTTCAGCATTCTGTATGTTCTCTTAAGGTACTATAGCACAGAGATGCTTGCTTTATGTCTGTTGCCCTAGGGCCACAGTTGGCTCAGTTTCATGCAGTCCTCAGCATCATTTGGCTCTGGATACTACAGGGGCAACATTTACTCTGCAGACCACCCTTCTGAGGAGCCTTTCCTCTTTCACTGTGTGTGTGTTGAGAGAGAGAGGATAGAGAAGCACAGAAAAAGAACTATGCAATGATGCAAACTGCTGAACTGTTGGAAACTCATTGCATAGCAGATTTGTATTCTATTCTGTGAAAGAAAAGTTGCCAGCAAACTGCTTATGCATTCCCTTGCAAACAAGAGGCTGCTGGTGCAGAACACTTTGCCAGTGCGATGAGTAATTGACTTTAACTTATTGCCACACTGGATATAACCCTCTGGCTGTGCTCACTATCAACTGCTCCCCACCCATCTTACTTTTCCCATTGGTAAATGGCATTTCACGTAGAAATAATTCCCCCACCCCGGCTCTACAGCATATCCTTCCCCTCAATTATTCCCCCCCTTAAATATAACATTCTCCCCCTCACACACACAGTGGAGTGTAGAGTAAGAGACCCTTTCCACCCCTTTTTATTCCTTCAGAACCAGCTGCCAGGCCATTTGGGTCCATCTGATTTCTCAGCCTCCTTGAAGCAGTTTGACAATCAGTGCATCACACAACCCAGCAGGGGTTGATAGGTGGGAGGAACTGCAGAACTGATGCAGCAGGTGGTAACTGAGAGGAGGGAAGAGTGCTCAGCCTGCCTGCCATTCACCTTTTTCTCTCCCTTGCCTCACCTGCAATACTGCCATAGAGATTGCAGCTCATACCAGATGTCTGATACCTGCAGCAGCAACAAGTGAACATCTGGAAGGTTATATGGCATTGCCACACGTCATTAAGAAACCTGTGAGCCCCATGCAGTTGATGGATATGCTGATCAAATAGAGGTTGTGTGTAAAATGAAGACTGCAATAGAGACAATAGGCCTTAGTTCACAGCTCCCTAAGACCTGGATTCTGCCTCCTGGGAAAGCTGACTTGGAGATCAACTTGTGTGTGTGTATGTGTGTACACTCTCCTTGCATAGGGTGTTTTCTCTTCTACAGTTCAGCTGAAACACAGAAAAGTGACGTCATCATGTACCCTACTTGTGCTTTTAGTGTAGACAATATTTCACATGTGAAAAGGGGGCATACTTGCACCATTCCTATTTTCATAACAATAATCCTCCCCCTTATTACACCTTGCTGGAAGCTGTACTGCCTTGTATTTATTCAACTTGTAGGGACTTTGTGGAGGGGGCTGAACTTGTTCAATTCTCATCAACAAATTCCAAGTAGGTGTTCTCTAAAGGAATAAATAGGGACAAGAGACCAGAAAACCAGAGACAATTGGTGTGTATGTGATGACAGGCACATGGACACACTGAACTAAACATCCTGTTTCAAAGGAATGTCTAGGAGTTGTATCCTGGTAGAGTCAAAATATAGTCCATAGCTTCAAGACAGCAAACACAGTTGGTTGTTGTTTGAGCTGTACTTATTTTCTAGCACACCACTCCCCCAGTACTAAAGCTTTTGAAGATCTGGTTCCTTCAGGAATATAGTAGCTTTCCTATACAAACTTTCCTCTCTCTTTTTTAAAAAGTCACCAATTTCAATCCTTTTCCTTTAATGTTCATGGAGTGCAAATCAGCAGTAGTACAGGAAGTAACCCTGCTTCCAGTATTGCAAAAGTAGTGGAATCAGTGTTAGAAACTCCCATTGTTCTAGGCGCATTTTGCGACAGGGGATTTCATTAGTTTCTGAGCTTTGGGCACAGAACTGCACCTAAGATTTCAGATTAAAACTGCAGAGTGGAAGGAAAGGAGGACCTTTTTTCTGCCTCCCCACTTCCAGCTACTCTCTGAAGACTGGAGAAGAGACCCTCTTAAGAATATTAGGGTAGGAGTGGAACTAGACTATGTGAAAAATGAACATAATATTTTAGCTGCAGTTGTTGCACCCATAACCTAGGTTTGAGGTGTCATTTAGCTCTTAGCTTTCATATCTCAGTTTCTAACACTGACTGGAATACTGAAAAGTGTTTAATATGTATAATAATAATTTAATAAACCAGTTTAAGCTTGGTTTTTCCTGTTTCCTTTGGAGTTCCAGTAGGAGCTCCATAGTTATCTCCCCACCTCAAAAGAGAACAATAGTGTTCATTTTGCTGCTATTAACATGAAACTTCTTACAATCAGAAATTGGGAACTGGTGACCTTGGGCAAGGACTCCTTGTGTGGACCATATTTTTGTGGTGTTTCCACCACGGTAAGTGACAGGTTTCAAGGCTGGTGTAAAATGGACCACATTGAGACCACACAACAGCTGCAGCATCAGGAATGATTTAGATTTCTTCACTTGGCAACTGTTGATAGGCAGATTGAAGCAAAATGCAGCCAACAAAGCTGTATTTGAAGCAACTGTGTACACTATTGCTAGGAGGAGGAAAACGTAAGTCACCATATATTCCCCATTGTGATATTTATGAAGAACCCAGGAAGAAATTAATTGCAAATTTGCTAGTCAGCTTGTCTCGTTTCGGATGACGTATCTAGAGTAAGCTTATCTTTACTTGCCAATCCAGTGAAGGATGTGACGTTTAGAGGTGCCAAAGTTGCAGTGGTTGCACAAAAGCCAAAGAAGGAAAATAGATTAGATTAAAGCTAATGCAATGAACTGCAAAGATCTGTGGAAACTTAACATCCAGCCCCTCATAGTACCATGACCAATTTCCTTTAGATAATTAGCAATTGTGGCTGACATGGAGACATTAGAGCTCTTGAGCCCTTTAATACAATTTCATTTAAACTCTTGGTACACACTAATTGTTTTATGACTTTTGGTCCTTGGCTATTATTTCAAGATGGCCATGTTTTTTGGTGAAACAACAAAACTAAAAAATGTTGTTGTTGTTTTGAGATAGAGATTCAAAGATGCATTTATCCAGATCAGTTTCTCTGCAGGTGATGAAGCAAGTGAGAACATGTCTTCTGGTCCCTTCCAACAATTCTGTGATTCTAGCTAGATGTTGAGAACTATTTCACTTCAAATGCCACTCAACAAGCTAATAGATAACACACAGAGAGATATATTTATATACACTTCCAAACAGACTCATTGAATTATAGAGTGGGAAGAGACCCAGAGGGCCATCTAGTCCAATCTCCTGCAATGCAGGAATCTCAACACGCAGTCCCCCATCCAATTTGAAACCATATCGGACCCTGCTTAGCTTTGCAAATGTGGTAGTAGTTTTATTGCTGCATTACAAGGGGTGGGAACCTGGATAGCTGTGCAGCTGTTCTCTGAGACAGTCAGAAAGGAAATGGCTCCTTTCAGTTCAATTGCACCTAAATGAGGCAACCCACTGATTTCTTCTAACAGTGGGGAGAGTGCAGCTAGCCACAAGTCAGAAAAGCAAAGAGTGAAAGGGGGAGGCTTCAGATCCAATCTGCAAGGTCCCAGTTTTGAGGCTTCTTCAGAGAATACACCCATGCCTTCCACACTCTGGCCAGGTTCTAGCTGGCCTCGTCCTTGTTCAGCTCCTGGGAAAACTTCTTTATCACCAAGACCACTGAATTACCTGTGGATTTTCATCCACAAAACTCCATTTGTGTTGTGCAATGAATAAATTCTCCAGGTCCCATTCAGAGGGTCTCAAGTGACCTCGGCTTATCCCCACATAAGCCACCAAAATGTGGTAAGAATTCACTTCTACACCACCTTGTTTATTACCCAGGTGAGGGTCCACCGTTTAAACAAACTACAGAACCAAGGAAACTACTTTGAGTCTCAACATCCTGGAGTGACCAGACATTTTTATTTCTATTGCAAAAGGACAGAGCTGCTTCAGAAATTTTGCTATAAAAAGTAATTATTAAGATGTTCTATCCATGGACACTTACGCATCCCAATGAATTCTTGGATGCTGGTTGAGGGTGAGGATTTCCTGACAGAGAGCAGATGATCCTGCCAAGGCCCCAGTCTTATGGTTGAGTGGTGAAATGTGTTGTGCTGTCAACTTGATCCCAAGTACTGCTAATGCTGCACCTTGTTACTCCCAGGAGATGCAGAGTATGGCACAGGTTGGACAATGACTGGGGATGGTGGTGGGAGACTCATGGTGAAGATGGCCAAGCACATAATTTTGTCTCTGCTGCATCACAGTGAACACAACGTGTAAAACCTTTGCTGCCTCCAACTTATCTTCAAGTAGCAATCTGGCAGAGTTTTTCAGAGTGGTGAGAGGTTTATTAACACCTAAATGGAAGGGTGGGGTGTAACAGCCCTCAGAGACTCACTGTGGCAAATTTGCTCAACAGTTTGGAAATGAAATCACTCATCTCTGTAACAATTTAGATGCCATGGATTTGACAGTTCCTGTTGAAGGTGTTTAGTGTGGTTTTAAGATACCAGTTTTTATCTCAGAGGAGAAAGACAAGGTGCTTGGAAAAGTTGGTCCAACCACATGCTCTCATGACCTTTTACCTATTGTGAATCATTCAAGGAGGGTGCTGGTGAGATTGCTGCTGCGTATGGTAAAAACATAATTTCACAAGAGGGTTGTGCTTACCACCTTAAAAGTGGTGGAAGTGTGTTTCCTGCTCAAAAAGCCAACCTGGGCCTAGAGGTTTATGTCAATCATGACCAAGTTGTAAATACACCTTTGTTAAGGAAAGGCAAAACTTGAAAACGACAAGTCATGACTTTGGGACTGAGTTGACTTTGGTCACCCTGGTGGATAACCTTTATCAGTAAAGAAACAGGGAGTGCGTAACTCTGTTCCTCTTGCTTGATCTCTCAGCAACTTTTGAGACCCTTGACCATAGTATCTTCCTAGACTGGCTCTGTGAGTTGTAAATTGATGCCCTGCTTCAGGCTCTGGCACATCTGGCTTGGGCTGTTCTGCACATTGTGGCTGGCGCCAGTCTGAAGTGGGGAAAGAGGTGCAAGCGCGCAGCAGTTCCACACGTCCATGTACCTCTTTCTCCAGCTTGGGCTGGAGATATGGCAGCCCTAGCTGACCATTATGGTCAGCAATCAGAACTGCAGTTTGGGACATCTCCTTGAACAGTATGGTGTTCACCTGCCCCACACGGGGCAGTACTGGAGAATGGGTTACCAGCCCCCGGGAAGGCGCAAAAGGGGTGGGGCACCACAGTTCACCTGTAGCACGCCCCACTGGAAGCTCCGCCATTGGAAATATGCTTTAATCCAGCTTACATTGCTGCCTCTGTGTGCGCTGGGCACTGCAGCAACACATCACCATGCTTGTGGCTTCCTGCTTCCGTACAGCAGCCTTGGCTGGGGAGTCAGTGGCAGCTCTGGGGCAGGAGGGAGCCAAGGGCACTTCCCGGCGCAGCAGCGACCTGGCAAGCACTGCAGCGCCAGCCATGGGGGCAGGCAGTGAGAGGGGGCTTCACCCCAGCAGGGAAGGGCTCTTGACTTGCAGCCCATCCAGCCAACCGTGCACCACACTTTGCCGTGCCAGAAAATGGAGCCACCTTCCTCCCACCCTCAAGGCTCCTATGGCCTAATTGCACCAGGGTGATGCCCCACACACTACACCTCTGCCACCAGGCCATTGTATCCTCCTAGGTAGGAAGGACTATAGGCAGCTTCCTGTTTGGAATGGGATCTTATGTGAACTATGCCTCTCTTTGCCAGCCTTGCTCTGATGCAGCTGAGAAGGGCTGGTTCCTTTTGAGCATAAGTGTAGTATTTCTAAATCAGGTTGTCTTCTGTCACATCATTCCTGATTGTTCCTGGGGTTAGATTAACTGCCTGACAGGTGTGAACTTTTAAAAACACATTGCATTTGAGTAGGAGGTCAGCAGTGTAAAGGTTCTGCAATCTTTTATATATTTATACTAGGCTGCTCAATAGAAACTCCCCCCGCCCCATCCTTTTGAACTTTTAAAAAACACCACTGCCTTTTTGGGACACAAAAATTGCTTTTCCAATTTTAGTCAAGCTTTGAACTTAATCATCACAAACATAAGGCTCTGTGTAAGCGGCTGGAATCTCAAAGGAAGGAAGATAACCTCTGATTTACCAAGAAGTTGAGAGCAAAATAATTTAGCAGTGACTACCTCCCATAACAGTGACTTTGTAATTAAGGCATAAATCTGGAGCGGCATTGCCTTAACAGTGCATTATACATACGAACAAGGTGTTGCTGTGGGAACGATAAATTTTCCTGAATCTGTTCACGTTCCACACCGAGTCTTCCGACATTCCCTCTAGACACTTCAGGGGAAGCTAGATCTTTTTGCCTATCATGAGTTTTAAACCCATGGGAGACAGTTTAGTAGAATAAACAATTGCAGCGAGGAGGGAGGGCGGATTGAAAGACCAGAAGAGAAGGGAGGAATAAACATTAGAATGGGCATGTAGTCTCAAGCATTGCAGGAATGAATACTGTGGGTTGGGATACTTGTATGTCAGGATGCACCTCATCCAGCTCCTGGAGCAGAACCCTCACATGCATAGTCTGAAGTCTGGTCAGCATAGTTTACCCATTCATCTTTTTCTTGGCCCCCTTAGAACAGGGGTCACCAACCTTTTTGAGCCAGTTGACATTGGAATTTTGAGAAGCCATGATGGTGTGCAACACAACTAAAAACATCAGTTGTTGAGGGTGTATATGAAAGGCTGGTTAGGGAAGAGCAAACAGTCTTGCATGGAAGGGGTATTATACCTTTTGTACCCTGTCCATAACACAGGTTGGACCAATTCCAGCACCAGTAACTTCACCACATGCTAAATACAATTGGACCAAAGATGTGATATTTGAGGGGCCAGGGGACATCTCCTTCCTCCAAGGAGAAAGGGCAAGAGCAGGTGTTGAAAGAAATCAGAAAGACAAAGTGTTTCACCCAATAATTAGGAAGGAAGGAAGGAAAGAAGGAAGGAAGGAAGGAAGGAAGGAAGGAAGGAAGGAAGGAAGGAAGGAAGGAAGACTTCAGCTAAAGCTGCTATGGGAATGTATGTAATTGGGGAAGTAATTCTTTCCGTTTGTCCTGAATCTTCCAACACACAGTTTATTTGGATGACCTGAGTTTTAGTATTGTGAAAGAGGAAGAAAAACTATTGATCCACTTTCTCTGCCCCATGCAAAGTTTTATATGTCTCTAGCATATAGCCCAAGTTGGGCAAAAGATTCTTGCAATGCAGGGGGTTGGAGTAGATGATCTTCATGGTGCCTTTCAACTCCACATTCATTCCTCTCATTCAGCTTTTATCAAACTTTAAAAGTCCCAAATGCTGTAAACTATCATCATGGGAGAGTTGCTCCATCCCTTTGATTGTATTGATTGAATGAGGGGGATGAGGGTTGTGGGTGGCTTTCCTGGGAGCTGACACCAGAGTTTCCAGGTGACACTTGTGCTGTTTTGCAAGCAGTGCACCTGGAGAGACTTTCAGTAGACAGCTGCCTCTTTATTTCCCCTGTCCCTGTGCCATTTGTGTGTGTGTCATTCTTCCTTGTTTCTTTTGTTTGTATGTGTGTGTGTGTGTTCTCAAATCAGATGCTATTAAGGAAGAAGGGTCCAGGTTGTGCCGTCTGGAGCATCCCTTGGCTCCGAAGCAAGTGCAGCTTTTAGTGTGCCTGTCGCCATTATGATTAGTATTCTGCTGTTAGGATGAAAAAAGGCTGCCAAGACAGAGCCCGAGGCATTCTGCCAGAGATGATTGACTGAATCATTTTCAGCACCTCGCAGTTACAGGCCCGCTAAGTTTATATTACAGCGCTGATAATCCACCCACCCACTGAGTGGTTAATTTATTTTTAAAAGGGGTGCCAGAGCTTTAAGTCTGCCTGGGAGGCAGGTTTGCTGACCTGGACAAGGCTTTTACTTAATCCCAGGTGTGCTGTGGTTGCTCCTGGCGACTCATTTTTGCAGAAGGGCAGTCTGCACATGTCCATAGATCCTCTTCTCATACTTGCTTAATGTGCTTAGAAGGTGAAAAGGTGAGCTCCACTTCACTAGAAGTGATACTTCCACTCCCATTGATGTACTGGGGCTCCTAGCTCAGTGATTTGCATCTACAAGGTCCCAGGTGTAATCCCCGACATTTCCAGGCAGGGCTGAGAAAGACTTCTGCCTGAAATCCAGTCATTGTGAGAAATCCTGAGCTGGGGAGACCTGATTCAATATTGATATGACATTTACCGGAGCTTCAAGTTTCATGACTCTGAATTACAGAAGGGATTTTGTGTGTGTATTGGAGTGGGTGGGTGGGGGTGCAATAAAATTCTAGCTGAACCAAAGATTGGACGAGAGATTGCTAACTCATAGCCCTTCCGATGTTGTGGGACTACAGTTCTCATCACTCCCTGACCGTTGGCCATTCTGGCTGGGGTAAGCAGGGTTGGAGTCCAGCAATACTGATGATCCTGATTTGGGATGAGGCAGCTTTGTATGAGAAAGTCTCTTGTGCCCATTGCCACCTTCTGTGACTGACAGCAAGCAGCTCTCTTGAGCAGAGAAAGGCCTTTTCATGGTTGTGATCCACAGAATCAGGGAATGGATGTGAGTGTGCAGCTGTGATTCTTGCATTGCTGTGGCTTGGACTAGAAATCCCTTTCCAATCCTACAATCCTGTTGTTCTATTATTCTAATAGCTTGATGACAGAGCATCTGCTTTGCATGCAGAAGGTGTGAGGTTCAATCCCCGGTACCTCCAGGGAAGGATGAGAGAAAAGCCTTGTCTGAAATCCTGGAGTGCTGCAGCCAGCTGGTATAGGCAGCCCTGGGTTGGACATACCTATGGGCTGATTCAGTGTAATGTGGCTTCATTTGACTACCGAAGATGAGGCAAGGGGGCAAGATGTGGGATAAACGGGATAAACTAAGTGACAATGCACATATCAGTGATCACAAGTCATGGGTCACTAAGAGGTTCTGTGTGTGTGTGTGTGTGTGTGTTGGTTTGCAAGCTGCCTCCACAGAGGCTGGCCCTCTCACTGTCCTCGGAGCTTGCATACCAGTAACCTCCTCTGGCTGACATCCAGACAGACCAGAGAGATTTTGATAGGTGACATTTTCCCAAGCGTGGGTAAATGCACACCCCCTCCTCCTGCTTCTTCCCTAGCAGGGAAAGGAGACAAGTCAGAAACGTCATTTACATTCTTTTATTTCTGACTACAGCACTAGAGAAAAAACATGTCCGTTCAGACCAGTTCTTCTAGCAAGTCTGACAAACTTCCTGTACATGCGCAAATGGAAGGTTTCAAATTACACTCTTCACAGAGCTCTGAGAAGCCTGTGAACTTCCTGGGAAATTCTTTCCCACAGCTAGCCGCATCATGTGATGTCAACAAGCTGGCTGTTTGCAGCTGCGATGTTTCCATATACTGACAGAGTGTGTGTGTGTGTGTGTGTGTGTGTTGCCACTTTCCCTAGGAAGACCTGCTGCTTACTGCTGAATCAGATTTTCTGTGGATTGACATTTGTTCAAATCCAGCAGTACAGTGGTACCTTGGGTTACAGACGCTTCAGGTTACAGACTCCACTAACTGAGAAATAGTACCTTGGGTTACGAACTTTACTTCAGGATGAGAACAGAAATTGTGCTCCGGCGGTGTGGTGGCAGCGGGAGGCCCCATTAGCTAAAGTAGTACCTCAGGCTAAGAACAGTTTCAGGTTAAGAACGGACCTCCGGAACGAATTAAGTTCTTAACCCGAGGTACCACTGTATACAACTGGTTTTCCTAGGACCTTTTAGATCTGTGTCTTGAAATCCTACAAGAACTATGTAAAATAACCAAACAGGTGTTGGAATCCACCCCAGAATTGGCCCTATTGAATATTTTCCAAGACAATAATGCTTGCTCATTCTATATAGAACTTATAACCCACATAACTCTCAGCAGCCAGAAACATCATATCTAGACACTGGAGAGTCCTGTCAGGAGTAAACATGGACCACTGGTACCAAATTGTATGGGAAACAAATATATTAGAAAAGCTAACCAACAGATGGAAACAGACTCGGGGACAAACACAGGAGGACTCCTTCACCTTGGTATGGCTCCCCTTTACTATATATACAGCCCAAAATGACAATAACAGGGATCTACCAACAGCATATGGATCAATATGGCTAACATGGCCTAACAACCCACCCCGCTTCTAAACACACAAACAAATCTCACTGCAGTTAAGCAAAGGCAATCAACCACGCCCTGCCCTCCAACCTTCTCTCACTACCAGTGTAAACCAACAAATTAATAGAAAGAAAGCCTGCCCAAGTGACGCTGACACAAAAACCTCACACATTTACCAATTTTGAAAAAAAGATGGAATAATATGTAAGTTTACCACCCACCACTCTCTCTTCCCCTTCAACCCTATACTGCTTAGAACATTGTCTTACATTGAACATAACTAAGAGACTCTGTGATCTGGAAAACGAAAAGAAAAAGAAGGGAAACATTGCACGTTCTTTTGTAATTCAAGAAAATCTTTAATAAAAATTATAAGAAAGAAAGAAAGAAAGAAAGAAAGAAACTCTGTTTACATGCCTCTAATTAAAAAAGCCATTGCTGACCCCATATCAAAACACATCATGCTGAAGCCAGCTGAGCTGGTTTTGAATTGCTGCAGTGCAATTTCCTCATTGTCACTTTTCGGAATGTAACCTCATTGGACAAAGGGGTGGATGTTAATATGATTAACATTTGTAGCAGTGTGAGCTGGGAGAAAAGGTAATTAAATACCATGCTTTGTGGCTTCCGCTAATCACTGTCATGGGTCATGATCTCCTCCTCCTCTCCCTCAAATTAATGTTTTTTATGTTGGTGCATTATGGGATGGCAAGTGGGGGAAGCCTCTGCCTTAAGCAGGGAATACAGGAACACAGGAAGCTGTCGTAGGCCAGGTGAAACTATTTTATTGATAAGCGTCTACTCAGACTGGTTGTTCTACCTGATCCTCTTAGCAGCTGATAGCGACAGTGGTCCATGTGGTTCAGTGTTGTCTGCAGGGACTGGCAGCAGGGGACTGAGACTAGGACCTTCTGGATTAAAGCATATTTCCAATTTAGGATGCTTCCAGACTTTCCCTATTTCAGGTGAAATACCAGAAAATTCAGTTTGCTCAAGTGGAGTGGATTTAGTGGCCTTGCAAAACATACCCATTCTCCACACCCCATGCCAAAAAATTGGACTTTTTGTGATAAGGAAAGTCATAGTGAAACGCACTAGAAAGTGTGGGCTGACATTTGTTTGATGTAATGTCCTCTAACCTCTGCATAGACAAATCAGAATGGATGCTCAACATGAATGAATGCTGTATTGTTTTTAACACTTGATTGGAAGCCGCCCAGAATGGCTGGGGAAACTCAGCCAGATGGGCGGGGTATAAATAATAAATTATTAAATTATTATAAACGGCCGGTGTAAACCAACCTCTCTGTAAAGAAAAAAGGAACTGTCTAATAGTCAAGCTGTTTGGAAGACCAGTGACTTATGTCACCTGCCAGTGTTGGGTGCAAAGGGATGACTCGCCCCCACAAGCTTTTTGCTTTTTTGAAGGGTCCTATTCCTAAGACACTACCGGGCTGAGTGTGTGAGTGTGCTCCCCGCCCACACACACACACTCGGCCTTTGCCTCAGTTTCATTCAAAATTATTGGAGCTGTGATCTTTTAAAAAAAGAATTACTATTTTTTTAAATTTCCATGTTTCCAAATACAGTACAAACTACATGGTGGAGTCCAACTTATGATTAGAACAGCACCAAAACAAAGGGAGGGGTTGTTAAAGAAAAGAAAACACAGGAAAACAAAGTAAAAACCTAATTATGCACACCCAGGTGTATTCAAGAAACGGAAGAAAGGAAGTTGCATGAATTAGCAAGCTATTACTATAGGCACACACTAAGAGGGCTGAGACCACAAATATTTTGGCATTAAGTCATATCAGAACCATTTACGACGTGATTCCGGAGGTTTAATAGCATTGCTTTTGATACATTGTACAGGCATTGAGTGGGTATCAAGTGCTAATAAACGACTCTTTTACACCTCTATTTATTCTGCTCACACACTTTGGACCACAGAGCCCTGAGAAGTAAACAAAGAAGTGTAATGTTAGCGTCCCACTGTTTTGAGTCAAACTGCCACTAGGAGGAAGGTGACCATATATTTGGGTATAAGATTTTGCCTAGTGACTATTTGGCAAGATACTAAGGGATTGTTATTATAACTGAAATGTAACTGACATTAATTAAGATCATGGAACACAGTGACATAAGATCGGAAATGCACCCAAACCATCATACAGGGAGCCACTTTAACTAAAATGTGTTAATTGGAAGTTGGTTGGCATTCTGATAATTGTATAATTTGGGAATTGTTATTTTTGTAATTTGGCTATTGTTGGGGTATGTTGGAAAACTAATAATAATAATAATAATAATAATAATAATAATAATAATAAATATTTAGATAATAAAGCTAGCTCTGTAGTCAAAGGGATAATTTGCTGCAGTGTTGGCAGGATTTCTGGGAGCTGTGAACTTGAGGAGACTTCCACTTTAGAATAAATATTGGGATTCCGAACTGTGATGCACTTGATGGGAGTGATGGCTTTGGATGTGGGAGGGTGAGAGTCAGATTGTAGCAATTTCTCAGTCTCTAGCCTATCTCAAGAGAGTAGGATAAATAGTGTTGCATTTTAAAGCGTGCAAGAGGAAAAACAGTACTTTGGTACCTCTGGTTATGAACTTAATTCGTTCTGGAGGTCTGTTCTTAACCTGAAACCGTTCTTAACTTGAGGTACCACTTTAGTTAATGGGGCCTCCTGCTGCTTCCACACCGCTGGCACGCAATTTCTGTTCTCATCCTGAGGCAAAGTTCTTAACCTGAGGTATTACTTCTGAGTTAGCGGAGTCTGTAACCTGAAGTGTTTGTAACCTGAGGTGTTTGTAACCCAAGGTACCACTGTATTGCCTAATCAGTACTCATTACCAAAACAATCGTGTCCGAACACTGGCCTATTATAACTTTCCCAAACACACATTCTGTGTTTCCTCCTTCTCACACCTTCTTGTTCTCTTCCTCGGTAATTAGGTATATTTTCATTTCATGAGTGTAAGCCATGAGTAGGCAAACTAAGGCCCGGGGGCCGGATCCAGCCCAATCGTCTTCTAAATCCGGCCCACGGACAGTCCAGGAATCAGCATGTTTTTACATGAGTAGAATGATGCTTTTATTTAAAATGCATCTCTGGATTATTTGTGGGACATAGGAATTCGTTCATCCCCCCCCCAAAAAAAAATAGTCTGGCCCCCCACAAGGTCTGAGGGACAGTGGACCGGCCCCCTGCTGAAAAAGTTTGCTGACCCCTGAAAAGCAATCACACACACCTTCCAACTCTTTGCCCATAGCAAGGAGGGCTGGCCATGAGACTTCTTTAGAATTCCAAAAACTCACACACATCCAACAAGAAACTCTGCCTTTTCACAGTTGCTTGAAAATGGAAGTTACGGTAACTGGCGGTTTTGTGAGTAGTGCATTTTTCAAGGCATGTGCAGCCCTCTACTGGCTGAAACTTCTAACTGCACCTCTGGTTCTACCGTGTTCCCAGCTGGAAGTATTGTGAGATGTTTCTCTGTCTTCCACAATCTCTGCAAAGCCATTTAGTGCAGCAGCCTCTCACCTTTTCAGACCCAACTTTAGCCCAAACATGTGTTTTGGAAACTCACTTCTTAATGGTTTCTTAGAATCCAGGTAGTGCTGCCACTAACCTTTGATGAATAAACAAGACTACAGGTGACTTTCATTTTATTTGGACTGATTTTACTTCTTACACGATGGCTAAAGAACACGGTTATCACCCACCTTGATCAAACACATGCATTTCTATGGAGCAGAATTCTAGAGTGAAAACCTTTTGGGTTCAACTCCTTCCCTTTTTAAATTCATATTGTTCTGGGGAAAGGGGGAGGACTGCTTTGGGGATGCTCTTATTTTCTGTATATGTTTGTATTTGTCCACCGTGTTCCTGAAAATCAATAAATATATTTGAAAGCACCCATGCATATACATGCACAACTTAGATCTGTCCTTGAGTGAGAGATTTAGCATGATTGTGCAAGGAAAAACACATCATTTTAAACCTGTTTCTGTGTGGGGTGAATATGTGATGCTGGATGGGAGGAGCTGCAGCTCACATAAAAGCAGGGTGCCTTGACAATTTGCAGGTCCAGAATTTCAGGGAGGGGTCCACAGCTCAGTGGCATTCTCTAGCTGAAGGCCCTTTGGGATCTACTGCTAATCGCAGAAGAGAATACTCAGGTAGATGGAGCAAAATGTATATGGCAGCTTTCTACTTCCTGTTTCTGTCTTTGAATGTGCACTCTCAACCATAATGAGGGGAGCAGGATCCATTAAGAATGCAGTCTTGATTTTGCCCTGTTCCAGATGTTCACTCCCTCCCTAGCTACACCAGGAGTAGGTGCAGCCTTTAGTGCTGTTCAGTCCATTCATGGCTTCTCCTCCTTCACCCAGGAATAATTTGATTATGTGTGTTGTGGGGAAGAAGAAGAAGAGTTTGGATTTGATATCCCGCTTTATCACTACCCTAGGGAGTCTCAAAGCGGCTAACATTCTCCTTTCCCTTCTTCCCCCACAACAAACACTCTGTGAGGTGAGTGGGGCTGAGAGACTTTAGAGAAGTGTGACTGGCCCAAGGTCACCCAGCAGCTGCATGTGGAGGAGCAGAGACTCGAACCCGGTTCCCCAGATTACGAGTCTACCACTCTTAACCACTACACCACACTGGGAGGAGGAATTGCTTTCAAGGAAGGGAGGGAGTATGATGGCAGAAAGAAAATGGGTGGTCCACTGCTTGTTTTCACCCCACACCCCTTTGATCCCACCACTACTTTGGTATGCAGCCCCGCCAGCAAACAAATGCTGTCCTTTTAAAAAAAGGGGGGGCATTCCTAATCTACACACATCTTGCACACACACACCTCTTTTCTTTTTTTTTATAATAATTTTTATTAAGGTTTTCCAAATTAGAACAAATCAAAACAAATTAAATCCAATCTATTGCCAATAACTAGGACTTCCCCTCCCTACCCCCTCTTGTGTTCCAAATCTTCCAAATAAGCAATTAAATTCAACAAATTCTTATCCCCAAATTACACTCTTCATCAATAACCCAATTTATCCAAATTCCCATCCCCTAAGATCGATCTATACCCTTCAACGAGTTTCCCCCTTTCAAACATAGTACAGATAGAAATAAGATAAATATAAATAGTAATTTTACAGCCTTTGGATTCCAAATTTTCCCTCCCCTCTTTCCCCTTTGCGTTTCACCTATCCCTCCACTTCTAATATCTTCCTGGAGTTCCCACATTACACTATGTCCCTCAGGTTCTTTGCCAGTCTTTAATTACAGATGTCCAATCGTAGAAGGAGTCTATCCAATAAGGGCCCATTTCTTCTATCCAGGTTTTTATATCCAGGAGTAAAAACTCCAATTTTGTATCCATAAGCTTGTCAAACCTGAATATCCCAAATGTTCCCCCAGTTCTGTCCAGTTCTTGTTGTTTCCTTGTTCTTATCAATCATTCTCCTCCTTTTTATTTCTCTGTTCTCCCACAGAAATGTTCTTTTTCCAAAAGTTTCTAGTGTCTCTGCAGAGGTTTGTTATTCTTGAAGCAAAGCATTACATCATGTTCCTTTCATTTTCCAACAAATAGTTCCATTGTTTCCTGTAGTGTGTAGACCTCTGTAGACAAAATAGTGTTCCATTCCTGCAGTTTCCCAGGAGATTGAAAGTTCCATTCAACTGTTCACATTTCCTGTGAAAAACACATGCAATGTCGCTCAGCTCCTCTAGGTGGATTGCAATAACAAAGTTCCCTTCCAGAATCACATCCACCAGACCAAGTAGCTTGTTGACCGATATTTAAAACAATTTGTATTCAATTTGTAACAAATATAACCGGCAAAGTCCTTATAACAAAGTCTCTATTTTAATCTTCCTTTTTGACAGCTCTTTGACAGTTGTCAAAACCTCCATCACTTTTCTCCAGGCAGTTTCACGAATCGCTCCAGGGATTCCGGGGGGGTTGCTTTTTTTTTTTTTTTTAAACAATTCCACTTTTCTCCTCCAGCTCGATCTTATAATTTTCCCTCGCGAAGTTGCTGATTCGGCAAGATAAGGTTACACTCGATCTTAGTTGTCCAGTCCTTTGTTTTGGCTCTTCTACAATTTAGGGGTAGGCTGACTTCCTTTTTTCCACCTCCCCCGTTCGCTCCGAATTTTAAAAATTTATCCCCCTTTTTTTTTAGTCCATATTCCAATTACTCACGGGTTCTTCTTTAGAGCCGAATTTTCAATGGAAGAAGTCAGCGCTCTCCGCCGGATGGCATGCGGCTGCGCTCGGCAGGGATAGCAGAGAACTCAAAGCACCACGCTTCTCCCCGGCACCCGATCCGTAGCCTTTAAAAAGGCTCCTTCACGAGTCGGGAGGGCGCTAACGGTGCCAGCCGAGTCTCCATGTCCACGGCCTCAATCTGGCCGTGGTTTTTAAGGGTCCCCGCATCGCCGGTGCGGTAGGACCCAGCCCCTGCCAAGCCGGCTCCCTCCGGAGCTCGGAGGGAGCCCGCCATTCGGCGATGGCGCCGACCCGGAAGTCCACACACACCTCTTTTCATTACCCCAACCCCTCAATTGCACATAGATTCTATTCAGAAATGATTTGATTTCTCTCTCCCCTCCCCCACTCCACCCCCAAATTCATATGCAGATGGAGCTTTTGGGTTCTTTCTATTCTTTGACTTCTTGCATTTTTTGGAAATCTGGGTTGCGATTGACAGCAAGCCAGGAAGGCCAGCTTCTGAGCATGTATGCATGTTTAATGTGTTCAGTTCTGGGCACCACAGTTTAAGAAGGATATTGACAAGCTGGAATATTTGCAGAGGAGGGTGACCAGGTGATAAAGGGTCTGGAAACAAAGCCTTATGAGGAACAATTAAGGGGGTTGGGTTTGTTTAGCCTGGACAGGAGGAGACTGAGAGATGACATGATAGTCATCTTCACATATCTCAAGGGCTGTCAGGTGGAAGATGGAGCAAGCCGGTTTTCTGCTGCTCCAGAGTGGATGACCCACATCTGTGGATTCAAATTACAAGAAAGAAAGAAAGAAAGAAAGAAAGAAAGAAAGAAAGAAAGAAAGAACTGTTCGACATTGGAACAGACTAGTTCAAAAGGTGGTGAACTCTGTTTTTGAACAGAGGTTGGGTGGCCACCTGCCAGGGATTCTTTAGCTATGACTCCTAAATTGCAGGGGGTTGGACTAGTTGACTCTTGGTATCCCTTCCAACTCTTGTGATTCTATGAATACCGAAAGGAATTAATGTGCATCTCATGCATGTTTGAATCTCTGACATCCTCTCTGAAAACTGCAGCCTGCATTGATCCCTCTTCCATTATCTAGGGTGGGCTAATTTATGAGGGTCATACTTTTCAGTGGGGCATGCTTTGTTTCATCCCCGTCACACAACGGAGCTAAGAGCAGAGTGAAATGGTAGTGCAGATTTCCACTGCACCTGCCTTGACTGATGCATCTTGCATCTGTGTCCAGCATGTGCTTTGCAACAACATTCATCAGAGGCATAAATCTCCCTTGTCACTGCTACTGTCTCTCCCAGAGCTGCTGTTGCAGAGTCAGCTTTCCATGGACGCTGGAGCTGTCACTTTGTACAAAAATCTATTTGCCAAGAGTTTCAGTGTCCACAGTGCACTGTTGCCATTCTTCTCACGGGCATAGCCAGGATTTTTTTGTTGCGGGGCACGGCTTTTGTTGGGGAAGGGGGGCAGAATCTCAGTTTGCTATGTATTTTTGTTGATTCGGGGGGACAGCTGCCCCTCCCTGCCCGTCCTTGGCTATGCCCATGATTCTGAATGTACATGGGGTTGCCTTACTCTGCAGATGCACATTTCATACGTTCTGCTGTTTTGTTTAAAGAATAATAGAATCTGCAGCAAAAAGACAACATCTGATCAGTCTGTGGTGCTGGTGGAAGAGGGCTAAACCTTCCCTGCCCTCACCACACACACACACACACACACACACACACCATTTTCCTGAAATCACCTCACCTCCCAAGCAGCAATAGCCCCATGGGACAAAACATCCAGTTATTCTGCTGTCATGTTTTGCTTGGTCCTAGATGTTGAACTGCCTAACTTGGTAGCGCCATAGCCTTCCTGCCAATCATTCTCCAGGGTCTCACAAAGAGATTCTGCTTTCTATCTGGGATCCTTTTCAAGGGAGATGTCAGAGACTGACCCCTTGATTTATACATGTGATGAATGTTCTAGATCACTCAGAAAGTGTTAGAGACCCTCATCCATTAGAGGGAGTGAATGGCCATCTGTCAGAGGCTCTTTAGCTGTGATTCCTGCATTGCAGGGGGTTGGACTGAATGATCCTTAGGGGAGTTTCCAACGCAACAGTTCTGTGGATCCTTCCCATATTCATCCATAGCAAAACTTTGCAAATGAACTGGTTTGCAAGTGCTGGTTTCGTTTAGCTGAGATAACCATTCTGGGTTCTCTTGGAGGGAAGAAGAGGGTGTATTTTTGTTGTTGCCGTTTTTTCTGTCTTGAGCTCATAAGGAAGGTTTTCCCACCGCCTTGCTTTCCCTTTCTGTATAAACTGTCAACACTGTGTCTTGTCTGGCTTACCAGATTGCAGATCAACAGGGTTATATTCAGTGTGGCACCTTTCATATCAGTTGCTGCTGCAAAGTGCCTGAAGCAAAGAATCTGAAGGGAAAGCAGGAGTGGTGGGAGAGAAGATTTGTCACACACATTCAGTGTGGGAAAGAGATTCAGGGTATTGTAGACTTTGGGTAAACTGATGGCATGAGTAGCAGATCAGACACACCAGGTATATAAGAGCCATAATGACTGAGACTAAATGCTGCTTACATTGAAACAATTTGGGCGGGGGGAACTTTGGCTATCTGATTGCTATAGCATTGGCAGAACTGTTACGTCTTATCAAATTCTGAACCTTGAAGAAGTGGCTGATGTTTTCTAGAACTAGTTATGAAACACCAGCTATCTTCTTCTTCTTTTTTGGCGATCACTCGTAGCCGAGTAAGATTGTCTTCCATAAACATGGTTTTACCAAACTGTCCATAACTGTTCCCAGTCAGCGAACATAATGTCATGACCGATGTCTTGTGCCCATTTAATCATAGCTGATTTCACCATTTCATCCTGTGTATTCCATTTCAACAGCAAGTTATACATTCTTGACAAATTTTTTGTATTGGGTTCTAACAATTCTGTTTCTAATTTTGACCTCTCCTTCTGAAATCCTATTTTCCTGTCCTGCTTAAATGTCTCATTTATCTGATGGTAATGCAACCAATCTCGAACTTTGAACTTTAATTTCTCATAACTCTGAAGTTTAACCTTTTCACCATCTTGTTCTAGAATTTCACAATATTTTGGCCATTTAGAGTCCATATTAAGTTTTTTCACCGCCTTAGCTTCCATTGGTGACAACCACCTGGGAGTTTTACTTTCCAACAAATCTTTGTATCGAGTCCAAACATTGTATAATGCTTTCCTAACAATATGGTTTTTAAATCTTTTATGCACCTTTGCCTTGTCATACCATAAATATGCATGCCAACCAAAATTATTGTCATACCCTTCCAAATCCAAAATGTCTGTGTCTTCAAGAAGCAACCAATGTTTCAACCAGCAAAAAGCTGCTGATTCATAATAAAGTCTTAAGTCCGGCAGGGCAAAACCCCCTCTATCTTTTGCGTCAGTTAAAATCTTAAATTTTATTCTGGGCTTTTTGCCCTGCCAGACAAACTTAGATATGTCTTTCTGCCACTTCTTGAAACAGTCCATCTTGTCCAAAATCTGTAACGTCTAAAATAAGAATAACATTCTAGGCAATACATTCATCTTGATAACAGCAATTCGGCCTAACAAGGAAAGTCTCAACCTAGACCATATTTCCAGATCTTTCTTTACTTCTGTCCAACACTTTTCATAATTGTCCTTAAATAAGTTGACATTCTTAGATGTTAAGTTCACCCCCAGATATTTCACTTTTTTCGTTATTTCCAAACCTGTTTCACTCTGAAACCTCTCTCTTTCTTCCATTGTTAAGTTTTTTTCCAGCACTTTCGTTTTCTGTTTGTTCAATTTGAATCCTGCTACTTGACCAAATATCTTAATTAGTTCTAATACTCCTTTAGTGCTAGTGTCTGGCTGTTGCAAAGTTAATACTAGGTCATCTGCAAATGCCCTTAGCTTGTAATGTTTAACTCCGACCTGAATTCCTTTAACCAACTGGTCCCTTCTAATCATATTTAACAAAACCTCCAGGACTAATATAAAGAGCAAAGGGGATATTGGGCATCCCTGTTGTGTACCTTTTTCTACTGATATTTCTTCCGTTACCACATTGTTTACAATTAATTTTGCTTTTTGTTTAGAATATATTGCACCTATACCGTTTTCAAAGCCTTGGCCTACCCCCATCCCTTGGAGATTCTTCTTCATAAAGCTCCAACAAATATTGTCAAAGGCTTTCTCCGCGTCCACAAAAATCAAAACAGTCTTCCTGTTAATATCAACTTTTAACAACTCCAAAATGTCTATAATGTTCCTCACATTGTCTGACATATGTCTCCCTGGGAGAAAGCCAGCTTGGTCCTTATGAATCTCCCCTAACAACACTCTCTTCAATCTTTTTGCCAAAATGTCTGCAAAAATTTTGTAATCCACGTTAAGTAAAGATATAGGGCAGTAGTTTTTGACCTGGTTCTTTTCAGTCTCTGTTTTCGGTATAAGCGAGATGAAAGCCTCTTTCCACGATTCAGGTGCCTTTTTCCCCTCCAAAATTTCATTGCAGACTTCCTTCAGTGGTTGTATTAACCATTCCTTCAACACTTTGTAATATCTAGCAGTCAAACCATCTGGTCCTGGTGATTTTCCCAATTGCATATTCTGAATGGCACCCTCTATTTCTTGTTCTGTTATTTTCTCATTCAGGATCGTTTTACTTTGTTCTGAAACTTTTGGTAGTCCATATTTTTTAATAAATTCTTCTATTTCTTGTTCGTTAACTGGCCCTTGTGCATACAATTTCTTAAAGAAGCTTTGAAAACAATTACTTATCTCATTAGGTTTGTGGATAATCTTCCCATCCATTTCAAGACTTGTCACTGTGTTCAATTTCTGCCTCTTTTTCAATTGCCATGACAGAAGTTTCCCACATTTGTCTGCTGATTCAAATGTCTTTTGTCTCATTTGCTTTATCTTCGATAATGCCTTAAATTCTTACCCAGAGGGTGACGATCAACTTTGCTTGGGCAGAAAAGAGTCTTGAGATATCCGAGGCTTGCAGTGCAGTGGCAGAGATGGAGTCTAGTGATGTGGTGGATGTTTTGCTCTTATAGGGGTTGGTATACCCACGGCTTTTTTTCAACTGGAACTTGCTGGAACTCAGGAAGGTGTTCATGGTGAGTTCTGGCGCCTATTTTTTTAGAAAAATAGCACTGGGTATACCTAAATAAAGCATTTGAAAAGAGGGCATGGGTGATGGAGGATGACAGAGGCTATGCTTGATTTAGGCTGCTTATTACATTATATGTTAGCAAATTTAAACAATAACAACAAATGTTGGGAAAAATACACAGTAAGACCATTCACTCACTCACTCACTCACTCACTCACTCACTCACGCTATCAAAATGAGTTTCTGCACTTAGGCAGGAAGAACCAGATGCACAAATACAAGATGGGGGACACCTGGCTTACTAGTAGTACATGTGAAAAGAATCTAGGGGTCTTGGTGGACCACATGCTCAACATGAGTCAATAGTGCGATGCAGCAGCAAAAAAAGCCAATGCTATTCTCGGCTGCATCAACAAGAGACTATATTGGATATTAGTGAGTATATTTTCCAACTCACAAGGTGCCCAGCATGCTCCTCTGTGTGCGTCACTCTGCACAGTGTTGCAAGGCCTTTTGGAGACAATCACCGATGCAATAAACTCACTTCACACCCATGGTTCAGGCAATAAAGTTTATTGCTGGTTTGCAGCTTAATGGTTCTGTACATCATTAGCCCATAAATTAGTCACTAGCATGCTGCTGGGACAGTCCACTTCTGAAGATGGTTCTCTCCCTCCCAGCAGAGAGAGCAGAGAGAGAAAAGAACAAGCTCAATTCTTTCTCTCACTCTCTCATCCAGGCCATAAGAACTCTGCGCATGAACATTACCTCATGCTTCTGACCTTGAAGCTACCTGCTTCTAGATAGTTTACATGACATGGTGCAGATAAGGAATAACTACTGGTTTCAGTTTCATATATATCAACAGTCTAGTGTCCAGCTTAAGGGAAGTCATCGTCCCACTCTATTCTGTCCTCGTCAGACCACACCAAGCGTGCTGCCTTGAGTGCCTGGGGCATGCATGCATGCATGCATGTGTGGTGTTGGCAGGCCCACAGCATGCTGATGTTACTTGCACACATCATGCGAACGTACCAATGTGACATGTGCACACCCCGCAGTGTGCACATGCTACCAAGTGGAATCGGGCAGGGGGTCAGCCCCTTCATTTAAAATTTGTGGGTGCCTGGAGATCCAGGGTCGTGAATGGTTGCTGCCTATGAAGCACACCTGGAATACTGTGTCCAGTTCTGTCCACCACAATTTAGGAAGGATCTTGACAAACTGAAATGTATGCAGAGGAGGGCAGCTAAGATCAAGGGTCCAGAAGCTAATAATTGAAGGAGCTAGTTTATTTAGCCTGGAAAAGAGGAGACTGAGAGGAGATATGATAGCCATCTTCAACTATCTGAAGGGCTGTCACATGGAAGATGCCAAAAGGGTTGTTTTCTCCTGCTCTGGAGGGTAGGACTCCAGCCAATGGCTTCAAGTTACAAGAAAGTAGATTCTGACTAAACACCAGAAAGAACTTTCTGACAGTAAGAGCTGTCCGGCAGTAGAACACTCCTACTAGAGGTGGTGGACTTTTCTTTCTTGGGTGTTTTTAAGCAGGGTGGATGGCCGTCTGTCATGGATGCTTTAGCTGAGATTCCTCATTGCAGGGGGTTGGGCTAGATGACGCTTGGGTCCCTTCCAGCTCTAAAATTCTATGATTCTGTGATATGTGCTTAAATATGCACATTGATGGTGAGCTCCTTGATGGTGGTTATGTCACGTGTGAACATAATAGGAAGAACATAGGAAGGAAGTCATGGGTCATCCAGACTTCCTTTGGGGCTGTTTCCAGGCACAGGTCCACAGTTGAACATGCCGTGTCATGTCCATGTGTTTCCCACCCTCCCCACAAACCCACTCTCTACCGCTGAATCGGAGCAAATGCAAATCCGCAGAAAACCTGAACTGATGTTTGTTCTGACTCAGAAATAAAGAGTGGCTTTTCATAGAGGAACTGCCAGGGCAAGAAAATAAAAAGCTCTTACACACAGTGCTTTAAAGCACAGACCTTTGCCTAGAAAGCGTTGGGCAAAAGGTAAGTGTTGTAGCTTGTGCAGAGTTTCATATTGGCTTCTGTATGTGTATTTTAAAGAAAGAATAAAAGGGAGGAACAATACAGCAGACCCCGAGGGATCTAATTAACAGCTCCTGTTTCTTGGAGGGAAAATCCAGGTTTGAAGCTGAATGGCGGTGTCACATCTCAAAGAGGCGGCGTCTGTCTGCCTTCCAGAGTACATCTGCAGAGTGTTCTTGGACGAGGTTGGCGGCAGCCATCCTCCCAGACAGCAGCCTTGCTGAACGTTCCTTTGCTGAGTGTAAGTGGCTCCTAAAAGCCAAGGCACCAGGCTGACTGCCTCGCGGCACTCCCTGGGCAGCCCTGTTAGTTACTTGCACCTTGTGGTGGAGAGCCAATGGTAAGGGGAACTCATTATTGCATCTGCAAAACCATAACAATGCACTCGAGCAACTTGAAAGCACAATGTTTTCAGTCTATCTCTACCACCACCAACAGACAAAGAAGGTCTGGACAAGACAGAATGCCAATAGGCAAAGACTGGAGCATGTAAAATAAACGTAGCAAAAGTAGGGATGGTTTTGCTACTAAGCTTGCCACCTTCTGGTTTTAGGAAATTCAAAGCATTTTATGGTGAAGCTTAAACTGGAAAGGGGTGCCTCTCATTATGAGAGAATCAGCATTCATTGTTTAAAATGCTGCTGTTGTCCGGGTGCAATCGTAGAGGTGGGGGTAATGTACTTGTAATCTGTCCTTTACTGCAAGTTGGGACAGTATTAGCCGCTCTAGAGTGTGTTTTAAAACAAAGAACGTAGCAAATGGTTCATTCTACAACAAATCACAGGGAGGCAGTTGTATCACTGAAGAGTTGTATCACTGAGGTTTCCCTCTCTCCTTGCACACACACATAAACACACAATTTCTCTTTTACACAAATGCACCCTTCGCTTAATGTCTCCTACCACCTAACACTGTGCTCAGATTCTCTGCCCAGAGCGCACCCAGATCATTATTTTTGAGTTTTCTGATTTCTTTCTGCAGGGAGAATAATTTCATCAAGGACTTTCCCCAGTTGGCTGATGCGTTGATGGTGATCCCGTTACCAGTTGAGGAGCAATGTCGTGGTGTGCTCTCTGAGCCACTTCCAAATCTCCAGCTGCTCACAGGTAGGAGACTTGGACATAGTTGCAACTCACCTGAGTTCTAGGTGGAGGGGTAGTTCTTATTAATGCCCAGTTGGGAAGGAAACAGTTTAAGCTGCTTGATGGAGTGGTCACTGCCATGTGAAAAGTGCAGGAGAGGCAGAGCCAATGGCAGCTGGTCTTTCAGCAAATCCAAATGCATAGCGTTCCTTCTTTCCCTCTGTTGCAGCCCGATGGAATAGCTGCTACAGACTGACAGCTGTACATGAGCCAAGGGAAACTGGTCTATTGGCAGAGACCTGCTTCTTCGCCTCTCCCTTTGCCCTTCCCACAGATGCCACAATTTTTGTGGCTGGAAATTACGTTTTTCTGGATAATTTCCAATTCTTATCCCATGTTAAGTGATGTTTCTTCTAAAACACACACCCTGTTGGTGCCAATAAGCATGGCTCTGTCTTCATCTTGCCTGCAGCCTGTTCATTGAAGAATCCCAGCAGTGACTATTGTTATGAGGCTGTGATCTCTGTTACTGCACTCTTCATAATCCCAAAGTTTGTGACAATGAAATAAGCCTGTGGGAGCGTAAGTAGACAGCTCTCTTCTCTGGCCACTTCCTGCCTCTTGTGCTCTGACTCAAAATTATGTCTTCACAGGTGATATCCGGTATGACGAAGCCATGGGCTACCCCATGGTGCAGCACTGGAGGGTCCGAAGCAACCTGTATAAAGTAAAGCTAAGCACCATTGCCCTCTCAGCAGGTGAGAACAGCCACATTACAGTGATGATTGCAAGCTGGGAGACAGCTGTAGTTCTTTGCCAGAGACTTCTGCTGCAACTTGCAATGGTTGCAATGGTAACTTCTCAGTGGCAGTGTTTGAAACTCCCATTGTTCTAGGAGCATTTTGTGACAAGGAATTTCATTAGTGCGAGAAGTTTCTGAGCTTTGGGTGCAGAACTGTGCCTAAGATTTCAGGTTAAAACTGCAGAGTGGAGGAAAGGAGGACCTTTTTCCACCTCCCCACTTCCAGCTGCTCTCTGAAGACTGGAGAAGACACCCTCTTAATAATATTAGGGGGGTGGGCAGGGGAAGGACTAGAACATGTGAAAAATGAACATAATATTTTGGCTGCAGTTCATTCATTTTCACCTTTGTATTCTTGTTGTAAAAACGTGCACCTAAACATTCCATCGCTGCACCCATAGTGTAGGTTTAAGGTGCCATTTAGCTCCTAGATTTCATGTCTCAGCTTCTAACATTGCTCAGTAGTGATACATGTGTCACACACATCCATCAACTAGCTTCCTAAAAGACTAGCAAAACACATGCCTGGTTATTGATCAGGGATGGGCATTTCAGCAGTTTCTGTACACATCTGCAAGGGAAGCAGCATTAGGGATACAGAACAGCATATTGTAAGCTTAGAGCAGATTCACTGAAAATAATTGACAAGACTAACTTAGGTCTGTTAGTTTCAGTGGGTCTGCTTAGGTGGCTATAACCTGTAAGAAGCTGCCTTATACTGTGTCAGACCATTTGTCAGTATTGTCTTCATTGACTGGAAATGGTTCTCCAGGATTCCAGGGTCTCCCCTGGGGACTGAACCTGGGATGTTTTTCATGCAACTCAAGAGCTTTACCTCTGAGCTAAAACCATGTCTTTAACAATGATTTAAGAGCCTAGTCCTCATGGTTCCATTTAGCTCAGTATTGTCAACCCTGACTGGTAGTGGTTCTCCAAGGCTTCAGGAGTTCTCATTGCCAGCCCCACCTGGAGATGCCAAAGATCTAGCCTGGGATCTTTTGCATGCAGAGCTGATGCTCTACCACTGAGGAATACCCCTTCCCTAATAAAGGATCATAAGAAGCGGCCATATTCTGGTTCAGGCTGTTTATCCATCTAGCCCAGTAATGTCTAGTCTGGCTGATCTCAGGCACGGATGGCTCTGCCTACTAAGATTCTTTCACATCACCATTTACTTGGTCCTTGTAACTGGAAATGACAGTGATTGTCCTTGTGGTCTTCTTCCCGTGGCCTTCTGCAGGCAAGGCCTATTTTCAGTAGCAGACAGTGAGATGGGGCAGTAAAGATGCTGCTGTGTAGGGGGAGGGGCAAGGTGGTGTCAAAATTGGTGCTATGCAAACACACCAACACTGTAATAGTCCATGGAGGAGAGGGCTATCTGTAGCTAAGCTCTACCTCCAGAGGTGAAAGCAATAATGCTTCTGAATCCTAGGCGCTGGAAACTACAGGAGGGGAGAGTTGCTGTTGCACTCAAACCTGCTTTTTGGTTTCCATGGGCATCTGGTTGGTCATTGTGAGAGCAGAATGCTGGATTAGATGGGCTATTGGCCTGATCTAACAGGCTCTTCTAATGTATTGGCTCCACTGTGTGTTTGCCCAGCACTGATCTCTCCACTTGCCCTTCCCACTCTCCGTACTGTCAGAAAGTCAGGCAAGTGCTGCTGTTCCACCCTTCTGTTGACTGCTGTGTGTGCTCTACCACTGAGCTACAATGGCTCCCTCCAAGGCTAGGGTTATGCCAGGCCTCTATCTATAGCATTCTGCATAGGTTGGCAGCCAAAGCAACAGAAACACTAGGAATGTTGCTTATCACAAACAAGAATGTGCTCGGTTTTTTTGTATTTACCACCCAATATCTGTGTAAGGCCATTAATTTCATGTTCCCATTTTTTAGATGAGATGCCTGAGGCTGAGAGTGACTTGGCTGAATTAATCAGCATGTCTATAACATAGCCGAACTCAGGTTTTCTGAGTTCTCTTATTTTTAAGGACAACACTGTCTGATTCTACTTATAAAGTACGGTCATCAGACACTCTTTGCCTAGCTGTGACATCAAAGTCTTATGGTGATGGTTCTTTAGCCCTCTGCACACTCCCACCAGAAAACATGCACTATTCTGTGTTTTACACAGTGCATATTTACATTGTGCAACTTGCACACATGGGAGAGAGTAATGGCCACCAACCTCGATGGCTTTGAAAGAGGATTAGATAAATTCATGGAGGTTGAACTGTTAGCCATGAAGGCTACACTCTGCCTCCACAGCTGGAGGCAGTATACTTCTGGATCCCAGTTGTTGAAAACCACAGGGTGGGGATTGTGGTCAGATCCTGCATGTAGGTTTCCCAAGGGCATCTGGTCAGCCACTGTGAGAACAGGACGCTGGACTGATTCAGCAGGCTCTTTTGCCTTATGGTGTTGTCCTCTATTGTCCTTATGGTGTTATCCCATTCTCTGGAATTGGTTTTGGGCCTCATTTATCTAAAAGGCAGCCCCCCAGAGAACCGGGTGGCAAATACTCACTGATCTTGCTGTGTTGGTTGCTGAAATGGCTGCATTGAAGGTCACAGTCTTGCAAAACAGGTTCAATGGTGTAGGCTTGAAGGTGGCCATGTGCAGAGGGGTAAAGAAGAGCAAGCTTCACCTGAGGAGTCCTTACGGAAACAGCAGTGCACCCAGTTCTTGAATCTGCTTGCCAAGCACCAAAACTGGAATTTGTAGGAGAAACAAATAGAGAAGGAGGGCACATTGAGCAATTCAATTGGTCAATAGTGTATGTGAATGGTATTCCAGGTTTCCTTCTGTTGCATTGTTTCTTAACTTTAAAAAAATATAAAATAAAATCTGTGACATGCCTCCTCCTCCTCCCTCTTGGCTCTTACAGGATTTTTTAATGTCCTGAAGATCCTGAACAAGGACAGCAGCCGTGAAGAACTGCTCTACTTCATTCAGCAGTATGGCTCCCACTACATAGCAGAGGCCCTCTATGGATCCGAGTTCAGCTGCACCATCCACTTTCCCAGCAAGAAAGTGCAGCAGCAGCTCTGGTTCCAGTATCAGAAAGGTAAGATGCTCCTGGAGGCTAGCAGAAGTTTTCTCGCTTATTCCCACTTTGCTTTGCATATAACGAGTTCTACATATTTCCTTCTGTTGCATGGCTGGGGAGTGGGCTCCTTTCCAGTGCAGGAGCCTGGGGCCACCACTTTTTTTCTTCTCCCAGATGCACACCTCTCTCCCCCCCAAGTCCATCTGCGCTCCTTGATTTCCGCCTGCAAGGCTTTCGCTTGCTGTCCTGTTTCTGAGCCCAACGCGCTGCGATCCTTGTCATCTGCTTGCCAGCCCTCTGAAAATTGCGGAGGGTGATTTGAGTAGGTTTCTATAAATGTGACATAATTGAGCTGTCTGGGAATGGTTCCGTTTTATCGCTTGCGACAATGACGGTCTTTAAGGAAGTATATTAATTCAGCAGCAGACTCATTGTGCAGTGCCATAAATAACCAGACACATCATTAAACAGGGCAATAAACTTTGGGACTTTGAAGTGATACAATTAGGTTATATTTCTAAAAGTTCAGCGATTTGCAATAGCCGGCTTGTTTGCCGCCTCCAGAAAACTACATGGCCACCTGGTTTTTGCAGCTTGCCTGCCACTTACCATTTTCAGAAAGTTGAGCCACACTGCTAATCCCGGTCCCCTGCTGGTTAAATTGTATAGCTTGTTGTGAAAACAAATCTCCAGAAATAATTGATCAGGGTCCATCAGCATAAAACTCCATTGTACATGAGATAAAGATCCTTCTCAACACTCTGTTTGTTGGTGACACAGGATGGAACTGCAGTGCGCTGGAATTGGGGGGGGGGGGTTTGCTCCCTAGGGACATTTGCCTCACTCCTTATCTGCTGGTTTATAAGGCTATTAGCTATGATAGCTATCTACTGTCTGCAGTCTGGGATTGGGCTGTGCATTGCATTCAGGAGAAGAAATGGAACACTGTGAGCATAATATACTTTTAAAGTACATTTGAAGCATATCGTCCCCCACTCCCAAGAATTCCGGGCACTGTAGTTTGTTACAGATTGATGGGAAATGCAACTCTGTCGGTGATAAACAGCAGTGCACATAGTTCTTGGGTGGGTGGGGAGTGTTTCAAATGTGCTTTAAAGTTATTGTGCATAGGCAAGTTACTGTGCATAGGCAACCTGATGCAAGACAGTGCAGGTGAAGCTGGATGCAAAACAGTGTGACCCTCCCAACCATTTCCTGGACAGTCTTTTCCCCTCTGGTGTTTCCCTATGTGTTGTGTTTTGTATAAAATTCATTCAGAATTCATCTAACCCATTTGCTTCAGTCTTAAACAATGATAAATGACAACTTGCTGGTGCTGCCTGACTAGAGAGTGGGAAAAAGTGAGTGTGTGCTCCTCTTCCATGTCATTGATCTTACCCACTGTGTGATTTCTGGGGAGACTTAAAAATTGTTGATTATAATGATGGTATGAATGAGTAAACTAGACTGAATCCTGTAGGTTAGCAGTGCAAGTTTGTGTAGTAAATCCAGTGTAAAGTTCAGCTTGGTTGAGGGATTTGCGCTTCAGTGAATTCCACTCAGCAACTTTCTTTAAAAAAATATGTAATGTCCTTTCCCACAAAGAGAAACCTTTACTTTTCTGCATCTCGCTTCTTTACTGATGACAATACAGCAGCGGTTGCCAGTGTGGCGCCCGTGGGCACTTCAGTGCCCACAGAGGTGTTCCTTGGTGCCCACAGGGCTCTCCATTCCCAGTGACCTTAAGTTTGGAAGAAGAATCCAATAGGATAGTATTTGTGTGTGGTGCCCACAGTCAGTTCTCCAGTTTGCCAATGTGCAAAAAAAGGTTGTCACCCCCTGACCAACAGAAAGATTTATTGTAAAGTATACAAATAAGCATCTTTGCATTTTGCGTCAGGGCAGGTTGTTGTGGCATTTTTGCTTTCAATAACCTGGCTTTCAAATAATGTAGAGTTCCTTCTTGGGAAGTAGCGTAACAACTGTAGCTGAGAGGGTTTGTGAGTGTTGAAACCAGGTTATTGTTTCTTTGCTTATCATTTTTTAATGTCTTATTCTTCCACAAAAGAGCCAACCATTGTTATCTTCTCTCCACCCACCTCACCCCCAACCTCACAACAATCATGTAAGGCTGAGTGTCACCTAACAAAGCTTCATGGCCGAGTGAGGATTTTAACCCAGGAGTCACTGCTCTAACTCCTATACCACACTGGTCCTCAGTTATATACTAGTTGATTGAAACCATAAGACCAAGACAACAAAACACCAATGAGTGGTCATGTTTCTGGTATCTGCCGTTCTGTCATCTAATTCCGCTTGCATTGCTACACCAGTGTGAGGGCAGAAGGAGAGAAACTACCTTGACCTTTTTTTAAGGAGAAAGAATTTGTTTGGGGAAATTGCAACATTTCACTGGGGACAGCCATTACACTAGCTACCGTCTGCCTCAACCATACAGTACATAAGCAGCTGTCCTGGACTGATTTATATTGCCTACTCTGAGTAGCTCTCTCCATGTTCTTCCCATGTTTGGAGATACTGTACTGGGGATTGAACCTGTTGCTGAGCCTATATACCTTAAGCAACACACCAAAGGAAAAGGACGAAGAGTTTCAAGATGGAAGATTAGTGGAATGGCTGTTGTCATCACTGAGACACATCTCCACCTCTCTAAACCAGGGATGGGGAACATTTAGCCTTCAAGAAGTCCTCCAGTTACTATCATCCTTGACCACTACCCATGGACAGAGGGGTGAGGGGGGTGGCAGGGAGTTAAAGAGTCCAGCACCTGAAGGGTTACAGCAGGCTTCCTCAACCTCGGCCCTCCAGACATTTTTGGCCTACAACTCCCATGATCCCTAGCTAGCAGGACCAGCGGTCAGGGATGATGGAACTGTAGTCTCAAAACATCTGAAGGGCCAAGGTTGAGGAAGCCTGGGTTACAGGTTCTCCAACACTGTTTTAAATTCATCACACAAGATCTACCGATATTGTAAAATGCTGTAAAACAACACACTTGGCGACAAAGATGTCACAGCTGAGCCATGGGACACCCCATTAGTTCACCATTTAAGCACAAAATCATGTTTATATAGGTGTGCTGAGTATATCCTCAGAAATTGACCCTTGACTACAGCCTTGACTACAGGATTAATTTCCCTGAGATTCAATGCCCAAGCTTGAGAGCTACCACTAAAGGTGTGTGTCCCTGATCTAGGTGAAGATACACCTTCATTGGAAGATTCAGAGAAGAGCTATAACTCAATGGTTGAGCATCTGCTTTGTCATTGTACACAGTACTGAGCTTGATGGACCAGTGGTCAGAGTCAGTATAAGATAGATTCCTCCACACCCAAAACACGTAGAGAAAATATGAATTCTTTGCTTCTTAATGCTTTAGAGGAGATGTGGGGGGTCTTCTTAAATAGCCCTACCTTTACCTAAAATTTCTGCTGCAGCTGCTGCAGAAAAGAGAGAGAGATTGTGTTCAGGCTGCTTCTCTTTGTGTTTAAGAAATAATAGGAGCCAATACAATAAAGGAAAAGAAACCCCTAATATCTGAGTAGCAGGGAGTCAAACTTGATGAAGTTACCCTGTGTACGCCCACAGGAATTTCTGTTTGCTGCTGTTGCAATTACTGCATCTCCTAATAGCACAAGAGAGAATGCTTCTGTTTCTTCCCTACCTACCAAGCATAATTTGTTTTTAAGACCTTGTGAAACAGACCTGCTATTAAGGGGGAGGGAGGAGGCGAGAGAGGAGATGAAGTGTTTTTAATAACACCAGCTTTTTCTCTTCTTATTATTTTTGCAGTGAACATTTAATTCAATTTCCTCTCTATTACTCAGCCTTCTAAAAACACAATGCACTCTCAAGCACACAGCCAGAAACAAAAGGCACAGCAAAACACATTTGTGAAAGTGACAAAACAGTTACCCAGCTGTTTATTAATCCACATTACCAATAGTGAATGTGGGTGAATGAGTGCCTATCAGTGTTGAAAGCGAAACAGGGGCCACCCCTACACCAAACTCAAAATGGTTTCTACAACACTGAGGTGTGCCTCCCTGCATACACAGACGTGTAGACATTTTTAAGTTAAGAGAAAGGTAATGGGATGAGGTGTGTGGAACCAAATGTAGCCCCAAGGGAGCTGACCGTGCTCAGCTGTCCAGAAGGGAGACAACACTTCATCTCAGTTGAAAGAGGAAAATGGACCCAAGGAGCAGAGGCATTCCTGTTAGGGGCTGAGGATGATTCAACATTTGTTTGAAATTAATGGATCTGTGGTACATTCAGATCATTATCATACTACTTTAAGTGCTCATCACTTCCCCCAAGGAATCGGAAGCTTGTTAAACTGCAGTTTGCTATTCCCCTCACAGAGCTAACAATTCTCAGAGTGGTTTAACAATATTTTTGTAAACTGCTTTGAGGATTTATTACAATTGAGCAGTACTGTCAAAAACCTCAGAACTCAAACGTAATCCATTCCGAAAGACCACCTGACTTCCGAAACGTTTGAGTTCAGAGTCACGGTTTCTGATTGGTTGCAAGAGCTTCTTGCACTCAAGAGGAAGTTGCGTCAGACGTTCGAGTTCCAAGGAACGTTTGAGAACCGGAACACTTCCGGGTTTTTGGCGTTCAGGAACTGAGACGTTCGGCAGCAGAGCCGTTCGAGTTCCGAGGTTTGAGTGTATATACATTTTATGAAAATAATAGTAATATTTCCCTTTTCCCTGGGAACTGTGGTTCTGTGAGGGGAACAGGGGTCTCGTAACAACTCTCACCACCCTTTTTGTTGTTGTTTAGTCGTCTTAGTCGTGTTTGACTCTTGGTGACCCCATGAACCAGAGCATGCCTTGGAAACTCTCACTTTCTTCTCAAAGCTTCTCCTTTTTTATGTCCATGGAGTTTTCTTGGCAAAATACTGGAGTAGTTTGCCAGTGCCTTCCCCGCTCAACACCCTTAGCTTACTACATTTCCCAGGATTCTTTTGGGAGAACCCAAGACTGTTTCAAGTTGTATGATCCTGTTTTAAACATGTAGCCCATGTGAATCATCACTCAGTAAGAACTCTGGCTTAGCAGCTGCTTGCAAAAGTGATTCTCTCCTCACCAAAGCAGGAAAGGCCAATTCAGAGAGTTCTGCTTTGCCAAGAGAGGCACGTGGACTGCAGCTGGGGTAGAAACGTCCTGTGTCCTCCATCTGTGCTGAAAACAGGACAGCAGAGCAGATGCAAAGAGCCCACCCCCCAACACACCATACAGCGAGCATGTGGGGTGGACCTCCGTGAATCACAAATGCACCATAAACTAAAATGTGCTGTTCCTCTTCCCTCTGCCCATTTGCTGTCGGGAGAGTGGAACAGATGGTGGGCTTTGCTTAAACTGCAATGTGGCTATTTGGCTAAAGCCAAGGCAGTCAAGTGCTCTGTCAGCAGAACAGAGTGGGCTTTAAGTCCACTTAAATGAACCTATGGCTTTCCCAAATGCTCTCTGTAGTGGGATATTGACTACAAAAGATGCTCCCTGGAACAGCGTATGCGGCAAGTGCTTATTTATAAAACACAATATTGCTTCTGCGAATCAGTCTGGCACAGGCTGTGCAGCAGCAGCCAGCTCATAAAAGCAAACATTTCAAAATGGCAAATAATAATAATAAAAAAATATTGATAGGCAGCAGCTATAAATGTAATGTTTATCGAAGGGCCGTGGGTGAAGGCAGCACAGCAATTAGACAGAAGAGACACACACATACCCCAATCCAGGTGATTATTTGCAATCTCAGTTGTTTCTACATACTGAAGCCATTCTTTGTCTCTCTGTTTGGTATAAAAGCTCACTGGCAGGGCCCACCCATTAAAGCGAAAACCCACACAGGAAGGGGCAGACCACACGATCAGCTTTCCATTCAAACAACTGGGATTGTGGGTCACTGTTGCTGTATTTGGGATATTACCATAAATGCAATCCACCTAATTTAGAAGCAATACTTGGCTGCAATCAAATCTATCTTAAAAATAAAAACAGTACCCTTTCACTGTGCTGTAGATCATTATGTAGTATCTCATGTGCAATCCAACATGAAAAGGTCTGTTTATGTTGGAGCTAAAGCAAGGTTCTGTTTCTCATGATGATGAAACTTGGAAATAAAGCAGCTTTAAAAAAAAAGATAAGGTTTGGGCAAGGGTCCCAATAGAAGAGGGACAAGTTCTCAACTCACCAATACTATCATTTAGGTCTTCTTTCTCCCTAACTATTCCCTTTTAAAATGTGTGTGTGTTTTATTGTTTTTGTTTTTGTTTTGATTATGTATTTTGTGGTTTTATATTCTGATTTTATCCTGTGAGCCACCTTGAGACCTGCATGTATGGGGCGGTATATAAATTTAATAAATAATCATAATTATTATTATGAGAATATTATTCACCTCTACATTCTTCACATCACACACAACAAAAATCACACAACTCTGCATGTCATTAAGAGAGTGAACACAAACAAACAGTCTGCAAAATTCATTCCAAGTGCAGAGTCTGGGATCTTTAGGACAGAGTTACAGAGCCACACTAGCACAGAATAAGATCTGTGGTGTTTTTAGGTGCTACAGTCAGGCGGGGGGGGGTTGTGCCCCCTAATTATTCACACACTTTTTTTTGGTATCCATCACCTTAACTGTAACCCTGCCTTTCCTGAACTGTCTTCAGGAAAAAATTAAAAGAAAGCTTAAAGAGAGAGCAGCCTGCCAGCCCCCCATTTTGCAGGAGTAAATTAGTAGGAAAGGTATCTATATATCCAGCTCTTGCAACTACAGTGGGAGCGTAGTTATCCTCTCTGCTCTACATAATACCTGTCACATCCAAAGCATTTCAGACCAATTAATACTCCACTCTTGCTTGGCAGAGCCAGAGCACAAACACATATGCAGTACCTTGGCCTTCCCCAGCCCATGCTGAGAATGCAAGGGCCATGATAACTGGAGCTTTGGCGAGCTGTGACTTTTTTCCTCCCTCCAGCAAACCAAGCCACTACAGAACCAGCTTGAAATCATTTCCCCTGCCCCAGCATTTTTGCAAGGGCACCGCTGGAAGTTAACACCGTTAATTCTGGCAGATTAACGCTGGGCGACTGTGTCCTATTTATGCTTAACAAGCTGGTTTCCTTTCTCTCTAAGATATTTCAGTTACATCAGAGGGTGTGTTTCTTGTCCTTTTTTGGGCATGCCTAGGGTGTGCTAATTCACCCAGCTGTGGTTTCACGCTTCATCTGACCCAAGCCATATGCCCATTGGCTGATGCGCAAACCCGTCTGTTACCTTAAATAAGGCCTAGCGGCATCGCTGGCAACATAGCATTTTGCTGTGAAAGGAATTGAGACGTGAAGACATGGCGTGCGGGGGGAGATCCCCTGTAATGAAATAAAAAGCTGCCTTTCCCCCATCTTACGGACAAGTAGCTTTTCCGTACGGTGCAACTAGTGGAAACCCATCAGGCAGTGCAGCGGTGTGGAATGCTGGATATTGAAGGTGCAGGGTTAAACATATCGTTTGTCAGATTTGATCTTGTTTACTCCCAATTTCTCCTTCCCCTAGCAAAAACATCAACAAGAAACATGGCTTTCCAAGACATTTTTTTTTTTTCCAAGCGAGAGACAACACAAAAGTCATGAATCAAAAAACAAGTCTCGGATCAGTTCTCATCCAGCAAGGCTATTGCTGCTGTTCAAAACAAAAGGTTCATGAACATAGAATCCTAGGAGACAGTTTTAGCTTCAAGTCAAGTTTCCTGCAATTGCAGCAGTCTAACTTCAGAATGATCAATGGGCACAAAGTCAGTCTCTCTCTTGCACACGCACACGCACACATACACATTAACACATGTTGAGCACTAGGGCTCTGTTGGCACTGTAAGGATGGGTGAGATCCTGGTTTGGGGAGTGGGGGGTTGATTTCAAACCAGGACTGTGGTGATGAAGTGTTTGTGATGGGTGGGTTGCACCAACACGGTTGGGAAATTAAAAGGATTCAGTAGTGGGGAAAGTACTACCAGCTACTGTGGTGAAAAGGCCAATGAAAAGAGACTGGCGCTGGAGCCCTGATACGCATGCAGTGGCAGAAAGGGGAGGTGGAACCTAGGGGTGCAAGGCAGGACTTATGAAAATCCCAGCTCTCTTTTATCAGCACTCTCCACTTACTAAGGAGATTTACTTAGCTAACTTCTATTTTAGTAGTAATAAAATGTGCACACACAAACACAGAGATTGCCTATCTTTTCTTCTAAGAGCACACACAAAAAAGGTGGCCGCTGCAGCAGTTCAGCCAGGACTGTGGCACACTCTGTTTGAAAACTATGGCACTGAATGACAAGTCAGTCTACTAGGAACAACAAAGGAATCTCTTGTGTGGACACAGTTACACCTGCCCCCTCACACACACTATGCCTTTTTCCTCTTAAGGTGTGGAGTACCTCCTCAGGTGGTAACTGTAGATCTTAATACAATGATCCCAACAGTCCAAGACCAAGAGCTGTCCCTTGGGGGTGATGGCTATGCCAACAGGGCACGTGAGTCCCTCCCGGATTAAGATGTTATAGCCACCCCCTTTTGGAAAATGCAGTATTTCCTTCCGGCTGCTGTCTGCAACGATCAGGTCCCCCCGGGCGTCCACGCACATCCCTGCGATGCACCGGAAGTCCTCGTTCTCCGAGAAGAAATGGCTGATCTGCCGGCCAAGATGGCCATCTGGGCCAACGGAACCAATCGAAAAGCCTCCTTCCAAGTGGTGCTCGTGTTGGCGGTTTTCAAGGTTCAAGCCCAGCCCCTGGGTGAAGTAGATAGTCCCTTCGGTGTCGCAAGTCACGAACTTGGGGCGCACAGCGCTACACAGGCAACTGTACTTCACAACCCCAATGCTGCGGTCTACTGTGAAGCACCAAAGCTTCCCTCCTTCCACATCCGTCACTACAAACTGCCCCGATGGGAGGGCAGTGATGCCCCACGGCTTGCTTAGCTGGCTCCTGTGGCACGCCACACAGTGCCCGTCCATCGTGTACACCTTCACAGAGTTGTCGTAGCTGTCGGTCACGCCAATCAGTCCATTGCAGTTCATGGTGACAGACAAAGGAGTCAGGTTGGGCAGATCTGCTCCGAGAAAGCTGAGCACAAAGCTGTCAATGCCACTGGGACTCCGGCGGATCTCCTTTAGGAAGCCCTTGCGGGTAAAGACTTGGATTCTGAAGTTTCCGCGATCTGCTACAAGCACCTCCCCCTGGGGCGTGACATGCAGGCTGACGGGCAGGTTGAAAGTCCCTGGAGTGCTGCCTTTAGAGCCCATCTTCTTGAGGAAGTTGCACTGCTGGATGCTGGATGCTGCCTCTGGCATGCGTGGTTTGCTGGGTGAGGAGCAACTGGGCAGCGAGCTGGCCTCTGCGTCAGCCACGTTTGCCTCCCTGAAGGAGACAGAGGCCACTGCCGCCATCTCCACCTGCGATTCCTCCACATTGATGCTCCTGGGTTTTTTAACCACTTGTCCAATCTGCAGCGGCCCAACATGGCCTACCTTGAGGAGCTCAACTTCTTGCAGGGTCAACTCTTTGGGGAGGCTGTTCATCAGTTCAGGTTCCTCTTCATCACCCTCCTCCTCTAAGAGGGCTATGTCTCCCTGTTTGATTTTGGCAAGGAAGTAGTCACACCGTGACACAATCTGCACCTCGGCGATGTTCAGCAGGTAAGCCTGCTCCTCCATGATCTGGCTGTTCACTTTCTCCACCTCAGAGAGGGAAGTGGTGAAGAACTTTCGGGACCTAGCAAGCTCCTCTTGGACTTTGCGCTCCTCTTTCCCATACTCCTGCAGGACGGCTTTGTACCTGACTTGGAGGTCCTTCGAAACTCCTTCCAAAGTTGCCTTCCTTTTCTGCAGGTCCCCCATGAGCTCTCGCAGCTGGCCGAGCCGGGCCCCAAATTCCCTCCTCCGTTCGTCGGCTGCCTCTTTGATAGCAACCACGCCATGCCCCTGCTGCACATGCTCAGCTTCTTTGCACGATTCACACAAGACCATGCCACAGCTCTTGCAGAAGTGCTTGGGGAGCCTCCGCCCGCAAGCCTTGCACATGAGGATGCCAACGGTTTCGCTGAGTCCCGCTGTGTCTATTATCTTCAGCACGGTCAGGTTGTCCGTCAGCTGAACCAAGCTGGTGATCCTCGTGACTTTGCTGCAGAAGGGACAGCGTATCCCATTGATGCTGTTGGCCAGGAGCTTCTCAGTGCACTGTTTGCAGATGGTATGCCCACAGTGCAGCAGTTTCGGCCTTAGGTGCTCTTCGGTAAAACATTCCATGCAGATGGGGCATTCCAAGACTTCACGGAGTGCGTCCACATTGAGATGAGGGGCAGCAGCCATGACTTTGCAGGTGAGGTTGAGAGTGGCTGCATTTATCTCAGCCGTTTTCGATGCTGTTAGGGAAAAGAGAAGAATAAAATATTTAAGTCCTAGTGGGTGCTTAGCCCTCCAATATTCTGAACCAGGCTGATTTAATTGCACTGCTTTTTTTTCTTTTTTAAAAAAGTGTCAGGCTTCTAGATCTCATGACTTTTTTTGGTGTGGAGCAGGGAGCTTCTAAGACTATAATGGACATAGAAAGAGCTTTCACTGGCCCAAGTGAGAGATTCCTTACTTCTGCATCCCTCTACCTATGCCAAGCAATTCTCTCTCTCTCTCTCTCTCTCTCTCTCTCTCTCTCTCTCTCACACACACACACACACGCGCGCGCACACACACACACACACACACACACAATGCCCAGATTTGGGTTTGTTTCTTTGTTTTTTGTCACACTAAATAAAGCCATGGGCTCAAAAGGTACAATTAAATAGGAAGTTTAATCTTCACAGCTGAACTGCCCCAAGTGGAAAGGAATCTTCACAAGTTGCAGCAGCTCTGGCACTGAGCAGGTCTGGATGTGGGACAGCCTTTTGAGAGGAGCACAGTATGTACCCCTGGCCTTTCAAAGACTCTGCACATGCTAAATAAGTAAGGGGCTGGCATGGAGCATCTAGCGCAGGGGTTGGCAAAGTTTTTGTGGCTTGGGCCAGTTCATGGTTCCGCAGACGCCGCAGTGGGCTGGAGTACACACACGTACAAACACTATTTCCAGTGCAGAGGAGACATGAGCAGCTTCCCATTGGCTGCAGGAGCTTCCTACAGCCAATGGGAAGCCAGCCAGCTTTGCAGAAGGCGGTCCCCGCTCTGCTCTGCACTGGTTTAGCACAGCGTACAGGAGCCGACTCAGCGGGAGGCAGGGGTCCATAGGCCGGTTAAACAACCCCCATGGGCCGCTTGTGGCCCATGGGCCTTAGGTTGCAGACCCCTGATCTAGTGCAACCTAGGTAGGAATGCCTCTCAAGTAGAATGTTACTCTTCAGAGCTGATGCTAAATATAATCCACCTTAATAAGTCAGATCTGTTTAACATGATTTGGATTGAGAGAAGGACTGCAACTCATTGCCAGCACACCTGTTTTGCATGCAGAAGGTCACAAATTCAATCCCTGGCAGCTCCTGTTAAAAGGCTCCATTAGAACAGGTATGGTGGACCTTTGGCTCTTCAGATGTTGTGGAATTACATATCCCATCATCCCTAGGCATTGATCATGCTTTCTAGGGCTAGTAGGAGTTGCAGGTCAGCAGCACGCAGAAGGCCAAAGGCTCCCCACTCCTGAATTAGCAGGTGATGAGAAAGATCTTCCTCTGCCTGAGATCCTAGAGGCCATTCACAGCAGATGCTACTAGGATACATGGAAAAATGTATTTTGCAGTACAAGGCAGGTTACCATATTCGTAGCATGGTATAGAATAATGAGGGGACAAATAGACTAACAGAGAAAAGAGTATGAGATCAGAAGGACATATGGGAGAGAGAATGGAGAGCTGCAATGTTATTTCTAAGAGCGGACATGGCTAAAATAATGGTCATGACCAACTTAGGTTGATTTGAGCTGTGGAGAACCTTTGGCCCTCCAGCCATTGCTGAACTAACTCCCACCAGCCCCAGCTAATATATCCAATGGACACGGATAAAGGGAGTTGTAGTCCAGCAACAGCTGGGGGGGGGGCAAAGGTTCCCCTTACCTGGTTAATCTCTGTGTGTCTACTCTGTGTGTAACTTAGTGGAGGGGTACAACCTATAATACCGATTCATATTTTTGGGGCAAAAGATCTCAATTTTGGGGGTAAGCCGGGCTTGGGAGGGGAAATGTGGGGGTGGCATGAATGAACAGATTCTTTTGGTGACTAGATCACCTTCACACAGCTTCAGTTGCATGCATGTAGCTGGTGAGGGGCCAGAGCTATGTAGAGAGCGCATGATTCACACACATATTGGACTTAGATTCAATTTCTGGAATCCTTAAAAGATGTGAAGTTGCAACGCTGGGAGAGATGCCTGCCTCAGTCTTTAGAGAGCCACTCTGAATAGCCATGGCTCTGTGGCAGAGTGTCTGACTTGCATGTAAAAGGTCCAGCTTCAATCTCTAATGGCAACTGCTATGAATGTCTCCTGTCTGAAGCCCTGGTGAGCTCCTTCCAGGCTGTGCAGGCAATACTGACTAGGTGGAGCAATGGTCTGACACAGCAGAAAGTGCCTTCATAACAGGAGAGAATGACCACAGTTCAGGAGTAGAGCATATGATTTGTGCACCTCAAGCCACAGGTCCAGTCACCAACCTCAGGTAAGATGGGGCAGGGGACAGGACTCCTGACTGAAACCCTGGAGAACTGCTTCCAGTTAGGAACAAACAGATAAGATGAGCTAGATAAGATGGTTTTCTGTGTTCATAAGAGGAGCATAGCTCAACACCAGAGCTCTGCTCATGGGGAGCCCCAGATTCAACCCTTGGCGTCTGCTGTCAGTAAGCAACATACAGCGCTGGATTAGGTACATGCAGGCATGCTCTGCATGCAACATATACAGGTTTTAGTGAAAAAGGTTTAGTGTGAAAGAGTGCTTGAGACCCTGTGGAGCCACTTAAAAGTGGAGTGGAAGGAAAGACCGATGATCTGGCTCATTGTAATGTAGCTTCAGAATAGGAAGGCCATCACGCAGTGGGAGTTTTCATGCTACCTGGATTAAGGTTAGAGATTGTGAAGCAATGCTGCCAGTGAGAGCATGCGGTACTGGGGTAGTGCCTTGATTCCATATAAAGCAGGTTCATGTGTTTACATACATTTGTTCATCCCCGTGGAGTTGTACCATTTGTTGGGTATCAGAAATGGCAAAATAAAGATCCTCTTAGGTTATGTGTCAAAGACCATGTAACACTGCTTACTGTGGAGATGAGTTTGGATAAGATGTGACGAACAAGGGAAATGGACTGGGTGAGGGCAATCGACCACTCTTGATATTAGTCACCCCAAACAATCCTTCAAAGCAAGAAACTTCAACAAAAACCATAGATCTGATGTCTCCTAACAGGCTCCATGCTTTCAAGCCTCAAGTGTTCCAATCAGTGCTGGTACAGCAGGGGTTAATCAGGTGCTTTAAAAAATGATTGCAAAAATCCTGTGCATTTCCCTGTGCAGGGTCACATTCCTAAGCAACCCCCCTCCACATGGGCGGTTTTTTTTGGTAAAATACATGTAATTTCCCTTCTCAACTATCTTTAATGAGTCTTGTAACAGCCAGATATCTTGCGCATACTGTATAGTCAATCTAATGAGACAGTATTGTTATCCAGGTTCCCAAACCACTTCCCTATTCCTTTCCTTTATATTAAACTCTGCATTCTCAGGATTCCAGCTGTGCTGTCTTCAAAGTAGTTAAGCCATTGAAAGCCATTGAGAAAGAGCTACACAAAACAGGTGGCATCATTAAGCCATTATGCGATAGGATACAGATGGTATTCGTCTTTCTCGTGGATTTGCAATTGGGAAAGCTTCCAGTTCTGCACAAGAATACAAACTTTGTATGCAGAAGATCTTGGGTGCAATCCCTAACATCTCCAGCTAAAAGGATCAGGGAGCAGATGACGAAAGAGATACCAGCAGGTGGTGTAGTACTGAGCTAGGTGAACCAATTGTCTAACTTGCTATAAGGCTGGTCCTATGTTCCAAATGCTTGGTCATTAAAGGAGGGGCGAGTGGATGTGAGAAATCCTGCACAACCACTGGGGGTTATTAGAAAACATGAAGCTAGAGATGTATGACACTGACAACCCCTGGGTTAGACAGAAGCCTTGTTTTCATCTAAATTGGAAAGGACTAGAGCACTTTCATAAAGCAGATAGGGGACCCATGTACCCAAATGCTTCTCCATATAAATATTTTTAAAACAAGAGCAACAAAATCCCTACCCATAGAAAGCTAGCATGTCAGGGTGAAGGGTTCTGCCCTAGTCTTCTCTCCAGCATACTGATTTTCTATGTGCAGGGACTGTTTTTACTGCTTTCTTTGTGTGGGTCCTCATCTGCAGCTCATTATGCTACAGCCCTACCTATCATAGCAACTTTAATACCCGAGTGGTGAAAACTCCCTAACCTGCTACCAAGGAGAATCTGATTATTAGATTTTTTTTTCATGGATGCAAGACACTGAAGTTGCTGGAAATGCGCTTCCAGGAGACATTGCTTGTTATCTGCACATGTACAAGACTAACAGATGCGTGAGTTTCTTGGCTTGGTAAATTGCACAGAGGAGCTTCTGAAATGAGCTCCAAAAAGTGGAGAATGAGAAAGTTGGTGGCTTTTTAATAAAAGAGCGGGCTCTGGGCTTTTACAAAACAAAAACAGTTAGCTGTTTGGGGGGGGGGGGTTGCAGTTAAACAATGAATTTGCACATCTTCTGCTTATCAGCTCTACAAAGTATGACTGCAGAGAGGCATAAGTGCAGGGGAATTTCTAGATAACCGGAAGAGGATGGAGGATTCCAGGCACTATTAAATAAGACACTGGCCACATTCTGCAGAGATCTACTTCTTAGCAATAAACGGCAATCGGTTTTAATAACAAGGCAGATTTGTGACTGGTGAAACTAAGTAGTGTTGCCGTTTTATTGGTACTAAATTCACATCATAAATACTGTGTGTGTGTGTGTCCGTCCCCTGCGTGTTCGGATGCAGTTACTGGAAATAATTCAGCAACACAGCCAACTTGGTCTTTACCTCACTGGTGGTAGGTGATCCGTAATGACATCCAAGCAGTTTTTATCTCGTGTGTCAGGTGTCAAGGCAGTTCCCTGGATTCACAGAGGCAAAGAGAGGGGAAAGTTAATGAGCAAGTTTCAAGCTGCCCCCAGAAAGTACTTTAGATACTACAAGAAACATGGTTAGCAATAAGGAGGTATATGCATTGTCAAAGTAGTAATAAGCCCAACACTTCCGAAGCTGTAAAGGTAAAGGGACCCCTGACCATTAGGTCCAGTCGTGGCCGGCTCTGAGGTTGCGGCGCTCATCTCGCTTTATTGGCCGAGGGAGCCGGCGTACAGCTTCTGGGTCATGTGGCCAGCATGACTAAGCCGCTTCTGGCAAACCAGAGCAGCGCACGGAAGCGCCGTTTACCTTCCCGCCGGAGCGGTACCTATTTATCTACTTGCACTTTTTGGGGTGGTTTCAAACTGCTAGGTTGGCACGAGCAGGGACCGAGCAATGGGAGTTCACCCCATCGCTGTATTCTTAACAGGAGAAATTTAAATCTAAAGCCAAAAACAGTCTCAAGGAGACCAGCACTGTATTATTTTCACTTCTGTGCTAAGCGTGAGCTGAATCAGTTGGGTAAAATTGCCTGGTAGGGCCCAATTTGAATGAAATTAGTGCTGGAGTATAATTTGCTTGTCACAATTATTTCTCTCTCCCACCCTAAAAAAGTACATTTACTCTATTTTGTTGTTTTCCAATTAATTTCATTTGCAGATGTTTGCACTAGGGCAAGACCTAACAAGCACAGCCTACAGAGGTGATTTAAAGCTGACTGAGCTGAACCAGAATTCTCAGTTGCATTGTGCAAACAGCTCCCTCTGAGTTCGGGTTTACAGAACTGTGGTGACAATTCTGGGAGAGAATAGCTTAAAAGGAATGATCTACAAGGGAGAAACTGTGGACAGAGGAGCGTGGGTTTAACCCATTCCATGGCTTGTGGTTCCCACCCACCCACCCTTTCCACCAGCTGCTTGCTCTTCTGCTGAGATTCTGGACACATTTTTGCTGTGGTTGGGGAGAGGCTTGCAAAGAGAGAAGAATGGTTGGGTGGGATGGTGGCAGGGGTGCAGTTGAGAGAAAGATGGAGGCAGTTTTGGGGGGAAGTGGTGGGTTGCCCACCGCAAATCATGTTCCAGTTTTCCCCATAACTTTTCAGTTCAGTGGCCACCTGAGCTCTTGTCCCCATGGCTTCTGCCAAATGTCTAGAATGAGCGCACACTCACAAGATCTGACCAGTCCATACCATCTTGGTATCCAGTGGCGTAGCATGGGTTGTCAGCACCCGGGGCAAGGCAAGTAATTTGCGCCCCCTAAGCCGTGGATTTGCACCCCCTAACCCTAACCCCCAGATGTTGCGCCCGGCCCCCCTGCACCCCCCATGCTACGCCACTGTTGGTATCTCTCTGCTTCCACTTTTAACAATGACAATAGAGGCAGGGTTCGAAATTAGCCAGGCGTCAGGCACATTTTGCACCTGCCTTTTGACCACTTGCGACCAAGTGAAGATAGCTGGGCCCCTGGCATCTCCATTTGGTAAACACTGGATCTGGACTGTTTCCACACACTAATACCCTATCCTGCAGAATACAATCAGTTGTATTTTATCTGCACAATCGGAATGAATTTCTGGAACCAAAATGCTTTTTCTGTGCAGCCCGGGGCAGGAGCTGTCACCATTAAGAAAAAGAGGTTGGAATTGGTCAACATATACATGTTGACTGTCCCTGGACCATGTGACTTTTATTATTTAAGTTATCAAAGCTCTTAATCTAGTTTAAGATTGTCATCTGAACTAGCCAGGTATTTAACTGAGAATCAATCAGTCAATCCATCATTTGAAAAACAAGACTTGCCTCAAAATAGCAACTAGACATTCTGTTTTGGTGTCTGCAAGCTTGGTTTAAGGAACCATTTGGCACCTAGCTTATATATCTGAGTTTTTAACACTGAACAGAGGTTTTAGTATTCAGGTTTAAAGTGATGTATAAGAGAGTAAGTACAATACAAAAATGAAGTGTTTTGCTAGCAGCTTTATTCAGCTTCAAGTCTCTTCAGTACTCTAGGTGCAAACTTGAGTGAAAGAAGTTGGCATTGTTGGGGTGCTTGGAGGGCGCATGCATGTCAGCAATGCTCAGCAGAAACTGTCCTAAGTAAGGCTTCTCAGATGGGGGGAGTGTAATTGCTTAGAAGACTGCTTAGCAAAAGTGTGACCAAGTGCGCTGTCTTGCCCCCACAACTGAGGGAGCCAGGGCTGCGTAAGTAAAGTTAGAACACCCTGCAGCATGTGAGCATAGCTGCTACTGAATTTTGAGGGGGCCCAGCCCCCTCCTTGGAATTTTATTTGGGCCCTCAGCCCCCCCCCATCATGTGACCATGATGCAGTGATTGAACAAGACTCCATGAATGTGGAAATAAGGCAAAGTCCCCCCCCAAAAAATGTTAAGGGAAGTGCAAGAAGCAATGAATTCAAACTGTGGCAGATCAGATTTAGGCTTACTGTGGAGAAATATTACTTCAATTTGTAAGGCCAGTTGAAAAGTCTCAGGGAAGTCTAAACTTGTAACACTCAAAACCACTTTAGCCACTTTGCTGTACTTGCAAGCGAGGCAATTAAAAGATTTGAAAGAGCAAGTTCGTTTTAACCCTCTAATAACACACTGTTGGTTTATAGTGGCCTATGTTAAAGTGATGTGGTGGCATTTCTGGCTAGAGGAGGAGGGACAGCACCACCACAGTTATTCAGGAAGGAGGGAATAAGGAGATCTGGGGGAGGCAGAATCATTTATAATCGTCAAATGCTGACACCCAGGAGTTTAGAATAGTCTTCCATCCTAAACTATCTGCTTATTCCCTCCTTAATAACCTTGGTGTCACACTTTATACACACACACTATACACACTTTAAGCCCTGTAAAAACAAACACAAACACCAGTGCAGGAGCTGAAATGAATAGCCCTCATTGTGGTTCTGTTGCCCTGTAATGTACTGCATGGATGACTTCTTCTGAAATAGGGAATCCAGTACCCATTAGAGGAATGGAATACAGCGGATTGGAAAGTGAGGTCTTATGTCTCACCCACTTCCTTCCATATCCAGTGCCACTTTGTATATTGACAAGGTTACCCAAGTATGGTATGGTTTCCTGGGTGTGCCAAATGTATGGCCAATCTAAAGCATTTTATAATTTTTTAACTCAAGGGGATAACCTTGACACAGTCACACTCTCTACTGCAGTTATTCTCCACATCTGTTCATGTAAATCAGGCATAGGCAAACTCGGCCCTCCAGATGTTTTAGGACTACAGCTTCCACCACCCCTAGCTAACAGGACCAGTGGTCAGGGATGATGGGAGTTGTAGTCCCAAAACATCTGGAGGGCCAAGTTTGCCTATGCCAGTTGTAAATGGACTTATTTGCAGTCCTAGGTGCACTAATAATAATATGCTACTACGAATAAAGAACTTGTATTGTGCTTTCAGGTGTTCAAGCGTTGTGCATAATGATCCAGCTGTAGAAAAGCCACTAGGGTGGGGGAGGAGAGGGAGACAGACATACTTTTTCAAGCCTCTGACTGAGCTGCACTTTCCAGGATATCGCTATGGGGAAGATGGCTACAGATACTGTGTTTAAAAAGTATTTTATTTCTGGGTTTTGTTTTTAAATTATTGGTGAACATTCTTATGCTCATTGAGGAGGTAACGTTGCGGTGGGGATGGGACATTTTTACCAAGGTGTTGCTCTACATAGAATCACAAAATTGTAGCGTTGGAAGAAACCGAAGGGTCATCTAGCTCAACCCCCCTTCCAGTGCAGGAATCTCAACCCACAATTCCCTGATCTTATCTGAAACCATACCAATTTGGAAAACCTAACTGCTTGCCAGTTGCTAATCTCCATTTCCTGAGCAGTGTTCTGGAGGGAGTGGTTGCAAACCAGATCCAGGCGTTTTTGGAAGAAACTGATTTTCTGGACGTTTCAATCGGGGTTTAAACCCAGTTTTGGCACAGAAACTGCTTTGAGAACCAACAAACTGAAGCTCAATCCAGATAAGACTGAGGCACTGTTAGTGGGTGGTTCCCTAGACCAGTTGGGTGGGAGATCGCCTGCTCTTGACGGGGTTACACTCCCTCTGAAGGAGCAGGTTCGTAGCTTGGGGGTACTCCTGGATCCTTTGCTGTTGCTCGACGCTCTGGTGACCTCAGTGGCCCAGAGTGCCTTCCATAAGCTTTGGCTGGTGGCCCAGCTACGCCCCTATCTGGACAGGGATAGCCTAACTATTGTCATCTATGCTCTGGTAACCTCTGGGTTAGATTACTTCAATGCATTACATGTAGAGCTGCCTCTGCAGATGGTTCGGAAACTGCTACTGCAGAATTCAGCGGCCAGATTGCTCACCGAATCAAGACAGTTTGAGCCTATTACACCAATCCTGGTCCGACTGCACTGGCTACCGATTAGTTTCCGGGCCCAATTCAAAGTGCTGGTTTTGACATATAAAGCCTTAAACAGCTCAGGACCACAATACTTCGAGGACTGCCTCTTGCCATATGTACCTAACTGGAGCCTGAGATCATCTTCCAAGGACCTCCTTCATGTGCCGCCTCCTCGAGAAGTCCGGAGGGTGGCAACACGAGAACAGGCCTTTTCTGCAGTGGCTCCCCGTCTATGGAATGCTCTCCCCAGGGAAGTTTGCCTAGCGCCTTCATTATACACATTTAGGCACCAGGCAAAACATTTCTCTTTAACCAGGCATTTGGTTGATTTGATTGACATCCTATGCCCTTTTAAAAGGAGTTGGAGGGAGGTATTGATTTTTTTTTGGGGGGGGGGTTATTATGTATTTTGTGGTTTTATATTCAGATTTTACCCTCTGAACCGCTCTGAGACCTGCAGGTATAGGGCAGTGTATAAACTGAAAAAATAACAAAATAAATAATAATACCAGACTCTGCTTAGATTTGCAAATGTGCTAGCAGGTTTATTGCTGCACGTGCAAAGGATGTTCTTTTAAAGCAGGGGTAGGAACTTTTGACAACTCCAGCTCCCATCATCCCTGAAAAGTTGGCCAACTACATCTGAAGGGCCACAAATTCCCCCACCCTGATTTAAAAGATTGCTATGAGTTCTCTCAAGGACCAGAGGCTTTTTTTAAAAAAAACAACCACCACCAAACCAAAACCAAAACAAAGAACAGCATCTCCTTTTCTGCCTGACACACCTCTGTGATCCTTCAATTCTTTCCACAAAACCCAGCTTTTTTTCATCAGGCCATTGGCACAATCTCCTAGTTCTTGCACTCCACCACGGGGGTGGGGAACATGTGCCCACCCTCCAATTGTGGTTGAACTCTGATTCCCATCAGCCCCAGCTAGCATGGCCAATGGTCAGAGGTGATGAGAGGTACAGTCTACCAACATCTGGAGGCCACAGGTCCCTCACCTCTACTGACCTGTAACTCAGCCATTAAATATCCTGGCCCTGTTGCATTACATGGGCAATTTTTAGATTGGAGTCCCTCCTGCTGAGCAGACTGCTTGTGCTATACTGTATGTATAAAAATGAATTGCTTATCTGGCTGCAGGTGAAGGAACAAAAATAATTTAAAAAGAGGAGACGGTGACAACATTGCTAGGCTACCCTAATGTAGATTAGGAAGTTGATTGTCAGTTTTCAAAGAATCCACAAAGCAATGTGTATGTGTGTGTTTTCTACGTAGCGCTTTCTATCTTAAATTGTGTGACTTATCAAAGCAAAGATAAATTTGGGTTTGTATATGTTATGGCATTGAGAGGGAAGCATGTATTGCAACGCTTAGGACACTTTTTATAGGCTATCTTGGAAGTTTACTTAAGAGAAGGCAGAGAGGAAAGTGAACTGTGCACCCTAATGAATTTTATTAATAATTATCAAAATGACATCATTACATTTCCACCCTTCTTTCAAACAGTTCTCGATTCTCCCCATGACCTTTATAATCTTCACAGTGGCCCTGTGAGGCAGATTAAGCTGAGAGACAATAAATGGCTGTCCAAATAAAACATGGCACTAAGCCAGGGAGTTAAAGTCATGCCTGTCCAGTCTTAATTCCAACATCCTGACCACTAGGTTAGGGAACTGGAGGGGTAAAAATATTATTTGGCCCATGAGGCTTAGAGACTTTTGTGGTGTACGAATTTTAGTCGGGTGCAGCACTGATCACATGCTGGGCATGGAGAAAGAAAAAGAGATTTTTCTATGCATGTAATCCATAGATCTCTATGAAATTTTGTGTGCACGCCATAGCTCACCATGAAACTGGGGCTTCTTTCAGGGAGCTCTTGTCAGACCTGCGGGGGGGGGGTGAAGATTATGCCCTTCAGCTCCTGAGAGATAAGCGCTGCTAGTACCTCTGGAAGGGTTTGGGGCTCCCTATGCAGGAAAAGACTGTGGGCTCCCTTTCACCTGAAAGGGAACTTTGGCACAAATCTGCATGCAGAATTGCGGCTCCAGGAACTGCAAAACTTAGGCTGTGCTGCTGCTGCTTGCCGTCTCTCTTTTCGGCCCTCTCTCGCACATCCTTCCTATGGTGGGACTTACTTCGGAATAGAAAGTGTGCTCCAAGCTGGCTTAGATGCCCGTTTTTAAGAGGCATTGAGCAGCTGGAATTTAGGAGAACTGAAGTGTTTTAAAACAACAACCTGCTTTTGCATTGCACGGTGTGTGTCTGTGGTTTGTTTTTGTTTTTTTAAATGACGTGTCCTTTGTTGCTTTTTCTGAAGACGGGTCTCCCCCTGCCCCCCTTGTTCGGATTTCCGCATCTGTGGTGGGCCGGAAGCTGGACTTTGGCGAGGCCTCTCTGCAGAGGGAATGGTGCTCGCGTCTCTTTGCACGGCCAGATCGCTCTCTCTTTTTGCACGGGAAGCGAAGTGCGCGCAGCACCGTTCTGCTTTAGGGATGCAGCGAAGGGGGAAGGAGGCGCGGCGGGATGAAGAACCAGCCTTTTCTGGGCGCAAATGAGAAGGGTGGAAGTTGCATGGGGATAACTGGTTGGGGAGGAGATGTGCTAGGGTCGCCCTGTTCCTGCCCGTTGCCCCCCTCCCTTTCCCCGGTGCGGCCACCCCTTTGCCCCCCCCCAAACAAAACAGAGCCCCTCCCTACCTGCAGCTTTCTCTCTCTCTCTCCTGCAGCTGCACCAAGCCTTTGTCCCCACCATCCTCTGCGCCTGCGCGAAGGGGCCTTTGCCACTCCCACCCTTCCCTCCCTCCCTCTGGCACAACCCTCGTTCGCTCGGCAACGTCGCCTCCTGCGAAGCTTCATGGGAGTTGAAGTCTTCAAGGGAGGTCTTCTTTCCTCCGCCTCCGGGAGGAGTTTTGGGGCTCAATAGTTCGAATCCGCGGAATACCCGAGGCGGATAATTGTTTCAGGCATTGTTATTAATAATAATAATTAAAATCATAATATAATTATAATTTATTATTAATATAAATAAATAATTATAATAATGGCGGCAATAATGGAGATTGAGAGTCATTCAGCTTTAATGCCTCTTTAGGGCTTTAAAACCCACACACAACAACAACTTTGTTTTCTTTGGGAGAGTAAAAAGCGTTTGCTGTACTCGGTGGTCTGGGGGTGTTTTTTAGATGAATTTTGTTTTGCAGAACTTTTTTTTCAGTTGTGTGTTGCTGTTGTTTTCAAAACGGCTATGCACCCGACAAATGTTTGCTTTTATCAGCCAGACTTAGACTTTTTAAAGTTACAGATAGGTAGCCGTGTTGGTCTGCCATAGTCAAAACAAAAAAAAAAATTCCTTCCAGTAGCACCTTAAAGACCAACTAAGTTAGTTCTTGGTATGAGCTTTCGTGTGCATGCACACTTCTTCAGATGAAGAAGTGTGCATGCACACGAAAGCTCATACCAAGAACTAACTTAGTTGGTCTTTAAGGTGCTACTGGAAGGAATTTTTTTTTTGTTTTGACTTTTTAAAGTGTTATTTGTATGTAGGGTGCGTGTTTGCCCAAAGCTGTTGTTCTGCTGCTGCTGTTGTTGATGATGATGTTGTTGTTTATACCCCACCTTTTTCTGTGACGGGATTCAAAGAAGCGTACAGTTAAAAACAACCATTAAAATATAGAAAAATCAATCATTAAAATAAAAGAGCAATTGAACATTGATAGAATTAAAACCATATTCATATGTGGTATCCATTAAAGCCAATAAAATAATCACAATAGAAACAGAATGGCACTAGCCGTTTAATTAAAAGCAATCAATTCCTGGATGCTTTCATCTGCCAGCAGAAGGACAAGGAGGCAGCCAGTCTGGCTTCTCCAGGGAGGGATTTCCAAATCTTATTGCATCAATCCTGTACCTACTTACTTCCAACATTACTTCAGAGTAAGCGCCCTTGAGGGACTTTCTTCTGCGTAAGGCACATTAAATGATCGCCTTGTCAATACAGGTGTCTAATAAAACAGTGACAACAATTTTAAAAGGAAACAATTTAGAGATATGGCAAAACATTAAAAAATAATAATGAATAGGGCACCTTAAAACCAAACAATGTGAAATAAGCTAAAACAGATAAGACTAAAACACCCAACAGTCTTGTGGGTTGCTTTTGTTCTGCTTGTTCCCCTTTATGTTAATGGTTGCAGCTATTAACTCCTCTTTGTTACAGGCATGGAAGAAAGGTCTCCCCACCTTTTTTAGTGCTAACACCCACCCTTTGGAAGATGGCATAGGAGGTTACACTGGGTGGTGCCTGATGACCTGTTTATCTAGCATTCATCTTGATTTGTTTACAGAGAGATTAATGAGGTTGACTACCTGATAAGAATTCTGATTAGTTTGCAGCTGGGTTAGATGATGTTGTGTCTACCATCTGAGATCATCATAGAGTTGAAAGGGATCCCCGAGGGTCATCTAGTCCAACCCCCTGCTCGAACTACCAGCCTTCCGGTTAACAGCCAGGTGCACTGACTCATTGTGCCACAGAGATTACCCCACATTCCCCCCTGGTGCTTTTCCCCATCACTTTCTTTAATGCAGAAAGTCCAGTATTTGGGGGGAGCTGATGACAGACCTCCCAATCAACTATCATTGTGCAGCCTGAATTTGCCTGAACCTACATTAAAATGGGGGACGCGGGTGGCGCTGTAGGTTAAACCACAGAGCCTAGGACTTGCCAATCAGAAGTTCCGTGGTTCGAATCCCTGTGACGGGGTGAGCTCCCGTTGCTCGCTCCCTGCTCCTGCCAACCTAGCAGTTTGAAAGCACATCCAAGTGCAAGTAGATAAATAGGTACCACTCCAGTGGGAAGGTAAATGGCATTTGCGTGTGCTGCTTAGTCATGCTGGCCACATGACCCGGAAGCTGTACGCCGGCTGTACGCCGGCTCCCTCAGCCAATAAAGTGAGATGAGCGTCGCAACCCCAGAGTCGGCCACGACTGGACCTAATGGTCAGGGGTCCCTTTACCTTTACCTTTTACATTAAAATTGATCCAGAATAATCAATTTAAATGGGCATGGGATAATCACTGTGCTGTGTGTGTGTGTGTTTGTGTGTGTGTGTGTGTGATATTAATATTTCCCTTTTTAAAGCAAATTACATCATCAAGAGCCACAAGTTGTTTGGGGAGACCTGAGTAGGAGTCACAAGACCACACTGCTTTCTGGGGAAAGCGGAAGGTTTCCCTTTATGAGAAGATAAAGAGCTGCCTGCAGAGGTCCTGGTCCTCTCTCTGCCCAGTCATGCCACACAGACATGGGGATTCAGAAAGCACCTGGCTTTCAAAGGGTGGCTTAATAAGCCACAATCCTTTTGCCTGCCCATTAAGATGACTAGGAGGTATGCCTAAGGCATTTGAAAAAAGCTCCTTGGATTGTGGCTTTGAAGAGAAACACCCAGCTGTGCCCCCCCAACCCCTTTGGCTTATTTGGATACAGGAAGCTTTCAAATCTGCTGCTATGTGATGAAACTTTGATGGGAGACAGTAGGAAGTGCCCCTGCCCACCCAGCAGGAATCATAAATTGAGCAGGGCTGTGTTGGGATTACTAACCAGCAGGCAAGACAGAAACGTCACAACGCAAGTCTTGTGGGGCTCCAACACTGCTAGCACCTTGTAAAAGTGGCCTTCCCTTCCCACTTTTGCACAACTTTAGTTGGTCTGCTCAACTCAACGCTGGTCTGAGTGTGCTGCCAGGCTCTTGTTATGACTGGGAGATGTACCTTATTTCATTTGTGTGTGTGCGTGCATGTGCACACTCTACATTTGGCATTTGTGTATTTGAATTGGTCTGGCTTAGCCAGGCCTAACATTCAGTCTAGTTCTTGGGAAGATTCTTAAATGTTGAAACGAGAGTATTATGGGAGGAATTCAGTGTTGCACTATATTGTTGTTTTTTCTGAGGATATGTAGTACTGGTACCTTTTTTCCTAGAAGAAAAGCACTGAAGGTGACCTTTCCATCTGGGAAAGAATTTTGGTTTTCCAGAGGGAATAACACCCTGCAATCCAGGGTCCAAATCCCCACAAAGTCATATTGCTCACTGCATGACCTTGGACCATGGGTAGGCATACTAAGGTTCAGGAGCAGGATCCGGCCCAATCGCCTTCTAAATCCGGCCCGTGGACGGTCCTGGAATCAGCGTTTTTACATGAGTAGAATGTGTCCTTTTATTTGAAATGCATCTCTGGGTTATTTGTGGAGCATAGGATTTCGTTCATTTTTTCCTCCAAAATATAGTCCGGCCCCCACAAGGTCTGAGGGACAGTGCACCAGCCCCCTGCTGAAAAAGTTTGTTGACTCCTGCCTTGGACCAACCATAGAATCTCAGCCTATGTTTTTTTTTTTAAAAAAATATTTATTAAAGTTTCCAGAATAAAAAAGGAAAGAAAGAAAAAAGAAAAGGATAAAGTTTACACTTAATTTCATTGACATCTTTCCAGAACTCCCCCCTCCCCCTTTTGTATTCCATTTCCATTAGATTAATTCCACAAATTCTTACCCCAAATTTTAAAACCTTGTTATAATTATAATTAGCCCATTTATTCAAAATTAATTTATCTTATTTAACCATTTCTCTTTATATTTTTATACTTCCCTAAGATCGACCCCAATTCACTTCCACGAATTCCCCTATTTTTCTCACACAGCAAGAGAAAATAAAAAAAAGAAAATAGAAAAATATGTAGTTTTACAGCCTTTGGATTCCAAATCTCCCCCCCCCTTTCCCGGTTTCGATCCCCAAAATCCATCCATCTGTCTACTGCCAGACTGGAGATCCACGTCCATGTCTAACTCTTTCTCGAATCCGCTTTGCCGTCTTTTTGGTAGCTTTTAATTTCAAAAAGTCCAATCTTTGAAAGTAATGGACATGACTAACTTGGATAGATTAATTTCAGTGGGTTGTATCAAATGTTAGTTCTACCCAAAACAGACCCATTGAGATTAATGCACAAGTCTGACTTAGGTCCATTTATATTAATAGGTTCTTTTCTTAGTAGTGGAACTTAGTTGGGCACAACCCTTTACTTCTACGCCACTGTTTGTTACATATTAATTTGATGGATTCATTGCCTTAATCTTCCAAGTGCGGCATTTTTCCTTATGCTTCAGGTATCTATGTTTTGTCTGGTTTTTAGCATCATATATACATTTATTCACTTAAATCTCCTTTTGACCCACTTGTTGTTCAAACTTTTTTTGCAAAAAAAAATTGCTTCATAGAAGAAAGTGGAGGTGAGGGGATTATGTCACAGATTTCCAGCCAGTCAGAGCTGCCATGTAGACATAGCACTCATTTCCCCTTAAGCTGAAAATAAGACTGCTTGTCTTGGCTAAATGCAGCGAGTGTCCTTTCACAGCACCCACCTCCTCAAATTATCTACCTCAATTGTCTTGAGAATAGAAATGCAATAACAGAAGCACTCTTTTTGCCTTGCTATGAGATACCTTTTGCCACTGCAATAAGGTCTCACCAAATATTTGAGTTGGATGCTGTTTCCTCATTAAAGAAGGGAGCTGCATAGGTTTAGCCTGTTTTGGACCCTGGATCTCTGCAGAGGGCTTCTGCTTTCGGACACAATTGCTTTTCTTGTGACTGCAAACAATGCCACTTTGAGATCTCTGAGTCTCAGAAGGAAATTATTTTTGTCTGTCTTCCTCTCCCCTCACACACCAAATACAGCCCACTTCCCTTCACCAGAAGTTACAACTCTATAACTCCACTGGAGGGCAGCAGAAAATTACATAAACCAGTTTTTAAAGCACAGCATGCACTCCCTGAAAAGTTCAAGATTTAGGCAAGGATGGTATGTGTGCGTGTGATGTGTTTGTCTAGTCTCCAAGCAGTGGGAGATATTGGGGTGCCATCACATGCCCTGTGGTTACTTGGAATGAAGGTTGCTGGAGACTGCTTTCTTTGTGATAAATATGGTTTTATTTACACACACACATATACGTAGGCTGAGTGTAAGATGGAAGGTATCAGGTCAGGAGCACCCCAACAGATCTTTCTCCCTCATTCAGTTTTCGGGTGGGGGGCTGGCAGTCCCAAAGCAATTTAATTTCATAACAACTTAAAAGGTGTTGAGAGCTGGGAAGATCACCCCCTCCACACATACACACAGATCAACCATATTTTACTTTTGATTAATGAATGTTCAAACTACATCCTCATACAACTATTACTTGCAACCGTACAAGCCGTTTAGAACACTCACTTCATCAATGAGCTGTTTCCACCCTCTGTGCTGGATTGTGTGCTTGCTGGGTACACAGTTGAAGACTTAATTGTGAACTTAGAGGGTAAGTTATGACAGCTCTGTATCAGCCTATCTGGGAGAACTCTGAAATTTGCAATATTAGAAGAAGAAATATATAGAGAAAGGATAAATCCTCAACAGCAGCCCAGTGAGAACAGCATATTCTGTGGCCACATAATTCTGTGTGGTATTTGTATGGGGTGGGGGGGTTCAGCCCAGAAACCTGGAGTGGGGGAGGATGAACGAAAAAGATGAATGAAGTATGCTAAAAAGAGACACGGGTGGCTAAAATTCTGAACTGGAGCACTCCACATTGCACTATTTGTTGCAGGTACCACTTTTTAAATATATCTATTCTAAAATAATTTACTTGGGACTGAACTTTAGTGTTTTACTTTTGTTCCCCCCCCCCACCCTCCATCCCACCTCTCCCTGTTCTGTCCCCAAACCAGAAACAACTGAACTAGGTAACAAGAAGGAACTGAAGTCCATGCCATTCATCACCTACCTCTCGGGCCTGTTGTCCGCCCAGATGCTGTCAGATGACCAGCTGATATCGGGTGTGGAGATCCGCTGTGAAGAAAAGGGTCGCTGCCCCTCTACTTGCCACTTATGTCGACGCCCAGGCAAAGAGCAGCTGAGTCCTACACCTGTGCTCCTTGAAATCAACCATGTGGTCCCTCTGTACACGCTGATCCAGAACAATGAGACCCGGGAGGTGAGTGGAGCAAGAGATGAAACTGGGGAAGTTGGCCAATTAGGGCAAATGGGGCACTGCCCCACCAGCCTCAGTCTGCCCTTGGCCGGCATATGATAAAGGGTAGAACATTCAATTTTCACACACCAGCTGCTCAAACTATATTAAAACACCTTCCTGTTGGGGGGCAGAAACTCCTATAATTCACCTTTCATCGTGTCTTTGTAAATACACTTGAAGTGCTATTGTTTCCGTGCTTTAGGCCTGCGCTGCTCACTGAGTTCCCTTTCTCTTCAGCCAATGCAAAACATATGGTCTGGTGTCCCTCTCAGCCAGTGGTGGCATGTTATAATGGATGTAAAGATACCTGAGCCCTGCTTTTCCTTTAGAACACATTGCTTGTACCTGTGATCCTCTCAGTGCCAGCACCGTGGGGCTTGGCAGAAAGTATGCCGGCACAGTTTGTAGCAGTGTTCTGGTATGGTAGCCCTGCAATGAATTTGACTTTGTCCATCAAAGCCATGGAACACACACTTTCAACATACTCAACGCAGATTATTTCATCAATAAAAACATCATCAATTTATTTTTTGCTTTCTTAGAAGAGTGCTAAACTCACTGCTTTCCTTTTTCTTCTTCACACAAACAAATGAAAAAGATAGCAAGAGAGAGAAAAGAGAGAGGCAGAGGAGATCCTATTAGTGAGCCAGCCCAGAGAGCTACTACTTTATTAATCCATTTCAACTTTGCTCACTAAACTCCAGCATCTCCTAGTCAGACCCTTAAGATTTATCAGACCAGTAATAGGCCTCCTCCACTGAGTCTGAAACAGACCATCTAAAAGCCTTCTGAAAAACCTTGTTGGTTGCCAACTTGTTTCTGCAGACAATGCGCCTGGCAGACAAAACTGAGCCCGAACATCCTAGTGATTGTAGAGCACACTGAACACAACAGCCAATCTGACTTTGGCTGTACTTTGGCTCTACTTGACTGAAGGAACAACTTGTGTAGTATTTTTTGCTGCTTTGTTGTGGAACATTTAAAAAAGAATGATGTAAGGCCAAATATAATAGACTTGTCTCACCCAAAGGATTTTCAGACAATCAGTAGATCAACATGTACTTTAGGTCTATTGAGATTTTGGTGGAGCTGGCAGCATTGGAATAAGTTCAGGGCATAAAGTTTTGCCTGGAGGTCTGGTGTGCCTCAACCGACCTCATTCAGTCTGCTTGGCCTAGTAGCTGCTTGACTTTGTCCGAGAGTCTCTCTGAGCTTGTGCTGTAGGTGCTGTGAATTTAGAGAAGGAAGAAAGAGTTGAGAATTGACTGCAAATTTCTATGGTAAGAACTTAGCAGAACCAGGGCTGAAGGGTGGAGCAAGAAGACACTTGAAGGCAAAGGAGAACAGCAGCTGGTGGGGCATGTGGGCACACTAGAAGAAGTGCTGCATTGATTCCAGTGGTGTGCTCACACCGTCCTGACTTCACCACCATCCAGTCATACCCTGGCAGTGGCAGTTATGCCAGTGTCAGGAGGGTGTCTCTGCAGCACTGCTCTACCATTCTGGCTGCTCCTGGTTGTGAGGCTGGATGACAAACAGGCAAAAAGGTTGGTGAGCAGAGAAAGGAGATTCATGCCAACATTTTTTTCCTGACACCTGAGCAGCAAACACCAGGAATTTTGCATAGAATGGCATCTCAAAATCTTCTATAGTAAAAGAGAAGGTGCTCATGTTCCTCCCCTCAGAGATGGTATCTCTGGCATGTGCTTAAATCAGAGCCAAGCTCCTTCTCCTTCAATTCTCTTTTTAGCTAGAGTTAAAGAGGGAGTGTTTGACTCTCTTCTTAACTGATAGATAGATGGCCATTTTAACTTTATTTGCTCTCTTTGGTCCTCACTGGCTCTCAGTGCTGCATTGTGGCATGCAAGCACTTATTTCTTCTCTGAGCTGGCTCTTAGCACCATAGAGACTTTAGGAAGCTGCTTCATAACAAGTTAGATTGGGCCCTTCTAACCCAGCAGCATCTCTTCTGGCCCTCAACAGCTCTCTGGGGCCTTCTGCATCATCTGCAGTCTGTTTAACTGAAGGTACCAGGGATCAATCAGGGGCACTTTTCTGTGACTGAAGCACACGACCTACCACTGAGCTTTGATCCGTCGCCATATCTTTGCAAACCTTTGTAAATCAGGAAGTTTTGATTTCCCTTTTGGCAGTGGTCTTTTCTACCTATGCCAGACATTTGGAAGACTAAAACTAACAGCAATTCTTTGCACCATTCAAATCCCCACCAGCATACAGACTGTTTCTGTCTCACAACATCCCTACTCTGCCGTCAAATTGCTGTCAAGCAGAGGCCAATGGAATGTGCCCAACTGGCCACTGGAGGTCAGTGTAAGTCTAACAGGTGCAGGTGAACTTTCCTTGGTGACAGAAGCCTAGCTACTTGGCTGCTCTTCTTCCTTACTTCAAAACACTGAAAGAACTTACATGTTAATTATATGTAGATTTATCTCCTCCCCCCCACGGTTCTTCATCTCGCCTTTCCCTCCCACAAACCAGGCTGTTGTTTCTCTATCCAAAAATGACAGCCCTGTTTAAAGTCACTTATTAGCACCGCAGCCTGCACTTGATTAAGGTGCTTGGAACACACCAGCTTGCAACAGCTGTGGGTGGGATGGGCGAAATGCAGGTCTGGAAGTAATCACAGGTAGTGAAGGCACGGCCACCATTCAGGCCAAGCTGATCCACTGTCCTTTACCCCATGGCAGTGGTTTAGTGGGAGGGGGCTGTCACCCCAGGTGCAGTTTTTAGGGGGCACATCACAGCACCCTGCCCCATCATGAGCTATTACATCCTTCTCAGCACCCTTCAGCTAGGGAGGGGGGTTTGCGAAGGACACAAGAGGCATGCCCCATGGTCCCCCTGTGAGCCCAGTGCTGCTTTTGTGAGCAGTGCTGCTTACAGAGAGGCTGCTATGAGCTGTTGCGTCCTTGTCACGGCACTCTGCAGCTGGCTCTCAGGCCAGGGCGCTTGTCTGTTGTGTCCTTCTCAGCCACCCCCCCCCCCAGCTGAGGGCACTGTGAGAAGGAAGCAACAACTCAAGGCACCCTCCCTGAGAGCCCAGCACTGCTAGCAAGAGCAGCACTGGGCTTGCAGGGGCCAGGGTGCATGACTGTTCACGGCGACCTGCAAGCCCAGCATTATTTTTGCACTGGCTCCTGTTCCCGTGACATGGCCTGACAAGCCACAGCCCCTTCTGCCGCTGCCTCCTACCGCCATGACATGACCTTGTAGCCTGCCACTGCTTCTGCTAGCACCTCCCATCGCTGGGGCAAGGCCTTGCAGGCCGCCACTTCTTGTGCCTCTGCCATGAAGCCTTGCAGGTTGCTGCTGCTACTGCCACCACCTGCTGTGGCCATGGTGAGGCCTGCAAGGTTGCCAATGGTTTTGCTGCCACTGCCAGGCTGCTGCCACTTCTGCCACCTGGCAGGCCTGCTGGCAGTCCCAGATTATTTATCTTCACTATAACTCATGACTTTCCTTTGAATTGTCCTGAATACCACCATTTGGTAGCTAAGCCAAAAAACCAAAAGTCCTGTTTGGATGCATTTTGGCTGGTCTGCTGATGAAAGTGACTGTGTGGTGATTGATAATATCATCATTTATCAGTTTTAGACCCTTAAGTAGTAGCAGTTGCCAGGATATTACCCTGTTCACCTCTGCATAGTTCCATCCTTATTTCAGACATCACAATATATTGGTATATCACAATGTTTAGCTGGTGATATATCATGATGTTGAAAACCAGATATTGTCCAGCCCTAGCATCTATGGCAGTTTCATCAATATACGAGTACCAGAAGCACCTCATTTTAACACACACACACACACACAGAGAGAGAGAGAGAGAGAGAGAAAGAGAGAGAGAGAGAGAGAGAGAGACTTATAATAATAATAATCAAAATAAATAAATAAAAATTGTCCAGTGGCACCTTGGAGACCAACTAAGTTTGTTCTGGGTATAAGCTTTTGTGTGCACGCACACTTCTTCAGATACACACTTCTTCAGATACAACGAAAGCTTATACCCAGAACAAACTTAGTTGGTCTCTAAGGTGCCGCTGGACAATTTATTTATTTATTTTGACTGTGTCAGACTAACACAGTTACCTACCTGAATTTTATAATAATAATAATAGTAGTAATAATGATCTTGCAGCCCAGACACAACTTCCAATCCCACTTTCTCCTAGCAAGGTGCCTTGAGCATATAATCCATATCTCCTTAGGACAACCACTTCATCTGAACTAACTTTTATGACCTCGGGAAGGAAAGATGGTTGTGCTGGCAGTGCAAATCCTGCTTAAAACCTCCACCAGACTTGCTTCCCTGCAACTGGGCTGGAACACTGCTGCAATGGAACATCTGAAGGAAGTGTGCAGAGGCACTTATGTTCCCATTGCACAGAGGTGAGGAACATTTTTCCAGCCCAAGAGCCACATTCCCTTCTGGGCAGCCTTCTGAGGTCCACATGCCAGTGGCACATGGAACTAGAGACAAAGGTGGGTGTAGCAACAAGTGTAATCCTCCCCTTTGTACAGTAGACTAGTTTCTGCACACACACCCCTATCCTCCATCCAGGCAAGCAAGCAAGCAAGAGGCATTATCAGAGTTCAAGGGCACACATCTAGCCATGCAAAAAGCACCCAGGGTGTGAAGTGCAACTGGTGGTGGCTTGGGGAGAATTCTGAGGTCAGGTCTGAGAGGCCTGGGGACTGCATTCAGCTCCCAGCCAGAGGCTCACCAGCAGTGCTTTTCTTCTAGAAAAAAAAGGTGCAAGTACTCACCATGAAGTTGTTACAGTGGGTGCCACACTTTTAACCAGTGCTTTTCTTCTAGTACAAATGGTGCCGGTACTGTGTACCCTTGAGTACACCCCCCCCCCCAAAAAAAAGCACTGGTCACCACCCTCCCTTGGCTCCCTACTCCAGAAAACTGGCTTGGGGCACCTGTGGTTTCCCCAATCCCCTCCTCTCACCCTCTGGAATTAATCTGCTGCATTAATTAGGAGGGGTCTGTGGAGGGTGATGCTTCTCTCCCTGGCAGCACAGCTTGAAGAGAACTGTTCCCAGCTCTCGAGACAGAAGCCAGCTCCTAGAATAAACCAACCAGACACTGACTGATTAGTCCCTGCAGAAAACATCCCAGCCCTGTCCTGAGTAGGGGGACTGCATGAGGTGGGGAGTGGAGGCTGCATGCTTTGGGTGTGTGGAACGGAGTCCAGAGGGGGCAAGTCGGGTGTAGCAGACGGTGTGGCTGTTGAGGTGGGGCAGGTTTTTGTGCTGCAGGATGGAAGGCAAAAGCATACATGAGTTACACCCTAGGCAAAAAAAAAAAAGGGGGGAGTGCCCTTATTTTGTGGGAAGAAGAGCAGGGGTTTGCCAGCAGACAATGGGTAAACATTAAGGACATTGATCAGTGTAGTCGTAGGGCCTCTCCTGACATCATGTTTTCCTTTTCCAGAGCACTTTTGGAACAGTTCCTGTGGAGAAATGCATGCACAAAAGTTTATGTGGGGATGGAAAATCCCCACATATTTCTTTCCCTTTTTCTTTTCTTTTTTCCCTCTCCTCCTCCTCCTTCTCTCCCCGCCCCCTCCAACTTTTCTTCCTGAAAGATCCATGAGCAGGAAATTGCAGGACTCCTTGTTTGCTACTTATGGATCTTACCTGGAAAATCCACTTTAATATTCCATTCTGGCATGTGGTTTTCCACATGGAGGGTGGGGACCTTGTTTGGCTTGGTGAAGCTGCTATGTGGAGACTGTTGTTTCTCACCCATTAGCCATGGCTGCAGCCACCCTCCTCCTCCCTCCCTCCCACCAGTTCTTATGGAGCAATCCGAATTTAAGGAAGCCAGCATAATTCATGCCTGGGTAGATTGTGCTGGGGCAATTTACCTTCATTCCAAACTCAGTTATGGGGCAGTTCTGCTGCCAGCTGAACTGACCCGAGCCTCACAGAGGAAAAACAAACCTTTAAAATAGAGTCTGACGTACCATACTTTTTTTTGCCTTTGCAACTTCCATGGCATTGCTAGCTTACATGACTGAGCTGAATGGAGTTTGGGCTCTGGGGGGAAGTTTTCCAGCTGTACATTTGGAGCTTTGGTAAGAGGCAGAGTGGGCTCATCCATGAGGCAAGGTGAGGCAACCGCCTCAGATGACAGGAACCACAGAGGCAGCAGATCTGGCTTCCAAGGAATGCATTGCCTGGCACTGCCATCACTGCTGCAGTGGCAGCAACAATTGCAGCACACTCCTTGGAGGTTGGATCCGGCGTCTCCTCAGCAGCCCCCCATGTCAACTCTTGGCGAATAGGAGATGCTGCTGGTCTCTTCCAGTGGGAACCAGTGTGGTGTAGTGGTTAAGAGTGGTAGAACCGGGTTCGCGGTTCCCCGCTCCTCCACATTGCAGCTACTGGGTGATTTTGGGCCAGTCACACTTCTCTGAAGTCTCTCAGCCTCACTCACCTCACAGAGTGTTTGTTGTGGGGGAGGAAGGGAAAGGAGGTTGTTAGCCGCTTTTAGACTCCTTCAGCTAGTGATAAAGCGGGATATCAAATCCAAACTCCTCCTGCTGCTGCTGCTCCTCCTCCTCCTCTTCTTCTTCTTCTTCTTCTTCTTCTTCTTCTTCTTCTTCTTCTTCTTCTTCTTCCCATCCTGCTTCCCGATACAGATTTCTCTCCCCACCCCACCACTGCTTTATCCTAAGTGTGGCTCTTCACTCATCCCTGAGGTGGGCATTTTCTGGTTCGCCTCAGGTGCCAACATTTCTTGGGCCACCCTGGTGACAAACCAGTGGGACAGTCACTTCTTCGGCTGCTTTTCTCCTCACTCTCCTGTTTTCAGCCAATCTCATTTTTTCTTGTCCCGCCAGGGCATGGGAGGCTGGTTGGGGCAGGCTTTTCTCCAGGGACCAGAACCTTTTTTTTTTTTTTTTTGGCTTTACCTTATGGGAGCAGAGCGTTCTTCAGCCATAGCGTCAGAACTGATGAGATCTGCAAACCAGGATCCCCACTACTGTTGCTCTCTGTAGTTGATTACAGTTATATACCCCTCTTGCATTTGTCTGGGGTTCTAAACGTGATGTTATGCAGGTAGGAATGGATACTTATAACACACACACACACCACAATTCTTAGTTGGCCAACCACCACACCAGTAGCCCCTTGGTTTGTTTGTTTTAATCAATTTATGTTAAAAGTTTTCAACAAAAAATACAATAAAAGCCTAATTGACGTAGAGAAAATAAAATATAAAAAGAAAAGAGAAAAAAAAGAGAAAGTGAAAGCAAGGCCCTCTATCACAATTGTATCTTAGCCCTTACCAGTGGTACCTCGGGTTAAGAACTTAATTCATTCTGGAGGTCCATTCTTAACCTGAAACTGTTCTTAACCTGAAGCACCACTTTAGCTAATGGGCCCTCCCACTGCCACCGTGCCACCAGAGCATGATTTCTGTTCCTATCCTGAAGCAAAGTTCTTAACCTGAGGTACTATTTCTGAGATAGCGGAGTCTGTAACCTGAAGCGTCTGTAACTCGAGGTACCACTCTATTCCACACACAGAAGAGTGAACCCTCCCAGCTCCCACCTGGGAGCTTCCCCATCTTCCCTTCAGCCTCCCATTCTGAGGGATCCTTTCTACTCTGCCCCTCACATGTCCCCTTGTCTTCCATCTATCAACTTCCAGTGTCTCCTTCATTAATCCAAATTCAGGAGCTTCAAAAAGCAAAGCATAAAAATAGATAGAACAGAAAGAAAACAAGTATTAGAGATCATAGAAAGATAAGAAGAGAAAGAAAAGAAAGAAAAAGAAAAAAAAGGTTTCGAATTCTCTGTCTGCTAATTATGACAATTATCCAAAATATTCAAAGTATTAACTCCAGGATATCATCTATCTGTATTGTCCAGATGTTTCCCAATCTGCTAGGTCTTGTTTTCTCAATCTTCCATTCCAGACATCTCAAATTCTGCCCTTTCCACTCAAAAACTCCCAAAGTAGCTCTTCAATGATTATTATCATTAAATGTCCAAAATAGTCATTCTCTGGTCCAATACGATGAATTTCTCCCCAAAGGTTTTGACAAATCTTAAAAATGTAATAGTCTATTCTTATTTCCTTTTTGTATCTTCATTAATTCATACTCAGTTCCATATATTCCAAACCCATTTCCTGTTGGCCATGCATTTTCTTGATCTAAAGGGAAAAGGAAATATCCTTCCGCTATTTCCATTCTTTTTCTAGACCGGTTGTCAAGAGCTTAGAGGCATTTTATTTTCTGTTTTCACTTCAGTTTGTACACAAGACCCTTTCTCTCTCAGCTCCATCTCTACCATCTCTGGTTGTCCCTGTTCATAAATCCATTCATCTCTTCTGGCATTACAGCAGCATCCTTTCTCTGTTTAATGCTTCAGATAGCTGTATGGATATCCACTCCAATTCATTGTCCGCTGTTACCCATTTTGTCTGCTTTTAGCCACATCTTTTTCCACAGGTCCTGTGCATTCTCTAGTCTGATGTATCTTTGATCCAATTTCTTTTAACATTCTACACATCTCAGCTCTTAATTCTGTCAGCTGTTCATCTAGTAGTTATTGCATGATACCAATGATTAATGAGGCATTCAGTGTTGTCTTTCCCATGTTGGTTTCCATTAATCTCCCCCTTGGCAGTCTCTGCTTCCAGGAACTTGTACGCATTCCTTTCTCACACAGATAAGGTTCAGTTTAGTATTCACAGCTAATACAGCACATACAAGACGCAGACTTAGTGGCAGTATAAAATGAAGATTTAAAACAGACTTAGCTCTTATCAGTTGTATTCTTTTAGAGTCATCAGTAATTAAGCTTTTTTTTGGTCAGTTATTTTTATTAATTTCCCAATTTTAACCCAAGTATACAAATACCAATTAATTCCAAATTAATACAATTTCATTAAAGTGGTTTCCTGTGTGCTGTGCTTGATGCGTCCATTATGATTTGATATTACTGTCTTTCATGTTTTCATTAACTTCTAGTTATATTCCATTTAACAAATTAATCACAAATTAAACAGCTGAATTCTTAATGATTTCTATTCTGTTATTATGTTACTTAACCTTTTATAGAACTTCAAGTGAGGAGCGCTAATTGTTTCCCCCCCCCCCCAGTCTGTGTGTGACAATATAATATGTACAATTGTTGGTTTCATTGCCCTTGTATGCTGTCACGTTCTTGAGCTTCTCCCGCTGCTGCTGTTTCTTTCCCAGTGTAATTCAGGGTGGAGCTATGATCTCATGGTTAGCTCCTACTTGCTCGCCTTAGCTCCATCCCATAATGCTCAGGCAGTTCCATATAAACAACAGTCCACTCCTTCCCTCTGATTGGTTGAAATCTAGAAGATTTGCCATTCCCTCTTCAATCTGGGAAGGGGGAGCTGTTTCAAACATATCTGCTGATGATCTGGCAGCACTTTCCTTTTGATTCATTAGCATCCTAGGAGTCCCTGTGCCCCTTTTCATCCACAGCCACTAGAATCCTTTCATCTGTATAGTTGCATTTTAGTTTTGGCCATTATTCTTCCTCTTAGGTTATGTCTCAACTCCTTTTAGTCTCTTTTCTTTTTCCATTGTTCGGGGGGGTGGGGTGGCGTTTAGCTCTAGTTTCTCAACGTGATCCATTTAAACAATAGAGCTCCCCCCCTTCATTCCCTTTAAACCACACACAGCTTCAACTCTCTCTTTTTAATCTCAATATTACACCATCCAGCAATCAATCCTCACTTGTATATCCTTAAAACTTGCGCTTGGAGAGGGTTGCCAAATCATAAATGTAGAAACTACCGTAATATAAACAATAGGGCTTCCCTTTCCACCAGCCACCTCCAAAACAGAATAAAGTCTTTTCTCAATCTCAAACCTCAGATTGGTGTAGCTGAATAGTCCACAGTTCTGGTAATCACATCTCCTCTGGCATGTGCCTTGCTTTGTACCAATTAAGATCCAATTATTAGGAGAACCTCTGCTTCTGAATGGCAGTATAGGGCGCTTGTGTCAGGAGAAGTGCTTACCCAGCACCTCCGCCTACCCCTACGTTCCAGTAACAGAGGAGGCAAGTGGGGACTTTCGCTCCATTGCTTTTCACTGCCGTCGATCGAGAGGGACCAGTATACAGTAGGTATACATTTGGCGCCCCCCCCCCCCATTTTTTGCCTGGGTGCACGACACCTCTTGCACCCTCGGGTAAAGACGGCCCTGTTCAATGCAACTAATTTGTCTATAATGGAGAGTCTTCATTTATTCCAATGTATTATATCCATATTTCCAAAACGTAATATAATTAAACCGATACAACTTGTTTGTTCAAATTTTGGGTAATTTGCACCCCCAGATATCTAAAACTTTTCCTAGCTATTGGAATCTTCAACATTGCTGTAAAAGCCTGTTGTATATGAATGCGGTGGTGTATGAAAAAGCATGACCTCTGTTTTCTTAAAAGTATCTTGCAATCCTGAGACCCTGGAGAACTGATCCAACTCTGTACATAGTATTTTACCTGCTGTGATAGGGTCAGAGGTGCATAAAATTATATCGTCTGCAAAGAGGCCTGTATTTTGTTCATTTTTGTTTGCAACTACTCTTGTACGAGGAGGTCCCAGGGTGGTTTGGGCTTCTACCTGCTGGAAGACCAGAATCATTTACTTGTTTGCAGCTGATGGCATTGGGACAGGGCTCCCAATCTGGACAGTGGGGTTCCTCTGTTCCAGTGGAATGGGGCCTAAGGTTCCGTGATGGTAGAGGCCCACCCCGGTTAAAGATTTAGGCACCGGCTAAATCTTACACCTGTTAAGCTCACCTGTTTCTATAATTCAGTGAGATAGGGGTTACTAAAAGCGAAACAAAAGAAGTGCCATGGTCAGATCACTTCCTGGTGCAACTGGACTTCTCCGCAACCCTTCCCCTTCGCAGGGAGGTGGGACCGATTCGGATGGTCCGCCCCCGCCACTTAATGGATCCAGTTGGCTTCCAGAGAGTGGTAGGGGATGCCTTATCCCAAGTTGATGGCCTTTCAGCTGATTCCCTGGTGGCCCGCTGGAATGCGGAGTTAACCAGGGCTATTGACTGTCTGGCTCCGAAGCGCCCTCTCCGATTGCATGGAGCCCGGACAGCCCCGTGGTTTTCCCCGGAGCTGAGGTTGATGAAACAATCGTTGAGACGGCTAGAGCGCCGGTGGCGGAAAACTCATTCTGAATCAGACCGGACACGGGTTAGAGCTCAACGTCGAGCCTACCAAGTGGCAATGGCGACGGCGAAGAGGGCCTTCTTCGCCGCCTCCATTGCATCTGCAGAAAACAGCAGCAGGAGACTTTTTCAGGTGGTTCGCAATCTATCAGAACCACCTGTACCACCGGGACCTGGTAGGGACCCCAAGATCTCCTGTAATGCTTTTGCAAAGTTTTTTGCAGATAAAATCGCTCAGATTCAGAAGGAGGTAGACTCCACTGTGGGAGCAGGGCCATGGCAGGAGAGTGCTAGAGTTCTGTCTGGTCCTGTTACATGGGATCAATTCCAATCTGTTACCTCCGAGGATGTGGACAGGCTGCTTGGACGAGTGAAACCGACCACCTGTCTCCTTGATCCTTGCCCATCCTGGCTGATAAAAGCGAGCCGGGAAGGGCTGGGCGATGGGCTCTGTGGGGTGGTGAATGCTTCCCTCTGTGAGGGAGCCTTCCCAGACCCGCTGAAAGAGGCGGTCATTAAACCGCTTCTTAAAAAAACATCTTTAGACCCGGCCAATTTGGCCAACTATCGCCCAGTCTCAAATCTGCCATTCTTGGGCAAGGTGATTGAGCAGGTGGTTGCTGAACAACTCCAAGCACGCCTGGAGGAAACGGACCATTTGGATCCCTTCCAATCGGGATTCAGGCCTCACCATGGGACTGAAACTGCCTTGGTCGCGCTGGTTGATGACCTCTGGCGGGCTAGGGACAAAGGTGAGAGCTGTTTCCTAGTTCTGCTGGATCTCTCAGCGGCCTTTGACACCATCGACCATAACATCCTTCTGGACCGTCTAGAGGGGCTGGGAGCTGGGGGCACTGTCATACAGTGGTTCCGCTCCTTCCTCCTGGGCCGTGTCCAGAAAGTGGTGTGGGGGGTGAGTGTTCAGACCCCTGGGCTCTCACTTGTGGGGTGCCTCAGGGTTCTGTCCTCTCCCCCATGCTTTTTAATATCTATATGAAGCCGCTGGGAGAGATCATCAGGGGGTTTGGACTGGGTGTTCATCAGTATGCAGATGACACCCAGCTCTACCTCTCCTTTAAATCAGAAGGCGGTGAAGGTCCTGTGTGAGTGCCTGGAGGCGGTTGGAGGTTGGATGGCGGCTAACAGATTGAGGTTGAATCCTGACAAGACAGAAGTACTGTTTTTGGGGGACAGGAGGCGGGCAGGTGTAGAGGATTCCCTGGTCCTGAATGGGGTAACTGTGCCCCTGAAGGACCAGGTGCGCAGCCTGGGAGTCATTTTGGACTCACAGCTGTCCATGGAGGCGCAGATTAACTCTGTGTCCAGGGCAGATGTCTACCAGCTCCACCTGGTACGCAGGCTAAGACCCTACCTCCCCGCGGACTGTCTCGCCAGAGTGGTGCATGCTCTAGTTATCTCACGCTTGGACTACTGCAACGCGCTCTACGTGGGGCTACCTTTGAAGGTGACCCGGAAACTGCAATTAATCCAGAATGCGGCAGCGAGACTGGTGACTAGGAGTGGCCGCCGGGACCACATAACACCGGTTCTGAGAGATCTGCATTGGCTCCCAGTACGTTTCCGAGCACGATTCAAAGTGTTGGTGCTGACCTTTAAAGCCCTAAACGGCCTCGGTCCTGTATACCTGAAGGAGCGTCTCCACCCCCATCGTTCAGCCCGGACTCTGAGATCCAGCGCCGAGGGCCTTCTGGCGGTTCCCTCATTGCGAGAAGTGAGGCTACAGGGAACCAGACAGAGGGCCTTCTCGGTAGCGGCGCCCGCCCTGTGGAACGCCCTCCCATCAGATGTCAAAGAGATAAAGAATTACCTGACGTTCAGAAGACATCTTAAGGCAGCCCTGTTCAGGGAAGTTTTTAATATGTAATGCTGTACGGTTTTTAACACTGATTGGGAGCCGCCCAGAGTGGCTGGGGAGGGCTCAGCCAGATGGGCGGGGTATAAATAATAAATTATTATTATTATTATTACAACAGCAACAAAGATCATAATTCATCTAAGGAACAATTGCTATTTCAGGCTCTCACACAAGAGCAGAATCTAACCAAACTGCTTTTGGTTCTGGATCAATGTGGATCATTTATGGACATTTACTTATTTATCTACTGCTTTTCCTCCCAAACTGATGTTTTGTGTTGTTGCTCCCTGGAAACTATTTGTTCGTAAGCTGATTTGGACAAGTGCAATGTACATTGTTATACAAAATGCAATGTAGATGGACAGTAGTACCAAACATATATATGTGATTTTGAAGGAGCCTCAGAGTTCACCGGCACATCTACTGAAAGATATAGTCAAGATTAAGTCCCACTGAAGACCATTGAATGGGCCTTAGTCATGGCTTATCTAAGCCCCATGGGGGGCACTGGGACCTTGACTAACTGGGGTGGCTTCTTAAAGGAACTTGCCTTTCTCCCTTTTCTCTTGCTGTCTATCACAGCTTCCACTTGCATGTATGTTATCGTCTCTCAAGTTGTCCAAAAATTTCATCCATTCCCCAGCTATAAATCCCTAACTTCTCGGCTGGCTTCTCTGTCTGCTTCATGGGACAATGAAGCAGAACAGGTGAACATCTAGATGGCACAATTTCCTACCTGCCATGTTGATAGGAATGCTGACACAAAAAACACAAATATCTAATCAGATAGCACTCCTCACACTGCTTACTGAACAACATCCGGTAAGAAGTGAGCAACGGAATAGCGATGGTGCAAAGTTGTTTCTTGCTGTCTCTACGGTAACCCTGCAGAATGTGAGGAAGGGGCGAGGAGAATATCAGAATCAGATGATGTCATCATGGAAGATGGAAGAGCAGCCCAGGGGTGAGAAAACCTTCCTGGTTGACCATTCATCTTCACAAATGCTCCCTACACATTTTTAAACATAGTCACCTGAATTTTCCTTTGGAGTTTGTTACTACCTTCTGTGGAGATGATTCTGGAGAAAGAGAATTGCATTATGGAGATGGAAAGTCGAGAGGAAGTTGTAGGAAGTACTCAAACCGTACAATTCCTGCCTTTGTAACTTATCCCCACAATATCAAAATAAGTTCCAATAGACAAGAGGGGAAGACTCAAGAGCAGCAGGTGCAGACCTTAGAGCACTCCAAGCAGGCTTTGGAAGGCACAGCACATCAAATGATTCCTGCCACTTCCCATGTGGAGGTGACAGGTGACTCCCTACTGAGGGGAACAGAGGCAGTAGTGAGTGTGCAAGGGAGAGGTGGGAACTGCTGTTACCCCGTCTTGCCCTGGCTTAAAGCTTAAAAGTTAGAATATCCATTAGAGGCAGTGCTCAAGGTGAATTCTGTTTCTCCTCCTGCTCCTTCTTTGCAGATGAAGTTTCCTTGGGAAAGGTGGCATGGGAAGTGGTGGAAGATAATCCCAGGGTTGGTCTGCAATACAGGGGTATAGGAAGTGCTTTTTGGTGCTTTTTGGATTACGAACACTTCAAACCCGGAAATCAGTGTTCCAGTTTGCGGGGGCAGAAATTGGAATATGAAGCTTCAATGTCCCCCTGCCCCTTCTCTGCTTCTCCTACAGGTACTCCTGTAGGTACTCCTACCTTTGTGGACTACAAAGGGGCACCTTGCTAGACCCAGAACTCATCCTTTTTCTTCTCTTTTTTTTCTAGGTTTTTATTTATACTTTTGAAATTTATACATTTCATTAATTTTGCAAGCATTTTAAAATTTCAATGTTTAACTTCCTTCCCTCTCTTTCTGCGGTTCCTTAAATTTATTTTTTAATATCTTCTGCATATCCAAATTCATTTACTGTATTTTTCACCCCATAGGACACACCGCCCCATAGGACGCACCTAGTTGTTGTTTTTTTTTGGGGGGGGGAAATAAAGAAAAAAAAATATTTCTCCCACAGGCATGGGGCAGGCGTGGGGGAAGCCCGAGCTTCCCCCGACCCTGGCCCCCAGAACAGCCTGCTATCCGCAAGCCTAGGGAGCCGCGCCGGTCTCCCCAGGCTTGCGGACAGCTGCACGAAGCCCGGGCGCGCTCTTCAGCACGCCCCAGGCTTTGGAATGCAGGCAGCTCTGCGCAACCTTTGGGAGCCCGGTGTGGCTTCGCACCGGGCTACCTAGGGTTGCGCATAGCTCTGCGAAGCCCGGGAGTGCAGGCAGCTCTGCACAACCCTCGGGAGCCCGGCGCGGCTTCGCGCCAGGCTCCCGAGGGTTGCACAGAGCTTCCTGAAGCCTGGAGAGCGAGAGGGGTTGGTGCGCACCGACCCCGCTCGCTCTCCAGGCTTCAGCGAAAGCCTGTATTCGCCCCATAGGACGCACACACATTTCCCCTTCATTTTTGGAGGGGAAAAAGTGCACCCTATAGTGCGAAAGATACTGTAATTTGTTCACTTAATTGTCTACTTTAAATATAAACTCTTATGAAACTGCAGGTTATTACAAGAACCCTGCAAATGTTTTTATCTGTTTGCAATTTATCTGCAAATATTCAATAAACCATTTCCATTCTTTTATTAAAAGTTTGTTATCTTGATTTCTTATTCTTCCGGTAAACTTCACCATTTCTTTATATTCCATAAGTTTTTGTATCCATTCTTCCTTTTCTGGGACTTCTGCTTCTTTCCATTTTGGGGCGAGTAGCATTCTTGCTGCTGTAGTAGCATACTAGTGCTTTTTCATCCCCCAGCAGTCCGTTAGTTTTCCAGTTGCTAATTCACTGGCAGACAGAAAATCCATTTTATATTTGCTTCCAGTCTTAGCAATAGTCAAAAGAAGGTTTTGCCTACTTGGTGCTGTGATTTAAGGGCTATTATGCAGTGTGTTGGTCCAGTGAATATTCCTTGTTCAAGAAGATCCTCTACTCCCAATAGACTGTGATCTACACACAATGTAAAAAACAACAACAACTAGCAGTGATCTACTCATTGTTGTAAAAAAACTGCCAGTGGTTTTAGGAAGCCAAAGTTGTGGAGATTTGGGGTTTTTTTTCTTTGCTGCTTTTATGTAAGGAAATTGCTGAGGGGCCAGAGATCAACCAGGATCTACCAGGAACACTCCGTGATCTACCAGTAGATCGCGATCTACCTGTTGGACATGCCTGCTCTACTCCAAAAAAAATTCTATCTCCAGCATGACGAATGTCTTCTTCTGAGCATGTGAGGCTCTTCCTGAACTCCCTTATTTAGATATTACCATGGTTGTCCTAAACCACCGTGTAATTATCTCTGCTGACTAGAGTGTCAGCAGTCCATTTTCCTCCCCAGAAGTTCCATAGGCAGCCAAAGTGGTAGCTCCCCTTAACAAATAAGCTGTAAGCCCCTTAGAACCTTCCCAGAGCCCCATAAGCCTGGACAATAAACTCCTTAGGTCATCTAGAAATCAAAGAAGAAGAAACTTTCTTCCCCACAGAAGGCCCAGCAAATGCCACAAGCAAAGACTTGTGGAATTCCTAAGTTCTGTCTAAATAAAATCGTAAACACAGTCCTCCAGTTCACTTGAGCAAAAACTGAAATTGGTTTCTTACAGTGAATTTCTGTTTGAAAAAAAGAGTGGAAGGCATTCTTCCGAATCCCTTTCCTTTCACTCTCTGCATCCATGTCTTTTGGGTGGGTGGGATGATGGTGTAACAGGGTTGGATTACATTTGAGTTTTCCCCTCCACCGACATGACATACTTGATGTTCGTTTGAATGGTTGGTGAGAGTGTGATGTTACGCAATTCTCAGCTTACATATACGTGTCCACTGTGGTAGTTTTTTGAAACAGACATGACTATTTTGGGCTATGGGTGGATGAGTTGTTTTTAGCTCTGCCAGTTCAATCTGGAGGGCTCCCACCAGTGGAAGGAGAGGCAAAAGACTTCAAAGGACCCTGCCTATCTGGTCCGATGGGAGGAGTCATCCTGTCAGAACAATGTCCTCTGGTCTACTCTTCAAACAGAAATTCATGGTAAGAAACCAATTTCTGATTTTTCTACCCAAACAGTTATTACAAAAAAGCATATATTAGATAAAAGTGTGAATTTAAGAAGCATACATTAGGGAAAATAACATACACAAATGCTTTATATTAGGGGAGATTGCTTGCAATAACAACAAAAAATTGTACATTAGTCAAAACTGCATATAAAATATTTTATTAGGAGAAATGCACACTAAAATACCGATTTGTTTTCTTTGTTTTCTTTTTTCTTTTAAATTGTTTATGCATTTCCCCCAGTTTTATATTTACACATCATATTTCCATCCTTATCCAGCTTTCCATGGCAGTTCAGATATATCTTATTTGGCTGCATATCCAATAATTTATCCACCCTATTCCTCCCCTTCCATATCTTTGTTGTCAACTGTTGTTCATAAAGTTTCCCCTGCTTGGAAGCTAAATTTAATGTCATATCTTTTTAAATACTCCCCAAATATTTCCCACTTATCCCTTGTATGTTTTTCATCTTGATTTCTTATTTTAGTAGTCATGGTTGCTAGTTCTGCATATTCTGTTTATCTATACAACCATTGTTCTTTTCCTGGAGTCTCTTTTGGTCTCCAATTTCTAGCATACACTATTGTTGCTGCTACTGTTGTATACAATAATAAATTGTGAGTCTTATTTAGTATCACATCACCAATTATACCCAGAAGGAATGCTTCTGATCATAGCTGTCAACTTACAGATTTGAAAATAAGGGACCAGCAGCCAAAATAAGGGACCTGCGGCCTCACCTGTTCCAGGCACTCCAGTCTTCCTGTCCTCCTGCAGTCTGGTCATACTCATGCTGGTAGCTTCGAGAACACTGTCCAGCCAACTTTGTAACCAGAGGTTCAACTGAATAGAATCTGCATCACATGCACCACAAAGCCTATGCAGCCTCAACTTAAGATGGCTCCCCGGCCTGGCTTTGCACTGCAAAGTTTGCAGCAGCACGTGAAACAAAATGGTGTCCAGCATTCAAAAACGCCCTCAGCTTGCATTAACTAGCCACATGCAAGCTCCACCCCCCAGTCGTTCTTAGACTTCTTATTGGGTGAGCAACACAGCCAAGCAACACAGGGACGGCAGGGAGGGAGGGAGAGGAGCTGCTTCCTTTGAAATTTAAGGGACATCATTTAAGGGACATTTAAGGGACATCCATCAATAAGGGACAGCAGCGGGACATGGCACTGGAATAAGGGAGTGTCCCTTCAAATAAGGGACACTTAACAACTATGCTTCTGATTTCTTAGGGAATGTAAATTTAAAGATCTTTTTCTGCCATTGTATACGATCTCCCAATAATCTCAGGCATATTTACACCACCACCACAGATGTATAAATGATCCTTCGGCTTCTAAGTACTTCCAGTACAGCTTGGAACCTCTTTTGTACATTTTGACCACCAATTTGGTAGGTAGGCATCAAATACCACATATAAAGCATCTTTTGCATGTTTTCTCTTATCAAATAACAGGCCAAAAAGTTCGTAGTTTTATTCCAAAGTTTTCCCCATGCTGAGATTGCAATGCTATGCCCAATGTCTATTGCCCATTTTATCATTGCCTCCTTGATCAGTTCATCTTTCGTCTCCCATTCTAATAGGATTTTATATACAGCCGTACCTTAGTTGTTGAACGGAATCCATTCCAGAAGTCCGTTCGACTTCCAAAAATGTTCGACAACCAAGGCATGGCTTCCGATTGGCTGCAGGAACTTCCTGCACCCAATCAGAAGCCACAGAAGCCATGCCAGACATTTGGCTTCCGAAGAATGTTCGCAAACAAGAACACTCATTTCCGGGTTTGCGGCGTTTAGGAGCCAAAACATTCAAGTTGCAAGGTGTTTGGGATCCAAGGTACGACTGTATTTTGGAAATTTTGTTGTTGTTGTTGTTGTTCCCCAATACCACTGATCCTCCTTGTACAAATCCTCTTTCTTTGTCTTTCCTAAAGACCTCATTTAGTTGAAAGTATTGAAACCAGTCAGTTACCCAATTCTGGATTTCCTCCCATTTTTTTAGTTTTATGATGCCCTCTTTATATTCAAGAAGTTTCTTATATGTTCCCCAGTCTCTTTCCATGTTTAGTTTTTTCCTGCCACTGCTTCAGTGGGTGAAATCCAACAGGGAGTCTTTCTTATGACTTTCCCAAACATTGTGTAGGCTCCTCCTTATAACATGGTTAAGGAATCCCTTATGTACCTTAGCTTTATCGTAATGAAGATAGGCATGCAATCCATAAACTAAGTCTGCTCCCCCTATGTCTAATATGTTTACATTCTTCATTTCTATCCACTCCTTCATCCAACACAAAATGCTGACATAATATAGTTTCAAGTCTTGGGGGGCAAACCCCCCTCTATTCTTCGCATCAATTAAAATTTTATATTTAATCCATGGTTTCCCCCTCCCCCGACATATAAAGTTTGATAAATCTTATTTCCATTGCTTAAAGCAATTATTGTTATTTATCACTCATAGTGATTGAAACAAGATCATCTTGGGAAGGACGTTGATTTTGATTACAGATACTCTTCCTAACAGTGACAAATTCATTTGATTCTATTTTTGGAGGGTTTTTAAAATTTCCGTCCAGGCTTTACTATAATTATCTTGGAATAAATTCAAATTTCTGGGTGCAAGCCATACTCCTAGATACTTTTCTTTTCTACTTTTATTCCTGATATCATTTCTAGTTCTTCTTTTTCTTGCTTTCTTAGGTTTTTAATTAACATCTTGGATTTCTCTTTGTTGATATAAAATCCAGCCAAGTTACCAAATGTTGTTATGACCTCAAATGTGTTAGGTAAGCTTTCCAATGGGTTGCCTAATGTTATTACTATGCCATCTGCAAAGGCTTTGAGCTTATAGAGTGGCTGTCCTACATCAATCCCCATTATTCCCTTGTCCTCACAGATCTTCCTAGTAAGCACTTTCAATACTAGGATAAACAGTAATGGAGACAGCGGGCACCCTTGTCTGGTACCTTTTTAAATGTTAAATTCCTCCATAATGTTGCCATTAATGATTATGTTTGCCCACTGTTCCTTATATATAGCTTTAATTCTGTTATCGAATGCTAATCCAAAATCCATATATACGATAAATTTCTTCATAAAAACCCACGAGACAGTATCAAATACCTTCTCTGCGTCTAGGAACAGTAGTGCTGCTTGCTTTCATTTCTCTTTTCTAGGTATTCAGTTATGTTCAAGACGTGCCTAATGTTGTTTCTTATTTGTCTTGATGGCTAGAAGCCTGCTTTGTCTTTGTGGATAAATGTGTTCAATACTTCTCCCAGTCTTTTAGGTATAATAGTTGCATATACAGTGGGCCCTTGGTTTTCAAACGTAATCCGTTCCGGAAGACTGTTCAACTTCCGAAATGTTCAAAAACTGAGGAGCAATGTGCAGTTGGCAAAATCCATTGAGAAAAAAGAAAAACACGCAGCGGAAGCTGTTCGACTCCAAGGCGCGTTCGAGAATGGAAGCAATTACTTCTGGCTATTTGATGTTCAGCTTCTAAAATGTTCGGCTTCCGAGGTGCTGAAAAACTGAGGTTCCACTGTAACCTATCATCATTATTTAATAGGGATATTGGTCTGAAGTTCTTTGGTTGCTAATTAGTTTTCATGAGGCTTTTTTAAAAAGATAAAAATAAAAAAAATCACAAACTGCTGCAAAATGTGGAGAACAGAATTTAAGGTTGCGAAAATGACTAACTGATAAAACTGAAATTAACAGATCCTACATCCCTACACGTTGCCCCTCCCTGTCATTATTTAGGATGAGGCCTTTTTTCTGCTTTCCCCCCCAGAATACGTACGACAGGTGGTGTCTCCCCCCATTTGCAGAGCTGTGTCATCTAGAAAGCCTGCATGTTGAATATGGAAACATATGTGCTTCCATCATCCATCACACTCACAAACACACACCCTACTCAAATGAGAAGGGGTTGTCCCTTCATTTGCAGCTGGAAACTATCCCCTAATTACTGTGTTTTGCCAAGGCTCTGAGCAGCAACAGCATGAACAGCAACAAAAAGATCCTCTGCTATGGAGACTTTGATTAATGCATACTTCTCCTCCCTGCACCTGCTGGACATGCATACAGGCAAACCCACACCCTATAGCAGCCCCTTTCCATGTGAGCATGGATTTCTTTCCCTGCCCCCCCAATCCGCCTACACCCCTGCTAAAGAGAATAGAAGCACTTTTCTTCTATTCTCCACCAAGGATTCTTTGTCAACCTTTGTTTCAGGGCCTGGGTCCCAGATCCGAAACATTTGTCTAGATCCTTCACTGAAGAAGCCTGGAAAAGATAGCACAGATAGAATAAATTTCGGGTTGATTTGTCCAATAGCTGCCAATAAAAGATGTCTAGTAGGGCTGCTACTTATTAAATTTTTTTTAGGACAAGAGCAGTGTAACTTCTGGTACCCAGAGGCTGCATTCTCTCCAAAAGAACAAGTGCACAAGATGTAACCATCTCTGTCTATGTAGGCCCAGGCTATCTCTTAGCCACCACACCAATTTTAAGGTACTGCTACTTGCATGTTGTTTAGTAGTTCAGTCGTGTCCGATTCTTCGTGACCCCATGGACCAGAGCACGCCAGGCACTCCTGTCTCCCACTGTCTCCCACAGTTTGGTCAAACTCATGCTGGTAGCTTTGAGAACACTGTCCAACCATCTCGCCCTCTGTCGTACCCTTCTCCTTGTGCCCTCCATCTTTCCCAACATCAGGGGCTTTTCCAGGGAGTCTTCTCTTCTCATGAGGTGGCCAAAGTATTGGAGCCTCAGCTTCAGGATCTGTCCTTCCAGTGAGCACTCAGGGCTGATTTCCTTAAGAATGGATAGGTTTGATCTTCTTGCAGTCCATGGGACTCTCGAGAGTCTCCTCCAGCACCATAATTCAAAAGCATCAATTCTTTATGGTCCAGCTCTCACTTCCATACATCACTACTGGGAAAACCATAGCTTTAACTGTACGATCCTTTGTTGGCAAGGTGATGTCTCTGCTTTTTAAGATGCTGTCTAGGTTTGTCATTGCTTTTCTCCCAAGAAGCAGGCGTCTTTTAATTTCATGGCTGCTGTCACCATCTGCAGTGATCATGGAGCCCAAGAAAGTAAAATTTCTCACTGCCTCCATTTCTTCCCCTTCTATTTGCCAGTAGGTGATGGGACCAGTGGCCGTGATCTTAGTTGTTGTTTTATGTTGAGCTTCAGATCATATTTTGCGCTACAAAGCCCTAAATAACTCTGGACCAAGTTGCCTAAAAAACAGTGTTTCCTTTCACTGCAGATCCTTCAGCACAGGTGTGATACTAGCCCAATATGGAATAGCAGTCTGCATCTCAGTTGCACTGTTCTGAACCAGCTGCAAGGGAAGCTCCACATAAAGCTCATTACATTAGTCCAGACATGAGGTAACCAATCCATGTGTCACTGTAGCCAAGTTGTTCCCATTCAGGGAAGTGCACAGTTGATGCATCAGCCGAAGCTTTAATTAGGTTCAGCTGGTGTGTCAGCTGCGCCTTTACCTGGACAGGGATAACTTTGCTACCAGGAGTACAACCCCATCCAGATCAGGTAGGCTCCTCAGTGCTCAGACCTGGAAGCTCTTGCCCATAGTTTTAACAGAATTCATCTTCAGCCTTTTCACCGCACTACTGCATCCAGGCACTGGTTCAGCTTATGCATGGCCTCTCCTGACAGATTTAATAGAACTGAGTGTCATTAAAATACTGATGGCAGTGTGTTACAAACCTGATGATTGCTTCCAACAGTTTCATATAGATAAGTGGTTCCCAAACTTTCAGGCCACCTCTACCTCGCGCAACTGATTGTGTCACAAATGTTACCAGCAACCTGCTTATGCATAGTCTTGTGCAACAACTTTCCAATGGTGTGGAACAAGTACAGTGGTACCTTGGTTTACAACCATAATCTATTCTGGAGGTCCCTTGGTAAACCAAAACAGGTTGTAACCCAAGGCGCGCTTTCGCCAATGGGGCCTTCAAAAAAAAATTCTCCGTAATCACCCCCAAAATTGGTTGTAATCCAAAAAAAGGTTTCAAACCAGGACACACACTTCCAGGTTTGACGTGTTTGTAATCCAAAACATATGCAAACCAAGACGTACGCAAACCAAGGTATGACAGTATACTACTTGTATAATACTAAGTGACTTTAATTTAGCATTGGATATAATATAATACTATAGTATATTATATATAGTATTATATTATATATAGTATAATACTAAGTGACTTTAATTTAGCATTGGATGCAACCCATTGTTCTGCTTTTAAAAGTGTTTTTCCCCCTTCTGTTTCCTCTTGCCTTGCTTTTTAAAAAAGAAAGAAAGAAAAAATTCTCTATTTTGGTCCTCCTCCCGGTCTTTTTATTTCCTTCACCGGCCACCACCTTCCTTTCCAGCACTGTTCTGCGGCATCTGATCTGCCCTTTGTAGCAATCTGTCCTCTGCTGGCTGAGAGATCCCAGTGACTTCAGAGTCAATCAAGGGTAATTGATAGCAGGCATTCAGGGGCTCCCAGTAGGCAATCGTGGTCACTACTGTGGAAAGAAATATGAGTCAGGTCTCGTGAGTACCAGCCCAAGGCAAGGATCCAGCCTCCCCCGCCCCCGGCCAAATGTCTATTAGCAGGAGGGCTGGTGCATGACATGTGTTTTCTTCTTGGAGGGGTGGAGCAGACAGCAGGATCAACCAAGGAGCTAGTCGAGGTGGAGATGAGACAAGCTGCCTCTTTGCTCCCAGATGTTGGCTTTCTTTTGGCGCGGATGCAACTGTTAAGTAGACAGTTGTTCTGGAAGCAGACATGCAATGTGAGCTCAGGCGTAGAGTGAGGCTCACAAGGGGAGCCAGAGCCTCACAGTAACAGACACGAAAGTGTCTGCAAGCAGCAGTTCTCCTGCCGGAAGCAGGCATAAGGTCCATGTGGCTGCTTGTAACTTGGTGTGGCAGGAAACAGGGTGCTTTATAATGAAATTTGTAGCTAATAACTGAGCAGTCTGGTTTGGTCAATTGGGAGCATCCATTGGCAAGCTTTCACTTCCGGTCATGGGAACACAGGAAACTGTCTTCTTCTGAGTCAGATCTCTAGTCTGATCAGCCAGTATTGTCTACACTGACTGGCAGCTGCTCTTCAGGGTTTCAGCCAGCAGTCTCCCCCAGGCCTACCTGGAAATGCTGGGAACAGAACCTCAGACCTTTTGCATGGAAAGCAAATGGCCTACCATTGAGCTACTGCCCTTCCCCATTCTTCAGTTGTTTCGCTCAGAAAGTCAGGGGTCATATATTTAAACTTAACTTTTCTCTCTAAAGCTGGACCTCATTATTCTTACAGGGTATATATGCTTTTTTTGCTTTTGTTTTGAGCTGTGTCTTGTTTCTGAATTTTCCTTCGTCCAGACTTCCGCTTGTTTCATGCTTAGAAAGTACTGGTCTGAGCACTTTCCACTTGGCCCATGCTTTCTAGGCACAGGTCTGAGTGGTTTCCCCCTTGCTCCAATCCTTTCCAAGGGGAAATCCACTCTTTAGCGATAGAGTGGAACAAACAGCAATCCAGTGGAAAAGTCAGATTGCCAGTTGCTCTGATGTGAGCATTGAAGAGCAGTTTCCCCCTAGAGTAAAGAAATGGGGCAAGAGGAAGTGTGGATAACCCCTAAGTATCTGTAGCTCTGCAAAGTCCAATGGAACTCCAGGCCTTCTGGCGCGTGTGAATGGAACCTCCAGATTCAGAGGCAGCATGTGACCAAATAACAGGCTGCTGGGTAGCAGCTACAACATAAGAGGGTAGTTGAGTCCATGCTCAGCTCACATACGGGCTTCTCAAGGGCACCTGGTTGGGCACTCAGGGCCCAGCCACACTTCTGTTTGTCATGTGATTTCACATAATTTCAAACTATGGCTGAGAGGTGCTTTTTTGTCTTGCCACTTTCCCCAGAAAAACCTGCTCTTTACTGCTAAATTGGAACAAACATCAGTTGGGTTTTCCGTGAATTAACATTTGTTCTGATTTAGCAGTAAACAGCTGGTTTTTCTGGGGAAAGCAATGGGACAAAAGAAATACTATTGGCAGGGCTTTTTTCCAGCTGGAACTCACCGGAACTGTGTTTCAGTACCTTTTCTCTCCCCCCCCCCCCATCAACATTTTTTTTTTAAAAAAAAAACCTGATTGGCTGGCTATCCGCATGTCCAATTGCAAGCAGGAAAAGGGGTGACCCAACAGGAACTAGCACTCCCTTTTCTCTCCATGTGCATTTTCCTGGAACAGTTCAGGTTTGTTTTGGCCGCCAGCTAATTGCAGAGGCTCCCATTTTGCACGGTAGATCCCAGGATCCAGGAATCTCAGATCAGCTGAGTGTGGGGTGGTGAAGGGTAGGGCTAGGGTAAGTCACCTTGTGGAGCATGGCTGCCCCATCCTGCTGCCAAACCCTGGACCCAGCAGCAGCACCCAGCAGCCTCGGCTGGGCTCCATGAGGCAATGAGGGGCAAGCCTGTGAGAGAAATCTCTGGTGAACATTTTCCATCTTGGAATTATATAATTAAATCACTGAAGGAGCTTGAACTTCTTCTCTCCACATCCCTCCCCCCCATCTAAGATATTTAGCAATGGAAGCCCCACCAAAACTATTTATATACTGTAGACTATTATGCAATTTGTTAATGTTAGCATTTATGCACTACATTCACAGATGCTTCTGTTTCATTAAGCTTTTAAATATTACTTTATGTTGCAGTGTGTTGGGTTTCCTCGAGCAAAAAACAGGATGACTGCACTTGGTAGAAGTTATTATTATTATTATTATTATTATTATTATTATTATTATGGCAGATCATTTCTTTCTTTAGCAACATTTTTGGGTAGTGCCACCATTTCCCTCTTTAACCTACCTATTTTGGGGCAGGAAAGAGAACAAGATTTAAGGTAGTTATAATGATCTGAGAAGAGAAAACACTTTTCTAGAATCCCTACCTTGAAAGAAGCATCCCAACTCCAAGCTGCAGTACAGTTTCTTTCCATGACAGTTTAGAGCATGGGCTCTAAGTTATCCATGCAATGGGAGGAGGCCAGATCCAGAATTCAAATTATGAGTGGGCAGGGAGGCTGTTGTCCTATTTTTTATTTTTATTGGTGATATATATATATATAATTTTCAAATTTTATAATCACAATGATCCATAAATTCAATGCTTTTCCAAATAAGAGGAAACAAACAATATAGACTCCCCCCCTGCCCCACCCCTGGATTCCAGTCTTTCCCCACATAATTTCTTGCATCTCATTTTATCTCCAGATTCTTTGTTTTCCCTCTTGTTTATCTTAATTTCCAATTATTTAATTACATAAATGTTATATCAAACCTGCTAACATTTTAATAGATTTACAGTGGTGTTTTTTTTTTTTTTAAAAAAAAAGTCTATAAATTTCTTCCATTCCTGCTCAAACTTCTCATCCTGATCTCTGACCTTCGCGGTTATCTTTGCCATTTCAGCATAGTCCATCATCTTAGTTATCCATTCTTCTTTTGTTGGTATCTTCTCCTGTTTCCAGTTCTGGGCAAGCAACACCCTTGTAGTTGTTGTCGCATACATAAATAACCTTTTTAGGTCCCTAGGTATTCCATCCCCTGTTAATCCAAGTAAAAAGTCTTCTGGTTTTTTAGCAAAAGTTGTCTTAAACATCTTTTTCAGTTCATTATATATCATTTCCCAGAAGTCTTTTACTTTTCTATAGGACCACCACACGTGGTAAAAAGCACCTTCCTTTTCCTCACGTTTCCAACACACATTTGATGCACTTTTACACATTTTTGCTAGTTTTGCCAAACTCAGATACCATCGGTACATCCTAGTCATATAATTTTCCTTCAGCGAACAACAAGCCATAACTTTTAAGTCCTCTTTCCATAACTTTTCCCACTGAAAAGTATTGTATTCCATTGAAAAGTACTGTATTCCACATCTTTTTCCCAGTATAGCATGACCACCTTAACTTCCTAATCCTTTATCTCTCATTCCAACAGTAATTTATACGTTTTTTTATAAGAGTTTATCATTATTATCTACTCTCTCTTTCAAACCTTGAAAATTCTTTTCCAAAGCCCACTCCCCTATCTATCCTGAATACATTGTATTGTAGCCAATCTGTTAACAAGTGTTTTACATCATTAAATTCTAATACTTTTAATTAGTTTTCAGCCTCCATTAATAATTCTTGATAGGTCGCCCAATCCCCTTTCATATTTACTTTTTTAACAGATATTGCTTCTAATGGGAAGAGTCACCATGGTGTTTTAGTTTCCAGTAAGTTTTTATACTTTTCCCATACTTAAATTGATTTCCTTACAATGTGGTTCAGGAATCCCTTGTATACCTTTGTTTTTTCCATACCATACATATGCATACCACCCAAATCGATTGCCATGCCCTTCCAGATCCAAAACATCTGTATCCTTTAACAAAATCCATCCCCGTCACCAGCATAGGCAGGACACTTCATAATACAGTACAGTTTTAAGTCTGGCAGGGAGAATTCACCCCTTTCTTTGGCTTCCTTTAACAATTTATATTTAATTCTGGGTCGTCGTCCCCCCACCAGACAAATTTAGAAATATCCTTTTGCCATTGTTTGAAGTGACTTGCCCCTCTGATCACCTGTATCGTTTGAAATAGAAAAGACATTCTTGGCAATATCTTCATTTTTACCACAGAGATCCTACCCCACATAGATAGTTTCAGCCTTCCCCATATTTTCATATCTCTCTTTATTTCACTCCACAACTTTGTATAATTATCTTTAAATATATTTATATTTTTGGCTGTCAACCACACTCCCAAATATTTCACCATTTTTTCTTCCACCAATTTTGTTGATTGTCTAAATTTATTTATTTATTTTTATTGATATTGTGAGAGTTTAGGGGTTCCTGAGCTTGGTTGGTTGTGTTTAGTTGATTGTGGTGTGGCTTATTTGAGGGATGAGGTGGGCTCGGTTGTTTGGTCAGGTTAGCCATATGCTGTTTTGTTATATTTCCAGATTGCAATAATGCTAAAGCACTGGGGTATTATTGCAGTACAACTGAAAGTGGAATGATGTGTGGATGGTCCAGTATAAATCCACCAATAATGCACTATCATTGCATCAGTGATAGCAAAGGGCTGGGGTGCAAGTCTGTGAAGGGAATCCTGCCTGCTCCTCCCTCCTGTGCTGTGTGTGTGCTGGCAGCATCTCCACAGCTCATCTTTCTAGCAGAGCTCATGAGGTTGAAGAAGTTGTTATGCAGAGACCTTGGAGCACTTTTATTTTAGGTTTTAAAAGAAACTTGGTGTGCATTTGCCCCTAGTTGCTATTTCAATGTATCCTTGCTAGAATACAGTGGTACCTCTGATTACAGATTTAATTCATTTTGGGGTGCCATGTGCACCCTGAAAAATCTGTAACTAGAGACACTGCTTCTGTACATGCGCACGGCACGATAGAGCGCTTCTGCACATGCGCGGGTGGCAAAACCCGGAAGTATACACTTCTCGGTTTGCTGCAGTGGCGTAGCATGGGTTGTCAGCACCCGGGGCAAGGCAAGTAATTTGTGCCCCCTAACCCGTGGATTTGCGCCCCCTAACCCATGGATTTGCACCCCCTAACTCTAACCCCCAGATGTTGCAGCCGGGCCCCCCTGCACCCCCCACGCTACGCCACTGGTTTGCTGCGGCCATAACCCGAAGATTCCATAACCTGGAGGTTGTTCAACATGAGGTACCTCTGTATTGCTGTTTTGTATACCACTTTAAAGAATACTAAGGCACCTTGAACTGTGGCTTTGTTTGCTCTTCTATTTCTATTAAGTGTAACAATGGAACTGTTCCTTCTCCCAATAGATATCTGCTATTAGGTGTGGACAAAGTTTTATTGGAGCAGGAGCTCAGGGGAACAGAGTTCCCTTACCTTTATAAAATGATTTATTTATTTTTTGTCCAGGGATGCTGAAACAGATATATACCCTGTGCCTGAGCCAAAAACCCACCTATATCTGTAACCAGTAAAGTTGTGCACATTTCTAATCCATATTGTCTGCTTGAGTTTATTAATCACATCTTACATTTAGTTGTTGCCTGGGTGTGTGGGTGTGTGTGGCACTGCGACTGGGCCTGCAGTAAACAAACAAACAAACTTACTTTGTGGTGAGTTTCCCCACCTCTCCCCCCCCCCCCCAGAAAAGAAGCATTGCTTCTCGGACCCATGTCTTGAAATCATTTGAAATAATGGGATAAACAGAAGTATGGATGAGCCCTAAGAGAAACAAGATGCTAGATGGTCTGATTCACCTAGGATCTTCTCTGTAACCCCCCACACTGACGCTCCAAGTCTTGTCCAGGCTCAGACTCAGGAGGGAACCAAGTGCACACTAGTAGTGTATGTTGTGCAGTTAAACTCCTCTGTCCACTCCACCAGCTGGATCCAATTCCTGATCCCTGCATCAGGGCAACCAAGGCAGTTTTGGCCTAAGGTCTGGTTGAAATAAATCTAGAAACTCGTAAGCCCCATGGGTGTGTGATCGTCAGCCTGTATAAATTGGACATTCACAAAATTCAAGCAATGCCATGCCATGAAAACTTAAATATGAGAACTCTGCACTCATCTGAAAGAGAACATGATGTTCATCTTAACTTCATTTTTGAATTATTTGGTCTCTAGAGCATTTTCAGAGCCAAAGGTCAGGGTGGGAAGGTCATAAAGAGCAGGGAGAATAAAAAGGGTTTGCTGACTATGAGATGTCTGGGCACCTAGAGATCAGATGGAGAGAGCCTTCCCAAAGGAGACTGCCCCCCCCATTTTGTTCCTCAATCATTATTTGCTGACATCTTTCTCCTCCCTAGTGGCCAAGGAAACATGAGAAAGAACGTCCCAAATTCAATATAAGCAGTGATGGTGCTTTTGATATTTCCCTCAATTGCCTTTCACATTTGTATGGAAAGTGCTGCTAGCTATATCTGTGCACTGAACAAGTTTCAGTTGGTCCTGCCATACAGAGCTGAACTACATCCACCCAGCTTGAGCAAAACTAGAGAACTAGGGTGATGATGGATTGTAATCATAGTTCCCTGTTGTTCTAGAGTAGAGTACTTTGTGATTGAGGTGAGAGCTCATAGGCAGTCTTACCCAGTAGAGATGTTAATAGAACATCCCCCACTTTCCCGCTCTCTCTTCTGTTCCCTTGGCTCCTATCAGTGACAAAACCCAGCACAAGCTGCCCACCTTGAGCCTGTTTTCAACACTGTGACCTTTTTCTGCAGAAAAGATGAAGTCTCTACATGGGATGAACTTCAGGAGATATGGCTCCCTGGGGTCTGCCAGCTTGGGGAGCAGAGCATGTGAATGCTAGAAAGATGAGGTCACCTGCCAGCAACAATACAGAAACATCATCATTGTTAGCTCTGTGAACCTGGCCTCAGCAGATAGAAAACCCCACAATCCTTGAAAGCATCATCTGGCCCAGAAAGTCAGTTTGTTAATACTTTTCTTCCCTGGTGTTTCAAATACTGCAGAACTCGCTTTAGATCCTCCAACCACCTAAAGAAAACTTGAGGTCCCATGCAAAGTAACCAAAAACATTGCACCTGGGAGCTGTTGAGTTCCTGGGTTGATACTTTTAGCATCCCTGTCATTGGTAAATCAGGACATTATATCATTTAGCTTGGGATTTAGTACACCAACACGGTGTAGAACAGAAAGAGGGAACAGATGGCCCTCCAGATATTGTTGGGCTACAAATGTCCACCCCCGCCCCCCACGCCTGTCAAAGGGAGAAAGGTATCTACACCAGCCATTTCTTCACTCATAGATACTCTTTGGAAATATGTGCTTTTCAGAACAGAAAGGAAGTTGGGTGTCTAGTCAGTCCTGACATCCAATGAAATGTGGGCATGTTTAAGGAGGAGTGTTCATTTGTGGCCTCCATACAATTTCCCGGCAGGCACATTAGTGCCTACAAGCACCACGTTGGTGACACTTGGCCCAATATACGCTTAGTGAATTATTTTTTACATCTTCGGTGCAGACTCCCAGTCTCCCTTGCCATTGCGAATAATTCAGCGTCCATTGAAAACAGGCCACAGGTAAAGCCAGCACGAATATTGTTTGTTTGCAAAACACAACACTAGCAATTCCCTTGACCCAACAACAAATGATAACCACTCTTTGATGCAATTGTCATTGCAACACACAAAACAGAGGAAGCCGTTTATTTGCTTAATGGCTTGTTGTATAAAGATGCTTAATGTAAAGCAGGATGTGAATATCCTTTTGTCTTGTTTGTGTCAAAACTAATTAACAGAATATGCTTTGTGGTGATGGGGGGGGGGAGTGATCCATCAATTCCACCCTCTGTGGGTGCACATGGGTGTGTGTGTGGAGTCAGTCATCTTACACATTTAAGAGCAAATCAGATGATGTTTTGGGTGATTCATAATACCATATATTTAATGGTATGACTCCTCTTCTAAAAACAGCCATTTCTAGCTAGCTTAGAGTCTTGCAAATCCCCCTTTGGCACTGGAGGATATAAATTAAGTATTGTAACTGACTCACAGCAGAAACAGGACTTGGGTCAGAGACATTTGTGTTTTCTTTTAAGATGCTGTTGAAGGCAAACTAGGCAAACTGTTGCAGCTTACTAGGAAGAAGAATGGTGCTGCTTGCCCTTCTCCAAGAACCAGGAGCTGTGGAGGGCAGCTTCCCCGCAAGGAAGAATTCCACTGCAAGCTGATCTATTATGGAGGTTTGGCTCCTAACATGAGCTAACTCAAAGAAATTCATGAAAGGAACTTTTCCCTTTCCTTCATCCTTCCTTGTAGCCACCTGTGCCTCCCAAAAACTTTTTGGGGTGCAGAGGTCATTCTGAATATTGTGGGGTGAAGCAGGCAGGGGGGCTGCTGGAGGAAGAGGGCATCACCGAAAACCAGGCTTGGATCCTTAAATAAATTAACTTAAGGAAGTTTACCCCACCCCACCCCACCCCACCCCACATTGTTCTGAAGAGGCTTTTTTGTGCATTGTAGGCTGCTGCTCAGGAGGGCAAGGAGCAGACAAGAAATCTTTAAGTTTAATAATAATAATAATACCCCACCCACCTGACTGTGTTACCCTAGCCACTCTGGGAGGCTTCCAACAGATATAAAAAATATAATAAAACATCAAAATTATCTTAGGACTCAAGTTGGAAAGTTTGGATGCTTCTATTTCAGCACCTTTCTAGAGGTAATCTTAAGGGCCAAACTGGTTTGGGTTTTCTCTCTATGTGTGTCTCTTTAGCTCTGCAGTTTTGCCACCATAAGCTTCTCTTGAAATGCAACAGCTTCAGAGATGTATTTTTTATTTTATTATTACATATTTATTTTCCATCTTTCCTTCATGGAGCTCAAGAAGGTATGCATGGAACTCCTCTCTCCATTTCATCCTTTCAATCTCTGAGGTATGGTATTAGGCTGAGAGATAGTGACAGGCTTCCTGGCTGAGTGAGGATCTGAAATCTTATCTCCAAAGTCCTAGTCTAAAACTTTACCACTACACCACACTGGCTATAAGTGTCAAGCCTATTGGAGAGGGGTGTGGCCTGCTATTGCTATAACTAAATGAGGTGTGTGTCGACTGCAATATCAGTCAGTAAAATTACAAATCTAAGCAAGCATATATAAATAATTAAGGGCAGATAGAACTGCAGATATATAAATGTATGTGTGTAATCAACCAGAAACATCTAAAATACCTGTTGGAATATGTATGTCTCTAAACCTCACCCAGAGGGATACGGGTTGCTCTGTGGTGTAAACCACTGATCCTTGGGCTTGCCGATCGGAAAGTCGGCAGTTCAAATCCCCATGACAGGGTGAGCTCCCGTTGTTCGGTCCCTGCTCCTGCCAACCTAGCAGTTCGAAAGCACGTCAAAGTGCAAGTAGATAAATAGGTACCGCTCTGGTGGGAAGGTAAATGGTGTTTCCGTGTGCTGCTCTGGTTTCACCAGTCATGCAGGCCACATGACCCAGAAAAACTGTCTGTGGACAAACGTCGGCTCCCTCAGCCAGTAAAGCGAGATGAGCGCCACAACCCCAGAGTCATCCGCGACTGGACCTCTGCAGACAAGGGTTTCTACAAACTGATCCCCACCCTGCAAAAAAGAGCTGTAATGGTTGTATCTAATGTAATTCCTACTCAAAGTACACCCAGTGAAAACAATGGGCGTCAATAATTTCATCGAGTCTACTCCATGAACAAATTAGTTGGATGGAACCTCTATAGTATTCTCCTAATGTTCCTTGTGGGATGGGGAAGATGAATAATGTTTCCCTGAAGGCTACAGCTAAGGCCAGGCATGTCCAAAGTCCATTTCGGGGTCTAATCCGGCCCACCAGTCAGTTTAATCTGGCCCCTGTGGAGTTTATTTCCTGGGGTAAAATCCTTAAAAAAGCTGAACAACTTCAATCCTAAGAAAAAACCCGTTTTTTAAAATATTTTTTATTGAATGATTTTATGTTACAAAGAACAATACAACCATACTACCACTAAATATAATTGAGAAATAAAAATTACAAACATTAATATTTAGTTTGTTATTTGTTATTTACCTCCCAAACATTCCATACAAAAACACACATCAGTACACACACACACACTGATAATAATGAAAGTAAATATTTCCCCCCCTTTTATCTTACAAAATCTTTTCTTCAACTTTGACTTCCTGTCAAGTCCCTTTGCGTATATTTTATCTTACAATCGAATGTACATGAAACAACAAACCTTTCTATATAAATTTTCCAATACATTCTGAAAACATAATAAATCCTTAATTGTTGTCCACCTCCTTTTAGTTCCTTTATCACTCGAATGCTAGCACGGAGTCAAAACTAATATTGTATTTTTGAACAAATCTTCTATAACCATCCCATTTTTCTGCAAATTTTTGCTTTGAGTTTCTTCTGAGCTTGCTAGTCAATTGAGCCATCTCCACCAATTCCTGTAATTTGATTTGCCAATCTGTTACTTTTGGAGCCTTGTGATCTTTCCATCCCTTGGCCCAACAACTTTGGTTGGCTCTTTGGTCGGCCCTCACGGCCCTTCACTTCATCAAATCTGGCCCTCTTTGAAAAAAGTTTGGACACCACTGGCTAAGGCTGAAAACTCAATTCAGTTGACTCAAGGGGAATCCTTGATCGTTATGGGTATGTCGTCTAAGAATAACATGAGCCTGCTGAAGATGGAGGGGCCCCTCTTTGATCTTTTTTCTTCGCAATTATTCTAAGGAATCTCAATTCTTCACACCCCTGTTGCATTCACACAGCCTTACCTTGCATTCCCCACCACTTGCATTCATTAGAAATTTTGATTAAACGCAAACAAAACCCTAGCTGCAATGAACCCTATCAGCTCAGGCAACTCTCTCTCTCCCCCCTCCCCCGCTCTTCTCCTGACTTAATTTGAGGTCAGTAGTCGGTTGCTGCTCCATAAACAAATGTCAGCAAATTGAATTGAAACTGGGGGGGGGGGAGGGGGGAGCTCTTGTGCCTCAGTGTAACCGCGTTAAGGCACGTAGATGAACTTGCCATAATGAGGGGAATTGAAGGATGCATCAGATGGATAACGCTGTTTGTTTGAAGGTTGAGACAAGGCAGATGGTGCCTTGTGTACCTGCAGGATCTAATTAAAGCAGAGGCGCACAGTATTGGACTTACTGTAAGAAACAAATAAACAAAAAAAAATACTCTATTGGATTAAACTCTGTAGCAAGAGCACAGCCAGCAAGATTATTCCTGTGGCTCAGCATGCCATCAAGCACCATAATCAGCCTGCCCCACTCTTCATTATGCATCCTTATTTTATTAATTATATTGTTATACTACTTCCTCACACAAAACTTGTCTCTCAAAGCAACCCACAAGCAGTGAGTAATGCAAGGCAGTGCTGAGTGTAGGCTCTGTTACTTAGATGGAAATAAAAAGCGGGCCAGAGGAAGGGCTACTCTCAGGCCTGTTGTTGTTGTTTAGTTGTTTAGTTGTGTCTGACTCTTCGTGACCCCATGGACCAGAGCACGCCAGGCACTCCTGTCTTCCACTGCCTCCCACAGTTTGGTCAGACTCATGTTTCTAGCTTTGAGAACACTGCCCAACCATCTCGTCCTCTGTCGTCCCCTTCTCCTTGTGCCCTCCATCTTTCCCAACATCAGGGTCTTTTCCAGAGAGTCTTCTCTTCTCATGAGGTGGCCAAAGTACTGGAGTCTCAGTTTCAGGATCTGTCCTTCCAGTCAGCACTCAGAATGGATAGGTTTGATCTTCTTGCAGTCCATGGGACTCTCAAGAGTCTCTTCCAGCACCATAATTCAAAAGCATCAATTCTTTATGGTCCAGCTCTCACTTCCATACATCACTATTGGGAAAACCATAGCTTTAACTATACGGACCTTTGTTGGTAAGGTGATGTCTCTGCTTATTAAGATGCTGTCTAGGTTTGTCATTGCTTTTCTCCCAAGAACTAATAATAATAATAATAATAATAATAATAATAATAATAATAATAATAAATGAATGTTAATTAGAGTTAACTCTGTAAAATAAGAACAATGCGGGATGAATGTGGTAAATGTTAGGTGAATTTGTAGCTGGTTGACTGACTGAACCCAAAGAATACTCATTAATGGTTCTTTGTCATCTTAAACAGGAAGAATCAGATGCACAAATATAGGGTGGGGGACACCTGGCTTACTAGCAGTGCATGTGAAAAGGATCTATGGGTCTTGGTGGACCACAAGCTTAACATGAGTCAACAGTGTGATGCAGCAGCAAAAACGTGAATGCTATTCTAGGCTGCATCAGCAGAAATATAGTGTCCACATAGAGGGAAATAATAGTCCCACTCTATTCTGCCTTGGTCAGACCACACCTGGAATACTTTGTCCAATTCTGGGCACTACAATTTAAGAAGGATGTTGACAAGCTGGAATGTGTTGTAGAGGAGGGCAACAAAGATGATCACGGGCCTGGAAATTGGTCTTAGGAGAAATGCTTGAAGGAGCTGGGTATGTTTAGCCTGGAAAAGAGGAGACTGAGAAGAGATATGATAGCCATCTTCAAATAACTTAAGGGCTTTCACATGGAAATGGGAGCATGCTTGCTTTCTCCTGCTCTGGAGGCTAGGACTCAAGGCAATGGCTTCAAGTTGCAAGAAAGGAGATTCCGACGAAACATTCAGAAAAACTTTCTGATAGTAAGAGCTGTTCAGCAATGGAACAGATTCCCATGAGAGGTGATGGACTCTCCTTCCTTGCAGGTTTTTAAGGAGAGGTTGGATGGTCATCTGTCATGGATGCTTTAGCTGAGATTCCTGCCTTGCAGGGGGTCGGACTAGATGACTCTTGGGCCCATTCCAATTCTGAGATTATGAATTGGAATATATCTGAGAGAGTGGGAAACCAGGTTTTGGAAAAAATGTACTAAATTAATTTTAATTTGGTTTTGATGTGTTATAAATTTGAAATTGAATTGGCAGATAAATGGGAGCTGAAAACAGGGAGCCCTCCAAGTAGGTGGGGTTCTCAAGGAGAGCAGGAATGAGTATTGCAAATTTCAAAGGAAGGAAATGTTTTTAAAAGTCCAAGTACTGAGCTCATGTTTGGGCTTTCATCACTAGGAAGTATTGGTGTACCTGACCACCAAGTCTCCCTCCCACCCACCCTTATTATCCTTCCTGTCATCTTCTCAAACTATTCATTTTTGTATTGTGCGGGGGCAGGGGTATCATTTGAGTATATTGGGAGGGGTGATGCAGTCCCAGAAGCATGAGGGAACTAGTTCTCACTGAACAGATCCACCTCTGTCTCTAGGCTATTGAACTTTAGATTGCTATGTATGGTACCTTAATGTTTGGTCTTGAGGGGGAAATAGCAGCTGTAGGAGGGAAGTGATTCCAGCTGTGGTGCTGAGAAGGGTGGAGAGATTAAAACCATTTAGCATTATTTCCTACCTGAACCACTTCTCGCTATTTTTGGATCTCCAATAATCTTCTCTACTTGTTCCCTTATATCAGGGAGGGAGGGAGGGAGGCCTGGGTTCAAACCCCCACTCAGACACAACATTTTATCAAGAGAGCTTGGGCCTGTTCTGTGCCTGCCAGCCATGCCCCTCTTCTCTCTCAAGGTAGTGCCATTCCATTTCACTCTCTACTTGTTTTCTTTCTTTTCCCCATTGGCATTCAACATTCTGTGGTGACCGAGTCCTTGATGATTGTTCCCTGGTGGGGAGGGGGGGGTCTAATAATGTCTTTTTGGTTGTAGTTCTGCAGAACTTGGGGTTCCCACAAGTATGCATGCCTTCCTGTTTCTCCGTGGCTTTGTTTTGGCTACATAGCCTTTGATAATCACTACTGTGTTTGTTTTTAGACATAAGATGCACTTGTCATTAAAAATAAAAGTATACTGTGCTGTTCACAACATTGGTAAGCCTGCTCCATTGGACTGTGGTACATGCATTTTACAGCACACTCCCCACTCTGTGTGTTCCATGATTCCAGGGTCTTTCTGTTCTCCCATGCAAATTGTAGCTAGGCTGAATGTGCAGCAGTACAAAATATTGTTAACTCCCGGTTATCCAGATATTTTAGATTTCACTTGCCATTCCTATGTAGGAAGCTGCTCTGTTTTGCTATCATAAATGTGGGGAAAGGAAAACGAAGGAACACAAATGCAAATCTGTTAGCATGCTTGGTTGGTTGGTTGGATGCTAGATTTTCTCTCTCTCTCTCTCTCTCTCTCTCTCTCTCTCTCTCACACACACACACACACACACACACACACACACACACACCATTATATATCCCTTCCTCCATGGAACTTTGGGGTATATATAAACAGCAACAGCAGCAGCAACAACACCAACACAACCCTAGGAAGTAAATCAAGCTGAAAGATTGTATCTGTTTTAGTTAACATTTGGGCCCATATCACTTAGTTCCATGCTACTCCATACTAAGAAAAGAAGAAAAGCCCTGCTGAATTATGCGAAAGGCCCATCTAGGCAAGAACTCTGTTCTCACAGTGGTTATCTGGATTCCTATGAGAAGCCCATAAGCAGAACCTGAGTGCAACAGCCCTTTCTCCACTTGGCAACTAGTTTTGAAAAGCATACTCTTTCCAGCAGTGGCAGAACATAGCCATTGTGGCTGGTAATCATTGGTAGCCTTACCCTCCATGAATTTGTCTAATCCTCTTTGAAAGCCATCCAGCCCTCTCACACCCATTCTGGAAATTTGCTAAATATAGGGTTTCTAAGTAAAACCTTATTTTGGTTGTGGGAGAGAGATTACGCATTAATTTGGGTTTGTTTTCTGATTTCCCTAGTCACTTTTCTGTCCATGTGCCAACTTACTTCAGCAGCAGTCTGTTTAATACTGATTACTATTTGATTACTAAAATGTCCACAGACCCATCCCACTTCTGAACTTTTAGTTATGATCTAAACCTAACAAATGAAATCAGATTATCTCTTTAGCTTCTGTTACTTCCCTTTTCTTCCTTTTTGATCAAATGGGAACATTTCCTAAGTGTCTGGAAGGCAGAAACAGCAGATGTGTGTGACTCAGGATGCCTTGTTAAAGGCAGCTGTGTATCTGGGGAAATTGACGAAGCTCAAGCAGTGGGGAGTGTTGCACTGGGCTCTGTTTATACCCCTTCCTTTCATAACTGGCTTGAATAAAGCATTTTTGTTATTGTTTGCAGTAGAGCCCTTTGGATCCTCTCTTGATACAGTGGAAGGCAATCCATCAGAGCAAATATGGCACTGCTCCACAAACCTCATTCTACCCTCAGCCAGCCCCCACCCTGCCTACCTTCTTCCTTACAACCCCTTTTGAGCATGACACCACCACCTGTCATCTTCCTTAATCTCAGTGTTGCCTCAGTAGGGAAGAGGCTGAGGACAAAATGGGGGAATGTGTTGGCTCTGCCTGTCAGTGGCTCTGGCTCCCCCTACTGTTGGCCTCTCTGCATTCTGCCCTACCAGTCCCACCATCCTCCAATGTTCTTAGATGTGGATTTTAAAGGTTTACAGCAGAGATGGGAACTTGTAGCCCTCCAGATGATCCTGGACTTCAGCCCCCATCAATCCCAGCCAGCATGGCCAATGTTCATTCACACTGATGGAAGTATTAGTCCAAGAACATCAGGAAGGCCACAGGATTCTCATTCCTGTGAATCCATAGTGAATCCTCACTATGTTTATTTCATAGAATCATAGAATCATAGAGTTGGAAGAGACCACAAGGGCCATCGAGTCCAACCCCCTGCCAAGCAGGAAACACCATCAGAGCACTCCTGACATATGGTTGTCAAGCCTCTGCTTAAAGACCTCCAAAGAAGGAGACTCCACCACACTCCTTGGCAGCAAATTCCACTGTTGAACAGCTCTTACTGTCAGGAAGTTCTTCCTAATGTTTAGGTGGAATCTTCTTTCTTGTAGTTTGGATCCATTGCTCCGTGTCCGCTTCTCTGGAGCAGCAGAAAACAACCTTTCTCCCTCCTCTATGTGACATCCTTTTATATATTTGAACATGGCTATCATATCACCCCTTAACCTCCTCTTCTCCAGGCTAAACATGCCCAGCTCCCTTAGCCGTTCCTCATAAGGCATCGTTTCCAGGCCTTTGACCATTTTGGTTGCCCTCCTCTGGACACGTTCCAGTTTGTCAGTGTCCTTCTTGAACTGTGGTGCCCAGAATTTCGAATAGAATCCTACCAAGTTCAGTGGAAGTTGCTAGTAAGTGCCCTGGCTTGGCAATGCTGTGTCACAAAAAGCAGTTTCTCAAAATGTATTGAGACAGCAAGTCTAGTTCTAAGATGGGAAGCCTTTCTCTAGAGCTGTATCACGCAGGTGGGACTTGAATATTGTGCCATAGAAAAAAGAAAACCCTGAACTAGAATATTAACTTTCTCCCTGAAAAGTCTTGAGCCCAGCCTTTTCCCTGGTACACTTATTTTCTTTGTGCAGGGAATTACAATATTCTCTCACACGCTATCCTCTTACACACTATAAAGCTGAGGTAGAACCCTTCTCTCTCACAAGACAGTTTTGTACACACAAGGTTTGTTCATTTGGTTGGTTGGTTGGTTGATAGATATGGAAGAATATTCCACCATGCAGCCTTCTCCAACCTGATGCTTTCCAGATGTTTTGGATCACAGCTGGCTAGTGCTTATGGGAGTTGTAGTGCAAAGCATGTAGATCACACTAGGTTGGCAAAGACTGGCATGGTGTGACCCCCTATCTTAGTCTGAAGCTGTACAACCGAGACACAGGTTAATTATTTAAAAAGATTATTGCTGAAAGTTGACATACAATAAGGACTGTTTAGAATGTTAGGCCAGAGAGCAGATAGAGGTTTTCTCACTGAAGTGAACTGTGTTTGCTTGTGTTTCATGCCAGGGATCAATTTCATAAATGTGATCTCCCATCAGCAGTCTGAAATAGTCTAGTCTAGTTAGCAACTGCCACCTCATTTATATATTAACACTGGCCACTTTTTCTGACAATTTGTAGTGCTACTGTAAATGCCTTTATCAGTTCTGCAATTCTTGACAGTCCATTTGTTCATTATTCTCTCCTAGGCCTTCAAGGGGGCCCTCATGAGCTCATACTGGTGCTCAGGGAAAGGGGATGTAATTGAGGACTGGTGTCGGTGTGATCTAAATGCTTTTGACGAAAATGGACTCCCCAGCTGCAGCCCTCTCCTGCAGCCTGTGTAAGTATCTCTTTACAGACAGACTTCTTTTTCTACACAGTCAAATACCGTGTGTGTGAATTTTTAAAACATGATTTCCAAGGAGCTGCAGGAACACTCATGTTCACAAACAAGTAGCTTGATCCAAATTATTAGGATGATGTAAGCAAAATGTGGCATAAGTCTGTGTCATAGCATGGAGAAAGCCCTGAGTTTCACTCCTGACATTTTCACATAGGGCTGGGGGAAACTGGAGAAAAGCAAATTGATTCCCTTTTTTTGTAGTTAATGCACTTTAAACCACTAGAAGCACTATTTTTTTATAGTAATCTAGCCAACACTTACTTGTAGCCTTTTTGTTAGCTCCACCCCTAAAAGCTGAGCCTTTCTGTTTGTTATTCTCTCCCAACTTGTTGAGACAATATGTCTGCTATTTGGCTCTTTCATTTCTATTCATCGTGTAAATGGTTCCTGCATGAATAAAGCCTTTGAACTCCAGAAACTGTAAGTTTCATTATAATTCATTATAATTAACCCTCCTGTCTGAAACCCCAGAGAGTTGCTGCCAATCAGTCTAGGCAATACTAGGCTAGATGGACCAGTGATCTGACTCATATGGACCACTCATACAGACAAAACCTGGTAGACAGAGGAAGTGTGGTTTTCCCCAATATAGACTTCTCTTGCCACACATTTGGGGGTGGGGGGAGAGAGTACAATGGTTTTATAAAGATGGTAAGAAGGTAAAACTTGATTCTGAATACTAATGAAAAATGCATTATTATACATGAAAGCAGATACGGTCCCTTGAAAATTCACCCTGTACATATGATTAAGCATATAGGAAGATAAAAACACTTAATAAAATCAAGTTCAGTTATTCTTCCCTAAGGTCAACACAGTGTTCCATCAGTTCCAGGAGACAGTGCTATCTTTGTTGTGTAAGAACACTTCATGCTGACAGGAGCACAGGTGGTTCATTTTGGACAGCAGGAGGGCATTACAGTTCTGTCTGGAGGGAACTAGGGACTTGGGGAATGCTGAGTCTCTGTGGTTTTGCTGGCCCTTCTGTGGGAGAGAAAGGTCTTTTTCTGGTCTGGTCTTAGGTGGTTCAGGGAAACTCTAGGCCAGGCCTATGTGGCACTGGGCAGGCACTGGTCATATTCAGTACAATATAAGGCAGCTTCCTATGTGTTTGCAAGCAGAAGACCTGCACAGATAAGCTCCTATTGTGTTGATTTGTGCACACAGATCCTAAAAAAATACTGGGGGAGGGGGGAGCAACTTAGTTTGATTCATATTTTAATGCAAACTTCCCTACTTGAGACTGTCCATAACAATATGTAAACAAAAATGCAACTAACCTTTGAAATTTGCGCTTCTCCAAATTTTGTGATGCATTTCTGCACAAAAATGAACATTACGAAGGTAAAATGTGTATAATAATGCATATATTTAGTGAAAATGGCACACACAAATGCATTGTATTAGGATGAGCTGCTTGCAAAAAATGCATTTGCTTACCTAAATTATTTTTTGTTTGCAGCTGTACCAAAGGAAAGAAACTGGTTTCCAACCTGCCTGTCTTTTTCTGTTTGTCCTAGGTTGCGGCTTTCCCCCAGTGTGGAACCTTCTAGCACTGTTGTCTCCTTGGAGTGGCTGGATGTCCAGCCAGCCATCGGAACGAAAGTCTCGGATTACATCCTCCACCACAAGAAGGTTGATGAGTACACAGACACTGATCTCTACACAGGTGAACAGAGAGAGAAGGGTGGCTGGGGTGTGTGTGGATGGACAAGAAGGAAACCCTTGTCTCTCGCCATTGTGCAAGTTCTGGGACATGGCTAGCCTGTTTTCAATAACAAGGACAAGAACCTTGTTGGAAGGGGTTTTTAAAAATGTGTTTTCCCCCAGAAGGTGACAAAATTTCAATTGTTGTGCTAGCTGTTCTGCATTAAAAAAGAAAGATGGGATATACTTTCAGAAGAATGGTTTCATGTTGCAAAGTTATCTCCCAGAATCACAAAACTCATCTCTTTCACTTGGCTTTGGATATCAGCTCATATTTTAGACCCTTTGCAGAGAAGTGCCCCTCGGTCTTTAGCCTCTCAAATAAGTATCATAGTGCAATACATCAGACATCAGTGAGACATCAGCTAACAAAATACTGTATCATCATTTACATGCTGATTTTCTTCCCAAACACTCAAGATGGTTCATCATTTCCTAATCATGTGTTTATTAACCTTCTGAGCATTCTTGAGGAGGGAGGGTATGCTTTAAATGTGTAGTGTGTATATAGCTTGAGAGACCTGATAGGAAAGGAAAAATGTATGGAGCTACAGGAGGGAAAGAAGCAAATACAGGTGACCACTCCTGGGCATGGGAAATCACACTGGACCCTGAGGTTTATGCCAACTACTGATCAGAAACTATCACACCTTTCTTGGCCAACTTGATGGAGAGACCAGTGACAGTTCATCTGCGGGCACTCTTAGATGAAAGTGAATTAACCCTGGTTGGCCTGATAGATTACCTTATTCAGAAGAGGAACAAGGGAAATGTGAAATGGGGAATGTGACCCTGCAACTTTGTTGATTCTTCGGGTTTCTTAGCAGCTTTTGATACCTTTGACCACAGTATTCTCCTGGATCATCTCAATGAACTGAGAGTTAGGGAGCACTCTGACTGTGCCTCAGCCTTCTAGCAGTTACTCTGCAGAGTGCCAAAGACATGTTTTTCTTCCTAGCCCTGTTTAATACCTATGTGAAGATGCTGGAGGTGATCATTAGGAGATTTTGGAGCAAGATTTCACCAGCATTCTGATAACATGCAGTTCTTGTTTCTCTGTACCATCTGAATTGGGAGAGATTATGAATGTCATAAACCAGTGAATGGGTGCAGTCATTGATTAGGGCTAATGAACTGCAACTGAACTGACAGAGACCCTATGCATAGGCTGGTGCATGATCTCCTACTATCTCACCTCTCCATCTGAGATAACCAGGTGGAAACAATCTGTCTATCCACCCATTCTATCTTGGCCAAAGTATACATAAGAACAGTATCAAAACTGAATGCCATTGCTTTAACAGTGAGCATAGAAGGGCACCCAAGGTTTTTCCAGGCAGTCTCTCATTCATGTCACAGTATCCATTTTCTGAGACACGCATCCCCCACACCCCACATTTGTCAAAAGCAAAGCACTTCCAAAATAAGATCTCCAGTAGATTTTCAGAAATTCTCTCTTTTTGCCGGTTACTAGCATGGTTAGGTTTCTGGGCCTCCTCTAAAGAGCCATGTAAATCAAAATGCCTCTGAACATGAGCAGAGCACTTCATGTAATCCCAGCTCACTCCGACACAGTGCCTTGAATAGATTGGTCACAGCTTTTCATCAAGTTCCAAAATACTCCGTTCTGCTCATCAGCTAAGCATGCATGTTACCTAAGATGGCAAAGAACACAAAGTCCTGCATGATGTGTCCTTGGATCTTTGGGGGTTGTTTGAAGATAAGAATGAGTTGTAAGGGATTAATCATTCCTTAATTGTCCTTACTTCCCCCTGTCCAGGATTTTTCCTTCTGAAACATCCATTCAGAGATGAAGGGCTGGATGGGTCATTATCTAACCCAATATAGCAGTTCTGCTGTTTGCAAATACTTTGGCATCTTTGGGCTCATGTAGCTTTTGCAGCTTAGTCCCATCCCCTCTCCCCTCTCCAGGGGAAATTCAGTACTGTACGTGCCACAAAGCCAGTCTCTGGCATGTTTAGAGAACAGACCTAGCTCTGGAGGGGATATTTATGAGGTGCTAGTGGACAGATCAAGGATGGGTTTCTTTGTTTCTTTGTTTGTTTGTTTGTTTGTTTGTGGTGGTGGGGTCTACAACCTTTATGTGCAGTTTGACAGGTTCTACCAAAGGAACCTAGAGGGTACCACAGCCCAAGATGTTAGTCTCACTGTCCCATAACCTTGTGAACCCTTGAACACTTAAGATTGTTTCCAGAATGATATAGCATTCAAACATTCCTCTTACCACTGTCAAACAAGTTTAATTTTCAGCTAGATCTTCTTTTCAGATGGAAATGGGGCCAGGGCAACTTCCAGGACATGCTACATATGGCAATTGCCCCTGAAACTTATATGCAGAAAAACTCCCCTCCCCTCCATCACCAAAGTTTCCAAGACTAGGTGAGGAGCTAGTATTGAACCATTAGGGACAACCTTTCCCAACCTGGTGCTCTCCATATGTTATTGAGCCAATGGCTGTGCTGGCTAGGGCTGATGAGAGTCATGGACTACTAACCCTGATGAAATATACTCAGAGTCGCAAAGTGATTTCATGCTCTTTATTCAGCTCATAGCAGTGAGGAGGAATGAATGAAAGTCCCCTCAAAGTATCTGCTTTATATACATTATTTACACAATGGGCTGCACATGATTGGCTAATTCTGGAATTCTGCTGTAAGCCAATCAGGTTGTGGATTCACTTCTATCTGGAGCATGATTGGGTGGTTCCTGCCAACCAATCATAGTGCTGCATTGTTCTAAGACCAATCAGACTGCTGCATTCTGAATCCTATTGTTCTAGGACCAATCAGACCGCTGCCTTTTGGATCCTATTGTTCTAGGACCAATCAGACTGCTGCAGTTTGGATCCTATTCAATTCAGTACATAACACCTGATGACTGTGTTCTGCCTCTCCTGTTGGAAGCAGTATGCTTTTTAATACCAGATTCCGCGGGAGAGGAGAGCACTGTTGCACTCAGTTCCTGCTTACATGCTTCCCATAGCCACCTGGTTGGCCACTGGGAGAAGAGGATATTGTACTGAATGGGCCAGTGGCTAGATCCAGCAGGCTGTTCTTTCATTCTCATGTAATCCAACAACATTTTGAGGGCAGCAGAGTGTGGAAAGCTAATTTGGGATGATATATGTGTGGTCACCCTGTAGAGCTGGAGGAGAGAGATCCATAGGTATAAGGGCTGGAGGATAAGACAGGGAAAAGTCAACATACAATTTAAAGATATAGACCAGAAATGGGGAACCTGCTGCTCTCCAAATGGAGTCCAATGTATATTCCCATCACCCCTCATTCTCAGGGGAGCACCAGTAGAATGATGAACTTAACATGAGTCAGCCTTATGATGCAGGAGCAAAGAAAAGCTAATGCAATTAGCATCAATAGAATTAGATCAGAGGTTTTCAACCTTTTTGAGTCCACGGCTCCCTTGACCAACTACACTCTTTCTGTGGCACCCCTGTGGGGGTCAGGAGCCCAGTTACATGTCACCCTTTGCCTGCAGAGCTGGCAGCCTCTCACCCTTTTTCAAACACCCTCCCTTGTGGAGTGTTCCCTCAACGTCTTCTCCACTCCCCTTTGCTTGGGAGTCTCCTGGGCAGCTGCTGCTGTTGCCCCTGGTCTCTGAGCTGCCCCCCTCTCTGCTCTAGTACCCACCTGGAGTACTGAAACAGTACTCACCTGGAGTACTGAAACAGTACCCACCTGGAGTACTGTTTCCAATTCTAGGCACCAAAGTTTAAGGAGTATATTGACAAATGAACATGTGCAGAAGAGACCACGAGGATGATAAGGGTCTGGAAATCAAGCCTTATGAGAAACGCTTGAGAGAGGTGGGTATGTTTAGCCTGGAGAAGAGAAGCCTCAGATGGTATGATAGCCATTTTAAAATATCTCAAGGGCTGTCCCATGGAAGATGGAGCAAGCTTGTTTTCTCTTGCTCTGGAGAGTAGGACCCAACCCAATTGATTCAAACAACAAGAAAGGAGATTCTGACCAAAGGTTAGGTACAATTTTCCACTTCAGGAGGTGGTGGACTCCCTTGCTGAAGGCTTTTAAACAGAGGTCAGATGGCCATCTGTCAATGATTCTTTAGTTGTGATTAGATGACCTTTGGGCACCCCTTCCAAATCTATAATTTTATGATGCTTTCAATGGCCACTTGTAGGGAGCGGGACTCTCTGAAAACAGCCCTGCTTGCATCCAAATCTATTGAGTGATAGTTGTGGAAATGTGTCCCGAACAATAGTGCAACAATATGCTGCACAGCCGAATGGTGCTCTTTGCTTGCGATGGAAAGTCTGCCTCTCTGTGTGAATATATTGCAGGCCACAGAACAACCCAGCCCATTATGTCACAGTAGAAAAAGGCTCCACAACTGAAAGAAAGGGAGTGTGTTTTTTTTACAGGGTGAGGTACAAACTGAATGGCTTACAAGCATCTGGAATTAATATTAGGCTTGGAAAAAAATGTTTTTTTGTCACACCAGTGCTCCTCTGGTGGAAGGGTGAGACCCTCTAGAGGAGGGGGGAGGAGGGGCTGGAGAACAGCAATAATTCTGTACCCTTGTGCTATATTTCACAGACTTTAATAAAAAAAAAGTGGGGAAAATGGATGAGGTTTGTAATGATTAAGATATGCCATATCTGCCATACGCTTCTAAGGCAATGAGTAGTTTTCTCTAAAGCAGTCAACAGTTCTGGGACTGCACCACTTCAGGCTGTAGAAAACTAGCATGCTGAACTAGGCCCATTCTCCCTGACATCTATACTTCATTCCCACTGAAGGTGTAAATTAATATCTGAGCTGGGTTGCACCAAGTGGAGACTCATCTTCCAGGTCTTCCACCAGACAAACCAAGTTCATAGTTCTACATTTGGGAAGGAGAAACTAAATGTGCAGGTATAGGATGGAGAAAAGCACATGTGAAAAGGATATTAAGATTGTGGCCTTATCACATTCCGAATATGTGTCAGCAGTAGTAGGCCAGTAGTAATGTGCAGGAGTAATAGTTGGCATTCACGTAATACCAAGCCACAGTTTATTAAATTATGGTTTGTAAAGCATTATCCATGACCCCTGTCCAGCAGCTTAACTGTGGTTTAACCAAGCAAGCTAGTTTATTCTAACCACCCCATTCCTCCTTGAGAGTATTGTGTCCCACTCCCCATCACACAAGCCTCCCACTGGGATAAGTGTAGTTGTTTCCAGTTGTTTCCAGTGCACCTTCCCAATCTCTTCAATATTTGTGTCCTGGAAAGAGTTGGGGGGTGGGACAAGAGAGGCAGCAGGGAGGGAGGAGTATTTTGGCCAAAGTTGAAACTATGTGCCTAAATAATCCATTGAATCATGTTTTCCACAAGGCGGTTCTAGTTCATCTGACCAGTAAATTCTTTTTTTGGCTGCAGCAGGTTCTGGGCATTGCTGCTGGTTCCCCATCACTCAGGAGGTTATTTTAGGTAGGGGCCTTGCAGTGGGTGGGGTGTTTTGTGTGTGTGTGTGTGCTGTCAGCATCGCCCTTGAGCCAGTACCACCAACTGGACTCATACACTTCAGCCTTGACTGGGCTAGGCGAGCTGGGTAGCACTTCTGGAGACCACCTTCTGGACAGGAACAGGTCAAAGTGTTGTGGACTCACAGCTTAGAGTTGTGAGCACCGGATTCACTCCAACAAGAAGACAGTCGTCGCACAGCAGAGTATAGCAGAGTATAAACAACTCGGAGAGCAGCTCTGTAGAATATCTTCTTTATTCTATCTACAACTATTATACAACTATATACAGAGCTTAATGAGGTCTAAGCATAAATGAATGCTGCACTGCACTGAGTGTCTGCAGCTGCTCTTAGCAGCAACCTTATCTCTACACACGAACTGTAACACTCAGTCTCTCTCTCTCCAACACACTGACTGACTGACTGACTGACTGACTGACTCTTTGATGTGCTGCTGGAGCAGAATAAGTAGAGAGCAGAACACTGCTCCTCCTCTCTGGAGAATCAGCAGACTCATCAGGAGATTCTTGGATATGGGAGGGGTGAAATCTCCTCATGTGCATGCTGCTTTGTGCTTGGGTTGTTCTGGAAAGTCTGTTCTGGTGATATGAGCCTTGATGTGTGGGTGCCAGAGAGGTTGTGGCCAGTGTTAGCGATACTCAGAGCAGAAATATTGAAAATAATGGGCATGACTACTCAGGTCCATTAATATCAGTGGGTCTACTTAGAGGAGGACTAACACTGGCCATATCCCATTGAGTGGCATGTGTGTACACATGTGTGCTGTTATATATCTCAAGAAAATAAATGGTGCTAGAATGAGAGGACCAAAACAAGTTATCTGATATATTTCATCAGGGGGAACAAACATAGTACTCTCCATATATTGTTGGACTACAACTCTGACAACTCCTTGGTTATTAACAGTGTTGACTGGAGCTGATGGGCATCGTAGTCCCACAACATATGGAGGGGCACCATGTTGGCTAGTCCTGCATCACATGCTACTTGGGCTATCTCCAGTGGTGGAGGGCAGAACATTTTCCATTCATTTATTGCTCTGTCCATTAGTAACATGAATTTATGCCAGTTGCAAATAAATATTAGGTTAGTTTGGAAGTTTTTGAAGTTTTTTGGTTTCTTCTTCTTCTTTTGCAATCACTTGGAGCCGAGTAAGATGGTCTTCCATGAACACAGTCTTTACAGTGAGTCGGTGAGTGACTGTGGATGCCAATTCTGGATCCACACGTCCTTCTACACTGGGGACATAGGTTTCTGGGCAGGAGTTGATCACGGTGAGGGTTTGCCAAGTGTGCCTTCCTCTTAGCATATTTGTCCCTTTTGTCCTGAGTTCAAGCGTCTTCAAAGCCCATGACACCTTTGGTAAAGGCTGTTCTCCAATTGGAACGCTCACAGTCCAGCGTTTTCCAGTTGTCGGTGTTTATACTTTTTAAAAAAAGATTTGCTTTGAGAGAGTCTTTAAACCTCTTTTGTTGACCACCAGCATTACACTTTCCATTTTTAAAGTTCAGAACAGAATAGTTTCTTTGGAAGATGATAATCAGGCATCCGCACAACATGACCAGTCCAACGAAGCTGATGTTGAAGAATCATCGCTTTGACACTGGTGATCTTTGCTTCTTCCACTACACTGACATTAGTTTGCCTGTCTTCCCAAGTGATATATAAGATTTTTTCAGACAGATGGAATCTTTCAGTGATTCCAGTGCACAGTCTTCACAGTAAGGCTCTGTTCTGATGGCATGAGTAGTCACGATGATTGGTAGATTCTTGTTTGCTTCACTGCCATCATATTCTAATGTACCTATTTTTGCAAAGTATATTTCCCCTAATATTTATATTTTGGAATGTTTTTAGTTATTTTTTTTGGAATGTCTGTATTTTGGAGTGTCCTCCCCAAAATGAATATATGCATCTTTGTCCTCACTTTGCCTAACTACATGCATGTTTTTGCACATTACTTGGCTGGAACACTACATTACAACATTGCGAAAACTGTAAATTTTGAAGGATGGCTAAGTTTCAGTTGGTATGCTGTTTCAGAATATGTGAATTAGCTAGAATTGCTGTTAAATGTGAACTGAATTACCCACCATACCTGGACTTTGACCATGCAGGTGGGAACTGACGAGAGTTGGAATTCCAATAACATGTGGAGGGCCACAGACTGTCCTTTACTGTGACAGTCAAATGTGACCATGTACAAGAAGCAGCTTGCAAGGACAGGTGTAGAGGAAGCTTTAGGGGCGTGGAGCCTGTTTCAGTCTGTGCATTGTTTCAGAACATATATATGAGGCATGTTCACCTTTTAATTCAAACTGAATTGGATTTCATCCCCACCTGTAGTGTGAATAGATATAAGTAATAAGGAGATACCCTTGAAGTGTCCAGAATCTCTTGTGCCCAAGTGAAATTTGCTTTTCCTGGGAGTCATCCTCTCTAGGCACATTGGTGAGCCAAGCTTCTAGAGACCAACAAAGGTTCCTGCTGAACAACCCCAGGCATGACTTTCTGCTTCTGTCCAGTTGTTTTAGCCAGATGCATCCACAGTAAGGGCTCATACTTACCTCTGTTTGTCCTGTGATTTCAAATCACAGGTCTGAGAGGTTGGAATATTCCCCCCCCCCCATTTTTTTTAAATGGTCCTGCAGCTTCTCCTGGGAAAACCCACTGTTTACTGATGAATCAGGACAAACATCAGTTTGGTTTTTTTGTAGATCAATGTTTGTTCTGATTGAACAGTAAACAGTGGGTTTTCCTGGGAGAAGCAGCGGGTCAAAAGGAAAACCTCTTGGACCTGTGCTTAGAAATCATGGGACAAATGGAAATGGATGAGCCCTAAGTCAGAGGGCTGTGGAAGCCTAACACTACAGTTTGAAAACACACAGAGCCGTCTTTCCCATAGGGCTTAGTGGTGTGTTGCGCCAGGGCACCGGCCTCTCAGGGGTGCCCCAGCAAGTGGGGGAGCTGCGCGGCTTTGCCGGTGGCCTCCCCTTTCCCTCCCCGCCAGCTACGCCCTCCTACCGCAGTGGCTTGGGAAGGGTGCAACTTCACTCTCAAGCCTCTGCGCGGATCGCTCTCCCACAGCGGCATGGGGGAGAGTTGTCCCCCCCCCAATAGCTGGCAGTGCGCAGCTACTGCCACCCCAACACTATCCATGGTAATTTGGGGGCTCTGGGCAGATATTTGCACCCCAGTGCTGCATCTTCTAAAGACGGCCCTGAACACACACACACACACACCCTCCTTTGACACAAGCTTTAAAGCACTGGAGCGGTACTCTGAGCACCTTTCTTCCCTTTTGCTGTCATCAGCAGAGCAAGCCTAACAACCACCTGTTTTAATTTTGGCAGAGCATTATTTGTGTTCCTTAACAGAGGTGGCAAGATTCTCTCCCTTCTCGCCCCTCCCCGCCACTTTCTGCTGCTTGTTTTACAAATGATCCACTTTATCAAGGAGCCTTTAAAGTGGCAACTTCATCAATCACCCATAATTTGCCTCTTCCATTGCATATACGTGCATAATGGAATCCTACATTTATTAGGATTAATTTATTCTGTAGCTCTTGTTTTTTTTCTTTCTCCCTTGGGCTGTGAGTGATTTTGTTTGTTTGTTTGTTTTCCTTTTCTTGGTTTGAACACATTGTTCTACACAGCACAATTTCCTGCTTTCTTTCTAAGACCCAGCACACTTTTGATACATGATGAAACTTTTCCAAAATAAAACGAATGTTTTTTCTTTGATCACGGGTCTTTGGGTAAAAGTGACTTGTTCCGGTAAGAATGCCAATAAAGTTCATTTTCATTAGTATTCCTTGTGTCCACATTGGGGACAGGTGATTGGTGATTACTACACTTGTACCAAAGTGTGACTGAGGCAAAGGTTGTAAGCCAGTTAAATCCTTTTTTATTTCATAAGAACCTAAGAACAGGCTGCTGGATCTGGACAGTGGTACATCTGGTCCAGCACCCTGTTCTCACAGTGGCCAACTAGATGCCTGTGAGAAGCCTGCAAGCAGGACCTGAGTGCAACAGTGTCTGTGTGTGTCACATTCTAGTGGTGGACGGAGCCAGAGCCAAAAGTTCATGGAACAATGAACATGACACTTACCTTGCTCTTCTTATGCTTGTTTCTGCACACAATTGTGCAACCCACTCTATCCTCCATCCAGGCAAACAAGAGGCATTCACAGAGTTCAAGAATACATTCCAGCCATGCAAAAATACTCAGGGATGGCATGTTGCAGGCCTGGTAACTAGTGGGGATAGGGAATGTGGCTCAATGACCAAATACAACAGTCTGGAGGACCACATTTGCCCCCCCCCCCCGGACCTGAGGTCCTCCAGTCCAACCTTTGAGGCTCCACAATTTTCAGAATCCAGATCACATCCAAAGTCTTGATTCTTAAGCTTAGCACTTTCCCCTCCCCGCAAAACAAGTTTCCCTGTTCAGACTTCACTTGCCTCTCTCCCTTTTGTGTATTTCTGAGCCTCAATGAATACAGTGGTACCTCGGGTTACATACACTTCAGGTTACATACGCTTCAGGTTACAGACTCCGCTAACCCAGAAATAGTACTTTGGGTTAAGAACTTTGCTTCAGGATGAGAACAGAAATCGTGCAGCGGCGGCGTGGTAGCAGCAGGAGGTCCCATTAGCTAAAGTGGTGTTAAGAACAGTTTCAGGTTAAGAACAGACCTCCGGAATGAATTAAGTTCTTAACCCGAGGTACCACTGTATATTGCTTGTCCCAAGCTTACCAAAATAACCACTGCTTAGGTGATAACCGAATAAATGATATAAAGAGGGAGCTGCAGCCCTAGTTGGGAAAAGAGGTAGTAAGGGAACATCTAGCTCAGTGTTTCCCAACCTTGTGCCTCCAGATGTTTTTGGCCTACAACTCCCATCATCCCTGACCACTGGTCTTGCTAGCTAGGGATGATGGGAGTTGTAGGCCAAAAACATCTGGAGGCACAAGGTTGGGAAACACTGATCTAGCTCAGGGGTCAGCAAACTTTTTCCGCAGGGGGCCGATCCACTGTCCCTCAGACCTTGTGGAGGGCCAGACTACCTACCTACCTACCTACCTACCTACCTACCTACCTACCTATTATCTATCTATCTATGAATTCCTATGCACACTGTGAGGGGGGCAAGTAGTCGTACTCCCCACCCCATGCCTTTCTCGGTTTGCCGCCTGCCTCATTTGCCAAAGGGCTCACGGCGGTGGCATGAAACAGGCTTCCTCCCCACCAAGAGAAAGAAGGTGCAGCGCTTATCTTCCCAGGGGCTGCCGCCGCCACCACTGCTGCTACTGCTGCTATAGGCAGGTAGGCAGAGCGAGCTTGTCCACTCTGCTCTCTGGCCCACAGGAGCACTAGGGCGGTGGCGGCAGGAGGAAGAGGCTGAGCAGCAGTGGCTCTGCCGATCAAACCATGAGCGGTGTTTGATTTGCAGACCCACCGCCGCTCGGCCTCTTCCTCCTGTTGCCATCGTCGGGAGTCTCGGCTTCACGTTGGGTTCCGGCTTTGTGCCACGGGCTGGTTTTACGAGCCTGGGGGACCGTATCTGGCCCCTAGGCCTTAGTTTGCCAACCCCATATCTAGCTACTTTAAATGAATTCAGATTCCCAGGGATTAGTGGAATCCAAGGGTACTAAAGATGAGCCTGGGAAATCACACAACTGCTAAGGAGACAGACAGTAAAGACACCTTAGAATGAAAAGACCACAGCAAGAATGCAGCTGGAAAAGTAGGAGGTAGAAGCACTTGTTGCAGGGATGTAGCTGGAATGAAGGTATAATCACACATGAAATGTTGACAGGTTTGCATGGTTGAGGTTCAAGAGAACTGGTCCCATGGGCCAGTAGCCTTTTAGTCTATGTGAGCATGAAAGTCCAGTTTAAGGATTACTTGGAAGAGTGGCCCTTCCCTCTTGTAGCTGAAAGAATTGGCTAAAGGTATCAGGTAGGGTGAGGGCTTAGGGCTCAGCAAGACCAGGATCTGGTCAGCTCTGACACTTGGCCGACAGAGGGTGCTCTTGCACTGTCCAGAGCGAGGAAGAACAAAAGTAAAATGAAAAGGGCAGCAGCAGAGGTTGCCAGCTGACCTTTTTTCAATCAGATCATATATTTCCAGAGCAGCCAAGGTGCCAGCAGTGTGGAGCAGTCACAGCTTCCCAGGAGTTGCTGAGGGAAGGCAAGGAAGTACATTATTGGGGAGGCAGGCAGCATGGTCTTGCAGTCTAATCAACATTTTCTCAGCAAATGCAAGAGAGCAAAATAGGAGTGTGCCATCTCCCATTATGGAAACTTTTAAGAATTCTCTTTTTGTGGCTTAATACCCAGCAGTAGCTGAATGAGTGATCAAGTGACTGAGGCATCTAATTGGCTGTTTATGCACACCCAGGGCTGCAGTCTTTTCTGGAAGGGATGCAGCTTTCCGTACAAAATAACTCACAGGTATAGCACGTTGTGCTTCGATGCCTGCACATTCAGCAGCAATGCAACTCCCTGTGGCCACCAAAAACCTTATTCACTGCCCTTGTCTCTTAAAGCAAGGGTAACACCTGGACTGTCCTTGTGATTGTTAGTTTAGGTGAAATTTATTTAATGCCCAGTGGAATTTCAGCATGTTTTGGTGTTGAGGAACTGTGTGCAACTGAATGAGAGGAGAGGAATCCACAATCCAGGGTGTTGAAGTATTAGTTAAGGTTGGTGTCCTGTAGTGGTGTCCTTTCATTCATCATTTTGTTCTATAAGCCACTAGAGGAAGTGTTTATAAATACAGCAGTTTTACAGATCCACTTAATATTTTGTCTCTTCTCAAAAGCAAGCCCATGTGGGGTTGTCTTGCATGGATCATATACCTTATACCATGTGTCCACTGAGCCCAGTATCTTGCAAAAATTATTACAGTGGGCAGGTGCATGGCAGAGGCAAGGCTGGCCCAATACATTTTGGCACCTGAAGTGAACCACAAAATCAGGGAAGAAGGGGTGAGTGAAGATCTACCATAGGAACAAAGTGGGGATAAATATCTATATCAGGAATAATGGTGGGAGGAAACCAACAGTGCCTCCTATTCGCCAAAGAGGCTGCTGTAGAGGCAGCATTTAGAGGCTGTGGGACTGTCAATGAGATGGCAGATCTGGCCTCTAAGGAAAGTGCCCCAGCAGGCAATGCATTCCTTGAAGGCCAAATCTGCTGCTCATGTGCCTTTACCAGGCCTCATGGATGAACCAGTCCTGGGCAGAGGTGATATTGAGGCTGAGGACTTTCTGAGTCATAGTTCAATCTCCTAGACCAGGCATAGGCAAACTTGGCCCTCCAGATGTTTTGAGACTACAACTCCCATCACCCCTGACCACTGGTCCTGTTAGCTGAACCTGCTCCTAGAAACAGAGCACAAAAGAAAGTTTGGATGAGCTCTCAGTATCATCAAAAGCATCTTCCTACGTCCCTCTCTTCCATTGCAATTCCTGCTTCTAATTCACACAAACTGGGATGTATAGCACATTGCTGCAACAAAAAATGGAGAGTCAGATATATTTTTCACTCATACATGCAAGTTCATGCTGCCTTAGGGACAATCGTAAGGAATTTTTCCACTACAGGAACATGGTGGTGGTGGTGGTTGTTAATGTATTTATACCCTCCCTTTTCTCCTGATGGGATCTGAGGCAGCTTACACATAAAAACAATTCATAAAAACATAGAAAATGCAATAATTAAAAAACACAACTAAACATTAATAAAATTACGCACATATATAAAATCTGTTTAAAACATAGAAATAACAACAATAATAACAATCTATTTCTTATACTCCACCCATCTTGGCTGGGTTGCCTCAACCACTCTGGGTGGCTTCCAACAAAAATGCAGGAAAAACAACATCATCCTCAGACATTAAAAGCTTCCTGAAAGAGGGCTGCCTTCAGATGTCTACATTAAAAATAGCAGGGCACCAGCCCTTTCATTAAAAGCAGCCTGTTTTTAAAAACCTGTTGGAACAAGAAGGTATTCACCTGCCAGGAGGATAACAAGGAGGGAGCCTGCCTGGCTTCTCCAGGGAAGGCATTATAAAGTCTGGGAGCAGCCACTGAGAAGGCTCTCTCCTGAGTCCTCAGCAGGTATGCCTGTGAGGGTGGTGGGACTGAGAGAAGAGCCTCTCTGGAAGATCTCAAAACCCAGGTAAGCTTGTCAGTTCTTTCAGATAGCTTGGACCATGTAGGACTTTATAGCACTTTGAATTGCCCCTGTAAACAGGCAGGTAACTGGTGGAGCTGTTCTAACAAGGGAGTCATCTGCTCCCTATAACCAGCTCCAGTCAACAATCTGGCTGCAGCTCTTTGAGCCTGTTGAAGTTTCTGATCCCTTTTCAATGGCAGCTCCACATAGAGTGTGCTGCAGTAATCCAAACAGGATGTAATTTAAGGCGTATGTGACTGTGGCCTAATCAGAACATGTGAGGAACATGTTTCCTAACTTCCCTCTTCCCTTTCCCAATTCATCTGCTCAATGCAAGAGCACCAGAGGTCCCTGCTGCTATCCATTAACACTCTCCCTGTTTCTAGGCACAAGGCTGATTCTTGCTGAAGTGAGTAGTTGTAAGGTGTTGTTGATAGGTCTTAAATCCTGCTGGGGTGGTGGGAGAGTCCATCCGCCCCTTGGTAGCTGCCTCTCTGCCAGACATGAGATAGTATGAGTGTAAATACTTGAAGTTTGAAAGCCTCAACTGGCAAACCGGATGCTGCTATTGTAAAGCACATTAATTTATACCAGAATAAACAAGTTGACAAAGGGCTGATTCGTGCTGGACATGGCATTCATGTTTGTCATGTTCCTTGCTATTTCATTGTGTGTGTTCTCTTCATGCAGCATGTAAAATGCTAAGGGGTTCTCTCTGTCTCCAGAGCACATTATAGAACCTCACCAGGGAGCTGTGAGTGTCACACACACACACACACACACACACACACACACACACATGTTCATTGGTGTCAAGGTCCCAGGTACAACTTGGATGTAAGTAGCTGGGTACCATGTTTGCAACCGGGAACCATGAAATTATGAAAGGAACCAACTTGTTGGTGGTCCTATAGCTTCTCTCACATCTAAACTCAAAGCCAAATTTCAGCTTCTGATTTAGTATGAATGAACTTGCTAAGTAGCCCATTCAACTTAATGGACTGTGCAAACATTTGGTAACTCTTCTGGACCTACTGGACTTAGGCAAATAGATTTAGCTATTCCTGGTCAAATAGTTTCAGGAAATCAATGAGGCTGAGAATTCTAGCACTCTGATAATAAAGTTACCAAATTATATGAAGTTGCAGGACAATAATGTAGTAATACAGCTCAGAAGTCAGGATTCAAAATGTAGCAAAAATATAGGCCAGTCATTGATAATATCCACACATCTGAATAGTATTCTACTAATACTTGAATAGTATTCTGAATAGTATTCTACTAATACTGCAATCTTTTATCCATTTTACTGGGAGTAAGGTCTGCTGAGTTCAGGGAGCTTTCTTCTAAGTCAGGCTTCCTCAACCTTGGCCCTCCAGATGTTTTTGCCCTCCAACTCCCCTACCTAGTAGGACAAGTGGTCAGGGATGATGGGAATTCTAGTCTCGAAACATCTGCAGGGCTGAGGTTCAGGAAGCCTGTTCTAAGTCCTGCAACTAAATAAAAAAAAGTTATTATTTCCCCTGTATTGCTGGGCAGAGGGAAGTGAAGAGAGAAAGGCTTTGCTTAAGACCCCTTGGATCCTATCCAAGCATCCTACCACCAGCATCCTATCCACCAGCCCTGTTTGCAAAGGGCACCATCCTTTATGAAGACAGAATATTTGCTGAGAGCTTCAGCAGAATGAAAAGCTTTTGCCGTTTCTTCTGTGTCCTGGTTCCACCCGCCCCCTTTAATTATTCCTAATTCAGGGGAGTGGGGTTTAAGGTGAGTAAATGGTGGCAGATGTAAATGGTGGCAGTACTTAACCCAAGGTACCACTGTATACAAGCGTCCAAGTCAGCCAGGTTGAAATGAACAAGTCCTCACTTTTGTTGCAACTTACCTAGGAGGAGTAAGCCCTGTTGTGCTTCATGGGACTTGTTCATTTCAACCTGGCTGACTTGGACGCTTGTATACAGTGGTACCTTGGGTTAAGTACTTAATTCGTTCTGAAGGTCCATTCTTAACCTGAAACTGTTCTTACCCTGAAGCACCATTTTAGCTAATGGGGCCTCCAGCTGCCGTCGTGCTGCCAGAGCACGGTTTCTGTTCTTATCCTGAAGCAAAGTTCTTAACCCGAGGTACTATTTCTGGGTTAGCGGAGTCTGTAACCTGAAGCGTATGTAACCCGAGGTACCACTGTATTTGCTTTTGCTATGGCCCCCCATCTCTCTCCCACAAATTTGCTTTGCTTTCTTGACCTTCCCTAAAACAAGAGGAATCTGAGGAGTACAGCTGTGCCATTGATAGAGGCCCATTCTGTGTCTCTTTGTATAAAAGGTAAAGGTAAAGGAACCCTGACAGTTAAGTCCAGTCACGAACGACTCTGGGGTTGCAGCGCTCATCTCGCTTTACTGGCCAAGGGAGCTGACGTTTGTCCGCAGACAGTTTTTCCAGGTCATGTGGCCAGCATGACTAAGCCGCTTCTGGGGAAACCAGAGCAGTACACGGAAACACCATTTACCTTCCTACCAGGGTGGTACCTATTGATCTACTTGCACTTTTGGGGGTGCTTTCAAACTGCTAGGTTCGCAGGAGCTGGGACCGAGCAACAGGAGCTCAACCCATTGCGGGGATTCAAACTGCTGACCTACTGATCGGCAAGCCTGAGTAGCTCAGTGGTTTAGACCACAGCGCCACCCATGTCCCTGTCTCTTTGTATAGTTCATTCTATTCAGTGCCACCTCTCCTGCTTCAGCAGGGCTGGCCCACCCATGAGCAAAGGTGAGGTGAGCTCAGGTGGCAGGATCCACAGGGGCACCAAATCCACCCCGTACGTAATGTGCTACAGTGACAGCAACAACTGCAGCATGCTTCATTTGGACCTGGGGCAACCTTCTCCTCAGCAGCCCCCACAGTGCTGCCTCTACAGTGGCCTCTGGGTGAATAGGAAGCACTGATGATCTCCCCCCCTCCCTTAGGGAAGAAATGGCAGAAGCTGCCAAGTGGGGTCTCCTGGGCTCTGCCCAGTATGATTCAGAGTGGGCCCATTCCCTCACCTCCACTGTGGCCTTTGATTACTACTTCAAAGGTCAGGTAAGGTTAATTTGATGCCCCCTCCCCTTGTTCCTGAATCTGATCTTCACCCACACTCTTGTTTCCAATGTAGATTTTTTATTCCTGCCTTTTTCCTGAAATCTTCGCCCACACCTTCTTCCTTGATGGGGTGTGTAATGGGATAAGGGGGCTGCTCGTGCGTAAACATTTAAGCCCTCCAAGCTTTACCATCAGTTCCTAAGCTCTCCCAGTCCGCGGAGCCATGGGTGCATGGCTACCTCAATCGCTGGCAGAATTCATCAGTGGGCGCTTCCGGAATTTACGCCAACATAAGAGTTCCTTGACGGAAACTCTCCTTCTGGATTCTCTGCGTGACAGTTTCCTGCGCGGAGTGGGCGTCCCCAGCAGAGGTCCTGAGCCCTCCCCGCTGTTCTCACTGGAAACATCTTGGAGCCATTCCTCCGATTGAGTTTTTGCAGGAACTCTCCCTCTCCCCCTACTGGTTCCTTCCTCCGCATCCGAAGGTCTCCTAGCCTCCTTGAGCCCTTAAACCACCTGACTCTCCGATGGCAGTTCCCTGACAGGGTGTGTGTGCCATTTTGTGTTTCACCTCAGGTGCCCAAATGTCTTCAGCTGACCCTGCTCTTTAGTGTGGATTGTGCCTTGCCACCAAAATGTTTCGCAGCCCAACCATGTTGACCTTGTACTTAGGTCCTCTTTCTTACCTCTTTCAGAGCAGGTGGGTACAGAATATGGTGACCTTCTGGCTTCCCATTTGCTGGTCAGGAACAGCTGAGCCAGCATTGCAAGCAGAGGTGTTAAAATTTGCTGATGGCTAAAAGCAGGGTGGGATTACTATCTGCCAGAAACAGGCAGGAGGCATTGTGACTCATTGGGGAGTGGGGGGTGGTAGCAGCCAAGAAAAGTGCGGGAGGATTGCCTCTTGGGGCTATTCCAAAGCAGAGCATCTCACACACTGGCTGTTTTGCCAGATTGGACTGGCTTGGGTGTCTCTGTCTGGCAATCCCTTTGTGCCCCCTTGATATGAATTTATATGAAATGCACACTATCCGTCCTCCTCCTCTTCCTCTCCACACTTGGCCCTTCCATCAGCATTTTTTGATACATACAAATCTCATCTGCAACCACAGGCAAAGTTTTTTTTTAAAAAAAAATATTTTTATTAAGTTTTCAATTTTACATCTAAAAATAAACATTTTACAAACTTTAAAATACCCAGTGACTTCTCTTCTTCTCCTTCCATCATTCATTTTACATATCAAGCATTCCTGCATATTTTACTAAACCTTTCAGATCAGTTTTCCACTTTTACATCCATCGAAAATTATTTAATCTGTTGAATTTATCTTAGTGTTGCCAGCATTTTCAGCTGTATACAGTTGTTTTCCATATATTCAATAAATGTTTTCCACTCTTCTTTAAATATATCTTCTTCTTGCTCTCCTATTCTATGTGTTAAATCTACAAGTTCTGCATATTCTGCCAACTTAAGTTCCCAATTCTCTTTAGTTGGGACCTCACTCATTTTCCATTTTGAGGCTAACAAAACACGGGCCACAGTTGTTGCATACATAAATAACCCTTTATGATGCTGAGGAATTTCTGTCTGGGTTATTCCCAACAAAAAGGACTCTGTTTTTTGGGGGGAAGTAGTTTTAAATATTTTTTTCAATTCATTATAAATCATTTCCCAATATACTTTTACCTTTTTACATGTCCACCACATGGGAAAAAGGGTTCTTCACACTTCTTTACACTTCCAACACATATCTGATTCTGTTTTATAAATCTTAGCCAATTTACTCAGAGTTAGGTACCATCTATGAATCATTTTAAAATAATTCTCTTTCAGTGAATAACATGCAGTAAATTTCAGGTTACTTTTCCAAAGTTTCTCCCAGAGGTTAAGATCCACTGGTATATTGTGTCCTACATCTATTGCCCAGTCAAAACAAAAAAAATTCCTCCCAGTAGCACCTTAAAGACCAACTAAGTCAGTTCTTGGTATGAACTTTCGTGTGCATGCACACTTCTTCAGATACACACTGTGTATCTGAAGAAGTGTGCATGCACACGAAAGTTCATACCAAGAACTGACTTAGTTGGTCTTTAAGGTGCTGTGTATCTGAAGAAGTGTGCATGCACACGAAAGCTCATACCAAGAACTGACTTAGTTGGTCTTTAAGGTGCTGTGTATCTGAAGAAGTGTGCATGCACACGAAAGCTCATACCAAGAACTGACTTAGTTGGTCTTTAAGGTGCTGTGTATCTGAAGAAGTGTGCATGCACACGAAAGCTCATACCAAGAACTGACTTAGTTGGTCTTTAAGGTGCTGTGTATCTGAAGAAGTGTGCATGCACACAAAAGCTCATACCAAGAACTGACTTAGTTGGTCTTTAAGGTGCTGTGTATCTGAAGAAGTGTGCATGCACACGAAAGCTCATACCAAGAACTGACTTAGTTGGTCTTTAAGGTGCTGTGTATCTGAAGAAGTGTGCATGCACACGAAAGCTCATACCAAGAACTGACTTAGTTGGTCTTTAAGGTGCTACTGGAAGGAATTTTTTTTGTTTTGATTATGGCAGACCAACACGGCTACCTATCTGTAACTGGAACTATTGCCCAGTGTGTCACTGAAACTTTAACTAGCTCATCTTTTGTTTCCCATTCTAAGAAAAAAAATTAGACAAAAGTTTATCCTTATTCTGTAAGAGTTCTTTTTCAAATTGTGAGTTTGGTCCAAAAATGCATTCTTTCTATCTAGTTTCAACATGTCATATATCTGGCAACATTGCAACCAGTCCATAACTTGGTTCCTTATGTTTTCCATTGATTTCAGTAAAATCCAGCAGTCTCCTGTAGGTCACCCATTATCTATCCATATTAACTCTCCTAATTGTAATTGCTTCAATGAGAGATAGGCATAAAGGTGTTTTTTATATTTCTCCCAGACTCTATACAGATTCTTTCTAAGAATGTGTTCATTAAACTCTTATAGATTTTAAGCTTCTCATACAAAAGACACATGCCAGCCAAATTTTAAATCGTGACCTTCTAAATCTGAAATGTCTGCATTGTTCAATATAATCCATTATTTTAACCAATACAAACAAGCTGCCTCATAAAACAATTGAAAATTTGGCAGGGCAAAGCCTCCTCTTTCTTTTGTATCTATAATAATGTTATGTTTAATTCTTTGCTTTCCCCCCTGCCACATGAATTTAGAGATATATTTTTTCCGTTCTTTGAAGCTCCTTAAATTATTTAGGGACGTTTTTAATGTTTGATGTCTTATCGATGATGATGATGTTTGAAGAATATTATTTATACTGTGGGGTAGAAAATAATAATAATAATAATAATAATAATAATAATAATAATAATAATAATAATAATAATAATTACCCCACCATAAAAATAATATTCTTCCAACATAATATTTTATTGTTGTTGTTGCTATTGTTGTTGTTGTTATTTACAATCAGGATTGATTGGAATAAAAACAACATCCTGGGGAGTATATTCATTTTGATGGTTGAAATTCTACTAAACAGGGAGAGTTTCCTTCCCTATATCTCCAAGTCTTTCTTAACCTTTCCCCACAATTTAATATAATTATTTTCAAATAGGTTAAGGTTTCTTATTGTCAGTGGGTTGAGTTAAATCTGTCATTCTGTGATACTTTTGTGTAAAAAAATGATAAATAAATGTTGGGTTGTATCCAACACTGGTCATATTCATAGTATACTCATTGAAGAGAATAAACATTGCTGTCTTAGGTCCATAAATACCAATAGGTTTACTCTCAGAAGAAATTATTTGGATAGGAAACAACAACAACAGACCTTAATTTGAAAGCCATAGTAGTCACAGCAAGCCTTTTCAGCCTGAAGTTTTGGGACTGACAATTGTGGCCAGCATGGTCATGGAATTCATACCACTGCTGTTTTCACATGGACATTGAGATCTGGAATTGTAAGACTCCAGTGCTCTTTCTGCTCACTCCTGCAAGTGTGATAATGAAAGCTCATGTCCTTTTGAGCTGTAGTTGCTATGAGGGACTTTAAATCACTGAGATAGCCTTGTTAGCATTTACCTTGATTCTGCTGTCAGACAAACCACAACATGCTCATCAGGAGCCTCCAGGCTTAGAGCCTGTGAACTTCTGGATCTGAGTACTAGCAGTGAATGGGGATGCGGGTGGCGCTGTGGGTAAAACCTCAGCGCCTAGGACTTGCCGATCACATGGTTGGTGGTTCGAATCCCCGCGGCGGGTGAGCTCCCGTCGTTCAGTCCCAGCTCCTGCCCACCTAGCAGTTCGAAAGCACCCTTAAGTGCAAGTAGATAAATAGGTACCACTCCAGCGTGCCGGTTCGCCAGAGCAGCTTCGTCACGCTGGCCACGTGACCCAGAAGTGTCTGCGGACAGCGCTGGCTCCTGGCCTCTAGAGTGAGATGAGCGCACAACCCTAGAGTCTGTCAAGACTGGCCCGTACGGGCAGGGGTACCTTTACCTTTACCTTTACTAGCAGTGGAAGAGGATTTTGTTTGGCCTGCATTTTCTATAGAAGTTACTTAATTTACATCTCCTGTTCTAACAATACACAGGTGATGTATCTTTCGGATTTTGCACTTCCATGGTATTTTTGTTGTACAAATCTCTGCTTTAAAACAAACAAACCAAAAAATACCACCCACGACAAAATAAATTGCATTTTAGGATAGAATATATTTAGAAATGTGTACATTGAGATTTAAATATTCAAGTACACATTTTGTGATAAACAATTTAAATGCAAAACTTTTGAATGAAAATCACAATTGATTACAGTGGAGCAGAACACATGTGAAATTGGCATGTACTGGAAAGAGGCTCATTCATCCACCCCTGCTGTGCCCTACCCACCCGCCTGCCCGCCCCAGGTGTGTTTAGGCACAAACACAATATAACGGACTTGGGCTTTCCAGTTTTGATGGCAACCTGTTTGGCATTTAGCACACACACAAGCCTCTCACCTTCCAGTCTACCTCACTGCTGCAGTGCCCCTTGTGGCACCCTCTTGGCTTGGTGCTTAATGCAGGCAAACCAGTTAAAGGTAAAGGGTAAAGGGACCCCTGACCATTCGGTCTAGTCGTGACCGACTCTGGGCTTGCGCGCTCATCTCACTCTATAGGCCGAGGGAGCCGGCATTTGTCCACACACAGCTTCCGGGTCATGTGGCCAGCATGACTAAGCCGCTTCTGGCGAACCAGAGCAGCACATGGAAATGCCGTTTACCTTCCTGCTGGAGTGGTACCTATTTATCTACTTGCACTTTGACGTGCTTTCGAACTGCTAGGTTGGCAGGAGGCAAACCAGTTACACTCCCCTAAATCTGCCTCTGAACTATATAGGTTGCAGAGTCCCTTGACTCCAGTATCTCTCTCTTCCTCCAACCTGGATATTGCCTCCTCTTGACCAAAAGGACTTATAAAGTCTTGCTGTTCATCCTGTGATTTGCCTGGGAAACAGTCATGACACGTTCCTCATAATTTTTAATTCTCAGTTCTTAGTCTTCACTTAACAGCTCTAAGAATGCTGTTTGGTGGGTTGGTTGGTTGGGTGGGTGGGTGGGTGGGTGCACTATATCTCCTGCCTTTGAAAACCTCTGCTTATGTCAGTAGTGTTGAAGAATATGAATGTTGCGGAGAATGCTAATTTGGAAAACACGGTTTGTGCAAATAAGACCTGGTAGTGGCCCAACTTTGCTTAGCACTGCTGGGACTTTCTCTCTTCTAAATGGCGAGCCCATGTCCAGGAAAAGGGATGTTGAGAGAAAGACACAGATCTGGCAGGGTGGAGTCATTTCTTGTTTTTGCTACCAGTGCCAAAAGTGCTCAGTCTGCATGCTAATGGGCCCAGGGCTTATTAGCTGGAGAGCGCACAGAGATTTTTGACAGTGGGGAAATGAAATTTGCATACATTCTTAAGTTAACAAGCGAAACAATCTGGCGTCTGCATCTCTTTCTCTGTGGCCCCACTCCCACCCCAAAACACCATCCTCAGGAGGCAACCCTTTGGACAAGGAGAGTTGCCAGCATGCACTGAGCCAAAGGCCAGGAGCAAATCACCAAGCATTTTGCTCCAGCCAAATTTAGAGCATACCAGATTGTGTTCTGTGTGTTTGGAACTGGGTGGGGGCCCCTCCACTCTGGAATCCAGACTCTGGATGAACCTGAAAGAAAGCTCAGAATCCTACCACCACCCATTTCCAAACTTTTTGGCAAAGCCAGGATCAAATCTCAATCCAGACCTCCACGGTTACAAATGCAGCCTACCTCTATGTTCTTGTGTAACTTTGCTTCGGGAATCCATGAATTACATCCCTATATTTTCACAGGAACAAAGTCCTAGTGAGAGACTTAAATGGGCAACTGTTTCCCTTGTATCCCTCAACTAATAAGCTCATGATCAGAAGCTTTTCCTTTCTTTCTTTTTGATAATTTCTGTGTCTGTCCACCCATTCTTCCACCATATAGACACACATCAGTGCAGAACAGAAACAGGATCTTCAATAATGCTTTAAATAGGACAGAAATACAAATGAAATTTAAACAAATAAGAGGGGGTGGGATCCACGTTTTGATTTGCCTGGAAATCCTTTGGTAGGTTCTGACAGTGTTATAGATATAAATAAAAATATGTAGGACTGCAATGTTTAAATGATTCAACCCAACCTTGTAAACAGTCCCACAAAACCTGCAAAACACACGCACACCACCCTTACTAGCCTGCTTAGAGTTTCTATGCCTGCTGTGGAGGAGGTTATGTATGGAACTCAGCAGGCTACTAAAAGAGAAAAGAAAAACCTTTCTACCAAGTGGATTAAAATGAGAGGCAATTCACTCCTCCCATCTTCTACACTCCTACAATATTCCATGCTGGTTTCAGAAGAAGGGTCTTTTCTTCCTCTGTGACCTAGCACAGGAACCAACCAGGCTGGTGAATGAGTGCCCTGCTCTCGTCTGAAGGACAGGCAGGGTGGTTGTTTCAGCACCACAGAGAGTTCCAAGTAGACAACTTAGGGCTCATCCACACTTCCGCTTGCCCCACTGCTTCCCCCCAGGAACTCCAAGATGAACTGAGGCCTTTGAAGCCTTTGCCTCCAGCCCATCTCTGCTGAGCTCTGCCCTCTTTTAAAGGAATAGTCTGTCTGAAAGGACCATCCCTCTGTCTTGAAGACAGACACTTTACTCTGCCTGGTGAACTCCTTGTACTGTTGGATTGGTGAGGTCATGTGGAAGGCATTCTGGTTCCATGTTGGCTGGTGCCCACTGATATGCAACATTTGATGGAGCCAGAACCAATAACAGGCAGAGCCAACTGATTCTAGTTCTGCCGCCATGCTCCTCTCTGCTGAGTTCTACAAAGGGAACACTGAGTCTAAGGAAGAGGAAGGTGACAGGGAGTCCCCTGGACTGATTGTAAGCAATGAGGCAGACAGGTGGGGACTGGGTGAGGGCATGCTGAGGTTGGTGGGTCAGTGCCCCATTCAGCCTCCTTAAAAAGAATATTCTCAAACATTTGCCAAAGTATGTTTTAACAAGCCACATTCCAGAGGTAAAAAAAGAACATGGAATGACATTATTCTGATAATGCAGTATTTTTTTTTACAAATGTGGTCTCTATCTGAGATTTTCAGAACAATTTATGCTTATTGCAGACCAAACTCCTTATTGTTCTTATCCACAGTTCATTTAGTAGTTTCTGCTTTTATAATTACTGTATAATACCAGGGTATGGTGTAGAGGCACGTGAGGCTTCTACCTCACTAAAGCTAAGGGGTTCTGGATCTGGTCAGTGCCTGGATGTGTGACTGCCTGGGGATTTCCCTTGGGTTCCCTGATGGGGTATAAAAAGCCAGGATATAAACAAAACGGTTAAGCACACTCCTACCCTCCACTCATTTTCCACCATAAAGGCCCACCTCCAAAAACTAAACAAACAACAGCTTGTAGGGCCTTCATTCACATAACGGCTGCATAAGAAATGAAGATGGTCCCTGGAACCAAAAAGGAGTAGCACAGACCTCATCTGGTGAATCGCAAGAAGTTCCCTTCCTCTCTCAGTCTGCATCCCTGCCCCCCGGGTTCCTACCTGCCTTTCTGTGTCTCCTTCTCAATAACTTTTAAGCCCAACTCCCCAGCATCCACATCCAAGACAGCAACACCAGCCCCCCTGCCAAAGGCAGGCTTAGAGACACACACACAGACAGAGCTTCTTTAAGCCAAGCCGAGTCTTACTGGAATAATTCCTGGCCGTGTCTTGAGAAAACAAATATAGCACGTTGGTTTTCTTTGGCTGCTTTGAAAATGAGGTGGGGCCGGGGGCTTGAGGAGGAGGGAGGATCACTCAAGGACACACATTTGCTGTTCGGATCTGGAAGAGTAGCAGGCAACAGAACCAGAGCCTGGTTGCAGGGGTGTTGATGCATTAAGGATGATTCTCGCAGCACATTAAGGAAACAGACTTGAGAATGGCTTGCAATGTGTTGTAGTGCCCACTGAATAGTGCAGCTTGGTTGGGTGGGGGTTATATTCCCTTCCCTGGCATTCTCCATCATTCTCCCTGATGTAGAGAGAGGAGCCGCAATGATGGAAAGCATGCTTTTCATGCAAAAGGCCCCTTGTCTCCAATTCAGTTTATGGTTCCTTCAGACAACAGCTCAAGGACTGCCTCTCCCCATATGAACTGACATGGGACCCTGCAATCACCATCCAAGGGCATTCTTCGTGTTCACCCTGTACAAGAGGCTTGGAGGGCACAAGAACTGACCTTTTCAGCAGTGGCTGTTCTCTCCCCAGGAAAAAAAACCAACTTTCCTCTATAGCACTTGATCTCACCCAAAAGGCAGAGAAACTTTATAACCAGGTCTTTGGCCTTTAACTGTCTGTGGCCTTTCAGAAGTGGAGGAGACATTTTTAATGCCCAGTCATGACTTAGTTTAATGTATCTATGTAGGGTTTTTTGGTTGCTTGGTTGTAAGTCGCTGTAGGCTTCCTTGGACAAAATAAAGCAACTAACACAACAACAACTTATTCATTCAGCATCCATCCTAATTTGCTTGCACAAAGCTTACGCATAGATTAGACATGTGTCCAGTCTTCATTGAGAATTAGTTTTGATTTTGTAAGGGGTGGTTATACGATAAAAAGCATTGATCCTGATTTGCTGGGGTGGTGGTGTTATATATACCTTCCCATTAATCATTTGTTCATTTATTCATTCCACACTTCAGGGGATTTCTGCACCACTTTCCTCACTGAATAAAGCCTGACTGAATAAAGCCTGTTATTTGCTTTAAGTGGATTTGTTGCACCAGGGTGACAGAACACTTATAATACACTTTAATTGTGCAAACATGCATACCGTATTTACATGAATCTGATGCTCCATCGAATCTAATGTGCACCTCAATTTTCAAAACCTTGAAACCAAAAAAGTATTTGCTGGTGAATGTAAAGGTGGCCAAAAGTGCATTACATTTGAGTAAATACAGTATAAGGTATGCACTTGAACACTTCCTGCAAAATAGTGATGATCCAGAGACACTTTCAAATGGTTGCTGGGTTGCAGGGATGTAAGAGCCCTTTGACAACTGCTGGCAGACAATGCTGGATGGCATGATGGGACGACAGCTCAGTGGTACAGCAGATGTATTTTGTGTACAGAAAGCTCCAGGCTCAGTCTCTGGCATCTCCTATTAAAAGGATCAGGTAGCAGCTTGAAGGGAAAGGACTCTTGTCTGAGACCCAGGAGAGATGGTGCCAGAGTAAACAGTTCAGGATAGATGGACAAATAATCTGACTTGCTATTAGGCGACCTCTTAAGTGCCTCCAGGGTTGAGCAACTTCTGTTTTTGGCTCTGGGGATTTGCTAAACAGCAGGTGTATACATACCCATGTGTATTTCCCCTGGCTCTTTTTTTCTTTACTCACTGATAAATGTCTCAGCTTTGACACTTGAACTTAAAGGAGCAGCTTTGGCACAGCTGGGCATGGTTAGTTATTTCTTACCATCTAGTGGAGGGTTAATATGGTACCCATATTAAACCATGGTGGAAGTGCACAGCTAAGGGTTACATTTACCTTTTGTTCTGCTCACAGGTCTGTGCTTTAAAGCACTGTGTCAGAGCTTTGCCTGTGAAAACCCGCTCTTTAAAGCTGAAGTGCAGCAAATAGCAATTTCGGTTTGGCAAGGGTTGCCATTTGCTCCAATTCAGCTTTAAAGAGTGGGGGGGGGGGGGTAAGTGTGGATAAATTCTAAGTGACTGAGCTGAGAATTAGCAGGTTGGCAGTTCATCTCTTGCCTCTGCTATGGCAGTGCCTTTAAATGAAACGTCTCCCTCTCTCTCCTTCTCCCTCTGCAATAACAACAACCTATAATGCAGGTTTATTTAAATAATGCCTCAGGTCTGCTTGGACTCAATGGGACATACTTCTGAATAGACATGTATAGTATTGCACTGTACCGATTGGCTGTCATATTTTTTTTTTAAGGCACTCTCCCCTCCATTGTCCTTTTAAAATCATGCAAACCACTCTTTAAACCCCAAAGATAACCTAGCATACAGACAAAAGCCATATGAAGGTCCCAAAATGCTCCATCAGCAAAACACAGAAAGTCTGAAGGAGGACAGGGGAACGTGCAGCCCTTGAGATGTTTTTGAAGTCATAACTCTCATCATTCCTAACTGCTGGCCATGCTGGCCAGGCCTGTTGGGAGCTGGGAGTTCTGCAACATTGAAAGCATTTGGCAGATTAACATTCTGTGGCCTTTTAAATGTATCTGTGGGAGAGGGGATATTATTGGTTTCTTTGGTTTTGCTTATGTATTTTGCGTTTGCATTTTGTATTTTTGTATTGTGAACTACCCTGTGATCTTCAGTTGAAGGGCAGTATAAATAAAATAATAAAATAAAATAAAATGCTGCAGGTTCCCCAGCCCTAGTTTAAGCCTTGAAAGATCTTATGCATCAAACTTCCCTATATCTGCAGTTTTGGGAAATGATGCATAATGAATTGGAAAAGATGTTTAAACTGATAATTCCTAAAAAAACACACACAAAAGAACCCTAGAGCCCTTTTGTCAGGAATAATGGGGACGCAAGTCCCGAAAGAGCTGACTAGTTTATTTAAGTACGTCAGCTAGAACTTTATATAAATGCATAATGGGAAGAGGCAGCAACAAAGGAGGAATGGCTTATGAAACTGATGGACTCATGCTGAAATGGCAAAATTAACTGCCAAATTAAGAGGACATAATAGCAAAGTGTTTAAGGAGGAACAGAGACTATTAAAGGATTGTCTATCAAAGTATCGCACATACATGAAGTCACAGGCCGGATTTGAAACAGTAGCAGTGGATTACTGAAAGAACCAATGATAGTAAAGTTTAGATAATAAAATCATATGTGTCGTTAAATAGATTATAAAATGAAGTAAAAAAAAAAAAAACCACCAGGAAAGGAGGGGTATAATTCTGATCATTCATAGAAAGCTGAAATTTTCAGCAGAGAACATTATTCTGAACTATATATTACAGTGGACACTCAGGTTGCGAATGTGATCCGTGCAGGATGCACGTTCGCAACCTGCAGCATTTGCAACCTGCAGTGGCGCATCTGTGCACACGCGGGTTGCGATTTGGCACTTCTGTGCATGCGCAACCGTCAAAACCCAGAAGTAACCCTTTCTGGTACTTCCAGGTTTTGGCGGGTGCGTAACCTGAAAAAACACAACCTGAAGCATCTGCAACCCAAGGTATGACTGTATATGGTGGTTAACAATGGGATAACAAAAATGTATTCTACATGTTCTAATGGTAGCCAAGCCATATTGATGAACTGGAAGAGGAAAGCTATAATCCCCTTTAATAAATGGATTGACAATATGATAACACTTGCAACTTTTGAACAGACTACTTACAGACGTAGCCTTGGATAGATATGACAATAAGGATAATAATATGAAATTTATAAAAGAATGTATGGGTTAGGGTATTTTTCATATATATATTCATATGCTGTTTTTTTCTCTCTTCACATTTTGGTGCCTTTTATTTTTATTTTCTTCTTTTCTTTTTTTTGTATCACTTTATTTTTTCATCATTGAAAATTTTTCAATAAAATATTACCATAACACCAATGAAAGGAAGGGTGGGCAGTCAAGAATGAACTTTCTGTTTTCAAATAATGTATATGATGATAAATATTTTGGAATATTTTTGGAGTGTGTGTGTGTGTTTGCGTGTGTTAGATCCAGAACAGGATTATCTCAGTAAATGAGAATGTGGCTCCTGAGGCACTGACCAACACATTCAGTTGTGCTCTCAGACAAATAGTCCACTAGCACACCTGGGGATGTGCTACTCTTCTAAAAGTAGCACAAGGTGTGATACTCTTCTGTGTGATAACTCTTCTAAGAGATGTTCCGCAGCTTCTGGAGAATAATGCACTCCTGGGCCGTGGGCATTACAGTAATTGATCCATTGTTGTTCTCAAGAAATGACTCACCTCTCAAAGCAAAGTTAGCATACTACACGCCTCCCCCCCCCCCCCGGTTGCAGCAATAAGTATATTAATTGCAAACTGTTTTCTTCTGCTGAAGGTTTGTTGTTTTGCTTGGTCTGCTTATTAGATTATTGTAATGGTTTTATTGTAATGTATTATATTGTTTTAATGCTATACCTTTGGCCTTTTTGTAATTCAATTATGAAATGTTTTTGTAGTGAGTGACTAATAAGATGATGATGGTAGTAGTAGTAGTAGCAGTAGTATAGCTCAGTGCAAGTGGACCTACTTTGCTCTCAGGTACAATCCCTGATATCTCCAGGCAAGTCTGGAATATACCCTTTCCTGAGACCCTGAAGAGCCATTGCCAGTTGGTCTTGAATCATAGAAATGTAGAGTTGGAAGGGACCCAAAGAGTTACCTAGTTCATCCCCCCCTTAGTAGTCCAAGTACTACTAAGCACAGAACTACTAAGTGAGATGGATCCTTGTATAAGGCAGATCAGTAGAAAGTTCTTCACAGAACTCCACACTCTACCCCCCAAGAATGGATGATGCAGGAAGGAATTTATTTTGCAAAATCACCAGAACCCTCACTTAGCTTCTGTTGCTCTCCCAGTTGCTGGTAGGCATTGTTCCCTCCCCCCCCCCCACATACTAGTGCAAAGCTCCTAAGTGAAGATGGGAAACATAATCCCCTGAGTGATGATTTCACATCATTGCGCAACACCCATCATGAAAGCCAAATCAGAGTGAGAGCAGTGGTTCTTCGCGTTCGCTCTCACTTGTATCCAACTAGGTTTTACTTGGGGTGCACCTGCTGAAATTAATGAGTGTGAACTAGTTATGTCCATTAATTTCACTGGGTCTACTCAGAGTAGTACTAGAATAGAACACAACCCTCCCCCCCCCCGAAACCTTATTGGGGGAAGGGAGTGATGTACCTCCCAGTATCACTATCACCACTACTGTAACGTAATCACCACCCTTTGCCTGATTTGTGCCACCACTCAAAAGATCATATAAGCTTTTCCGGATTTTGCATCTTTGCAAACATGGCAGCTGAGCACTTCAGTTTAGCACTATAGGATGATCATCTGGTGCCAGTTGAGTTTTCTGTCTAGCATAGTTGGGATTCAGAAAGGAAAACATTTGGGAGTTGGGGAATAAATAGTGAGTGAGGGAATTCACTCTGTGTGTGTGTGTGTGTGTGTGTGTAATGATCATGAGTTAAATCCAAGGTGGCTTAGTTCTTTCTTCTTGTGGAGTAAAGTGTGTGTCTTTTGCCCTCTGTGTGCTGAGGTTTTCCATTGGTTTGGCTCTGCAGGAAGATTTTTCCTGTTGCTACTGTGTTCTCCCAAGGCAAAGGACTGGAATCCTGCCTGCTCTGAGGTGCTCTGTCTTCTCTTTCATCTTTGCAAAGAGAGTCACTGAAGCAGACACTGCCATGGCCTCTGGGACTCTCCCACTCCACCCCCACCCTCAGACCTCCTGCCATGGGTCGACCCCAGCTTGCTTGGAAGGCCCCACTTGACTGCAAGCCAGCAAGACCCTCTTGGCAGCTCAGCCTCTGACTCAGAAACAGCCCCACCCGGAGCACCTTCCTTAAATCATGTATATTGCACACAGCCTGAATGTTCATTGGAAGCCCATGGCGATGGCAGGAAAGGATTTACCACATCCAAATTCACTTGACAGAAAAACAAAATTCCAGCATAATTTTAACCAGCTGTTATAGGGAAAGGGAGAGGGAAAACAGTGTGGGGAGCAAGAGAAGCGGGTTCAGGAGAGGAGGAGGAGGAGAGAGGAGAGGTTGTCACCACTGAATGTGCTTGCTGCAAGAGGAAAAGGCCATGGTGGTGCAACTTCCTAGCTATCGCTGTGCAGGGTACCTTGGGGTTGCCGATACAGATGACTGTAATTATCACCAGCAACCAGAGATGGTCACACATTTGCATGTGAAAATCTGGAGGTCACATCCAATAACCTTTTCCCTCCTGCAAAGCCACTCTTCTCCCACACAAAACACCCCTTCATTTTAATCACCAGAGGGGGGGAACTGAGACTTTTGTGCAGAGGCATTATAATACATTTTTTATTTTGTGGGCTATGGTAGATATATTTATTTATAGCATTTATATCCTACCTTTGTGTCCAAGGAACTGAAGGTGGTGTACATGGTTCTCTCCCTCCTCATTTAATCCCTACAACAGCCCTGTGAGGTAGGTTAGGCTGGTAGCTTTGTCATGACCATAGAATGGAAGCTGACAGGGTCACCAAGCTCCAGGGGGAGCTGCCTTAAGGAACCATGCCCATTGGCAAACCATCTCTGTGCTACAAAGATGTCTGCAAATGTGGCATGAAGACTGGCAACATCAACCTCACTGTTTGAGAATCCCTTGCTGACCATTACAGTGCCTGGAGATAGGCAAAGAGGTTGTGCATCCATTGCAGTGACCAGAGGAAGAATGACTGCTGGGAGGACCACAGAGAGAAGAAGTGCAATGCTGGATCTGCAGCAGCACAAATGGATGCCTTTGATACTGCTACAGCTGTTGGATGTTTTTCAGCACTATGAGTAGGTCAGTGTACCCCTGCCCCAATGTTATTGTGGACTCCAACTCTCATCATCTTGACCATTAGTCATGTTGGCCAGGGTTGATGGAAGTTGGAGTCCCAACAGCATCTGGAGGGTGCTATGTTGGCTGTCCTTGACCTACTGACTTCTCTTTGAAATGAATTGTGTTGCTGCAACTGCCACCACCAACCAAAGCAAAACAAGTTTTCGCTCAGTCCATTGGCATTCCCTTGTCGCCCCATCCACTCCTGTTAAAGGTGAAGGAATGTGCATTTGGTAGGCCTGAGATGGATAGTTGTTCTGTATTTCTAGCACCACTTCACCTAGGGCAACATCTGTTTTGCCTAATACACTGAGCACCCTGCCTTTTAGCTGAAGGTGAGAGCCTGGTAGCAAAGAGCAGGAAGAAATGAAGAGTGCTGCACCAGCTTTTGGAATGCCTGCCAACTAATTTTCAGTCTGTTAAGAATGTATGTTTTGTGGGCATGAAGGCTATTCTACCCTTTTTTTTAATGACAACATCAAGCCTAAGAGAGAGATTTGCAGACAGAGAACATTCAAGTCAAGCTCCATGCCCTCATTTTGCATTTGGCAGAGAACACCTGCATCAGTTACATGGTGGCCATGGATAGAATCTGCACATTTGTGACATTATCCTGGAAGTACCAATTTCAACACACCTTTTTATTGCGTTTTCAAATACACTGACATACTGATACAATGAAATGAAACCCTCACATAGCATCATGTACTGTGTAAATGAGAGAGGTGCAATTAGCAAATCTGCAGATAGAATTCTGGAGAGATTCTGGCACTGTGTTCTAATCGAAACTGTTTAGTCTGATACACAGTGGGGATGAGATGGTGAGGCTCTGCATCATTTGTATATAATTAACACAATGCCAATCATATTACTCTGCTTTCTTTGGACCATACCAGCGAGGCTGAGAGGGGGATCTTGTCATCTTGTCATCTGGGCAGCCCAGGACCTCCATACACACTGCCCAGGCTTGCACCCTGGGGAGGTAACTTCAGTGCTGCTTACAGCGATTTGACATTGTCCCCAGACATGCACACCATTGACTCTCATGACAGACAGATGCCAACAACCAACAACATGCCAGACTGCAGAAAGAAAGAAAAAAACCAAGCAACCTGTCACGAATACTTTGCCTCTGGCTACGTTTTAATGTATGTGAATTTTTCTTCAGTGAAGTATCCTGCCACAATTTATTACAGTAATAATCTAAATTATCAATATCTGAAATCCCCCCCCCCCCAAAAAAAAATTGTGGCTACTGTGGCTCCAGCAGCCATGAGAAGACAGGCAGAGAGTCTTCTGTTTTTGATACTTGCATCAAGAGTGACAGATGAACCACGCTGTGCCTCTTCTCCCAAGCACTCAAGGGCATGGCCTAGATTGTTGCTGTTCTGATCAAATGACATCATGATGCAATTGAGACCCTTCCATGCCCCCACTCTTTTGGATCACTTCACTAACCAATAAACACTTGCTGGATTCATGGACTTCTTAAAACTATCTAAGAAGCATTCTGGGTGGGAACACTTCCATGGGTCGGGCAGAGAATAGAGACTAGCATTATAGGGCACCTGGGAAGGCCCACACACCCCTATCAGGAGGGGTTGCACTGCCAGTCCTGGAGACCCAAGACTGTAGCATTGCCATCCTCTGGCTCACAGGACTCTCATTACAGAAGCTCCAGTACAAGCAGAGTCTCTCCTACTTTGCCAGTGAAGGTAGAGCTTGTCATTGTGGCTGAACTGCTGCTCCTATAAGGGGCTCAGCCTGAAGCAACACCAGAGTGGTACTATCCTATATTATTCATTGTTAGCCAAACCCCCCAAATGAGATTGCTCCCTCTCCTTTGCCACCTGGAATGATTACTGTCCTCTTTGTCCTATAAAGTAGAGAGTATGAAGGTTTGACTGTTTCAAACCCCATCAACATTTGAAGCCAGAAGAACAATTGTCAAAGCAGAAAAGAGGAATTCCATCCCTACAACACTGCCCCCCCCCTTGCTGTTAATATGCATGCTCAAAAAAACCAAAGCACGAATAATAAAATCAGTACCCTCTTGTGGGCCTCAGTAACTTTACCAAGCAACTCTCCATGTTTTTCCAAGCTGCTTGATGATAGATGATTCTGTACTGCCCGTTGTTACTCTGAACTCCCTCTAAAAGTATGGAAATAGGTGGCATTGCTCTTACTACAGGTTCAGGGTGTTGCACGGCTTCTTCTCTTCCTCCTCCTCCTCTTCAACTCCCCCCCCCGACATTACAGAATAGCAGTGGTTCTCAAACTTTTTGCTCTATGCCGCACTTTCAGAATAAAAACTTGCTCCCCCCACACTAATAGAAAACAAAAATGAAACAATTTCTAGTAGTGCTTGATTTATAACTTAGAACCCAACTACTTTATAATATGACTCATTCCATGTGTGTGTGTGTGTGTGTGTGAGTCTGTGTGTTTTATCGTATTGCATGTGTTTATGTATGTGTGTATATATATACACACACACACACACACACACACACACAATACGGTAAAAAACACAAATCTGAATAAAAACAATACAAACAAAAATACAGTCAAATCCCAGTTTTCAAACGGCTCCGTTTTCAAATGTTTCAGCTCCCAAATGCCGAAAACCAAGAAGTAAGTGCTCCGGTTTTTGAATTTTTTTTGGAACCCGAATGTCCAACGCAACTTCTGTTTGAGTGCAAGAAGCTCTTGCAACCAATCAGAAGCCATCCCTCGGTTGTTGAAAGTTTTGAAAGTCAGATGGTCTTCTGAAACAGATTACGTTTGACAACCAAGGTTTGACTGTAACAAGAAAGAGGATAAAAGAAGAAGAAAATACAAAGCCCTCTATCAGAGGTTGATCTTAACCCTGTTCTCACACTCAAGAGTTTGGACCCTCCCATCTCTCACCAGTGGCAGAGGAAGCCTCTCCGGCACCTGGGACGGGGGTGCCTGCATGGCGTCCGTACGGACTGTGCCCACGCGGCACTCATATGGACTGTGCTTGCGTGGCGCCCGTACGGACTGCATGCATGGCATCCTGTATGGATGCTGCGCACGTGCCCTCAGCTGCTGTACAGCTGGGGGACAGCGGGTCTTCTTGTCAACCCCCCCAGGGTAGCACCCGGGGCGCACCGCCTCCCTGTCCCTCCTTTGCACGCCTCTGCCTTTCACCTGGGAGCTTCCCTCTCTTCTCCCAGCCTTCCACCCTGGGAGATCTTCCCTTACCTGCCTCTCACACAGGGACCTTCATTAACCATCCATCACCTTCATGTGCATACCCTCATTAACCCAGAATGAAGGACATAAAAAAACAAAACAAAACATAGGCAAGAGTAAAGTGAACAGAAGAAGAATGAAAAAGAGGAAACACAGGAAATAAAGATCATAAAAAAATGAGAGAGAGAGAAGAGAAATAAATAAAGAGGAGTCCCGATTCCCTGTCTCTCAATTATGTATATAACGATTATTCAAAATATTCCAAGTGATCATTCTGGAATGGTATTCAGCTGTATTCCAGAGTAATATCCAGTTTTTCCTCAATTAGCTAGGCGGTGTTTTCCCAGTCTTCAACCCCAAACATCTCAAGTTTATTCATTTTCCTTTCCACACAAAATGTCCAAAGTTCAATTGTTATTATTGCTAAATGTCAATAATACTTTTCATCCCGTCCAGTATAGTGACTTTTTCTCCAAGAAATACCAACATCCATCATCATCATCATCAGTACTTGTTTACTTGTTGTATATTCATTAATTCATACCCAGTTCTATATATTCTGATCCCATTTCCTGTTGGCCATGATTTCCCATTCTAATTTAGAAAAATAAAAGTTTCTTTCCATTTCCACTTCTTCCATTCTTTTTTCCAGAAGAATCACCAGAGGCTTGGTGGGTTTTTCCTCTGAATTCACTCCAACTTGTACATAGGACTTTCTCTCTCAACTCTATCTCTGCCATTTCAAGATGCTTCTTAATGTCTCTATCAATGTTTTTATTCCACTTCTCCAACATCACAACACCATTGTTTTTCTGTTTCACTCCTATAGGCACCTGTATGGAGATCCTCCCCATTTCATCATATGCTGCCTTCTCACTTTACCATTCCATTCTCATATTCAGGTAGATCTTGATCAGTATTCCCCCCCCCCCCCTAAAAAACCTATGTATTCATTGGTTTGATCTGATGATGATGATGATGATGATGATGATGATGATTTTATTTATTAAATTTGTATACCACCCTCTACCCGCATGTCTCAGAGCCATTCACAGGATAAAATCACAATATAAAACACAAAATATACAATAAAGATAAAAACAAGTAGAAGCCATTTTCGTTCACCGTTTTATGCATCTGAGCTCTTTCAATTGCTCATCCAATAACTACCACATAATACCAACAGTCAGCAGGGTGTTCAGCAGTATATTTGCCATATTGGATTATGTTAGTCTCCCCCTTAACAGCCTGTTAAGATCCCAAATAAAATATTGATTGTCCTTGAATATTCCAATCACACTTGCCATCTTCTCGTGCCACACCAGTGTAGCGCACCACACCCTTTGAGAACCACTGGAATAGCAGGTGGTTTAAGGCACAATTCCATTAGTTGTTGTGCTGTTGTTTTTGGAGGGGATGCTCAGCCTCAAGCAATATGCCCTGCTACCAACTCAACCTTTGAAAACATGCTGATGATGGGGCATACCACAAAAATTACACTTCCTTGTATCTGTGCCAAAATACCATGGTTGTGGCTATCCAGAAATTCCTAGGTTGATCGAACTAATACTTTGCCTTTGATCTCCCACATATACCTGGCTTGACTCCTGTGAATTGTGTAGTGTGGCGGACAGAAGGGGAGAGAGGGAGAAGATACCTGCCACTCCCAAACTGTAATGACTTCCATCTGGGACTGAACTTTGCAATGGTTTTCCTTTATTTTATCACTGCTCTCCCTCCCCTCCTATCTCACTTAAGAGGGGAAGGCATTGACAGCACCCAAAGGAACTTCCTATCCCAAATGTTTTACCTCGGAAGTTGGTGGCCTCTCCTTCATTGGAGGTTTTTAAACACAGGTTGGATGACCTTCTGTCAGGGATTGTTTTGTGTGATTCATGCTTTGCAGTGGATTGGAGTCAGTGACCCTCAGGGTCCCTTACAACTCTACAATTCCATGATTCCATCCACTTTCTACCATCTCCAGTGGTCTTCCCTTTCCTCACCACTTGGATCCATTTGTGCCAGAACCCTCACAAAACTCTCTTTATACATGGGCAAGGGAAGTTCATATGACTGGAGTGTTGGCTTCCAGAAGAACATTTGTCTCTTAGACCAGCTCTGCACTTCCTCCCCAAGCTGGTTCAATGCTCATATTGATCAATTTCATTATGGGTGATACCCAGTGTTAGTCATACCCAGAGTAAACCTGTTGCAGCTGCTCTGAGGATGACTGAAGTTGGACACTTTATTCAGGTACGAGGAATCCCCAGGCTACCATTCATCCAAGCCACGCCACTGCTGTGTACCACCCTTGAGTGTTTTTTGCCAGGTTAGAATGTGTCTTTGAACTCTGATAATGCCTCTTGGTTGCTTGAATGGAAGATAGAGAAAGATGACTGAGAATGAAGAAACTAGCCTACTGTAAAAAAATAAAACTCACATTCATTACTCCACCCACATTTGCTTTGGCCCCACCCACCACTGGCATATGGCCCCCAGGAGGTTGCCCAGAAGTGAATGCAGACCTTGGGCTGAAAAGGGTTCTTGACCCCTGATGTATATTTCTTTAACCCACTTTTTCAGACCAAAAACTACACTCTCCCTAAAGAGCCTCATATTAGTAAAAAATCCAACACAGTGCTGGTGGCATGGACTATTGTACACGAATATGAATCAGATGCAGCTCCTGCCTTCAACCTTATAAACCTTATAAACTAAAAGGCACTGTTCACACACATGGGAAGTGATGTGAAGGGGGCAGTAGAGAAGGGTGTTAAAGTTGATCATCTTGGAATTATGAGTATGTCCTTTCTCTGGAAGCAGTATGCCTCTGATTAGCTGTTGCTGGCAATTGCTAGTGAGGAGAGCACTGTTTCTGGTTGCAGGCTTCACACAGGCATCCAGCTAGGTACTGTGAGAAAAGGGTGCTGACCTTCGGACTCATCCAGCCACAGAGTTCTTCTTACATTCTTAGAGAGATGGTCTGGATGCTGTTATCCATGCCCCAATAATGTCCATCCCAGATTATTGTAATGCTGGTGTCTCCACTGTGTCATCAAATACCTACAGAGATCTCCCAAGGCTGCAATTAGGTCCTCCTTTCACCAGAATATAAGTCATAATGGCTGTGTGAGTGTCTCTTAACTCTCCCAAGCACTACCCACACTAGCAGGGGCTGCTAGCTACAATTCCTATATTCTGCCCCCAATGTCAGTATGCCTCCAAATGCCAGTTGCCAGGAATCACAAATGTGAAGAGTGCAGTTGTACTCAGGTTCCTTTTGTCCCTTCCCATGGACTGCTGCCTTCAAGATGGTGGACCAGATGGGCCTTTAGGCCGATCCAGCCCAATCTTAAAGAATGCTAGTGAGTTGTAAATGGCACAGCTACCCAGTGGCGTCTTCCTCTGGCTTGGTGGCATAGGCCACAGTGCCTTTCCTGTTTACTTCTTCTGGAAACAGAGTTGTGTTGTAGATTTGGCAGTTAAGGTGGAAGCCTTCCTCTTGAATTGCCAGAGGGGTCACACAGGATGTTCAGAGGACCCGGAGATTAAATACAACCTTACATATATGTTTTAATCAGGTAGCCTGATCTTTTCAAATTGTGTTAATCTGAATAAAATAAAATTAGATTTTTAATTTTTTATTTTTTTTTAAAGTACCTTGTACTTGCCAACCATTTTGGTGTCTTTATACTCTTAGACCACATCACTGTACAATGGAGCAGATTTACTTAGTTCTGCTTTCCAGGGTGGGCAGCCTCAGGCTGAAAAAGTCTGGTCCCTCGGACTCCCCTGCAGACATGCCTTCTTTCCAGACCACACCACCGTAGGCCACACCCCCTCAGCCCTCCCATTCTTTGCTCCCTACTTGGGTGTTTTTGCCTGGCTGGAATATGTACTTGAACTGTGATAATGCATCTTGCTTATCTGGCTGGGGAGAGGAAGGAGGATGTAGGAACCATGGATTTTTGTGTGATATTGTGTGACTGAAATGTTGTCCTCTGCACAATGTTAGAATCACCTCCATTGTTCTACTTGCATGTGACCCCCAAGGAAATGTGATCTTTGGGCTGAAAAAGGGCTGCTCTAGGTGGTTGGATAGGATAGTATCTGGGCAATGGGGACTGCGGCCTGGGGTGCTTTTTTTAAAAAAGGACACAATCCAGTACTTCCATGACGGGCTCCCTCATCAAAACCAGAACTGTAGGGAGGGAAGCCATGCCTGGGCCAGGCCTTCAGTGCCTGGTTCCATCGTATGAGGGAGCTGCTAAGACAGCTTCCTTGTGCAACAGCTCAACACCTCCAACTACCTGCAGCCCCACTCCTGGGTCAGGCCTGACCTGGGGGTGGAAGCAGCGGAGAGGAAGAGAGGCAGTGGCAACATCATTTCCCCTTTCCTCCACTGGGTTCTGGAATGTGAGTGCACCCTCTGCGCTACTTTGTGAGCCTAGGTTCAGACAGTCCAACCCTAGCCTACCTCAGGCGGCAGTAGCGTACATTCTGGGTGCTTTCCCCTCTATTTCCAAAAGTAAAAGGGATGAATACTTAACCTTGTTCAAAAGCTGAAAGTTAAAGGAAGGGGTCTAGGATCTCCCTGGGAGGTGGGGACCTCCCACAGCTCCTCCACCTCCTAGCTGTGGCCCTCAGTTGGAAGCAGCTTGGTGTGCAGGGGTGGTTTCTTTAAAACATTGTTTTGTGCAGTGCTTTCTGCATTGGCTTCTCTGGCAGGGACACTCTGACATCTGGCAGAGATTCCCTGCGCGCCTTGCACAAATTCCAAATATGTGTTCTAGGGCATGTACTTAGTTCATGCAGGGTGCTGGTCAAACCCATAATTTATTCTTATCCTGCCCTTCCTCCATGGCACTCAGAACAGTACGGTACATTGGTTTCTCTCTCCCTACCTCCCTCCCGTTCCACTTCTTCTCTCTCTTTCCCTCCTGCACCACCTCTTTGTCCTCACAACTTCCCTGTGAGGTCGGCTAGGCTGGGAGATAGGGATGAGTGAATCTGTAGGTTCTGATTTTGCTCTGGAGTCCCCCCCCCCCCCAGTCTTGAGTTCTCCACCTTTCCACATCAGTTTTGACAACCTCTTTTTTAAAGTTCTCATGAAAATCCATCAGTGACATTTTCCTAATATCCACATTTTTGTGCAAGCACTTATCACTAATATGATTTGTTTGTGTATGTTCTTTGCACTAATACATGCGTTTTTATGAGTATATATATCTGACTCTGAAGAATGGCAGGATTTCAATTCATATGTTTCTTTGGAAAGAGTGAGTTTGGTAGATTCGCCTTTCCGTGCAAACTGAACAGAATCACTGCTGGGAAATGGTGACTAACTTGGAGTGTTTTGGTTGAGCAGGGATTTAAAACCCATTCTCCCTGGTAAATGTCTGTGTCTCTATCTACTTCCCCATCCTGGCTTTCTTAGTTATCACTGTAATCCTCATGTGAACACCGGGTAAACCCTAGGAAGCACCCACACTTGCCCATTGCCTCACAATGCAGGGGAAGATCAGAATATTGGGCAAATACTCATATGCCTCTGGGGAAACCCACAGGGCTTGAGTTATGAAGCAGCTACCCGCAGACAGAACCATGCTGGCTCCCAGCAACATAGATAGATTGCAAATGACAATAGAAAGGAAGGACATTAATTCTACTGCAGGCTGAGAAGAAGAGACCCCACTGAAGTGAGACTTTTAAGATTTATTTTATGATGCCGCCTTACCTCAAATGTATTCACAGTGCTTTTTTTAACTTGGTCATTGTCTAAAATGCCAGTCCTGACAGCTGACCTAAGTTTTCATGTGCCTGCTCAGCCTGCTGCCCATGTTCAAATAGCAGATAGCTTCCCCCTGTCCTGCTTTCATGCTGAGAGCCTCCCGCTCCACCTCTGGCCATGCATTCCATTGTTGTTCAGCAGTAATGCAAGGTGGTGGTGGTGGGAGTGAGAGAGATGGGAGCATTTTGATTACTCTTATGGACTTGATTTATGGGGACCATTTTAAATCACAAACCATCTGTGCACCTCTTCCCGGTCCAAAATGGATAAAAGACCAAGACATCAATCTGAGCACAGGCACCCGCCACCCGCCCTGCAACACATGCACGCACATACAAAGCCAGATCTCCCTTCCTCTCTCCTTCCCTTTTTATTAGCAGCTCAGTTTCCCGAGCCTAACGGTCTTTTTGCCAGAGCCTAACTGTCTTTTCCCAAGGGTAGGGTGACTTGCATGTGTCTTTATTATTTCCTTATGGAAGCCAAAAAAGCAGATAGGGGGAAATGAATACCAATCTTTATTGCTCTTTGGCAAGATTATCTCTTATCTTCCTTTCCTGTGAGGGTGCATTGGAGAGGAGAGAGAAAGGGGGCATGCTGCCATAAAGATCCCAAATGACTTTGGCCACGTCTTGATCTCTAATTCACCCTTTTTGTGTGGTAGAATAGTGATAGCCCTTCTCATGAGCCTAAATTGTGGCACAACATGGGTGAAGGAGGTAATCATCTATGCAGAGCCTAAGGGGTGTGTAGTCAAAGCTCCTTGATGGAGCATATGCTTTGCACGGAGAAGATCCCAGGTTCAGTCCCTGGCATCTCTAGCTGAGAAAGGCTCAGGTACCATAGGGAAGGGACACAGTTGGTGCTGTGGGTTAAACCACAGAGCCTAGGACTTGCTGATCAGAAGGTTGGCAGTTCAAATCCCCGTGACGGGGTGAGCTCCCGTTGCTCGATCCCTGCTCCTGCCTGCCTAGCAGTTCGAAAACACGTCAAAATGCAAGTAGATAAATAGGTACCACTCTGGTGGGAAGGTAAACGGCGTTTCCGTGCGCTGCTCTGGTTTGCCAGAAGCGGCTTTGTCATGCTGGCCACATGACCCGGAAGCTGTATGCTGGCTCCCTTGGCCAATAAAGCGAGATGAGCGCTGCAACCCCAGAGTCGGTCATGACTGGACCTAATGGTCAGGGGTCCCTTTATCTTTACCTTTACCATAGGAAAGGAAAGTGCAGGCCTGAGGCCAAATACATCCCTCAAGAATTCTCTTCCTGGCCATTGAGACTCCCCACACCACCCGCCTCCCAAGCCATACACTCTCTCCATGGGCCATCCTACTCACTGACCTCCCTTGCACCTTTCTTGGTTGTTATTGGCAGGCTTGCATCCTTGGACTATGATAACACCTCTTGGTCACCTGGGCGGAAGATAAAGGAAGGTGTGTGGTAAAAACTAACCTACTGTGTAAAGGTTATTTGAAGTTTATTCATAAGCAAATGAAATTGTAGGCAGGATTTGAAATTTGAGCAACGGGAAGAAATGATAATATATGAAATAGAGGAATGTGTATTAGGTGAAATGCGCAATATTATGCAGTATACAAAGGGGACTGGTATAAAAACAGCATGGAAGAGGAAGTGGGAAGTCAAATTATAAGATAAATGTATAACAAATTTGAAGTTTAAAATTAATTGGCTAAAGTTATAAAAAAATTAATGAAAATTGTAATAATAAAAGATAAAATCTGCATTTATTATGCCGCCCATTTTTGCTCTTGGTCCGCTGCCACCAGCATGTCACCCCCTAAAAGCTTGGCCAGTAGGGAATAAGGACCTCAGGTTGGAAAAAGGTAGTAGGTGATGGGAAAGTCATTCTGCAATCTGGTTCAGCAAACATGATAATCTTTTAAACATGAGTTTCTAATAGTGAAACACTATGGAGTTGTGTGAGCAAAAGGTTGTTAGTGCTGTAAGTGCTCTTCTAGGACACTCAGTCCCATGACAGTTTTACACATTCCCCTCCAAACTCTTAGCATGTTAAGAGCATGCTCAATCCTCTGTGAGGTCTTCGAGGGGAGGATTCTGACTCCTCTGCACCAAAGAACACTTTTTTATTTCTAAAGGGTTTTGGAGGGGGCGGGCAGTAACATTTGCAAATCTAGAGATTTCCTTAAGTCTGTTGATAGCTCCTGACTTTAGATGGGTGTGGTGGAAGGATTGACACTCACCCTGAATATCACTCACAACTATAAACATATGTACATAGACAATTATTTTAGCTTTCCCCCATTAAATTACAGGTGCCCCATGAGAATTATCTTGTGCCTTCGTTTTTTTATTATTTGAATTCCTAGTTTGGTTTATGCAGATGCCTTTTCCTCATGGTTTGGATCATGGGTAGGCAAATTAAGGTCCACGGGCCAGATCCAGCCCAATCTCCTTCTAAATCCGGCCCGTGGACGGTCTGGGAATCACCATGTTTTTACATGAGTAGAAAGCGTCCTTTTATTTAAAATGCATCTCTGGGTTATTTGTGGGGCCTGCCTGGTGTTTTTACATGAGTAGACTGTGTGCTTTTATTTAGAATGCATCTCTGGGTTATTTGTGGGGCATAGGAATCCGTTCTTTTTTTCAAAATATAGTCTGGCCCCCCACAAGCTCTGAGGGATGGTGGACCAGCCCCCTGCTGAAAAAGTTTGCTGATCCCTGGTTTGGTTAAAAGGCTTTTAAAGTAACCAGATAAGGAATTTATTTTTGTGCACTCATTGCCTATAAATAAACTGTTTCTTCCCAGTCCTTGAACTCCATCATACCCCAATAGATTCCATAACTTAGCTGCCAGTCTGGATAGTCTCTGACAGGAACGATTAAAGTATTATCTTTGAAGACTTTCAGATTTCAAAGGGATATAATTTGGAAACAAGGGCATCCTAGCCTAGTCCAAACCTCTTTTGAAGAGATATATTCTCTGTTTCTAAGAACTCCAGTCACATGGACTGTATTCATACCAGCCAACCCTCCCATTTTGAATGTTTCATCCTGGAACTTTATCAAAAGCTGCCCTGGCTTCTGTCTCCAATCCCAGCTGTCCCACCTTGGCTCCGTCCACAGCCCCCGCCTCAATGGCCTCCTCCGTGGCCTCTTCTGCTACCGCCACCATACTTCCAGAAGCCTGCACTTCCTGAAGTACGGTGGAGGTGGAGAGTGCAGTGGTAGCCATGGCAGGGCTGCCAGAAGTATATTGTGGTGAAAAGTGAGTGGGCAGTCGTGGGTATGCCAACAAATGGGCAGGCAGGTGGCAGTGGCAGTGGCAGGATGGTGCTGGGGGGGGGGAGGAGTAGAGTCCTGATTTGTCCTCCTGAGAGGGTATGCTATATATATACTGCACTGTCCATAATCCCTATTTAGCAGGAAAAGTTATTTAAAAAAAATACTTTCAAATTTAACAGAAGAAAAAACAGAGAAAGAGACAAAAAAGTTGAAAGAGAAAACAGTGTCAGCTCATATTAAGGGCATCAGCCCTGAGTGCTCACTGGAAGGACAGATCCTGAAGCTGAGACTCCAATACTTTGGCCACCTCATGAGAAGAGAAGACTCCCTGGAAAAGACCCTGATGTTGGGAAAGATGGAGGGCACAAGGAGAAGAGGGCGACAGAGGACGAGATGGTTGGATAGTGTTCTCAAAGCTACCAGCATGAGTTTGATCAAACTGCGGGAGGCAGCGGAAGACAGGAGTGCCTGGCGTGCTCTGGTCCAGGGGGTCACGAAGAGTCGGACACGACTAAACGACTAAACAACAACAACAACTATCAGTATGATCGCAGATCATACTGATAGTTGTTGTTGTTGTTTAGTCGTTTAGTTTAGTTTAGCACAGTTTGAAGCATCTGGATGCATAAAAACTGGCTCCTTCTGAAATGAAATATTGTCCAAACCCATTAGATTGTTTAAAATTTTACTTGCAGAACGTTCTTCAAAAGAGAACAGAAACATCAAATGATACATCCAAACAGTTCCATAAGACATATGACAGTCCAAGGGACAGGCTCAGAACCTTACAAAAAATGAAATAATTCCAACAGACCTGTAAGCAGAGGTCTGTTTCTTCCTACAGCCTGAGGCTGTGTGCTTCAAGAGAGCTTCATTTACATCCTTACTGAGAGCAAAGACCGAAGGCAACTCCTTTTCGAAATGGTGATTTGCAATGTGATACCTTTGTCACATGTTCAAAGCTGAACATTCAATATTGGAGCACAGGACATTCAACAGTTAATTATCAACTCAATTAAAACTCAGAGTCCCTTAGAATAGTAAAGGTAAAGGTACCCCTGCCCGTACGGGCTAGTCTTGACAGACTCTGGGGTTGTGCGCCCATCTCACTTAAGAGGCCAGGGGCCAGCGTTGTCCGGAGACACTTCCGGGTCACGTGGCCAGCGTGACATCGCTGCTCTGGCGAGCCAGAGCTGCACACGGAAACGCCGTTTACCTTCCCGCTGGTAAGCGGTCCCTATTTATTTACTTGCACCCGGAGGTGCTTTCGAACTGCTAAGTTGGCAGGCGCTGGGACCGAGCAGCGGGAGCGCACCCCGCCGCAGGGATTCGAACCGCCGACCTTTCGATCGGCAAGTCCTAGGCGCTGAGGCTTTAACCCACAGCGCCACCTGCGTCCCCCTTAGAATACTGCAGTGGAATTTCCCCGTGTTGAACCTTTTTGGTAATATGCATTTTGCCATTTGCCATTTCAGTGTCAATTAAACAATTATACTAACAAGTACATCCATCTTAAACATGTAACTTGATATACACAATCCAGGTGCCCAAATAGGTGTCTATGTAAGATTGACGTATATAGGGGAAATGTTCAAATGTAGAAAAGGCTGTAAAGGTCCTCAGATCATTTCATAATGCATGGTGGCTGTTTATCCTTCCAGGCTCAAAGTACAAGTCTCTTAGCAACAGGAATAATAATAATAATAATAATAATAATAATAATAATAATAATAATAATTTGTTATTTGTACCCCGCCCATCTGGCTGAGTTTCCCCAGCCACTTTAAAGGGCTTCCAACAAAGATTAAAAATACATTAAAAATATCACACATTAAAAACTTCCCTGAAGAGGGATGCCTTCAGATGTCTTCTAAATGTCAGGTAGTTGTTTATCTCTTTGACATCTGATGGGAGGGCATTCCACAGGGCGGGCGCCACTACCAAGAAGGCCCTCTGCCTGGTTCCCCGTACTTTGCTTCTTGCAGTGAGGGAACCGCCAGAAGACACACTCCTTCAGGTATACTGGGCTGAGGCCGTTTAGGGCTTTAAAGGTCAACACCAACACTTTGAATTGTGCTCAGAAATGTACTGGGAGCCAATGGAGGTCTTTCAAGACCGGTGTTATGTGGTCTTCGTGGCTGCCCCCAGTCACCACTCCAGCTGCCACATTCTAGATTCTGGACGGGGGAGAAATCTGATTCAGTTTGCATATAAAAGTGAACCTCTCAAATTCACACTTTCTGCAACAATATGAGTACTGAAACACACCCATCCTTGGAAATTCAGTTACTCAAATTGTGCAAATTTGTAATCAAATTTGTGCAATTTGTACTCAAATTGTCCTTGAACAAAACCATGCTTACAGAAGTGCATGTTTTAAGTGTTCATAACAATGAATGTGTTTGTGAAAATATTCTAAAATGAATCATATCCAGCGACATTGCTTGCAAAAATGTGTACATCAGTCAAAATGGTAATCAAACTGTGTTAATTAGGAGAAATTCTCACTAAAATGCTGGAGAATTTACATGAGACTATTTTGAAAATTTAAAAAAAATCATTGCATGGATGTGCAAGCATGAAAATCTAAATGTAAAATAAGAAACTGGGGGAACCAGGTCGTTCCATCCCTTCTTAACAACTTGGCAGGGAAGATAACTTGATTGTGGAGTTTTGTTTTGTTTTTTAATCTGTCCCTGTTGGAGGGATACTTGTTAAATTTTTGTTGGTGTAACTTGTTAAGGGTTTTCAGCCTTCAGCTTCTTCACCACAAAATCCCAGATTTCAGGGAATGGGGTGAGAGTAAAATTTGTGGGCCCCAAACTCACTGCTGCTGTCTGAAGAGGAGCCCTAGTGGCTGCTATCCCCATCTGCAGAGTCCAGGTGGGGGCGTGTGAAGTGTGTGTGTTTGTCCCACTTTCCTGTCCCCAAGTGTTGGTAGACTGGTATGGGGGACAGGAGTTCTGTGGCTTCATCTGTGATTCCCCACCCTACCCCACCACTGCACAGAGCAAACGATTTGATAGGACACAGGCACAACCTCCTTCATTTCTCATTGAAAAAGAATTCAGAGGAGCCTAACTATGTTGTCAATTGACCTGAGGATGTTCACTTGAAAATATAATTTTGGCCTAGATCTGGATTTGGTGCACACCTGGCCCCTATGTTCAGTGCCCCAATGTGAACACTTACTTTTCTTTTTAGGTAAAATTGAATATTTGGAGCATGCAGCATGTTAGCAATGTGTTTGGGTTGGGCACTTCTACCAGACTGTTGGGATGTTTGTTCATTGGTTCCTGCACTCTATTAATGAAGCAGACTCTTTCTTTCTTACAAAGGGATCTGAGAGGAAAACTACGCCTCCTGGCCTAAATCACACCTCAGCCAGACCTCCAAAGCCTTGTTTTGTTTAAGCATATGTTGAAACAATCAGTTACAGCTATACACAGGTAGAGTCATAGCTTCGTTGTTGGTTGGTATGTCTGTGTATATACGTGTGTGTGTGTGTGTGTGTGTGTGTGTGTGTGTGTCTGTGTGTGTGTTTGTGTGTGTACACACACACACACACAATGTAAAACCATAAACCTTATGGTTTAGGTATGAATTAGAACCTTATAAAATGTGCTTTCTCATTTCTGTGTAACTCAAAGCAGGGATTAAACAATAGGAAAAACTCACCAGAAAATTTTTCCAAGGTAGAAATCTTTTTGCAACTTTTCATTGTGCATTTGAGAGGGTGAAGCATTTTTCCCATTTCCCTCTCCATTTAAATATTTTCCCCATGTCTTTAAATAAATCAATATAGGGTGCTCTGCGGGTGGGGGTCAGTTAGGAATGAGAAGACAGGAAACTGGAATTTAATAGGCAAAGAAAGGAACGAAGTGAAGGGGGGCAAAGTTTCTACAAACCCCCCCCCCCCAGCTTGCAGACCACCATGCATAAGGCAGAGAAAGGAGAAATTTCCCTGTGTCTGTGGCATTCGGGAAGGCATCCCTAGAGCTCTCAACATTACTAGATGAGGCCCTGCTTTTCTCATCTCTTTGAAGGCCAGTTTTATGGAAAAAACAGAAATCTCTTTTTACTCCAAGGCAGGCAAAGCGACAAGGTTGGATAAAGCAGTGAAAGTGAGGAGCGAAATGCAGCCTGTGTGTGTTACAGAAGGCCAGGAGTTGAAGGAGAAGGGCTGGGAGGCACGTGAGACTGCTCTCCCACTCCTCTGTTAGGCAACACTTAAACAGTACAGTCGTACCTTGGGTTACAGCCGCTTCAGGTTGCGTTTTTGCAGGTTGTGGACCACTGAAACCCGGAAGTACCGGAAATGGTTACTTCTGTGTTTTGGTGGTTGTGCATGCGCAGAAGTGCCGAATCGCAACCTGCGCACACACAGACATGGGTTGCGAACACTGCGAGTTGCGAACGTGCATCCCACACAGATCACGTTCGCAACCTGAGCGTCCACCGTATTGCTCAATTGACCACCAGAGGAAAGAGCAGTTGAATGGTCTGAGTATCAGACAAGGATTGGGAATACCCAGGTTCAATTCATAAGGGAATAAAACAGATGGGAATCTGTGGCCCTCCAGATGTTGCTGCTGTGCAACTCCTACCACCCCGACTTGCTGGGGCCGATGGGATTTGGAGCCAAACAGCATATTGGATGGCCATCTGTCATAGATGCTTTTGTTGAATCATAGAATATTAGAATTGGAAGGGAGCCAAGGGCCACGTAGTCCAACCCCCTGCAATGCAGGAATCTCAACTATTGATCCAGAGAGTACAAGTCATTGCCTCCATTTTATTTTACAGAAATCTAATGAACCAGTGATTTTTCAAAAATATACATGACCTCTGCATGTTCCATTGTAATATATGCCTTCTTAATACTTCTAAGTAAATATCTAGAGCTGAATCTTTGGGGCCAGAAGGCTGGAGGGTGTGCGGGAAAGGGGCTGTTGCTCCTGCACTACCACACTAATTAGCTGTTAGGCAGGGAGGCTGAGCAGCATAAACAAAGCCCCACTGTGCCTCCAGTCTCTTCAGGGCTTCCTCCACTCTCATTGACATACTCTTTCGGTTCCGGGGAGGGTCTCCTTGCGGGCCATGAGGACTCCCCCGTTCTCTTTCACCAGTTCCTGGTGTGATTCTATTTATTTATTTTCTGGTGCCAAGTGTATACACAGTCTCGTGTGAGTAGAAAGTGCATAAGTGGAGGGATGCCTGTATAAAATTCATCTGCTCTCTCTGGCTCATACATTTTCAGAAGTGGAAAGAAAGACCAGGAAATAACCCTGACAAGAAGGCTTGCCCCACCTCCCAGTCACACTGATTGGGCCCTGATCAACAGCCAAGAGCCCATTCTTGCTAACCCAAGTAGCACTTTGGCTTGTCTCTCAAATTGCCATTTCCAATCGCCACCCCAGAAGCTCCCTTAGAACCACCTCTGCCTTGCTTGCAAAAATCAGGATTTTAAGGGACATACTGAAAAAGTATGATTGCTTTACGGTTTCCATGAATGTCTTGGGAGAAACGGGGCATTTGACGGGTATGCTCTTAGCCACATCCCCGTGACCCCATATGTCTAAACAGCTAATCATCCTGAAATGTCCAAAATCCAACCCACCCAAAATACCTTGCATGGAGAAATGAGGCCAAAGAAAGTGGCATATTTCTTTGGGCTAGCAAGGTGATAATTGGATTTTAAAAAATTGTCCACACCTGTTGAAGATTAATTACGTTGTCAGTTTTCTCTCTAGGAAACAGCTCCTATTTTCCTAGAGAAAAAGATTACGTTGCTTTAATTGTTTTCTTTTCTTTATTAATGACCAGTGTAAAGTTTTATAAACAATAAAGACTCTGAGAAACAGAACCAATTGATGTTTATTCCTATAACAGGAATTTCACTAAGAGATAGCTGGAATGCTGCTGCTGCCGCTTCTGTAAAGAAGTAAAATATGCAGGAAAACTTTTCTGTAAAGAACTCAGCTGCAGAAAGAAATGAAAAATGCAAGAGTAGATGCTCACACACCGACAGTATAACTTTGCCGTCTATATTAATTTTATTTATAAAATTCATACCCTGTTTTTTCTTTTATTGCCACACCTGCAATTTAATAGGTTTGTTGGCAAATTCAAAGTGTCTCTGTCACAATTTTTTTATTTTCTATTCAATTTCTTGATTCAGACTTCCGGATCAGTTGTGATCTCATTCAGGTCGTGAGTTTGTCCAGTGAGCTTGTCAGGATGACTCAATCATAGAAAAGGGTGAAAGGGGGAGCGACGGCAACACAATACCCCTAAATTTCTTGATTTACCAACATTGAATATTGTGCTTGTAGCATCTGAAGGCAGCCCTCTTTAGGGAAGTTTTTAATGTTTGAAGTTTTATTCTGTTTTTAATGTTCTGTTGAAAGCTGCCCAGAGTGGCTGGGGAAATCCAGTCAAATGGGCGGGGTAGAAATAAATAAATAAATAAATAAATAAATAAATAAATAATAATAATAATAATAATAATAATAATTAATAATTTGTTTTATGTATTCTTTTCCTGGCTTTTTAATCAATTCTTTCTCATTTTAAATCAAGTCTTCCAGAAGTTCTGGGTTAAAAAAATTAATCTTTTGATATCTCAAGTGTTGTCACATCGAAGAGGGAACAGTATGGTTTTTTCCTGCTCTGGAGGGTAGGATTCAAACCAGAGGCTTCAAATTACAAGAATGGAAATTCCGATTAAACATCAGGGAGGAAAACCTTCTGGCTGTAAGAGGTGTTTGACAGAGGAACAGTCTCCTTCAGAAGGCTGTGGACTCTCCTTCCTTGGAGGTTTTTGAGCAGAGGTTGGATGGCCGTCTGTCTTGGATGCTTTAGCTGAGAATCCTGCTGTGGTGTTTGCCCGTTCTTTTGAAAATGTCTGTACAGGGGAAGACATTGAGTTAATAGGTAGACCAATAGAAAAGCCAGAGGTGGAGCCTACCTGTTTATAAAAGGGCTTAGCCCAAGGTTTAGTTAGCTAGTTAGTTAGTTAGTTGGTTGGGAAAAGGCAGTTGGGAAAGCATTTGGCAGACAGATGGAAATAGAGAGACAGTTAGTGCAGTTGGTTCTTGTGTGAGAGGAGGTAGAAGAGTTAGAGACAGAATAAAACAAGACTAAGAGGGGAAAGGGTAACAGCTTTTCGAATGCATTTAAAGTTTATTTGTGTTTGCAATAAACCACAATCTTCATTATTAACTTAAGAACCTGACTGAGACTAAATGATTTACCGAGGAGGACCTGGTTGGTGGCTGCAGATTAGTGGCGTACGGGTCAATAGTCTATGAGATGACCGGGGGCTCTGTACGAACGCCATACCTGCATTGCAGGGGTTTGGACTAGATGACTCTTGGGTCCCTTTCAACTCTGCGATTCATATGAAGCTATCCACTGTGACCCTAAAGTTTTGGGCTTGGTCAGTGACCGCCAGTCCATTCCCACAAATGAGCATGTAGTTTGGCTAAAATTGACAGGAAGTGGGGAAGAACCATGCCTGGAGCTCCTTGAGGATAGGTGGGGCAAAATGTAATAATTTAACAATAGCAGAGTCTGAATTTTCTCCTTGCAGGTTATTGTAGAATCATAGAAGTGTAGAGTTGGAAAAGTGCCAAAGGGTCATCTGGTCCAAACCCCTGCAGTGATTCCAGCATTGGAAGGGGTTGGGCTAGATGGCCCTTTGCATACCCCCTTCCAACTCTATTATCTCCCCTTTTTTGTTGGCTACAAAAACACCATACATTTAAAGCACATGACTTTTCCCAAAGACTCCTGGAAACTGTAGCTTGTTTAGGATGCTGGGAACTGTAGCTTTGTGAAGGGGTAAGCTACAGTTCCCAAGATTCTTTTTAGTGGGAGGGGATGTGCTTTAAATGTATGGTGTGTACACAGCCTTTGTGTGCACGTTCTATAAATTCACAACAGGCATCTCATTGCAGACTTGTCATCCAGAGCTGCAGCCTGGGAACTGAATTTTTGCAAGGTTCAAGGCAAGGTGGGCTAGTTTGAGCAAGCCACCAACCCCAGAATCCCCCCCCTCCAGTCTTAACACCTTGAGGTGGAAAACTGGGAGAAGGGAAGGGTGCATTGAACACACACCACATGTGACGTATTTTTATGGATCTCCTAAGGCCAGGTGTTTCCTGAGCAAAGAAACTGGGCAGGAGCAAAATGGAAACAATTCTTACTCACCTTCCTTTCCACTGCCTCCCTCCTTTGCACCTCACAAAGGGCTGTCATTTGGGGGAGGGAGAGGGGGCTGGTCCTAAGTGCCCCTCCCCCTTCCACCCTCCCAGTCCCCACCATTTATGCCTATTTGTGCCCTCTTGACAATTCTGCTGTGTTTTCCTTTCCTTGAAGGAGAGGGAATTGAGAGCCTCCCCTCCTTCCCCAATGCAGGTATGTGCCTGTTCTCCATTACAGCTCCATTGGGGCTGAAATATGATCATGCCTGTGTCAGACCTACCAATATATTTATTTATCCATATAGGCTTTTCTCCTTAAGTTCATTGTGTCCAAAGGTTTTCAACCTTTTTGAGTCCACGACTTCCTTGACCGACTACATTGTTTCTGTGGCACCCCGTGGGGCTCAGGAGCCCAGTTAGGTCATCCCTTGCCTGCAGAGCTGGCAGCCTCTCAGCCTTTTTTGAAACCCTCCTTGTGGAGTCTTCCCTCAGCCTCCTCTCCTCTCCCCTCTCCTTGGGAGTCCTTCAGACAGCTGCCCAGTTGTTGCATTCTAGGATCCTACGTGCCTATTGTTCTAGGATCCAAGCTTAGTACATAACATTTTCCCTTGTGTAGTGTTCCCTCAACCTCCTCTCCTCTCCCCTATGCTTGGGAGTCCTCTGGGCAGCTACTGCTGCCCCTGATCTCAGAGCTGCCCTCTCCCACCCCGAAGAGAGGTGCCTCCTCACACTGCCCCACATGGCCCTGGGGAGAGGATGCCCCAGCCTTAGTGGCCCAACGGAGGCCTGCACCTTACCTTGAGAGGCAGCAGTAGTATCAGTGGGCACTGCTGGGTCTGCATGGTGGAAAGGCTCCCCTTCAGCACTGGGCACTCAGCTTCCAGGCGGGCCTTGCACACAGCAAGCACAGAAAAGGTCAGCACAGTGCCTGCCTGCCTGCCTGCCTGTCCGGCCTCCTACTTGTCTGTCCATTCCTAACAGCAAGGGCTGGTGAACTGGCTTGCCGGGCTCCCTCGCTCACTTGCTTGCTTATGCCGGCTGCCTCAGCTCCTGGCAACCACCACCCCCTGGCCAGCCCCAGAGGCACCATTCGCCTGCAGGGCTTGTAGCCAGGGCTGCTGCAACAAACAGCCATGCAAGCCTTTTAGAAGCAGAGATGTGAAAGGGCATCAGAGGCAGGAGGGAAGGAAAGAGGGACAGAGGCCAGTGTTGCCCACAGTACCCCTGACCATCCTTCAAGGCACCCCAGGGTGCCACGGCACACTGTTTGAAAACCACTGTGTTAGGGAAAGGATGGCTTGCTATTACTGTTGTTGTAGTAATAGTAGTAGTAGTAGTTGCGGTCATCATGTTAATCTCACCGCTGCTTCTAAATTTCAAAATGAAGCAAAAAGCTAAATAAAATAGTGTATGGGAAAAAATAAGAAGAGGGAATTCCCCCCCCCCCCAGCCTACTTCATTGGCAGGACTTAAGCTATGTATACACTCCTATTTGCTAGAGTAACTCCCACCACTGGCCCTTGAATTGGTCTACACACAAAGTTAGCCACAATCAACAAGCTATGTCTATCCTGCTGTTTCTCATGAAAAAACTGTGTTTTCATACCCTCTGACATTTCTCTGACGAAAATAGGGACGTCCCATTCCAGAATGATAATTTTACTATTTGTACCCCACACATCTTACTGGGTTGCCCCAAAAGCTGCCCAGAGTGTCTGGGGCAATCCAGTAAGGTGTGTGGGATATAAATAGTAAAAGTATCACTCTGGAATGGGGCGTCCCTATTTTCATCGAAAAAAAGTTGGAGGGTATGCAACGTATCCTACACTTGGGCCAAGATTAGTATTTAGGCCCAATATCAGCTCTTGGCATCCTTGGGCATCTTCCAGGGCACCAGAGGTGCTGGCATCTGCCCTCTACCACCTCTGCCTAGCAGCAGCAAGCAAACTTAAATTTACCAGGATGCCCTGAAGCAATGCCATCCATTGTGGCAGTTATCACCAGGTAATTTCCATGGCTAAGGTCCCACCAATAAAATCTTTGCCAAGAGCCCACTCGAAACTGGAGCCAGTATCAATTTTCTAGACCACAGATGGAAAACCTATGACCCTCCAGATGTTGTCAGGACTCCACCTCCCATAAGCCTCAGTCGGCAAGGCCAGGGTTGATAGGAGTTGGAGTCCAGCAACATCTAGAGGACCATAGGCTCCAGCCACACAGTTCTAGAGAAATAAAGGCAACGCATGCAACAATAGTGTGCAGCCTCAGTGCCCTTTCCCATTCACCAGGCATCACTTCAGGCCAATCACTTCTGCCACTCCCAAATTTTGGTCTAGACTTGCTTCTTGAAACTGCTGGAGCAAACAGTGGTGTGATGGAAACAGCATAGCAATGGTGCCATTTGGGGACTTGCAAGAGGCATTAAGATGACTAACTTCGCCTTTTGGTTTCTTTAGGGAAAGAATAAATGTTCTGTTTCTCCTCTGGCAGGAGAAATTTGTTACCCGCATGTGGCTTTTTATGAAAACAATGTTTGTGTGTCCATGTGTTGTTTTGTTATTGCCACTGCCACCACCTGTAAAATCAGCTCCTGGCTTTATGGATTGCTGGTTTGTCACACCAATAGGCTGGTTTGCGTGTTTTGTACCAAAGACTTCGGCATTTCTTATGCACTTTTGAGTCTTTGATCAGGTTGAGAAGAAAGTAATGAAAGGAGGACAGGCGCAAGAGCCATTCTGCTGTTTGCTGTCAGAGCCAAAGCCTGACTCACAATAGATGTTCAGAGCTAAGGAATGAGTTTCTTGTTACTCCAGGATGCCCAAAATGCTGACTGTTCTCTCCCTCGACATGCAATCCTACTGTGCCACTAACATGTCCAGCTCTGGAAGCTGCCAATTTATATATGAAGCCGAAAGAACACAGGGTGTGATCCAGAAGTACTCCTGCATACACAAAAGTTATTTTTGACCATTTGCAAAGCCATGCAAAGGGGGGGGGGAGGACTGGCTTGACAGTTGTTTTATATAAAACCCACTTTTCAACACTTATTTATGCAAACATGTGCCCCTCAACTGCTTTTTAAATTGTCTCAGGGCTGAGCTGAACCTTACTGATCTTCCATATCACATCTCCACTGAGTATTTATTCCAATTTATTTTTCAGGACGCACATAACATTGAAAGGAGCACTCTGCTTGCACTGTATTCCACTATTGTTCCCAAAAGTTAGAATATAGTGCAGAACTTAACATTTAAGGAAAATTCATGAAAATGGAATAAACTATCATGTGAATGCAGCCTAAATCAGCACTGGTGGGCTGCAGTACTCCAGGGTTTCTGGCAGGAAGTCTTTCCCAGCCTTGCCTTAAGACAATACGTGTGCAAAGTGCACACACTACCACTCGGCTACTACCCTTTCACACAGCTTTCACAGAGTCCTCTTTTAAAGCCACCTAAAGTCTTCTTTTAAAGCCAGCACCTGCCCACTCATGCAAGTCATTTCCATAAATTCCAATCTGCAATGTATGGAAAAGTCCCTTGTATTGTCAGTCCTGAATCTGCTGCTCATGGGTTCAGTTGAGTGATCTCAGGTTCCAGAGTTACAGGAGATGGGGGAAGAAAAACAAACCCAACAACAACCAACTCCTCACCACTTCCTCCACCACATGCATATATTTTCTCTGTCAAGTAAATAAATGAATGTTTCTCAGGTGTTTCTTTTCTTTGGCCTGCAGGAGAGTCCTTGAGCTTTGCTGATGATTTGCTCTCTGGTCTTGGAGCTGCCTGTGTGGCTGCTGGAAGGAGCCATGGAGATATCCCTGACACAAGCCTCTACTCCGTCATTTTCAAGTGTCTGGAGCCTGATGGATTGTACAAGTAAGGAAGGAGTCATGTGGTGGAGTCGTGGGGCATGGGGAAAAGATCATCCAGTGTCTTGTGCACATTACTTCTCGCATTTCAAAGTCTGTATGGATTGGAGACTGCCCAACCCAACCTCAGTCTGTCCTTAGCCAGTCACCATCTGTCTGTTTCTTACTGACAACTAGTTCAAGGGGTGGTGCTTCCTCTCAGCTTCCTCCTCCTTGCCCCAGCTTTGTAGAAGGGAGAAGGATGTGAACAAAAGCAAAATTAATTGCTTCTACCTCTAATGGACTCTGGCTCTGCCTGCCATTGCTCAGGCTCCACCTACTGTTGGCCTCCCTGCCTTCTGCCCTACCAGTCCCAATGGGCACCAACAACTACTTTCTGTATGGCAGTAGCAACAAAGGGCTGAAGAGAAGCAACTGTCCCATTGTTTGCTTTTTAAATTAGAAATGAACCACTTTCCCCCTCAAAATAAATTGAAAAGTGGTTTAGAGTAAAATAGACTTAACCCTAAAACTATCAATGCAATTGTTCCCTTAGGTTCTTAATCCAATCACAGTCAAGTCAGCTCCTTGGTACTCCAGAGAGCTGCAGACTGTGAAATGGCCAATGGTGGAGGAAAGCTTGTGATGATTGCAACTGAACATGTACAGAAAGCCAATGTGACTTACTATGTGACAATGGTGGTGGCAAAGAAAGCTTACTTCTTTGTCATCATTGCATCTGCAGAATGCCAGCCATCATAAATCTTTTCTGTAGTGAAGAGCCATTGAGTTAGGAGTTAGATACAAGGCTGGCCCAAGACATTTTGGCACCTGAGGAGAAGCACAAATTGGGGCTCTCCTCTCCCTGCCGGGGAAGAAGGGATGAGTGAAAAATCTAAAACAGGAAAATGGGAAGGGGGGGGGGGATAGAGATCTACCTCAGGATCTGCTGTCTTATGGATCCTGCCACCTGAGGCAGTTGCCACACCTTGCCTCATGGGTGGTTAGCCCTGGTTAGATAATAAAGAGAGCCCCCAAAGAGCCAAGGTGACCAGTCTGCATTGCATTATGAAAATAAAATCACTCATATCCTTTCTAAATTTAATGCCACAGATTGGGCAGATTGGGCAGATTCAAAGATGGATATACAAAACCATCTGATTGTGTTGATTTGGATTCTTTCTTAATGTATCCTCCAAGCAGTTTGCTCATGGTATGGCACGGAAACAGCCCTGGTCATAGATGATTTACACTAGTAAATGAATATGGGGTATGTGACCCTGTTGTTTTGAATGGAGCCCTTAGTGACCTTTGATACTATTGACCGTGGCATCCTTCTGGGCTGTCTTGTTAGTTTGGATCAGGGAAGAGAGAGAGAGAATGGACCCAGTATGTGGTGCTGGGGGGGGGGCTTCTGTTCCACCTCAAATCACTCCTGTCCTTCAACCAAAATTGCTAAAATGCACCTGCCAAGTTTGCAGCCTGCAAGCTGGGGACGGATTTCAGCTCAGTAGTGCCTTGGGTGCTAAGGTCAAAAGCTTTGTCAGTTTGGACAATCCTCTTACTAAAATGGGTTACCTCCCCCGTTGGAGTCTGTGAGTCTTTGAATGCTTGGAATCCCAAGTGGGGAAAATGCTGTAGTGATCAGGTCCTACTTTCAGGCTCCCAAGAAGCATCTGTTTGTCCACTGTGAGAAAAGGATGCTGGACTAGATGGGCCATTGGTCTAATCTAGCAGGACACTTCTGATGTTTGGAAAACAAGTCCAGGAATCTAGATGTCCAGAGAGATGGCCCCCTGCATTAGCCTTCTGCTGTGACTGTCATTTTTCTTACAACTTGCTTGGTAAAATATTGGGGGCGGGGGTTGATGGAAGAGAAGAGTGCTTTAATTTCCCTGAGATTTAAGACATGAAGTACAGAATGAAACATTAGACTGGAAAGATGTTTGGAAGGGGTGGGGGACAACCCTGGAAAACAATAGGAGAATATCAGAGCAGCCTCGGATAATTAAAACCCATTGTTGGAATGAATAATTCTCCCCCCTGCTTGGAACCGCAAAGGCAATTAAACCTGTGAACTGGCAAATCTACCACCACTGGCAAACTTTTCAGGCTTTGTTAATACTTTCCTTCTGCACCTCTAGCCAACTCCACAACCATTGGCTTCCACCAGCACCACTCTCAGGCCTCCCCCACAAACTCTATTACATATGTTGACATGATCTTTAAAAAGGAAATGGCTTTATTACACTTTGGTTTACGAGGCACGGCAGCTCTAACGCGTGCTTGCCATTTAATAATTTTTAATGTTTCCCTTTTAAAAAGGGGTGTGGGTGTGTGTGTGTGTGTGTGTGTGTGTGTGTGCGCGCGCACACACACACACACACACACACACACAACCCTTCTGATTGTATATATTAAGAGTCAGGCTGTTCTGAACAGGTGCCCAGCATGAATGTGGAAAACATAGCACAACCTGGCAGTGATTTGCTTCTAGTAAATTGTTCAGTCGCTATCAGTTGCTGCATACCCTCCAACATTTCTCTGATGAAAATAGGGACATCCCATTCCATAACAATAATTTTACTACAGTGGTCGGCAAACTTTTTCAGCAGGGGGTCAGTCCACTGTTCCTCAGACCTTGTGGGGAGGCAAACCATATTTTTGTTTTGTTTTTTTGGGGGGATGAACAAATTCCTATGCCCCACAAATAACCCAGAGATGCATTTCAAATAAAAGGACACATTCTACTCATGTAAAAACACGCTGATTCCCAAACCATCTGCAGGACAGATTTAGAAGGTGATTGGGCTGCATCCGGACTACGGGCCTTAGTTTGCCTACCCATGTTTTACTACTTATACCCCACACATCTTACTAAGTTGCCCCAGCCACTCTGGGCAGCTTCCAACATATATAACAACATAATTAAACATTAAGCATTAAAAAAAAAACCTTCCCTATATAGGATTGCCATCGGACACCTCGGGAGTCAAATAACTCCAAACCCTCCAACATTTCTCCAATGAAAATAGGGACATCCTAAGGAAAAGCAGGACATTCCGGGATCAAACCAGAAACCAAGATGACTTCTCTAAATCAGGCGGGACCCTGGGAAATAGGGGCACTTGGAGGGTCTGTTGCTGACTCCTCAGTTGCCAGTGGTACAAGAAAAAGGAGGGGAAGGAGGAAGAGGTGAGGTTGTTTCCTTTCCCCTCCCAAATACATTGAAAGGAAGCAGCACAGCATAGGCTTGCCCTTTGTGATACACGTGGCATGAAAATTAATTCCCCCCGTTGGACCTATTTATTTGTTAACTCTATCCATATATACCACTCAGCAACAATGTTCTCAGGGCGGTTAACAATAACATTTTTAAATTCCATAAACAGAATACAGAAGGGAGATAGAAACAATTTCAGCCTGAGGGCCACATTCCCTTCTGGGGGCCACTTGTCAGTGGTGAGGCAAAAGTGAGCAGAAAAGTGGGTGGAGCAACAAATGGAAATGTTACGTGTGTGTGTTCTAATCTATTATAGATATCTAATTTTCTATAAATCTATCAGTCTGCATGGTGCATTATCTGTCAGAATAATACAAGCTATAGGAAGTCAGTGTGATTTACACCAGGGTAAATTGTGCCACTGGAGCTAATCCCTGTTCCAAACTCTGTTCAGACTGAGCTGGCCCAAGCCTGGCAGATGGAAAATAGTTTTGCTTACCGTGTCCTTTTTGCCAGTGTAACTTTCACTGGGTTGCTAAGTCATGTGACAGAGCTGAATGGAATTTGGAATGGAATGGAATTTGGAATAGGGGCCTGCCTCCCTTGCTCCATCCTGCCCCCACCATACCCCTGGAACTTTTCAGGTATGACTCTTGGGGACCCGCTTACTCGCAGGCCTATTCCACCTGGATAGGAGGGTGGGGCCAGACTGATTGCAGCAACTTCATGTATGGCTGATGCATTGATAGACAATCCATCAATGGTCTCCATTTCTCCTTAAATACTTTGTCATTATTCAGGTAGGTAGCCGTGTTGGTCTGACGTAGTTGAAATATATAAAAATATATAAAAACTGTCCGGTGGCAACTAAGTTTGTTCTGGGTATAAGCTTTCGTGTGTATCTGAAGAAGTGTGCATGCACCCTTATACCCAGAACAAACCTAGTTGGTTACTAAGGTGCTACTGGACTATATATATATATATATATATACACACACACACACTTTGTCATTATGTCCTCTTAATTTGGCAGTTAATTTCACCATTTCAGCATGAGTCCATCAGTTTCATAAGCCATTTCCGCTTCGTTGATAATCCTTCCTCATTCCACCTCTGTGCATATAAAACTCTAGCTGCTGTTCTTGGGTACATAAATAAATAGTCAGCTTTTTTGGACTTCTGTCCCCATTATTCCTAGCAAAAAGGATCCTTTTTTATTCATTATATATCATTTCCCCAAATCCCTTTACCTTTTCACAGGACCACCACATTGTTGAACTTCTTCATCAACACAGAGTGTGTGCAGCCAAGGGGGCTCAAAATATGTTATCTCCAATTATCTCCTGGGCACCTTCGAAGGTGTCCTAAGAACATAGGTACACAGTAAGAGCCCTGCTGGATCAGCCTAGTGGCTCCTCATAGTTCTGCATCCTGTTATCACAGTGGCCAACCAGATGCCTCTGGAAAACTCACGAACAAGACCTGAGTGCAAAAGCCCACTTGTGACTCCCAGCAACTGATATTTAGAGGCAGGCCACTTCTGACAGTGGAGATAGAAGATAGCCATAGCAGCTAGTAGCCACTGAGGGAGGAAGAGAAGTGCGGGGGGAGCACACCGCCCCTGGCAGCGCAATCCCAGTAGGGTGCCATCGCGGCTGCCACCCCGCCTTCACTGGGCACCCCGCCCCTGCAGGCAGCGTGCCCCACCCCCAAAATGCATGCCACACCCCTGGGGACAGTGTGCCACACCCCCAGGACATGTGCCAGCCCTGCCCCCACCTGTTCTCTTCCACTGCTAGTAGCCACTGATAGCCATACCCCTCTCTTTCATTCCTGTATGTGCCCTTTTTTCTTCCTCTGAAGGCAGTCCTCCCTTCATGGATGATGCTGAAAAGCTAAATGTGTCCAAAGGGAATGATTTCATGCCAAATGTTCTTGTTATCACTGGCAACACCAAATCACAAGCAAAACACTTCAGAGTAACCTTAGTGTTACCATGAGCCAAATGACCAAGAAGCTGGTGTGGAGGTAGCCGTAAAAGGAATAACTTTAAAACCATTTGGCATGTTCTCTGCTGTGCTCTGTGATGACAACAACTGGTATAAAAGAATGTCAGTTTCCCAGTTCAGGAAGGCTGGAGCTTGGAGCTGGGGTGAGAGATGTCACTTCAGTAATGAAACAACCCAGACTGAGAGCTAGTTCAGGAACTCCACCTTTCATGGGTCAGCCCCTGATCCAAGCAGATGTTTCCATGCACCTCCCCTTCCTCCCAAACAGCCTCACAGGCAACTAGCTGGGCACTTGGGCTGCTGCTCACTGTTTCCCTGCTTCTGTAGCCTTGGGGGAGATGAGGGGAGGGGTCTGAGAGCCAGCCATGAACTCAGGCAGCTTTTGTGGAGGTGTCCAGCCCTGGTGTTGGGATGTTTGGGTCTGATGGCTTCTCAAGGTCATTGGCAACATGGAAATCTGCTGAAGGGTTCTGCTCTCCTTCTTCCTCTAAGGAGGAGACCTCGGGTTCAAGGACAGGGTTCAACACTGACATAGATATGGATATCTAAATACATGAAGCTGCATTATAGTGTCAGGGCAATCAATTCATCCTTTGTAGTATTATCTACACCAGACTACAATTCCCATCATCACATCATCCTGAACCTCTGGCTGTACTGTCTGTGATTGGAATTGGTGCCTAGCACCATCTGGGAGCTTGAGGAAATGCCAAGATTTGCAGGGTGAACCTAAGAGTGTTTGGGAGGCAGCTTCAAAACAGCCAAATGTGGACTAATCATCCTCGGTGACCACAAAATGCCAACTAATGGTTGGGGGAGGATGGGATAGAGAACTGAATGAGAAGGTGAATTGAATGTGGTATCCTGGAAGATATTGCTGCAGCTGCACTTGTCTATTTAAATGTGCTTAACACACACACACACACAGAGAGAGAGAGAGAGAGAGAGAGAGAGAGAGAGAGAGAGAGATTTGTTCTTTTTTTACCTTTTTTTTGGAACATTGCAATAAGCACATAGCCACCTGCCCTAGCAAATTACCTCTAGCAGAGGACCAACATTAGTCACACTCAGATTTGACCCATTTAAATTAATGCACATGGCTAACTTAGGTCACTTAATCTCAGTGGGTCTACCTTAAGTAAAACCTAGTTGGCTATAATCCAGATACCTTTTTGGTTCTCACTGGTTGATAGGTATGCTGCCTTTGAGTGCACTGATTTATTTGTCCTGCCTGCAGAATAGTGGAATAGTAGGGGTACATGAGATATCTGGAGGCAATAGTGAGAGGAAGTGAGGGAGCAGGAACTGAGGAAAAGGAGCATGTTGGCATCAGCATCAAACAGATGTGTGCAGTCCTAAAAATGAGTAGCCTTCTCAAGACATCCTGAAGGCCTCTCTACTCCCAGAGGTGCTTTGATGTTAGTTCTGTTGCAGCAAAACCCACAGCACCCAAAAAAGCTTATAGTTGATGCTGCCTTCACCTCTCAAAAGTGTCACCCTCCCCAAAAGCATTAATGGATGACAGTTCCAGTGGCTGTCCAAAATCTGTCCAAAATATAGCCCATAAACATTCACACGCATACACACAGAGAGAGAGCTTCATATCAGACACAGTTGAAAAGGAAGCATAGGTTCCTTCAGTTTCCCAACACTTCAAAAGTGACAACAGCCTAAGCTGTGGAACGTGAGGCCAGCACTGTGCTCTGAACCTCTGCAAACATCTCAGAAACAGAGGCTCAAGAGGTGTGTTTTTGTTTTGGCCTCTCTCATTTCCTCCCTATTCCCTAATGACTTCCCCATTGCTTATTTGCTTCCACCACTTGCTTCCACCAGTAAGGAAAAGAGAAACACATACTCTACCTTTCACCAGAGCCCTTCCCTTTCCCTCAGGAATTTTTTTTTTCCTTAGGAAACTTTTGTTTTGCAGCCCCCTCTCAGGCATGCTGGACTGTATTGTCCTGTGCCCCAAACCCAGCCCCAATTTGAATAATACGATCTAAAGTCAGAAGGGGGTTGCTTCAGAAACCTATGTGGATTCCATCAATATTATCTAACCTATGGTCCATTTGAATCATCCTGCTTCGACTTACCTCAAGTAATTAGTCTGTGCAACTGACTGACTCTTTCCCTCTTCCCTTCCCTTCCCCAAGCCTATTTCCTTCCTCAGATCAAAGCTGGGCTTGAGGTTTCTGAAAACAAACAAACAAACAAACAAACAAACAAACAAACAAACAAACAGAGGCTGATTGATTTCTCTGCTTTTATAGACTCTATCATTTTAAAGAAATAAACAAAAACATTATTCTCTTCCCCTCCCCCATGCTTTCACTCTCTCTTACGAAAAAGCAGTTTGGCAAAAATATGTTCTCTTTCATGTTGGAGCCATCTTACCTGTAGATTAGGGCTTGGAGAACCTGTGTCCCTCAATATTACTACATATTCCAGCATCCCTGAACATTGGTTGGCTGGGGCTCATGGGAGTTGTAGCCCAGTAACATAATGGAGAGAAACAGGTTCCTCCAGAGCTGCTGCATCAATTACTATTAACCACATAGGCTCTGTCCCACCTGCACTGTCAGAGGCAGCATGTGTCGAGTATCAGCTAGGGAAGGGGAGATCACACAGATAACACATGTAAATGGAATGGAAGTCTAACAGTGCAATGCTATGCATACCCACTAATGACCTTAATTGTCCCATGCACCATTCTTCCCCACTCTTCAGATGGTTTAATTTTACTTGCTTCAAAAAGTGGCAAGCCAGACCTGCAGAATTTGAGCTTATTCTGCTCAATGAGGGCCTGGACCCTCCCTCCCTCCTCTATTTTCAATTGCAGTTTCTTTGGAAGTGGGGGAACCTTTGAGAGGGGGTGAGCTGTAGAAGCGATGCTGCTTTGCCTGCAGAAGGTCTGACGTCTCCAGGTTGAACTCCTGTGAAACCCTGGAGAGCTGTTGCCAGTCAGCATAGATATTACTGAACTAGATGCACCCAGCAATCTGACTCAGCTTCCTATGTAAGGTGTCAAGCCTTGCAGAAGTATGCAGAAGTAAATTTATAATAGTAGTAGTAGTGAATTATTTGCACTTGGAGAGGCCCATAAACTGGGTCCCAGCATGCCAGTCTTTGGGCCTCATTTAATGGAAGCAGCGGTCATTGTGTTGGGCAGCAGAGGCTTCTAAAGGCCTCTGTTCTGCTTAGCCCATTCTTTGAGAGATGTCTGTGAACAAGCTAGCTAGGCTGTTGTCTAACTGGGATGAGAAATGGAGGCTCTTCCTGCAGAAAAGGCTCATAAAGGTCAGCTCCTTCTGGCTAAATCCTTGGACCACCTGCTCTGCATTCAGAAAACTTCAATCCTTGCCACCTCTGGCTAAAAGAATTAGGTAACAGGTATTGGGGGGGGGATCATTGCCAGAAAGCACTCCCTGCTAAGCAATATTGGGGGGGGGAGCTAAAAGAGATTAGAAGAACAGATAGTACCCCAGTTCCTGCTCTCTCTTCTGATTGCTTGCCATATAACCCCAGTGCTCCACACTCCTTTTCCAAATCAATTTCAGTATTTTGGAGTTGGAACCAAAAATATATCAGGGTATTTAGCATGGTAGGTTGAAGGGTGTATAAGCCAAGGAAGCTCAGTAATGTCTACACTTACTGGCCAACAGCTCTCCAGAATTTCAGACAAGGAAGTCTTTCTCAGCCCTACCTGGAGATGTTGGGACCTTCCTCAGACAGATGCTGTGCCCATGAGCCTCAGCCCACCATGTACATAAGTTAGCTGCCCTATACCAGGAGAGGCTGTTCCTTTCCACTCACTTCCTTCTAAACAATGCACTTCTATGAGTTGTCAGCCTATTGAACCTACTTCAGTGTTCCTAGAACTGGAGGCATAAATTGGATGCTGAGAGAATGGAGTAAGGATTTTTTTTCAGGAGAGGGAGACATGATGCCCCACTCCATCTCTTTCTGCAACCCACTCCTCTCCTTCCAACAATACAGGCGGAAGAGAACTGTCAGTTGTCACAGAGTTCCTGCTTCAAGACTACATTAGCTGTAGGTTAGATTAAATCCCAGTATTTTGCTTTATTTACATTCCTGCACGACCTTCCTAATTTCTGGTGCTTCTGCCAAGCACTGGCCTACATGTTACTGGAAATAATGCAGAAGCTATCTCATGGGAGACATCAGTCCTTCAACCTCCTGCTGCACATTTCTCTGTGCTGGGCCAGATTGGCTACTTCACTGTGGAGCTGACCTGCCCCACTGTGCAAGCATGTCTAAGATGCACTGCTGGGGGAAGGTGTGATCATACAGTCATGCATCATTACTTCCAGGAGACAATATCTTGGAAGCCTTCACTGCCTCGGCCAGTGTCGTTTTGCTCCTTTGCAGGCAGCAGAGAAAAGGAAGGTTGTATTGTTTGGATGGCAGTGGGCTAGGAGATCTCAAAAAGGAAATGCACCATGTTGTACTCTAGCAGGCTTAAGTTACAGAGCATTTGGAGGATCTTTTAGATGGTAAGAACAGTTTGCCCATGGAAACAGTTCCTGAAGGCAGCCAGGCTTTCTCACTTTGCTGATGTTCTCTAGGCAGAGATTAGCAGCCATTGGTTGGCAATGCTGTCTCTCTGGAATTCTTGCATTGAGCAAAATGCTGGGCTGCATGGCCTTTCATGACCCCTTCGAGCTCTGAGATTTTGTGCACATTGGCAAACATGCATTTACTCCACAGCAGGAGTGGGGAACTTTCTCCCCACAGGCCAACTTTGACAAGCGGTTCTGTCCACCCACCAGTTACCTGGTGTCATTGTGACATCAGGGGGACAACTTCAAAGGGACTTGGTATCGCTGCTTTGTGAGCCTCCATTTGCATTCAACCTGCACCTGCATGGCTCACATTAAGCCCCTTTAAAGGTGCACTGTCAGTGCCAAACAGTGCTCATATAAAGCCCCTGTGGCTACACTAGAAAATTCTTTATGACACCCAATGCAGCAGATCCCAGTGTGACTCCCTGTCCATGCTGATCAAGGTACTTCACTTGCCGGGGAACAATGAGAAGCTCACTTTAAGCTCCCACTTTAATTCCTAAACCTAGTGTCATGTGTGAGGTCAGGTGTAGACAGGTGGGTGTGATGTGGGAGGGGGAAATAGCTTTGTGGGCCAAACAGGAACCCATGTTGTGCCTAATTACACCAGCAAGCTGGAGGTTTTCACTATACACAGCCATCAAGTTGGGTCAGATAAAGAGAACAAACCAAGAGCCCAGAAGGACTCTCTTTGCTCAGTCCCCTCATGCAGGAAACTTTCTACCACCATGTTCTATGTACCAGGACTGAATCCTGGAGATCCATAACTTTGTAGTATGTATGGTCCGTTAGAACTTTCAAAATTGTCCCCTTGCCATTCATTGCTGTCCCAGGCTCCCAAGCTAAGTTCATTGGCAGTCAGGGCAACCATTGATCTTAACTGCTGCTGTAAGCCAATCCTGATCACACCTAGCCCTTTCAGAACTCTCAGTCACCACCATCCTTCTTGTCTCTGCTTTGTACCACCAAGTTTTCCTGGTTGGCTGGAACGTGACCTTGAACTCCGGCTTGTCTGAATGAAGATGTGTATGTGTGAGCATGAAAGCTGACCTACAGTACAAATGTATGTGTGTTGCTCTGCCCATTTTGGCCTCAAGCCCTGCCCACCACTGGACCTTGAAAGGTTGCCCAGAATGTCACCCTCAGGCAGAAAGAGGCTTCCCATCCCCTGATGTATTTTTAATAGTAGGGCCATTCCTGAATGTGTCTCATAGCCCTGTCTCCAATTCTTAGAGTAGGAAAAGAAGCTGAACTTTTAAAGTTCCCCTTCTTCCTGCTCCCCACAACACACTTAGACTTGGACTTTTCCTTACAACATCACAAATGAAATAACATTCTTTGCATTTTTGTTACGAAGCTCGTAGAATTCTCCACCCAGCCCCCCGCCATGTCCAAAGTGTGGATGTGTGTACTGCCTTGGGCTGATGCAGGAGGACAAGGAAAGCAAGTGAGATATCATTTTGGCTTTGAACTAAAGTGGGGAGGACAAATTAGCTGAGACATTTAGATATATTCCAGCCAAGGAGAAGAGAAAATTGCTGATTGCCTTCCCTTTCTGCGAAATGTTAGCAGTTCTGTCTGTTGATAGTTTAATACCCTTCATTAGTCATTAACCCTCCATCAGAGGTAGAACAACTCACTGGTTTTATCTCAATTCCTTTTTTCCCCCTGTGCCTCCTCCATGTCCAGCAAGCTAATGTAATTAAACAAAACATTTCCTTAATCTTATATCTATCCAAGAGAGTGGAGGGAGGGAGAGGCAGCAAAAGCTGTTGGTGATTTCTCTTTCTGCATAACCCGTTAGTGTTCATTCCATAGCATCCTCCTTAGTGAAGGATTATTCATTGATGTTTGGCAACCTTATTCCCATTCCTGCTAAGACTAAAGTGGCAGGATTCCCCCCCCGCCCCATGGAGTAGAGTTGATGTTGTTTGAATTTTTCATTTTTTCCAGCGTTTAGTTCTTCCTGTTGTGAGGAAAAGCAAATGGTGAGAAATGTACCCATGGATTCGGCTGTGCTGGCCAGCATATCAAAAAAGGCACAACATTGTTTTTCTGCTCAAAGTTGTGAACTCTGTAGCGCAAACCCACAAGAGGGCAGTGTCATAGAAGCTGTGAGAACAAGGCTAAGTCCCCTCCTCCTTTGTAAAATAGGAATACACAGCCGCTTTACACTATCAGATCACTGGCACATTTAGTTTAGTGCTAAATGAACCTGGCATCTTCTGCATGCAAAGCTGTGTGCTCTACTATTGAGCTGGAATGGGCAACACCAGCAACTTCAGTTTTTCATTTTTCCAGTCTTGAGTTCAGTTCCCCATATTTCCACATCAATTGCATTTTTCTTATAAAAAAGATCTCAGGAAAATTCATCAGCAGTTTAGTGTGAATTTCTCCAAATAAACACTTTTCTGTATGCAATTTTGCCTAATATACAACTTTTCTTGTGCAAAGCAATTTCCTCTGATGTAAAGCACTTTGGTAGGTTATTTTCCCTAATACAATTTATTAATTTATTTATTTAAGTGTTAAAACAATAAAACATGTTAAGAACCATCTCAGTACAAATGCAGACTGGGAAAGTTCTCAATTTAGATGGCTTGTTGGAAGAGGAAAGTGATCAGTAATATATGCATTTATAAGGGCACTTCACCTGAATCTGTGTGCATTTCTTGGCTGAATGCAGTTCTTCAGTCAAAGTGAGCCAAATTTTGAAGAATGGTGGATTTTGGTTTGTGTATTGCTTCAAAAAGCATGTTTGGTAGGTTTGCCTTTCTCCCCCATCTCTACCACAGAGCCATCCTTAAAGGTAAAGGACGCTGACAGTTAGGTCCAGTCGTGACCGACTCTGTGGTTGCGGTGCTCATCTCGCTTTATTGGCCGAGGTAGCCAGCGTACAGCTTTCGGGTCATGTGGCCAGCATGACTAAGCCGCTTCTGGTAAAACCAGAGCAGTATACGGAAACGCCGTTTCCCTTCCCGCCAGAGCGGTTCCTATTTATCTATTTGCACTTTGACGTGCTTTTGAACTGCTAGGTTGGCAGGAGCAGGGACCGAGCAATGGGAGCTCACCCTGTCGCGGGGATTCGAGCTACTGACCTTCTGATTGGGCAAGCCCTAGGCTCTGTGGTTTAGACCACAGTGCCAATTTATGTATGTTCCCTGTTCTGCCCATGCCCCACCTCCTTAGAAGATGCAGGGGGAGGGGGAACAACACTGTTTGCCTTCAGGCTCCTCTAGGCGACCTGTTTATTGACCACCCATCCTGATTTGCTTGCACAAAGCTTATACGGAGCTTAGATGACATCCAGTCCTCACAGAATCTTTGTTTCAGCTTAGTTTGAAGGGAGGTTATATGACCGTAAGCAGTCATCCTGGTGGTTATGCACCTTCCAATTAAGCATCGGTTCATCCCAACTTTTCAGTGCATGCCTCCTCTCTTTCCTAACTTCTTTGTTGTTGTTGTTAAAGTGAATTCGTTTTGCTAATTCTCTTCAGTTGTGCAAACCTACATTTCTGTCATGTGTTTGAATCCCTCCAGCAAAATACTGTCAACCTGGGAACAACCTTCATCAGTTTCAGAATGCAAAATCCACCTGCATTACTCTGGCCATTATTATTGATACATTCTTGTTGTTCTTCTTCTTGTGGTTGAAGTGTGTCGTTTTGTGATGCAGAAAACACAGAACAAAGAAACACACACTTATTTTTCTAAGCTGGCCTTGAATGAACACTTTTACAGATCCATTTCCCTGAGCAAAGGAAAGCCTGCAAGCCTAGGCTCTGAGGTGGTCCAAAGCAGCTCTCCCAGGACAAGGTTACAGCGTAACCCAAGAATCAGTTATCTATATTAAAGGACCTCCTCACTGACACCTGCAGTATGCGTTCTATTTGCCCTGCAGGGTTTTGTTTTTTGCAGCATTTCTGTTCAACCTCCAGAAGGGTACTCTTGCTTACTTTCCCCCAGCCTGCTTTTTTTTTCCTTTTCCCTTTTCTAACTGAAAAAAGACCTCCATTTTCCATCTAATCTCCCATTTACGCAAAACATTATGTGTTTGCGGCCCCTTCGTTCCCACTCGCTTCCAAGTCCAGCTGCTGCCGCCGCTTATCAGGCTTTGATAGCAACCCTTGGACCCATCCCAGCTGCGCAAGGCATTCTTACAACTCAAGGTTTTTGAGACCCAATGTTTCCACCACAGTTATCGTGGGGGTGATGCTGCCGTGCCAGCAGCCCCAGCACAGGGCTGATAGGGAAGCGGATGGTGGGCATCGCATCTCAACAACAACCCCTTCCAGGGGGAATTTGGCTCAATCTCCTGAGACCACCCAATGGGTTTTCTCCCACGACTGAGCAATATTAGAACAGATGTTTCCTATGTCCACGGCTATCAGAGGGATGGTTAACAGGATGGGCCAAGGTTTAAATTGGCATCCCATGCTCAGCTGTATGTTTCTCACTGAAATGCAGACAGAATCGACAAATGGTTTCACATTGTGTTCATTTGGGAAGACACATAACAAGGAAGGATATGCAGGGAAAGGGCATAATTACAACCCCATTTGAACAATACGATACGATAATCTTTATTGTCATTGTCCCATACAGAACAACAAAATTGGGGGGGGGGGAATCTACATAAGACATTCAAAACCAACAAGCCTGCTATCCCAGCTATCCCAACCTGGTTAGCCCCCTAAAAACTCTGATACCCCATTTTTAAAATACAATACACTCCCATAGAGACTCCTTATACTGTGTTTAAAATCAGAATCGCATTTGGATAGAAACTGTTTCTCAGGCGGCTAGTCCTAGTCTTTATAACCCTGTACCTTCTTCCAGAAGGCAGAAGCTGAAAGAGATCATTTCCGGGGTGTGCACTATCCTGCTCTTCCATTGAGCCCTTACTTGGAAACATGGTATTCAAAACAGCATTCATGGTTGTGGAACAAATAATTAGGGATAATTAAGGGAGCATCCAGGATCAGTTGAAGTACTGATTTTTATTCTTTCTGCCTCTTGCAGCTGTTTGGATTGCTATGAAACAAAATTATTTAATGTCTAGATTTTTGAGCTGCATTGGGGATTGAACTGGCAACCTCAAGGGAGCAAGAGCAGGAGGTTCAGCCTTGTGTGCCATTACCCAGCTCTGGGCAATGTGGGGGTGAGGTGGGAATGGCAGCCATATCAGCCAAGAAAGCAATAGGCCAGAAGGAGTTGAGTGATGCTTCCTGACCCATATAAATAATCCACTTGGCCAATGTAAGAACAGAATGATGGACTAGAAAGGCTTCTTCTAATGGACTTCATTTGTTTTTCTGCCCACAAATAGGGTGGAGAATTCCAAGAAGCCATTCACACACCATTCTGCCTTGCCATTGCACAAAGACAGAATCTGACACCAACCTCTCCCTTATCCACAGCGGCCTCTGAATTATACTGTCACACCCTTTCAGCTTCATGTTGATTCGGCTGAATCAAGCTACCTGTACTGTTCCTGTAAGAAGCAATCAATTCATTTCCAATCCTCAAAGCTCAAGCTTCAGTTAAAAGAACTCTTCCTCCAGCCTTGCTGGAAAAAGACTTGTTCACATTTTCTTTGGGAAGCATCAGTGGCCATTAGTCAGGTTCACCCAAGTTTACTTTATTCAGCTGAGGACAGTCCCCAAAGCCTTAATTGCCCAGGAACTTGAAGCAAATCTCAGTTAAGACCCAGAGCACTCCATGATTGGCCAGGTGCCACTGAGCACTTCCACAGTAACATCTGTTCCCTCCCCTCAGAGACAGGATGTTTGGCTGCTTGGACAGCTGGGCTGGACCCAAAAGGACGTTCTTCTGCATTCAGCCTGGCACTGCCCAGCTGGAGGCATCGGTTCACTGCACAGCCAGGGGTGGTTTGGGGTTGCTGGGTGCTCTTCCGGAAGCTTCCAAGATTTCACATTCCTTTCTCCATCCGACCATGTCACTTTGTTCTTTGGTTTTGCAATCAGTTAAGCTCTCATATTTTGTGGTGCTGCCACAAGAGGATGTTTTCTTGGTCAGAGGCGGCACATACTTCTGCCGGGATCATATCCCCCTGTGGGTTTCCCTTTTCTGTCTGTCTGGTTTCTGAGACTGCATTAAAAAAATCAAAAATCAAACTATTTGTGTAAATAGGAACCCTCCCATGTCAGGAGGTTGGGGAAAAGAATTCCTCAAACAAGAGACATTAGCATCCATACATAATAGTGTGCTTTTGTTGTGCAACCCATGAAATCTGCAATGATAGAGGCAATCCAAGTATTCACATTCTTTGCCTATTCAATTTGAAACTAGGTCTTGGCTAAGTTTTCAACAGTTCAACCATTTAGCCTGAATTTGGTGGTAGAGTTGTAGGGTTAAGAGGGAGCAGAACCACATCCTCCCTTTTGCCATTTTGAGGGTGAGGCGAAAGACACAGGAGCTTCTTGCAGTATTCATCAGCTGACAGCTGTCATTTTGTCTTTCCCAGAATGCCCCATTCCAATAAACATTATTGGGAAAAGAAAATGGCACCCACCGGCCAATTAGAACTGTAAAGAGCTCTGGTGACCTTTCCTACCATCCCCCCAAATCACTGACATATCACCCTTCTCCCAGTTTTATACCCTACAACCAGAAACGTTGTTAGTGTGATCAGTCCACTGGAGCTTAGACAGCTGTGCTGTCTTCACACAAGTTTGTCTGGACCACGGGGCAATGGTTTGAGGTGATTTGGAACCAAAGGGAAGTCAGACCCCAAAGATAAAGAATAGGTAGAGCAGTAAAAGGGATACAGTAACATGCCAGATCTGAAGATGACCTAGTAGCACAAAACGGGGTACCGCCAGTTGACATGTTTAGTGATCATTCACTTTGATTTGCTTGTACAAAGCTTACATGGAGATAATATGATGTCCCCTCTTTATTGTGTGTTTATTCTTATGTGTTTTTGCAGACATTATAAGTCTTTAGGTCAATCAGCTATTTATCCAGCATTTAGTGCAGTGCCCTGTCACTTTCATGACTGTAAACAAAAAACAACAACAAAAAACCAGTTTTTTAAAAAAGTAGATTTTTTGTGACAAAACTCTTTTTTATACTTTTAATTGTGCAAACTTGCATTTCCGGCATGTGATAGAATCCCTCTTGCAAAATAACTCAAGGTCTGCTCGAATGACCAGGAAGCCCTCTAATATTCTTGTTCAGGAGGACCTAATGGCCAGCCTGTGTGGGCTCACTCCATATCCTGAAGGAAACTAAATTACTGAGACAGATGCAGAAATGTACAGTTTGGTGATTCACCATATGGGGCAGCTGTACACAAACCCAAAGTCTCCCAGTTTGAGCTCCGGCAACTCTTATCTTCTTAAATTTATTTATCTAATGTATGAATTGCTTCCTATGAAACATCTTGAAAGGATTAAGTGTGAATATATATTTGTGATGTACCTCTAGGGGCTGTATCCCTCTAACTCACTACCACTGCCCCCACATGAATCCCCTAGAGCTTCCCCTTCCCACACCATGCAGCTACTAAGCTCCCTTTGCACCTTCCCAGCCCCATTTCTGAAGCCATTTCTTTCTTCTATTCTTCAGCCCCATTTTACACCCCTGTTTTCACCTTTACCTCAATTTATTTATTTATTTTTATTGCACGCACAGTTTACTAAGAATGGCTGTGTTTTGGTTTTCATGTTTTGGAAAGTGTGAACTGAATCTAATTTCTCCACCGTGCCTAGCAGGGTACACACAAATAAACTGTTATACACCGGTCACTAGAGCAAAATTGGAGAAGCTTGAAACAATTCTCTTCTCTTCCCCCTTCCCTTTCTGGGCGTTGCCCTTTGCTAACAAGTCATTGACAAAGACCAGGAGCAACAGATACTTGCCACCAGTCCCCCTGGTGTATAGGCATGGATCTGCCACCCTCCTTTTGAACCCAAGGCTCATAAGGGTTTCATTCAAACATTGATTCCAGCACCTCCTACTTGGGTTAATATCATAGACAACGTTTTTCAGACGCCAGTAAGGTATATTTGTTCTTCTTGTGAAATGTTTTGCACCAGCAGAACACTGTTGTGCAAGAGAATGTATAAGCAGGTTCCTAGTGGTGCAAATGATAGTGTGATCTGTTGCACAACAGGTTTCCACTAGTGCAGCTGTTGCATTGTATTCCTTGTGAAACATTTAAAGAGCCCTTGCCCTCGTGGACAGAGAATGCTGCATACAGTCCTAGTTATACTTGTTCACAAATTATTCCTTTTTAAAAACAAGAATTAACTAAATCCATGAACAATTAAAACAGAAGTTTAAAAACCAGACTGTTTTGAAACCAAGCTCATCTTCCTTTTCATAATTGTGGTCTGATTTTGATGACTACAGTGAAGAATGTGGCTTTGTTTTCTGTATAATCTTGGGGGTTGGAGCTTGCCTTCACTATTAAAACATAGAATTCATCTTAGTCTGTCATGTGTAGAGAAAATACTGGGTAGATAAATTGGGATCGTCTGTCCCCCGTAAAAGTTACAGTATAGAGGAAGGAGGACCAACATCTCACCTGAGCCACTTGCACAAAGACAGATTATCAAGTACCAAGGCAAGCCCGGCAGACTGACCTTCCAGATCTGCTGATGGCAAAGCACAAAGCAAAACCACCTCCCAATTGAAAATGCTTTTCTGTATCTAAGAATCTTGAATTCCCCACCCCTAAATGACTAGTGGCACATGAATGAGAGGAACAGCAGTCTCAGTCACATTGGCTGGGATTATGTGCTTGCTTCCAAGCAGCCATTTACAGGTAAACACATTGTGGACTGTGGCAAGATGAGGATGGCTAAGGTTGTATTAAATAGAACCAAGTTTCAAATCCTCTAGCTCAACACCACCACTACCCTGCGCAATCTCCGATGCTCAGTTGGCCCATTAATCCATCTGGCGAAACACCACTACTCAAGTTGGCCCTTCAGGACCTTGGGCATATTTTTTCCCTATCAACAGCTATCTGAAGAACCTGGGAACTGAACATAGAAACTCCCCCTTGCATCAAAACAAGACCTACCACTGAGCTATAATCTACCTTATCCAATATTGCAGATGGTCTTCAAGGTCTCCAGAAAAGTCTTCCCTCTCTCACACAGATAAAACCACACACGCCTAAGATATTTTTATCCAAGGACGCTGGAAAATGAATCTAAGAACTTTTGTTCATGTACTCTACCGCTGAGCTATGGTTCCTCTAAAATTGCCCAGTCTTTAAAATATTTGGGTAGGCCACACTTCTGTTGAGCTGCCTATGTACACTGGAGCCCTCTTGCAGTCCTTTGGAGGGGAGCTGATGAATTTATTTTGGTGTACGCCTGGAATCTGAACCCCATAGAGATTCCCTAGCTTTGCACGGCATCAGCCCCCTGAAACTGCCATCTGTGACTTGTGTGTGTGAATCATTCATGCGCTCTGATATAGGATCCCTACCTTTCCTGACCACTGGAGTCAAGGTTATTTACCGGGTATTGTATCTGATCAGCCAGCAATGTGGTTCAGATTATATGGAGAGCTCTCACTAGGGTCAGGACAATGACAGTGATGAGGGAGCGTCTCCTCACACACACAGCCAAACTCTTCTCCCCCAACCCCCCCCCCCCAAAAAAGTATATTTTAATGCAAAGAAAAGGATGGGAGTGTTTACTGAAAGCTGGGGAAAACTCCATCACTTGAGCAGAAATGAACGGGAGGGTAGTGTTAGGAAGAGCGATATACATAATGAAAATATATTGTGTAGAACAGATGATGCTATATGAAGCACAGGGGCTATATGCACAGAAATCCTTTGCCTGGGAGTTCTTGTCCATAAGCTGTTGCAAAGCAGGAGGGAAGGGTGCAATAATGAGATGCATTTTAAGTCACCTATAGCACACATATCCCTGCTATCAGAAATGGTAAAATCTAGGGGAAAGCTTCTGATTTTAGCGGGGGCAGGGACAGAATTGACTGAAGTTGCCGTGTGTGTGTGTGTGTGTGTGTGTAGTCTCCTTCCTGAGTTTACAACGGAGGTTTTGGGGTTCAGTTTAGAGGACAGACTCTCTCTCAGTGTACAATGGTTTGTTTTGGATTAGATAGTGATAGCACTCAGCATGGATATGAAACTGCATAGGATGGTACCTCTCCCTAATCCACATGTATGAGAATAGGAGCATTCTCTCTGCTCACCTAGTTTGCCTTCCCTTTCCCAATGTTGCCAAGTGGCTGTAATGTTTAAATACAGCTGACATGCCTAAAATCCAAAGTGCGTAGACTCACAGATCATGTTGTTAGCTGCCAGGTTTTCTCCATATGAAAGATGAATGTAAACGTTAAGCCCCCTCCCCCTCACACACATCAATATCCAAGGATGTTGGTGGCCAGATGGGCACACCACATGTATGGACTGGATTGGAGAGATGATACAGTATACCATTCAATTTAGCCACTGATTTTTGAAGTTTTCAGAGCACATTGCATACAGTGTCCCATCTCAGAAGTCCTTTAAATTACTCTGCAAAGTCTCATCATCCACATAATATGGGTAGCAGACTGTGGGTGCCTCCAGGCCACAGAAGAATTCAAACAGAGATTGGAACTTTAGGTTTCTACAAGGTAAGTAGACTGAAGTACTGTGTTGCCCCAGCACAACAAATCCACTTAAAAAAGAAGACTTTTTGAGGGGTTGGAATGTAACTGGGAAATACATTGGACAGTGGGGTGAACATATGGAAGAGCCCTGAAGCTGAATGATAGTGACTTGGCCACCTCATCAAGTTTTGTGGTGGAAGTAAGGTTTTAATCCATCTCAAAGCTCCTGTACCTAGCCACTACTATAAGCAGCTCCCTGATATTATGTAAAATCTCCATCAACAGATGTCTTTTTAATTGCATCTCCCTAAAAGACATCATATCCAGGGAGCCTCCCTTGACTTGCTGTATCCCACCCATTACATGAAGGCAGGATTAAACCTCCCTAATAAAGAAAGGCAGGCTCCAGGTGGGAATGTATGTTATTGTACCTGGCTAGGTGAATCATTGGTAGATCACATGCTTTGCTTGAAGTAGGTCCTAGGAACCATTCCTTGCAATTTCAGTTTTTAGAAAGGGTCAGATGGCAGGTGACAGGAAAGCCCTCTGCCTGAGACCCAGAGAACTACTGCCATTCAGAGAAGACAATATGGGCTAATTCAAGGATGGGGAACCTTCGGTTTCTAGAGGTTATAGGTCTCTCAACTCCCATCAACCCTGGCTAGCATGGCCAGTGACCAGGGGTGATGGGAGTTGTAGTACAATGGGCCACAGATGTCCCTGGTCAAGTTGGACAAATATTCTGTAGCAGCAGTTCTCTACCATTGAAGGTCTGCTAGATTTGGCCATCTCTGTGATGCATCTTGCCTGATTATCATTCCATGATGTAAAAACGGGGGGGGGGGGGGGGAGAGAGACATCTGTTCCACTTCAAAGAGGGGCACATATTTTTTTGCTCACCAGAAATGTGTAAACCCCATTGAGCCTGAAGCAGCAAGTGCCCTTTTCCAAATCTACGCTGAACTTCAAGCGCATCCTGACATGCACACAGTGATTATTGATTTGACCTTAATTCAGCTTCGAAGTTTGTTTGTTTGTTTTCCTCTCCCTGACGGCCCAGCTTCTCCTTTCTTAGCTCATAGCATTCATGTGGATTCCTTGCCAGCTATTACTAGCACAATGTGCTTTTCCCCATTGCAAAGAGACTCAGAGAAGGGGAGTTTACTGTTAAAGGGAAATGCTTTTCTACGCCAACATAGTAGACTTGTCTACAACCAGTCACAATGACTGTCTCATCCTCTGTGGGCATTTCTCTTGAACAAACTCTGTTCCAAAGCCTGTTCCCCTTTCTAGAACCACTTATTGGCCACCCCTGCCCACCACTTCATTCCCCCACCCCCTGTCCATTGTGTTTGTTTATTCCAAACTCTGCTGTACCCTATCCTAAAAACTCAGGGCAGGTCATGACATATTTGCTGTGTAAACATGGTAAAGCTTGAAAGGATTTAGTTGGGTCACAAAATTAGATGAGATGTAATGGTTTGTCTAATGCAGTGTTCTTCAAACTTTAGGAAATGTTGTTTAATTATTTTTTATTCTTCCCTTTCTTCTAAGCCAGTGGTCCCCAGTTTTTCAAAAGACAAACCACGGACCCCTACCTTTGAAAAAGTTGATAACTCTATGGTAGTTTCCTCTACAAAGCAATGTTTTGAACAAAATGTGGAATAGCTCATAATAAGCAAAGGATTTTAGATATACTTAAAAAATAAAAAAAAACAGTCTAGGGCTGATTAATATCTGGTTTTCAACATGTGATGTATCAGCAGATAAATATTGCAATATTCTGATATATCACGATGCCTCAAATTGTAGATCAGGCATGAGGATGAGGAAAGAAGCAGCTGTGGAGATAAAATGGGTGGGGGGAGGAGAGGAAGGGGAGTCACTCCACCACATGGTTTGAGGGGGAAGGGATGGGGATGGGGGACTATCAAGCTGCTATCAGTGGGGCAGCCAGTGGTGGCAGCCAGTGGAAATACACATCCACTGTGGCTGCTTTCCTACCAACTGAGAAAAGCTGCTCACCTCAGTGCCAGGGGAAGGCAGTGCCACGATGACCTGAAGTGTGGGTGATCAGCTGCTGTGTTCTCTCTCAGCGTGAGAGAAGGCAGCTCAGATCAGCAGTGTTATCAGCTGACATCATTGTGCAATATCAGCAGTGCCTTGAAATTGGCTGGCCTGCTCCCCCTTGCACAAAGAGTGATATTTTCCTGCGTACTGCCAGGCCAAAATTGTTATTTCAAAACAATTTTTGGCCAATATATTGAAAAACCACACTGCGCTAAAACAGACCATAAATTTTGTGATATTACCATGCAAAAATGACAAAAAAAATAGTTGGGGGGAAGCAAGGGATTGGACCGTGGACCCCCTGTGTGTTTTCTGTGGAGGGGTCCCCAGACCTCTAATTGGGAACCACTGCTCTAAGCAGTTCAGGGGAGCCCCCTTCCCCATTATTGTTGGATCACAACAACCTTGTAGCTTGGGTTGAGTTAAGATATAGTGAGTTGTTCAAGGTGTTGATGATTATGAATTCAAATCTAGGTCTCCCTGATCTAAGTCCCACACTCTATCCACTACTCAAGGTATGAGGAACATGTGGCCTTCAAGATGCTGCTGGACTACCACTCCCCATCATCCCTGACCACTGGCCATGTTGCCTAGGGCTGATGAGAAGTGGAGTCCAACCATATTTGGAGGGACACTGGTTCTGCATTCCTGTGCTGCACCACACTAGCTCATGTAAGCAACTAATGGAACACCTATGCGTACTAAAGGATGTTGGGATATGTTCTAGAATGCATGCTCAGTTCACACTGGCCTCTGAGAACTAACACCGGAGTTGGATCATGTGTGCTTTTCTTGTCCAGTGAACAGGTGTTTTCAAACTTTGCATTGTTTCAAAACAACAACAATCATCATCTGTGAATGGAGATGTCTCCTGGCAAAATTGGGAAGTGATGCAACTCTCAACCCACTTTTAATTCTCAAAGGGTGTTCTGCACCACACCCAACACTGTTGCAGCTGTGCATTGCAGAAAAAGAATGTGCAGTAGTGGTGAGCAAGCTGCCTTTCAAGAAAGCTGGTCCACCACTGCTAATCTTTTAATTGAGGAACCCCAATAAGTTTCTAAGGAGTGGCAAATTCTTGTGGTCTCTGTGCAGGTGTGCATATGGGGAAACCTGTATCTGGACAGACCATCTTCTGAACATTATAACATTCCCAGGGTCACATAAGCAAGGTCAGAGCCAAGAGGGTATGTGACACCCACTGACTCTTTCTGCTGCTCCTTTTCCAGGTTACATTTACATGTTTTGCTCTGCCATATTGCCATATTGGCATGTGCGTCACACAGGGGGCCACTGAAATCTGAGATGCCAAGGTCCAACACTTCTGGGAAGTTGTGCAGAAATGAATGTGGTCTCCTGGATGAAAACAAAGTTCGTTGTCCTTGATCTAGAGAAATGTTCTGCTGCACTTTTTGGATATAGCTGTGTTGTTGTAGCCTGATAGGATTCCAAGGAACCACACTTTGATCTAATTCAACTTCCTGTCCTAAAGCATGCTTGCATTGATATCTGAGGACTTATGTGCATGCTTACACATTCTGGGGTATCGAATGACTCATTTGCATGTTCAAGGAACACATCAATTGTTGTAGTCAGTTGACATAAGATATCCCAATCGGAAAATTAAAAAAGCAGGATCTCTTTTAATTTCTCTTTCTTCAAAATTGATGATCACCAAATGATTACCCAAAGCAATCAGCCAGGGGTAGGGGGTCTGGAATGTCCCCAGATTCATTGCTTTTATAGACAAGTGTTTGCTATCCCAGGCTAACAATCCGGAGATAATTACCCATTGACTCTGTAAGCAGACTGCGAAGCAGCCCACACAGAGCCTGTCCAACTTTTTCTGTAAAGTGTCCAAGAAAAGAGATTCCACAACCCCCTAAGGTAACTTGCTATGAGTAACTTTTAAGAGCTAGAATATGTATAGTGCTTTATTCCCCCCTCCCCCAAATGCATAACCTATGTCTGTTTTCCACTTCTAAAAAGTAGGTTTTCTTCTGCCTTTTCAGGACCAAGCAAGATGTTAGATGCATCTTGTTTGGCCTTTCAGTCAGTCTTGCACTCTGAAAAGTCCTGGTGATTTTATGCACAAGCTCCCTCACATTAACATTGCTTTTTAGCACTAAGGAACCCCTGAAGAAAATTAATTCTTCAATGCAATTCACTGCCTATTTATTTGTTCCATTAAACTAAGAGTGGAAACATTTTTTCAGTCCAAAAGCCACATTCCTTTCTGGGTATACTTCTGAGAGCCACATGCCAGGTGGGGGGCAGAATATAAATGTTGCCTTTGTACAGTAGGCTAGTTTACAAACACAGACACTCACTTCTCTGTCCTCCATCCAGGAAAGCAAAAGGCATCACCAGAGTTCAAGGGCATACTCTTGCCATGCAAAAACACTCCAGGTGCAAAATAGATTGCACATATAAGAGAAGTTGTCTATTGCCCAAGCACAGTTTGCAGCTGTTCTTTCCTCAAGCTGCAGCAGTACCACCATTTTTCACCAAACAGGCTTGTTTCCAAGGCGATCCCAGTTGACAAGGGATGTTGGCGGCAGCCTGGTGATTTGAGATTGATATACAGCCAATCACATTTTGACTGCACATCAGTGGACTCAGCCAGTGGCGAAGCTGCATGCTCCGGTGCTGGGGGTGGAGAGCAGGCAGGGGTGTGACTGGCACGCATCCCGGGGCATGCATGCCGCCCGTGGGGGTGTGTATCCCAGGGGTGTGGCACGCCGCCCTTGGGGGTATGGTACTGCCTGCAGGGTTGTGTGCCTGACACAGTGGGGGGTGCGCAGCGCATGTCTGGGAGAGCGGCCGTGATGGTACCCCACTCTTGATGGTGCTGTGGGCAGTGTGCTCCCCCCACCCTTCCCTTCCTCCACCAGTGGACTCAGGTACATTAGTAAAGAAAAAGAAGTTTATGTGTGTTATAACACTGTGACACCAGATGGTGCTGTGGAGTCCTATTTTTCATCAACAGGATTTCCATTTATAAAGCTTACAACACATTTAACTGATTCCTCCCCCCTTTTTTTAGATCCAGCCAGTGTCATATAAGGGACAGGGAGCAATTTCTATCACTCTGAAGCAGCACTATAAAGCCCATCAGATTTAGGGGTTATCCACACTTCCACTTGTTCTGTGCCTAGGAAGCATGGTTCTGACCAGGTTTCCACTTGTCCCATGCTTTTTAGGCATGGGTCTGAGCGGTTTCCTGTTTGCCTTGCAACTTTCCTTTGGGGCAAACGTCAATCCACAGAACACCCAATTGACATTAGCTTTGATTCAGGAGTAAATATTAGGTTTTCCTGGGGGGAAGTGGTGGGACAAGTGGAAGTTTGGATGAGCCCTTAGTTTACATAATCAGGCCACGATGCTGCACTATAAGGTGGGCCCATCTGGGGAGGGTCTTCAAAGGCAATTCTTCCTGTAGGGCCTCCGCTACTGCATCATCTCCTTGGTTACTTCAAGAGGAGGATATTGATTTTCTTTCTCCTTTGCTCATTGTGATGAGCCTTCTCTCCTCGCACCACCTCCAGCTGTCAGATTGATGCCAATCCCTGGAGACCCTCTCACTTAAGGGGTCTTGAGCTTTTAAACAGCTTTCAGATGTGTCTTCAGGCACTTCCAGCACTAGAACTATAAAAAGCTGATAGGCTGTAACCTTTGACTAATGGATTCAGTGTTAACATTGAACTTTCATTCAGGGCACCTTTGGCCTGAGGGCTAGCTGAAGCAGCATTTGCAAAATGCTCATCAAATGCTTTGACTGAAAGAGATGGCGAATCCTAGAAGACATGGAACTGCTTCTGGCATGTTCTAGCAGCCTCTGGAGTAGCAGTATAGAACATCTGAACGTGGTGATTCCTCCTTGATTGGAACACAGCAAATTGTGATGTTGAGGTTATATCACTAGGATATAGCTCTGTGCATCATTGTGGGGTCTTGCCAGTTCCAGATGCTATCAGCCTTGAAATAGCTCATAATTGTCATGTGGATAATTGCACCCCTGCAAATCTGAGCACTGTTATCTCCGCCATATATAATTTTGTCAAGTTACGGGCCTGCTGAGGGCACCAGAAAGCCATCTGCAAAGCCCTAAAGCCAATATCTGTAGCTTCCCATAGCTTCCTGTTGAGCATAGCAACTATAGGATATTGCCCCCAATTACTCTGGGGCAGAATCTGTGGCCTTCCAAATTTCTTTGGACTCACAATCCCTGACCATTGGTCATACTGACTGGGGTTAATGGGAGCTGTAAGTCCAGGACAACAGATTCCCCAACCTTTGGCAATTTCTTCTCAGGTTCTACCAGTGCTTTTTTCTCTTTTTAAAAAAATGTTTAGGGGGTACTCTCATTTTCCTGCTCGGCATAGTTCATAGCTTCTCTGAGTTCTTCAAGCCCCTTCGCCACGGCAAGGCAGTGAACCCAATCCCAAAGAAGGGCAGTGCCAAAGAATGCTCCAACTACCGCACAATTGCACTCATTTCACACGCTAGCAAGGTTATGCTTCAAATTCTACAAGGAAGGCTCAAGCAGTATGTGGACCGAGAACTCCCAGAAGTGCAAGCTGGATTTAGAAGAGGCAGAGGAACCAGAGACCAAATTGCAAACATGCGCTGGATTATGGAGAAAGCTAGAGAGTTCCAGAAAGACATCTACTTCTGCTTCATTGACTATGCAAAAGCTTTTGACTGTGTCGACCACGGCAAACTATGGCAAGTTCTTAAAGAAATGGGAGTGCCAGATCACCTCATCTGTCTCCTGAGAAATCTCTATGTGGGACAAGAAGCTACAGTTAGAACTGGATATGGAACAACTGATTGGTTCAAAATTGGGAAAGGAGTACGACAAGGCTGTATTTTGTCTCCCTGCTTATTTAACTTATATGCAGAATTCATCATGCGAAAGGCTGGGCTGGATGAATCCCTAGCCGGAATTAAGATTGCCGGAAGAAATATCAACAACCTCAGATATGCAGATGACACAACCTTGATGGCAGAAAGTGAGGAGGAATTAAAGAACCTTTTAATGAGGGTGAAAGAGGAGAGCGCAAAATATGGTCTGAAGCTCAACATCAAAAAAAACGAAGATCATGGCCACTGGTCCCATCACCTCCTGGCAAATAGAAGGGGAAGAAATGGAGGTAGTGAGAGATTTTACTTTCTTGGGCTCAATGATCACTGCAGATGGTGACAGCAGCCACGAAATTAAAAGACGCCTGCTTCTTGGGAGAAGGGCAATGACAGGCCTAGACAGCATCTTGAGAAGTAGAGACATCACCTTGCCAACAAAGGTTCGTATAGTTAAAGCTATGGTTTTCCCAGTAGTGATGTATGGAAGTGAGAGCTGGACCATAAAGAAGGCTGATCGCCGAAGAATTGATGCTTTTGAATTATGGTGCTGGAGGAGACTCTTGAGAGTCCCATGGACTGCAAGAAGATCAAACCTCTCCATACTGAAGGAAATCAACCCTGAGTGCTCACTGGAAGGACAGATTGTGAAGCTGAGGCTCCAGTACTTTGGCCACCTCATGAGAAGAGAAGACTCCCTGGAGAAGACCCTGATGTTGGGAAAGATGGAGGGCACAAGGAGAAGGGGACGGCAGAGGACGAGATGGTTGGATAGTGTTTTCGAGGTTACCAGCATGAGTTTGAGCAAACTGCGGGAGGCAGTGGAGGACAGAGGTGCCTGGCGTTCTCTGGTCCATGGGGTCACGAAGAGTCGGACACGACTAAACGACTAAACAACAACAACAACTCATTTTCCTACTCATATTGAAAGGCTGCCCCTCAGTGAGGCCAAACTTAGATTCACAAAATGTTTAGGGGTATGCGTACCCCTGCAAAGCCCAGAAAAAAAGCACTGGGCAAGCTCTCTCTCCAACCTCTTTCCACTGCTGATTTGCTGTTTTTGTGGTGGTTATAGCCACAGGGATATCCTGTTCTCCCCTCATAGAATTTACCCCCATCCTCAACGACAAGCCACCACAACCGAATGAGTATGCAAAGTAGATCTGTTTATGAGCTTCCTTTTATTGTGGCATTGTCAATATGCTTCACCCATTGAAATTCCAAGATCCAAGAAAAAGGCTCCATTTATTTTATTGGCACAGTGAGAAGGTTTTATGTGTTGATTTACTGATCCCTGATTATGCTGAATCACAGAGTTGCCATCAAGCAGAGGAAATGCATTCTTGTGGCTTTGATTTATATTTGTATAAATATATACTTTAAATTGAGCAGTCTCTGAATAGACATTTTTGCACAGATATCTGAGGAGCTTACAGTGGTGAGGGCACACTACACTGACATTCCGGAGGAAAGCTGCATTGCTTGGTTTTCCTGAGACATTGTGCAGTTCACACATACACAACCTTATTTTGTGAAGCTCTGAAGTAGCACTGAACCCAAATGGTGCCCAAATGTCGTAGTCTCTTTGGCAGGTGGAGAATTGGGGAGGGGATTTCTTAGATTTTTTTGTGGGTGTGAAATTTCCCATCGATTTCAGGGGCAGCTTGCTGTTGGTAGGATTCTTCCTTCTTCCCCCCCTGCTAGCTCTATAGGCCTGGGGTGGGGGATCCCAGGTCCAGGATGTAAGTGCTCTGGCCCTTGGGACTGGTAGGGCAGAAGACAAGCCGCACAAACAGTAGGTGGAGCCAGAACCACTCATTTTGATTTTGCGCCCATTCTCCTTCTCCCTGTGGAGTTCTTTGCATGGGAGAGCACAAAGAAGATGGAGCCCAAAGCTAACAGACACCCCCCACACACACACACACACACTCTGATTGTAAGTAGGAAGGCAGGCAGGGAAGGGCTAGCTGAGGACAGACTGAGATTGGCAGGGCAGTGCCCCACTCACCCTAATGGATCACCTTCTACTGATTACACCTCGGATGGCGAGAGGGCCAAAGCAATGACTCTATGCTGCCGATCTCACTGTTATGGAAGGTTCATGGCAGCAGGAAATAGTCAATGCATTCATAATAGCATATCCCTTCACAACATGCCACCTTGGTTCTTTTGCATGGACAGCCCCTGTCCATCAACATGTTATTCTTGTTCACTCACTTCTTCAGGTTGGCACCACCTGGCAACTTGTGCCAAACAGCAGATTAGAGCAGGGACAGGCTGGCTTCAAGCTTACTGGGTCTATCTTGCATTTCTCTCTCTCCCCTCCCCCCCAAACATGAGGTCCACCATTGCAGTTGGACCAAAAAAGAGTGGCAAAAGGCAGAGCTGGGGAGGAGGGAATGGTGCCTCTATGGGGTGGGTCTAATTATCTGCATATATATATGTAAGACAAATATATGTTGCTACAGATCAGGGATGCTGACACATCTTGGAAACCAGGCTAGTGGTGAAGTGCCTGTTTTCACAGCCTGCAGCCAAGGATCTGAGCCCCAATATTTTGCCTGTTTTTGCCTATGTGATCTGAAGGCTGAGCTGGATTCTGCAAAATAGTTGTCTCTCCACCCCAAAAAACCCCAGGCAGCTGTTATCGCTAAGACAAGAGTTCTTGCTGAAACACAAACACACACCAGCCTGCCTTTGTTCCTGGGCTGTGCCTTTCATTTTGTTCTGTACGAAATAAACTCTGGCATGGTCCAATCCCTTCAGATGTGGGGCCCCATATAGCAGTACTTATGCTGCTGGGAACACTCCGCTCTTAATATTTGGGCTCATCCAGCTGCACAGACCCTGTGAGGGAACGAGATGTCATAGAAGGGGAGATCTAGTCATCCACCACAAGCAGCTTTTACATGAAGATCAAGACTTTTCATATTTTCCCCCCAAAAGGGGAAATAAGGTATCAGAAGACCAGGCAGTTCCCAGAGAAAAAGAGAAGGGTGTGGGTGGAGTGGGGAGGGGTGGGGTGCGTGGGCGGGACAGAATCTGGTCCTTCTAAGAGCACTTGTCTCTGCTTCACAGCCTCTGCTAAGGAAAATTTTTCAAGGAAGATGCATACAAAGTCAGTTTTCACCCACACTTCTCTCCACACTTCTAGCCATCCTTTACATTTTCCACAATGCTCCTCACCCACCATAGCTGACTCCACAAACTGCAAGTGAAGATGCAAAGCTAGGGGTCATTTTCCCGAACTGTACCCTTTAAACTGAAGCTGCCAAGGACTGGGATCTGCTACTTTCTGCATGCAAAGCCAGTGCTCTGCTGCTAAGCTATGGACCTTCTCCATAATAGGTGCACATTATTGTACTGAACCAGCCCATTGGTCCATTTAGCCTAGTATTATCTATTCTAGTGATGGGAGCCTGTAGACATTCCAGATGTTGCTGGACTCCTAACACTTCTCAGCTCCAGCCAACATGGCCAATGGCCAGGAATGATGGGATGTATTATCCAACAACATATTTCCACTGGCAGTAGCTATCCAACATCTCCAAGAGTTTGAACCAGGTACCTTCCACATGCAGAATTGTGCTCTGTTGCTGAGCTTTGGCCTTTCTCGTTAGGATCACAGTTTGTGACAGGTAAAGCTGAGGCAACAGATCTGTGGTACCTCTTCAGGACATATGCTCCTATGTGGAATTCACTCCTATGAAGAGGTAGTGATGGACACAATCTTGGATAACTTTCAGAGAAGGTTAGACAAATTCAGGCTGTCCATGGCAACTATCCAAGATTGTAATGTTATTCTTCCAATGGATCCCACCACTGTTGGAGGTCGTCTACCAGTTGCTGAGAATAGCAAGTGGGGAGGGGGGTACCCTCCTAATGGCTTCCAATGGTCATCTGGATGGCCACAGTGAGAACAATATGCTGGACTGGATGGACCACTGGCCTGATCCAGCAGAGCTCTTATGTCGCATACACAAACATGCACACCAGCTTCTCCATCCAGTTGTCCCTGAAGAGCCTGGATAGTCTCCACTCCGAACATACTTTAGACCCTGTGTGTCCTAAGAGCCTTTTTCACAGCCTAATGGGCATTTTTACAAATCTGGTGCCTGGCTGCATTATCCCTTTCTCGGTATGTGATTTCTCTCTCTGTGTGTGTGCCTCTCCCTTTCATCTTATCACCATACATATATACCTCCCCATAGCATTTTCTCCCGCCCCCCTTCAACATTGCAAAATTCAGATTGACAGTTTAAAAGTGCTATGCCTGGCTAGCCATCATATTTAAAGAACTGGAACGATTCCCCCAGCAGAGCAGAGCAGCTGTCCTGCTCAGCTTTCTGTGGCCAACCATGTGTTCTGCCTACATGTAGTTGATTGTGACCATCAGGTTGGCTTGAATAGGGATTCCAATCTCTCAGATTTCTGACATCTGCAAAAGGGAGAGGGACCAACCAAATTCTGACTAAAATTCCCATGAACTCCACTCCTTCCTTTGTGTCCCATGCTGGTTGTCCAACATTTCTCCCTGCTTCCCTGTGTGAAAAGTTAGCAGTGAGTAACTAGGGTTAATAAAAAGTGTAGACCAGGGGTGGAGAACTGGAGGGCTGTGGGTCAAAGGAAGCCCTCCTTCTTTGTTTAGCCCTCCAGACTCTCCGCAGCCCTTCACTGGCTCTGCTTTGCACCCTCTGTGAATGCTTTTTCCTGGAATGTTTTCCCAAACTCGGATGATGCCTATTGCTTGCCTGAATGGAGGACAGAGAGGGGTGTGTGAGTGTATGTAGAAACCAGCCCACTGCACAAAGGTAAAGTTAAGTTTAATTGCTGTGCCCACTTTTGCTTCTGGCTCTACCCACCCCAGCACATGGCCCCTGGAAGGGAATGCAGCATTCTACTCCACCCCTGGTGTAGTCAGTTCCCACTGTGGGTGTCTGGAAGGGAATAAGCTGCACAGGTTGTGTCCCTGCTGAGATGCTCAGAATGGAGTGTTGCTTTTGTCACAAGTAAAGGAACTTTGAGGGGTCAACTTGTCGTTAAGTAACCATCCAAATCCCACTTGGCTGCATCTGCTTTCAGAAAGAGCAGATCCTGTTCCTCTTCAATGGCACAACTGTCTGCCTTCCATCAGCAGGTGCCCTGACACTGGGCAGCTTGGACAATCTGCACTTTGTCAAAGCCAGCCCAGGATCCTTGCTTTGTTTGTTTGTTTGTTTGCTTGCTTGTTTTGCACCACTTAGCTAAGAATGGAGAAAGGGGGGAAGTGATTGCAGATAAGAAAGGAGGAGAGGGAGAAATCGAAAGCTTATTCAGAGATTTACTTGGACTGCTTCTGATGAGGAGATCTTGGGTTTCTACAGTGTAAACCTCTCCAGATGCCACGTGGAGCCATGTGTTAGGCTTCTTTTCCAGTAGGGCACAATGGTGTGCTTAGAACCACATGAACCTTGCAGGAGGATGTGTGTGCTCTCCTGCAGTACTTCAAACACTCTGAATTTGGGAGCATGTCTTCAGCGTTATTTATTTATTTATTTATTATTTCCATATATGAGTCACTTCCTATGAACCACCCCTAAAACAATTAAACATGAAAACAGCTTCAGATATAAGAACAATTTGAAATACAATGCAGATATAGACTGGAGTTAAAACAGAACAAAAACCCTGCACTTAAAGTTTAGTTAAGAAAAAAGATCTTCAAGATGCACAAAAAATCAATACAGATGACACTTGTTGATGTTTAATGGGAGGGAGTGCCACCACACCAAAGGCTGGTGGATCAACCTTCATGCATTAACCCAAAAGTAATTTTTTACATGTCAGGTGTGGGGGAAAAAGCACCCCTACAACACTATTTCCTTTGTGTCTTTAGTGTACATTGGAAACACCGCGTTTGGTGGCAGTGTACTACCACAAGACTTACAGGGCAATTCAGAACTGGTGGGGTGTGGCGGAGCATGGCCATTGCCACACTTGTTGATGTAGGCTGTGATGGAAGGCAGGGGGTGGTCCAGTTGTTCTGCCAGGTGCTGCAGTTGGGCCACAATTTAGCCCTGTGCTTTCAAACATTTGCAGTGGGTCTGACTGTGTACCCTGAGGCAGCTCAGTCCATTCCTGCCCCTGGACCAGGGAATGGGTGGGGGTGGAAGTTCATAGATCCCACCTGTGGACTTTTTGTTAGCCTAAATATTCAGTGGGCAGAACTGACCTCCCTACTGGCAGAATGAGGCTAGCTTTACTCTGTAGGTTGAGGGACACCTTCACCACATCCAATCACAGACCAACATGAAGGGTTGTTGGCTTGCAGCCTATGCCATCTCTGTGAGTCTCCCTTGAGCCTTCCTGTAGTCTAGGGGTGAACACCCCATGACCCTTGGCCTGATTTCAGCATATTTTCGCCACCTGAGTACTGGTGAGCCATCCATACCACTGGCAAGAGTGATATGTGTCCCCATCTGAGCAGTCTACCAGGAAGAGAAAGGGGTGGGGTGGTAGGAAGAGTGAGATGAAAAGTGATTAGCTCTGCCCACTTAATTGGTGGGGCCTCAGGCAGAGAGAGATTAATCCCAAGGGAATGTGGTCCTTGGCAGGAGAAAGGTTATCAGTTCCTGCTTTAGTCTGACAACATCTTGCACCAGAATGTATGGAGGTTACCATAATTTCAGCCATTCCAGCATATTATGTTAACTTTACTTTTCATGGTGGAGGCCTTATAGTTTTCTTCTCTTCCAGGTTCACCCTCTATGCTGTGGACACCCGAGGAAGACACTCCGAGCTGAGCACAGTCACTCTGAGAACGGCTTGCCCATTGGTGGATGACAGCAAGGCAGAGGGTAAAAGCTCTTGACTTCAGAGCTGAGTTATGGTCATAATTGATCATAATCACACCTTCATAATTGCCCCTCCCCCCTCACACACACACAAGTTCTAAGCAACCTAGCACACTGCTCAGATATTTCCAGGGCAAGGTCTAGAGGTGTATGATCCACTATCCGTTATGAAGCTGCACAGGGTTGATTTTGGTCAAAGGTGAGGTGAAAGACCACCTGTGAAGCCTCTTCATGCTGCTCTGACTCCAGTCAGGGGTGGATGGGTGTGGTGGGGTAGGGGAGGGCGAGGTGGGATATTGCCCTCACAATAATGTTGACATTTTCTCAATACATTTGTACCTATATGTAGGCTTCCCATGAAGTTCTAACTGGCCACTCTGAAGATAGTGTGATGGATTAGATGGGCCTTTGGCCTGATCCAGTAGTGTTTTCTTAATGTTCTTATATTCAGTATGTGCACAGCAGTTTAAGAATGATATTAACAAGCTGTAATGTATACAGAGGAGGGCAGCTAAGATGAGCAAGGGTTTGGAAACCGAGTCTTACAGGAACAGTTTAGCCTTGTTTCATGTTTAGCCTTGAAAAGAGGAGACTGGGGAGATAAGATAGCGATGTTCAAATATCTGAAGGCTTCCAGTTACAAGAAAAGAGTTTCTGACTATAATAAGAAAAGAGATTCTGACTATAAATAACTTTCTGATAGTAAGAACTATTTGGCAGCATAACTGACTCCTTCAGAAGGTGGTGGACCCTTCTTCCTTGGAGAGCCTTTTAAGCAGAGGCTGAGTGACCATTTGCCAGGGATTCTTTAGCTGTGATTTGGCTTTACAGGGATTTGGACTAGGAAACGCATGGGGTCCCTTCGAACTCTACAATTCTATTATTCAGTTAATCTGGTAGATCCTTCCTCTGGAATTCTTGCTTGAGTGGACATCACCTTGTCTTTTCCCAACCCAGAGCTGCAGTCTTTGATCCCCCAATAGTAGAACAGTAGATTAGACCCCCCAACTAATCTGCAGTAGCAACTTTGGCCAGATTAGTGTCCCTCCTTTTCGCACGTGTTGTATCCAACATCTGCTGACCAGTTGTTTGGCACAAGGCATATGCAGCTCATTAACATTGAAACTTGTGAGGGGGTTACCTGAGAACTGCATCCAACACTACATTTCCCCGTTTGAATTATATGTATGTGTTTGTGTGTGCATGTACATGTACATGTGTAGGGGTGCTGGCAGCATGGACAGGCCAGATGAAAATACAAGGCCAATATACCCTGGACACCTGCTTTGTAATCCTCACACCTCCTCCTTGCACTTCAAAGAGGTGTGTCTTGTCCCTTCATGTGCTTGAAAACACAAGTGAGGAACTAATATTAGACGGAGCCTTCAGATGCCTGCTGTAAATAAGAAACTTGCTTTGTTAGGATGGATGTGCACACACATAATGTCTTAACTACTGCTGAGCCAAAATGCCTCTCCCTTCCCTAGACCTTCTCCACCATATTCCCAGGGTGCAAAGTGGTAGCGGTGGGGATTTTGATGACTGAGGGTGGGTGTTGAAAACAGTGACAAAGTGCTTGCCCAACTTTTCAGTGGTGTTACATGTGCTGCCTACTAGTATGGTGGGCACCATTTCTCTAGTGCTTCCTTCCTACGTAGAATGCACCAAAGCGAGAGCAGAAAGCAGCTCCCTATGTTTCTAAGAGATGACCTGGTCTCCACTGCTGGATTCCCATTCTGCCATGGCCATAGCTTAGTGGTAGGTAGGGTTGCTGCTCCATATACAGGAGGTCCCTGGGTACATTACTAGGTAGGGCTGGGAAAGACTTCTGTCTGAAACTCTGGATCTGTGTAGATCAAAGGTGGACAACCTATGACCTTCTGGCCAGTGCTTTTTTCTGGGGGTACTCAAGTACTAGCAACTTTTTAATTAAAAGTGTGGCACCTAATATCAAAAATTAATGGTAAGTACCAGCACCTTTTTTTCTTTTTAAAAAAAGCAAAAGCACTGCTTCCAGCACTGCTGGAGTTCGGCTTCCATAATCCATTACTATTGGTCATGCTGGGGCCACAAGCTCTTTATCCCACTGGCAACTGATGTAGACAATCCTAAACTAGATAGATCAGTGATTTGACTAGGTTTGAGGGAACTTCCTTTATAGAGGAAGGTGGTGGAGGAGGTGAATATTGGACATAATTTCATGAAAACTTTTCCAGCTACAACCCATTCACCCTCTAAGCCTCCAGGTCCAAGCCAAAAATGTATCTAAAAGTAATTTTTGTTCCATTCCATTTGGGCCAAGATCTGCTTCCTTTGTGCTTAGATGATTATTGCCCCTTCCCACCCCTCTCCTACTTCCTTTCCAGAGGTAGCAGACAAGATCTACAACTTGTACAATGGCTACACCAGTGGGAAAGAGCAGCAGACAGCCTACAACACTCTGATGGAGGTCTCCACTTCCATGCTTTTCCGCATCCAGCATCACTATAACTCCCACTACGAGAAATTTGGGGACTTTGTCTGGCGCAGTGAGGATGAGCTTGGACCCAGGTAGTTATATCCAGCAAGCTTACATTTGTGACCCCTTCCTGAAATCCGGGAGCACAGTGTCGAACCAGCCCTGTACTGCCAAATTTTTTATGTTGCCTTAAAAGTTTTGGTTGCTCAGGGAGATGCTTTGGCCTGCAGCCTTGTTGGCGTGTCACACATGTCTGGCATCCACAGAGCTGAATGTGCATGCCCCTCCATTCTGGCCTCAAACACCTCCTGACACTGTCCAAAAAAGCACTTGCCTCCTGCTTAGGAAAAATCCCATTTTCTTTTCTCCTTTCCCAAAGATCCCTGGCCATCTACAAAGCCTCCAAAAGAGGAGAAGGGCAAGCCAACGCTTTTTGGGGGGGCGGGGCACTTCTTAATGAAGTTTTAATAGCAGAAAGTTTGTATTCTCAGTGGGTCATTTATTTCCCTACCTTGAAATGTTTATCAGAGGATCCACAGTAAATGCTGAGCCATAAAACTTAGTGGCGAGCAGGGAGGCTGTTGCATCTGCAGCATAAATACATCACACCAAAGACCTCCAGGGCCCAGTTTCAGGAGGAGCTACAGATTGCTGCAAACAGCTGCTTGCAGTACGACCCAGTATTCAGTCAGCAGGAGACAGGAAAAGGCTGAGCTCATAGGTGGCCTTGGTTGCGATGCTATGAAGCTAGCCAGCTCTTCTCTGCACCTGCCTCAATCCCTGTCTGGGGCCATCTTTCTCTCTCTCTTTTTAAGCCCTCCACCAGCCCCACTGCAAGACCCCCAATTTGTAGCAAACATTTGTTCCAGGAAAACAAGAACATATCTGCACTGACCACATTGTGATCCAAGGGCAAGCGGCATGTAGGAGCATAAGGAGCTGCCTTATGCAGTCACACCATTGGTCCATCTAGCTCGTTAGTATATGCACTGGCTGGCAACAATTCTCCAGGGATTCAGACAGGGAATGTCTCCCATCCCTACCTGGTGGTGCCAGGGATTGAACCTGGGGCTTTCTAGGTGCAAATCAGATACTGTAACAGCTGAGCTATGGTCTGTCCCTGAAACAATACAATAAGAGCAGCAGCAGTAGAAAGGAGGTGAGAAGGTTCTCACGTCTGTGGTGCTTATCAAAAGCTTGCGACACCTATAAGGGGTCAGTTTGTGTGCTACTGAAATGAGCTGTTTGGCAGTTTATTGATCTTTGTTTTTAATTCTTTTATGCTTTTATTGCATGGTCTAATCTCATTTTTATTCTAGCAAACTTCTTTGATACATTTTTATGATATAGTGGCATACAAGCATTTTTCATAAATAAATTAACCCTCATCAACCCAGCCAGCACAGCTGGTGGCCAGGGAAATTGGAGTTCCACAGCACTGAGGTAGGTAATACACTCAATTACTGGTGCAGATGAACAATAGGCTAGATGAACCCATGTTCTTGACTTTGCAAGGCAACTTCATATATTTTGACATCCATATACCTATGATAGGTTTCCACTCTGCCCAGACCTTGAACCTAAGATATCCTCAGATGAGGTAGGTTTCTGTGGCCTACAAGCAAAATAAAGTGCCTGCAAGTAGTCTGTGTATGGCTGGAGTGAGCTGACTTCAAGCTTGTGGGGTTCTTCACTAGGTCCGCAAAAGACTCAACTCTAAAATAAAACAATTCCATGCTAAGCAATTGGCTAAGAAAGTGAACTGATCTCCAAACCCTTCAACAGAAAAATCCCTGATGGTTACCCTAACCTTTTTTCTTTTCAGAAGTATAATGAAGGAGGAATTGGGGTTTGGGCCATTTTGTTGCTGCTACTGTTAAAAAAGCAGGGGCATCCGGAAACCTTGACGATCTGCTGCAAATCACCCAGAAATCTATCTAAATCACTCTCCTGGCCACCACATTCATTGTAAGGCATACCATGAAGTGCCCTCCCTTTCTTGATGCTGCCCGTAATGACTTAATCAATTACCACTTGTGTAAGATTATTACTGTTTTCTGGAATGGGTTTGGTGGGAGGCAGGTCAGCATTTGAGACAATTTCATCTCCAGGTTTATAAAAATCCACAACTTCCACAGGGAGAACTTGGAGAGGACCCAGCACATGATTTATGGCCCTGTCCTGGCTGCTTTTCTAATTGATTTCCTTGCCTTCTCCAGGAGGTACCTTGCTCTTGCCTTCCCTGTTTCCTTCTCCCTTCCTTCTCTTTCCCTTGTCTTCTTCTTCCTTAAAGGGGGGAGGGGCGGTGGCAGGAGAGGGAGATGTCAGCCAAAGATAAGCCTAACCTTTACACATTACTTCATTAACCTTTTCACATAAGTGAATCACACCAGGAGCTTGGCCTCAATATTCCCAATCTTCCAACTTTTGCTGAAAGGGAGCTTGTCATAACGAATGTCTCTGAAGGCTCCATTTCCTCCTCCTTCTCTCCAACCTGTTCTCCCTTCTAGATTTACTCTTGCATGGTGCTGCTGCCACTTCTCCCAGCCTGCTTTGTCCCATCCAGTCATGGCTGCTTCCTGTAAACCACACCCTTGAGGATCCTTGCAAGCAGTGGACCGCTCCAGGGGGCTGTGGGGATGGGAGCAGACCATAACTCTCAACTGTCAGGCGGTCATGATGGGGATTGCTCAGGTGGTAATAGTGGAAGGATGGGCTCCTCAGCAAGGAGCAGAGGATGACTCAACCTGAGCTTCTTTTAAGTCCCAGAGTCATCTTTTGTAAAAGTACAATGCTAAGCATCCATGTAAATAAACAAAAGTTTTTCACAACCAAGCTACATAACTGTTGACTGATGCATGTTTGCCTTCAACTTGCTGTCCACCTCTCACCCCCTGCCAGCTGCCCATTGGTGGGTGGTGTATGACCATTGGGCAGAGGGAGGCAACCACTCAGGTGGCAGTTGCTGAGAAGCAGCAGCAGCAGCACTGACTCCTTGATTCTTTTCCTCCGTTGGAGGGCAGACGTGGGAGTGTGAGGTGGCCAGTTCTGCACCCCCTAAACTAGCCTTCAGTAGCCTTCAGGTGTGCTTGCATGGGTGTGGTGCTGCTATCCTTTTGCCAGCAATTAAGTCACCTTCTGAAGATGGAATGGGACATTATCTTGTCCTTTACTTCAGGCAGCAAAATGTCTCGATCCAACTCTGGCTGGTGCCCTCTAGGGCACTAGTAGGGAAGAGGACAGGGAGACCAAGAGTAGGTGGAACCAGAGCCAATGACAGGCAGAGCATACTAATGCTAGTTTTGCCTCCATCCTCTTCCCTGCTGAGGAACATTGAGACTTAGGAAGAGGAAGCTGACTACCAGGGTGTGTGTGTGTGTTTTAAAGAAGTCATCCAGCTGGGGGCTGGCTGAGGGAAGTCTGAGGTTGGTGGGGCAGTGTCCCAGTCACCCATACAGAGCAGCATCCATTGCCATCACCCTTTGTTGTCTCCGTTTCATACAATGTGTAAGGAATTCAGTCTTGGAATGAAGGTCCAAGGGGCCATTCTCTGTGCCAGAGGCACCAGCTTGGGGGGCCAACGTCGTGTGTGATGGCTGGGTGTGCACAATGTCATGACATCACAATGTGATGTCAGGAGGAGCCTGGGATGGAGCTGAACGTGGCAGCCGTGCAGCTTCAATGGCCGCAGACGACTCCACCTCCTTCTGGCACTGCTGCTTCAACCTTCCTTCCCTTCTGTGGCAGAAGGAGTAGGAGAAGGAGCTGGTCACTGAAGCCATGCTGCACTCAGCTGAATACTTTTTGGACACTGGGGGGCCAGCCTAACTCCCCAAATACTGGGCCCCTTCAAAGGGCTCAGCCCCCAGAAGCTGGCACCTCTGTTCTGCACACATCAACAAATAGCCCAACTCCTTTTACAAAACATCTTAGCTGGCAACTCTGAGCTTCAAAACCCCACAAAGCTCCCCATAATCAAATAATTCCCCTGTTTAGACTTGGATGACTGAGAGCTCTGCTCCTGACATGTCATTAGCTTGAATTTACATTCCTGCTGGGAAACCCCAAAGCTGAAACCCAGAGCTTTACTGTGGCACCAGAGGGAGAGGAGAATAATCAATAGTCTTGGAGCTTTCAAACCACTGTAGTAAACACTTCCTTTTGATTTAGCAGCGTCTCCAGAGTGCTTTCTTCTGACCCTTGGCCTGTCACCTCTTTCAAGTTCACTGCACTTGACTGTTCCTCTTTGACTTTCTTCTCACCACAAAGTCAGCACCGCTTAGAGAGCAACTGCAATCAAGGAAATACAGGTCTACAAAGGGGGGGGGGGAATGCTAGCACCTGCTAATTTGGGGCAGCCTACTGATGCTGGCTCCACGTCCTTGCACTTTTACAAGTGTGCTGGAGATGGGGGAGAAATCTGTTTCATTTCACATTCACAGGCAAACCTGTCTTAATTCACACTTTCTGAAGCAATATGCAAACCAAAATGCAGGCCAGCCTCTCAGAATTTTGCAGTGGATTTCCCCAACCAAGAAATGTGCATAGACTAGGTATGGAACAGAAATGCATATCGCAGGAACAATAACATACTAAACTGAATTATATCTGGGTTAGCTGTTTACAAAAATCTCAGGATGTTTGTGTCTCAGGGGAAATGTGCATTAAATGCTGATGAATTTCCAAGTTGACACTATCTCTATCTAAAACTGATGTGGAAACGTAGACAGTGGAACTTAAGTTTGGGTGGGGGGGAATAAGAAATCAAAATGGACAGAGTCAAGGGTTGTGTGGACATTTTGGCCCTAAAACAAAGTTTCCCCAAACTCTGGAAGAAATGGAAGCCTTTTGGCCCTGAATTGAGGAAGCGTTTGGGGAGCCCCAGCGTATCAACAGACGATGTCGGCCGCTAACTGCGGCTGCCCTGGCTGCTTCTCCCACACCTGGCGTCCTTCTCCTGTGTAGTCTCAGACTGTCCCGTTTTCCCTTCCAGAAAAGCTCACCTCATCCTGAGGAGGCTGGAGAAGGTCAGCAGCCACTGCTCAACCTTGCTCCGCAGCGCCTACATCCAGAGCCGCACAGACACCATGCCGTACCTGTTCTGCCGCAGCGAGGAGGTCAGGCCACCTGGCATGGTGTGGTACAACATCTTAAAGGACACCAAAATCACATGTGAGGAGAAAATGGTCTCTATGCTGCGCAATATGTATGGTGAGTCGAAGGGGCGATGAGAGGATGCAACGGACCAGGCAAGCTCACGGCGAGAATCTCTACTGTGGTGGTGACTTGTGGCATCTTGGAAATTTGAAGCAAAAAAAGAGGAATGAAAAACCACATGGGACTTCATGGAAAGTTGCAAATTGAGAGATCAGCAAGACTTCTTTTTTTGTTTGTTTCCTTTTTTCAACTATTATTATTATTGTTTTTAAAAAGGAAGTACATAATTTTGCTCAGTTTTTTTTAAAGTGTCTCCTTTTTAATCTCTCTCCTCCCCTCTCTTCCTCCCTCCCTCCCTCCCTCTCTCTTTTGTCCTTACTAAATGCCTAGACTATGTGATCAAAAGTAAAGAGAAAGAGATGGAGAGGGAGGGGAGGGAAAATCAAAATAGCTGGGGAGGGGGACACAACAGTGATGGGTAGGATAATCCCTACTACCCTTCAGGATGGACTCATTTGCCCAGGAAGAACTATGTCCCAGAAAATGTGTTTAACAAGCAAGGAGCCAAACAAGAGGCACCATCCTGGAGGGAAGAGATGGAACAATTAACACAAGGCAGGGACAAAGGCTTTGCTAGAGACCCTTGGAAAGAGTGATGAATGCAAACACAAAATGCTCTTGAGTTTACAGAACTTGCTGTTCACACAGCCATCTTTTAGCAGGGTCCTGACAGGTTGTTCTGTGCATTAAAACATTCATATTTACTTCCACCTTCTCTGCCTGCCTGACGTTTCTTCAATTAGCAGTGCATTCATTTGGTTTTTTTGGTTTTTAATTATTATTATTTTTTAAAAAAAGTTTACACACTTCCTTATTGCTTGCTGCCTTTGTCGATCAGGAAGGTTTAGGGTTGGGTTCCCTCCCCAGAATTTGTTCCAGGAATGAGGTGATAAGCGGTGTGTCTTTTTAGTATGAGATAGACCTGAGATAATGGAAACTTTCAGAATCATGGGCAGGTAAGGAAGAAGCAAGCGTTGGGGAATATAAAAAAACCAAGTGGTCCATGAAAGGGTTAGGAAGACATGATTTTCCCAACAGTTTGTCTAAAAACATAAATTTGAATATATGTATAAAAGAATCTGCATTTTAAACCATGCAGCTGTACACAAGATCATAGGACTTGCCTTATGCCAGATCAGACCAGTGGTGCATCTAGCTAAGTATTGTCTGCATTGTCTGGCCTACGGAGGATCTCTGCGGGAGTGATCCGGCCCATGCCCAGTAAGCCTTGTTGACCCTGAAACCACCTGCTCAGTCAGGATTGTGCAGTTACAGCATCCCTGACAAATGGCATTTGCTTCTCCAGTGAAGGAGAGCCTACCACCTCCCAAGGCTGACTATCTGACTGCATATTTATGGCCCACATTTGCCTTACACACACCCCATGTGTGCGCACACATCAAGGCAGCCTACAACATACAAGAATAAAAAAGACATCCATAAAATCATCAGTAATTGGTTCGTGTGTTTTTAAAAAAATCACATTTCAAAGGTCTATCTAAACAATATGCATGCAGGTTCCACCATCCAAATGCTCATAATATGAACATTCACTTGTCCAAACACAAAGAATTGGTACCCAAACCTCACTATATACACTGCAAATCCAAACAGCCAGATCTGCATATAGTACTCTAGTACTGTAAACAAATAAGCAGCCTTAAACAAGCCTTACTTTTTGTTTTTTGCTGGTTTGATTTTCCTGGGTTTTACTTTTTTATCGTTTTGGGGTCCAGATTCCTTGGTTGGGAGCACAGTAGAATTTTTCCCAATGGGAATTGTCAACTCCGTATGCAGACACCCACCTAACAAAACAGTTGTGGAGCTACAACATAGGTGTCATGCTTAGTAGCCAGAGGTGCCAGCTTGTGAGGGCAATTTGGGGGGTGGGGGCAACATCACACGTGTGGCGAAATGTGTGGCATTGTGTCCTGACATAGCATGCGTGACGTCAGGATGTCGAGAGGAGCTGGGGATAGAAATGGACACAGCGGCTGCATGGCTTGAAGTGGCTGGCGGCTCATCTTCCCTGTGCTGCCATGGTGGGAGAATGCTTCCACCCTCCTTCCCCTCCACAGCAGGAGGAGGAGCCAGCCACTGGAGCTGAGCCACATCTGGCTTTGTGCCTGGCTCCATGCTCAGCCTCCTCCTCTCCCTCAACATGGGGGAGGGGGCTGACCCTCTACCAAAAGATATTGAGGGACCCCAAAACAGCTGGCGCCCCTGCTAGTGGCAGTTGTAGCCTTCTCCTAAAGAAGGGAGGGGTGGTTCCTACAGGACCTGTGTCCATAGGCAGTCCCACAGAGCAGGGCCTGTTACATGAATGCCTCAGTCCTTAGGGGTGTGGGGAGCCACCAGAAGGCATCAGTGATACAAGGAATCAGATGTGCTTTGTACTTTGGCATCAAGTTTGAACTCATTCAACATGGAAGTATTACTAAGGCCAACGTAGATAGGGCTGATATAGATATAGATATATAGATAGAGATACATGCCTTCATGCAGGAGGGAGGCATCAGCAAGCTTAAGCGAATCACTTTTTGGGGCGGGGGGGGAATATGCTCAGTGGCACAGAATGCTCACTGACTGTTGGGAGAAGAATGGAAAATGGGTGAGAGGGGAGATGGAACAGTGTGCCTGGAGTGCAGAACTGCTGCCATGCCTAACCTTGACCTGGTACCAGTCACAGAGGATGAACCAGGCATCCTGCAGATTAAGGAATTTGAGAAGCAGCTAGGGTCCCCGAAACCGGAGCTGAAGATCCCCCTGGTGGCATCCTAGGCACAAACCTGTTCAAGAACATTTGGAACTACCAGAGGAGAAATCGGCGCCACCACCATCCAGTCCATGATAACAACATAGCATGCACCTGCTTATCTCAAGTCATCGTGCAGCTTGTGAGTAAGGGGTCCCCTACTGAGAAAACAAACCCTGAAACTTCCTCACTCCCATCAATTGTGATTAGGGTGTGGTCTAGGAGGTCAGAGGTCTCTCTCTTGAGCCACTCAAGGTGGGTCGTTGGGTCCCTGGTCCTGAGTGTAGTCTCTTCTTGCTCTCTTGTACTTTCCCTGCACTCCTTATTGACACTAGTTGACGCTCTGCACTCCTTACTGACAATAGTTATTGATGCTGGACTGTTGCCTGACCTTGTCTTTGGATGATGCCTTGAATCTAGGTCAATTCTCCATGCTTCACCTTGGTTTGTTTAGGCTGTGCTCCACCCACAAACCTGCCCTCAAAGTGTTTTGGTAAGAGGCTTATCCATCCTGGGAGTGGAACCCTAGCCCCAGCAGGCACCTACTGAAATGCGACAACTGCAGTGCTTCATACTGCAACACTTAGAACCCATTTTCATTTTGTTTCTGTGGGGTTTCCCCCCCTCCTCACCCCAGTTGGCTCTTTTCTGCTGAGTCTATGATTTAAGCAGGTTTTGCCCAAATAGCCACATGCCTACAGCTTTTTGGGGCCACCTTGCCGACTTTGCCCTGCAATCTGTTGCAATGACACCTGTCCTCTGAAACAGGCACCACTTTGCCACGCTGTCAAAATCTTTGTAAAAGCAAAGAAGTAGCCACTGCTTTTTAATTTTATTTAACTCGCTTAAGGTGTATAGCAGAGGGTTGGACAAGATGACCCTTGGCTTCCCTCCCATTCTATGATTTCAAGGTACCCGTTCCTGAAAGTTTTTAGGATCTTGCAAGCCTACTGGCCAAAGTGTAAAAAGTGCCTCCCCACCTTCACAACCCAAGAATGGGTCTCCAAAGATGGGAAGACACTATCTACACTGTCCAAGTGTATCCTTTTTTATTTTATGCATATACTGGGGATTAGGAGAGACGGGCAGACTGAGTTCCTTCCCAGCCTTCTTCTGCTGTCACCACAGCTGCTAGAGTAGCCACCATAGGAAGGGAGGCAGAGGCAGATAAGCAGGAACACCACAAAGCCCAGAAACACCAGGCCAAGGTTTGGGGGCCACAGTGGCAGGGGGAGGGGAAGTATTTAGAACTGTCAGGAATTTGGCACTTCTGCTAATTCCAGACCCACTTCAAGCCTTGTGTGTGTGTGTCTGTGTATGTGCTTAGGTGTCAGAGCCAACCCAATACATTTTGCCACATGAGGCAGACCCCAAGATTGCACTCCCTCTTTGCCAGGGAAGAAGGGGTGAGGGAAGCGCTACATCAGGAACGAGGGTGGGGGACAAGAAGATCAACATCGGGATCTGCTGCCCCAGTGAATTCTGCCACCTGAGGTGGTCGCCTCACCTTGCCTCATGGGTGGGCCAGCCCTGGTGTGTGTGTCTGTGTCTCTCTCTATGTATATAAATTATTATTCTTGCTACATTTTAGACCAGGTTTAATTTCTGCTGCATATTTTTCAGTGTGCAGATTGCTTTATAGTTTACACCTAGCAAGTTGCTTCAGACCACCCAGGAAAGTTCATGGTAGAAACATATTTTTCAAATCTTCTAATTTAGCATTTTGTCTATCCATTTCTTCTTCTCCTTCTCCTTCATCTTTGTCCCCTCCTCCTAATCTGTGCTATCTCTGCCTACTCTTCTTCTTCCTAAATGGGTCTTCAAAATCATTCTAGCTATGTTTTGTACTAATTAATGCTCCAAGGGAAGCCTCATGTATAACACATTGTTCTGACCCAAATGGGATGATAGCCATTTGCCAGGCCAGGAGAGCTTACTAGCCAGGAGGTGAACTAGCTACAACTACCTCACTGAGGAAAAAGCAGAGGTATGTTATAGGTACCTAGTGGGCAGTGCTTTTTTTCTGTGCGCACGCAGGGTACACATACCCCTAAACATTTTGTGAATCTAAGTTTGGCCTCATTGTTGGGTATTATTTCAATATGAGTAGGAAAATGTACCCCTAAACATATTTTTTTAAAGAAAAAAGCACTGCTAGTGGGGTTTTAGTAGGGTTTTCACCCAGTAAGGCCAGAGGTGCCAACTTGAATAAAATATTGGGGGAGGGAGGTAAGCCCCACCCTGCATAATTGATCACATGACGTGGTGCGCACACACCATTTGAATGGTCATCTTTGGGGACCCTGTTCCCCTCGTTTGGGGGGGGAGCAAGGAAACCTTGACTCCTATGAGCAAGGTTAATAACTTTGGTTGGTTTAAGGAAATAATGTCCCACAGCACTGCTTCCCTGTTTAAATTAGCACACCTGCCTGATAGCTGCCTGAGATAATGAAGACTATATAGGCTTTTAGAGTTGGAAAGGATACTGGATCTCATCTAATCCAACTCTCTTCATTATGCAACTGGAGCATTCCCCAGCAGCTGAAAAGCCTGTGCTAAAATATTTCCTTTGCTAGAGGTATTTAACCAGCATCTGGATGACCTTTTGTCTGGGATTTCTCTCATGCCAGCTGTGATCTATAGATGCTAAGCAAAAGGACCTAGGTTTGCCTATCTTTTTTGTCTTGGGACATGATTCTCACTGAAAGCACAAGAAATCCCAGGTTAGACTCCCAGGCAAACCCAGTTTGGAATGATAAGATGGTGGTGCCTTTGGGAAGTAGGACATAGCTCACTGGCAAATCTCTACCAAAAGAGGCACATCTAACCCGGATAGGCAGTGCTGGGGGCACATTGTCTGCCTTCCTGTAAGGCAGCTTCCTATGTTTCTAAATTCAGAAGCAAATTGGGTTAGGGCTGTAGCTTGGTGGCAGAATATCTGCTTTGTACCCTGCCTGAAATCCTGGACTGCCGCTGCCGGTTTGGGTAGACAATACTGAGTGAGACAGTCCGATAGTCTGAGTATAAGGCAGGTAAAGGTAAAGGTAAAGGTAAAGGTAAAGGTAAAGGTAAAGGGAACCCTGACCATTAGGTCCAGTTGTGACTGACTCTGGGGTTGTGGTGCTCATCTCACTTTACTGGCCGAGGGAGCCGGTGTTTGTCCGCTTCCGCAGACAGTTTTTCCGGGTCATGTGGCCAGCATGACTAAGCCGCTTCTGGCAAACCAGAGCAGTGCATGGAAACGCCGTTTACCTTCCTGCCGGAGCGGTACCTATTTATCTACTTGCACTTTGACATGCTTTCGAACTGCTAGGTTGGCAGGAGCAGGAACCGAGCAATGGGAGCTCACCCCGTCAAGGGGGTTCGAACCACCGACCTTCCGATCGGCAAGTCCTAGGCTCTGTGGTTTAACCCACAGCACCACCCACGTCCCAGGATATAAGGCAGTTACCTATGTTCCTAAATCCTGCCTACCTGGCTTGGGCACAGGAGCAAAGAGGCCCTCAACATTCTCAACCAAAAAAGAGAGGAAGTTTACAAGACACTTTAAAGGTTGTGAAGATCCCAAGCAATGATACACATAGACTTCAGTACTGCTGGGAGAGGGGGTGTTGCATTTAAGCCCAGAGCTTGATTGACAAACACTTGGGGGAGTCACGGTATAACTGCATCTTCCCCAGCAGCCGTCATCTCTGCCCAGCCAAACGTGATGTGTCCAGCCCTTCAGATCAAAGCCAGCCCCAGGCACTGGAGCAATGTGAGCCCTTGATGTCCGGCAGCAGAGCCAAACCAAATGCAGAATTGACATAAAAGGGGTCTTGACTGAAAGGAAGGATCTGTGGTTCCTTCTTTGGAAACTTTTTGACCATGTTATGCTCGGGCTTTGAAGCCAAGCCTGTTGCACTTTCCGGCTTCCTGAGACTTGGCAGGCTGCTGAGCACTCTGTTAATATATACTCAGGTGTCCCTACCACTGCTGGCTGGCTGCCTTCCTCTGAGCACGGTTCTACTCCAGTCCCACATTCAATACATGACATGGAAGAACCCAGACCCACACAGTTGCTTCCACCTGCCCTAAAGGCTCTACAGCAGTGCCAGAAACTGACCAGGTGAAGGGGTTGGTAGAGGTTGGGGCAGTCAGATCAGCCTCTAGTAGCAAATTTAGCACCTGGGCCCTTTGATGCCTTGACCAGGGAATTCTTGACATGGGCAGAGACTGTTTTTTTCTGGAAATAGAGGCTATGGAAGACCTTTGTGAGATCAAAAGACTTTTTCATGTACTTGGTTTCTCGCTCTCTCTGTGTGTATAGTTGGCATCCACCTGTCTTGAGAGACAATGGAGTGTGCCTCTGGGGTTGAAATCAAATTGCTGGAGAATCACAGCACCTGCTGGGGCTTCAGAGACTGGTAACTTGTAACTGTTTCCTCCTGTGTTGTTTTTGCTGCATTAGCAGCACAAAAATGAGCTCTCTGGGGTTCAAGCCTGAGCAGTGTCCAAAGGAAAGCAGAGCAGTTCATTTGGCACTAGCTTGGCTTAGGAACTCCACTCCAGCTTTGTGTAGGCTATATTCCTTAGCCTTTTCTTCTCCTGAAGATGTGCAATGGATTTTGCAATACTTGAATAATATAATATAAATACATAAATGGCCAAATAAAAATCAGGGTGAGGAGGGGAATGGGGTTGGGGACACATTGGGTAGGGACAAAGATTATGCAGAGGAAGGCATCACAAATGAGCACTTAGTTGGGATAGATATAATATGGTCATGCCCACAGAAGGGAGGATGGCTGGATCCCTAAGGACATGCTCTATGAGGAGCCGCCTTCAGGCTGTAGGCTTGTTGGCAGACCAATGCTGCGTTACAAAGATGTTTGCAACAAAGATATGAAGGCTGACAACATCAGCCCCACCCTGTGAGAGTTCCTTGCAGCTGACCACAATGCCTGGAGACAGACAGTCAGGTTGCATATCCACAGAAGTGACCACAGGAGGAATGACTGCTGGGAGGAGCACAGAGAAAAGAAACACTATGGTGTACCAGTAGTAGCAAAACTGGATGCCTTCATCTGCCACACCTGCAGTAAAACCAGTATTTCCCATATTGGTCTATACAGCTATAGCACACACTGTAACTCTTCAACAGTTTGACTTTACCTCCAAAGGTGCACATTTCCATTGTCTCCCCAGACAGATGGATGCACGCAATAACGATTTCCACTCCTGCTGCCTGAAGTGCTACTATCCATTTCACTACCCCAGGCCTCCTCAATCTCAGTCTGTTGCAAGTGTAGACCAAGCATTCAATGTCATTAAAAGGACATTAGACTATCAGGGTAGCTACAGGGGTAGCTTGGATTTTTGCCCCGGGTGCAGCCTCCAGAGGGACACGATTGTGGCTTCCAGACTGTGTGTGTGGCAAGGGTGTGCTAAACTGGGTCTTTGACTCAAGTGAAATAACACCTAGTTTCACCCCTGGGTTAGACTGGGGTAGGTCTGTCAGCCATTATTGTTGCACAGGCTGCCTCTGAACAAGGTGGCCCTTTCTATATTAATTGATGGGAAGGCAGCAGCAAAGGCAGTGTGTGTGGATGCATTGTGCTTGTAACCAGATTGCAGGATTCCCTTAAAAGGGCATCTGATTGGCCACTGTTGGAATCAGGATGCTGGACTAGATGCATCTTTGGCCTGAACCAGACAAATTGTCCTTGAGCCACATTAGAATAGGTAGCAGCCACATGTGTGCATGTGCAGCAGTTCCTATTCCTTTCTCTGTGGTTGCACCACCTTTTAATTAATGGGAGTTGTGGGGGATGTTGCTATTTGGATTCTCCATTGTAGGTGTTAAAACCCTTGTTCACTGGCACTGTGACGAATCTGTGTGGACATATATATGAAAATGAACTTGGGAAAGGTACAAATGGTCAGAAATGTGTGGTGGGGCTGCTAGACAAGTGAGTCTGTATTATGTTGGGAAGAAAAGCTGTGGGGCTGGCTACATGGGAACAGCCCCTCCAAGGTTGAAAGGTTATGAGAACAGGGTCATAGGTGGATCAGAGGCAGACCATTCTTAGCTTTTGCGAAATGGGGAAAGTTCCCTCAGCAGGCAAGGCAGGGCATGGAAACAAGGGCAGGGAACTGGTTAAGTCACCAAATCTGAAGTGAAGGCTCAACTCTGGATTGAACAGGAGGAATGGGAAATGGCTTCTCTCAGAAGAGGAGGAGGAGTCAGGCAGTTCCAGGAGAAGGAAGCAGATAAGTTGCCACCCCATAGGTCTTAGGACTGTAAGATAGATCTCCTGCCAGGTGCTTGGCTGCCCACAAGCTGCCTCTATTCGGTATCCAAGACAGAGCTGGCGGCTTTGAGAGAGTTTTTGGAGAAGAATCTGGCAAGGGGCTTCATCAGACCTTCCAATGCACCAGGAGGTTCCCCAGTGCTGTTCGTGAAGAAAAGGGACACTACAGAACTTAGATTATGCACAGACTACTGAAAGCTCAATAGCCTAATGGTGCCCAGTCGCTATCCCCTACCACATATTGGGGATTAATTAGAAAGGCTGAGGTCAGCGAAGATTTTCATGAAGCTGGACTTAAGGGGGGCTTATAACTTGATCCATGTGAGTGAGGGAGACAAGTGGAAAACAATGTTCTGCACAAGGTATGGAAGTTTTGAATACCTGGTCTTCAGTTGGGGATAGCAGCATTTCAAGCCTTCCTTAAACAAGTTCTCAGTGGCCTGCTGGATAAGTTCATGATCAGCTACCTTGATGATGTTTTGATTTACTCTGAAAGCCAGGAACAGCACATGCAACATGTGACAGAGGTGCTGCAGAGGCTGAGAGAATACCGGCTTTATGTGAAGTTGGAGAAATGCCAATTCCATGTTTCTGCGGTAGATTTCCTGGCTTACTGCCTCACACCAGAAGGGGTGCACATGGATGTGCAGAGGTGCAGAGCATAGTGTCATGGCAGGAACCCAAGATGAAGAAAGACCTGCAGCAACTACTGGGGTTCTCCAACTACTACTGCAAATTTGTGTCAGCCTATTCAAGACTCAGGGCACCTCTCATGGACTGCTTGAGGGGTAAGAAGCCTTTTTAGTGGACAGCTGAGGCGCAACAGGCATTTGAGCAGCTCAAAACCGTGTTCTACTCAGAGGAATACCTAGCACATGCCGACCCTCACTGGCCACTGGTCGTGGAAACAGATGCCTCTGACAGGGCAGTGGGGGTGGTACTGTTGCAAGAGGACCAGAATGGCAACCTACGCCCTTGTGCTTTCCACTCTAGGAAGCTGACTCCTTCCTGAGCAGAACTACACCATCTGGGAGGAGTGTGTGGCTATCCAGGAAGCCTTCGAAGTGTGGAGACATTTCCTAGAGGGAGCACAACACCAGGTGGAAGTGCACACTGACCATCGGAATTTGGAGTATTGGCAAATGATGCAACGTCTCAATCAACAGCAGATTCACTGGATGCAGTTCTTTGCCAGATTTGACTTTAGAGTGCATCATGTGTCTGGCAGTCAGAATCAAGGGGTGGATGCCTTTTCCAGGAGGGTGAAACTGCTGAGCCAGTTCCAGTGTATAGGGATATTTGAAACCAGAGCAACTACAGATGGCAGCAGGGTCAGTTGTCGAAGTATCTGAATTTCAGCTGAAGACATGGGAGAATGCTTTTGCAAAAGGCAAGTTAGAGGTGCTGCGGAATGATGCAGGTGATGCTGAGGGGTTTGTGGGGAAAGATGGGCTACTGTATAGAGGAGAAACTCTCTATGTTCCGGAGGCAGATCTCCTAGCCAAGGTCCTACGTCAATGCCATGATAACCCTACAGCGGGACACTTTGGGCAGCAGAAGACACTACATGATGAGGCAATTCTTGTGGCCAAGGTTGAAGGAGGATGTCAAGAAATACGTCTGAGCCTGTGAGATTTGTCAGCAGGCAAGGAGGCCCAGGGAAGCGCCTGCAGGATTGCTCCAACCACTACACACACCACAAGGACCATGGAAAGCCATAGCTATGGACTTCATCACTGATCTGCCTGAGCCGCAGTGACAGACAGTAATTTGGGTAGTGGTAGGCCTATTCACAAAAATGGCACACTTTGTGCCCTGTAGAGGACTGCCGACTGCACAAGAGACAGCACAGCTTTTTGTAGATCCTGTGTTCAAGTTGCATGGGCTCCCCCTTAAAGTGATTTCGGATCGGAGAACCCAATTCACCTCACAGCTCTGGAAGAAGCTCATGCAACTACTCAAAGTAGAAGTGTGTCTCCCTTCAGCCTAACACCCAGAGTCTAATGGGGAAAGGACCAACTCCATGTTGGAGCAGTATCTCCAGTGTTACGTGAACTACCAAGAAGATGATTTGGGTGTCCAAATTGCTCTTCGCAGAGTTTGCGTACAACAATGTACTTCATGGTTCAACCCAGCAGACCCCCCTTTTTTGCCAGTTATGTCTACCACCCACATACCTTCCCTTCCCAAACTGAGATATTGTCAGTACCAGCTGCAAAAGACTTCGTAGAAGAGTTAACAGCCATACAGAGCCTGCTGAGGGAATGTTTGGATTATGCTATGGAGTCGGAAAAGAGGACAGCCGATGCCCATAGACAAATAGGCAATGAGATAAAGGTGGGGGACCAGGTGTGGCTGTTTACAAGAGATTTGCCCCAGAGAAGTAGATGCAGGAAACTGGATCCTCAGAGGGTGGGGCCATTTGAAGTGATTGAACACATCAATCCAGTAACTTTCAGACTCAGGTTGCCAGCCTCAATGAAGATACATAGGTCTGTGCTGTCCCCAGTAGACCCAGCACACCCCTACCAAGAGCCCAGACAAGCGCCCCCACCTCCTGTCCTGGTAGAGGGAGAGGAGGAATTTGCAGTAGAGCAGATTCTAGACTCACACTTGAGATGGAAGAGACTACAATACTTGGTTGCATGGAAGGGGTATGGGCCAGAAGAAAGGTCTTGGGAATATGTATAACATGTTCATGCCCCGGAGTTGCAAAGGGAGTTTCATAAGAGCCACCACAACGAACCAAAACTGAAGGGGTGGAGGGAGACAGGGGAGGAGGAGGAAAATTATGGAGAGGGGGATGATATCAGGGACTGGACTGAACAGGAGGAATCAGAAATGAGCCCTTGGTCTGATTGGCTCCTCTCAGAAGAGGAGAAGTAGGAACCCCCCCCCCCCAATCTCCAGCAGTTTAAGGAGGAGAGGCAGACAGGGATGATGTACAGCTGAATGAGGAAATCCTTAGTTACAAGATAATGGGGGGCGGAGTTAGAGAGCAAACAGCAGTGACCTCCCTGGAGAGTATGGGAGACCCTTCTAGTCCAAGGGCTTGCTGGTCCCTCTGCATTCAAGAACAAAGAATGCGAAGAGATGTGACTCTTGTGACTTCCTGTAGGTTTCCAGGATGTTGTGGGAGATGGAAGAGCAGGGACTCAGAGTAGCCAACCTCTCCTATGCATGGAGACATGGATCTTTTGTCTGGCAAACAGATGAATGAATAAAAAGCCACAAAATATGAACTGTTTATTCTTCTTGCCGCTGAGGCTACCAGGGGAGGAGAGGATACTCTATGTCTGACACTTGTTAACAAAAGCCTTGATTATTCCTTTCATATGTGGCTACTTGGTATTGAATCCAACCAAGAGCTCTGTGGCCACCTTCTAGACATTCTGTTGCACAAGGAATTCCATGGAGTATCCTTGAACTCCAGCAAATTTTTCTCATAGTTTTAAGACTTTCTTGCACTATGGAGGCTGCAGAAAGCCAGACACTGAGGTTTCTGTGTAGCTGGATGGAAAGTTTGAGTTTTTAAATTCTGGAGGTTGGGGGGGGGGATGTTGAATAAAAGGGATTCCCTTCTGCTTTCCCCTCCAGCCATGTCCCCCCCCCCCCCTGTGGCTGCAAAGCTCATTTATAGCCACTTCCATGAGCTGGAGCCATAATACGTGATGGAAAGAGCAGTTGGAATTTGCAGAAATAAGACGGCTAGCATTTCAGATTAAAAACAAAAAGAATCCTGACCCTTTTGAAAAGACGGTGGGGATTTTAACAATGCTTCCAGTGCAGCAAAGCCCACAGTAGTGGTTTTGGGAAACTTTATTAGCCTTTTTTCCAGAGCCTGATCTATAGGTCAGGACTGAAAGAACTGGATGTTTTAGCAAGGAAATAAATTTTATGCATGAAAATTCAAGGGAATTTGCCAGTATAGGCGCATAATGGCAATGGCAGGTGAAAGAAGGGCCACAAGAATGACACAGGACACTGGTATTGGGTTGAATTAGGCCACAACTTTATTGATTACAGGAAAGACTGGGTTTGACTAAGGCACTGGGCATGTCTCCAGCATCAGGCAGCACCCCTGCTACCTGGTAGGAACCTGGTGGGGTCAAACTTGTGCTGGGGAGTCACTTCCAACATGGAATGGATTCCACAACCCTGTACAAGCCACCATTGGGAGAAGTGTATTGGCCCATCGGTCCCCCAGTGGATTCCTGGACCCCTCCAACGGGGTGCCCCTGTAACTAAGGATCCAGCCCAATGCCTTGTCCTCCAGAGTTGTGACAGTTGCTATGAGGTAAGCAAAAACCAATTTTTGGTAAGCCAATTTGCATGCAGGAGAAAATTACTCCTTGGCCCCAAATACAGTGACTGAATAAACCATAGCACGGTCTGTAGGCAATGTGCCCACTTCCCTCCTCCCCAGACAGGCCCCTAAAGACTGGCTGGATGGAAAATCCTAGGATGATCAGCCAAGAGGGCATTCAACACCTGGCCACTTTCTTAAATAAGCTAGAGGTGGGCTGCTCACAGACCCCAAGCCCTTGCCTCCGATTGGCAAAGTGGGCACTTCCTGCCCTTACCCAGAGGACCTGATGCAGCTGGAGGTGGGCAGTGGCAGCCATCGCCTCCCCTAGTTGTGCCAGAAGATGGCAGCCTCCCTGAACCCACCATGGCAGCCTCCCTGAACCCACCATGGCCATGCCATGAGGCAACAGCCGCCCATCCGGAGTTCCAGGTGAGTGGATATTCACAGCTGATTCCAGTGAAATGAGATTTCTCCCCTCCCCTCCCCTCTTTATGTGTGCTTCTCTCTCTTGAAACCAAGTTGCCCTGTACTTCATGAGCATGATAAAACAATTGACCGCAGAACTAAGTGGCCTTCCAGATATTCTTGAACTCCAACTCAAATTTTAAGAGTCCAATGTCACTTTGGTCAGTTTCTAGATGTGGAGAAGGGCCAGCAGGTGTGTCAAGCCACTTTGTCCTTCATCTTAAGCAGCAAAAGATCTTGGGCTGTTCCCAAGCATTTTGAAAGAAGGGAGGGGGAAATTGGGTCTGGAGACAGAAACCCATGACAAGGAAAGTGTATATGAGGTGTCTGGTGTGGGACATCTGCAGAACCATTGTCAGGTGTGCTAAAATACCTGCAGATGTTTTTTTAGTTTTTTAGCCAGTGTCCACCTATACAATGCAGGTAATTTGGAAGAGCAAGGAGAATGATGGTGGCAGAAAAAAGATTATCCATGGCAGCAAAGCCCTGTTGATGTGATTGTTGGGACCACTTCTTGGCTAGCAGCCATTGGTAGGTTCTGCCTCCACTTTCACAGGCAATATTTGGCTCTGAATACCAGTTTCTGGAAACAGTGCTGTTGTGCCAATGTGCTGCTTTTGGGCATCAGATTGGCCACTGTGAGAAGATGATGCTGGACTAGATGGGCTTGCACTATCACTCAATATCCAAAAAACAAAGTGTTGCACCAACAAGCCCAAAACAACCCCTCTGCAGTGCCACAAATCCAACTTAATTGTGTAACGTTGGAAGGTGTCGATCACTTATGGACACACTGTTAAGACTGTGTTCATGGAAGACAATGTTACTCTGCTATGAGTGATTGCCAAAGAAAAGAAGGTCGCCTGACTATCACACCAGGTGGGTTCATAGTAAGACCTTGCTCGTTTGCAATTTGATCACAGATGAGGGAGCCAGCCTGGTGTGTATTACTGAGACCTAGGCAGGTGAGATAGGTGAGAAGTAGATCTTTCCTCTGTAGGAATTGAATGGTGTTTGTTTCTCAATTGTGCTGCAGTAATTGTTCATTTCCTTAGCCCCATGGAACAGTACATAAAAGGAAGGAAGCTTAAGTCACTGGAATTGGAATAATAAAAAGGACCCCCATCAAGTTCAGAACTCTTTTAATACAAGCTTTTATACTGCTGCTTTTGAGTCTTTGTTTTCTCAGGTAAAGACCACATATATATAACTTTAACATACAGGAATAAGACAATGGGAAAATAGTGCTGATGCATGATGGGGGAAAAATTATTATTATTTGAATATGTGAAATATAACCAGTTACCTGAAAAACTGAGGGAGGGTATGGGGAGGAAGAGAATAATTGAAAATGAACAAATACCAGACCTGTAAAAAAATGACATTTAAACAAAGACCCTGAACAGGAAAAAACAACAACACCAGTACAATCATAGAGAAAATAACTGTACTACTAAAAAGGTAATAAATTAGATGAACAATTGTGTAAATATAATTTTTCTTAAAAAAGATGACAATCTTAATAAATAAGGTGGTTTTTTTTACTATTTACATCTTTATATATTGCTTGGAGATTTAAATTAGATTTGTTAAAAACAAACGAACGCAGCAACGGAACAAGTAAAATAACCAGGAGCAGCAAAAGTACAGGCATGAGGTACCAAAATAAGGTTTAAACTGTGTTTTTGTTTTGTCCCTCCAATTTCCTTCTTACTTCTCTCTCTCTTTCTTGCTTATACAGTAGACCCGTAGAACTCTTATGCAAATAGTTCCATTTAACTTTTTTTGGGGGGTGGGGGTAAGTATTGGTTGACACTGACTTGGAGCTGATGCCTAAAGTACAAATTCCATAATAAAATCACCAATAAGTGTAACCATCATAACTGTAACAATAAAAAAATGATATAATATGGTTTATCATTATGGAGGAGCAGTTGGTAATAGGAATAATTATATTATCTATCAATATATATATATTTATATCTATATATGTTGCACTAGAAGAGATCACAGTTTTATTTGCAAATATTACTATATTATATTCGGATATAGCTCAAAATACGTATTCTGCTTCTCTTGAAGGCAGCAGCAAATGGGGTCTACTCCCCCCTTACACTTGTGTTTTGTTTCAAAGGAATAGAGAGACAGACCCATAACTTCAGTCGGAGCAGTTTATGTCCCAGGCGCTCAAGCGCTGTAAACCCCACAAATCTATTTCCCATCCCTCTTGCTCCTCTTGCTGGTGAAAATTAGACCCTCAAGTCCATCAGTTAGATCCAGCAAAGGGGTTGATGGTAGAGTGCTGGTTGCCCTCCAGATAGTTCAGTAAGAGTGTGGTGTGGTGTGGTGTGTGTGTATGGGAGGGCCTACTCTGTGACCACCCATGACTGTACATTCAGTTGCCCTTGCTAAATCTGAGTCCACAGGTATGCTGTCAGCTCTGAAAACACTGAGTTACCTGCTTAGGACACAGGATCATGGTGCGCATCAAAGTGTTTTGGTTCTACAATCAGCAGAGTGTGGCTTTGGTACATTACACTTAACTTCTTGTTTACCTCCTTATTGAGAAATGATGGAGAACAAAGCAGGAAAGATGGCTTCAGACCTACTTTTGAAACCTGAACCAGTGGCTGAAATGTAAGCCTCACTACTTTTTCCCAAGGCAGTGTGAGGAACCTGTAGCATTCCAGCTTCCATCACCCCTGACTATTGGCCACGTAGACTGGGACTGATGGTCCCAGCAATATTAGAGGGTTGGGGGGAGGAGACATACATTTCTCCACTTCTGTTCAAATTAACTTGCAGGCCTCTGTGATTTTGGGGACTGGGGCTCTTGAACTATCTCTGTGTCAGGCATTCCTGTGGGCTGCAAATACCCTTCTGTGCCTTTGGGGTCTGGGGAATGTGTGTTTTGAGACGAGTGGGGTGGGAAACATGTGAGTTTCACAAGCATTCCGTTTGGCCTTTTCGCAGCTTAAGGGGGCCAAAAAGATCCAGCCACTAGGTGGGTTTCTAGGTCAGCTACAGTCTACATCTCCTCAAACACGCAACCACTTAGCACTCAGGGCAGGGGCTAGCTATGTGAAAGCAGCATGACTAGTCTGGTCAGTGTTAGTTATCCATGCCAACCCATTTCTACTGTCAGGTTGTGCAAATGTGTGCGGCTTTCCATGTGAGTGTACACAAAGCTCTACAGAATGGAGAAATCTGCCACTTTAACTGTTTGGAAGCACAGGAACACATGACTCAAACCTGCTAACACTTTGCAAGACTCAGTTACAGATAGGTAGCCGTGTTGGTCTGCCATAGTCAAAACAAAAAAAATTCCTTCCAGTAGCACCTTAAAGACCAACTAAGTTAGTTCTTGGTATGAGCTTTCGTGTGCATGCACACTTCTTCAGACTGTTTTTCTCTTGAAGCAGCAACAGTAAGGGTATATTTCAGCCACTGCTAGTGATTTGCACCTCTTTCCCAACACACATGGAAGCTTGATACAAAGAGGTGATCTCTGGTTCTAGGAAAAGCTTTGACTTGGGACAAAAGTAGGTGCTATGGAATGGGTAATGAAAATATACATTGTTATGCTGTTAGCGAAAGGGCCTTATCTTATTGGAAGAGCATCTGCTTTGAATGCATGTCTCAGTTTCAACCCCCAGCATCTCCAGAACGGATTGGCTATGTCCCCTGTCTGAAATCAGCTAGTGCAGCTTCTTTCATACCTGCCTGAGGCACAGGCCAAAAATCTCCACTTTTGCAGAACTTGGGAAACAAAGAGGCCCCACTTCCAAGGAAGAGTCTGCCTGATTGCACCAGGACCTCTTGTTCCTAGGCTGGAGAACTGATGAGCCAGGGAGAGGAAATTGGCCTTGGTCCAGTTGTGCAGCAAAATTGAGACACTTCTCTGTTTGTGCCGCAAAAACATTAGGCTGCTCTGCCTATACTGGGCCATTATCATTACACCAATGGTGGGAAACCTTTGGCCCTCCAGATGTTGCTGAACTATAGCTACTATCTGCCTCAGTAAGCATGAGGAAATGGGGGAGCTGCCTCCGGTAGTGTATGCTGGTGATGCAGTGGTGGTGGTACAAGTCCCATCCAACAATTCTCCATAAGCTAGCCTGCTCTGTACCTCCTAAGCCCTCTGATATGGTGGAAGACATGAGCATAGAAATTTAGATCAACTGGCTGGAACCTGTATGTGTACTGACTGGGCACCATTTTGTCCTTTGCTTCTAGAAGAAGCTTTGGGTTGGCCCTGTCTTCTCCTAAATCCTTAGGGTGGTGCAAGAAGTGACTGTTTGGTGTACTTTATACATGTTGGTCACGTATGCGTCAAGTAGGGCAGTGTAATTGTTTTCCAGTTTTGTGACCTGAGCAATAAAGATGGAGCTGGTTTGGGATATGTTGAGCACCAGTGAATATTCTGAAGAATTGTCTCCTAGTTCCCATACTGGGTATAAACTCATCAGCAGGAACACTTAGTGGCTGCTCCCACAATCCTTTGCAACACATACCACCCACAGTTAAGAGCATTGCTCTCCCCTAGCCTAACCAACATCATGCATTGGTAGTAAATGCTGTCCAGATCAACATGACTTCCATGATCAGCAAGATCATGCTTGAGGAAGTAAGAGGAACACTGATTCTAGAAATGGACTATGGGGTGGACAAGGGATGGAGCTGTGAAAGTGTGTGTGGTAAAATAGGGATGGGGAACAATAACTCCTCCAGATGTTGCTGGGCTCTCAGCTCCCATCTGCCCCAGCCAGTATGGTCAATGGTCATTGATAATGGGATGTGCAGTTCAATGCAATCTGGAAGACCTCCTCAGTTCCTCCTCAGACCTAGTGAATTCACAGCAGAGGTAAGATTTGAGGTCCATCTGATTCAGTATTGTCTATATCAGGGATGGGGAAACTGGTGACTCTATAGGTATTATTGGATTCCAACTCCCAGCAGCCATAGTCAGCAGGGCTAGTGCTCAGGAATGAAGGGAGTTGGAGTCCAGCAACATCAGGAAAGACAGAGTCTCCTCATCCCTCCTGTAAAACAACACATATTATACTGTTAGAATTAGTATACTGCATATATCACACACACATATATTAGAATTTTAAGGTATTAATCATGCTATACATGCAGCACATTTCATGGCAGCCCAGTCCAGTATAGAAAGTCCAAAGGCAGATAGAGATGGTGCCCCCACATCCCCCACAAACTTTGCAATCCGTGGCTGACCTAGCTGTTCTGCTAATCCTGCACCACCTATCCAGTAAATGATTTTTTTTTCTTAATGAGAAAACATTGATGTTTTCCCCAAGAACTGGAATCATCTGTCTAATCATTTTAGCAGCCGCCTTCTTTTGCATTCTTCTTTTTTTTGTGTGTGCTGTCGTTCTTTTGAATTTAGTCCGTGCGGTTAGGAGAGCTGTGAAACACTGGAAGTTGTATCAAATACAGTCTGATCAGTGTGGACTGGGTTAGGGGGAGAGATGCAATTTCTTTGCCCTCAGAAACATCTTGGGATAAATTAAAGTAACACCCCCCCCCCCACACACACAAATGACAGACATACCAAGGGAAAAGGCAGATGCCTATGAAGTACTACAAAGCATAAGGGAAAAAGGAATCAGGGGAAACCAAAATTGGCAAACGTTATTGGACTCCAACTCCCACCAGCTGTAGTCAGCATAGCAAACAGCCAGGGACGGAGGGCAGCATGTTGGCCAACCCTGGATTAGACAATGAACCCAATTCTCTGACACCCCTCTGAACTATCTCCGGAAGACTTGCACAAGATAATGTTTCATGAGATTTGTGCCCAACATATTATAAAGCCCTCAAGTTATTTGAGTCTCTCTGTCTGACTGTCCTTAGTTGTTTGAAATGGACATTTCCTTGAAAACATGTGCAGTCCCAGCAATAACATTGCCTCTCCTCTCCCGTTTCTTTGCACCACCCTCTTTTGTATTTTCCTTTCTTCTCTTCAGTAGCCACTCAAATCAGTTGCAGCAGGAAATGTTGGTTGAGAATCTTTCAGGTTTAAAAAGCAGGCAAACAAACAAACCTCCCTCTTTCTTTCTTTCTTTCTTTCTCTCTCTCTCTCTCTCTCTCTCTCTCTCTCTCTTAAAGACAGAAACAAAACACAGGTAAAACCTAGAACAAACCGACAGTTACAACCAAGTGACACCAGAATGGAGGTAGCTGAGTCCTGCTTCCAAAGCACCTTCCAGCGGCTAAAACCCTCCTCATCGTCTCGATGGACAAGAAAATCCAGGCTACCAACCCAGCCCAATATGTTCGACAGGGTGGAGGGTGGTGAAACTTCTAGGAGGAGTCATTTGCCCTTAGCATTTGTATATTTGTTTCAGAAAATGTATACACCACTTGATGGTTAAAAAATAACAACTCAAAGTGGTTTAATATGCACAATATTCTCTTTTGATTGCTTTCAAATCACCTGTCCCTTGCACATTTGAACTGATTTGCGTGCACAAAGTTCGCAAACTGGGCAATGCTGGCTATTTATTGTTTATTCTTATTTGTTTGCAGGGAGGTTACACAACCTTGCAGAGCCTTTTTGCCCTGGAGCGTCAACGAGGCTCCCAGGCTGTGTGTGTATATATATGCAAATACACATGGGATGTGTGTGCCAAGCTGGGTCTTTGACCCGGATGAAATAAAGTCTAGTTTTGCCCCTGCAACCTTGTGTCAAATGAATGTTACCCCACAGTTTCCAGTGCATTTCCCCATGAGTGGAGTGCTGTGAAGAAGAGGCAGGCTTGTAGCACAAGAGCACCAAATCCACTTTAACTGATGCAACCCCTAATTCGTGGGCATGTGAATGAATCCCACCTGAACACAGCAACAGTATGGAATAGGTGGAGTTAGGAGAATAAAAGCAGTTTCCCAATTATTTCAGGAGCTGGTTAACATGGAATAGGATGCAAGCTAACAGGGATAGACAATTCTGTCCAATTTCATTTTCTCATTTTTTCCCCCAATCTTAATTTCAGTTTCTGAACTTAAGTTCATTTCTGCATTAGTGTGCAATTTTTTATGTCCTTACGAAAATTTGGCAGCATTTCAGAATGAAATTAACCTAATAAACCTACTTTGTATGCAATTTTATCTAATATGAATATTCTTGCGAGCCATTTTCCATTTTCATAATAATTTATCATTAATGTTATTATCATTTTGTACATTTATATCCTGCTTAATACCATGACAGCATTTAAGCAGCTCACAAAAGTATAGTGCTTTTTTTCTATGTTGCTTTTACCAATGTGGTGTTTTTACTGCACACTTTTTCTGAATATTTGCATTTTTTTCATGTATTATTTGGCATTGCAAATTCTAAAGAAGTGTGAAATCCGAAGGACAGCAGCATTTTAGTCTGTGGATTGTTTGGGGGAAGTGTGAATTACATAGGTTTCCACTGAAATACAAACCAAACTGAATCCTCCCCCCCCCCCCAATTCTTATTCATGAACAGAGTTGGTGCTTTTTAAAGCAACTGGGGCTGAGGCAGCCACAAGAAAGTTCTGTAGGAAATTATTGGATAAGAATGTTTCTGACAAATCAAATTCACTTGCCTTTTTAAAGTCACACCCCACGCCCATCCCCAAGCATACTCCCTTATGTATTTCAGCTGGAATTTGTTTTTAAAAAGACGTTCTCAGATGGGAAAAGATTCCCATCTTAACTTCACCTATATCTGGATGGATTTTGGACTATAGAATGATAATTTGCATGGTGGTGGAGGAGAATAATGTCTCCAAACCATAGTTTGAGAAGTGTGTGTGTGTGTGTGTGTGTGTGTGTGTGTTGGGGGTGATTTGTTTTGAGTAAATGGCATGGCAGCAGGAAAAGGTTGACCCTTTCTTTCCCAAGTGCCACCAGCAGGATTCAATTCAGAGGCCCCCCACAGCTGCTTAGAAAGAGGTAGAGCTGCAGACCTGCACATACATTCCCTCCACATGCCATTTAATTTGGCCTTGTCATGCCTTTCCCTGAAAAATACTGGGAAAGTCAATTGGGTTCTGGGTGTTTTTTAGAACTCTTTGTTAAAAGTTCCCAGAATTCCTAGGGGTGAGAGCAGGACTATTAAACCACTTTATGTTTATGTCTGATGCACAGGCATGCCCAATTTGAGAATCAGCAACAGTTAACGTTTGCAAAGACCAGGGTTCTTTTAAACTTGAAATATTTCTATTGGCTGCATTGGATGTGGGGAACCTAGTTTGCCGAATCACATGAGTGGCCAGTGCTGTGGTTTCTCTTCCCCATAATGGCATCCAGTTATGTCAAGATGGGGCTACTGCTTTTTCAAAATGGCAAGCAAACAATCCTGGCAACAAGACAAATTGTGTGCCTGTTCCATCACCGGACCACCTAAAACTTGGCTGCTGCTTCTTTTGGCAGACACCAGAGGGAATTGTAGATTCCCTGCAGGGATAGGAGACCCTGAAGTTGTACAAGCCCAGGCCCCTGTGTGCAGAATTTAGAGTTCTAGCAGCAAAATTGCACATGGAGTCCAATGACTGAGAGACAGAGAGATGATGAGGGGAAGCTGGCAGCTACCAAGAGCTGACTCCAGATATGATGGTGTGGAAGAGGTTAGACAGGCAATGGCAGGAGCATTGTGGGGTCCTGCCCGAGAGGTTAATACTGATAAGGGTTGTTCCACACAGCTCAAGGGTCTTGCACCAGGTAGCTTCTATCACTTTGGGAAAGGCCCACATCTCTCTCCTCAGTCACAGGTTGGGTCATTGTCTCAGGGATTTTATATTTGGAGGAGAAGGGCTGATCAGGTGATGGAAAAGCCACATGCCCACACGGGGCTTTGTTTGCTGCTGAAATTTCATTTTGGGCCTTGAGGGTTATTGGTCGCATTCAACCCACTGAAATGAGCAGACCTAAGTGGGACCCCCTCAAATTCAAGGGGGTCTACTCTGAAGATAACTTTGTTGGGTATGTTTTGGGGGCTGATTGGTGCCTTGTTTTTCTTTGTCATGCTTGAGGAAGGGAAGGTGGGGAGGAACCCCGAGGTGGTTTGGAAGACAGGCAACCGGTAAAGCGGTTTAAGGCAGACTGTTTGGTTGCTTGGAGGTTAAACGGCACCCTGTTCCTGACACAGTTAGGGAATCAGTTTTACGGGATGTAGCAGCAGCAAGAGTAACAGCAGCAGCAGGATGGAGGTTTGGTTCTTCCGCTTCCTTTTCTTCTCTGTTCCCCATTGGTGGTGCAGTGGGACTTCCATCCTTCATCCCCAGCTTAGCAGCTGAAGCCACCCCCACCCCCCTTGACCCTCAGCTTTTTGCCACAGAAATGCATCCTCTCCCTCAAGCACTGGCTTAAGCATCTCAGGAAGCCCCCTCTCGTTGTCTGCAAAGCTGGCAAGCAATTCTTCTTTTTCCTCCCCCCTCCTCATCTTCTTCTTTCCCACCCAACCCCAACAAACCAAATTGCTTACTGGCTTTCCTTCCTTCCTTCCTTCCTTCCTTCCTTCCTTCCTTCCTTCCTTCCTTCTTCCCTTCCTTCCTTCCTTTTTCTCACACCCTCATTGAGCATGAAGGGAGTCTGAGCGTACAACACTGAAGGCAGCCAAGGCAATGTACTCCTTCTTCTGTTGCCATGGCATGCTCCTCTCCCTCTCTTCCTCTCCCCATCCCCACCAACTTCTCTATAAATATTAGGTACATATTTATATATGGCTTGGTATTTTTTTTTTTGCCTTAATCTGCATACAAAAGAGGAGGAGGGACTTAAGCCAAAAGACATACAAACCCACAAACTGAACCACGCATTGTTCAAACGAGGTGGATGCACAATTGCATCAGACCATGATGCCTCCTCCTTCGTCTCCTGGCACATTTTTGTTGTTGTTTTAAAAAAGTCCTCTTTGACTCAACTATTTGCCATTTCCTGTTTTGCTTCTTCTTGCTAGGTAAGATATGTTTAATGCAAGAGCCTGCCTCTCCCTCCACCCTCCACCCCCACCCCCACCCCAAATTTCAGTTCTCCTTGGGCAAAGAAATTAAAGGCAGACTGGTTGAGTTCTACAGGTCCCTGGTGCAGAAACACCATTGAGTTGAGCAGCTGAAATTGTTTTGTTTTAAACAAATGAGGAAAAAAACACACACAATACCAACAAAAATGGGGTAAGTGACGATGCCTCTCTCCTAGCCTTTGGAGGTGCTTTCTCTTCTGTCATCTTGGTATTATCCAAAGCTGAAGGCACGAAGCTCCCGTCGGCTGTGCTCTTGGGCGCTGGGGTCCCGACAAGCACAATCCCCCTGCATGTCACAGGACATTGGGAAGGGGATGACCTGCACAAAGGAAACCAAGAAACATAGGGCATCAGTGCCTCACTCTTATTTGCAAAGCTGCTTAAAAGGATTTCTAAAAGCACAACAGGGCAGGGCCTTTTTGGTGTTGACACCATCTTTGTGGAAAAGCCCGTCCCCCCCCCCCCGCGATGGATATACACTTGGCTTCCTCTTTCAAATGGGCCTTAAAGACTTGGGGCAGCTCTAGGCAACCTAGAACATTCATCCTGATTTGGTTTGTACCAAGGTTCTGCAGAGGTTTGGCACTATCTGTATCAATGATTTGTTCTGATATGTTTGTAGGAAGGCTTATATGGCAATGAACATTCATTCTGATTTGCTTTTGGGGTTTATATGCCTTCCCTTTAACCATCAGATTGCCCCCAAGCCTCTTCCAGTACATTTCCCAATCATCACATTCCTAACCACGAGAAGTCATTTTTATGAATATCTAGTAGATCTGTTGCACTAGGGTGACAGAAGGATGTGCTTTAACTGTGCAAGCCTTCAATATCCAGAATGGACTTGAATCTCTCCAGCAGAAATCTGCCATCTGGAGATGGTGTTAAACTGAGCCACTGACCTATCAATAAATGAGCCACATGGCTTACCCTTTAGAAGACCATTAAATCAGAAACTAATGAATTTGGGTCAGGGACAAGAATGGGACCTTTTCTGCAGTCCATAGCTGGAGTTGGGTGGGATCAGAAGCAAAGGTGGGTGCAGAACTGAGAAGATGCTTGCCTTTTGTAATGCTATGAACCTACTATACAAAGTTAAGAGGCTTCTATATCTGCCACCTGCCTCCTCCACCCTCCATCCAGGTGACCAAAGAGGCCTTGTCTCAGTTTAGGGGCACATTTAAGCACTTAAGTTGAGGAGCTGGGCCAGTGTGACCTGGGAATGACCCAAAGGCTGGATAGAGGTGCCTGGGCCAATAAAGGGGTGTGGCTTACGGGGGGGGGGAGAGAGTTCCAATGGCTGGATATACATGCCTAAGAGGCTGCATTTTGCTCCTGGGCCTGAGATTCCACACCCCTATGCTAATAGCAATAATCTGCCAGCATTTACAATGTAGACTGGTTTAGCAATAACCCACCCACCCCGCTCATACTTGCCCTCCCTAACAGTTAGGATCCCATCCAGATCAGACCCAGGCTTCATTTTGCAATGTTCAAAAGTGAACAGGATCTATCTATCTATATCATCTATCATCTATCTATCTATCTATCATCTATCATCTATCTATCTATCATCTATCTATATCTATCTATCTATCTATCATCTATCTATCTATCATCTATCTATCTATCTATCTCTCATATTATAAAGCTTGCATCAGGTAGAGCAAGACCCCGCCCAGCTTTCCCAGGTGAGCAGAGTTCTGGATTTGGGGTAGGAGGTCACATTTTGCCAAGTGAGGGTGGGTGAGGGGCTTGCAAGGAATGGAAGAAGGCTATCATGCAAGAACAGCTTCCTGTCTCTTTAACCGAAGAAGCGAAGGCAGGAACTGGAGCAGCAGCTGGGTGTTGCTTTGGCGAAAGGAAGTTGATTTCAGTGGATTGCATCAGGAATTTACATAAAGTAAAGAGCAGGGCAAAACTGGGGTTAGGGTGGGGGTGGAGAGACTTTGGTGCCTGGGATGAATTCCCAAGAGTCTTTTCCATTTATTGAGCCAGAGTTAATGACCTAATTCCCTTCCCTTCCTGAACGATGCCACAACCTGTTCAGATGTTTTTAGCAAGCATAAATGTGTGTTCCCTCCCTGCTGACACATTGGCTTCCTCCTGCTATGGCAATTTCTTCTTCTTCTTCTTCTTCTTCTTCTTCTTCTTCTTCTTCTTCTTCTTCTTCTTCTTCTTCTTCTTCTTCACCATGGTACAGGTCATGTAAGGAGACCCTCCCATCTGTCCTCTCTGCTGACACATTTGTTATGGGTGCTTCTGGGAATGCACATGCCACACATACATATGTGTGTCCTCCCATTGCTAGGCAACGCCTCCCTTCTCCATGCATGTCCCTACCTGACTCTTCACAACATGCCACTCTCTTTTTGCACCCAAATTATGCAGAATGAGGGGGGCTGGGTCACCTCTGGTTCCCCCCCCCCAACCTGGCAGACCTTTCCACCAGGGGCTGGAAGGATCTCAACGCAGATAACTGGGTCCCCACCATCTGGCACCAGACAGATCTTCCATTGTAGTGCTCTGCTTTCAAAACTGTAGAGATCCTTCAAAAGTAGCTACTGGGGAAATCACTGACTAGGAAGCATCAATGCAGTTTCAGCAGTAGCGAGGATGTTCCAATGTTCCTCCGCAGAAGGGAGGATTTTTCTCCTTCTTCTTCATGGAACAAGGAGGGTACTCGATTCAGGTCAGCTCCTCCTTGAGGAGTTTTCCTGTTGAAATCCATGTGGATTTTCCTTCCCAACATAGTGTCTCAATCCTCTATAGGAAAGATTCCAGAAGTCCTACCACAGAGGAAAACATTATGCTGAGAGAAGGGAGGGAACACTGAAGGTCTAGTAACATGATAGGCACTGGAAGCTTCATCGCCAACAGAGGAGGCCAGAGGAAGGTGAGATCCCCCAAGCCCCGCTGCACACTAAAACCAATCTAAGCCACAATCTGTTTCCAGTGTCAGCTAATCAGATGCCTCCATGAAACCTATAAGTAGGGCTGGAAGGTAATAGCCCTTCACTGCTGTGGCCATCCTAAGCTGGCATAAAATCACAATTTGCCAGGGCTCTTGGAGACTTTGGGCATAGGAATGTAGGAAGCTTCCTTAAACAGAGTCAGAGCATTGGTCCGTCTACTTCAGAATTGCAAGCATTGGCTGGGAGCAGCTCTCCGGGGCTTAAGGCAGGGGACATTCCCCATCCTCCCTGACGATGCTAGAAAACTTAAACATGCAACATTTGTGCCCTGCCAGTTAATTATGACCCAGCACACTTAGTATTGTCCACTTTGACTGACAGTGGCTCTCCATGCTCAGATCTCATTAGGAGGGGACTTAACCTGGGACCACCTACATATTTGTCCACGTACAATATTTTGTACCCACCCTTCACCATAAGGTCCCAGGCTGGGAATAATATACAGATATGAAAACAAGCAAAGCCCTTTATAATTATAAAACAAGGAGAACTGTTCCAAATGGAACAGGACAGTATGAATTCAAATGAAGAGGCGGGTCCCACAAAACAAAATACTGCAACTGTCAAAAGCCAAGGTAACGGATGTGCCCTTAGAATGAACTGTGCTTCCTTCCCACTTGACGAAAGCTCAAATGCCATGGATTTTTGAGCGTGTCACCAGCAACACATAAGCCACTGTTATTATCATGACCTTGTCCTCCTCTTCATCATCACTTTACCCCACAATCTCTAGGTGGGTTACAATCTAAAACACATTAAAAACAGTTTTTTCAAAAACTTGCAGTCACATAAAGGGTGGTTCCTGAAAATATACATCTCACGTGACAAAAGAGTAGAGTAAAAAGATGTGTCTTCATAATTTGAAGAAAGCTGTACAATAAGGATGCCAAATGCACTTCTGTGTGGAGGGAGAACAACAACTTAGAGGCTGCTGAAGAGAAGGACCTCTCCTGAGCCACCATCACCACACTGAGCTTCTGGGGGTAGCAGAACTACGAAGAGTGCCCTCCACCCTAAACATCTGAAAGGTTCTACAGCGGAGGAGGTGGCATTTGAGATATTCACCACTGCTGCCATTAGGCTGCCTCCCACAGGTTAGCAATATGAGCCTGAGGAGAATCATTTTATCCTGGGAGAAAAAGTGAGCAAGTCAGGCTAGCTGTAGGAGATCCAGGGCAGATATGTTTTGATGTTTATTGGCTGATCCTGCCCTTAAGGCACAAGTTACTAGATCCCTTACTAAATCTAGAGGATTTGTTATTACACCTGGGCCATTGGGACAGAGGACTGGTATCTGTTATTTATATGGAACTTCTTGATAAATCTATGTGGCCGTTAGAAGTGGACATGGGTAGCTCAGTGTTTAAACCACTGTGCCTCTTGGGCTTGCTGATCAGAAGGTCGGCAGTTCGAATCCGTGCAACAGGGTGAGCTCCCATTGCTCTGTCCCACCTTCTGCCAACCTACCACTTCTAAAGCATACCAGCACAAGTAGATAAATAGGTACCGCTGCGTCAGGAAGGTAAATGGTGTTTCTGTGTGCTCTGCCACTCATCACAGTGTTCTGTTGCACCTGAAGTGATTTAGTCATGCTTGCCACATGACCCGGAAAGCTGTCTGTGGACAAACGCTGGCTCCCTCAGCCTGAAAGTGGAGATGACTGCCATACCACATAGTCAAATTTGACTGGACTTAACCATCCAGGGGTCCTTTACGTTTTTTAACCATTAGAAGGTCTTAAGCTTACCTGGGAGAAGGAATCTACAATTGAAAAGAAATGACTCTTAAGTGGATTGCAATATATTTGTGTGCCTCTTCCATGAGAGGTCTGGAGGGTGGCAACATGAGAAAGGGCCTTCTCTGCAGTGGCTCCCCATCTGTGGAATGCTCTTGTGGGGAAGGCTTGCATGGCGCCTTTATTACACAGCTTTAGGTGCCAGGCAAGAACAATTCTCTTTAACTAGGACTTTGGTTGATTGTCATCCAATGCCCTTTTAAAATGTTTTGGCGGGGGGGGGGGGTATTGGGTTGTTTTTGTTTTTATTTTGCTTATGTATTTTGTGGTTTTATATTGTGATTTTATCCTACGAACTGCCCTGAGACCTGTGGGTACAGGGCAGTATACAAATTTAATAAATCATCATCATCTTCTAAGTTCTATAAATCTACCTCAGCTTACGTTAAGGGAATGTCGTTTAAAAATTCTGCAAGGGTGGCATTGTAGTTTTGTGCAGCTTTCTGACAGGAGATCAAATGCATCATAGAACTGTTGTCATAGTTGCGGCAATAGGACAATATTCTTCAACTTATGTTGGGAATGCCATCTGGCACCAAAACTTTTGATGGATTTTTTTAAAAGAAATAAAGTACCAAAAGCAAGCAAACCAACAAATAAATAAATGCCCCACCCAACCCTTCCCACAACCTGACCTTCTAAACTTATGAGATAATGAAACAGCACGTTTCCAAACTAAGGAACTTCTTAGGTGGATGCTGGAATTATGTGGAATTCCTAGGACTTTAACATCTCGCTGTGGTATAAGAATATGTGGACTCTGCCTATTGAAGATAATAGCTCACAAATTACGCATTTCTAAGGGTAAGCAAGACCCAGAACATTTCTGCACCATGAAATTCCTAAAATTGTTGGATATTTTTCTCTCTTCCTCTTTTTCCTATATTTGGGGGGGGGGGGAGGAGGGGAACCTGAATGACGTTGTCAGTAGATTTAGTAGGCCACAGACGTGTCCAAAGTCTGTTTCGGGGGCCTAATTCGGCCCCTGTGGCAGTTTATTTCCTGGGATGAAATCCCCTCAAAAGCTCAATCCTAAAAAATGGCCAACAACTTTGGCCAGCCCTCACACATGCTCATTTCATCAAAACTGGCCCTCTTTGAAAAAAGATTGGGCACCCCTGGTAGGGATCCGTGTGAGAATAAATATTGTAGTATGATTTATTTTAGATCCTAGCTATTGTGTATCAGGACAACAGAAGAGCCCTGCTGGATCAGACCAAAGGGCCTTGCCCAGGACTCTGTTCTCACACCAGCCAACCAGATGCCTATGCAAGTAGCAATCAGCAGAGAAGGGAGTGATCGCCTGAGCTCCCATCACCAGTATCGCTGCAACATTCTGGGAAGAGGAAGGAGGGGTGAGGCTGGGGCATGGCAAGTGTCCTGGTGGAGCTGACCTGGTGTTTGCAATGGTGCCTTTGCACCAGACCCTTGTTGCTGCCTTGATCCTCCTCCTACCAGTAAGTCACACTGATGCCCATGACAGGAGGTCAGGTAAGCACCCACTTGCCAGCTACTGCTGAACCTATAACCATATTCTCCAAGCCTTACATCCATAATTTTACTTTGGGTTCTGCCAGTTATTCACTACCAAGTATTCACTATCACTATGCAAACATGTCAGGTTGACTGCTTGAGTCAAATCCCATCTGCCCTGGCCATTTTTTTTTTTTGTTTGTGCTAAAGGAGGAGTGGTCAGCCTGCAGTTCACATGGGTAGGGAGAGAGCCCAGAGAAAGAGAGAGGGAAGGATGGATGAGAGGGGGGGTCAGAACAGGTAGACTGATGGGAAAAGAATAGGGAAAGAGGAAAACCCTCTGCAAGTAACAGAGATCTGTCCCTCCACTATCAGAAAAATAGAGCAAAGAAGGGTGACTGAAGAGAGAAAGGGTTGCTTGTTTTGCTCTGGCTTTGCACACTTCCAGCATGTAATCCGCCTAACCGATTACTCCCAAGGGAATGTAGCCCTCAATGGAAGAAAGACTTGCCCCACTCCTGCTGTAAACAGACTGCAATTTGTGTTTATGTGCATTTCTGATAAAACAGTGTCAGGTTCTCTAAAATGTTCGCTTCCTTTCCAAGATCAGCACCTGTTTTGCGAATCAGCCAAAAGACTGTTGAACTGACAACTTAAAATGGCCTCTTTTTATAAATAAATAAACATGTAGGTCATTTCTTTTCCCCCAAATTGCTTTGATACTCTGTGTGTATCTGATGTATAATGGAATCGCTAAAAGCACATGTGCTACGATATTCCCCTCCCAGTCTGTAGTGAGGCAATATTGTGGAATTCAATGGCCTGATCCTTGCTTTAAGGAAGCAATGGTTCTGGCAGAGGCAACAGAGGCCCATCTTTTTGCAATTAGAATGAGCTCATTATTCATGATTCGCGGATGTGGACTGTGAGGAGAGGTCGCTCCAGCCATGGAACCTCCTGACAAAAGAGAGAGCAGGTGAGCAAAAGCAATCCAGATTTTCTCAGCCAGCAAGAGAAGTTACACACACACAGAGCCAGATTATACACCGGACAGGAAGAGCTCAGTAGTGGTTGGCTGCCTGTGTCTTCCAATGCAAACATATTTCAGCACAGTTTTATCAGTTTCTCACCCAAGATATGGAAGCCTGGAGAGCTGCCTGTCAGTGTAGACTACATGGAGTTAGAAGGACCAATGGCTATTGGGGAAGGACCATAGCTCAGTGGTAGAGCATATGCTGTGCACGCAGAAGGCCACAGGTTCAATCCTCAGCATCTCTAAGAAGGGCTGGGAGAGGTCCTTGTGAGTTACTGCCAGTCAGTGTAGACAAAACTAAGTGGACCAGTGGTCTGACTTAGTATAAGGCTTCTTCTTATGTTCCTATGCATTTGCAAAGACTGCATTATTCAAGCATCCTTATGTTACCAGGATGCTGTGCTCCAAGATCTCTGAGTTAGCTAGTCAGGGATGATGGAAGTAGGATGGGTGTGTGTGTGTGTGATATATATATTTAGGAGGCACACATCGATGTAAAAACAAGCAAAGAATTGAGTCATTTTTTAAAAAGTGCTGTGATGCTTATCCTGGATCTTAATAATGTAATGAAAAAACAGTCTACTATTACAACCTATAATTCCCCCCCCCAACTCCACTCGCGGTGGGCAGGAAACCCTATGAAGAAAACATTGCAGTGGAAAGATATGTCATGGTGAGTTGAGAATCCTGGGATATTTGATAAGGAATTGTGGCCACAGTGACCAAGAACCGCCTGGCCTTTAGGGAGAAAGAAGGTGACCACTGCCATTCACAAATAACATAAACAAGAATATGAATATGAATATTCTAGCTGCTGGATCAGGCCAAAGGTCTACCTTGTCTAGCATCCTCTGCTCACAGCAGCCCACTAGATGCCCCAATGGGAAGCCTACAAGAGGGACACAAGTGCAAAAGTGCTCTCCCCATGTGCAATTCCCAGCAACTGGGATTCAGAGGTGATACAGCAGGCTTCCTCTTTTGAGGGATATCCAGAAAGAGCAGCAAAGTTCTGTTTGCTAGAATGGGCACACAGTGGAATGTGGATCCAACAGGGAGAACTTCCTGTCAAACCTGCAGGAGCCACTCCTCCTGGGTGAGATGTGCGTAACTTATAAGAAGGGCTGGTCCTGTATCTCTCTCTCTCTCACTCCATCTTGCTCGTTTGCCTTCATCATGCATTTTCTACCACTGCTTCTGACGCCATCATCCTATATACACACAAGTGTACCTCCAGATTGCTACTGAATGTGATCTGTGAGTAAACACTATTTTATTCTAAAAAGACTTCTTTGTGTGTTGTTATTGTTTTAAGTGGGATAAAAGGGGGAAATACCTGGAAGATTCCAGGCTGCACCAAGGCATCCTGGTTGCTTCATCAAAAAGGCTGTAACCAGCGGAATCAACAGCTTCCTATTCTGCTGCAAAGGGATGTACTCTGCTGTACTCACAAACTTGAGTAAGGAAGGATAATATCTAACTAATATATCATCTCCTAGTCACCATACGCTTTCCAACATCTGTGTTTAGATGTGAAACTGAAATATAGTTGCCTGATATTCATTTTAGCAGAGGACTGGGCTATTTTCCTTTGGTTGCTGCCCAATGTATTTCAGCTTTTGATTTTATCTATATTTTGATAATTTTATTATGTCCACTTGTTCTAAGAGTTTGATGTTTTAGATTATTTTATGTGAACCGCTTAGAGGTCTTTTATCTGTTTATTCTTTTTGATTAGGTAGTATACAAATAAATGTTGAGAGAGAGAGCGCACGCTGCTCTGCTTATAACTTTGCAGAAAACCAATAAATACAATAAATAAACAGGTACCAAATGATTTGCAAATATGTCTGCAAAATCCAACCCTTTCTGGTCAACAATCACCCTAGAGGTATGCAGTTAATGCCTCCACCATCAATACACACACACAAACACAATTGCTGGCTTGCTTGCTCAATTTAACAGTGTAGTTCTGCTGTTCTAAAGCATTTGTCTCCCTTTACAATTGTTATGCAGTGGAGAAAATAAGAAGGTAGAAAGCTTCACTAAGCATTCAAGCTATGAGGGAGCTGGGAATCTTGGGAGGGTCAGGAGGTCGCAGACATTAAAAGGAAATAGGATTTTGTTTGTCCTTAATGGAGGACCTTATCCCCTCTGGATCCCTAGAGGAAGGCCCCATTCCCTGCCATTAGTTAGGAAAGGCTGGATGGAACACTCTTTGTTGAGCCTCAAAGACGCTCCCAGGTCAATTGCAGGGCAAGCGGCTCAGTAGATTAACATGTTCATTCTGCTGGCTGGCTGCACACTGCCTTCCTGCTGAACTAGCAAGACAGCTTGCCTGGTTCATAGGAGCGTGTATCTTGAAAAACCTTTGCAAACTGGTAGGGATAGGCAAACCATCCATTTCAGTTTCTTTGTTTTCCAGTATTAAGTTCAGGTCTCCAGTTCAGGTTGTAATATTTATTTTTTTAGGTCCTTGTGAAAATTTGTCAGCATTTTACTGCAATTTTCTCCTAAGAGACACATTTTTAATGCAATTTTGTCTAATAGACACATTTTTGCAAGACAATTTTCCTAGCTATAGTGAATTTTTCTACTTTGTTTTCCCAAGTGTATGTATCTTTTATGTGCATTTTACTTTGGTTATATGCATTTCTGCACATATTATTGGGGTGGGAAACTGCATTGCAAAATTTGGAGAAGTGTAAATTTTGAAAGGTGGCTGTGCTCTGGTGCGCATGTTGTTTCAGAAAGTGCAAATTAGGCAGATTCATATTTAAATATGCAAACTTTATTAAATTCCTCTCTCATGCCCTTCCTTTCTTTTCCCCCTCCACTTTCCTTGGTTTGGCCTTCACATACAAGTTGATTCTAGGCTTGTTTTTGTGAAGGTGGCACAATCACGCTGGGAAGACAAAGCAGTATTTTGATACATAACACCCTCCTTTCTCTTGCCTTTCATTCTTCTCCCCCTTTTGGAACATACCATTTTAACATTCCACTAACAAAGTACCTCAAAGGGCAAAGCAAGGATGCAGGCGGGGTTACTCTATTTCAGCAAACGATGGCAAGAATCTGCTTTACAGTCAAGGGTCGCAGACAGGGCCGTCTTAAGCATATCTGGCATCGTGGTGCAAATATCTCCCCACCCCCCATTTCCCAGAGTTGTCGACCTTTTTTTAAGGGGGGGGGACACGCGCTCGGTGCTGCATGTAAGTAAGAGGCGCCCGGATCGCAGCCCAGACAGCCTCCCATCCTTGCTCGGTGCTGGAATTGCACAGGGTGCGTCCCTGCTCCTCTTGCAGACTCCGCAGAGAGGCACACAGGCAGCAATGTGGCCAGAGAGGGGCGGGAGAGACATGCCCACCCCATGCAGCGCCTGCCCCCATTTGCACCCGCCAGATGCCCAGGCAGCCCGAGAGGGAGGGGACACAAAGGAGCTTCCCTGAGCAGTCTGCAGCGCACTCCAATGGGTGGCTGAGAGGAGAGGAGTGGGCTGCCCCAGAGCGGGGAAGGGAGCACACCCTGACTCTCCTTCCCGGACACTCAGCCTGTGGTGCCCTCCAAAATCTGGAGCCCTGGCGCCCCACGCCACTCATGTCTATGGGTTAGATGCCCCTGATCACAGACAGGAAAATATTTCTCAGGGCTGGGCCTCACTGTCCGAATGACCCAGCGTCTGAATCCGAAACCCAACAAGTACCTGCAAGCTCCTGGAAGCCACAGAACAACACACATTACAAAGAGGGGCATAAACTGAATCACAATTTCCAAGCAGAAACAAAAAGCATCAAACAATAAATGGTAATTGTAGCTTAGTTGGCAGAACATCTGCTTTGCATGCAGAAGGTCCTAGGTTCAATCCCGGGCATCTCAAGGTAGGGCTGGGACTTACTCCTGTCTGAAACACTGCCAATACGTTTATACAATCCTGAGCTAGACAGACTAAAAGTATGGCTCAGTATTGCAGCTCTCTGTTCTCCTAATGTGCTTGTATTCATTCAATTCAATTGTTTTGAAACAAATATACAGATCTGGGATAGTCAGTATAATGCCCTAAAGATTTTGTTGGCCTCCTACTCCTATCATGCCAGGCCAGCATAACTATTAGCCAAAAATGATAGGAGTTTCAGTCCAAAAAGATACAGAGGGCACCACATTGCCTACCTCTGATGTAGATAAATTTTGATATAGATAATTTTACTCCGCTATCCGCTCCAGATGTGTTCACATCTCACCAAAAGCTTTGTTACTTTACTTGGACAGTACATTTTGACCTCTATTTTGATTCACTGTTACAAGTGGAATTAGCCAGGGAACACGTCGACTTTGTACTAATTGCTCAGTGTTTGCAGAAAAACACCAAATGTCCAATACTTTGTGCATTTATTTCATTGTTTAAATACGGCCAATATTTTTAAGAATTTCTGGCAGATCTGTGTACTCCACTTTGGAGAGGTTCTATTCTAGTGTTGTAGTGCTTCTTCCATTTCAACAGAAGTGAGTCAGGATAGAAATCAGCCAGTTACCTACTAGGAACATAGGAAGCTGCCTTATGCAGAGTCAGACCATTATCTACACTGACTGGCAGCTGTGACTCTCCAGAGTTTCAGAGTGGGGATACCACCAGCCCTACCTAAAGAGGCTGGAGAATCAACATGGGACTTTCTGCATGAGAAGCAGTCACTCTACCACTGAGCTAGTAATTTAACCCCATTAAAATATTAACTCTGATTGGTGCTCTCCTAACACATCATGGTAGTTAAGGCCCAGCATCAAGACAAGAAACAAGTAAAAAGAGTGGCAGCATGTTCCACAGGAAATAATACATCCCCAAATGTACCAGTACTTTCTGGCGCATCTGAACAAAGCAAGCTATGCCTTTGAACCCAGAACTATCTGCAGGAGATCTGTCACTGACATCCCTAACACAGAGATGAGGAACATGTAGCCTTTGAGATGCCTTCTTAACTCCTATCAGCCCCTGCCAGCACAGTCAGTGGCTAGGGATATGATGTGAGTTGTAGTTCCATAGAACCTGGAGGGCCACACGTTGCCTAACACTGCCCTAATGAAGTAACAGCAATACACTTCCCTCTAGTGTTCTTCTTCCATATGAGGGCTGCTTTAAAACCAGGAGGGTGCCAGCTTACCTTTTTAGTCTTCACTGTTGAGGCACAACAGTCTCCACCATCATAGTTGCAAAAGGCTCGGTTATTGTTCCCATCACAATAGTTGTCTCCCATAAAAGGCTGAAAGAAAGAAGCCAAATTGAGACAACCACAACAACAACAACAACAACAATAATAATAATGCAACCTATATCGTGCCTTTAAGAATCCAAGAACCCTGCTGGATCAGACCAATGGCCCAGATCCTCCGGCATCCTGCTCTCACAGTGGCCAGCTAGATGCCCCAATGGGAAGCCTACAAACAAGACCTGGGCACAACGGCACTTATACCCCAGCAGGCCTTCTGGCTGATGGACAAGGCCTATTGGTCAATTACCTGGTGTCACTATTACAACCGGTGATTCATTTCACCTCTCCTGTGACATGCAGCATGCTGTGCCACAAAGGTAAATCCATGCCCAGCCAAGCAGGGCTTGAAGTTGCCTTTGAATGGCTGATGGGTTCTGACTTCCAAATTCCACTTTTGAACGGCACATACTTAAACCATGCAATTCACTCCCACAAGATGCAGTAGGTGACCACCAACTTGGGTGGCTTGTAAAGTGGATTGGACAAATACAAGGAGGAGCAGACTTTCAATAACTACTAGCTATAATGATGTTCCATGTCCAAAGTTGGAGGCAGTATGCCTCTGAATGCCATTTACTAGCATTCAAAGGTGGGGAAAGTGCTGTTGTGCTCAGGTCCTACTTGCAGGCATCTCACTGGGGCACCTGGCTGACCTAGTGAGGACACAATGCTAGGCTAGATGGATCTTTGGCCTGATCCAGAAGCAGGGCTCTTCTTACGCACTTACAACACAGTTGGCTGCTTGCACAAAAATCACACCATTTCATTGTTTCCCCATGAAACTGTCCTGCCTGCTGCTGTTTTTGCAGGTGGGGGTCACTTAATTGCATCCCACAGTTCCCATTATGTGACCATTAGGGCTCTCCTGTTCCACTAATCCTAGATGGAGACACACGCTGTCCTTTCGGAAGAAGAAACTGTCTCTGGAAAATGAAGTAGGGAGCTAAAAGCAGCCCTTGTTTTGTTTGCAGCTAATTAATTGTGTGGGGTTTTGTTTTGTTTTTTAATAGCAGGAGAAATAAAACATAGGGACATCTGAAGAACAATCAGTGAGGACATTTTGGCACTCTTTCCTTTCTGTGGAGCCAAGGTCAAGCTCATAAATATTTCAAGGGGACACTGTGAAACATTTTAGACCCCATAAGTTTTTAAATCACAGTTATTCCTCTCTCCATACATAAACCTGCCCTTGAGGGGCTAGAGGAGAGCATCAATGCCCTTCATTGAGTACCATGACAGGAGAGCTGTCAGCTTGCACATTGTAAATTTCTAAATTCCTCTTTATTCATTGATGGACTCTATGGCACTGTACAGCAACACAATACAGTGGTACCTCGGGTTACATACGCTTCAGGTTACAGACACTTCAGGTTACAGACTCTGCTAACCCAAAAATAGTACCTCAGGTTAAGAACTTTGCTTCAGGATGAGAACAGAAATTGTGCGGTGGCAACGATTTGCGGTGGCAACAAAACTCTTCCACAGGCCCATCTAGTCCAGCATCGTGTTCTCAAACGGGTCACCCAGATGCCTCTGGGAGGCTCACAAGCAGGACTTGAGTACAACAGTGCTTTCCCCATTGGTGATTCCCAGCAACGGGCATTCAGAGGTTTGTTGCCTCCAACAGTGCAGGGAGAAAATAACCAGACTTCTCCAAGCTGGTTCCTTACAGATGATGTCAGTCAACAGCTCCTATAACACCCAGCCAGCATGACTGATGGTCACAGATGATGGAAGTTGTAGTCTGAGAACATCTGAAGGGCAGCAGCTTGGGGAAGACTGGCTAGAAGGATCATTTGAATACATTCACATGTATACACCTTGGCATCTTTTGATTGCACACTGTTGTGTGGTTGTTGTTTGCCTTCCTCCAAGGTGCTCAGAGCTCCATCTCTCACACCCTCATCCCTTTTCTGTAGCTTTGCAATGACTTTAAGCAAACATAGGAGACCTACTGGAAAATTCACACACACACCCTCAATCAAATCTTGTAGCTGTACCAGGGAGTGAAAATAACACGTCTTGGCCAAAACTATGCCTGTATGCACATACACACCTCAAGAGCGAGTGAGCTAATTTCAAGGAGATGAGTTAAGTGCAAAGCGTAAACACAGATCTATTAATGGAGCAGTGAGACAACTTCTAATCATAGGTATTAAGATTCTCTTTCATCTCTTCCTCCCTTTCTTTTCAATCCTCTGCTTCCTATATACGTGGTCTTTTCTCTAAAGGGGGGCCTGGAATTTGTTGCAGGTAATTTTTAGTTCAAGGAAAAGTGTGAAATGAGTGATGTAAGTGTCACCAGAAAGCTCTAAGGTGAGAAGAGGTAATAAAGAAAAGAGAAACAGTGGGGGTTATTTTTTAAGAGTTTAAGGTTTTTGAAGACACTGGATTTTGGGGAAAGGCTGAAGCTCAATGGTGGAACATCTGCTTTGCACACTGAAAGTTCCAATTCTTGGCATCTCCAGGTAGGGCTTGGAATGCCTCCTATCTGAAACCCTGGAGAGCCACAATACAGAGCTATATGGTCTTACTTAGTGGATGGCAGCTCTCTATGTTCTTATTTAAAATCAGCTCTGAAGGCCGGAGTCTTAATTTATTATTAGGCAAATGGTCATAGCTCAGTGGTAGAGCATCTGATTTGCATGCAGAAGGCCCTAGGTTCAATCCTTGAGATCACCAGGTAGGATTAGGAATGTCTTAAACTCTAGACCAGTAGTTCCCAATTAGGGGTCCAGGAACTCCTCAGGGTTTGTGGAACGCACTAGGGGGTCTGTGGCCCCATCCCTTGCCTCCTCCCCAACTATTTTTTTGTCATTTTTGCATTGTAATATTTTATGGTCTGTTTTAGCGCTGTGCAATTTTTCAATATATTGGCCAAAATCGGTTTTCAAATCGCAACACGATAACAATTTTGACTCAGCAATACAGTGGTACCTCGGGTTACAGACGCTTCAGGTTATGGACTCTGCTAACCCAGAAATAGGCCCTCGGGTTAGGAACTTTGCTTCAGGATGAGAACAGAAATTGTGCAGCGGTGGCATGGCGACAGCAGGAGCCCCATTAGCTAAAGTGGTGCTTCAAGTTAAGAACAGTTTCAGGTTAAGAAGAGAGTTCCAGAACGAATTAAGTTCTTAACCCGAGGTACCACTGTACACAGCAAAATAGTGCACCTCGCGCGAGGGAGAGCAGAGCAGCCGATTTCAAGGCACTGCCAATATCACATAATGATCTCTGTGGAAAACACTGCTGATCTTAGCTGCCTTCCCTCATGCTGAGGGAGACCAGGGCAGCCAACTGCAAGGTGCTGCCTTCCCCTCATGCTGACAGAGAACAGTATCACCCATACTTCAAGGCCCTGTGGCACTACCTTCCCTGGTGGAGCAGCTATTCTCAGTCAGCAGGAAAGCAGCAGTAGCAGCCACAGTGGACTTGCAACTTTGCTGGCTGCCACCACTGGCTGCCCTGCTGATAATAGCTTGATGGTCCCCCATCCCCATCACCTCCCATGTGCTGGAGTGACTCCGCTTTCTCTCCTCCCCCCCCCCATTTGATCTCCACAGCTGCTCCTTCCCTCACCCCAATGCCTGATCTCCAATTTCAGACACAAGGAACTAACTCAAGGAGCTCGAACTTGGTCCAGTAGCAAACTGGCAACCAGCAGCTCTCTCAGCTGGCAAGTAACATGTGCCCAGTAGCTTGCGCCTGCCACCACATTCTGCTATAGCTGCAGCTTCTAGATCACATACAAGGGTAGCCTCATGCAAAGTGCACTGTGTACTCAACAGCGTTTCAATAGGAACAATGAATTCCTCTTGCTAGGACAGGGGTAGGGAGCTGGATCTGCCCAGTGGGTCAGATTCTTATCTCCTGAACCCCTTGCAGGCAAAGTTTGACATCATTTAAGGTCAGATTACACTTTGGGGGGGAGTTGCCTTCAGAGATATTGTAGAGCATGCTTCAAGGGGATCCACAAAACTCCACAATCAGCTGACGCATCTTATTAATTAGTGAGCCAGCATGGTGTAGGGTTAAGAGTGGTGGACTTGAAATCTGGTGAACCGGGTTTGATTCCCCACTCCTCCACATGCAGCTGCTGGGTGACCTTGGGCCAGTCACACTTCTCTGAAGTCTCTCAGCCTCACTCACCTCACAGAGTGTTTGTTGTGGGGGAGGAAGGGAAAGGAGGTTGTTAGCCGCTTTTAGACTCCTTAGGGTAGTGATAAAGCGGGATATCAAATCCAAACTCCTCCTCTTCTTCTTCTTAGTATTGCTTGGTTTAACACACACATGCACACATATGCAAGAGTTGGCTGATGGATGCTCACCTCACAACCCTTGATGCAGTGGATCAGTGCAGGATGAGGATACCACTTGAGTTCAGCGGTGCAGACAACGTTCTAGATGGAGGAAAGGAAGCATGGAGACATTAGGAACAGAAGGAACTGTCTTATATCAAGTCAGACTCACTGGTCTATCTAGCTCATTACAGCTATGGGCAAAACTTTAAAAAGCTCACAACTGTGCCTCAAACCATGTCTGGATTTTCACTTTTTAAATATGGCAATCCTGGAGATTGAACCTACGGTGGTCTACATACAAAGGAGGTGCTCTATCAACTGAGCTACAGCCCAGATGGCACAGCACATTTCGTTAGGGTGTGTGTGCACCCTGGGATTTTTTTAAGTGCAAACATTTATTGAGTACATACTCATACTAATACCAGACATCATTTTTATTCATCAGAGTAAAAAGACTAAAACTTAATGAAACTTAAAAATAAATAAATCAAGAACTAAACTTTACTTTTTTAAAAAATGCAAACTTTAAAAATGAGACACAAAAGCAAATTTTTGCTGTAATGATAAAAAGGTGTACACAAAAATATAGTCCATTTCATGATCTTTATCTTTAACCATATGATGAGTGAACCTAATATGGGAGAATATGAAATCCTTCCTAGGCTTGAGTGACTGAGGAGCTCTGTAAAAGTCAAATGCTTGTGTATGCTGTAGCTGCATTCATGGAACATTTGAAAATCACCTTGAGGCAAACATAAAATGTGAATTATTATTATTATAATCATCATCATCATCATCATCATCTGTCAGGCTAGAATGTTCAGCTGATGTATCAGAATGAATAAACTGGAATACATGTTAATTGACTAAAGAAGTCAATTAAGTGGGCAACATTATGGTAGGGGAGGAACTCCCAATTTGAATAAAAGGGTCATCTGAGAAGAAGGTTCCCCTCCTGTGTGTGAGAAAATTGGGGCACCATGTTTAAGAGAAGGCTTCCTGTGATACACATGTGCATCACCTAAAAAAGAAAAAAGTTAGCACTATTTTTCATCATATGCAAATTGATGTAGACTGATGTAGTGTTGTCCAGTGCCGTAGGAAGGGGGGTGGGGGCGGACCACCCCGGGTGTCCTCACTGAGGGGGATGACATTCGGTGCGCCGCCTACCCACGATTCCCAAGCCTACCTCGAGCCATCGGGGTAAGGGGAGAGCTGCACCACTTTGCTGGTGGGATTACCCCCTTCACCCTTCATTTTGACAGCTTGGGAGTTGCGGGCTGGCACGCCAAATGGCTACCATGGGTGGCTTGCTCCGCCCCTGTGAGCAGCTTGCTCCCTCCCCCCCCCCAGCTGCAGGGCGCGCACGCCGCTCCGGACACTCGAGCGGCTATCCCGTGCATGGAAGGGCACCCTCCATGCCATGCCCCCTTCAGGAGCGCACCCGCCCTGGGCAGCACAGGCATATGCTCCACCGCTGGTGTTGTCTCTAAGGTTAGTTCTTCTTAGAGTAGATCAACTGAAATTGATGGGTGTAGCTAATATGATGTTTAAGACATAAGGCAGTAAAATCCTGTTAGCGTCCCTCCCCATTCTTATCTGTAAAAATATAATATGTAAGTAAGTAAGTAAGTAAGTAAGTAAGTAAGTAGTACTTTTACTTCTGTGCCCCTGTTGTTATGTATCCTTCAGGATTCGCACGTGGCAAACCCGGAAGTATATTTCCAGGTTTTGCCACGAGCACATGTGCAGAAGCCCTCTATCACACCACATGTGTGTGCAGAACACGCACCTCCGGTTGCAGAAACCTTGGGATCCGACCGGAGTTCCGGAACAGATCCCGTCCGCAACCAGAGGTACCACTGTACTAATAATGTGCTGTTGTTTCATGACACCCAAAATCAGCTGCCTGAGGTCACGACTTCCCTCTGCCTAATGATAGGGCTGCTCCTATACCTGAAGATCACTCACTAGAAAAATCTAACATGCCTCAGAGGGTATTGTAAAGTTCACCACCACCCCTGGGGTGGGTGTGGAGGGACAAATAAAGGAACTGAGCACTCATCTAGAGCTTCTGAGTCACTTTTTGTTCTTCTCCAGGGCTTGATGAGCGACATCCAAGGGTACTAAGGGAGCTTGTGGGTGTAATTTCAGAGCCTTTGTCTATGATCTTTGAAAATTCTTGGAGAACAGATTGAACCGGGGAGAACAGAATGAACTTTGCATCTGCATGCAAAGCAGATGATCTACCATGATCTACTGCTCAGCTATGGCTTTTTCCTTAAGAGACAGTAACGTAGAAAGCTGACTTTCATGGAGTCAGACTATAGGTCCACCTAGCTCAGTACGGTCTACGCTGGCTAACAGGATTTCATACACTTGACATTCCCAGTCCTACCAGAAGATGCCAGGGAATGAACCTGTGGCGACTTCTGCAAAGTGGATGCTCCTCCACTGAGCAACAGGATACCGAGAGACAGGATACCATTTTATCAAGCTATTTCATGGCAACACACTGGTGGCATTTATTTTGCATGTGTTCAGTCTCATCAGGTTTTTACGAAAAGTGTGGTGGTCTATGCACACACACATACCTTACCCTTTCCCCCTGCTAATTCTGAAGGCTAATTTAATCTGTCTGTGGGGAAACCTTGGTGTGTTTTTACAGTTTCGGTCATTTGAGGCTTACCTGGTATGTGCTAGAAAAAGGACTTTTATACTATCTGCACAGGGCTGTTTATCTTTCCGATGCACTCGGATTTTCCACTATTACTCAGGGCCCAGATTGCTCCACCTGTCTTGCAACAGGCCTGGTCTGTGTGAAATGGAACGAAAAGGAGTCTGGGGAAGGCCGGGCAGGGGGGCGGGGAGGAGGAGAGCCCCGTGCTGTTTATTTGCTGAGTGAGCGAGAAGACTGCAAAATTCAGCAGGGCCCCCCCTTTCTTGGGTCAGATGCCTTCCCAATTGAGTCCTTGACAACCCTCTGGAAACTGAAGGGCCGGTGCTTGCCACAAACAGGAAGATAGTATTTCATTTCATCTCAGTCTCTTATTTACTGCAAGATGAGGAATAGAGGAGCATGTTCTTATTTTTAATATTTGGAAGATTGATGAAGTCATCAAGATGGGCCTCAGGATAATGAGAAGTGGGAAAAGCAATAGATTCTATCCCCCTGAACCCTTAGGGCAAACCAGCTTAAAGGTGCCAATAATTCCTCTCACCTTATCTGGTAGGTGGTGTTGCGGCCAGAGCATGTGCCCTGCAGTGATCTGGTGAGGGGGGCGGGGTTTAACTGACCGCCTACTGGCGATTGACCTGAGCCCGCAGGTCTTGGATGGGCTTTCCCTGGGGGCAGGCCCAGCCAGCCAATCAGCACCACCTGGGCCTGCTCCCGGGAGAAGTGGTACAAATTGTGGCCCAGCCTGGCAGTCCCTTCTTCTGCTGCATCTCCCTCCCTCTAATTTTGTTGCGATTCATACTTGCTATGGATCATGTTGGCTGCCATATTGGGGCCAGGCAAGAATTTTTCCACTTGGCAAATTGGCATTGGCCATTTGGTTTGCCTACCTCATATCAATCATTACAACTTTGTGAGGTTAGGTACTGGGTAAGCCTTGGTTTTGCCTGGAGGGGAGGTTGTAGCCTCTGCTTGCCCTTCCTTGGTTAACGGTATCCTGTTAAAGGGATTCGTGAGGTGTGGCTTCTGTCTGACATCCAGGCAGGGGGTAGGGCTATGACACTCCTCCAACAGAGACCCCTTGGGGGTACCCCTATCTTATGTAGGTCATAGAGCCCCCTAGTGGTGATTTACCCTTAGATGCTGTCACAGGCTGGAGTGATATAATTTGGCTTCACCCGATGCCTATGCCAAACAGTTCACAACTGTGACTGATTGTGACCTATTGGAACCCATAAAACTATATGCTGTTGTCTCATTTGGTTATTCACCCCTTAGGGATTTGCGGAGTCTGGGAGACTTGGCACACAAGGGAGAAGAAGATAGCAAGACTTTCTCTTCCATACAGTCAAAAACATCCCTAATAGAGTGGCATTTCCAGACATCCTCTTTGACAAAAGCAGAGAAGGAGGCTAGTGTGGCACAGGGGTAATTTCCACTCAGCCTGAAACGCACTGGGTGATCTTGGACCAGTTCATTATCAACCTAACCTACCTCGTGTACACCGCTTAGAGATTTTTGACATATGAAACGATTCAGAAATGCTTTTAAAATAAACAAGATTACAGCCTTAAAGTTTTTCCAAGTGGAAAGAATGACTGTTGCTATTCTTCCTCTTAATAATATTTATTTGAAGACGGCAATACCAAGTCCTTGTGCTAACAGCAGCAGCAGCTGCAAGGCAAATGTGTGTCGGCTGCAGCAAATGCCAGTGTGTTACATTTGGCCCCAACCTGGTTTCAATTCCAGAGGGAAAGTTTTCAAGGTGGTAACAGGCATCGTAAAAGTCTAATGGCCCTGTCTTATATAACACTCACTCTCGGCTGGCTAACCAGTGGCTGTGGCACTGCAAATGACCCCCATACACTGCTTTCTGGTCACTGATGTTGTCTACAAGACACACCTATGTCATACAGGTGCCATGGGTGTCCTCCAACACCCAACACTTACAGCTGCCTTCAATTTGACACCTGCAATCTAGCCCATATTTCCTTGTGGCCATCCCTACCATTGTATTTGTTAAACCTGTGCTGTGAGTTTTGGGCATTCTGTCTCTCAGAGGTAGGCATATAAAGGGAGATAGCTGCACACTGTTTCGGTGACCTGCTACAGAAGATCTTCAATTGAATTCTAATGGTTTGGGAAATGTATTCCTTTCATAAAGGCCTCAATTTATGCTTGTTGTGGGAATGGGGGAGAGCAAGCTTGTAGGTGATTGTAGCAACCCAGTGATCTTAATCCCTAGAAGAGAAATGGTATTTCAATCCATGTTACAGGCAAATGAGGTGAGGACAGTAAGGGTAAAGGACATTTTCCTCCTTCATCATCTAAACAAATCTGAATTAGGGCTGAACATAAACAAGTTGCTTCACTCCACGATCATTTCCTTGAGTGTTGTAAAGCACTATTCATTTTTAGCTGTTTTCAACACTCATTTCCAACATAGGAGTGTTATTCCAGTCATCTTCTTTGTTTACATTGCCATCTTCACCCTCACTGTCCTAATTTGCACTATTTCATTCCATTGCCTGTGGAAGCCCATTTGAATGCCTCAATATCACTATCCATCTGGTGTGGCAGCATCATAGAAACACTTGTAGATAAAAGCTTAGTTTGCATGTAACACTAAATCATGGTTAAACATAGTTAAACCATAGTTAAGTTGAGGTGTCTGGCAGATGATCACTTAAACCTTGTTTTATTACATAATAGTTAAAAACACCAGTGAGAGCAGATGAGACATGAGAGTGGTTTGAATTTTTTGTCACTCTTCACTTAAGTTAAAATTAAAGAGGTCTGGATTTGTACAAAATGCAAAGCTATAACTATGGTTTATAAATGAATTATAAACCTTGGTTAGTGGACAACCTTCAAGTTTTTAACGCTTGATGTTTAGCTCTGTTTTCATTTTACAGTGGTACCTCTGGATACAAACAGGATCTGTTCCGGAGCCCCATTCGCATCCTGAAGTAAACGTAAGATGCAACTGCGTGCCTGTGCGTGCGCGGGTCGCATTTTGCCGCTTCCATGCATGCGCGTGACATCATTTTGACCATCTGCGCATATGTGAGCAGCAAAACCCAGAAGTAATGCACTCCATTACTTCTGGGTCGCCGTGGAGCGCAACCCAAAAATATTCATCCCGAAACTACTTCAACCTGAAATATGACTGTATGTTGGAAGCTGCCCAAGAGTGGCAGGAGCAATTCAGTCAGATAAGCAGGGTACAAGCAAGCAAACAAACCATAGTTAAAAAACCATAGTTAAGCTGCTGGGCTGGGTTAACACATAACGCTAAACCATAGTTTAGATTTTGTGTGAACTAGGTCATATTTTTGTGGATTGTCACAGCCAACTGGATTGAACAGCTATGTGGGCAATGAAGTTGAGGACAATGAGGGCAATGAATGGCAAATGAGGGCAAGAAGGAGGAGCAGCCAGAGGAAGAAAGGGATTCTGAAGAGCATTGAAACAGTGCAAATCTTCAGCCAAGGGAGACCCTTTCAGTGATTTGTCCAGCTGCATTGAACATGTGACTTTTGAAATAAATGATCAAAATTAAGGAATAGTCATCACACCCCTAACCTGAATTGGTTTTCTGCATGCCTCTTCCCACTGAGGGTGAGAGTGACTTGTATTTTTTCGTCCTTTTTTTGGTCTGTATTCCTGGAATACTTCAGCCTTTCTCTCTGTCACCTCCCCGCAATCTGGGCCGCTTTCCCCTTTTTACTACCAGTTATTTCCCCTCCTCTGGCTAACTAATGAGCCCTCCAGGGATATGTAGGTATAAAACTCGTTATGGCTTCTTTCAAGAGACGGCATCAATAAAGGAGGACAGAATGGGGAGGGAGGGGGGGAGGGGAAAGCTACAACACTTTCAAGCCAGGATTTTTATTTCACAATGAATTACAAAACCAAAAAACCAACCCCCCCCCTGAAACCCCACTTGAAAGTCTATATGGTGAGAAAGAGCCTCTAAAATGTAGATAAGGAAGTTTCTAATGTGTTGTGTGGTGCAAAGAGTGACAGGAGGCCCTGTAAGTGGGGGGTAGGCTGTTATTATTGTAGGCCACCCACTCTCTGGTCCTATTCTCTGCAAGAAATTGCCCCAATGGCCATGATAGATATGTAAATTCCAAATTTATCTTGAGGTCTGAGGTCGGTCATTCCTCCCTTCCTTTATTTTGTTTCCAAATCTGGATGCTCAAGGACTCTGTTCAGTCTGCTATTTTAAGAGGACCCACCTGATTTGGACTTCGCAGGCAAATGTACAAATCTGGATCTAGTTCTCGTGTCAGTTTTTTACACACACACCCTTTTGCAATAGTTCTCAATTCAATAAATGTACCCAAGTGTGTACAAAACTGCATGCTTCAGATTGAAAAGCATATGAAAAATGCATACCTGAGGTAAAACGGTGTACCATTCAGCCCAGAAAAAGTGCAAAAATAATGGGGATTTTTATGTGTTTAAAAGATAAATAAATCATAGACTAATGGGGAAGCAGGGAGCAGATTTATGGATTAACAGAAGTGAATGGCATGGATCAGAAATAGACTGTGAATGCTCTATCCCTATCTTCAGAACAGCCAATTCAATGACAAGGTTTTTGAGTTAGCAATCTTAGAAAATGTGCAATCTGAAAGAAACCTAGAGCCTTCTGACATGGAATGTTGGAAGATCCAGGACAGATAAAAGAAAATACTTCTTCGCAGAGTGCCTAGTTAGACTATGGAACTCGCTGCCACAGGAGGCAGTGATGGCAACAAGTCTAAATAACTTTTTTTTAAAGATTAGATAAATGCATGGAGAGTGGCATCAATGACTACTAAACATGTTGGCCATGCTCTGCCTCTACAGTTGGAGGAACAATGCTTCTGAATACCAGTTGCTGTAAATTGCAGGAGCCAAGAGTGCACTTGTGCTCAGGTCCTGCTTGTGGGCTTCCTTCCTATAGAGGCATCTGGTTTGCCACTGTGGGAAAAGGATGAAAAAAGGGATGGACCATTGACTTGACCCAGCAGGCTCTTCTTATGTTCTTAAGATAAACGAAGCCTGAGAATTTGGGCTTCTGGGAGAAGTGGAAGGTGATAGGAGATCGAAACTCATTGTTTACTGAGCATTCGACCTGACCTGATTACCGTCAGTTTAGATGGCACAGATTACTGAATGAACATTCATCCTGAGTTGATTGCAAGGAGACTAGGTAGCATTGTAGGAAGATTAGATGATAGCCAAGAGCCACCCAACCTTCCCAGTGCTTTTCCCTATCACTGACCTTTCTGATTGCAAAAAATCCTTTCTCCTCCGTAAATACAAATCAGCTATAATTGTGCAGCCTAAATTTGCTGGCAAGTGACTGACCCCTACCTGAAAGCAAGTCACTGCTTGAATGTGCCTAATAATACCAATAATAATTTATATGCTGCCCATCTGACTGATTTGCCCCAACTGCTCTGGGCAACAACTTAAAACATCAAGCAAGGTAAAACATCAAACATTAAAAAGTTCCCTTGAGATATCTTCTAAAAGCCAGATAGTTGTTTATTTCCTTGACACTTCATGGGAGGGCATTCCACAGGGAGTGCACAACTACCAAGAAGGCCCTCTGTCTGGTTCCCTGTAACTTCTCACAGTGAGGGAACCAACAGAAGGTCCTCAGAGCTGGAACTAAGTGTCCAGGCTGGATGATGGGGGGGGGGGGAGAGACGCTCCTTCAGGCATACATGGCCAGAGCCATTTAGGACTTTCAAGGTTAGCACCAACATTTTGAATAGTGCTAAGAAACATACTGCCTCTCCATCACATTTGTACACTTGCTCATAATACCATAAGGATAAGCATGTATGGCTAGTCCAGGATCACGCTTCCTTCACTGGGATCCCCTAGGTAATGAGTTTATAGAGCATTCATCCTGATTCGCATGCACAGTGCTTATGCAGTGGTCAAACTAGGTCCAGTCTTTAGTGACAATTTGTACTGATGTGTGGATTGGCTATATGACAATGAACATACATAATGACTTACATATCCTTCCATTAGTCATTTGTCCAAGCCACACTTTCCTATGCTTTTCTCCATCACTTTCCGAACAAAAAAGGGAATCCAGTTGTTGTTGGGGGTTTTTAAGGTAGATTTGTTGCATAATGGCATGTTTTAACCCACTAATCCACCTTAAAAGTGCAAACCTAAAATTCTAGTATGCATTTTAATCCCCTCTATAAGATAACAGCAGTCTGGAAGAACCCAGTGACCAACTAGAGTCATAAAGGCAACAAGACACTGTGTCTGGTATTTAGGGGTAAGCTACCTTTGAACTAGCCAAAGATTGAGGGGACCACATGTGTGTGGTTGGGAGAAGGCCCATACTGTCAGTAGGAGGCTGGGTGTTACCCTATGCCCCAGCGCCCCACACAGAAGGGATAGGCCAGGCAATGTGCCGTGCCTCATCCCCAGACTGCAGAATCCTGCCCCATGTTGTCGGGAGGCAGCCGTGTGCCAGAGCACCCCATGGTTGGGAGGAAGCTGGATGCCATCAAGTGGTGAACATCAAGTTGCTGTTTATTATCCTGGCCATTGCTGATTGATGGTCTTCTCCCTGACCATGAATTTGCCCAGTTCCACTTTCAAGACTATCTGCTGGGTTTGTTGCAACCAAACCTACCTAGGAAGCCCATGAGGGGGTCAATGTTCCACAACAATCTATCCATCAAATCACACTTGGGACTATCCACTGACCTTCACTCTTGGAGGGTTCATCCAGTGCTGGATGTCTTGTAATGTCTCGTTGGCACGCAACAGGATGGGCTCACTAGGATGGTCTGGGCACAAGATGGTACATTCAGCTCCTTCAAAAGGGAAAAAAGGAAGATTGGGGAGGGGAGGCCCCATTATATATTTATTTTTAAAAGTGGTATACCACTTGATTGTAAAAGAAATCTCTACGCAGCATTCAACCCCCAAGCAGTTTATTAATCACCCATTCATTGTACACAACATTTTTATGCCACTTACTCCAAAAATATTTCTATGTGGTTTACATAAAATTGCATAAAATGCTCATTTAAAATAGCAATAAAAGCCGACTATAAGAATATAATAAAATTATCAAAATATAGATACAAATCAACAGAATTTAAAAACAAATGTGCATAATAAAATGTATGGGGAGGCTCACCTAAATCAGTGTTTCCCAACCTTGGGCCTCCAGATGTTTTTGGCCTACAACTCCCATCATCCCTAGCTAGCAAGACCAGTGGTCAGGGATGATGGGAATTGTAGTTCAAAAACAGCTGGAGGCCCAAGGTTGGGAAACACTGACCTAAATAACAACAAAAAGGCTTTCAGCAAGTGAAGAAAGCATTATAACAAAGGCTTGGCCTAAATATCAATAGGCTGGGAGTTTCAGAGAATAGATGCTGCGAGATCTTCCAACTCAGACAAGACAGAGGAGATGGTTCATACACACGGGGCCATTAGCACCAAACACACTTGGGGAACCACTGGGCTCCATACACCCATCCCCACTGACACTTTCTGCTACCTCCCATGCTGGAAGACTGGATTTGTGATTTAACCACAAAAACTCCTCAGATGTTACTATGTAGGTGCAGATCCCCAAGGTTAATTTAGATGGCTGGTGGTCACAGCAACCTACTGGGTGCCAAAATGCACCTGCTGCCTGCTGATGCTACTAGCAGCCTGTAAACCAGAGGTGAAAGTGAGCTTCCAACATATGAGGGCCCCACTGCAGCAGGGGTAAGGAGTTGCCAAGTCCCCTTGCACTTGGAGCTGGCACTGCACCCACACTGGACTAGTCACCACAAAGAAGCAAAAGGAGCAAAAGGAGTGGGGTGGAGTTCTCCAATGTGGGACTATCTTTGTTGATGAGGAGTGGGGAATCTCTTTCACCTGGGGGCACACTCCCTCAAGGGCAAGCTTCAAGAGGGGCCACATGCCAAGCAGTACCAAAAACAGACATGGCTAGACATGTACCATGTCCATATTTCATCCAGGCATGAAAGACAGTACTAGTCACAATTCATAGACACATTACAGCCAGCCTTGTGAAAATCACTAGAGGGTGGGCTCTCCTTCCTTGGAGAGTTTGGATGTCCATCTGTCATGGATTCTTTAGTTGAGATTTGTGCATTGCAGGGGGTTGGACTAGATGACCCTTGGGTTTGGTTCCAATGCTATGATTCTGAATGTTTTAAATGGAAGGATGGGGGCCAGTTGAGCCAGTAGCACCTACCACCTACAGAAATTCCAAATTTGGGCTGTGATGATAAGCTCAGGTCCACTAACCAGGAAACATCATAATCCATGGACTGCAGCTCAGAGAAGGAGCAGCATCACTGATCCCCAAAGGCATTGTGTCTAAAATCTGCTCCCCACTGCAACAGGCATGCCCAGCAGATGAGCGACCAAATGCTAGACTGCATGCCAGAGGCCTCTTCCTTTAAGGATCTCCATTCTCCAGCAAGGGCAGTCAGGCTGAATGACTGTACAATAGCTCAACCTGCAACCAGCCCATGTTGGAGAAGGTTGCCTCTTCCTTGGTACCTGTCCAGGGTTCTGAAGGGCTTGGCATTGGCCACTCTCTTTCCGGAGTGGATGCAAATGCCTTGCCCCTCAGTCCCCTGCACTGGCTGGCTGCTATGGACCCCTGCCTGCCTCCTCTTCTGAGAGCCAGTGTGGTGTAGTGGTTAAAAACCGTGGACTCGTAATCTGGTGAACTGGGTTGGCTTCCCTGCTCCTCTACATGCAGCTGCTGGGTGACCTTGGGCTAGTCACACTTCTCTAAAGTCTCTCCACTCACCTCACAGAGTGTTTGTTGTGGGGAAGGAAGGGAAAGGAGAATGTTAGCCGCTTTGAGACTCCTGAGAGTAGTGATAAAGCGGGATATCAAATCCAAACTCCTCCTCCTCCTCCTCCTCCTCCTCCTCCTCTTCTGCACTCCAGCTTGGGTTCTTCTCCTCATCAGGACTTGATGCAGATCACTTGTACCCAATCTCATAAACTGAAAGCCAGAAGCAAGGCTACTGCACAAACAGGCAAGTTGCCCATATACAGTATGCTGCTGGATAGCTCACTTTTTATGAGTACAGTGGTACCTCTAGTTGCGTTCCGCTCTTGTTACGGACTTTCAGCTTATGAACACAGAAAACCTGGAAGTGTTTACTTCTGGGTTCTCTACATGCGCATGCGCAGAAGCAATATGCATGCTTCACGCATGCGCAAAAGCGCTCAACCGTGCCGCACACATGTGCAGAAGAGGCACTCTTGTTGCAGACTTTTTGGGTTGCGAACGGCACCCCAAAATGGATTAAGTCCTCAACTAGAGCTACCACTGTATGTAAGTGCCCTGCAAACTTTTGGGAAAGACCTGGTTGTATACAACACCAATTTAAAAAGTTCACACCGTAAGTATGTGGACATTGCAGGACACATGCAGATGAACAATCCAGTTCTCAGTAAGGAAACCAATGCAGTGTAATACTTAGACTGTTGAACTAGGACCCAGGAGACTGGGATTCAAACACGCACTATGAAGCCCTGGGGTGACCTTGGGCTGGTTGCTGTTGCCTCTCTATCTATTCTAATTTACAGAGGAAAAACTTGAAGGAGGAAGAAAGCATGTAGGTTAGCTCGCCTTCCTTAGAGGAAAAGTGGGATATAAATATAATAATTATGATGATCAATAATTGATAATATAAAATAGAGATGGGGAGAACCATGTAGTTCCCAAAATCCTGTTGAATTCTGTTTTTATTCCCTCCATTTGTGTGTGTGTGTGTGTGTGTGTGTGTGTGTGTGTGTAGTGTTCATTTTATCCATGTTTAATTGCTTTTAATTATTCCCCCCCACCTATGTTTTTAGCTGTTCTTATTTTTAACCGCATCCACCTTGAGTTCGTGTCAGGGAGAAAGTTGAGATATAAATAAATGTCTGAAAACCACCATCACCACCATCTTGATTTCTTTAGAGGAAGAGTAGGGTACAAATGTAACAAGGCAATAAGAATTTTATATCTATCAATGCCCCCCCCCCCACATAAACACACACACACACACACAGAGAGAGAGAGAGAGGTCACATATTTTTTTGCACACAGAAATCAAGCATACCAGGGCGTAAGCTAGGCTTGAGCCCATCTCTCTGGCAAGCTATTTTTCTATGTGCATGGAAATTAGTCTTACTATTGCTGTTATTACCACCCTGAGCATCTTCGGGATGAAGAGGTGGGACCTAAACAGATTAATCAAACAGATATGATTTCTTTCTGTGAAGGAGCTTTCAGCCTGAAATGCATTTGAAACCTGTTTACATAGGGCACAATTGGTGTGGCACAGTTGCTAGCAGGTGAGCCCCTTATTCATTTCGCCTAATGGTTGCACACCACAGGAGCCCTGCCCTCTCCCTATTAAGGTAAGCAGTAATATATTGGAGCTTTTCGAAGACACAAACCTACACCCCTGGGGGTGCTGCCGCCACTGCTGCATTGGCTTTCCCCCTCTGTGAAATCACTCTCACAGTGGCACAGCTGCTGTGAGTGTGTCATTAAGGAGCTCTGAACTCCAATCAGTATCAGAAGCAAGACCAAAGGGGGAGGCAGCTTCTCACTTCTGGCTCACAACAAACCCTTCCCTGATTGGTGTCTGCAGTAACACCAATGTCTGCATCTACCCATTTTGGTCTCTCCCAGTTTCTCACACACACCCCCGCCCCCCAATCTTAAATTCGGTTCTTCACATTGCCATGTAAGTTTTTCTTTAAAGTCCTCATTAAAGTTTACCAGTATTCTAGTGCAAATTTCTCTTAATGAACACAGCTTTTATGCCATTTCCCCTCACATATACACATATTTCCAAAAGAATTGCCCCAAATATATTACAATATTTTCACTGATATGTGCATTTTTACTCTAATATTATTGTGACTATTGCTATTTTTACACATTACTTGGATGGAGAAATTGCACTGCAAAATATGGAAAAGAATGAATTTCAAACAATAGCTTTGTTTCAGTTTGCACATTGTTTCAGAAACTGCGAATTAGATAGGTTTGCCTTTAAATGCCTTTGGATAGGTTTGCCTTCCATTATTTTTGAGTGGCTGAGTCAAACGGGTAGATAGATTTTGCTGTTGTTTGAAGATGGGTTATCTTTCTGAGTTTCACCTGTGTATATACGTGCCAACCTAACAGATCCCATGGATGCAGTTTCACTGATAGCAGCATTTTATTAAGCTTTCTGGGAAAATTGCATAGACAGCTGTTACTGGTTCATTCCCAGTGGATGGAAGACACAACATAGGACTGGAGGGTATGTCTGTATGTGTGGGTGGCTATCTGTCACTCACTAGACAAGATTCTGTTCTTGCTGACAACAGATGCCTCTTTCAATGCAACGCCTGACCTATAAACCACTGAAATAGCCTGCTTATTCCCCAATGATTCTGCACAGCTGTTAAGATATTCATCAGAGGCCTTGCTTGGGATAGATTTTGCCTTCTGGGTTGTGGGGGTGGGCCCAGCCAATGACAATGAATGTAAGAAGAGCCTGCTGGATCAGGCCAATGACCCATCTATGTGGAAGGACCATAGCTCAGAAGAAGCATATCTGCTTTGCATGAAGGAGGTTCCGGGTTCAATCCCCAGCATTTTTCCAAGTAACATATGTGCACCACACAAACTGCCCATCTAATCCAGCATTCTGTTCTCTCAGTGACCAAACAGATACCTGAATGGGAAACCCATAGGCAGAATCTGAGCACGAGCACTCTCCCCTCCTGTGGTTTCCAGAGAATGGCATGCACAAGCATTACTGCCTCTGGCTGAGAAGGCACAGCATAGCCATCATGGCTAGTAGCCACTGATAGTTCAATATTGTTTATGCTGGCTGGCTGTGGCCCACCATTATTCCATGCTGGTGACATTATAGGCTGACCTGGGATCGCACCTGGAGCTTTCTGCATGCAAAGCAGAGGCTGTACCCCTGAGATGGGTTTACTGCAGCTCACCACTGCTCGAAGGTGGTAGAAGTTGCTACCTACCCTAACGACTTGAGCATGGAAAACCCAGGCTCAGACTGACCCTGGTCCATAATACATACTGGCAGAGCCAGGACTAATTGCTGCAGCCTTACCTCCAAAGTTTGCCATAAGGGTAAAACAAGGAGGATAACTGTAATTGTAATCCTATGGTTCTATGATCATGGGGAAAGTGACATAAATGAATAACAAAACAATACCTTGTGGAAGAAGGCAATTGCCATTTAATTTCCATTTCAGCTTCCATTCCTACACCTTGCCCCCTCTACCAAAAAAAGAAAGTTAGGACCCAGCATTATGAAAAATGAGGGGGGATGATGTCCCTTGAATGCTACAGCAACCTTTGGTAGGCATCTAAAGGTCACCTCTTCTCCAGAGATAATACACGTTGTCAGGGAAAAGGATGCCTGCTTGCCGTCTCACTGCTTCACCAGCAGTGCAATTTACACTTCAGGAGAGGAGCAGGCCTGAATTGTTTTGATATGTGATCCATAATTGGCATCATTACAGAGCAGTGAGCTCATCTAGGTTGCATTCCTCTCCCCCTTGGGAAGGCCTTGAAGCAACTCACAATAGTTAGGCTATAATGAGGGATCAGTACAGTGTATGTGTAAGAGAGAGGGGAGGGGAGATATTTCTTTGGAGTTCAAAATGATAGCCAAGGAGAGAATGGCACAGGGGAGAATCACACAAACACACATAGACCTGGAGCTTTACCTGCAATGCATCTTTGCTGTATTGGTAGGACTACACAACCTGGATCAGTGATAGGGATGGGAGGATCTGTCAGTTTCAGTTTCTTCCTTTTCCAATCTCAAAATTCAGTTCTCCACATTGCCACATCAGTTTGCCAGGTTTTGTTTTGTTTTTGGGTTTTTAAAAAAAGTTATCATGGAAAACCATCAGCATTTTAGTATGGATTTCTCCAAATGTAACCTTTTGTCTGCAATTTTGCTTTAACGTACATATACTTGCAGAGCAATTTCCCTCTATATAATGTATTTGTGTATGTTGTTTTCAACATTAGCTATATTTGAAAGTATGTAGTGTGCATTTTTTGGGACGCAGGTGGCGCTGTGGGTTAAAGCCTCAGCACCTAGGACTTGCCGATCGAAAGGTCGGCGGTTCGAATCCCTGCGGCGGGGTGCGCTCCCGCTGCTTGGTCCCAGCGCCTGCCAACCTAGCAGTTCGAAAGCACCTCCGGGTGCAAGTAGATAAATAGGGACCACTTACCAGCGGGAAGGTAAACGGCGTTACTGTGTGCGGCTCTGGCTCGCCAGAGCAGCGATGTCACGCTGGCCACGTGACCCGGAAGTGTCTCCGGACAGCGCTGGCCCCTGGCCTCTTGAGTGAGATGGGCGCACAACCCCAGAGTCTGTCAAGACTGGCCCGTACGGGCAGGGGTACTTTTACCTTTACCTTTACCTAGTGTGCATTTTACCTTAGTATATGACTTTAGAGAAATGTATATTTCGAAAGGAGATTTGTGCCTCAGTTAGTGGATTATTTCAGAAAGTGTGAATTAAGCGGATTTGTCTTCATATGCAAACTGAATCAAATCTCTCCCCCATTTGTGCCTCAGTTAGTGGATTATTTCAGAAAGTGTGAATTAAGCGGATTTGTCTTCATATGCAAACTGAATCAAATCTCTCCCCCATCCCTTGTCAATGATGCTCACACTTTGTGGAAGGGCCACTCACAGAAGGTCCATAGCCTATGCTTTGCATAGAGAAGGCCAGAGATCTGGCCCCTGGAGTCTCCAGGTACGGATACAAAAGTCTCCTGTTTCAAACCCTGGCGTTGTATCCATGATATGGACAAATGAAAAGGTGTTGATCAGCAGAGCGTCCATTCCCACAGGGGACATCACCGAGGACCACAGAGAACCACCCTGTTATGTGAGTGCAGGGGAGCATCATATGTTACCAAGAGGTCTGGCACCTTAAAGTCTGTCTTGCCCTTTAAGAGGGATTAATTAGCTGTGTTGTTTTGAGACTCAGGCCAATGAGGGGAAGGTGGGAGATGGAAGAGGAAACTTTTGAAGAACCCTTGCCTTTCTCCTGCCTTTTTCACTGACATCAACCATTTGGTTTCTAAGCTGGCAGAAACCTTATAAATACCTATGCTGTATCCGTCTGGACACTGCAGTTTCAGGCCTCCGCTCAGCTGGCTGGGAAGGGAGCAGTGTCCTTGCATCCCTCTGCAGAGGTGAAATGAGCCGCTCCAGGTGCCGTCTTTCCGGCAGTGAATCACGTTGTTCCCACGGCCCTGGTGAGAGAAAGCAGGAAGAACAGCTTAGGTAAATGGTGAAGGTGTTCCAGGCATCACTATCATTCATTGGAAGCTGGTCCACTGGGGAAATGGGGCACTGCCCCTACACCTGCAACCTCAGTCTGTCCTCAGCCAGCCCCCACCTGCCTGCCTTCTTACACATATCCAATCAGGTAGTGGCTCCATCTGTCATTGGCTGTGACTCTACCTCTGGTTTGGACACCCTGCTTTTTACCCTGCCAGACCCAATGGGCACCAGCTGGTTGCATTACTATCCATCACTTTTTCTGCATGTGTACAAAAATAAATAAATAATAAAAGTGTGCATGAAAATTATTATTTTCATGGAAAAGGTATCTTAAAATACAATACATTAGAGGAAATGGCTTGTAACATAATGTGCACATCAGCCAAAGCTGCATGTGTTTGCTATAAGCAAAACCTGCAAAAAAATGAAAGTGAAAATGCAGGTGAGTTTTAATGACAATCTGTCCTGCCCCCAAGAAAAAAATTCTTTCAGAGAGTGGAGAACTGAACTGAAGATTGGGATCTGTCAACTGAAATTGGCAAATTTGTCCCAGCCTTCCTAAAGAAATTTCAGCTGCATTGAAGTCACCAAGGAATTCTCTCCCATTCAAACATAGAAACCACATACACACACATCCCTAGCTCCAGCATCAACCTATTATGGAGCCAATTTATTAGGAGGAGAAAACTATATAAAACACTAAAACAATAATTTATCCTCGCCAGAAGGGTCACATTAATTGAAGCCATTATCATTTTCAAGGGTCAGTACTCTCACAAGGTCCACCAAAGTCTGCAGAGCAGTAACACACACCTATTTCTGCTAGAAACGAGGACTATTAAGGCCCCTAATGGTTTAATCCTCGTTGCAAGCCAAGGAAAAACTGGACTCCAGCGAGACTGAAATGCTGATTTCAGTGCCAAGGTACATATCATATAATGTTAACTACTGCATGATATAAATGCTTTTGCGGGGGGTGGGGGTGGGGGTGGAATTGCCTCACAGCCAAGCTGATGTTTCTCCTGCATTAAAAACATGCTTTAAAAAGAAAAAAATGTACACATATCCATGGACTACTCCCCACCCCGCTACATCATGTCTGAATTAAGAGCTGAACCTCACTTAAGTTTTATATGTCAGTATGGAATAACTTCTGTTTATGTGATGAGAGCTCAGACTTTCAGCCAACCCACCTTACATCAGAGATTGGCACTCCCCCCACCATGTTGCCCTAACCCCCCTCCACCCTCCCAAATATAGCAAGGAATAGGATGTGTAATTGCTATAATGTGAGAGCTGGTGTGGCACAGTGGTTATGCAGCCTTTCTCAACCTGTGGGTCCCCAGATATTGTTGAACTACACCTCCCATCACCCCTAGCTAGCAAGGCTAGAGCTCAGGGATGATGGGAGTTGTAGTCCAACAACATCTGGGACCCACAAGTTGAGAATCACAGGGTTAAAGTGTCAGAGACCAGAGTTCAAATCCTCTCTCAGGCATGAAGCCCACAGGGTTAGCTTAGGCAGTCGCTCTCTCTCACTCTACCCTACTTCACAGGGTTGTAGTGACGGTAAAATGGGTTGGGGCTGGGTGGGAGAAGAATGTACACAACCTTGAGTTCCTTGAAAGAAAGGGGGGGTACAAATATGATAATGAATAAAGCACCATGAATGGTGCGTGAGGATTCCATCCCACAAACACGCTACTTTGGGAAGTAAGGACCCATAGTCTGACACTTGTGCAAATAATGAATTTTGCTCTCCCATCTTTATAGATTTCCCACTTGTTGGAAACCACAGGAGGGTAGAACAGGATAACAAACTATGTGGGCCACTGGCCTGATCCAGCAGGACTCTTCTTATGTCCCCAGTGGGGTGATTTCCCATTCCCCCAAAGGCTTAAAGTAGTTTTAACCACAACCCTGAACTGTGAAACACAAACCCCATTACATCAGTGCACGTTTTCTGCACCAAACATAAGAGGCTGGTGGAACCAGGCTCTCTTGGTGGCTGTAAGGCTGCCAAACAGCTCATGGGCACATTGACTGCCAAATTAGCCAAAACACACCAAGGGTGAGGGGTGGGGAGAAACAGGGCCTGCTAGATCTAAACACAGAAGAGTCAAAGTCTAAAGGGATGCTAATTGGTATATGATGGTTTTACACAGACCAGATGCCAGACTTCTGTGTGGAAGGTTTGGGAAGAGAATATGCCAGTTGTTTGCATCTCTCACACAGCACAGCATGGCACATGCAGAACTGTTCTACTATGCACAGTTCTGGTCAGTCCTTTTCAAAAAGGATGCTGTATACCTTGAAAAAGGGACGCGGATGGCGCTGTGGGTTAAACCACAGAGCCTAGGGCTTGCCGACCAGAAGGTCGGGGGTTTGAATTCCTGTGACGGGGTGAGCTCCCGTTGCTCGGTCCCTGCTCCTGCCAACCTAGCAGTTCAAAAGCACGTGAAAGTGCAAGCAGATAAATAGGTACCGCTCCGGCGGGAAGATAAAATGACTTTTCCGTGCGCTGCTCTGGTTCACCAGAAGCGGCTTAGTCATGTTGGCCACATGACCCGGAAGCTGTACGCCGGCTCCCTCGGCCAATAAAGTGATATGAGCACCGCAACCCTAGAGTTGGCCACGACTGGATCTAATGGACAGGGGTCCCTTTACCTTTAGACCTAGGAAAGGCAGAAGGATGTACCCTACTAAGTTCTACTCAGATCAAACCCATTGAAATCGATGGACCTAAGTTAGTTGTGCCCATGCAAACCCACATCCACACTATAAATTTAAAGCACTATGATACCATTTTGAACAGTCATGGCTTCCACCAAAGAATTATGGGAGCTGCAATGTGCTAAGGGGTGCTGAGAATTGTTAAGAGAGCTGACATTTCCTGGGTTTTCTATGAAGAGGAACTGATTGCTAAACCACTCTGGGAACTACGGTACTTATCTGTGGGGGAAATAGGTGTCTCTTAACAACTCTTAGCATCCTTGGCAAAATACAGCTCCCAGAATTCTTTGGGAGAAGTCATGACTGTTCAAAGTGGTATCAGTGCTTTAAATGTATGGTGTGAATGTGGACTGAGTCCATTTAGCTCAGTATTGTCTACACTGACAGGCAGCAGTTCTCCAGGCTTTAAGACAGGGAGTCTTTTCCAGACCTACCTGGAGATGCCAGAGATTGAACGTGGGACCTTCTGCACGGAAAGTAGATGCTCTGGCACTGAGATACAGGCCTTCTACTTTAATTAGGATTAACATTGGCTATAACCCATGGGAGCGGGAGAAGAGGGCAACAGAAACAATGGGTTTGTAGAAGGTTTGGGGAGGTCTCTCTACATTTATGTGATGATGATGGTGATGATGATGATGATGATGACCAAGTAGAGCTTCCTTGTTTAGGGGCAGTGCACCACTGCAAATGTTAAGTAGAGCTCCAGCTTGTGGGATTCCAAGAAGTGTCTGATTGGTCACTGTGTGAAATGGGATGACGGACTTGAGGCATTGGGTTCCAGTCTCATTGGACTGTTTGTTGTATTTTCTTCATTCACTGCTTTAATTTATTGACAGTTTGTTTCATTTTTACTTTAAATGCTAATAAAGTTCATATTTATTATTTATTTATTGCACTTACGGCCCACCTTATTCTCCAAGCAGCTCAAGGTGACATACATGGTTCTCCCCCTCCTCATTTAACGCCCCCCAACAGTATGTGGCCCTCCATGCCCTTCTGTCTGGCCCTTGGAACTTTCCCCTGGACCCCTCTAATCTCCCTGGGCCATACCCCTCCCTGGTCTTGCTTCACGTCATCCTTGAGTGTTTTTGTCTGGCTGGAATATATCCCTGATTTGGGATAATGCTATTCACTTGTTCACATTGAAGGGCAGAGAGAGATGCACCTGGAAACTGGTGTACAGCGATGCCTCGCAAGACGAAATTAATCCGTTCCGCGAGTCTCTTCGTCTTGTGGTTTTTTCGTCTTGCGAAGCACGGCTATTAGCGGCTATTAGCGGCTTAGTGGCTATTAACGACTTAGCGGCTATTAACGGCTTAGCAGCTTTAAGAAAAAGGAAAAAAACTCGCAAGAACTCACAAGACGTTTCATCTTGCGAAGCAAGCCCATAGGGAAATTTCTCTAGCGAAGCGACGCAAAAACCGAAAAACCCTTTCGTCTTGCGCGTTTTTCGTTTTGCGAGGCATTCGTCTTGCGGGGCACCACTGTACTGTATCAGGTTGCCATATTTCAAAGTAGAAATCCAACTCTCTTTTTTTGCCCAAAGTTGTTGAATAGCAAATCGCAGCCCTTGGCATGGAAACAGTTCTACACCCCTGGACTACATAGGTCTTTGGTTAAATCAAGCAGAGCTTTCCTCATAAGATCAGGAGACAAGGATGCCAACTTGAATAAAATATTGGGGGAGCAGCTATGCCCTGCCCCACATAATCAAACACGCAATGCACATCAACTTTGGTGGGACAGCCCCCTCAAATATTTTATTGCAAGGGGCCAGAGCCCCCATGGCCCCTAAGAGTTGGCTCCTAGGTTGGGAGATAAGTTTAATCATAGCAAACTCATTCTTCAGGTACTTGTGCTTTTGTACCTGAAATGGCAGCTTTCATGCAATGAAATGAGTTTTTGGGTGGGGGAACCCCAAGATATGAAGTTGCAGAAAAAAAAGCTTTATGGAAAAAACCCTAAGAGCTGTCATGTGTGTGTTTGTGCGTAATACCAGAAAAAGTAGAACAAGGATTAGGTATGCTCAGTGGGCATGGGGGGGGGAGGGGATCCTGGAAAATGAAGGGGTAGGTGTGCAATTGAGCATTCTGAAAAAGAGCAGGGCACTGCTGGCTGGCAACTTGTAGAAGGCCTTTTCAGTGCTGACACAGCACTTTTGGGAAACTCTCTCCATAGAGGTTCACTTGGAGCCTTCATTATGGTCTTTTCAGTACCAGGTGAGATACTAATAGGCCACCTATTACAGGCTGCAAGATGAAACATAATCAGACACTGGAAATATATTTCTGGTGCAACACTAGATGATTGGTAGAAGACTAGAAAACAGCCCTTCTTGAGTCACAAACAAATATGTTACAGTTATCTCATGGGCAGATCACCTAGGCAGTGTGGTTTGACTTCATTACATACACTAGTTTCTGAAAAATGAACAATATCCCCCACCAGCCCTTAGCTCGATTTGGTTGATCTGAATCAATGTTTCAACCTCTACCCCCAATTAACATTCTATTTTATCTCACCTGCAACATGAAAGAAAAGTGAATATTATTTAAACCAGCTTTTTCACAACTGTTAAGAGCCTCTGACACTTACCTACAATAATTGAGAACTAAACCAAAATATTGAGAGTATTTGGCTGTATGATATTGCTTATTAACAGCTAATTTCATCTTTCTTTCCTTTATTTGATCTTCTTTATGAACTAAGAGTATATATGCTGACTAATGAGAATGAATCATAAGTCTGATACAGCACTGCAATGTGGCAAACCCAATATGTAGCTTTTGCCATGCATGAATGATATAAGACTGTTATGGTCTATTCAGCTATATTATCTGATGTAACTTTTGTAAAATCAAATAAAAATCTGTACAAACAGTACCAGGTAAGGTAGAACATACTCATAGGTGACTAGTAGCCATGGGTAGTGATCATATGGGCAGCTCTGTCAATGGAGGTTTAGGTAGCTTCCATGCAGGACTGCCTTAAGCTTATGTGGTGCTGGGGTGCAAAGATCCGCCTGCCTCCCCCAGGTTGCCCAGTCCTAGGTGCACAGGAGGGCGGAGCCGGCTGGCTACCTCAGCGTCTCACTGGCTTGGTCGCCCCCAAACTTGCGGCGCAGAGCCGGCCACAGCAGAAGAGCCCGTCGCGGTGCTCCAACAGGTGGGCTCTTCCCCGGACCCAACTCTTGGGCCCCGGACTCTTCGCCTTGCACCCCTGAGAGCCCGGCGCCCAGGTGCCCCGCATCCCTTGTGCCTATGAGTAAGATGGCCCTGCTTCCATGACTAGAAATGCTTTTACCAACTGCAACTATGACCATTCTTGGACCAGAAAAACCTGGTCTCAGCGGTTCATGTGTTGGTTACTTCAAGACTGGATTACTGCAAAGTAGTCTAGGTGGGACTTTCCTCGTGCTTGATCTCGAAGCTGTGGTCACTGCAGAATGCTGCAGCATGATTGCTGATAGACGTGAGGCTTTGTCAGCACATATGACCTCTGTGCACAGATCTGAACTGGTTGCTGATTTGCTATTGGGCCAAGTTCAATATGTTACTATTAGCATATAAAGCCCTCGGGACCAGTTCGCCTATGAGATTGTCTCACCCCACATGGGCCCACTTGACTACTTCTATCAGCAGAACTGGCGCTACTACAAGTGTCACATAATACCCGTTCTGCATTTGTAAGAACTCAGACGTTGAGTGTGGCAGCACCTGCACTTTGGAACTCCCTGCCTATTGAGGTCAAGTAGGCACATTCACTGTACACTTTCTGGCACCTGCTAAAAACATCCTGTTTAGACAAGCCCACCAAGATGCTTGGAAAGCTGAGGTGAGTTGCAATTTTTCAGTATTTTAACTTCTGTATGTTTTAAAGTACAGTTGTGGGTATTTCTTGATTTTACTGTTTTATCTTTTTCTCTAAACTGCTTTGAGGGTTTTCTTTTTAAAAAAACAATCAAGCGGTGTATACATTTTATGAAATAAAAGGAATGGATGGATGGATGGATGTATAGAATGTGGCAATGTAACACGTCCTGGTGAGACTTATTTGGGTATCGCTACAGGGGAAGGCTTTTAAGAAACCTGCAACAGCTTAGATGAGGTTGGAAGGGACTCACAGCTTGGGTGCCATCCTCTTCACACTTGATCCTGCACTCGCTGTTGAACTGGAAGCCGTTGGTGCAGTGGTAGAGCCCATAGAACTTGGAGGGTGGAGGTTCGCAGGTGACAGGTGTACAAGCTCCTTCAAGCCAAGTTCCATCTTGGCCACACTGGATCTTAAAGGCCCTCCTACAGTACATGGGGGGGGGGGCGGAGAGAAGGTAAACAGGAGAAACGGTTGATTTATTTAACACACAGCCTGAGTTCTGTAACATTTTCCCAAGCTGCCACCACAACAGACATTTGTGTCCCTGACACCTCAGGACCATGGTGGTGGATTTATGCTGTGTGGTCTCCTAATGAAAACAATGGCTATTTCCAAAGGTCCAGCTGCTGATGCTGCCCCCCCCCCACACTGAAAATCTTCACCCAGACCTTAAGGTCAGTGGCTATTTTTGATGTGGGTTTCTTTTTCTCCACTCGCCATCCCCACTGAGTCATAAAACGTAGAATACCAGTAAACTTCTTTTTCCCACCAAGGTTCAAAGGGGACTCCCCAGGTTGCATATCAAAGAGGGTATTTCCAAAAGGAGGTTCCTAGCACAGAGCTGGTTTGTGAATGCAATGGCTTATAGAGACAGAATGAGAGGCGTGAGCTTTAATGGCTGGCATCTTCAATAAAGGAGCAGGTAACAAGAGGCTCCTGAGATAAACCATTAAATTGCATTCTCATGCAAAATTCCATGGAAGTCATCCTTGATGCTTTGCCCTTTTATGTGTGCGCAGGGGAGGGTGGCGGCGGCCAGGATTGTGGTTGTTGCATTTAAAACTTTTTGCTCCCTTGATCCACTCCTGTTGTGCTCTCTTGCAACAGCTTATGCCTAGAACTCCGTCCCAGAACAGCTATGTGGCACTCCCTTTCTCCATTCCTTCAAAGACCTCATTCTCATAAGCAACTAATAGAGGAGGCCAATTTGTTTCTGGTCTGTTCAAGACATCTGAAGAGCCCTGTGGTCTATCTAGTCCAGCATCCTGTTCTCACAAGTGGTCAACCATATACCTATAGGAAGCTCACAAACAGGACATGAATGCAATAGCATTCTCCAGAATCATGTGCCCCAGGCATTGGTATTCAGAGGTGATTTTGTGCCAGTAATGATTTCATAGAATCATAGAGCTGGAACAATGAGGGTCATCTAGTCCAACCCCCAATATGGGACTCAAACCCACAACTCTGAGATTAAGAGTTATTACAGGAGGCAACTGAACCACAATGACCACTAGACTTACTGTTAACACATTCTTCTATTAAAGGAGTCCAAGTTGGTAGCCTTCTCTATATATCATGTAGTGAATTTCCATAATTCAGTTGTGCTATGTGAAGTCCTTCCTTCCTTCCTTCCTTCCTTCCTTCCTTCCTTCCTTCCTTCCTTCCTTCCTTCCCAGATCTCCCACTTCAGACTTTATTGGAGAGCATACATGGAATGTCCTCCATTGCCATGGAGCCTATTTTGTAAAACCACTTAGAGAGCTACAGTTCCCAGCACCATTTATAAACATTTTACCATGTGAGATAAGACTCAGCTGAGAGGTAGTGGCTAGGGATATATGGAACCCTTTGTCTCATTTTTTTCCAATTCTAAATTCAGTTTGCCACATTTCTACAACTATTTGCATTATATATATATATATATATATGCTTTCGTAGATTTTCACGGGTACAGGAATGCAGGTTTTGGTGTCCTCGGGTGTCTTCCCGTGTAAAAGTTGGGGTGTCTAGGCGACGTGGTACTCAGGATATCACTCAAGAAATCACTCAAGGTATCTCTCAAGTAATTAAGGAACAAAAGAAGAAAAGGCACACTAGCCTGGGAACTTCCTCTCTGCCCAGAACATTGGAGGCTAGACACCACACCCCCTCTACAGTATTTATAGGAACTCAAACATTGAGATCCCGCTCTGTTCCAGTAACAAGAAGCCGAAAGCACCAGCCTGAAGATGACGAGTGAGACCTCGTCGAAACGTCGCCTAGACACCCCAACTTTTACACGGGAAGACACCCGAGGACACCAAAACCTGCATATATATATATATATATATATATATATATATATATATATATATAAACCTTCATGGAAAATCTGTAAGCACAATGCAAATTTCTTCTCATACACACTTTTTTGTAAAAAAAATTTACTACTGTACAGATTTTTGCAAGGAATTCTCCCCTGCAATCCAGTTGATATGTTATTTTCACTAGTACACTCCTGTTTATGCACACTTATCCCCTAAAATATGCATTTTTGTAAATACTGTTTGACTGGAGAACTACATCACAAAATTAAGAGAACTGCAGAGTTTGAAGGATGACTGTTCTTGTATTCCCCCTAGAAGTGCAAATTAGGTTTGCCTTTACATACAAGCAGAATTAAATTTCTTCCCCATTCCTGGTCATGAATGGCCAAAGGTCATCGAAGAAACTTCATGGCCGAGTAGGGATTTGAACCCGGGACTCCCAAGTCCTAGTCCAGCACTCTAACCAGTACACCAGACTGATTGTAAATTATCAGTAATGAAAAGAGGCACAGCAACCTTTTGCAGTACCCACTTACTTCCTTGCCTTCCGAGAGGATCCTGGGACATGGTAACCTGGCTTGCATTTATACTTGCAAAAGGAACCAACTTTGTGTTTCTCTTCACGACAGCGAGCAGTTTGGAGGTCGGCACTGGGGACTAAAGGAGGAGCTGGGCACATCAGTTCACAGAGCGCCTCAGGAAAGGACCAGAGCCCATCTTCCAAGCATGTCAAGTTGCTGTTGTTCCCTGGACAGAGACAGAAGTGAGAGTGAGTTGTGATGTGAAGAGTAATGCATGCCGAAGAATTTGGTGAGCCGAAGGCTGTGTTAACTAGGGGTGGTCTGACCCAGTATAAGGCAGACTCCTGTGTCCCTATGCTCTTTAGATAAAGGACCATAGCTCAGTGGCAGAGCATTTGATCCCAGCTTCAGTCTCCGACAACTCCAGGTAAGACTCCCTATATGAAACCCTGGAGAGCCATTGCTAGTCAGTGGAGACGATATTAAGCTAGATGGACTAATGTTTTGGCTCAGAATAAAGCAGCTTCTTATTTTTTAAGAGTGTATAATTAAAGCAACATACATCTTCAAAACATCACCAAGCATCACATAAAACAGGGGAAGGGAGCTGGGTGTCTTCCCAATGTTCAGCATGGCTAATGGTCAGAGATGCTGAGAGTAGTAATCCAACAATATCTGGAGGGCCACAAGGTCCCCAAACTTATATAAAAAAGAAAATGAGTTCTGTATTTTGGAGTGTACTACTGAAGTGATTAGACATGACTAACTTAAGTTCATAAACTATGGTGAGACCACCCTGAGTAAAACTTAGTGGGCTGCAATCCAATAAAATTCAGAAATGGGGGGGAACAATGTGCATGTCGAGCTAAGCCAAAGCATGTTCCCCAATATACTAGCTTTCTATGTGCAGGGATGATGGTGAGCATTTCATCATGTGACCCCCCCCCCCCCCGCATACAATCTACAGTGATACAGCTCAGGCATAAGAAAGTTATTCACATTGTATGTTCTGAAACAGAAACTTTTAGAAGCCACCTTGTCAGTATTACAGGCCAGGTACTTACCAGGCAACGAAATGCCACTTCAAAGTAGTTTTGTAAATTGTTTGGAGACCTTTATGTGAAACAACCAATTATCAAGTTTAAATAAAATAACAACAATATGTGATCGTCCAGTGTAGCCTTTGGAAAAAGTGGCAAGATTGCAAAGGGTGATGGCATTATCACATATTGTGCCTTCTGTGAGCCAAGGGATTCATTTCATAGTCCTTACTTTATTCATGTCCACAGTAATTCAAGCCATAATGTCCTTCATATTGGGAGCTAATCAGTGGTGTAGCATGGGAGGGGTGATTACTGGGGCGATTCCCCTGGGCGCAAAATGCTTAGAGGGCACAAATAACACTATGCCACTGAGCTGCAGCAGTCCTGAAGTTGCTGTGAGACTGGGAGGGGGCTCCCTTTTCTGGCACGGAAATGCATGGAGTGCGCGGAGCACGCATCTCCCATGAGGCTGGGTGGGTTGCGAGAAGGGAGTCTGGCAGTTGGCCAAGGCCAGGCCCTCCCATGCTGTGGTGGAGCCCCCTGTCACTTCCTTCTTTGGCCCCTCAAGTTCTTTGCTTGTAGGCACGGCACGCCACATGCTTCTCATGCCATGATTGGTGCCATTGCCATGTGCCCTGGGTTGCTGCTGTGCCTGGTGCCCCCCTTGGCTCCCTCCTGTCCCTGCTTTGGGGCAGAGGTTGCTGGAGGCCTCATGGCACTACAGAACTCCCAACCCAGGCTCCCATATGGGAGCAGGCAGCTGCAGGCATGGTGGGGCACAGTAGGAGCATACAGCATGGAAGGAGAAATGACTGCACAAGCCTATAGAAAGTTGACATATACAAATCAGGTCACAGGTCTATCTATTGTCTATACTGACTGGTAGCAGCTCTCCAGGTGTTCAGGTAGGGATGTCTTTAGTCATGCCTTGAGATGTTGGGGATTGAACCTGGGACCCCCTCACAGAGCTGTAATTCTAAGTGTGGTTTAACTGTCAATCCTTCTTTCCAGAGGACTCTGAGAATTATAGTTCTTTGAAGAGACACTGGATCTCCGAACTACCCTCAGCATCCCTGACAAACTAGTTCCTATGATTCTTTGTGGGAACCATGGCTGTTTAAAGTGGCATGATACTGCTTTAAATGCATAGTGCAGATGGGAGCCTGTTGCTTGGGAGTCTGTTGTGCTGGATTTGCGAACAAGGTAAGTAAACCACAGTTTAGAATCTTGGACTTTGTGGGGTCCCTGAATACTTTTTGTTTCTTTTAACAAATCTGACGTTTTACATAATCTGTTAAAATAAATGAATAAGTAAAAGAAACAGGGAAACTCTAAGAAAGACAATATTGTTCTGATATGAAAAAATAAACTTAATGGCTACACAATTATTTGTTAATCTGTGTAGAAATAACTATAATATAGTTTACATATAAGCTAAGTAAGAAATCATGAGGTATTTTCATTTAAAGGAACTACTTTAAAAACCTCCAGAGACACAGAGTCCACCTTGGAAGGTGGTAAACTCCTTCATTTGAACTTCTTAAACAGAGACTGAATGGTCAACTTCAAGGGCTTCAGACGCAAACCTTTTTTCCCCTCAAAATCTCAAAATAGAAAACGGTTTTTCAGACATTTCAGCGATTTTCAACCAGACACTACATATGGGCTTATTGCAAATAGGTGGGAAGGTTAATGCTATGTTGCCTCTTAAACCTGATTCAGTTTAGGGGTTCCACATGTCTTAATCTAGTGGCAGGAGTCAATGAAGAGAAAGACAAGAAGGAAGGAAAAGAAAGAAGCAGTGATGCTCAGATGTTCGCCTGGAAAAGGGGGGGGGGGAAGCAAGAGGGCTTCTGTATCTTTTCCCCTCCCAACAGCCATGAGCCGTTGAGGTATTTTTGTACACTTCTGAAAAGCTCCCTTCCTGGTCCAGCAGCTTTGTTTTTCTCCTGTCTGACTCACACAGCATGTCCGCAGTCCAGCGCAGATGATCTCATACTTGCTACGGCAGGGTGATGAACTGTGACATTAAAAAACAGTGGTTTGTGTGACATCAGTGGTCAAATTAAGGAGTGAGTCATCCCAGCTTCCCGACTCAAGGAGCTTGCTAGCTGAGCCCTATTAGTCATCGTTTTGTGATTTGGCGCCCAGAACTTCTTTTTCTCCTCCCCACCCCCCATTTCACTTTTGACAGCTACCGGTCCAAGTGTTGCCGTAATGCTCAAGTTGCAAGCAGGGTGGGTTTCAGGCTACTTCAGAATGCCGAAAGCAGCCTCTTCTTGGTCAGGCCAAGAGCCTGTGCTTAGACCAGGATGTTTTCTCAGAAGCCAACAGACATTTCTCAGCTTTCCAGCCACAGTCTAGAAAGCTTGCACCTCAAACATCTGAGTTCAAATTTATTCCATGAATATGCAGGCTGGACCAATGTTGCTCTTTCCAGGCTTTGCTTGTGGACAATGCTTTCTCACATTCTATGCTGAGTTGAGCTGTTGGGTGGTTCCTCATGTGGTGAAACGGGAAGGGGCCGCAGCTCAGTGGTAGAGCATCTGCTTTGCATGCAGAAGGAAACTGTAGGTAGAGCTGGGAGCATCTCCTGCCTGAAGTTCCTGGAGAGCCACTGTCAGTCACTGAATCCAATACTGTGCTATTGACCCAATTGTCTGACCCTGTATATGGCAACTTCCTATGTTCCTATGTATCTATATTGCAGTTTCATATAATGCTGAGATAGTATTTTTTAAAAAGTGTTAAGTGGTTTAGAAATGCTTTTAAATAAAAATAAACAAACATTCATTTACTTACACATTTTAGAGTAGAATTGGGAATAGGTTTACGAAAGAACATACACAAAATTATAGTGGGCTGGAAATAAAACAGATCTACCTCCATTACATTTGTATGCATTGGCTGATATGAACTGGCTCTTGATAAGGGCTCAGCAGACTGAGTGCTTAGTCAGGTGGCAGAGATAGTACTGAAGCCTATGTGGTGCCCTTGTGGAGCAGAGCTCAGTATACAAGGTTTAAGGGTTGTCGGTGCACACGCGTGTGCTTTACAACCAAGCAATATATAAATTTTGTGAAAGAAAGAAAAAAGGAAAGGTAGGCAGAGATCAGGTATTGCTGAGACACAAGGCACTGGAGCCTGGGAGCAGTGCTAGGAGACAACACACACAACACGGTAGCCTACCCACACTTGCACGTAACACCGAAGCATAAGGATCCATTTTACGCTTGTGTCCTTCCTGCTTACCCTTCAGCTGGGCAGGAGGCTTACAAGTGAAAGAACATCTCTTGCCAAAGGTGGTGCCCTCACTGCAGTTGAAGGTGGCTGGGTAGACATGATACTGGTCAGGGAACCCACAGTCCACAGGTTCGCAGGCTACCTGCTTGCTCCACTTCCCATCCACACAGGTCATGGTGACACTGGGCTCCACCTGAAAGAGGAAGCATGGACTCATTAAGAGCTGAATGAGACATGGTGGGAGCCCCCAAAACCATTTATTGGCTTTGACCCAATTGCTTGTAAATTGAGTTTGAGCCCATGGCCACTTGCCTTTTTTTGGGGGGGGCAATTATTTTTATTGATTTTCCATAATTTATAACAAATTATCACCTTATTGGTACAAAATAGTACAAATTTAATACAAATTTAAAAGCTGACTTCCCATCTCCCCAGATGGTTCCTCTCTCTTTTTCTCCATGCATTGCTGCTCCTAGTACAACAACTTTTCCAACTGTATGTCAAAATTCATTCATCCCTTCTCCCTGCACGTCACCTGAACAAGTACCAGTTTCTGCTTTGACTTTTATACATTGTTATAACAGGTAAGTGGGCAACCTTCACCATCTCCAAGTTCCCTTTCCTATAGGTGATTATTATTATTATGTCATGGAGTGGAAGAGCAGTACTATTGGAACACACACTGCAAGCTTCCCACCATCAGGCTGCAGGATGGAAACAGATGCTACATGATAGGCAAGAGCCAATGTAGTCTGGTGGCTAAAGTGTTGGACTAGGACCTGAGACACCAATTCCCCATCTAACCCAGCATCCTATTCTCACAGTGGCCAACCAGATGCCTCAATGGGAAACTTGCATGCAGAATCTGAGAATAAGAGCACTTTCCCCTCCTGTGGTTTCCAGCAACAGGTATTCAGATGTACTGCTGTCTCCAGCTGTGGAGGTACGGCAGAGATACCGTTATTTTATTATTTATTATTAGTCAGTTGTTAACATAAACAAATAATCAAGTTTATTTTTAAATGCAGGAACAAGCTTATGGTTTCAGTTAATTTTTCTCTTATTTTAGTTTCTTAATCTTAGTTCCTAACAACTTCAAACTGATTATTCCCAACTATCTATCTGACTCCACCTAACAATTCCTCTCACTCTCTCACAATACAACTCTACCAACCCACACCGAATCCTCCCTCTTCCTTCTTCAACTCCCAAACCTTAACTCTCAACTCCCAAACCTCAACTCAACTCAACTCAAGCTTCTAATAGATCTTCTTCTCCATGAATTTGTCTTATCCTCTTCTACTGCCATCTAGGTTGGAGGCCATCACTGTCTAATGCAGTAGTAAATTCCAGAGTTTAAACGAGCTGTGTGAAGAAGTACCGTATTTTTCACCCCATAGGACGTGCTGGCCCATAGGACGCATCAAGTTTTTTTGGGGGGAAATAAAGAAAAAAAATGATTTCCCTCACAGGTGCTTGTGGGGCCGGCAGCAGGGAGAAGCGCTCTTCTCTCCGCCGCCAGCCTTCAGACCAGGTCCGGGGACACCGGGAAGATGCGCTGCGCCTCCCCGCTGTCCCCGGAGCTTGCGGGGCCGGCGGCGGGGAGCACACGTCTCCCCACCGTAAGCCTCCAAAGCACATCAGGAGACGTTCCGCCTCCCTGCTGTCCCCCAAAGCACATCAGGAGACGTTCCGCCTCCCTGCTGTCCCCCGACCTTGTGGGGCTGGTGCTGGGGCTCCCCTGAAGCCTGGAGAGCGAGAGTGGGGTCGGTGCGCACCGACCCCTCTCGCTCTCCAGGCTTCAGCAAAAGCCTGCATTCGCTCCATAGGACGCACACACATTTCCCCTTCATTTTTGGAGGGGGAAAAGTGCGTCCTATAGGGCGAAAAATACGGTACTTTCTGTTCTCTGTCCTGAATCTTCCAATATTTAGCTTCATTGGGTGCGTATGAGTTCTAGTGTTATGAGAGAGGTAGACGAACTTTTCTCTATCCACTTTCTCCTTGTCTTGCGTAATCTTATAAACCTATAACTTGTCACCTCTTGTTCACCTTTTCTCTAAACTAAAAAGTCCCAAATGCTGCAACCTTTATTCATAGGAGAGTCACTCCATCCCCTTGATAATTTTGGATGCCCTTACAATATTCTTCGCAGTAAATGCGGTTGTGCCGTACATTTTTATAACGGCAATACATCAACAGGTTTATTTTCAATTGCTTCCCTAATGATCCCTATCATGGAGCTTGCCTTCTTCACAGCTGCCACACCCTGAGTTAGAATATTCATTTAGCTAACTACTATGACCCCAAGGTCTCATTCCTGATCAGACACTGCCAATTCAGACCCCTTGAGTGTGTATGTGAAATTAACTTTTAAAAATTGCCCTGACATGCATCACTTTACACTTGTTTACACTGAATTGCAATTGTCATTTTATTGGCCATTCACTCAGTTTGGAGAAATCCTTTTGGAGCTTTTCACAATCTTTTTGTTATAGCGACCCTAAAAATCTAGTATCATCAGCGAACCTGGCCATATCATTGCTCACTCCTAACTCTAGCTCATTTATGAACAAGTTTAAACACACAGATCCCTTGGGGACTCTGCTTTCTATATCTTCCCATTCATATAACTATCTGTTTAGCCCTGCTCTTTACTTCATGCAACTTAACAAATTCCTGGTCAAACCATTTTTTTCTCCAAGCATTTTGAAAGTCCAGGTTACTTTGTCATCTGGATCGCCTCTATCTACATGCTTATTGACACTCTCAAAGAGTTTTAATAGGTTTGTGAGACAGAACTTTCCCTTGCAGAAGCCATGCTGCCTTTGCTTCAGTCGGGCTTGTTCTTCTATATGCTTGGCTATTTTATTTTTAACAGTTCTTTCCACCATTTTTCCTGGGACAGACATTAAGTTAACTGGCCTGTAATTTCCAGGATTCTCCCTGGATCTCTCTCTTTTTTTAAAATGGTGCCACATTGGCTACTTCCCAGTCCTTAGAAATGGAGGCTGATCTGAGAGACAAGCTACATATCTTTTTGTTAGACGATGAGTGATTTCACATTTGTGTTCTTTGAGAACTCCCAGCTGGATGTCATCCAGACCCAGCAATTTCTCAGTTTTAATTTTTTCTATTAGGCTTCAATATTCATCTCTTGTCACCGCTACCTGCCTCAGGTAGGGCAGGGAGAGATCCCCGCCCGAAATCCCAGGGACCGATTGCAAGTCAACAAAGACAATACTCAAACAGATGGACAAATGGTCTGACTCTGTATAAGGCTGCTTACTAATTCCTATATCACGGGTCAGAAACCATTTTCAGCAGGGGGCCAGTCTAGTGTCCCTCAGACCTTGTGGGGGGCCAGAATAGATTTTGAAAAAGAAAAAAAAGAACGAATTCTTATGCCCCACAAATAACCCAGAGATGCATTTTAAGTAAAAGGACACATTCTATTCATGTAAAAACACTGATTCCTGGACTGTCCGTGGGCCGGATTGAGAAGGCGATTGGGCCAGATTTGGCCCCTGGGCCTTAGTTTGCCTCTCCATGTCCTATATGAACAATCTGAGCCAAACAGAACATACGTGGAATGGTTAAATGGCAACACCTACCACACAGCTGACTGGGACACTGTGAAACTATGTGTGCCCCCCCCCCCAGAAAGGGGGGGGGAGAGAAGAGAGATCTGATTCAGGTCTGGCAATGTCGGGAGTCTGGTTCTGCCAAGCATTGATGTGTGCTTATGAAAGCATGGGGAATTTTTCCAGCATACATCAAAGGGAAGCTGAGTCCCCATTTGCCAAGGCACCCTAATAGTTTCAGCAGCTTGGGACCTATCTGCTTTTGATATATGGCTGCTTTTGGATGGGAAAAGCAGCCTTACAGCACACCTCCTGTCTAAGGAAGACAGGCAGTTCCCCAAATGGACACTTCCCCCTGCAGAGTTTTCCAAGCCAGTAAACTGATGCAAAACAAGGAATGCCTCCTATAAATTGGACTAAGGAATCGGTGCAGTTTGGAATCTTTCAAGACCTCAAGTTTAGTTTATTTGGTCTACAGGCCATAAATGTCATATACAGTATAGGATGATCAGGAGTGAAAAGACAACAATCCACAAATCTATGCGCCTCTTTCAAAGTTGTCTAATTTTCTTCTAAAGCCCTCTCAGCCAGTGGCTATGTTACCGGATCTTGTGATCTTATTTTTTAAAAGGAAATGCTAACTTAATAATAAAAGAGGCAAAGGCTGCAATCCTATGCCGACTTACCTGGAGTAAGCCCCATTGAATTCAGTGGAGCTGAATTTATTTACAGTGGTACCTCGGGTTAAGAACTTAATTCATTCTGGAGGTCCGTTCTTAACCTGAAACTGTTCTTAACCTGAGGTACCACTTTAGTTAGTGGGGCCTCCCGCTGCCACTACGCGCCCCCGTGCGATTTCTGTTCTCATCCTGAAGCAAAGTTCTTAACTCGAGATACTATTTCTGGGTTAGCGGAATCTATAACCTGAAGCGTCTGTAACCTGAAGCATATAACCCGAGGTGCCACTGTATTTATTTCGAAACATTTGTAAAAATAAATAAATGTAAAAGCACAAACGATTTACAAAAAGATAAAAGAAGAAGAACATCAAGAAGAAAAAAATCACAAGACTACTTTAAAACATACAAAAGTTAAAACCCTAAAATTGATTAAAATTACCTCTGTTCTGTAAGCATCTGGATAGGCTTGCCTAAACAAGACTGTTTTTAGCAACCTCTGAATAGAGTACATGAAAGCACTGCTTGATCTCAATAGACAGGGAGTTTAAAAGTGCAGGTGTTATTGATGAGCTTTCCGAGTTATACACCCTTCCAGACAATCCTTCTGCAGTGCTATAGTTTGTGAATTCTTCATGCATTTTTTAAAAGTCCTCACAAAAATTTGTCAAAGTTTTAGGGCAAACTTATCCCAATGTGCACATTTTTGCAAGTTCTTCCCCCTAATACATTACTGCATGCTATTTCCACAAACACAAAGCATTTGCAAACCTCCCCCTAACATACATATCTTTATTAATTTTTTGGGATAAACATTTGGTTTGAGAGCTGCCTTGCACAATGGAGAGAAGAGTGAATTCAGAAACTGGCTGCATTTTGGGAATAGTGGTTTAGGGAGTTTCATATAGAAATGGAACTGAATTTCTCCCCATAACTAGGCTGTTATCCAGTGGAATATCCTCTGTTATCTTTAACAAATAATATGGTAACAGTAATGCATACCCTACAGAATACACACAAACCCTTTGTAGTGCTGCTGGTTTGCAAAATTCATCCACTGCCCCTTTCAGCTGGACCCTATACAGTCCCTTTCCCCCAAAGAACTGGCTGCTGCATTTCGAAAGAGGAGCCTCAAATTGAACCCACATGAGGCTGGCCTTTTCTCTCTCCCTCTCAGCTCCCGCATGATTGATTAATTTTTTACAGAGCATTAAGGAGCTGTCAAATTTTAAGCAGCACCTCCTGGCCACAGAGGCAGCAGAGGAAGAGAGGCTGCGATGACACCAAGCCACCAACTGAGAGAGTGGCAGCTTGTTACTAAACAGGGGTGGGGGTTCCAGAGGCAAGAGGTGGGAAACAGGGAGGAAGTTCAACCATCAAACAAATGACACAGGCAAAGAAGCACATGCACTACTGGATTGCTATTATTGCAGGGGGGAATTTTAGTCCAGAGGAGGGCAACCAAAATGGTCAAAGGCCTGGAAATGATGCCTTATGAGGAACGGCTAAGGGAGCTGGGCATGTTTAGCCTGGAGAAGAGGAGGTTAAGGGGTGATATGATAGCCATGTTCAAATATATAAAAGGATGTCACATAGAGGAGGGAGAAAGGTTGTTTTCTGCTGCTCCAGAGAAGCGGACACAGAGCAATGGATCCAAACTACAAGAAAGAAGATTCCACCTAAACATTAGGAAGAACTTCCTGACAGTAAGAGCTGTTTGACAGTGGAATTTGCTGCCAAGGAGTGTGGTGGAGTCTCCTTCTTTGGAGGTCTTTAAGCAGAGGCTTGACAACCACATGTCAGGAGTGCTCTGATGGTGTTTCCTGCTTGGCAGGGGGTTGGACTCGATGGCCCTTGTGGTCTCTTCCAACTCTATGATTCTATGATTCTAGTCAGTGGCAAAGCTCTTATCAGTACACAAAAATGAATTCCAAATCCTTGATAGACAACGTGTGTGCGCGTGCATGTGCTTGCTTGTGAAATTGCAGCGTATTTGTGTGCAAGCAAAATCGCTTGTGATGTGGAGAGCTGCATGCAAAGGCCCTCTCAGAATTCTGCACCTCATTTGCAGGCAGACAAATGGAAGAACCACAGCTTACTGGTAGAGCGTTTGCTTTGCATGAGGTGAGTCCCAGGTCAAATCCCCGGCATTGCCAGGCATGGCTGGAAATAATCCCTGTCTGCACTCACTGTAGACAATACTGAGCTAGGTGGACCAAAGTTCTGACTCAGGCAGTTTCCTAGGTGTTCTGAACTCAGGATCCCAACCATTATATTGGAGAAGGGCTGTTGCTCAGTGGTAAAATGCAGAACCATCACATGCAGAAGGTTCCAGGTTCAATCCACAGCATATCCAAATAAGGTGGGGAGAGACCCATGTATGAAAACCCTGCAGAACCACTTCCCATCAATGTAGACAATACTTAGCTAGGTGGACCCACGATCTGGCTCTGCATAAGGCAGCCCCCTATGTTCCAAAATGAACCTTTCACCAACCTCCTCCAAGAGTTTGGAAGAAATTTTTCCAGAACATAGAGGCCTCACCTAATCTGAGATTATAAACTATATCTTATTTACCTTGCACTTAAATCCATCACTGCTGCAATAGAGGCCGCATCCACACAATGCAGTTAAAGCTCTATGATACAGTGGTACCTCTGGTTACAGACACTTCGGGTTACAAACTCTGCTAACCAGGAAGTGGTTGCTCTGGGTTAAGAACTTTGCCCCAGGATAAGAATGAAAACTGCAGGATTGATGGAAGTCAAAAATTGGAATAAGATGTAAAAGTATGTTTAATTACTGTTGAAAATGATATGTTAAAAAAACTAATAAAAATTTATATATATATAAAAAAGAATGGAAATTGCACACCAGCAGTGCAGGGGTAGCAGGAGGCCCCATTAGTGAAAGCATGCCTCAGGTTAAGAACTGTTTCAGGTTAAGAATGGACCTCTGGAATGAATTAAGTTCTTAACCCGAGGTACCACTGTACAACTGTTACAGTCATGGCTTTCCGCAAAGCATCCTGGAAACTGTGGCTTATTAACTGTGGCTTAACTGTGGCTTTCTGTTGGTTGTGAGGAGACCTCCCTTCCCCTCACACAGCTACAGTTCCTAGAGAATACGTACTGATTGCTAAACCTCATTCTTTCTTTCTTCCCTAATCTCTTTCTTTCTGCCCCCACCTGCTCTCCCCTTATTCCCTCCTCCCTTGCCATTTGAATGAAATTAGGCTGAGGGACACATGAAATTCAGCCAAGGGCCACAGGTTGCCCACCCCACCATAGATCCTGGAGCAGGGAGATATTTTTCTACGTGTGTTAAAAAGAAAGAAATCAGCAGCTTGCACCTATTGGGATCAGCTCTTTCTCTACGTTTACTCAATGAAAAGAAAAGGAAGCAGTACCATATGTGGAAAGGACAAGTGCAATTAATATTTCCTCAACATTTCCTTAGTTTAAATCAAAAGTCAATGGTCCATTACTGCTGCCTTGGCTTACTAGTTGGCCACTATCTGTAGACACCAGCAAAGCCCTCTCCCGTGTGCCCTGGCACATTATGAGGGCTAGCGAAATAAGCAAGGTCACCTCTCATTTCTGCATGGCATAGAGATGGCAAGAGACAGCAGGAGTTTCTCTCTAACATTGCTGCTTCTGGCTAGGGCCTGACTGTCCTGTTCACCAAAGTTTTGGGGTGCATTCACCTCTGGTGAGCTGGCAAGTGGATTTGTAGATGCTGGCCTAGGTTAATGTCTGGATTGTGAAGAACTTAAGCAAAGCCCTCCTAGATCAGGCTAAAAGCCCAGTCAGTCCAGCATCCTTTTTCTCACAGTGGCTAGCCAGATGTCTACAGGAAGCCAGCAAGGAGGACCAGAGCATAACAGCACTCTTCCCACCTGTGATTCCCAGCAACTCGTATTCAGAGACTTACTGGAGTCTACAACTCAATGGTAGATTACATAATCTGCATGCAGGAGGCCCCAGTTTCAATCTCCCTGTCATCTCCACTCAAAAGTGATGGGAAAGACCTCTGTGTGAAACCTTGGAAAGCCACAATCAGTCAGCATTGGGACAGGACTCAGCTAGATGGGCCAACGGGCAGATTCCCTACATGCATCCAAGCCCCAAAACCTCAGTGGAGAGAGACTGCTGTGTGTGTGTGAATTAACTAAGTACCCATTTGCCTTGCAAGCAGGGCTCCTTGATCAAAACCAGGCACACTAACTGGCTCTAATCTCCTGCCGCCGCCAACCCCCCTCCCCGCCCCACAGAGGGCTCCCTGCCACAAAAACGATATGGATGGTGATTTGTTTGGTTTGCAGATTCTTGCACTTCTTGACGATAAGGGCCCATTTCCCAAGCATTTCCTTGTTCAGTAAGTCAGGCTCATTTGAGAATTTGTTTTCTGTACTGCAAGAAGTGATCAGCTTTAGAGAGGTTCTGGTACTGGTGCCAGTTAGCATGAAGGAAGTGGGGGTGGGATGAGGCCCAGTCTGCAGTGTCCTCTGTTGGGTCTGCAATTAAATCAAAAAGGGGTTGACTCATCCTGGACTTCCCTTCCCCCACACGCACCTCAAGTATCTCCCCTTGGTAGCATTATGAAGGGTCTTAGTGTTTTCACAAAATGATGCTATATAAACCTCTAGGCGTAGCCCACCCACTTGCAAATTTGTCCTCAATTAACACTCTCAATGAATGCTCTCCACTTTCGCGGCCCTTGAATGTGCAGAAAGTTGTGAAACTGCTTTGTGCATGTGTGTGCTAAACCTTGGATTTCTCTTCTTCGCATAGAGCCAGTGGAAAGAGAAGTAAACAAGCAATTGGTGGGGCGGGGTGATGCTGAGTGAGTGTGTGTGTGTGTGTGTGGAGGGGTGGGGAATAGTAGCTGCCAGCTCTCTCCTGGAAGAGACAAGGAGGAAGTCAGTTGGTGCTGGGGCCACGTTAGGGTAAGATCTGTCACAATGAAGGCCCAGATAGGGGACTCACTCTAGGTGGATAGCAAAAGGAACATAGGAAGCTGGCTTATCCTGAGTCAGACTATTGGTCCATCTAGCAGAGTACTGCCTACACTGACTGGCAGAGGCTCTCCATGATTTCAAGCAGGGGACATTCCAAGCCCTACCTGGAGATGCCAGAAATCTGGGACCCTCTGCATGCAAAGCAGATGCTTTGCCACTGAGCTATGGTGGGCTTTCTCTTCATAGCTAAGTGGTTGTATCCCATGCTAGTTCTACTCACAGTAGTCCCATTGAAAACAGTTTCCATGCCTTAGATCCATTAATTTCACTGAGCCTGCTATCACTGGATACAACCCATACAGTCTGAAATGGGTCTAGTGGTTGTGCAGTTCAATTCCTGCAGGCACTCTAAGACAACCATCCTGTGTATCACCTCCCAGACCCAACCCACAAGGATCCCTATTTATCAGGAATGGTACCTATTTCAGTGATGCCATTAAGACAGGGCTTTGAAGGACAGAAGTCCAGAGAGGAGGCAGGGAAGGAAAGCCCCCCCCCCCCCAATCAAACTGAGGCAACATAGTACAGCTTCATAGAGTGGTATATTAAGAACAAATCAATGCACACATTTTCAACTGGAAGCCACATTTCGCTTAACTAAAGTACTCCAACTCTATATTTCATTGATCCCATATATATCCCTATCACAAGATGTGGGAGGTGTCTAAAAAAAAAATCATGAGACTTATTAATATAACTCAAACAAGGGGCAACAGAATGCAACAAAGTGATCATGCCTTAACCTAATGTTGTTGTTGTTGTTGTTATTATTATTATTATTATTATTATTATTATTATTATTATTATTATTATAATATTTATACCCCACCCATCTGGTTGGGTTTCCCCAGCCAGTCTGGGCAGCTCCCAACATAATATTAAAAACACAATAAAACATCAAACAGTAAAAACTTCCCTAAACAGAGTTGCCTTCAGATGTCTTCTAAAAGTCAGATAGTTGTTTATTTCCTTGACATCGGATGGGAGGGCATTCCACAGGGAGGGCGCCACTACTAAGGAGGCCCTCTGCCTAATTCCTTGCAACCTCACTTCTTGCAGTGAGGGAACCGCCAGAAGGCCCTCGGCACTGGACCTCAGTGTCTGGGCTGAACGATGGGGGAAGAGAGACTCCTTCAGGTATACTGGGCTGAGGTCGTTTAGGGCTTTAAAGGCCAGCACCAACACTTTGAATTGTGCTTGGAAACGTTCTGGGATCCAGTGTAGGTCTTTCAGGACTGGTGTTATATGGTCTCGGTGGCCACTCCCAGTCACCAGTCTAGCGGCCACATTCTGAATTAGTTGCAGTTTCCGGGTCACCTTCAAAGGTAGCCCCACACAGAGCACATTGCAGTAGTCCAAGTGACAGATAACCAGAATATGCACCACTCTGGCAAGACAGTCTGCGGGCAGGTAGGGTCTCAGCCTGCATACCAGATGGAGCTGGTAGACAGCTGCCCGGGACACAGAATTGACCTTAGTTTGAAGACGAGGAAGAAGAAGAAGAAGAAGAAGAAGAAGAAGAAGAAGAAGAAGAAGAAGAAGAAGAAGAAGAAGAGGAGTAATGGTAGTAGTAGTAGTAGTAGTAGTAGTAGTAGTTTGGATTTGATATCCCGCCTTTCACTCCCTTTAAGAAGTCTCAAAGTGGCTAACATTCTCCTTTCCCTTCCTCCCCCACAACAAACACTCTGTGAGGTGAGTGGGGCTGAGAGACTTCAAAGAAGTGTGACTGGCCCAAGGTCACCCAGCAGCTGCATGTGGAGGAACAGGGACGCGAACCCGGTTCCCCAGATTACGAGACTACCACTCTTAACCACTACACCATACTGGCTCTCAGTAGTTGGGTGTGAGTGTGTGTAGATACAAGATTCATTGTTCCACCAACTTCACCTACCCGGCTTCACCTACCACTGGCATATGGCCCAGAAGGGAATGTGGCCTTCAGGATTAAAGAAGTCCCCAGCCCCTGCTATAACCCATAGCACTGCCTACTATTATATTATGAGATCCTGTATCTCTTTAATGATGGTGAAACCATTCCCCACCCACCCACCCAACCAGACAGCTATTCCCTCACCCTGGCAGATTGTGCACTGCAGCAACAAACCTGATTCTTTGCAAGATCGTCATCTCTCTGTATTTGAAGGATGTAGCCTGTCTTGCAGGTGACATTGCAGTGGGCACCATTAAAACGCCCTGCACTGGAGAAGGTCAGCACAGCATTCTCAATCTCCAGTTCTTGGCAGTCAGTGGCTTTGCAGGAGTAGTGGACACAACTGTTGGGGGAGAATAGAAATATTTATGCTTCTTGGTGGTTTACAAGTACAAAACCAACAACAATGTGCACAATTAAAACACACAATAAAGCTATAAAACACCTGTAATCAAAATGCTCAATAAAACAAGTTCGTCTAGGTTGCATTCACACAGCACTTTATTCCATTTTCCCAGCTGTAAATTTCTGCATTATATTTGAGCTTTCACACAACATAAAAGCCATTTCTGGAAAGCGAGCAGAATATAGTAGAAGTTTTGTGCTCGTTTCCATGTTAATTGGTTCCAAAAATAATCCATTTGCAACCCCATAAACCCAGAAAATTGCAGGAGTAAAGTGACAAAACTTGAGGTAGTATGCAAGCTTACAGCTCCTTCCTGCTGTTTTCATGGAGGAACCATGGGGGAACCAAAGCAGGTATGTGCAGAATGGGAGGGTGGGGGGCAGCGAAACTGTCCAATGACATTCCCACTGGTGGGAATTAAATTTATTGTGACACACCAGCATATGGGTCAAAAAGCCGCAGCTGCTTAACACAACAGGTACTACAGCGTGAAAGGAACATTAGAAAACAGAACATAAGCACTAGGAAAACTAACACAACACTCCCTGCATCCAACTGCATCCCAAAACAGTGCTATGTTCAAAACAGTGAAAACGGTAATTAAAACAGGAGGTTGTAGCTTATCCTTTAAAACCGCTCAGCAGTTTCAGTGCCCCTGCAATGTCCAAGTTCATCATTTTAGCCACGGAGTCCCATGCAATTGCTTCTCCCCACCCCCCTTAAATTATCCTTACAACATGCAAAATTCTTCCCTCGCCAAACCTTTCAAGGACTATGTTTCAGCAAGATTCAGCAGGACTCGGCTGAATTATACCTAAGCTCCTAATTGCCAAAAAACCCCACCCCCATTATTCCATTTGGAAGATTGAAAAGGCGAGAGAGGAATGCAAGATCAATACCATGAGATGAAACTGGGGAGGGAAGCATTATGGAAGGATGCTAATGATTGCTGACTTTAGCATGGAAGGCACTGCATTGGTATTCTATAGCATCCAACTGCCTGCTGAAGGATCAACCACCCTGCTCTCATTTACCTTCACAGCAAGCCCTTGGATTGAAAGGGAGCACTTTGCCCAAGGCCTGCCTGGTTGTCTTTTTGCTAGTTGCAGTGGGGGCTGGTGCCCATTGGGAAAGGCAGGGTGAAAGGCAGGTAGACCAATAATAGGTGGAGGCAGAACCAATGACAGGCAGAGCCACTGGGGGCTGGCAGGAGGCATACTGGAGTTGGTAGGGCAATGCCCCATTTGTCCCATGGACCAGCCTCCACTGACCACTTGCAGCACAGTGCTTTAAGCTGATTTTTGCCATGATTCATGGCGCAGTTGTGACAATGTCACAGTGTATCTGTTAAAGCTGGGCTTCCCAGAGTGGTCAGTACTGGTCCTCCCCCAGATCAAAAAGTGGCTAGGGGTGGAAAAGAAGTGTGCAAGGCATACTGCGAATAATTTAATTAAGAACTAGGTGCCTCAGAAATGCCAATGGGCATGTGCAGAGTTCAACTCCCTTTCCAATGATGCTACTCAGTATTTAACAGGCTGTTTTATTTCCCCTAACATTGTTTGATTCCTAGTCATGGAGATTGGTCATTAATAAATGTTGACTATATATCAATATATCTCAACTGTATTTTATTTATAGTCATAAGAATTTGGGTTGGGGTCGCTGACAACATTATAAGCTCATCAAGAGATCAAGGGATGAACTCTGAAGTTTGGGAAATGCTGTGAAATCAGCATGGGTTCAAACTTCTGTCACCCATTTCACTATCACCTCACCCCCAAGAGAAACAAAATGTGTACAAAAACCCATATATGGGGGGGGGGAGAGTACACACAAATTAAGTGAAAATGATGTACAGAAATGCACTATATTAACATACAGAAATTTATTGCAAAAATGGGCAGAACTATGCATAGTAAGAGAAACACATGGGTTTTTTGGTGCGTTTTGTGTAAAACATAAAACATGTATACACACTTTGATGCATTTTGTTAAGAAGAAGAAGAATTTGCAAGATGATGTGTAAATGGGCTGCACTGAATTTATAATTGGAAAAATGAGAAAATGAAGAGAACAAAAATTGATAAGTTGGGTTGGGTCACAGGATGAGCAAAAGGCACAAGATTTTGGAAGTGCATTGATAAACACTAAGAGGCTGCTGTTTTGCGGCTGGTGATTGAATTCGAGAAGCTGAGAGGCTCTTTTGAGGTGACAGGTATCCCCTTCATATGTGGCACAAAATCTTACACAGGAACCAAATCTACTCTTACAGGGAGTGCTTTACATCCATGCGCGGGCCCTCCCACCAGCACCTGCACAGATGTAACTTGAAGAGGGTGTAACTTGAAGAGCTCTTGGCTGGCCAGGCAAGGTGGATGGCAATAAAACAAGGTTTAGTGGAACCAAGAAAAGCAAGTGTACTTGCTTCCAACTGCAAAGTATGCAGAGCAGTGACATAATTACACAGCAAGGAAAACACAGGCTACCTGTCTGTGGGAATACAGTAGAAAACTCAGAGCAAAAGAAAAGCAAAAGTAAGAGGGGAAGGGGTAGAGGACAGGGAAGAATGGGAATAGAAAGCAAGACACCGTTTACCTTAAAAAAAAAATCATTGTAAGTGTCATTGCTTTGGGGAGAAGTGGGACTCTTGGACGCTTCACCTAGAACGTTGACTGAGCTTTCAGCACACATACCTTTAGGAGCCCAACATGGCATTGGCAAATTTCAAGTGTCTCCACATGGGATTTCGCTAACATAAGGTGTGATGGTATCCACCAACTTGGACGGATTTAACAAGGAAACAAACAATTATACAGATGATAAAGTGTACTAGTTATGATAGCTATGCATTTCCTCTGTTCAGAGCTTTTTTTCAGTGGAAACTCACCAGAACTCAGTTCCAGCATCTCTAAGGTGGGCACCATTGCCATTATAAGAGAACAAGGGAGGCATTCATGGTGAATTCTGGCTGGGGTTTGAACCTGGGACATTCCACTTGCAAGGCAGATGCTGTCCTACTGAGCCACGACCCTTTCCCTTAGGAATTTGGGTGGCTATGGTGGGGACAAAATGTGGGGCAAGACAAGCCTTTGGTTTGATCTAGCAGGTTCTTCTTCCTCTAGTTTTAACCACCTATTTCAATAGGTCTACTCGGGGTAGACCTATTTACTCCTTTTATTAGATCAAGAAGACCAAGATAGTTGCATCCATAGCAATAAAATAAACTAAATTAAAACAAAACAAAAAATCAATGTAGACAACATGCTCTGACCTAGATACAAGGCTTCTGATCACTGTGTTGAAATGAGATGAGTAAGCTCAGAAGCCCAGTGAACAGCCAAATCAAGTTTCAAATGAGAGGTCCAGTTTATGGACGTCTGGCCAAGTCCCAAGGAGGACAGAGACAGAGAAAGACCCATTGCTGCAGAGAAATGTCTGAAAGCACTAGCGCAGGGATGGTGGGTGGTAGTGGCAGAATCACATGCTCAGTTTGCTTCTCCGCCTTCCCTTTAAGCTCTTATGAGCTTAAAATGTTGGAGCGGAAATTCTTATCATGGCATTCAAGCATACACTTTGTGATCAATCAGTGCCAATGCAGTAAATGGTGGGAGGCAACTGAAGGGTTTTAATTTGTAGGGCAAAAAATCAAGTCCACACTTCTACAAAATTCTGAAGCCATTTTTTGCAGAAGGTGTGTGTTTTTCAAAAGGGTACAGAAGTCTTCTTTAAATAATAATGATGATGCCTTATTCCTGTAACAACCAGTGCTTTGATGGAACTATCTCTTTGAATCTCTGCAAGAGGACACCTTTCTTAAGGTTTGGCAAATCGATGCAATCGCTCGAGAAAAAGGATTAAATACAAGATGATAACTGACTTAAAAAAAGTAATTCCAATCCACATCTGAAAACTTAAAAAAGACGGTTTTATTGTTTTTGATGCTTTTGAAGATCACCTATATACGTCAATAAACACTGTACAAAATATACACAAAATTGCCTTTGGAAAAAGCAAGGAGGAGGGTATTTTAATTTTTAAGGCTGTTATGATTGATACCTTTGGTCAGTGCTTTTTTTCTAGAAAAATAGGTGCCAGTACTCACCATTAAGTTGTCACAGTAAGTAACAGTAAAGAAGTTGTCACAGTAAGTAACAGTAAAGTACAGTAAAGCCTCCACAAGTTAAAGTACGTATAAATAGACATATCAGTGAAAATTGCATAGAAAGATGCATTATATTAAAGGAAATTGCTGTGCAAAAATGTGTATATTAGGCAAACTTCCATACAAAAATCGGCATATTAGATAAATTTGCACTAAAATACTGGTGAATTTCCACTGGACTTTTTAAAATATAAAAGAAAAGAAAATGGCAAACTGGTGTGGAAATATCAACAAAGATCTCATTAAATTAAATTGACTTCTCCACATTTTCCAACCAGTTTGCAATTTATTTATATTTTTAAAACAAGAATTCATTGTGAAAAACCCATCAGTATATTAATGCAATTTTGTCATAATATACACATTTTGGTATAAATTTTCCTCAATATGCACATTGCTGCAAAATGATTTCCCTTAATATAACACAATTTTTGCATGTTATTCTCACTAACATGTGCATTTTCAGGAACACTGTCTTAGTTTGTGTACATTTGCACACTTCACTTGGCCGGAAGATACATTGCAAAGTTCAGAGAAGTGTGAATTTCGAAGGATAGCCCTGTTTCAGTTTCCATTGTGTTTCAAAAAGCACACGTTTAGTAGATTCACTTTAACTGAAACTGAATCAAATGGATCACCCACCCCTAGTCCAAAGTCAAAAATGAGTGCAACAATTAATTTTACATCTGTACAGTAGATTCTTAGCACCCCGCCCCCCATCCTCAGTCGATGCAACCAATAGGCATTAAAATAGTGGAAGGATACATACCATCCAGGCCAAAAGGAAAAAGGAAAGTAAACCCTGGGTGTGAGGCGTGTGGTTTGCAGAGAGGGAGGTGTGGCCTGGAGAATCATAGAATCATAGAGTTGGAAGAGACCACAAGGGCCATCGAGTCCAACCCCCTGCCAAGCAGGAAACACCATCAGAGCACTCCTGACATATGGTTGTCAAGCCTCTGCTTAAAGACCTCCAAAGAAGGAGATTCCACCACACTCCTTGGCAGCAAATTCCACTGTCAAACAGCTCTTACTGTCAGGAAGTTCTTCCTAATGTTTAGGTGGAATCTTCTTTCTTGTAGTTTGGATCCATTGCTCCGTGTCCGCTTCTCTGGAGCAGCAGAAAAGGTCCCAAGGGCCAGACAGAGAGGACAGGAGAGTTGCATTTGGGCTGGAGGCTTCCTGCCTACTCAGGATGTTGCTGCTCTACAACTCTCGTGGCCTTGCTGAGTGAGACTGATGGAAGGTGTGGCACAGCAACACACAGAGGGCCCCACAGTTTCCAACACCTATGGCATATGGGAAGAACGTTGGGGAGAAGAGAGGCCCTTCTCTTACTCCCTGATTCCAAGCTACAAAGAGTTTTAAAGGTCAGATTAGGTGCTGTGCAAGGCCATCCTGTGTTTATACCATACCCTACAACATTTTTCCAATTAAAATGGAGCTGTCAACAACAACAACAACATCCATCTGACTGGGTTGCCCCAACAAAACCTCCCCATACAGGGCTGCCTTCAGATGTCTTCCAAAGGTTTATAGTTAGTTACTTATCTCCTTGGCTCAGGGGTTGCATGCCCTCCAACATTCCTCTGATGAGAACAGGGGCATCATAAGGAAAAGCGGGATATTCCGAGATCAAATAAAAAACCAGGACAGCTTCTGTGAATTCAGGACTGTCTCTGGAAAATAGGAATGCTTGGAGGGTCTGTTATGCCCAAGCCCACCCAGTGAGCTATATAGATAAATGTAGATTTCAAACTCAGGTCTCCACTGATCCTACACACACACACACACACACACACAAACACACACACACATACTGCTGTGAAAATAAATTGGAAGTGAAAAGAATTATGTACAGCTACTGGAAGTGGGGTGCAAGATTGTGTTAGAATGGATCAAGGTCTTTCTTTCTTTCTTTCTTTCTTTCTTTCTTTCTTTCTTTCTTTCTTTCTTTCATGCAGAGAGAGCCTGCCCTCTTTGAGTTGCAACTTCTTTTCCAGGATTTTCCTAGCATAGATTGAAGCTGGACCATGAAAGCCGAGGAGAGACAAAGGAGGTGGAAATAATCTACTGACATTTTCCCATGTGGGTTAAATGCCCCGTCTGCTCCCATTCACTGGGAAACTCCATGGATTCTGCTGGCAATGCCAAAGGTCAGGCACAGCTTTTCTCCTCCTGCTTCTTATTATCCCCTTGATCAGGCCTACAGAGGCTGGAAGTCTATGGGTGGTAAAGACACGGGAGGGTGAGAGAGGCGGGGTGGGGAGAGAAGAAAGGACTCACCTCTGCTCAGCCGGGCTATAGGTCTGTCCGCTTTGGCAACTGCTGACGGTGATGGGGTCAAAGTTTTGGAAGGAGCGCAAGGCCACCCCAGAGATGGCCACGAACGGAGAGCTGAAGGTGATGAGGATGGCCTGGGTATGGTAGAAATGTTGGCTAAGGTCATGAATGACAGGGATAATCAAAGGGTTTTTCCTGCAGCTCAAGCCATGGATTCCTGTCAACAAAGGAGGTAAGGGGTGATGGAGGAAGGAAGGGGAGGGGGGGGAGAGAGACAAGAGTTTTAAATTGTTGTTTTGTTTTCCTTTATTTATTTATTTTATTCACTTACATAATTTATACCCCACTTTTCACATGTGTCTCAAAGCGGATCACTAAACAAACAAACAAACAAATTTCAAGCTGAAGATCAAAATATCAGATAATAACAACATTAGAGCAGCATTTGTGGTGTATGAGAAGAAATATATATATATATATATATATATATATATAATGTTCCTGCTACAGAAGTTCTATCTGTGGTATGAGATCTATGACTCATTGACACGTAAATCAGTAATCAATAAAAAAATCAATTTGACCTTGATTGGGTGAGGAATATATTAGCAATTAAAGCTTTTGTTAAAAAAAAAAGTGTTACATGCCACCACTGATGACTTTGGACAAAGAATGGACCCCAAAATATTTTGAATAATTAATCTGGTTTTCTCATGTGTACAAAACTCCTTGAGCATTTTGCGAAAATAAAAATAAAAATGGTGGTGCACATTTATATGTAGACAACACATGAGGTTTTGATCCTAAAATAACTTATGAATGTTCATGGAAGTTGGGGGAAGTATCCCTCCTGCCTCATGAAGCTCCCTAGGCTTCCCCCTCCAAGCTGATAATATACAAGAGGCCCTTTTAAAAATTGTTGTATTGCTTTGCTCATGTATTTTGATCATATTTTAATGTGTGCATAAATTGCTTTAAGACTTTGTAAACCACTTGGAAACCTATTTTGCCATTAAGCAGTAAATGACAGTATTTGTAGTAGTAGCAGCAGCAAAGTAAGGGGGAAGAACTGTAGTTTAGTGATAGAGCATCTACTTTGCATACAGAAGGTCCCCGATTCAATCTTTGGCATCAGTCAGTCAAGGCTGGGAACGTCCCCTGTCAAAATCCCTGGATAGTTGCTATCATTAACAGTAGACAATACCGAGCTTAATGGACCAGTGGTCTGATTCAGTTTAAGGCTGCCCTCCCTTATACATGGAGGGCAGCACCCCTGAGCAATGTGAGACAAGATAGGGAGGAATCCTCGATAACTGAGTGGAAGTTTGACTGTGATCAAATACTTCATTCACATCAGCTATCTAGATAGGAATTCAGAACAATGCGGTTGCCACACAGACACATTTCACTGATTTATTCTCCCTCCCTTTTACTGATGATTTTTAGGATTTAAAGTGCACCTGCAGTGCCTGTCCGCTCAGTGAAAATACTTTTTGGTCTTTTCAGGGCTACTGTACCTTTATGTAGAAGCTTGCAGCTTCTGTTCAGCCTCTGTTCAGCAGGAACATGACTTTACTGAATTGCCTCTTAATTAGTCCACGATAGAGACAGGAACCTTCAGAACAGTTTTCCTTTAATTATGAATTCATTTTTTGTAAAGTAGTTCTATTTTTAAAAATTGTAGGTTGTAGGAGAATTTGTAATATTTTAATTATATTATTTATTTTACTGTAAATTCTTATTGTGGAGTGCCCTGAGCTATATTGTATGAAAGCTGCTGCAGTGTTCTGTCCTGGGTCCGTTGTTGTTCAATGTCTTGGGTGAAGGGATTAAGGGGATGCTCATCAAATTTCCAGATGACACAAAATTAGGAGGGGTAGCTAATGCCACAGACAGAATCAGAATTCAAAATGACCTTAACAGATTGGAGAACTGAGCCCAAGCTAACAAAATGAATTTCAATAGGGACAAATGTAAGGTTCTGCACTTAGGCAGGAAGAAGCAGATGCACAAATATAGGATGGGGGACACCTGGCTTACTAGCAAGACATGTGAAAAGGATCTGAGGGTCTTGTTGGACCACAAGCTTAAAATGAGTCTAGTGTGATGCTGCAGCAAAAAAGGCTAATGCTGTTCTAGACTGTATCAACCAACAAAATTAGTGCCCAGATCAAGCCAAGTAATAGTCCCACTCTATTCTGCCTTGGTCAGACTGGAATACTGTGTCCAATTTGAGAAGGATGTTGACAAGCTAGAACATGTGCAGAGGAGAGCAACCATGATGATCAAGAGTCTGGAAACCAAGCCTTGTGAGGAATGGTTGAAGGAGCTGGGTACGTTTAGCCTGGAAAAGAGGAGACTGAGAGGAGATATGATAGCCATCTTCAAATATCTTAAGGGCTGTCACATAGAAGAGGGAACAAGCTTGTTTTTTCTCTGCTCTGGAGGGTAGGATTCAAACCAGTGGCTTCAAGTTACAAGAAAACAGATTCCAACTAAACATTAGGAAGAACTTTCTGACAGTAAGAGCTGTTCAGCAGTGGAATAGTGTCCCTTGGGAGGTTGCAGATGCTCCTCTCTTTGAAGTTTTAAGCAGAGATTGGATGGCCACTTATCATGGATGCAATAGTTGAGATTTGTGCATTGCAGTGGTTGGGGTCCCTTCGAACCCCCTCCAAACTCTACCGTTCTATGATTCTATGAAAGATGGTAGCAAATGCCTTAAATGAATAAAGTATATATCACAGTCAGAAATTTAGAGAAAACCATCAATTAAAGCTCTCTTCCCCACCATTGAACATGAACTGACTAAATAACAGATGTAGTACAGAGCTGCTAGCAAGCTGAATGGAAAGCAATTAGAGTCAGAATCTGGAGACCGAATCTTCTAATTAAGATTGCATAGGATCTTCACTGAACAGGACTAGTCCAGAATAAGTATTACAAGAGCACTGCCGGACAATATAGTGTTTATATCAACTGCCATGTGGAAACATAGTTTTAATTCTGCTTCCAAACAATTTTGGAAAAGCAGGGCTTCACGCTCTGCTAAAAGACCTAAGTGGAAATTACTTCAGGCTCTTTTCTGCTTTCTTATTCAGGTTTGAAGAAGTTATTATGATTGTATGGACAAGCTCGGTGCCCCAAATCCGCTGAAAACGAGCATATAATGCAAGCTATCCATCATGCATTCATGTATGCAATTGGTATAGTAATATAATTAATTGTCAGGTTTGTATCAGAATACCTAAAATATTGCCTCACCCATTGTATACTCAACTGAGTCTTCAGGAGTGAGGCTCCTCCAGATTCTACCACATCAAGAAATCCATTCCATATGATATAGGAATAATGCCTTAAGTGTGGTGGCCCCAACACTTTGAAACTGCCTCCCATTACATATCAAACAAGCACTGTCTCTCTTATCTTTCTGACCTTTCTTTTCCAAGCTTGCTTTTCACCATCTAGGTCTCAAAGCAGCTTGTGATGATAAAAATATACAACACAGGAAATTAAAAATGCAACTTAAACCTCAACAATTTAAAACCCCAATAATTCAAAAGCAGACAATTTAAAACCTCAGAAAACCTTTCAAGTGGAGAGGGTTTGTTTGTTTTTTTTAATCCAGTCTGTCTGATATTTGAAATTGGTTTCATAGATGAATTTATCTGAATTGTTTTCATGTATATGGAATTGCTTTACACATGCTTTTATTGCTGACGTTTTTACTGTTAAATCTCTCTGAGGCAATTTCATAGGAGGAGATTCACAGGTGGGGTGAAATAAATAAAATAGATAAATAACCACTTCCCTCCAACAGTTTCAAAAAGTGACAGTGGAGGCTGGTCCATCAGAGCAAATGGGGCGCTGCCCCACCAACCTGAACCAGCCTCCACCTACATGCCTTCTCACATACATGAGGCATGGCCCTCCCTGCCACCTCCCTGCTCCTCTTCTATTTCAGTGTTTGTTCCTTCAAGAGGAAGGAGAATGGGGCCAAAGCTAGAATTAATTGGCTCCATCTGCTCATGTGCCTGAATCAACCTGCCGTAGGTCCCTCTGCCTTCCACCCTCTCCGTCCCAGTGGATTACCAGCCACCATCTGTGATGTTCAGATTCTAGCTAAAGTACAGCAGCAGAAAGTACTGCCAACTTTCCCCAGCCCCATGAAATTATATGAAGGAGGGTTCTGTGGGTGTTCCCACCCCCTTAAAATATTCAGTGAATGCCCATTTATTTACTTTATTTAGTAGTAGTAGTAATAATAATAATTTATTATTTATACCCTGCCGATCTGGCTGGGTTTCCCCAGCCACACTGGGCGGCATCCAACAAAATATTAAAATACAGTGGTCTAGTTGTTTCGTTAATAGTGTTTTATAGATTGTAATTGTTTTACTGATGATTTGTTAATTATTCTATATGATTATGCTGTTTTGTGACATTCTAATATGTTATTTAAGGGACGTGGGTGGTGCTGTGGGTTAAACCACTGAGCCTAGGACTTGCCGATCAGAAGGTTGGCGGTTTGAATCCCCACAACGGGATGAGCTCCCGTTGCTTGGTCCCTGCTCCTGCCAACCTAGCAGTTCGAAAGCATGTCAAAGTGCAAGTAGATAAATAGGTACCGCTCTGGCGGGAAGGTAAACAATGTTTCCGTGCGCTGCTCTGGTTCGCCAGAAGCGGCTTAGTCTTGCTGGCCACATGACCCAGAAGCTGTACGCCAGCTCCCTTGGCCAATAAAGCGAGATGAGCACCGCAACCCCAGAGTCAGCCACGACTGGACCTAATGGTCAGGAGTCCCTTTACCCTTTATCTTTAATATGTTATCTATTCTTTGTAAGCCAATTTGCAATTTTTTTGAATGAAAAGCAGCATAGAAATATTACAAATCAAATCAGTTTATTTTATTAAATTTATATGCCGTTTGATGGGGGGGGGGGGATTTCTAGGGCACCGGCAAGGCTTACCTTGCCTGGGCCGGTTCACTGCCATGGAGCCCCCTCCGTGGGCTGGATCGCAGACAGCGTGAGTGCGCATGCCTGCGATTTCCGGTGCATGCGTCTGTGCAGATGTGATTTCTGGTGCCACGAAAGCAATTCCCCGTGCCGCGCAGCGCTGCTTTAGCACAGCATGCAGGGACTCACCAAGCGGGCAGCTCGGTTCAGGGGTGGCTCATGGGCCAGTAAAACAACTCCCATGGGCCGCTTGTGGCCCATGGGCCTTAGGTTGCCGACTCCTGCTCTAAGATGTTTACAAAGGATGAAACAGCATTCCAAAAAAAAAAAAAAAATCTCAACCATACTTCAAAACATACAAAAGTAAAAATACTATCTGGAGCACTCTGAAACAATGGCTTTCATGATAGTGCAACTAGGACTTCTATTTTATCCTATGGTGAAGGACAACATCCAAACAGGCAGAGGGATTCTTACCAAGGTCATGGCTCTGGTCTTTGGTGTCAACCAGTTGAACAGAAATGGTCTCCTGCTGATCGAGATCTTCGGTCCCATCTGCAACTAAGTGGATTATAACGGCGGCAGCAACCATTGGTTGTGAAAAAGAAGCCTAGAGAGAGAAGGAAGAAGAACATCAAGATACAGGACTTGCTGGTTTCCTGTGTGGCCCCTCTTGAAGCAAAACAATTGCTGGCTGACACTTAAAAGTGTATGTAGGGATGGATTATAGATCAGTGGCTGAGAACATGGTAGGCATGCCTGATCAGGCCAATGGCCCATCTAATCCAAAATCCTGTTCTCGGTCAAGCAGATCCCTCTGGGAAACCTGCAAGCAGGACCTGAGTATGAGAGAACTCTCCCCTCTGTGGCTTCCTGCAACTGGTTTTCAGAAGCATTATTGCCTCCAACTGTGGAGGCAGAGCAGAGCCATCCTGGCTAGGAGCCATCAATAGTCCTCTCCTCCTTCATGAATTTGTCTAATCCCCTTTTAAATTCACCCAAGTTGGTGGCTATCCCTGTCTCTGATAGGAGTGAGTTCTATTGTGTAACTATGCACTGTGTGAATATGTTCTTTCTTTTAACAGGTCCTAGGTTTTTGTTTGTTTGTGTGTGTGTGTGTGTGTGTGTTTGTATATATATGCATATGCAATTGCATATCATTCGCCCACAAAGCAACAGGTGTACAGCAATGTAAAAGCAATCAATCAAACAAAACATTTAGAAGCAATATAGAACCATCATTAAAATGAATGGCAACCCCAGAAAACCATAAACTTCTGAATAAGCCTGTCAGCATTAACAACAACAAAAGTCTTCAAGAGATGCTTGAAAATCAACACTGAGGATGCCTGCTGAGTTTCTGTTGGGAGAGAGTTCTACAGTATGGGACTGATGACACCAAATGCCCAAATTCTGGTTAAGGCCAGAATTTCTCTGGAAGACCTCAGTGATCGAGCTGGGCTATATGGTTGTCCTTAAGGTAATCTGAACCCAATTTGCTCATGTTCAGTCCTTGCCATCTCAGGATAATATGCCTGCATTACAAAATGAGAAATATGTGTATTTTCTTAGAGGGGGTTAGTTCTTAATTAACATTTTTTGGGGGAAAATATATTGTTTCTTCTTGACCAATGAATTGCCAAAGTGTGCCTTAACTAAGGAAAATGCTTTATAGCCGACATGGAAATGAACTTATTTCCCCTCCCTCTTTCATCTTCTCTTCCTATCTTTTTCTTCTTCCATTCTTTGTTATGAAGAATGCAAGAAGAGTCCTGCTGGATGAGGCCAAAGACCCATCTACTCCAGCACCCAGGTTTCACAGTGGACAACCAGCTGCCTCACCACCACAAAAACAACTCTCCCAGCTAACTTGTGATTGCCAACAACACTGGTCTTGTCTGAGGCCAATGGATTGTTGATTTATGACACATGGGCGATAATAGATGCATTATCAACATGACAATGTTTGCACTAAACTAAGTTGTTCCACCTATAGAGAAACTGCTTCTGGGAGGAAGATAGGGCATAGGGAAAGGAAAGACATGTGTATGTAATGAGTGTGCGGGATGGAAGAAAAATTAGTTTTGGTTCAGATTTTAATGTAAACCCTACCCAACATGCAATTTTTAAAACAATATGTCAAATGAGACACAAGCCGTTCCCAGGATTTGAGGATGTAGTTCCTCAGCCCAATAAAGTACCAAGATGTGTACATCAGAGAAGAAAAGTGCATAAAAATGTAAGTGTTGGAGAAAATAGCACCTATGGTGTATTTATACCATTTGATTGTAAATGGCACCACAAAGTTTACATTGTGTGCCAGTATACATTATGGTTTACCGAGGCACTATACCAGTGACAATTGATGGCGAAGATGAGCACATCAGGTAAAATTGCTCACGAAGATGTGTATTTTAGGATAATTTTTTTGGGGGGAAATACGGTGAATTTTCATGAAGGCTTCTTTTTTAAAAAAATGAAATTATGCAGAAATGTAAAAATTGAACAAGCATGGAAAACTGAGAAATCAAAATGTATCAACCCCCCCTCCCTTTTCTGGACTTTGTATCTGTTTGTAACTTGGAAAATTTACAAACCTTCAGTGAATAGTTTCTCTTTCTCTTTCTCTCCTTCTTTCTCCCCAATCCATGCAATATCTTACCTTGAGCCAGAAAACAGTCTGGGTGTTGTTGGCAGTGCATGGGTACCAAGCATGCTGAGATATTCCATCACTGAAGTCATTCGCTTTGGTTCGGCACACCTAAGAGAAAAGAAGAAGGAGAATCAGCATGAAGTCGAACTGAGCTCTATAAAAAGTCATGGTAAAGTCTATAAAATTCTTGAGTAGCCAATGTGGCACCCTTCAGACATTGGGGAGAACTCCATCAGTCCCAGTCAAAACAGCCAATGGTCAGGGATGATGGGAACTGTAGTCCAAAGCATCTGGAGTACATCAGATTGTCTTCTCCTGGTGCGATAAGAAAAGGATAAGTTCTTTATACATTTCTTGGTTAATATTTGTTGGGGGAGTAAGACAATTAAGCTAAAGCTGGTTATCACAGAATTTTAGAGTTGAAAGGGACCCCAAGGGTCATCTAGTCCAACCCCCTGCGGTGCAGGAATCTCAGCTAAAACATCCATGACAGATGGGCCATCCAACCTCAGATTAAAAACCTCCAAGGAAGGAGAGCCCACCACCTTCTGAGAGAGACTGTTTCACTACTGAACGGCTCTTACTCTCAGAAAGTTATTTCTGGTGTTTATGGAGATTATGGAGGAATGAGTTGCAAAACAAATGCACAAAGCATCTCTCAAGCACAAAACAATAAAAATGGAGCCAGTGTGGTGTAGGGGATAGATTGCTGGGCTGTGAGTTAGTGAGCTCCAGGTTCAAATCTCCATTTGGACATGAAACTCACTGGGGACTTTTGGCCAGTCATTATTCTGTCAGTCTAACCTACCTGACAGGCTGTGGTGAGGATAAAATAGAGTGGGGGGGGGATCATATACACTGAAATTGAGATGCTTGGAGGAAAAGCATGATATACATGTCATAAACAAACAGAATCACAGAGTTGGAAGGTGTTTATCTAGTCCAGCACCCAGCAGATGCAGGAAATCTGCCGCTACAACATCCCTGATAGATGGCCCATTCAGTCTCTCCTCAAAAACCTTTAACCAAGGTGAGTCTACCATCAACAAAGGCAGTCTGTTAAACAGTTTATTTACCAGGCAACAGGGGATAAACAAACAAACAAATGTGGACTAGCCATGGTCTCAGAAGAGAGAATGTAAGCCTAACTTGGTGGCAAAACCAATGCCCCCTCTGGTCTTCCTGCCCGTGTCCACAGGCCAGGCACCAACAGTTGGCCAGATTAAGCATTGGTCAAGGGCCTCAGGGGTTCAAAGGGGCCCACTGCTGGCCAATCTGGCCACAATGTTATTTTCTGCCCTCCCTGCAAGATCCCCGGATGCTTCTCAGTGGTGAGCAGTGGATGGTGGTGATACTTTTCAGTAGGGGCCAAGCTCAGCTCTCATCTACAATGCCACAGTCCATAGATCTATGAAACTGATCTGTAATCCAGGCTGGACTACAGCTACCCTGGTTGGATGAGGCAAGGGCCTTGCCTGTCTAGGTCTATTTGTGGCACTTTTGCACCACTGAAAGCATGGGTGAGGAAACTATTGCCTTTTATCTGTGGTTAGACCTCAGGTAGTCAACCTTTTTATACCTACCGCCCACTAATGCATCTTTCTTGATGGCAAAATTTCCTTACTGCCTACCAGTGCTCGATGGAAGGAGGATTCAGCTTGTGCCATAGAACCCCCTACCGCCCACCTAGAATCCTGTAACACTCACTAGTGGGCGGTAGGGACCAGGTTGACAACCCCTGGGTTAGACTGTAACTCCCACCCAACACCAGAAGCCAGCATGACCAGTAGTCAGGGATGATGGGAGCTGGAGCCCAGCAAAGTATGTAGGGAGACAGGTTTTCCTCCTCTGTCCCTCTAGTTGTTGGACTTCAACTCCCAGCAGTCCCAGCAGCCAGCAGCCAGCATGGCCAACGATCAATGATGGTGGGAGTTACAGTCCAGCAACATCTGGAGGTCCATGGCTTCCCCACCCTTGGCCCAAGGCATTGCCCATCAGCTCCCCTTCAGGCTTCTTCCAGATATTTCCAGCTTTGCAGCTTCTAAGCTTCCTCCTGTATTCTCACACTTTTGTATTAAAGAAAACATGGTAAGCAGAGAAGCTTCCGTGGGGATATTTTCAAGACAGGGGTGATGTCGATGGCAAATGAGTTCCACAGTGGCTGAAGTAAGAATAGTTCCCTTATGTCCAGGAGGAAAAAAGTCAAAGCAATGCAAAAGTAGTGCTCCGCATATTTGGAAACAGAGATGCTGGATTGGCCAAAAGTGAGGTAATGATTTCTCTAATTTGAATCCCCAAAGGCTGAGAGCAAAGGAATCTACGGGCAAAACATAAATCAACTTTAATGGGCTGGAAGAAGTTTTTCAGTTTTGTTTAAAAATAAGGAGGCAGCGGGAGGAAGGAAAAAGAAAACCTTGACTGGAACCGAACCTCAACAAGGCTTGCCAGTGGATAGGGTTACATTTTACAACAGTGCAGGACTTTACATAAACTATCTTTGGCATTTGAAATTCATTCCAGCAATTCGACATGTATCATTTTGCAATTCTCCTTTCTTGCATTTTCAGCAGGCTGCCTCTCATTGGGGAGAATGGATGGTTTCTTTCTTTCTTTCTTTCTTTCTTTCTTTCTTTCTTTCTTTCTTTCTTTCTTAAATAGCTATCCAGTTAGGGGATTTATCTTACCCACATCTGCAGTTTATATGGCTGACACAAATGGACAGCCTTTCTGGAATTCTATGGACATTGTGGCGTGACTCTTCTCTTCTCTTCCTTTCTCTTCTCATCTCTTCTCTTCTCCTCTCTCTCTCTGAAACCCACTTGGCCCCCAAGAACACAGAGAGGAATGGGAGAGCTGGGGTTTGGCATAGTTCATGTGTCGCTTAATGGATGAGTGAGAAACGATATTAAAAGCTGACCCAAACCTCCACTAAAAAACTTGAGCCAAACCCAAAACAAACCATTGTTGAGGTTCAGGAAAGCTCTGATAATTTTAAATATCTATGTTTTTATTTTTGCTGCTGCTACTCCCCTACCCCCCCCCAAAAAAAACCCACCTCAGCATTTTTCCTGGGTTCTGTCTGCAACCCAGAAGCAGAAATCTTAAAACACAGAGGGGAGAATCTGGTTGGTAGGGCCCTTTTAAAGTTCTGTTTCTGGATCTGAAAGGCTGTACCATGGGAAGCTACAAGTCAGTGTCATAGCATCTGCCTTTGCATGCAAAACATCCCAGATTCAATTCCCAACATCTCCAGGTAAGACCAGAGGAGACCTCTGTCTGAAACCTTAGAGAACTGTTGCCTGACTTTGTTGGTGCATCATTGCTCTGACTCAGTAGAAGGCAGCTTCCTTTGTTTCTATGATTTGTTACTGTTTAATAAGGTCACAGGGACGCAGGTGGCGCTGTGGGTTAAAGCCTCAGCGCCTAGGACTTGCCGATCGAAAGGTCGGCGGTTCGAATCCCTGCGGCGGGGTGCGCTCCCGCTGCTCGGTCCCAGCGCCTGCCAACCTAGCAGTTCGAAAGCACCTCCGGGTGCAAGTAGATAAATAGGGACCACTTACCAGCGGGAAGGTAAACGGCGTTTCCATGTGCGGCTCTGGCTCGCCAGAGCAGCGATGTCACGCTGGCCACGTGACCCGGAAGTGTCTCCGGACAGCGCTGGCCCCTGGCCTCTTGAGTGAGATGGGCGCACAACCCCAGAGTCTGTCAAGACTGGCCCGTACGGGCAGGGGTACCTTTACCTTTACCTTTAATAAGGTCACATCATTTCTTCTGAAAATTGCCTTTTTGTTTGGTCATTGTCTGCCCTTGTAACTTTCAGACAATCTGTCCATTAATGTCAAGTCCCAAACCTGAGATAGCCACATTTCATATATGTCTGGTTTAGACATTTCCAGCAGTGGTTAGGCAAGCCACTGTTATTAATTGCCAACATGAGGTATTTGGAACCATCTGACTTATTTACCATGGAATAATGATTTCTTCATAACTTCAGTTCTACACAGGTGTTTTGCTGTGTGTAAAACCAAAACACAAGAAGCAAGAGTGGGTTGGACACACTAATGTCCACCCTTATCACTCTCCATCTTGTGGAAAGTGGAGGTCAAAAGAACATAAGAAAGCCCTGCTAGATCTAGCATCCTGTTCTCAAAGTGACCAACCAGGTACCTGTGGGAAGCCCACCCACAGAACCTGAGTGCAACAGCACTTACCCTACTTGTGTTCCATAGCAACTCTGGTAGTGGAGGAAGAACATAGCCAATGTGGCTAGAAGCCAATAAGAGGTTTATTCTCCAGATCCACCCTCAAAGCAACTGTAACACAAGGAAAGCAACAAGGAGCAACCAACTTCATGTTAAGGCAAAAATAGGTATTGCCCAAAACTGGAGTCTCCATTTCAACTGAATACTCATAAGGAGCGCTCTGCTGGGGGAGGCCAATGACCCATCTAGCCCATCCTGTTCTCACAGTGGCCAGTCAGATATCTCTGGGGAACTTACAAGCAAACCCTGAGCACAACAGCACTCTGCTCATCTGAAATTCCCTGCAACAGATTTTTAAGCTTCAGGTTACAGACTCCTCTAACCCAGAAACAGTACCTCAGATTAAGAACTTTGCTTCAGGATGAGAAAAGTAATTGGGCAGTGGCAGCGGGAGGCCCCATTAGCTAAAGTGGTGCTTCAGGTTAAGAACAGTTTCAGGTTAAGTAAGGACCTCTGAATTAAGTACGTAACCAAAGCATAGGCATGTGCACAGCTTAATGTTTTAAAAAAGGAGGGATTGTGGCAACGAGGAAAGAGTATGAAGTAGCAATCCTTCTCCCTCAGCTGCCACAACCTGTGGGGAAGCAGTGGTAGGGGAGACACAAAGTTGTAAGGGAGAGAGGAAGCAGAGAGAGATGCAGGCAGAAAAAAAATGGGTGGTGTGGGTCTGAAACAGATATGCAGCTTCTGCTTCCATCTGTCTTTGGAAGCAGCCGGGGCAGAGAGTAATGGGCTGCAGTGGCAGCAGTAAATGAGAAGGAGGAAGTCATTCTCTAGGACAGGAAGATGAAGAAATCCTAAACTGGCAAGTTTGGGTTAGCTCATTACAGTGGTACCTTGAGTTACATAAGCTTCAGGTTACAGACTCCCCTAACCCAGAAACAGTACCTCAGGTTAAGAACTTTGCTTCAGGATGAGAAAAGAAATTGGGCGGTGGCAGCGGGAGGCCCCATTACCTAAAGTGGTGCTTCAGGTTAAGAACAGTCAGGTTAAGTAAGGACCTCTGGAACGAATTAAGTACGTAACCAAAGGTACCACTGTATCTAGTTAAATATAAAGATAACAAAAACTGACTTTATCTTTGTCTGTTTTCATTAGAGCAAAATTTTGGTATTTTGTATCTCATTTTTTAAGTTTGTATTTTTAAAGCAAAGTTTAGTTAGTCGTTAAAAAAAATAGGTAAGTTTTAGTTTCTTTAGTTTATTGGATGAATAAAAACAATCCCCTTTATGATTGAATATGAGTATATATTCAATTAATGTTTGCCTTAAAAAAGAATTTCACATGGTTCACACCCTAACAAAATGTGTTGTGCACATATTCAAAGATACACACCTGTATTCAGAGATATACTGCTTCTAACAGTGAATGAAGATGATAGTCATCATGACTTGCAACCATTGATAGCTGTGTCCTCTAAGAATCTGCCCAATCCATTTTTAAGAACAAAAATCGACCCAAGAGGGAGCCAAGCCAGTGTTGTGTAGTGGTTAGGAGCAGTGGACTCGTAGTCTGGTGAACTGGGTTCGCTTCCCCGCTCCTCCACATGCAGCTGCTGGGTGACCTTGGCCAGTCACACTTCTCTGAAGCCTCTCAGCCTCACTCACCTCACAGAGTGTTTGTTGTGGGGTAGGTAGGGAAAGGAGAATGTTAGGCTCATCTACCACCAACAACCATGGTTTTGATGTTGTTTGGATCATGTGAAGGTGCCCAAAATTAAAATATCAGCTCCCAATTGCCCTGGCACTGATCAAAATACTGAAAAATTAGGGACACTGAAATACTGGAAAAGCAAACCTTCCCAGGTAGGGATGGGTGAGGAATCTGCTGAGCTCAACTTCCAAAGTGGGTCACATCTAACCTAGTTCTACTCAGAGGATACTCACCTACATCAAAAGGTCTAAATTAGACTTGCCCATTAACGTCAATGGGTCTACACTGAGTAGGACTAACATTGTCCAAAACCTATAAATGGGGTGCCATCTTGCTAGTTGACACCTCATCTTTGATGGTGGAGCACCCCGGCTGTGGTCTTGGAATCAGCCTATAAGTCATTAAGATAATTAACATATCTTAAAACAGTGGCTTGGAACCATGGGTATGTTTCTTGTTAACTTGGTACAGGGTCACCAGGGTCTTTAATCAGCCCAGAAGCATGCAAAGCAACCTTGAAGAGACAAGCATCTCTATCTGTTGCCCAAAATTGTCTGATGTAGAGTTGAAAAAGCTGTTTACTGCAAGAGTTGGTCTCTCTCTCTCTCCATGAAATGATTGAATGTTATGCTTAGGTCAGGACATGAGTACAATTGCCCACTTATGATTTCCAGCAACCAGTGTTCAGAGCCATGGAGCCTCTGACAGTGGAGGGAGAATATAGCCAGGAATAATGCTATGGCCATTGATAGTCTCATAATTATATAACATGTTTACTAGAATGGGCCTTTTTGTGGTGGCCCCCCACTTATGAAATGCTCTCTGCAGGGAGGCTTACCTGGTACCATTGTTACATATCTTTAGGCACCAGGCAAAAACATCACTCTTCTCCCAGGCCTTTGGCTAATTAAACAATCAATGGTACAGAAATCAATCAAACAAACAAGCAGAAAGAATACCATAAATACTGTTACCTATCTCAGATGTTCTCAGAACATTTTTACTGAAGCATTACCTACACTTACCAGAGATGGGGGCACTTGTTTATCCAAGGGTAAAAATACAGCTGACCACATATGAGGCAGTGGGCACTGTATTAAGGATGCATTCTCTTTTACCCTCTGCTAGGTATTGCCTACACCATATGGCGGCCACTCCCCAGGGTTTCAGGGATTGAACCTGGGTCCTTCTACATGCAAAGTGGATGTTCTGCCACTGAGCTACAGCCCTTGTAGATCATAGAATCACAGAACTGTAGAGTTGGAAGGGACACCCATGGTCATTTAGTCCAACCTCCTGCAGTGCAGGAATCTCAACACACTGTTCCCCATCCAATTTGAAACCAGACCAGACCCTGCTTAGCACTGCAAAAATGCACCAGCAGTTTTAATGCTGCACCACTAAAGGTAAAGGTAAAGGGACCCCTGACCATTAGGTCCAGTCGTGACCGACTCTGGGGTTGTGGCACTCATCTCGCTTTATTGGCCGAGGGAGCCAGCATTCAGCTTCCGGATCATGTGGCCAGCATGACTAAGCTGCTTCTGGCGAACCAGAGCAGCGCATGGAAACACCATTTACCTTCCCACCGGAGCGGTACCTATTTATCTACTTGCACTTTGACGTGCTTTCGAACTGCTAGGTTAGCAGGAGCAGGGACCGAGCAACAGGAGCTTATCCCATCGTGGGGATTCGAACTGTCGACCTTCTGATCGGTAAGTCCTAGGCTCTGCACCACTAGGAGTGCCAAATTGGGAGAAGGGTCTCAATTACTCAGGAAGGTTATCATGAGTGGCCCTTTGGACTCCTGGGCAACTAAGATTTACAGGGTTCTTTCTCCCTACTTGTCCATGTGATGCCGGATGACAAATTTGCCTTCTACTCCTCTCAACTGGAAGCCTCTGCGTCTGTTTTCCTGGCATCTTGTATCAAACTTCTCCCTCCAAAGCTGCTTTCAATTAGAGGCATCTAACATTGTCTCTGCCTTTTCAGTGGGTTCTAAATCCAGCCCTGTCCTCCTTCCACCCACACACTGTATGTATGTGTGTGAGGCGGGCGGGCAGGCGTGTGTGTGTGGAGAGCAGGAGACAGAGTGAACGAGGGCAGAGGGAGGCACAGATTATGTTTCCAACCCCAGGGGGATGCCATGAGGTTTCCCTTTGACTCACTTAGCCCAGCATTTGCTAATGATAAGGCAACATGTCAACTCTCTCCACTCCCCCCCCACCCCCTCCACAAAAAGTAGATCCTACTCTCTGAGCTTTCTTTCTATCGCCCCACAGGCCCCAGGAATGTGTCCGGGTGGGGTGCGGGTGAAGAGGGAAAGTGATATAGCAGTTGTGCACAACTCATGCTCTTTCTCCCACTGCCCCCTCCCTATACAAAGTGTCCCCGACCTGCGTGGAGCCAATTCCAATGCAATGCGACTTCATGCCTGGGGTGGGGGAGGCGAGGGTGGGGTGACAATATGTACATGTGTCAACATGTTAACAGCAGACCATACTGCTGATGTACATATTGCAGGAAATGAATACACAAAAAAATAAATAAGCAGGCAAGCTTCCATTCTAGCCTGCAACATGTCTGTTCTGCAAGTACAGCCAGCCTGCCCATGAGGTGAGATGAAGCAGCTACCTAAGGCTGCAGAGGTGCCCAAGGCAGCACCCACCACTTCTGCCGCTGGAGAAATGCCCCCCTTTCTTCAAGTTCTGTGAGAGGGAGGCATTCCAGTGCAGAGTGCTGCTGCTTGTCTTCTCCACCCCTGTGGAAGACTTAGGAATGGGCAGATCTGTCAATTCTAATTTCGTGTTTCTCTCTTTTCTTTTCTTTTTTGAAATCATGTATCCCGGTCTCTGCATTACTGCAGCCAAAAATTTTTAAAAATAAAAAACCCTGAAGATTACCAGCACTTTGAGTGCACATTTCTCTTAACAAATGCATTTTTGTTCGCTGCTTTGACGAAGATACCCAATTTTGCAAAGCATTATCCTTAATACAATGCATAGGAGCCAACTCCTACGGGCCGTGGAGGCTTCAGCCCCCACAACAAAATATTTGAGGGAGCCGAGTCCCCACAAAGTTAAGGGGTATTCCCATTCAGATGGTGTGGATGCACTGTGTCATGTGATCAATTACCCGGACCCCCACAATATTTTATTCAAGTTGGCACCTCTGATACAATGCATTTCTCTGTGTTAATTTCATCTAGTCCAGCCCCATGCAATGCAGGAATAACTGCTGAAGAATTCCAGATGACCATCGAACCTCTGCTTAAATGCCTCCAATGAAGAAGAGTCTACCACCTTCTGAGGTTGTCCATTCCACTGTCAAACAGGTATTACCCTCAGAAAGTTCTTCCTGATGTTTAGTTGGAATCTCCTTTACATTTGAATTGATTGGTTCCATCTACCCTCACAAAACAAGCTTGCTCTGTCTTCCATGTGACAGCCCTTCAGATATTTGAAGAAGGCTATCACATCTCCTCTGCCATCTCTTTTCATTTCTGTGCACACTTTCCACTGATATATGCATTATTGTTCACATTTCTTGGTTGGAGCACTGCAAAATTAAGAGAAGTGTGAATTCAGAAGGCTGGCTATATTTTTGTTTGTTGGTTGGTTTGATAACTGTGAATTAGCTGTGGTGTCATTTTTTATGAAAATGAAAGCAGCACTGCATTTCTTGCCGATATCTAATGTGACTAACTTCATGTGCAGCGGGACCGTGTGTGATCATGCACATGAAATCCCATGAATGTGCTCTGGTGATACCATACATGCTTGCCCACCAACTAAGAGTTTCAAGGGAACAGCTTTGGCTCAGTGGCAGAGCACCTGCTTTGCATGCAGAAGGTCCCAAGTTCAATCCCCAGCATTTCTAGGTAGGGCTAAGAAAGATTCTCTGCCTGAAACCCTGGAGAGCTGCTGCCAGTCAGTGTAGACAATACTGAGTTGGATAGACCAATGGTCTGAGTCATTATAAGACAACATTCTATGTTCCTATATGTATAGGACAGCACTGTTAACTGCTAGAGACGGGACATCTCTGTGAGAGTCACATCAACTATTTAGCAAGGCATAAGTTTTTTGGGAGCTTTGTGCTGCTTTTAAGTTACTGCTGTTCCTGCCAACAGCTTTCCTGTTGTTCTTTTCCATTGTGGTGTTTTAATGTCTACAATCGAATTTATTGAAGTGAGATGGGTGTATGTCCCTGAAATAAACAAAAGGCTGAAGATAAACTGGAAGCAGAGATTTACCAAGGACAGGGAGTAGAAAATAGGGGCTGCCCATAGTAAATAAGGCTACCTGATAAATAAAGACGGGGAGAAATATAATTTCCATTCAAAGGCAACCCTACTTAATTCACAGTTTCATAGGAAATTGCTTGGGGGGGGGGTGTACATTAGAATGAATTCAGGCTAAAATGTTGGTGAGGAGATTTAAAAATAAATAAATTAGCAAACCAATGTGCAAATGTTGAGAATTTAATACTGGGATCTGTCAAGAATGTATAATTTGCTGCTTAAATGGAATACACAGGAGGAAACGGTGAAATCAGCTATGATTAAATGGGCACAAGATATCGGTCATGACATTATGTTTGCTGACTGGGAACAGTTATGGACCACTGGTGTTAAGTTCACGGCATGTAATGCCTTAAAAGAAAATATAATGAAAATGATCTACAGGTGGTACATGACCCCAGTCAAGCTTGCAAAAATTTATCATCTGCCCAATAATAAATGTTGGAAATGTAAGGAGAATGAAGGTACCTTCTATCACCTATGGTGGACCTGCGCGAGGGTGAAAGCATTCTGGGAAATGATATATAATGAAATTAAGAAAGTCCTTAAATGGACATTTACTAAGAAACCAGAGGCTTTCCTCCTGGGCATGGTTGGCCAATTGGTGCCAAAGAAGGATAGGATTTTCTTTATGTATGCTACTACAGCAGCAAGAATTCTTCTGGCAAAGTATTGGAAGATGCAAGAACTACCTACTCTGGAAGAATGGCAGACAAAGGTGATTGACTTCATGGGACTGGCAGAGATGACCGCCAGAATTCGTGACCAGGGGAAAGAGGCAGTGGAAGAAGATTGGAAGAAATTTAAAATATATCTTAAAAACTGTTGTAAAATTGAGGAGTGTTAAGATGTCAAGGGGTAAGAAGCAGAGAATTACAGCTGTAACCAACAAATTTATGGGAATTTAATGAAAAGGAACTAAATGGATAAATTGATTAAAGGGTTGCTAAAAATTTTTTTTCTAAAATAAGGATGCAGCGAAAGGGAGGTATGGGGAAGTCGATTGAAAGAAGTTACAAGAAAATAAGATTACAAATTCATTTATGTTTGATTTGTTTATGTTTGTTTGTGTTTTGTGATGTGTTTGGCTTTTAATTATGTGTTTTAAAAATTGAATATTTTTTTTTTTTTTAAAGAATTTAATACTGGGAGATTGAAACTGAGAGAAACTGAAATTGAAACTGAACCATATCCCTAAACTACCTCTAACTGGATCATGTGAATTTTAAGCTGGCTTCAACTGAGAACATTCTGGATGTCCTTCAAGTGTGCAGCTCAATCTGTCAACCAACTTGACAAACAATCCTTGCCAAGCCATCCCAAATGGGGAGTGAGCAAGTCTCTTAGCTCAAGCAATTTAAAGGGATGGGGAATAAATACAAGCCTCATTGTGATTGCTAACTTTTGGGGGAAAGCATTTGCCTCCCATGCTAGTAAGAAAACAAACAAATAAAAACCCCAATTATTGATCCACACAGACACTGAGCGCTTCCAGTCTGTTGCTATTTTCAGGTGCAATTCAATCACATGCCAGCAAATTCAATTCATAGAATGAAAGCTGATTTGTCATTCTGGTGCATCTAATCTGCTCCCCTCCCCCTCCCCCCATTTCGGACTTTTTGCAGTAAGAAAAGTGATAAGGAAATGTAATGGATCACAGTTGCTTGATGGAACCTCAGATGACCTCCCCACAAACAAATCACAATGAAAGCGCAATAAATAGCCAGTCCTGTCTGACCTCCCTACAAAGCCTGTGTAAATAAATCAGGATGAATGCTCAATAAGCAGGTCATCTGGAGGCAACTGCTGTGGCTCAGCCAAAAGGAGACTTTCCCACATTGAACCAATGGGCTAATTTTATATGGAGTTCCACTCCTACTTTGTCCAGGAGCAACTACGTAGACTTCATTTTCACCAGTGTAATCCTATACATGATTACTCAGCAGTGGGTCCCTGTGTATTCAACAGGGCTTAGTCCCAGGATACAGCCTAAAGAAGTTGATTTGGTGCAAAGATTTGGAAACCATTCTGCCTCCTGCGCAGTATTATGAACAAGGTCATCCTGTTCAGCTACTGAGCCAATTCTCCGAGCCAACACGTTCTCTTTGACTCTGGTCCTGAAGATGACATCAGCAGCTCACAAGCAAATGTGCAATCATATGCAGCTTGCCAAACAAAGGGTGACCCATGGGAAGTTACTTTTTTTTTTAGGAGTCAACTCTGCCACTGTACAATCTATGAGCAGATTGTCACTTGCTCTGTGCCTTTACTATATTCTGTGTGTTCACTGGGCCCTGCATTCTGTTCCTCTTGATTTCTGGCTTTCTAATAATGAGTCCCAGCATTGGAGAATGCACCAGTTTGCTGCAGATTTCAATTCATTTGAATCTTAATTCTTGTCCCTGTACATGCAGATTTGGCATAAACGTGGTAGAACATATTAGCAACTGTTGGAAACAAGTTATTGGACTAGATCAGGGATGGGAAAACTGGAACCATCCATATGTTGCTGGACTAGAACTCCCCTCATTCTTGACCATTAGCCATGCTGACTGAGGCTGATGGGAATTTGTGTCCAACAGCAAGCAGAGGGACATACCTATCAGCTATGCAGGGCCAGACTCTGACAAATGCACTATGCATGACATAGCAATTAAAGATAGTGATTAAGGGCTCTCCAACTTCCACCAAACCCAGCCAGCATGGCCTGGGGATGATGGGAGGTGGAGCTAGGGATGGCAGAGAATTCAATTAGGAACAGGAGTGGCAATTGCCACAATCTGCTTGTTCATCTGAGGTCAGAAACAGAAATCATGTAAACAAATATTTGCTATTGATTTTCTTTTTAGCCCACAAATATCACACAAACAATTACCTTATTTTCTGTGTTTTTCATGACATTTCCCTTCTGTGGGAAATTAATTGCATAATTAATTACATTAATTTATGTAATATTGGACAGCATGGTTTCAGAAGCTAACAGGAACAGAATGGAAACAGTGCTGGTTGCAATTAACACAGGATGGCAAGGAAACTACTACTTCCTTACATGTTCCTCACTGCTGCTGTACTGCCCAAGTCAATGATGGAGAATCTGTGGCTTTCCAGTTGTTGTTGGACTCCAAGTCCCATAAGCTTCAGCCAACATGGAGAACAAGTCAGGGACGATGGGAGTGGCAATCCAACAATTTCTGGAGGGTTGCTATGTCTCTATCCCTTTAACAGTTTGGTTTGATCCAACAAGGCTTATTTTATGTTCCTGTTTTCTAAATCCACTGCAGAGGCCCAAATGGTACTTGGGGAACCGTAAGGTTTGACAAAGATACGCAGGTCAAACAGAAAGTACTAGCTTCCCCAGTACATGAGGACATTTTGCAATCAGTTGCTATATTTAACATTGGATGTCACAAGGCCACTGTTTATTTAAGCCTGGTACTTTGGAAGGCAAATCTGTTGTGCTCAAAAGAAGTTGTGTCATCTGTTCCTTTTTCCTGCTTGAGATTGCCCTAGTGGGGACCATTCTTATGAATGAAGTGTAAATAATGGCTTGCTTCCACTTGGACAAGCAAGCAGGATCAAGTTTCCATGTACATCCACAAGCTGGCGGATGCCAGCTGAATTGCACACAGCTCCTTGGCAAACAGGGTGAAGTTCTGGAGAAGGATCATCCAACCCTTTGGTCCATTGAGGCAAGGACAGGATGCTTGTGCTCCAACAAAATAAAATGATGTGCTAGATCTCAGTAGCAGAGAATAACAGAGAAAGGAGTTTGAGAGAAGCAAATCACAGTGGCAAATTCCACCTCTCATGGAAGTGAGTGGATTTAAATCAGAGATGGGGAACCTGTGGCCCTTTGGGTGTTTCTGGAGTTTACCAGCCTGAGGGAGGGCAACTAAAGGAGAGAACTCTTGAAACAGCCTGATGAGGACTGGGCATGTTCAATGGCCATGGAATACTCATAAACAAAGGGTTGGGAACCTCCAGATGTTGCTGTACTTCAGCTCCCTTCAGCCCCAGCCAGCATGGCCTATGGTTGTTGTGAGGATGAATCTGGGGAGGGGTAGAACTGTGCATGCTACCTTGAGCTCCCTGATGGAAAAGTGGAATATAAATGTAATAATAAAAATAACAGCATAGTATTTCACAATGGCATAGGTAAATGCAGGTGATACAGTCCGGGCACCATCAAACAGGTGGTTATAGCAGTAGCAAAACTGCCATGCCCATAGGGAGAAAAGCATAGTTCACAGCTGAACCCTCCAGCAACATCTGCATGCTGGGAAAGGGGTGTCTGACCAAGAGTGGAAGCACAGGCAGAATATTGACTGAGTGGATTAATGATGGTTGTAAAAGTCCTGCCAGGAAAGCAGCAGTATCTCATTTATGGAAGCTGGATTCAACCACTCTCAACTGAGCCAGGTCCATAATGAAATGCTCTGTTAGCAGGCAACAGTAGATGGAGAGAAAACCTCAATTTTCCACCTCCCTGTCCTAGGACCATGGTTGTGACGGATTTCCTATACTCTGATGGTTGCCAGTTTTGGCAATGCTGAAATCAAGCCCCATATCCACCCGTCTGTCTACCCCATCCTCCCTCCAAAACGTATTGCTGACCTTCCTGTGCCTTCTGGATCCGTGTTAAGGCCCCCCCCCAATATTTTCACTGGAGATTCCTGGGCAAGAGGCGTCGGCTGTTGTAAACAGCTGCACAAGCAGCAAATACCAGCTCTGACCACACTTTCTCATTCAAGAAAGGTCAAGAGAACAATTTTTCACTTCAAACAGAGCTGTGTGTCGAAAGAACAGAACTTTCTCATACCCGGTGAGTAATGCCTGAGGAAACCAACAACCATTTTTAATGCGTCCAGTATGGTTAATACCCAAATAAAATGCACTGCATAAACTAGAGAGAGAGTTTGACATTCTCTTGTGAAGTGGATTAGATGATAAGTGGATGGGAGGATACTGACTTCCCCTCCTTCTCTGCTCTTATGGACAGTGTGACAAGTTGGAAAGGAGTGGAGCTGAGTGTTAGAAGGTTCAAGACAGATATAGAAAGTATGTCTTCATGCAGTGCATAGTGAAACTATGAAACTCACTGCCACAGGAGAGACTGGTGGCCACCAAAGTTGATGCCAGTTGCTGGAAACCACAGGAGGGGTTTGGAACACTCTTGTGCTCCAAATCCTTCTTGTGGGTTTTCTACTGAGGCATCTGATTGCCCACTCTGAGGACAGGATGCTGGACTAGACGGGCCATTGGCCTGATCAAGCAGGCTCCTCTTATGTTCTTAGAGGACTACTTTAACAATATATGGATGCCCTGTCCCACCAACCTTAATCTGTCCTCAACCAGCTCCTGCCTACCTGCCTTCTTACTTGCAAGCAGTCCAGGGGGTGGCATTACCTGGCAGCTTCTTCATCCTCAGTCTTAAGTGTTGCCCTTGCAGAACTCTGCAGGGGGAAGGAGGATGGCGGGGAAAGATAGAATGAGTTAGCTCTGACTGCCATTGGCTCTGGCTCCACTTACCGTTGGGCTCCACCTACCTTCTGTCTTAACAATCCCAATGGGCATCAGCCACCAATGTGCAGCCCTCCAGGAGCAGCCCTCCAGGAGCCAGTGAGTGAACTCTGCCTCCTGCTTCATTCAGTTCTCTACAAACATATGTGTCTGAATCCAAATTCAATGCAGATTTTTGCTTCTCCTTCATGCTCTGGCCAGGTTTATCTTAAAAAACCAAGCAGGCACCTGGCATGGTTACTTGGTGCCTTTCTTTTAAAACAGCTCCTTTTTAAAATTAAAACATTGAGGCGGAGGGAGGCTCCTTGATTGCCACAAAGGTAAAGACCAGCCAACCAGGTCTTCTCAGTTGGTTGGGAAGCAGGGAGGAAGTATGGCTTTGCAATTTCCCCAAGGGCTAGCCAACCAAGACAGCACAGTCAACTGAGAAACACAAGGGGAAGGAAGGTGACCCAGTGATTGTCACAAGGGCTAGTCACTCAGCACTATGCACAGCCAGCTGAGAAGTGCAGGCCAGAGGGAAAGTGACTGTGACTGCCACAAGGGCAAGCCAATCAGCATTCTTACAACAGGCTTCTGCTGCAAATAGGAAGAACCAGTTCCTTTTGAGCTGGATTCAACATGAATTTGCATATGGCTAAAACAATTGTTTCAAATGGTGGGGACATTCATTTGTTTTTGGAAAGTAGTTCCTTTGGTCTTTTAGGATATAGGGAGACTTATTTGTGAGTAAACATGCATGGCATTTGTAGGGACATGGGTGGCACTATGGGTTAAACCACAGAGCCTAGGACTTGCCAATCAAAAGGTCGGCAGTTCGAATCTCCATGATGGGGTGAGCTCCCATTGCTCGGTCCCCGCTCCTGCCAACCTAGCAGTTCGAAAGCACATCAAAGTGCAAGTAGATAAATAGGTACTGATCCAGCGGGAAGGTAAACGGCGTTTCTGTGAGCTGCTCTGGTTCGCCAGAAGTGGCTTAGTCATGCTGGCCACATGATCTGGAAGCTGTACACTGGCTCTCTCAGCCAATAAAGCGAGATAAATGCCGCAACCCCAGAGTCAGCCACGACTGGACCTAATGGTCAGGGGTCCCTTTTACTATGCATGGCATTATATTGCATGAGACAGACACATAGAGATAGAAAGAAGCTGGATGTTTCTGTCTGTGATGGTGTCCCTTCTCCTATCTAATTATCAAACTACATTTCGATGCATAAGACCTTAGAATTAAGCATTTGTTGTCGTTTGATGTGGGTTTTCCTCTCCTCTCCTCCCCTCCCCTCTCTGTGAATACCAGGCACAGGGCCTTGTAGTGGTGTGCAAATCAGAAAAAAACATACTCTTTTCCACAGCTGTCATTGTAAAAGTGCTGAGTAACAAAACCTCCACCACATAAACACACTCCAGCTCAAGAGGCTAGACCATCCAGCTCATAGGCTCTCCCTAAAACAGCGGCAAGTCTACTTCCTTTGGCACATGAGCCAGCTTCATCTGCATCCAAGTACAGTTTTCCTGCAACCCAACCCCACAGTCAACAGTCATAGCTCAGTGGTACAGCATGTGTTCTGCACAAAGTATGTCCCAGGTTCAAAACCCATCATCTCCAGATAGGACTGGGAATGTCTCCAACTCTGGAGTGCCCCTGCAAACCAGTGTAAACACTATTGATCTAGAGAGAACAATGGACTGACTGGGCATAAGACAACTTCCTATGTTGTTTTGGGGAAGGGCTGTTGCTCAGAAGGCAGAGCACATGCTTTGAATGAGGAAGGTTCTCAGTTCAATCCCTGCATCTCTAAGTAGGGCAAGGAGAGAACCCTACATGAAATCCTGGAGAGCTGCTGCCAGTCAGTGTAGACAATATAGAGCTAATGTTACTATTAGGCTGACTTGGCATAAGACAACTTCCCATTTTCCTAATCTGACAATCTTTCACTCAGTCGATTAAAAAGCAAAAGAAGTACCCACCAGGGGTGCTCAGAGCACTGAAGACGCAAGGGTGGAAGATGATGTGGTCTGAGTACTCTAGGGCAGGGGTAGAGAACCTGGGTAGCCCTCCAGCTACATGAGCTCTGAAGCAGCAGGGATGATGGGGCATTGCAATCCAGCAACATCTGGAGGACCACAGGTATCCTCATCCCCGATTTAAACCCATGCTTGCCCCCAATCACATATAATATGAGACAGGAGGGGGAAATCAAAAGGAGTATTTGGATAATGGGAGGGGAATCCTCAAACTCCCATCAGCTCCAGCCAACATGCCTGATGGTCCGAAATGATCAGGTGTTGTAACCCAGCAACCTCTGGAGGTTGCAGGTTCCCCATCCTTGTTTTAGGAGATGTGCTTCAATGGTGCAGTATGTGCCTTACATGCAAAATGCCACAGGATGTGGGAAAGGCCTGCATCTCAGGTCTTTTGGACAGTCAGTGCAGAGTAGGCAAGACGGGGATAAATTGACTGATGGCCTGATCCAGGAGGATGTGTTTCCTTTGAAAGGCTATGAAAGGCTCATAAGAAAGGCACATTAAAGTGGATGGGACACTGACCAACCAACTGCCGAAGCCAGAACCAACACACTTCCCTTCTTATGTGCAACCAGTCTAGTGGGTGGTTGTGTGTCATGGGTCCCATGGTGCCATCCAGAACAGGGCAAGGCTGGCAGGACCTGTTAGGAAAAGAGGAGGATTCAGGAGCTTGGGGGCAGAGGGCTCAAGCAGTACCAAACTCGGGTTAACGTTTCTGCCAAAATCTTTAAGGCTCAAATCAGTATGGTATGTAAGTAAGGCAAGGGTTAAAAGGCATGTCATATGGATTGCATGACTAGGAAAGCTAATATCCTGATCCAACGAGTGACATGCCCCTGCACCTTACTTTTAAAGAGCAGGCTGGTCAGAGCTGTGGTGTGGCAAGCAAGAGTCATCTTTAGGATGGGCAAGCAAATGGGTACTCCTCCAAGTGGGTTTGGCTTGCATGGTCTGTTTGCACTTGTGCTGGCCCAGAACCAAACTTAAGGGTGGCCACTCATAGGCAGAAGGAAGCAGAAGAGGCAGCTCCAGCATGAGTGGAGCTTGACTGGAAGTGTCTAATGGTGAAAGAGCTGGACTCTTCCCCCACATCCTGTTTGATCTTTCCCCAGGATCCAAATCTGAATTCTCAGGACCCACAGCTACTCTCTCTACCAATTCTGAGACCCCTTAGGTCTGGAGCCTGTCCCAACTCATTAGGACCTTCCCTGGGATTATCAGACTTTAGCACTTCCTACTCCTCCTCTTGCCTGACTCTATGTGGCTCATGATAGCTTTTGCTTGGCTGGAATGTGTACTTGAACTTGGACAATGTCTCTTGGCCTTGAAAGCTAGAGAGGAGAGAATTTAGGAAGAAGGAATGACTGAAGCTTCCAGTGGAGCTGAATACTGGGAGGTTCAGGACAGATAAAATAAAGTACTTTTTAATGCAGGGTTTGGTTAAACTATGAACCTTGCTCTCACAGGAAGAAGTGATGGCCACCAACCTAGATGGCTTTAAAGGAGTATTAGACAAATTCATGGAGAAGGAGAGAGCTATTTATGGCTGCTAGCCATGTTGGCTATGCTCTGCCTTTGCAGCTGGAGATAGCCATGTTTCAGAATACTTCTGAATAGTCTTCTCAGGTTCTTATGCTGTCCTTAAAGATGCACCCTGAATTTGCCAATGACAATGAACAGGGCAGGTGAGTAGATCATAAAATATATTTCTGCAATCTTCATTGCCAAGATGGTCAAGTATGAAAATATTTCTTACAGCAGTGTGGACAATAAAACAAAGGAGCCTTCATTACTGAGTTGTGCATTGTTGGGGTTTTTTTTAAGTGCCCTCCACTGCTGACTTGAGAAGCTGAACTTCCAGGCTTGAAGAAAATGAACATGTGGCTTTGGGGATGACATTCCATTATGCCAGAGAATACAGACTTGCATGTCTGTGTATTTGTGGCTTTGCAATAACATTACAATCTTGGAGTGCTGTTCTCATATTTGACATGTTTTCTTGTACAGAACACGAAACCAAATTATACAGAGAAGGCTATGGCTGGCCCTGTTCTGGAACCACCACGGCTACACTCCCTCATTGTTGCCATCTTCCTCTCATTATTGTGGTTTGAAGTCAATCAAGTAGAGCCTGCTAGCATATTTTTTATCCTAGCTTGATTGGCTGGTGGCATGCAGGCAAGAAGGAAGGGATCTTTGTTGTTGTTGCTTAAGGCTTTGTTGCAAGATGAATTGTGCAAACTCTGGTGAAGCTACACAGTGGCATGTCTTGGAGCTTGTTTGTTTATGTTTTAGTAAGAGGTGAGTGGAGGGGGGGGGAGCCACAGTTCTTCAATGCACAAACATCAGAGGCACCTTCTTGGGCAACTTTTTGAGCAATTGTTTCATCCAGAATAAAGGTGGAAGAAACTAGCTAGCGTCAGGGGAGTTATCCCTACATTTTTCAGCATTAGCAGGTAGATTAGAGGGTTAGTGCTGACCGCAAGAGTTTGAGGGGCCTTGGGTATGGCCCTAGATGCCAAGGTGGTTCCCCCTAACCCGGAAGAGGTATGCAAACAGAGAATTCCCAGGAAAAATCATATGGGTGCCATGTGCTGAGGACATGGCAACACAGTGCAGCTATCAAACAAATGACGACACCACAGAGGGGAAATGAAGCCAAATGAGAGGGAAGGCAATGCTCCCAAGATCAGCACTGCCCTCATTCCGAACAGGCATTCACTTTGGCCATTTTAAGATTAATCCCTGGGAAATGTCTGTCTTTCTTTTTGAAACAGATGGGAAAGAGTAGAGTCTGGGGCTCCCAAAGTGAGGAACAGAGAGAAGCTGGTGGTGGAGGTGGGGGAGACTCTGTTTAAGTGTTTGCATATGTGACTGGATGACAGATTAATGAACAGTGTGTATATGCCTGGGTGAGAAAGAGAATGAGTGGGTGAATATTCTCATTATCCTGAAGCTTTCTGTTGCTATTATGGGATGCTTTGCATATATTTTTCATTACAGTGGTACCTTGGGTTACATACGCTTCAGGTTACATACGCTTCAGGTTACAGACTCCACTAACCCAGAAAAGTACCTTGGGTTAAGAACTTTGCTTCGGGATGAGAACAGAAATCATGCTCCAGTGGTGCGGCAGCAGCAGGAGGCCCTATTAGCTAAAGTGGTGCTTCAGGTTAAGAACAGTTTCAGGTTAAGAATGGACCTCTGGAATGAATTAAGTACTTAACTTGAGGTACCACTGTAATTGCATGTGTTTTCTCTGTAAATGTGTTTAGAATGTATTTTTTACTCATCTTTGTGTTTTCAAATATGTGGGAGATCTTTTAATTAACAAGTGACTAGCAAGTTTAATAAAGTATAATACACCACCAGGAGCATCACCAGTTGAATTTTTTTCCTTCCCTTAAAAATGAATAACTGCTGGGGAACAGCAGGGGGCAGACAGAGGTGCCCACACTCACTTTCACCTTTGGCTCCACCCACCACTAATATACAGCCCCTGACCAGTTTACCATGAGGGAATGCCAGCCTTGACATCAAAAAAGATTGGCTGCTCCTCGCACAGAACTGAGTGGCTGTTTGGTTTTACTGACCCTGCCCAACATAGGAAGGTGCCTTATACCCTCAGACCATCTACGTAGCTCCCTCTAGCTCAGCGTGGTCTACCCTAACTGGTACCAGCTCTCTGGGGATTCAGGCAGAGGTCTTTCCCCTGCGTGCCCTGGATATGCTGGGGACTGAACTGGTGAACTTCTGTGTGCAAGGCGGATGCTCGGCCACTGAACTGCAGCCCAAAAGCTGGAGCCTGGTGGTGCAGTCCCTCAGAATTCCACCAGAGGGCTGCAGCCTCTCTCCGATTGGTACAAAAGTCAGCTAGCAAAAAAGGGGGAGGAGCAGCACTTTGGGATGGAGAATAAAAGGAGTGGTTTTTGAGAGAGAGAGAGAGAGAGAGAGAGAGAGAGAGAGAGAGAGAGAGAGTTAGACAGGGTTTGAGCTGAGATGAGAGATGGGGCTTGATCTGCAACAGGGTTTAGTTTGAGAGACGGGGACAGAGATAGGGATTAGGATAGGATTTGACTTAGGGAGAACTGGTTCTGATTTGAGTTGAACATCTGCTCTGAGGAGAATATAGTTAGAGCAGGCATAGGCAAACTTGGCCCTCCAGATGTTTTGGGACTACAGTTCCCATCCCTACTGGTCCTGTTAGCTAGGGATGATGGGAGTTGTAGTCCCAAAACATCTGGAGGGCTGAGTTTGCCTATGCCTGAGCTAGAACCTCACAGCTTAGATGGGAAGAGCAGGTTGAGTATCTGGGGAAAGTATACAGACAGGAGGTACATGGAGAGCTGAGTCTGAGCCAGGAGAGGGAGAAGCTGTGGGAATACAGACTTCCTGGGTCTCATTCTAGCCGGGGGGGGGGGGGAGAGATCTTCTAGGTAAAGAAGACTCCCAAGCCAGTAACAAGGGATGAGGGGATCCCCTGGGTTTGTTATACCAAATGGAATACCTCAGGTGTGTGATTGCTAAGAGAGTGGGTAACTGACGAAAAGTGCCCATCACTTCTGAACCAAAGTATTAAGCTGTGAAGGAAGTTGTGCTGCGTCAAAAGTATTTAACTGTAACACCTGCCATGACTAAGTAAGGGAACGAGACTGAAGTAGCAGAAGCTGAGTTAAGCATTTTACCACCCATTCTAGAAACCTGAACATCTACCTGAAGTGTAGCAACAGATCTTTAGCAACGGAAGCTTAAGAAAAGCTGTGAATATACTACTGTGCTTAAGCCTGTGACATCTTTATATAAAGTTTAAATAATAAGTTAGCTTCTACCTGGAAAAGTGCCATATTTAACTGGGGGCAGTTAGTGGGTGAGTCTGCTACATATTAATTGGTGGCAAGGGTGGGATCTGCTACAGTAGGGAAGAAAGCATCTATCAACTTTGGTTCCTATCACTAACTCATAATTCCCCATCTCCTGTTCCATACTTCACATTTCGGCATCAGTTTGCAATTCTTTTTAAATAAAAGGTCCTCATGGAAATGGGTCTAAATCTGAGTATGATTTTTTCCTAATATATACACTTTTGTATGCATTTTCCTCAAACACATTTTTTGCAAATTATTTTCCCTCATGTATTTTTATACACTGCTTTCATTAATACACCATACTTTCTGTGCTATTTTCATGCATATATGCACTGAAATGCATACTTTCATATGTGGATTCCTAGAAATGTTATTTATCAGAAAACTGCACTTCAAAATTCAGAGAAGTGTGACATTTAAGAGGGTGGCTGTGTTTTCCTGTGCATATTGTTTTGGAAATGGTGAAGTAAGGAGTTTTGCATTAAAATGCAAACTGAACCAATTGTTTCTCTCCTTGCCCTGTCCCTCATCTGAGATATCCTCCCATCCACTCCAAGAATTCATCTCTCTCCTTCCTCCTGCCACCCATACTCTCTGAAGAAAACTAGATTAGTCACTATAAACCAGTCTGTCTTGTCACACAGGAACAACACAGCCACACTATATAAGTGTTCTTTTGTGTGGAGAAAGACAATGACCCCTTCTCATTTCCTCCTTCCTTCCAGGTTAGCACCCCTTAAAATTTCTTTCTACCCACCACATCATGCATATACTCCTTGGAACAGGATGGTTTGTCTTCTCTCACCACTACTGCAGGGAATGCAGTAGGGGGGCAAGGAAGGAAAATGGCAAGCTGCCCAGCCCAGGGAGACTCTCAGTTTGCAGCCAATCTCAGCCATGACCCAAACACACATACAAGGCCCTTATTTGTAGGTGAGAATGGGAACAGGTAGGAAGGTCATACCAGTACAGTTCTTAGGGTAGTTATTATGTGTCTTGCTCTGAAGAGGCCCCAGATTCTGGCTGGTCATTGAATAGTATCAGTATGGCTCATGAGATTTCCATTCCTTGAGATCCAGGGGCAGCTCCAAGCATGAAAGCAAGGCTGAGTTCTCAGTGCAGGGACTTATCACTTGATATAATGTTCTGCCATACCATCATCTATCTATCTCTCTATATCTATCTATCTATCTATCTATCTATCTATCTATCTATCTATCTATCTATCTATCATCTATCTATCTCTATCTATCTATCTATCTATCTATCTATCTATCTATCTATCATCTATCTATCTATCATCTATCTATCTATCTATCTATTATCTATCTATATCTATCTATCTATCTATCTATCTATCTATCTATCTATCTATCTATCTATCATCTATCTATCATCTATCATCTATCTATCTATTATCTATTATCTATCTATCTATCATCTATCTATCTATCATCTATCTATCTATCTATCTATCTATCTATCTATCATCTATCTATCTATCTATCTAATCTATCTATCTATCATCTATCTATATCTATCTATCATCTATATCTATCTATCTATCTATCATCTATCTATCTATCTATCTATCTATATCTATCTATCATCTATCTATATCTATCTATCTATCTATCTATCTATCTATCTATCTAATCTATCTATATCTATCTATCTATATCTATCTATCTATCTATCTATCATCTATCTATCTATCTATCTATCTATCTATCTATCTATCATCTATCTATCTATCTATCTATCTATCTATCATCTATCATCTATCATCTATCTATCTATTATCTATTATCTATCTATCTATCATCTATCTATCTATCTATCATCTATCTATCTATCTATCTATCTATCTATCTATCTATCTATCTATCATCTATCTATCTATCATCTATCTATATCTATCTATCATCTATATCTATCTATCTATCTATCTATCTATCTATCTATCTATCTATCTATCATCTATCTATCTATCTATCATCTATCTATCTATCTATCTATCTATCTATCTATCTATCATCTATCTATCATCTATCTATCTATCATCTATCTATCTATCTATATCTATCTATCTATCTATCTATCTATCTATCTATCTATCTATCTATATCTATCTATCTATCTATCTATCTATCATCTATCTATCTATCTATCTATCTATATCTATCTATCTATCTATCTATCTCTATCTATCTATCTATCTATCTATCTATCTATCTATCTATCATCTATCTATCATCTATCTATCTATCTATCTATCTATCTAATCTATCATCTATCATCTATCTACCTATCCCTACACATAGAATGCTAACATGCAAGGGAAAAGGTTTTGAGTCTAAGATTTTCTGTGTGCAGGGATTATTATTTTGTGCATTTAATCAATACAATTCCTTCCTTCTGCAGTCCAGTGCAGATATGGTCAGCAGGGTGGGGGAAACACAGATCTGGCCCACAAGCATAACCCATCCCAACACAGTTTTCAGCCATTCAAAAACAGCAAACCACTGGAACAGATAAAAGGCGCCATCTAGTCCAGCATTCTCACCAGATACCTATTTCTCCTCACATGAGATCTCATACACATCCAATGAAGCTGAATGTTGGAAAATCCAGGACAGATAAAAGAAAGTATTTATTTATACAGCGCCCAGTTGAACTATGGAACTCATTCCCACAGGACGCAGAGGTGGCCACCAACTGGGATGGCTTTAAGAGGAATAGACAGATTTGAGGAGGAGGGGGAGGAGACGACTATCAATGGCTACCAGCTGTGATGATGATGATGATGATGATGATGATAATTAAATAAATAAATAATATATTATTTGTATCCTGCCCATCTGGCTGGGTTTCCCCAGCCACTCTGGGCGGCTTCCAACAAAGACCAAAAATACACTAAATGGCTGTGCTCTGTCTCCATGATCAGAGGCAGTAATGCTTTTGAATACCAGTAGCTCAGGTGATGTCTTTTTTTTTGACTGGAGAGATAACAGAACACCCTGCCCCACTCCCATTATTTGAACCATGATTTGGTTCTTTTGTCTCAGGTATTTAAATGTATCATCCTGTCTTAGGCCGGCCCTATTACAATGTTCTCAAAGATGTTGGGGGGTGGGGAGCCTTTGGAAACCAATAAGATTGAAATGATTTTGTAACACCTCAAAGTTCATTTGTTTCTTAAAAACAAACTTAAAAAACCCAAACTTGATTTGCATCTCAGAAAAAAGGTTAAGTCAAACTTGGTTTCAAACCTGGATGGCTGCTGTGCTGTCTGCATCTGTTTCTTTTATCTATTTTTCTGAATTGTGCACCCAAACACACATACACACAGAGAGGGAACAGAATGTGCCAACCCTCACTTCATTCTTCCCCTTATTTATCTGCATGGACTCTTAAGTGAGATTAAAAGAGGAGATTCATTCAAGGGTGGGGGTGGCTGGGAGTTCCTTTGATTGCTGTGGTGGCTGGTGCCCTTTGGGGACAGGTAGGGCAGAAGGCAAGGAGCCCAATAGTGGGTGGTGCCAGAGTCACTGAGAGACAGAGTTAACTAATGCTGGTTTGTTTCCTCCTTCCTCCTTACTGAGTTCTACAAGGGGCAACATGGAGGAGGAGAAGGAAGAGGAAACAGGTGGAGGTGGAGAGCAGCACTGTGAATGCCCCTCCACCGCAACTTGATTGTTGTGGTGCAAACTGTACAGGGTTCCTAACTGGGTGGAAGACCAAAGCTCAGTGATAGAGCATGTGCTTTGCATGCAGAAGGTCCCAGGTTCAGTTCCTATCCTGGCATCTCCAGGTAGGCTTGGGAATGTCATCAGCATGAAATCCCTGAGACCCACAGCCAGTCAGTGTAAACAATACTGCGCTATCAAGTAGCCATGGTGGCTACGCTGGACTTTCAGCTTTCTCTCGGTAGCCAATCAGCCTCTGATTCTAACCTAGAGGAGCAACCAGCTCAGCTTATGCTAGACACTCCTGTGATTTGAAGGAGTCTTCTAGCCCACTTGTCCTCAACTGGTGGGTTGGAACACACTACCAATCAGGGGTCACATCAGCAGCCCTTAGACTAAACAAAGACAGATGTTTGTTTGTTTGTTTTTAAAAAAAGGTTTAAATCCATTGGAAAAGGAGACCAGGGGCCTTGAAGTTGTCTGTCATTGTTTAATACCAGGACAACAGGTCAAGTCACTGTTCACAGCCTGCCCCACTAGGGAGAGATATGCTATATTTAGCTTTAAATTATAGTAATTGTATGCATTTGCATTCTATGAATCATATAAATCAGCATATGCAAATTTATGTAAAACAACCTATTTTGTATTTTTCTTTTAACTATCATAATTATTTCTAAATCTGCACAGATACATGTAAATTAGCATGTGCAAATTTTATGCAAATTGGCACCCTCTCCTTTTGTGATGCACTTCCTTAAAAAAAAAAAGTGGCCTAAACTTATTTCAACCCCAATATTCAGTGGTGCTTCCACTATCTGGAAATGGTTTTTATGTTAGCGGAGAATCCCCATTTCTGTGCCACAGTTTCATTTCAATGAGTAAAATAGGCCTCTAGAAGAGAATTCCCTAAAGGATTGGCACTGCCAATGAATACAATGTTTTCAAACCAGGGAGAGGAAGAGAAGAAAATTTGCCTGCTATGATTGAGAAGCCATTTGCTTCCTTTGGAGTGACCTTGCTGAGAACTGGGATGTCTCCACTTTGGCATGCCTGAGGAACCTCTCGTTACAACTTCCCTTGCAGGAGCCAAGGGCATTCCCTCTTACGCTGCAGAAATAATCTCTCCCTGGATCTCCCTATAGCTTCACACCTTCTCTCTAGCTTTAATTTTGCCACTGCAGCTGTTGTTGACATTTTATTTTAAACACGCACCAAAAACACATGTAAATTCCTTAGTTATTTATAGCACAGTTTCTAGAGCTTTAAATAGTATTTTCTTGAATAAACTGGTTTAATGTTAGAGAAGCCTTGAGCAACATGTGATCCACCAAGCTGTCTGAAGTTCATCAGCCATACATACTAACCTAGGTGGCCACCAATGCCTGGATATGGTATAAAGAGGCCTTTCAAGGACCAGATGCAGGTTTGAGGGGGAAAGTGGCCTCTTCTGGATCCACTCATACTTCAGTGGGCTATGTGCTGAGAAATCTTGTGTTCTTAACCTGCTGTCCAGCAGCTTCATAGTGTGTGGCATGAGAGGTTCTGTGCTCCACAGTGTGTTAATGTTCATGCATTATTCTTACATTTGCAACATTGAACCAGTTATTTGGTTACAGCAATTACAATTATTATTATTTTGCAAAGGAGGAATGCACTGCAGCAAGAATAATCTCTTGCTTCACAAAGTATGGTTTATGAAACTAGGGCAAAAACATCCAGTGCTTTAAAGGAATGCATAACAAGTAACACAGCAGAGTGTGCTGCGCTAGGAGACCAGGGTGCAAATCCTCCCTTGGCCATGAATACTGCTGGGATAGACGCAGGACAGTCATACAGGCCAGTCAGCGGCGGAGCAAGCCGATCGGGCGCCTGGAGCAGCATGCATGCCCTGGGGTGGGGCCAGCCGCCCATGGGGGCGAGGCCAGCTGAAGCAGGATGCTCCATGGGGTCTCCAAGGAGTCTGCATGCCAACTCCCACTTAGCCACCCTACAGCTGAGGGAGAGGCAGCGGGCGGACCATTTGGGGCAGCTCGGAGCCTGCGGGCGCCCAAGCCACCGCGTCACTCCCAGGAGAGACGTGTGGCTCAGGTACGCTGCAGGCCCCACGGTGAGTGCCACCCGGCATTTTGTCACCCCCCCAGTGGTGACCCGCAGGGTAACCCCCACTGCACCCCCTTCCTCTGCCCCTGGTCACACTGTCTCATAGAACTGTAGAGTTGAAAGGGCCATGGGGGTCATCTAGTCACACCCTGCAATGCAGGAATTTTTAACCCAATGTGGGGCTCGAACACACAAGCCTGGGATTAATAGTCTCATGCTGTACCAACTGAGCTAGGAGGAAGTCTTTCCGAGCCCTCCCTGGAGATGTCAGAGATTGAACCTGGGACCTTCTGCATGCAACACAGATGTTCTACCACTGAGCTATGGCCTTTTACACATAACCATGGAAACCACCATGAGCTCCTTGGAGGATAAGTATGAGAGAGAGAGAGAGAGAGAGAGAGAGAGAGAGAGAGAGAGAGAAGCTGCCCACAGGTGATAGTCCTTATCTAGGGACACTGTAGTTCTCTGCCCAGGCTCAACATTTACCCTGAAGGAGCCTGGGTTAGCTAGACAGCTGGAACTTTGTAATAGGTTTCCTCATAATAGTTTATGAGTTAGTACCTCGTAACTGGCTTGCTTTCATTTCTTTTCTCTCCCCCAGCTGCCCCGCCACTTTGCTTTTTTAAGAGTCCAGAGCTGCAATGCAGAGCAAGCCAAGGCACACGGAGGATGGAATCTTGGCTAAGTGGCGTTCCATTGGCCCGTCGAAGGCTTGAGTCAGATGGATCGGGTGAATATGGAGAAGGGGAGAGAGTTCCAGTAGCAGCCAAAATATGTATCTTTTCTTGCAGGGCACAAGCTGAATTTAACTATCATTGTTAGAAGTCGTTTCCTCCTCATTTGATGCAGCATTTTCCTGGCACTAAGTGCAAATACATTTTTATCTTGTCCATCTCCCCTCACCCCCGAAGAAAGCCCTATTATCTTTATTCAGTGACACCAAGGCTGACATCCGAAGCACAGTTTACTAGGATGCCAAAGTCCTCTTTAAACAGGGTTGGGGGACATTTTTTAGCCTGAGGGCCACAGTCCAGTGGTGGATAGGAGCCAGGGGCAAATAAATATATAAATAAAGTGGGTGTAGGAACAGATGGGTTGTATCCAAATCAGTTCTATTATAAAAGAGACCCACTGCAATTATGTTGGTCACGTTCACCAATCTCATTAGTTCTACTGAGCAGCACTAACATTGGAGACAACCTGTTCCCCAACAGTCATGGAAGAATCAGAATTGGCTTTTTTCTTTTTCTTTACAAGTTTGTATCTCTATCCAGGCAAGCATCTTCACAGTTCAAGGGTGCAATCCAGCCAGGCATAGATCAGTGCTGGTAAAGGGTGTGCAAATGATAGTCTCATGGGCCAGATAGAGAAGTTTGGATGGCTGCACTTGCACTTAAGTTCCCTGTCCCATTCTTAAATTCAACAAATGTTGCTGGAAACTATTCCTTAAAATACATTTATTAATGATAATCAGACTGTCAAAAATATGATTTTTTTTTGGTGAAGAGCTCATTTCCTTTTGTGAAAAAAACAACTATGGAGCCTGATGACTTGGAAATTTTTGCCATTATTATCTTCATTGATTTTGTCTGTTGTGTTGTGTTTTCATTCTGCCCTTCCTCCATGGAACTTGGGGAAGGAGGCTGTCACCCTTAGAACAATCCTGTGAGGCAACTGAGAGAGTGGATGACTAGGCCACCATTACCGACTGAGCTTGCTCATCATTGGACTGTACACCCCACCTTGTTTGCCAAGAGAACAAACAAACAGCAAAAAAACAACAAAACAAAAACAAAACTGAAGGATAAATATGTTCTGATTTGCATGTTATAGTATGGAATGTGAGAATCAAGCCAGCCCATATCAGAATTCACAAAGACTGAATTTATCAAAAACTCCTGAGACCCAACACACACATACACACACATTCCACATACATTGAAATAATCTAGATTTGGATTGCTTCGGGAGATAAATTAAGAGATAACGAAGCTAAATTCCCTCCCTTGGGAGGCATGGTTTGACCCTCTCCCTGTCTTGTTTTTGATGTCCAGCAAGGATGGGGCATTTCTTCAGTCTAAGGACCACATTTCCTTCTGGAAGTCACACGCCAGGCATGGGCAGGCAGAGGTGAAAACTGGTGGAGTGGCAAATGTAATGGTTACCTTTGTACAGTACGCTAGCTTGCACAGACCCCCTCTCTAATCCCCCATTCAGCAAACAAGAGGCATTAGCAGAGTCCAAGGATACATTCCAGCCAGGGAAACACATTCAGAGTACAGAACAGGGCCAGCAAGAGCTCTGAGGACCAGGCAGAGAGGCCTCATGGGCCACATTCTTCCCCTGGGTCTGAAGTTCCCCACCTCTGCTACAAACAATAAACTTTCATATCATGATTTTATGACAACTGAAGCTGTTATTTTTGTCCCCTGGCTCTGTGGGTTTGGCTCCCTTTATTTTGACTCAGTACTGTTTCATAGTTTTTATTGTATTTTGATATATGTCGTGCACTACTTTGGATGCCCTTGAGCTGGAAAGCAGGATAAAAATAAACTTTAATAGTAATGATGATAAGATGTGGGGAAAGGAAGGTGCCATGTTTAGAGGCAATGCACCTCTGAATATAAGTTTTCAAAAATGTTGTCTTAGTAGTTGAGTGACAAATAATTGAGAAGGACCATTGCTTTCATTTCCTGTTGGACCATCCAGCAGGGGCATCTAGTAAACTGTTGCAATATACAGCCATACCTCGGGTTAAAGACGCTTCAAGTTGAGCACGTTTGAGTTGCGCTCCTCGACAACCCGGAAGTAACGGAGCGTGTTACTTCCGGGTTTCGCCGCTTGCAAATGCGCAGACGCTCAAAATGACGTCATGCGCAGAAGCAGCGAAAAGCGACGCACGCATGCACAGACGTGCTGTTGCTAGTTACGCTTACCTCTAGATGCGAATGGGGCTCCGGAACGGATCCCTTTCCTATCTAGAGGTACCATTGTATAGGACATTGGATAAGATCAGTGACTGGAGAGAATTTGGAAGGCCAGTATTCTTACCCCTGATCTACCTGGACCAATACTCTGATTCATTAGAAGAAGGCAGCATAATGTTGATATAAGTTTCCACTAGAACCCCACCACCACCAACCCACACAATGCTTTGCTTATGTATTTATGGAGGGAATGATTCCAGTGGTTATGGGGGTGGGGAAAGATACTCTTGTGGTTTGCAAAGTAATAACCAGTGGGGCCCTGGAGGTCAGTTGGGAGAAGAAAGGCTATTCTGCAATCAAGGCAGCTGCATGATCTTATAAACATAAGAGAAACCATAGCTGAGTGGTAAAACACAAGCTTTGCAGGTAGAATATCATAGGTTCGATCAGTGCTTCCGCCCAAGAAAAATAGGTGTCAGTACTTATCATGAAATTGTTACAGTCACACTTCTTAACAACAACAAAACGAGGTGCCAGTACTGTGTACTCTTGAATACCCCTGGGGGGGAAAGCACTGGGTTTGATTCTTGGCAATGTCTGTTTCAAAGGACCAGATGGTGAGCTGATAGAAAGATGCTCTGCTGCGAATCAGAGAGCTGCTCTGTCCCCCAAAACAGTACTTCTGTCTTGTCAGGATTCTACCTCAATCCATCCTCAAAACGCCTCCAAACACCCACACAGGACATTAACTGCCTTCACTGGTTCTGATTTAAAGCTGAGTATCATTTGCATGGGTATGCAAATGATACCCAGGTGGATATAGCTGGGTGTCATTCACATACTGGTGAACACCCAGCCCAAATTCCCTGATGATCTCCCCAAGCACCTTCCTGTAGATGTTGAAAAGCCTGGGGGAGAGGACCACGCCCTGAGACATCCCACAAGTGAACACCCAGGGATCCGAACACCACTTTCTGGACACAGCCCAGGAGGAAGGATTGGAACCACTGTATAACAGTGTCCTCAGCTCCCAGCTCCTCTAGTCAGTCCAGAAGGATACCATGGTCAATGGTATCAAAAGCAGCTGAGAGATCCAGCAGAACCAGGAAAGAGTTTTCACCTCTGTCTCTAGCCTGCCGGAGATAATCGACCAGTGTGACCAAGACAGTTTCAGTCCCATGTTAGGTCCAGAATCCTGAATGGAAGGGATCCAAATGGTCTGCATCAACCAGATGCAGTCTGGAGTTGTTCAGTGACCAGACGCTCAATCATCTTTTGCCCCACCAGTCCCAATGAGCACCAGCCTCCACTGGTCTCAGGTAATATTTTCTCAGCCCTGCTTCCAGTGTACTGTAATGGATCACTGTGTGAGCCTGAATCAGTCACTGCCTCTTAACCTAACCTTCCTCATAGAAATCATATACACCACTGAGCCTTCGGCAGAAAAAAAAAAAGGATAAATGCCATAAATAAATAAAATCCTTTGTGTGGAGATGGTGGGGATTCATCCTGGAGCTATTTGTGTGCCAAGCATGAGCTGTGCTACTGAAATGCGGCTTAACCCTCCCCCCACAAAGAAATAGTAAAACATTCCATTGGCTTGGATGCACGGCTTAACACTTTAACCAATGACCATCTGCTTTCCTTACTTGATTGGCTGCTGGCTGACCTATCACAACCAATTCTGGGCATCGCTCATCATGATGTGAAACTGACACATTGGACGCCCACTGGTCGACAAAGCCTTTGGGTGTATAGACTCCACAGTCTATGATGCTGGTCATCTGCTCAAACTCTTCGCACACGCCGTCACCATCATGGAAGTAGCACCTGCTCGGTTCATCTGCAGTAAGAGAGAGGAGGAGGGAAAGGGGAGTCAAGAAAGATGGAAATGTCATTTCTTAATAACCAAGTCCAGTAAGCACTGCGTACTTTGACCTAATGAGCAAATGGGAATGATGCCCTCAGAAAACCAGAGCTTTTGCCCTTTAGAAAAAAATATGTAAATTATTTTTAAAAATTGCAAGGGAATGATGTGCTCTTGCTTCAGTCAAAGTCTGGCTTTCATAGTACCACCTACTACCTCACTCACCCCTTCACACACACTCACTTCTTGTCAAACACTTGAGCTGACAGAGGACAATGAGGGAGCCTGGGAATTGCTAACATATGTATCACAGCTTGTTTGTCAAATGTGCATGTTTTCAGAAATCTACCAACAACTCTCAGTGCATTCACACTTAAAAATAGACCACTGAACTACCGTTGGAATAGTTGCATGAGGTCCCTTACCTCTTGTACAATTCAGAGTTATCAGGTAATTTGAGGATAAGATCACAAAGTTTGTTCCAGTTTCCTTGCAGTGAGTGCTCCTAGAGAGTGGTTCAATTTAGATTGGGGAACCTCAGGCCTGGTGTCCACATGTGGCCCTCAGAACTACCCACAGGCCACATCCATTCCTAGCCACATCCTAGCCACACCTTCTCTCCCCAAGTCACAACCCTCACTTTGCACCCTGTGTGTTTCTGAGTGGCTGTGATGTGTCCTTGAGCTCTGGCAATGCCTCTTGCTTTTCTGGACAAAGGATAGAGTGGGGTGGGTATGTTTGTAGAAGCTGTAGAACCTGCTCATCACTAACACATGACCCTTGACAAATTGAACAGGAGGGAGTGCAGCCCTCACGATGAAAAATGTCCCACATTCCAATTCAGATGATCCTACAAATCATGAAAGATCATGATTGAGCCATAGTCTCGCTTCTTCCTTCCTCCATATCTCCCCATCCCTCCTTTATTTTCAACTTTTTGTTGTTGTTGTAAAAGGTTTTCTTACAGCTTAAAAAGATGTAATGCTTTCCATATCCTCCTATTGTTAAAAAAAACTCCTTACAAAATCAAATGTTAGTCCTGTTCAGAGTAGACACATTGAAATTCATGGGTATGACTAACTTCCCTATTCTGCTTCCTACGTGGGTGGGTGTCTTGAGGTAGAGAAAGGGACACAAAGATCTCTGCAGTCCTTTGGTGCAGATACTTTGGTGTCTGCCTCATCCCACCACTCTCTCCAGATCCTGGCTGACTCTTTCCATGGCTCAACAGCCCTTTAAAGGGCTGTTTCAGTTGGAGATGCCAGAGACTGTATCCGGGACACCTTTGCTTGCAAGGCAAGGGCCCAGTTTGTGGCTCAGCTCTGAATGTCGTTTTCTTTGTTATGGCTTACATCTAAACAAAGGTAATACTACCTCTTGTGGTTTACTGTTTTAAATGTGCTATTCCTTCCAGTAGCACCTTAAAGACCAACTAAGTCAGTTCTTGGTATGAGCTTTCGTGTGCATGCACACTTCTTCAGATACACAGTGTGCATGCACACGAAAGCTCATACCAAGAACTGACTTAGTTGGTCTTTAAGGTGCTACTGGAAGGAATTTTTTTGTTTTGACTATGGCAGACCAACACGGCTACCTATCTGTAACTTAAATGTGCTATGTTATACATTAAGGGTGGCAGTTCGGCGGCAGAGCATTTGATTTGCATGCAGAAGGCCCCAGGTCCAACCCTTGGCCTCTCTAGACAGGACTGCAGCCAGAAAAACGAGAGAGCTGCTTCCAGTCAATGCAGACAACTCGGAGCAAGATGGACCAATGAGTTGATTGCGTATAAGGCAGCTTCCCACCACCACCCCTAAAAGAAATCCCAAGATATTTTATATCTGGTGGTTTGCCTACATCTATCCGTGTGCCTATTTCTCGCCCACATACACACACAAACAAACAAACAAACAAACACACACACACACACCTGACTAGAACCAGTGTAAAACTGTATAAGTAAACAAAAATAAACATAATAAAAAACAAGCAAACAACCCTCTGCACAGGAATAGAAAAAGAGCAATGAAGCAAATTAACTGCTGGCAGAGCCCAGCTGATTTCAGTGGCCTCCTGCCAGTGCAAGAGAGGCTCCAGGCCCCTGGTGTTGTTCACTATTTTGTTCTTAAATGACACTTGCGAAACACTGAGTTTAGCAAGGACAAGCACTTCCAAAGGAACAGCTCCAGAGACTGGAGGCCTCTGTTTACCAACTCACAGCATATTTGGCATGGGCAGTAGCAGAAGGGAAGGGAGGGGGGGATGTCCCTTGCAACTGAAGAAAGATCTTTTTGCGCCAGTCAACGAGACACTAATCTGAACTAGAGGGATCAAAAGTCAGAGGGAGATGGAGTGACTCTCTATGGCAGGGGTCGGCAACCTTTTCGGCCATGGGTCGGTCCACCATTCCTCAGACCATGTGGAGGGTCAGACTACCTTTTGGGGAAAAAAATGAACAAATTCCTATGCCCCACAAATAACCCACAGATGCATTTTAAATAAAAGCACACATTCTAATCATGTAAAAACACCAGGCAGGCCCCACAAATAACCCAGAGATGAATTTTAAATAAAAGGACACATCCTACTCATGTAAAAACACGCTGATTCCCGGACCGTCCACAGGCCAGATTGAGAAGGCGATTGGGCCGGATATGGCCACCAGGCCTTAGGTTGCCCACCCCTGCTCTATGGGGATAACCCAATGCTGGGGAGGAGGGCAAAGAGTGTCCTCCTGTGTCTTTAAAGGAGCAGAACTTCCACTGCAGGTCGTTCTCTAGTGTCCCTTACTTACCACCCCTGATTTTCTTCCCCCTTGTAAATCCCTTTCCTTACATACTCAGTGGAAAAGTATCTGCTTTGTATGCAGATGGTCCCAAGATTCCCAGGATGACTCCAGGTAAAGGTAAAGGACCCTTGATAGTTAAGCCCAGCTGCGGGCGACTCCATTGTGGTGCTCATCTTGCTAGTTCCTCAGAGGGCAGATCTGCCACACCTCCCAGCTGTCTCATTGCTGGCCCGGCCCTGGATATACCAGCAATGGGGACTGAATTCCTTGAAGCATGTGGATTTTGGGGTTTCCTGTGCCAAGTTGTATGGATGCACAATGAAATTATTCAAAATCCATCCCTTGGAACCACCAGAAGTGGTTGTTCTAAGAGGCCAAACTATATATGATTCTACTCCCCTGATCAGCAAGGTGTTTTTTTTAAAGGTTTGTGTGAGAAAGAGATCTGGAACAGGATCTTGTGTGGAAGGGTAAAAGACATTCATCCTTTGTCCCCTTCTGCTTGGTCTCAACCTGAATTCCTTGAACCCAACTCCCTGTAATGCAGGAATCCTGCCCACAGCTGTCCCTGGGTGGACTTGAACCACGTACTTGCTGTTTACAGCAGGGCTGGGAATTCCAATTGGTGTCAATGAGACCTTTTATTTCCATGCAAATCACAGGCCAGGGGCAGGGGCAACAGTCTGGTGGGAAGCAAATACTTTATAAAAACCCATCTATGTCCCCTCTCCAAGGTCTTAATCTTGGATCAAGCCGCAGCTATTTGTCCTCTAACACACACACACACACACACACACACAGCCGAAATTCACATAACAGCCAATTACATGAATTAGATCACATCTAAATCAGTTCATTCATAGACTAGATAATGCAGAAGTTATAATTCGCCCAGAAACTCAAGTGAGAAAGTCAAGTGGAAGTACACTGGTACATCAGTTTATGAACTTGATCTGTTCCGGAAGTCCGTTCTTATACCAAAACCATTCTTAAACCAAGGTGTGCTTTCCCTAATGAGGCCTCCCACCGCCAGTGCACTTCCACCATTCGGATTCCGTTCGTAGACTGAGGTAAAGTTCTCAAACAGGGACACTATTTTCGGTTTTGCGGAGTTTGTAAACCGAATTGTTCTTAAACTGGACTGTTCTTAAACCGAGGTACCATTGTACTGTATCTGAATCAGTCCAAGCATACCTTCCCTGCAATGTATCAAAGACAAACAGGGACAAGCTTGCAACATGCTGCCTATAGAAGATTAGAAACCAAGGCCACTCAAAATACTGGAATTGCCACTGGCAGACTGCATACCAAAAGGCGGAGATAAGCAACCTTGCTATACTCCATTTCTTCTTTCTTCTTTATAAGGGGTGGACACAGGGGCGCCGACTTATAAAAAATATTGGGGGGGGCCCATACCGGGGTCCTGCCCCGGGAAGTTTTCTAAATTTTAGATGAGTTTTAAAGTTTTTTTAAAGTATTTTAGAGTCATATGATCAACATTAGAACCCCGAAAACTCGACTCTCTATAACTCCACACTCCGGGAAACTCGACAAGCCTGAAACACTTTTTGGCTTTGAAAAAAGAAACAAAACATAAACACGCACGGTATTTTCGTAAAAAGCTAATTTAATTTGCAGTAACAATTATGCTTATAGACTATTACAGAGCAGTGAATATATAGCTCTGAAAAGACTGAAATGATATTTAAATAAACTATCATTAAAAGAATAAAACATAAAATATTGCTGTCGCACAGTAATAGCACTTTGATTAATAAGTGAAATAGCTAATTTAAGCTTACTTTGAATAAGGCTGAGGGTTAATTAAATAAAAATAATATCTCAAAGTTAATGCTTTAATACAGTAAATAAAGTTAATACAGTATGCCTAATACTGTATGTAAATACTGTAATACTGTATGTAAATAACGGGCTTTAATTGGGTCTTACACCCTAAAAATATTTAAGTATTTGAAAATAACTATTACAGTACTATAGTAATATAGAAATACAGTACTAAACTAGTACTAATATTTCGAAACTGAAAATTTAACATTCTGTATGTATTTAATTCTCTATTTTATAAAGATTTTAAATATCTGACAGTGAGTTTGGAGTAGCCCAATGCAAAAATCCTGAGGATCCATGTGGATCTGTGCTTTGTAACCACGTTTTTGCACCACTGTGACCCTAGGCAACAGTGGGTGCATGATTTTTTTGGTGCAAGATGTAGCCATGAACATGCTATGTGATCTGATGGTGAATTTGGGGTGACCCAATGCAAAAATCCTGAGGATCCATGTGGATCCGTGCTTTGTAACCACGTTTTTGCACCATTGCAGCCCCAGGCAACAGTGGGTGCGTGATTTTTTTGGTGCAAGATGTAGCCATGGACATGTAATGTGATCTGATAGTGAATTTGGAGTGACCCAATGCAAAAATCCTGAGGATCCATGTGGATCCGTGCTTTGTCACCACGTTTTAAATGGGGAGGGAAGGAAAAACACAGAAGGGACAAGAAGCACAAGAGGGGTGTGCGGAGAAGCAGCTGGCTAAGAATGCAGGGGAGGACTTTAACGGGGGGGGGGGGGGGAGGAAAGGAAGGCAAAAGTCCCCCCCCAAGCCAGCCCTCTCTCTCTCTCTCCCACCTGCGAGTCCCTAGAGCACGGAGAGGAGGAGGTGGTGGGCTGGAGCCTGCACGCAGTGTGACTAGGAAAGAATTAGAAGGAAGGACTCGATCCTTTCCTTAACCCTCTGCTTGCCAAGAGGGCAGGGGATTCCCTGCTCTTTGTTGAGTTTGAGCAAATGCAGCAACAGAAGCGGGTGGGCAGTAAGACCCTGAGGCAGAATGCAGGAAAGCAGCAGCTTCCACCTTCCCTCCGCCCGCCCGCCCGATCTTATTTTTGCCTGATTTTTGCCTATTTTTGCTCCTGTGCTCCGGCGAGACAGCTCCAGGGACCACACATTCGCTCAATAACACGCACAGACATTTCCCCTTACTTTTTAGGAGAAAAAATCTGCGTGTTATAGAGCGAAATTTACTGTAATAATTTTCTTAAATTATTGGGGGGGGCGGAGCCCCCCCAAACGAATTTTTGAGGGGGCTCGGGCCCCCTCAGGCCCCATGGAGTCGGCGCCTATGGGTGGACATTAGGTTCCATCAGCCATAAGGTGTGTTTTTTATTGCAAAATCTGTCTCCCAACTTTTCTACGCTTCAAACGTCTGGTACAATGGCTTATTTTCTAAGTTAGATGGGTTCCAGGCAAAGTATCTTCGGTCTTTACTAGTTTCCAAATTGTGTCCCAAATCCAATCTTATTTGTATCAACTGGGCTACGATACTGCCCTTGTATCCCTGAGGCAAAGGCTTTGGGACCTCTCACAAAGCGACCTGCAATCCAGATCCAATGTAATCTGTGGCCCAATTGCAGCTGGAATCCAATACGGGCACAACTTTCAGTTAGCCTCATGTCTTAGGAAACCTATCGGTGTTTATTTACCAAACCTAGATTAAAGGTATTTCCATTGGAAGTTTTAAATGGTAGACTAAGAGGCATCCCCTATCATAAAAGGCTTTGTTTATGTTCTCAGGATGTCAAATGCATGAACCATATCCTACTACTGCATTGTGGGCAGTACGAGCAAGCAAGGGACTAACTGATCAAACCCTTACTAGCAAATTTGCCAGGAAAATCTGATGCCTCCCATATTAAATACCTTCTGGAGGATAGGTCAAATGATATTACACTGACCGTGGCAAAGTTTCTTTCGGGGGTCGCAAGAAAAAAAAGACTACCATGCTCTAGACATACCAACAATACTCTGCTCTTCAATGATTTATAAGGCAAGAGAGTGTTTCGTTATATATCAATTGAAATATATATTAGGGAAGGAAAAATATTGCCTTAGCTAGGAAAAGGAAAAATAAATCAATCTCAGGGCTTGCCCCCCCCCCCCCAGTTTCACATATTTCCACATATTCTCCACACTTCTCCACAAGTTTGCATTTTTTATATGTAGAAAATTCGTGCTTATAAAAATTAATCAGCATTTTAGTGTGAATTTCTACTTACCCCTGTTTGTATGAAATTTCCCCTAAAGTATACATTTATTTCAGGGAATTGCCACTAATTTTAAGCATTTTTAATGTTATTTTCACTATTGAGTGCATTTTTATGTACACTTTCCCATAATATACACAATTTTGTATTCATTATTTGCTTGGAGAACTGCATTGCAGCATTTGGAGATGTACAAATTACAAAGGAAACTTCTGTTTTAGCTTACATATTGATTTGGAAATGGCTAATTAGAGTGTTTTGCATTAAAATGAAAACTAAACCAACTTTCTCCCCGTTCCTAGTGCTAACATGTTATTCCAGATGTTCTTTAACTACACTGTTAATCACTGCTGGCTGTGGCTGATGGGAGTTAGAGCCCAATGGAATCTGGAGGGTACCACAATGGCTACCTCCCAGCTAGCTCATAAGAAGATTAAAAACCAAAGGCCCATCTGGTCCACCATCCTGTCCCCACAGTGGCCAAACAGGTGCCTCTGGGAAGCCTACAAGCAGAAAATGAGTGCAATTGTTGTTATCCAGAGGAATTCTGTCTCTAGTACTGGAGACAGGGCTGTCACACCGAAGATGGAACAAGCTAAACTGACTAAACATCAGGAAGAACTTTCTGATGGTAAGAGCTGTTTGACAGAGGAACAGATTCCCACAAGAGGTGGTAGACTCTTCTTTTTTAAGCAGAGGTTGGGTGCCATCTGTCATGGTTGCTTTAATTGAGATTCCTGCATTGCAGGGGATTGGACTTGATTACCCTTCCAGCTCTATGACTCTATGATAGTATATAGTCATCGAGTAGCTGTGTCTTAGCTGTTCTACCATATGCTTGGTAGTTTTATCTTTAGTAAAAAATTCCACTAGTGTTCCTAGAACAGAGATTAACTGAGTTGTAATTTCCTGGATTCCCCACTCTCTCTCTCTCTCTCTATATATATATGGAGTGCCAAATTTGCCACTTTCCCATTTTCAGGAATGGAAGCTTAAATTGCTGATCTTCTGGAACTTGTCCCTAAGAATTCGAGTTATTTAGGAACCCTTGGGCAGCTGCCATCTGGACCTGGTGACTTGTTCATTTTAATTTGTCAACAAATTCTAGAACATCACCTCCTGTTACCACCTTTTGCCTTTCTCCCTCAGACATCCTTCCTGAGAAAGTTAGTGAAGGCAAAAAGATCTGCCCTTTATCTTCTACGGTGCAGCAGATGGAAATAATTTATTCGGCATCTCTGAAATTTCCTTTTACTCCTTTAGCACACCTTCAATTCCCTTGTCATTCAAAGGTCCAAACATCTCCCTAGCTGTTTTCCTGTTTCTAATATTTATGAAGTAATTTTATTGTTGATTTAATGTGCTTTTTTTTTAGCAGTGTACTCCTCAGCTTATTTTTTGCACATCACATGCTGCTTGCATTTCTTTCATCAAAGTCTGTGTTCCTTTCTGTTTTCCATATTTAGGCAGTACTTCCATAAAGGAAGCCTTCTTACTTCCATAGCTTCCTTGACTGCTCATGAACCACACTGGCATAATCTTGGCCTTAGTGGTTGTTTTCTTGTATACATTCCAGCTGAGCTTTCTGAAGAATTTGGACCCTCTTGATTTTCCCTTCCAAATTCCATTTTTTCTTATCTCTTGTTTTTTGTTAGAAGTTTCCTTTTTTCAAGTCAAGCATGACTGAGTTGGACTTTCTTGGCAACTGTCCACTTGCATACATTGGCAAGGCATATTCCTGATGTGGTTGCACCCCAATTCCCATAAGCCCTATTCAGTATGGCCAGTGGTCAGGTATGATGGAAATTGTAGTCCAACATCTTCTGGAGGGCACCATGTCAGCTGCCCCTGGGATAACCAGATGCCCACCCATATATGAAGACAGATCCCCCTTTGCACTGAAATGCACTGAAAAATAATCCCATTTTTCATATCATGCTCAGTGGCTTCCCCATGTGATGATAAAAAATAGTAGGCCTCTGATAAAATCATATGCTTGGGATAAAGAGAGGACATGGGCCTGATCCAATGTGATGAGTTAATTCATACTTGCATGGAGAGGAAATCTTTCGAATAGCTCTAGTGCAAGCCAGTATGTGATCTGTATGGAGGCTAATTTGTTCCTGATTATGTTTAAAACCCCAATAAATCTGTCTGCTCTGAGTCTGAAAGGCCCAAGGGATGAGAGGAACAGAGAGACAGAGATGTCTGAATTAAAACAGAGATTGCACAGTTGATTTAAAAAAAGCTCACTGAACGCAGCCCAGACAGTGAGCATGCCCCTTCTCAGATTCCAGCTCTGTTGTACCGAGTCGGCATGCCCTGCCCTCCATTACCTTTTTGGCCAGCCCCAATGACACTGGTAATGAGAGCCAGGAAAAGATTAGGTGTTCCATTGGTTTCATGGAAGAATCATGGAGAAATATGGTTTAACTACCGCATTCATCTTATTCTTCTTTTTAAGGGAAGATATGTTCTTAACATTGGCAGGATACTACAAAAAAAAAAAAAAAATCAAGCTGCCCTTCTAAGGAGAGCAGGAGGACCATCATCAAATGTTTTAGTGCCCAAGATGGAATGTCCAAAGTACATCTCTTATAATGTGAAAATGCACATTAAATGAAATTCAATAGATACAAATGTGAATATCTCCAGAGAGGTACAGATAATTTGGCGTGAAAAATGAAAGGGATATTGGGGTTGACATCCATCACAAGCTGGTCATCATCCAACAACTGCAAAAAGGGCAAGTGTGGTTTCAGAGTACATTGAGAGAACCATACTTCCAGGACGGAAGAAGCAAGAGTCCCACTCTGGAGTCTATTTCTGGGCACCACAATTTAAGAAACATGTTGACAATGTGTGCAGAAGAGGACAATAAAGATGGCCAGGAATATGGAAAACAAGTACTATGAGCAAAGAACAAAGTATACGCTCATGAACCATATTCCACTGTATCCAGCCCTAGGGAACTGGGTACCAGATCCATCTTAGCAGTTTGCGGCACAAATGCATTTACAAAAGATGCCTGTCAATTTTAGAAGTTTTGAGAGGTCAACGTGGACTGAAAACCACTGAAGAAGACCACTGCTAGATCAGACCAAAGATTCATTTTGTCTATTATCCCTTTTGCTACAGTGGCCAATGCAGTGCCACTAGGAAGCCCACAAGCAAGGTACAGCATCAGGGTGGGGAACTTCAGGTCAGGGCATGAAAGCAGCCCTCCAAGCATCCCTGTCTAGCCCTCAGAACTCTTCCCTTGCCACACCCTTCACAGGGCATGCCTCCTGCCCCAAGCACATTTGCCTGGCTGCAACATGTTCTTGATCTCTAATAATGTCTCTTGTTGGCTGCACGAAAGATAGAGAGGCATGTGTGAATGTGTGCATTTGGAATTCTGATAACATGCCATGGGCACCAGTCACAAAATGGCTACAGTAAGTGTGTGGCATATCCCAGAATGCTGTGGGGGGGGTGGCATTGTAGTCACAATGTAGGAGATGCTAAGCCACTGGCAACAGTGAAAGCAGACTGTAGATTTGGGGGAATATTTAATGAGAACTTTTTAGGGTGCCATAAGAGGTAGGGACGCAGGTGGCACTGTGGTCTAAACCACTGAACCTAGGACTATCCAATCAGAAGGTCGGTGTTTCGAATCCCCATGACAGGGTGCGCTCCCGTTGCTCGGTCCCAGCTCTGCTGACCTAGCAGTTCAAAAGCACATCAAAGTGCAAGTAGATAAATAGGTACCACCATGGTGGGAAGGTAAACGGTGTTTCCGTGTGCTGCTCTGGTTTGCCAGAAGTGGCTTAGTCATGCTGGCCACATGACCTGGAAGCTGTACGCCGGCTCCCTTGGCCTATAGAGTGAGATGAGCGCACAACTCCAGAGTCGTTCGCGACAGGACCATATGGTCAGGGGTACCTTTACCCTTAAGAGGTACTGGCAGGCACACCGGTGTCATGTGAAGAAGCTGGCCTACTATACAAAGCCACCACTGGGGTGTGGTCCCTGGAAGGTTGTCTTGATCAGAATGTGCCTCTCAGGCTGAAAAAGGCTCCCCACCACTGTATGACAGTAGCACCCATTCTTTGTTGTCAGCAACTGGTACACGGCCTATTAGGCTGTTACTCAGCTTGCTCTGGCAAAAATAATAGTCAGGCATAACTATGGAAGACAGGAGCTTGCTGAATGGTTCACAGTGAGAAGGGGGGGAATACATATTAAAAATGCAATCTTGGAGTTGTGATGTTTGGTGGAATAAACACAGCATATGAATTCCCAAGGATCTAACTTGTATCAGGAGAGAGAAATGTCTTCACTGGTAAGAAGGCTTGGCCTTTAAGAGTACTGAGACAGATGTTAGGCTAAAAGAAGCCTGCTTTATATCCTCATTATAAATTGGGCGGGGCATACTTGTAATTGGCTTATGAGTGTTGTGTTGTTTTTTTAAAAAAATGTTTCTTATAATAACTCAAAACTTGGCTATATTAAACACTGATAAGTCTTTGGCCTCATTCTCAGAAATAGCAGATGTGATGTTGAACTGTTTTTTCTTTAGTTATCCTTCAAATAACAGTTTCCTACACCTGCTCTCCTGCCCCCACACTCAGTCTTTGGCCTGGGTTTAATCTAAAGTCTTCCATTCCTAGCCAAATGACCCAGATGATCATTGTTGAAGAGAAGGAAGGTATATCATTGACACAGATCTGTGACTGTGACTTTGGCATGCATGGGTATATCTGATAATTTATTTTCTTTATTTATTGCATTTATATACCCTCTTTCCTCCAAGGAGCTCAAGGTGGCATGTATAGCTCTCCTCCTCCTCATTTTATCACCACAACTACCCTGTCAGGTAGTCTAGTGAGTGATTGGCCCAAGGTTAAGTGGGGATTTGAACCCTGGTCTCCCTAGTCTTAGTCCAACACTGTAACCACTACACCACAGTATTCTTTTTTCCAGTTTGGCACATTATTTTTTATTTTATTTTATTTATATATAAATATATACAGTATTTAAATTTCTGTTTATAAACAGGACATACACATAAAGTGCATTTTAGTTGGATGTGTTTTAACACATCCAAAATGCAGACATTTTAGAAAAATGTCTTCTAAATAAAAGAAACTCTAACTTCCCCAATAGGCAGCTTTTAAACAACTCTAGCAACAGAAAGTCCCCCTTCCACCACCACCACTAGCAAACAGTTTGCACAAGTACGGTAGGTTCTTCTGAATGTTTAGTTCTCGTGAGGCTGTTATGAGGACAAAACGGGGTGGAGAAAACCTCATGCTACCACCTTGACGGAGAAAAAGTGGGGTAGAAATCTAATAAATTATAATAATAATAGTCAATCTCGCTCAGACATATGGACAGCTTAGATTAATCTATCTACTTAAATCAGGACTGATGGAATACATCTACTGCTGATGTCAACTAACAATGTCTCTTTCCTTCATTCTCCACTATATTTGCAAGAGCCATTATTATTATTATTTTGTCATTATTTATTAACCACAACAATAATGATTTTGTCTGTGATGGACAGCCTTTTATCAGATTGCACATAAAGAACCAAACAAAAACTCAAAGCAATCTACCCCATTTGGCAACCAGGGCAAAATCCCCAAATTGCACAAAACCGACTGGGCAGAGAAGGGTGGACACACAGCCCTGCATCCTGCTTTCAGTTTGGAATGAAGCTGCTGGCATCAGAATCACCTCCTTTTCTACAATAGCTACTCTTTAAAGAAAAGGGAAAAAAGGCCAGGCAAAATGAGAGAAGGGAGGGTGGGGAGAAGGGTATTTTTAAGCAAGCATGTTTACTTAGGGACCATGCCAATGTCAACAGGCCTTGTACCGTATAATGACATGTCCAACTTTTGTTTTTTAAAAAACAATGAACAAAAATGCACACGTGTTGTTTCTGAGTAACAGATTCTTGGACTAAGCTGGCCTTTGCAGTTTAGTCCCTCTGCCAACTGCAAAAAAGAAAAAAAGAAAAAAAGGATATTCAGTCTTGGGTCTCCCACTGCTTCGCCTCACGGACATAGAGAAGGTGCCCCCACACTCTCCCTCTCTCATGTAATATTAGAACTCAGGGGCATCCAATGAAGCTGGGTGCTGGAAGGTTCAGAACCAGCAAAATAAAACACTTCTTCACACAGTGTGTAAAGGGACCCCTGACCATTAGGTCCAGTCGTGGCCGACTCTGGGGTTGTGGCGCTCATCTTGCTTTATTGGCCGAGGGAGCTGGCGTACAGCTTCTGGGTCATGTGGCCAGCATGACTAAGCCACTTCTGGCGAACCAGAGCAGCACACGGAAATGCCATTTACCTTCCCACCGGAGCGGTACCTATTTATCTACTTGCACTTTTTGGGGTGGTTTCGAACTGCTAGGTTGGCAGGAGCTGGGACCGAGCAACAGGAGCTCACCCCGTCGTGGGGATTCGAACCGCCGACCTTCTGATCGGCAAGTCCTAGGCTCTGTGGTTTAACCCACAGCACCACCCGTGTCCCTTCACACAGTGTGTAGTTATAACCATTGCATTGGCTCCCAGAAGAGATAGCAATGGCCACCAGCTTGAACAGCTTTCAAAGAGGATTAGACCAACCCATGTAGGATGAGGCTATCAGGGGCTACTAGCCACAATGTCTGTGATCTGCCTCCACTGTCGGAAGCAGCATGCCTCTGAATGACAGTTGCTGGGAATCACACAAGAGGGAGAGGTGCAGCTGTTGCACTCAGATCCCCATAGGCATCTACATGGCCACTAAGAGAACAGGTTGTGCAAGAGTGGAGGGGGTTGATGCTCACAAATGGATCCTTTGTATGAGAAACTGGGGTGTTGCAGGTACATCTAAAATGATGGAGAAAAAGGTAAAGGTAAAGGAACCCCTGTCCATTAGGTCCAGTCGTGACCGACTCTGGGTTGCGGCGCTCATCTCGCTTTATTGGCCGAGGGAGCCAGTGTACAGCGTCCGGGTCATGTGGCCGGCATGGCTAAGCCACTTCTTAATTACCACATGCGCTGGGTAATTTAATAAGCATCCATTATGAGTTGTTTGTGGGAATATCACCTAACATTGTGTAAAGCAAAAGGCCACCTTGACACTTCGCAGTGCTATTACTCATCACTTTGCTTATCGCAAAAAAAGTTATTTATTTATCTGAGGGTTGGGGGTCGGGAAGGCGCTATTGTTCAAGAAGTCCAAATCAAGTTTAATAGCACAACCTAAATTTGCTAGTATGTGACTTAATCCCACTAGAAAATAGAGACAGTCTGGAAAGATCCCTACTCACAAACCACTACCTTTCAATTGTTTTGACAAAGGAAGCAGTTGTTCAGAAAAACCATGCTTACTATTCTGAGGAGGAGGAGGAATTCACAATAAGTGATGTGCAGGGATAGAGTGTTGGCTTTTGGACATTGGTTTCTCTGCAGGGCGTAAGGAATAGGGAAGACGAAGAGAAGCATGGTCATAATGAATATGGATGGTCATCCATCAATTTATTTTAAGCACATTACCTCCATGACAAAGGGAGGAGTGTGCGGGGAGGGGGAGCAAAAGGAAGGGGGGATGTATAAAATTAGGTTTGTGTCACTCACTTAACATTTTAGCTTCCCCAGAGGATCCTCTCCTAAACAGAGCTTGCAAGCTCATGAATATTAATCATTTCCCTGAATGCACTGCTGTCTACCAAAACAATGAGATTAGCAGGGGCAGAAGGAGCTCTGATTTATTAAAGAGAAGCGAACTGGTGGGATGGTTTGAACTCACAGAAGTAAGGGTGGGGGAGGCAGTGAGGCCCCACTCAGAGAAAAGCTTTTTGGAAGAAGCATCTTCAAAGGGGCACCAGCAGAGGTGTTAAGAAAGAGACAATCCACACACTTTTAATGTGGTTCACCTTCCCTCCGCAAGTACCACGACGAGGGCCACAATGGGATCCAGCATGATGCAGTATACAGGATGTCTCCTGAGTTAAAGTCATCATTTGGACTCAGACTTCACAAATGAGCAGGCCAGCTGCTTCACACATAGAAGGTTCCAGGTACAATTTCTGGTATCTCTATGCAGCGCTGCAAATGTCCCCATATTGAAATCCTGGAGTACTAGCCACTGGGAATCACAATTTATGCTCGAGTCCTGCTTGTGGGTTTCTCAATAGGCACCTTGCTTGGCCACTGGGAGAAAAGGACAATGGACTTAGATCGGCCAGATCCAGCAAGGCTCTTATGTTCCTAACATGTTTGAGATTTTGGCTCCGTTCTGAACCTCTATTCATTGTCCAGCCGTCTGCGGAAGTGTTGTCAGTGGGGACAAGGGAAAGGGCCTAGATTATAACATGCTAGCCACTAGGCTACTGCCCAAGAGAAGTTTGTCAGACCTTTCTTCTTCAACTGCTTTGAAATAGACTCTTTAAAACTATTGGGTTGGATTCAGACTTACAGTGACATGCAAGGCAACTACTCCACAGTAAGTTCACTTAAGGCAACCACATCTGTCCTACCAACTTAAGTCCCATCAATATAAGACATGTGGCTCTTGCATGGTTTCCCACAATGGAAATAGTCCCTCAAGCTGAAAAAGATTCCCCACCCTTACTATTATGGAAGAAAACTACATGTTTGAGGGGGTTCCTAACCCTCTAACCATTGCAGTACACTACCCCTTTGACAGTGGTCTATTACTAGTGAGAAGGAAGCACGTGTTTATCTGTGTTAGGAAGATACCCCACACATTCCAAACTGTGTGTGTGTGTGTATGGGGAAGGGAAGAGCCATGGGCTTGGCTGGGACCCCATGAGTCATCTAGTCCAGCCCCTTCAATGCAGGAACCACAGCTAAATAATCCCTGGCAGACGACCACCCAACCTCAGTTTGAATACCTCCAGTGAGTGAGAGGGAGTCCACTCTATTATCAGACAGTTCTCATCATGAGAAAGTTATTCTGAAGATTTAGTTGGAATATCTGTTCTTGCAATTTGTAGGTATGAGATATTTGTGAGGGGGGGGGGTGAAGCAATAAAACCGGTAAAGCCATACCTTGGATCTCAAATGCCTTGGCTACCAAACGATCGAAACCCAGAAGTGAGTGTAAAGATTTTAGAATGGTTTTCAGAAGCCAAATGTCCGGTGCGCCTTCCGATTGGCTGCAGGAGCTTCCTGCAGCCAATCAGAAGCCGTGCTTTGGTTTCCAAAAGTTTTGGAAGTCAAATGGACTTCCGGAAAGGATTCCGTCCATCTTCCAAGGTACAACTGTACTGCTGCCCCACCTCACAGTACTCTCTCTTCACAGCAAACTTCTGCTCTGCTATCAGATCCTATGAGGAGAGCCGAATCCCACATGGTTCAGCAGGGCATCTCAGGCAGTGTGTGAAAGCAGCATGCAGCCAGATGCCAAAACCAAATTATTTCATTTACTCCATCCTAGCCACCTTCACATTTGCTAGAGCATCAGAGAGAAATAAAACAATCTTATTATCCCTTATCTGGGCTTTATGTTTGTGTTGCCGTTGTTTTCCAAAGAGGCCAGGACAGCCTGACAGAAGAGACCACACAGATCCTCCCCCTCTCTCCCTCCTTTCTTTCTTTCCCCCTTCTTCCTCCAACACCCCTCTCCTTACCTCCCATGGCCTAAGCAGATTGGTCCAGGCCTTATCTGATTAAGAGGAGGCTGGGGTGGGCTGGGGAGGAAGCCAGGAGAAAACAGGAGAAAACAAAAGAGGCAGTTAATTGAGTTACAGGCAAATGAGTGGAAGCCTCAAGAGCAGACTGTGGTGGAGATAAAAGTATGGACATGTCTGGGCAACGAAAGAGCATCACACAGCTCTCTCTCTCCTCTCTCTCTCTCTCTCTCTCTCACACACACACACACACACAGAGAGAGAGAGAGAGAGAGAGTATGGGTTGTATTCTGTGTTAGACCTACTCAGAACAGACCCATCGAAAACAATTCACATGGGTGACTAAGATAACTTAATTTCAATGGACAAAACCTGGTTGAATACAGCCTGATGGGTTGCCTCCAATACTAGTCTTACTTGGAGCAGACGCATTGGCAACAATGGACATGACTGACAAATCTCTTAATTTCAATGGGTTTATTTTTGGCAAAACTTTACTGAATACAATGGGTGGTAGCCAATGCTAGCCCTACTCAGTGTAGACTCACTGAAGTTAACAGTTATGATTAACTTAGGTTCATTGATTTTAGTGGGTCCGCTCTGAGTAGGTCTTAGCTGAATACAGCCCAACGTGATAGGTTGGAGCCAATATCAGTCCTACTCAGAGTCGGCCCACTGGCATTAATAGCCATGACAAACTTTGGTCTATTCATTTCAATGGTTCTTAACTGAGTATAACTTAGAGTAGTTCCACACTGTTGTGATTTCCAGTGGGATTCACTCACATAACAAAAGTCCAGCTGCAGAATTAAAGTCGATTTGAAGCTCTGGAATATCAGGGGGATTTTTTGCTTGTTTTTTTGTGATAAAAGATTGGAAAATACACTGGGAAAGAGCAGGATGACATTTGCTCGAAGCAGCATTGTCTAACCTCTCTGCCAGCGAATCCGGATAAAAGCTCAACAAACAGATGATGTCACTGGATTGTCGAACCTCCCTGTAAACAAACTGTGGCGAATGCTCTTTGAACAGGTCAGGTGGAAGGGATCTTTGCTGCATGTGAGCCAATTCTAAAAGAAAGAAGGTGGCGAAGATCGCAAAGGAGGAACACTTCATGCCGCATTGGTCCAGGAGGGAAACAAGGGGTTATTTCCAGCTGCTAATGCAACCCACCCGCCCCCTTCCCCTGTACTCTTCCAAGCAAGTGTACTCTTCCAAGGAAGGGGGATTCTAGCTGGCTAATTAGCTTAGGGAAACCCACACACAGGTACGTTCTTCAACTATCTCACATTATCCATAACACTGAAGCCAGGGATTTAGATATAAAAACCAAAGGCTCATAGGATCAGGTGGAACAGTCCTTATCCCAGACAAAAGAACAAACTCATATCCAACCAGCAGGGAAAGCAACAAGTGACTGAGCAGCAGAAGTGAAAACAGCATCACAAAAGAGATGCCAGAGATTGAAGATGGGACTTGCAAGAGGCAAAGCAGATGCTTTACCACGGTTATTAATAAAAGGCAGCAGTAGTAGTCGCACAGAAGCTGGAGGACACTAGCTATCGGTTCCTTCGGAGGGCGCTACTAGTGCTAGGTACAGAGAGACAGTATCATCTAAACCATGGGTGGGGAACCTGTGTACCTCCCCCTGGGATGCATTTGAACCCCAACTCCCAGCAGCCCCAGAGAGAATGACTAATGGTAAGGGATGATAGGACTTGTAGTCTAACAACATCCTGTTCCCCATCCCTGAGCTAAACATTAGAAGCTTCCTAATGGGACAAGCTGTTTGACTGTGGAGCAGTCTGAGGTATTTAAGCAGAGGCTGGATGACCACCTGCCAGGGATGCTGTTCTTTCTACTTGCACTGAACCAATGGGTTGGACTAGATGAAAAGGTGGATTCAGTATGGTGTAATGGTTAGAGGGTTGGACTAGGACCTGGGAGACCAGGGTTTGAATCCCCACCCAGCCAGGAAGCTCATTGCCTCAGCATCAGCCTCTCCAAGTGTCCCTAATTTCCAGGGACGTCCCTGATTTAGAGAAGTTGTCCCAGTTTCTGATTTGATCCTGGAATGTCCCACTTTTCCTTAGGAGGGTATGGAGTTATTCAACCACCGGGCCATCTGAAGGCAGTCCTTTATAGAGGTTTCTTAATGTTTAATGTTTTATTATGTTTTCATATATGTTGGAAGCTGCCCAGAGTAGCTGGGGCAACCCAGTAAGATGTGTAGCGTATAAATAGTAAAATTATCATTGTGAAATGGGACGTCCCTATTTCCAAGAGAGAAATGTTGGAGGGTATGCAGCATCTCTCATCCAAACCTACCTCACAAGGTTGCCATGAGGACCAGGTGGGGATGAGGAGATCCACATACACCACCTTGAGCTCCTTGAAGGAAGCAGTGGTGTATTAATATAATAAACATATATAAATAAAATAATAAATATGTTGTTTTGTTTTATTATGTCCGCAGTGCTAGAGCAACAATAACATACATTAATCATTGAGTAGTAGCAGGCAACATTCTGAGAACTAGAGCTCCTTTAAGCAAAAGCGGTTCTGAGGTCAAATGTTACTTCAAGCTATTTCACTCTCTTTCTATTTGCCCTATGCAAACAGTCTATGATGGTAGTACCTTACAGCAGTCAATAGCTGATGGTAACTGGATGTGAGCATGAATTGGCCAAAAAGAGAACCACTTGATTGATTTTGATAGAAAGGTTGTGCCAAAAGATTGGCAAGCTTTGGATTTTGTTAGAACAGGCTTGAAAGCTGCATGTTATTACCCAATGGGATTTTTCAACTTGTATTGCCATAAACCAAGGAGTCTGGATATGAGAAAAGGGAAACAATAAATTGTCCACGTTGCATCCCCTCAGCTCAGAAACCTTGCAAAGTTATGCTGCCAGAATTGGCACACCCAACGCTGGGGCCCCTATTGCAAAACTGTCTGCTGAAGAGAAATCTGCTAGTTGCAGTTTATTTATTCATTTACTTACAGTATTTTATACACCGCTTTTCAGGCTGACTTCACAGGCAGTTTACATAAGATTATTCAAGTTACTACTGTCATTATCTTTACAGCTATATTGGGATATTAACTGGCCTCTTGGCATGCTCTGAGTTCATTTGTTTTTATGGGTGTATTTTAAATGATTTGTTAATAATTTATCAACAACAGTTATTAATGATTTCATTATTGATTTAGTATTGCAAATGGCATTGTTATGTTCATTATGCATTGTGGTTATTCTGTTGTTGCCTTTGGACTGTTATTCTGTGGTAAATCGCTCTGGGTACCAATTTTTAGAAAATGTGGGTAAATAAAACAAGAAGAATGAGACTATAACACAACAGTGTAATAAATTAAGGGCATCTGCAGATGACATAGGTTTTTTGTGGATAACCCCTTGGATAATGCAATGAAAGTATTTTGAAATGATAAAACAGTATGGTGAATTAGCCGGTTTTTATGTAAAGAAGGATAAAACTAAAATGATAGTTAAAAATATGGATTGGCAAAAGAAAGAAAACTTACAAGAAGAGACGGGTATAAAGGTGGGGGGAAAGGTGAAATAGCTTTGTATATGGGTAACAAATAAAAATGCAATGTTGTATCAAAATAATTATGTTAAAGTGTGGAACAGTATGAAAACTGGTTTATTTAGGTGGGAAAGAATGAAACTTTCATTGATGGAAAGAATATCGGCTATAAAAATGAATGTATTACCTAAGGTGTGTTTTCTTTTTAAACTATTCCAATAATAAGTAACATGAACTGATTCAAACAATGACAAAAATAATAATCTGGCAGCGGGGGAAACCCTAGGATTAAATCTAAAATATTAACAGATTTTAAAGAAAGAGATGAATTCTCCTTACCAGATTTAAAACTGTATTATGAAGCACCGTGTTTGAGTTGGTTACACCGGGAATGGCTGATATGGAAAGATACTAAATTGCTGGACCTTGAAGGTTATGGTGGAAGGTTTGGGTGCCATGTCTATTTATGGTATGAGAAGATTGAGGTCCACAAAGATTTTTTTTAGATCATGTTATAAGGAGAAGTTTATATAATATGCAGTTTCACTAAAAAAATGTACTTGAAAGAAAAACACCATTGCGGTTATCTCCAATAAAGGCATGTTTTCAGAAGAATATGGAAGGAGATTGGGGTGCATATAGAGATATATTAAAATTATCTGAAGGTTATGAATTGGAAAAAAAAATCCAGAAATGGGTGGTGGGATGGCTCCAACATCACCAAATAAATGACTTATATAAGAAAATAAGATACTTGGTTTTTCAGAACAAAAATCTGAATTTTAAGTAAAACTGTTAGAGGGTAAAGAAAAACTGATTTCGAAAATGTATAATAAGCTGTTAGAACAGGGTTGCCTGGAAATCACTGAAATTGTTGCGCTTTTTTCAGGAAACAACCCTAAGCTGTAGAGTTTCGCTTTCCTCAGCATGGGTTGGCAGCAGCCACAGCGTGCTGTGATTACAAGAACAGAGAAAGGAGCAGGCCTCTGAACACGCACAGAGTAACTTTTTGTTCCAATTGCAATAGAGAGAAGTGGACTGCAGGAAATGAGGGAACAACTTTTCGGTGCGCCAGTGCCAGACATTTGCCCTTTTGACAAGTGGCTGTCAAAAGCCTTTCCAGCTTTAGAAAAATATAGAAACCACAAACGCTATCCATGGAGGAGAGGCCTATTAGCCATTATAGCAAACTGAGCCTCCATATACAGAAGCAGCATTTCTTGGAATTCCAGGTGCTGGGGGAGAAGCAGCAAGAGAAGGCCATTATGCCACCCTTTTAGTGCCCTGCTCTGCAGCTTCCTAGAAGCACCCAGCAGGCGGGATTCTGGACTCGAATCCTGAACAGAATCCACCTTGGACTAGCTGCACCTTGCTCTGATCCAGCTATTAAATAATAATAATAAATCTACATTTAGCTAAGCAATTCTTTCTCCCTTCCTTCTGCACCCCTCCCCTCCAAAATCTGATCTTAAGATACTCTCCCCTCTAGGCTTTCAGCTGCAAAAGTAAAGGTAAAGGTAAAGGTACCCCTGCCCGTACGGGCCAGTCTTGACAGACTCTGGGGTTGTGCGCCCATCTCACTCAAGAGGCCAGGGGCCAGCGCTGTTCTAAGAAACTTCCGGGTCACGTGGCCAGCGTGACAAAGCTGCATCTCGCGAGCCAGAGCCGCACACGGAAACGCCGTTTACCTTCCCGCTGGTAAGCGGTCCCTATTTATCTACTTGCACCCGGAGGTGCTTTCGAACTGCTAGGTTGGCAGGCGCTGGGACCGAGCAGCGGGAGCGCACCCCGCCGCAGGGATTCGAACCGCCGACCTTTCGATCGGCAAGTCCTAGGCGCTGAGGCTTTAACCCACAGCGCCACCTGCGTCCCTTTCAGCTGCAAAAGAACACCACTATTATAACAGCAAAGCCTGCAATAAAAGCATGTGTGAATAAGTCACACTGCTGCTGTGGAACACACACACACACACACAAGTTTCCAAATCCCACCCCTCTCCTGCCATCATTAAAATGTTATTATGACTCCCATGCTAGTAACCTTCAATATATACACTGACACAAATGTGTGTGTGAAACCTCCCCCCCTTTTTTAAAGCATACAAGTTTAAGTTATGTACTGGCCAATATCCTATATTTGCACAGACATATAGATAGAAGTAGAATGTAACCCTCTCTCTAAAAAAAAAAAAAACCCTCTTACACTTAGCTGGGTTGTGGATCAGAAACAGCATCTTGATCACCTATTTCATCAATGAAAACTGACTGTTGCTAATCAAAACAGAATAATATCAATATCAAAGAGGTGCTAGAAAGGTATATTCTGAGGAAAAGCCATCTTTTTTAAAAAAAAAGACAGGCAAAGGGGAAACAGGAGAAAGAAGGGGCTGCTGTCCTCCCCAGATTTAAAAGAGGGCCAAAATAGTGTCAATATTAATAGTGGGGAGTGGTGGGGATCTGCCAGCTGGTTGGCTGAAGGAGCAGCCCCATTTCACCTTTCTTAAGAGCCTCTTCTCAACAGTCCTAGTGCAATGAGATACTGGTATGGTTCTGGCACCCCATTCCCAGGTGGGTAAGAGTGGGGTGGATGTTTTTAAACCTCAGCTGGCTCACAGGACACCACTTCTCTTTTCTTCCCTCTGAGTAGCTTGTTATTGGCACTGGGGAAGGCTGAGAGGAGGTAGAGAGTGGACTCCATTTTATTTTTGTTGTAACATATATTTTGCTGTACTGTCCATTTTCTAAAGAGTACTTTTATGTCAGAATCGGAGTGTTTTATGCAACCAATTTAACACATTGCACTCAAACAAATACCCTCAACAGTGATTCCCCTGCCAGGAATATACTCTTCTCATATGCTGCCAGTCAAGAAGCAAGACTTTGCTGCCAATCAAAGGAGGGAGAGAAGCACACACACAAACACACAGACCCCTCTCAATTCACCAACCCCAAAACCTGGTGGCCAGGGAGTGCCTCTTCAGCAGGAAGCATCTGAGCTTCCATTTTGGACCCTAACCAGGTGAGGCAGGTTTGCACAGGGGTCTGGAGCTGCATGAAAAACCTTTGGAAATGCACCGTCCCCCTCTTCCCTCACAGCGAAGTCACGCACCCACACACCCCATCACCCTAAATATGCTGGGCTTGCCTGTCCCCCACCTCAGCCTTCCAGCCAACCCCCGCACCATTTAAAAACCAAGGTTATACATGCCCACACACTGTGTTAGGGTGGTGGGGTTAGTATAAAACAGGCATGTCCAAAGTCCGTTTCAGGGGCCTAATCCTAACTTTGGTCAGCATTTCACTTCATCAGATCTGGCCCTCTTTGAAAAAAGTTTGGACACCACTGGTATAAGATTTATTCACTTCAGTTCTGTAGGAAAAGCCTGATTCCATGAGCACACACAATCTCTCTCCCCACTCTCTTTCTATTCCAGTGCAAGGATCTTAAGCAAGGGTCAGCAAACTTTTTCAGCAGGGGACCGGTCCACTGTCCCTCAGACCTTGTGGGGGGCTGGACTATATTTTTTTTTGGGGGGGGGGGAGTGAACGAATTCCTATTCCCCACAAATAACCCAGAGATGCATTTTAAATAAAAGCACATATTCTACTCATGCAAAAACACCAGGCAGGCGCCACAAATAACCCAGAGATGCACTTTAAATAAAAGGACACATTCTACTCATGTAAAAACACGCTGATTCCTGGACCATCTGCGGGCCGGATTGAGAAGGCAGTTGGGCCAGATCCAGCCCCCGGGCCTTAGGTTTCCTACCCATGATCTTAAGCGATTCCAAGTGGAAAGGGGAGAGAGAAGGGTGGAGTGGTGGGCTGCTTGGGAAAGCAAGGCAAGCCAGATCAGGAGGTAGGCAGCCCCCAGATCCACAAGGGCACCTGCTTCTCCCCAGGATTTAATTTTTAAACTGGCTGGCGTGGGCTGCAATGGTGCTCCTCAGAGGCAATGGCCGTGGTGTCACTGCATGGGCGGCGGAGGCCGCAGTGGATGTTGCAATGGTCTCCTTGCGCTCCCCCAAGGTGGCAGCACTGTGCAGATGGTGTTGGCAGCTGTGGTGCAGGCGACCACACCGCCTCTGCCGCAGCGAAGGCAGGGGTGGCGGACATGGTACTGGTGTACAGGCGGACCAGACCCCACTGTGGCGCTTCCGCTTCCAGGGAACACCATAATAATAATAATAATAATAATAATAATAATAAATAATTTAATTAAAACCCCCCAAACCCAGACATTTCCTTTGAAATGCAAAAATCCACCCAGATGCTATTTTTTACATTTAAATCCCGTACATGTCCTGGTTTTCTGGGACGCATGGCAGCCCTTGGTTAGAATAGGAGATGAAAGATGAGTTGGTCAAATCAGCAATGATACAACGGGCAACACGTGTGGGGCACAATATTGAGACGGCAGCATGTGGAAAGTTATGGGAAGTAGAGATGACATTTACTGGTGGCTATTCAATAAAGGAAAAATATGTGAAAATGATATATAGATGGCATTTAACACCAGATAAATTAGCCAAAATGTATAAGACTGCATAAAAAAAATATATGTTGGGAATGCAAACAGACAGAAGGGTCCTTTTTCATTTGTGGTGGACTTGTAGAAAGGCAATAGGCTTCTGGGAAATGATATACAATGAATTTAAAAAGAGTGGAGGTTCTTTTTGGACTATTTAAGAAAAAACTACAGTCAAATGAAATCACAAGCAAGATTTTAATAATAGGCAAGGGAAGGAGAATAAATAAATGATTTCAATATAAGTTATAATGCAATAGAAAATGAATGGCAGTTATGGCAACAGATAAAGTAATACAACAGGAGCATCACAGATATTAAGAATGGGAAGTCAAAATGTAAAAAAAAATATTCTATTGAATGTGGATTGAATAATGTCAAATTTTGAGTAAAAAACAACTAATAACAATAAGACCTTCAAGGTACCTTTTTAACTATAATAAACAAATTTATGGTAGCATGAAAGGCAGATGTTCTGTCGCCATGGATTTCTTTGCTCCAGTTAGAAGGGATATAACTCTTATAAATGGGATGCACAAGTATATATAATCAACCGGTAAAGTCTTTGGCTCTGCAAACCTACAGGCCTCTTGATGGCTTCAACATTGACCAGCTTTTGTGTCCAGCAATCCTCGCTAATCAAGGCACAGCAAGCCTTGCAAAAGAGATCTGGTTAAGCAATTATAGCCCTTGAAAGGAAAGGATAAAGTACCTTTGATTCCTCTTCAAGGGCACTTATTAGCATCTCAAAGAAGGTGTCAACTTCTTCAGCTGGGCCCATTTTGGCTCCCAAAGGCTTATTCTTCACCCTCTCTCCTCTGCTTGCAAGCAGCCCTTTCAGATCACAGCCTTCCCAAAGCTACCCCCACCCCACCCCGCTCTGCACATCTGTTTCAGAGGGCCTTGGACACAAAGGGTAGCTCAGCTAAAAAGGCTTGAACTGCAGGCAAAACAGATATTTGATCTCTGGATTCCATTGAATTAAAAACCATAGGGAGGGATACCTGTTGGCTACCTGCACTCTAATTTCTTTTAAGACTTCCTTTCAGCCCATAAGAGAGGACTTCCTTAAGCTTTTCTTAGTCAGTTCCTTTGTATAGGAATCTAGTGCTCCTTTATTTCTTTATTATTAAATTGTATTTTGTGTTCTCCTTTTGCATTTTTATGTTGTGAACTTCCCTGTGATCTTCAAGTGAAGAGTGGTATACAAATCAATCAATCAATCAATCAATCAATCAATTAATTAGGAGCTAAATCTCAGGGCTAGGTCTCTTCAGGTCCAGACTGCTATGATATAGTCCTCTAACACAGCAATTCTTAAGTGTGCTTAAAATAGTTCTAAGTAATTTAGCGAGACTGAAGGCTTAGCTCAGAAATAACCACTGCATGGTCCTCTCGAGATGTTGTTGGACTGGGCAGAGATTATAGAAGCTGTAGTCCAGTGACTTTTGGAAGGTACCATATTGGCTACCCCATATTAGTTAAATGTGCTGCGGAGGTCAAAGTCTAGAGGGATATCTATGATACTCAGCTTCAACAGATGCTGAGGGAGAGACATAGGGTTGCCACTTTGGTTGGGTAAAATAAGGGACAGGTCAGGCAAAAGAAGGGACAATAGGGGTGGTAATTGAGGCTAAAAATTTCTTTATATAGTGCAGAAATGGCTTCAAATAAATCCATCACAATCAGTTGTTTCCAATGCTAGTCATACTAACAGAGTAGACCCAGTGAAATTTATGGATCTAAGCAATGCACATCAATTTTGATGATTCACATCCTCCCCACCTGCTGGATTTCTGCCTGTCAGAAGAATGGTACATGTGGAAACCCAGCCAAAGAAAGGAAGAGGTGGAGATAGCAACAAATTCTGTTTCTCTTCCTAAGAAAGCTTTGCTTCCAACATCTCTTTCCATATAGCTGTTCATTTCAGTTCATATTCTCTCTCTCTCTCTCTCTCTCTCTCTCTCTCTCTCTCTCACACACACACACACACACACACACACACACAACATAGTCAAAGAAGTTCATCCAATCACTAGGATTACATCTTTTCTTGGCACATATTTGAGGCATTTAAAAAAAAAAATTCTGTTATCTATAGGCATTCATAGAATCATAGATTTGTAGAGTTTGAAAGGCTCCTAAGGGTCATCTAGTCCAACCCCCTGCAATGCAGGAATCTCAATTAAAGCATTCTTCTCCCAGAGATATAATGCCCAGAGTCATCTGGGAAGAAGTATTGTTTGCTGTACAACTGCTGTTCCTCAGGTAGCAGATTCAGAATGAAATGTCTCAACAACAGCTGTTTGAAATTACTTTCTTTTAACCCCAAGTGCTTAGAAAAATCTGTCAAAACTTCAGCCATTTGAAAACTAGGAATTTAAATAAAAAATTAACACCAGGAGTACCGTTCATGAGGTTAACAAGTATATTTTGCAAAATTACAAAGAACACACCTTTTTTATCTTATCTTGTGTTTTATACACACACACACACACAAAAAAAAAAACAAGTTTTCTTGGATTTGGTGGAAACCTTTACAGCACTTCCTTCTCGAATTCCTCTTTTTCCCCAATGCAGTTTTTCTGTGCACACTGAGTAAGCATAGCCCCTTGAGACGCTCCCCTGTCATGGTCGACCTTAGCTGAGTCTTTATTCTCCACAAAGTATTGAATGACCACCCTAGGGCTGAGCAAGAGAGATGGGCAGAGCCTTTTTGTGGCAGGGTAAAAGATTTCTGCCTCTTTTACTAGGTCTGCTATGTTCGGCTCTTCTAACTGCTCTTTGTTGAGTTTCTTCTCCTTCCACATGGTGCATTGTATTTCAGCTTCAGAGCTGAAGTCTTAAAACTTACAAAAACTCAAGAACTTTCCTGTATTCATTTAAAAAAAAATGATGTGTCCTAGGTATGGCTGACTAGGTTGGAGTTAGAACACCGATGACAGCCAGGAAACTACAGTATATTTAAATAAAACCCTGGCTCACAGCAAACGTTAGCTATGAACTCCACACCGATCTGAACTGTGAACTTGCCTAAATTGAACTATATAATCGACTGAGGTCTGAGGGCTTTCTGCAATATAAATAACCTGTGGAAAAGTTCCAGTAATTTATAGACAGGCACAGCAGGTTCACACTCTGAGGTTTGGACTCAGTTTCCAGAATTGAACTACCTGCAACACGATTGGTCCATTCATGGAAGCCACACCTTTCACTCAGTTGGGTTGCCAGTTGCATGACTAGAATGCACAACATCATCCAAGTGACCTCAGTGAGTATTTCAAATAGTCTTGATTATTTCTACTTTCAGTTATGCATTTACTTGATGGGGGGGGGGCAACTGCCCCCCCTGCTTCCCCCTAACTACACTCATGGACCAGTAGTACCTAAGTGATAGACAGATTTATTGTGGCAGATGATTTGGAGATGGATAAGATAGATGAAGGTTGGTGAACTTGTGACACTCCAGATGTTCTTGAACTCAAACTCCCATGAGCCCCATCCAACTTGACCAGTGGTCAGAAGTGATGGGACCCTTTGCATGGAAGGCCACAGGTTCACAATTCCTGAGACAGATAAATGGAGGCCAATGGCCATGAAATAAATAAACCCCCTTTCTATGCAAAGAAGAGAAGTTTAGGGACTGCAGATACCATAGTGCCATTATACAAATCCACAATGAGATTGCACTTTGAATACTGTAGTGTGTGTGTGTGTGTGTGTGTGTGTGTTGTCCTGGCTGATCAAAGGGTTGGAGCAACTTCCATAGGGGGAAAGATTACAGAATTGGGGACTTTGTAGTTTTGAGAAAAGGCAAGTAAGGGGACTCTTTATAGAAGTGCATTACATTAAGCATGACATGGAGAAAAAGGATAGAGAGGACTTTTTCTCCCTTCCTTGTAATACTAGAACTCAGGGCGTCCAATGAAGCCAGGGGTTTTTTTTCTTCTTCACCTTTTTGCACACATTAGCCGCAGGGAACATGTGCAAAGCATAAACACATATGATACAAGGAAACAGAGATACTGAACCTGGACTGCAAGCAATTTGGCTCTGGCTGTTATCACTGCAAGCCTGGCCAACTGAGTATTGTGCCTCAAGGGTGCCATCTAAGCTTGCCTGAAAATTTCATCAGCTGACCCTACAGACCAATCTTGATTAACCAGGCCCTATAAAGCTCAAGACTCAAAAGTTTGCTCTTCTGTCCAATCTAGTCTCTGGTGTCAGGACAGTGCATAAGCACTCCTGCTACCTCTCCCTGGTTTTTAAGTTATTAACTCAACCACTCCTTAAAAATACACATTTTTATAGCCTGGGGTCGTTGTTTTTTTCTTCTTCAAAAAAGAAGCTTTAAAAAGGAGCTTATGATGCTCACAACCAAAGATACATGCAACACAAGATACATGTAACAGCCACCAAAAAATACCAAGTTCATAAAATCCAAAATCGGCAAATCAACAACTCACAAAATTCATCCCCAATGAAACAAGAAAAGTCACAGAAAAAGCAAGATAGTCTCAACATATCCATACCGATAAACTCCCCACCCTCACCCCACAGCTGATTGGTAGCCAGAATAGTTATGCCACTAGCCATGCCATGCCAAAGACACTTACCGATGCAATTGAAGGACAACTCTTGACGGCAAAAGAGGGAACATCCATCTCCATTGACCTTGTTCATGTCATCACACTCTTCCCCGAGGTCCCTGAGAGCAAGATACAAAAATGGGGGGAAATAAATGCTGTGATGGTCCAAATAACCCCTCTTCTACTTCCTTCTCCCATTACAGGCTGATAAAGTGAAATGTATATTGAGGGAAAGTAATAAAAATTAAAACATTTGTAAGGATCGGCAAATCTGTCAAATTCAGTTTCTCCTTTTACACTCTTAAGTTTTCAATATTTCCACATCTGTTTACAATTCTCCCCAATATGCATTTTTGTATTATATGTTCATTTTGTGCACACTTCTTCCTAGTATACAGGCAACAACAGATTAACACTTGCATGAAATCAGACCTGTAGTTAATGGCAGGGAGGGGCTAGCCAGGTTTTTTTGCTCTAGGTGAAGCCCCCAGAGGGGCACCATTGAGGCTCCCAGCCTGTGGTTTTGTGTGTGTGTGTGTGCAAATGAGCAAAGGGCCAAACTGGGTCTTTGACCCAGGTGAAAAAAGCCTAGTTTCACCCCTGCCTGAAAGACGTGTGATTGCACATGCACGCATGATGCTGAACCCAGAAGTGACCCCCAAACATCACTCAACACATAATGAGAATGGTAGAATGGGGGTCGGGCACAGTGCGAGAACTGCACTGTGAAATTTGGAGAAGTGTGGATATCGAAAGCTGGGTGTGCTTGGGTTCACATATTATTTCTGAAAGTGTGAATTGGGTAAGTTAGTCTTCAATTGTGAAATGAATTTATTTCCCCTCCAATCCTAGTAGTAGACCTCAAAACACTTTATTGTACAATGAAAGTCTATATGTAGCATAAAGAAAACATGAATGCTCTTTTAAAAGCATGCACAACCATTTCAGCACTGTAGATCAACTGGGGGACAAGTTATGCAACCTTTAGTAATCACTTTTACAGTCCAGATTTTTGCTCATAGATCCCAATACCCAGATTCCATCTGCAACCTTTCCTCATGGTAATGACTGATCATTTTGGTTGCCCTTTTCTGAACCTTTTCCCAACTCTACAATATCCTTTTTTCAGATGAGGCAACCAGAACTGTATACTGCATCCCAAATGCGCCCACACCATAGATTTGAATAATGGCAATATTGTATCAGCAGTTTTATTTTCATTACCTAATGATACCTAGCATGGGATTTGCACAGCTGCTGCAAACTGGGTCAACATCTTCACTGAGCTATCTCTTATGACCCCCATGTCTCATTCTTGTATCAGTAGGTGCTTGGACTAGATAATGTTCAAGGTACCTTCACACCTTCATTATGCCTTAAACTAGGGATTAGCCTGCTCACCAGAGGCGACACTCAGGCCAATGCAGCCAACTCTGATGAGATGATGAGAGTTGTACTCTAGCAGCATTTGACGGGCTACAGATGTTCACATCCCTAGATGTGTCATCAAATCAATTTAAAAGCATCATGCACTTACTTCTGGATAATCCCATCTCCACAGTAGCCGCTTCCATGGACATAGGTGAGTGGTGGGGATGTTTCACTCTCTTCCATCCCAGAAATTACTGAAACCCAGTAAGTGTATAAGATGCCTGCTTGTATTTCACTGCAAGATAAGGAAGGAGACATTAGCCAGGCATTAAAGTGTAGGATAGTCTCAACATATAATACTAGGTGCAGAATACAACTTCCTGGAAAATCTCATTGTCCTTATGCCCTCTAACATATCACAGGTGTAAACAAAGACATTTGGGGTATCCTGATTCTCATACCAAGGCCTCCAACTCTACCATCACTGGACATTCGGGCAAATCTGTAAATTTCAATTTCAGAGGGGTTTTTAAATGCAATTTCTATGCAAGCCTCTCAGGATTGATTGCTGAACCACTCCAGGAACCAGATGAATTGCAGGAATTGCAGCTCTGTGAGGGGAATAGTTCCCAGCATTATTTGGGGGAAGTCATGACTGTTTAAAGTACAGTCATACCTCTTGTTGCGCGTTTTCAGGTTGCGTCCCACGGCGACCCGGAAGTGCCGGAAGGGGTTACTTCTGAGTTTCGCCACTCATGCATGCGCAGACACAAAAAATGATCCCGCGCATGCACAGAAGAGGCGAATTGCAACCACACATGCACAGACACGCAGACGCAGGTTGCGTTCTGCTCATGTTGCAAACGGGGCTCCAGAATGGATCCTGTTCGCAACCAGAGGTACCACTGTAGTATGCTACTGCTTTAAATGTATAGAGCAGACGAGGGCTAAGTTTTACTCAGAGCAGACCCACTGAAATTAACAAGACTATGCATCTACACTGAGTATGACCAACACTGAATACGTTCTTCTAGGACCTGAAGGGCTATCACATGGCAAAGGGCTGAACTTACGGGAGGAGAGATTTGGATGGAATATTGAGAGAAACTTATTGATGATAAGCGCAGTTTGCCATCAGAAACAATTTCCAGGGCAGGTGGGCTTGCCCTTGCTGGAGGTCTTCCAGCAAGTTTGGGGTGGCCATCCATCAGGGATGTTCTTACTCTGGATGCCTGACACCAAACACGAGGTTGGACTACAAGACCTTTCACAGAAGCATAGCAATATTAGGTAGCTGCCTTATACTGAATTCAACTATTGATTCATCTGGTTCAGTATTGTTTACACTGACTGGCACTGGGAAGGGTCCAGCTCTCCCTGGAGATGTTGGGGCTTGGATGTGGCACCTCCTGCATGCAAAGCAGATGCTCTGCCACTGAGCTACAGCCCCTTCAATCCTATCATACTACTGTTCTTCTTATTAAAACATGTGGCAACAGAAGGAAGCTGAACTTATTTTCCGTCCTCGGTGTAGAATGAATCTAGCAAAACAGATGACTAGAAAAGCTCACACCATTAGCATTACAGCAGGGCTGAGCCAACATGAATGAAATGTTTATGGCTAACTCTAAATGACAATTTCCCAGTTGGTGGGTATTTATGTTTTTATATGAAGCCAGAGTATCTTCTTCTGATCTGTTTCTGCCAAAGAAAGAATGAATTTGAGATGCAGCAGAGAGTAATAAAATTGTAAATTGTCTCCTAGACAAAAGGAAACTGGGACAAAGTGCATGGATTGCAGTAATAGAGAGATCCATCGCTATCTGCTAAAATGTTTTTATTACAGCAAAACTAATAGCTCTTTAACAATGATATTGTTTGCACAGCAGAATTGCTCTTCTTTCTTCTTTCTTAAAAAAAGATGTGCATTGTATCTTGCAATCTGATGTACAGAGAGAGAGAGAGATGGATAATACTGTATGAACATATTCAGCCACACAGGGTAAAATGGGTAAGGATGCCCCTTCAGCTGAACCAGTATCTATTGGCCATTTGTGAGCCAGAGAGAATTTTTTAATGAATCATATGGCAGATGCAACCTTTCTCCAAGAGATGATCCAGGGCCAGCCCTATCACTAGACAGATGCTATGTGGCACATCAGTTTGGCACGATTAGGGGGGGGGGCTCGTAGCTGTGCACCATCACTACACCGTGCATGCATGCTCCGTGACATGCCCACATGACATGAGCACACCCCACGGCATGCTGCCGTCACTCTCACACATCGTGGAGCATGCTGACATGTTGTGCAGTGTGTGTGGCAGCCACTGAAGAACTTTGGGGGCCCTAGCCCCTACATTGAAAATTGGGAGGGGCTCGGGCCCCACATAGATGGTGTGCCTGATTGCAGACAAGAGTCTCCCTCAATCCTACCTAGATGGGGATTGAACCAGGGACCTTCAGCACACAAAACAGGGGTTCTAATGGTCTGACTTATACCAAGGTAGTTTCCTATGTTCCTAAGTCTTAAATGGCAGGGCAAGCCCATTACATTGATTGTGGGGGAAGGCTGGCTTCCAAATAGGAAAGTGAGAAGAAATGTATTCTATCCCATGCAATTGCTTGTCCCTCCTTAGAAAGACTAAGTGTGTATATCAGGTTAGAGGAACCTTTGGCACTATGGATGTTATTGAACTATAACTCCCCTTTGGGGAGTAGACGGGAACAATATTAATGAATATAAAACTGTGCAAAAAACAACAACAGTATAAACAGTACAATGAGAATTATTGGAAGACTTGTTTTGTCGGAAGCATTTTTTATTTAAGTGTTTCATTGTATTAATTAGGAAGATTAAGTTTTTTATGTATATAAATTTGCTTTTTCTTCTTTCTTTTTTTCTGTATTTTCTTCTTTTCTTTTTTCTTAATTGTTTTTTTCTTTAATTCTCTTTTTATAGTATGAGATTGTAAATCCTTTGTATAAGTGTGTAATTTAAATTAATAAAGATTATTTATTTAAAAAGAAGAAGAAGAACTATAGCTCCCATGAGTCCCAGCATAGATGGGTGGGCATCATAGTTATGGTTCAGCAACATCTAGAGGGGCCAAAGATACCTTACACCTGCTATGTGTGGTCACCATCAATACAAAGGGATGGGTCCAACTAAGTTCTACTCAGCGTACACCCATTAAAATTAATGACTCTAACTTGGTGTTGCCCATTAATTTCAATGGGTCTACTTAGAGTAATGCTAACACTGGATACAACCCAAAAATCAAAATGATATTTTCCCTTCCTCTCATCACAAATATAGCATTTAAATTTAAAATTATCTTCCATTATTGCTTTCTGTGAATTTTTCTCATTTTTACTGCTCATGGCTCCACCAAATCCTCCTCTGTCTTTTTAACAACAATAACTTTATTATTTGTACCCCATCCATCTGACTGGGTTGCCCTAGCCACTCCGGGTGGCTTCCAACAAATATAAAAGTGCAATAAAACATCAAATATTAAAAACTTCCCTATACAGGGCTGCCTTCAGATGTCTTCTAAACGTTGTATAGTCCACTTATTGGTCTCCTTCCAACTGAATTCCTGACATAACTTTTTCAGTAGACTTCCATCATCTAATCATTCCACTTGACCTAGCCATCTTAACCTTTCTGGCACAATTAATAGACCTGATTTTGTTAACATCCATCCACTGCACACTCAGCCAAAGCGAGCACCCCAGAGATGGGGCTTAAAAACAGGTTCTAAGATTCAGTTCCGATTTTTTTGTTTTCCTAATGAGCATGTACCACCAGATTTACAGATTAGCATCTCTTGCAGGCTTGTGATCAGTGACAGAGTGCCATTACTTCTTTACAGGGCAAAAGGAAACACACCATGCGATCCAAGCATGCGATCTGCTGTTTGTGGAATTCCTTCAGGAAAGCTGAAAGTTCAGTAACAGAGCACATGCATTGCATGCAAGAATGTCTGAAATGTCAGAGAGCCCCTGCTTTACATTGCAGCCATGGAAAAATCAGTAGTTCTCAGTGCACATCCACACAAAGAAGCAAGAGGCACTATCACAGTTCAAAGACACATTTCAGCCAGCCAAAAAACACTCAAGGAGCAGTGTTAGGTGAAGCCTGGAAAGGAGGGAAAGAGTCCTAAGGGCCAGATAGAGAGGCTTGGAGGGCCACATTAATCCTCCCCACCCACCTCAAGCCTTCACAATGCCTAGGAGATACCCAATATGAAATGTTCTTATCTCCTCCCAGTCCTGTGCAAGGATGGTATAAACCAGGTGTCTGTGTAGAGGAACAAACTGTAGTTTGTCAAAGAGGGGGAAAGAGAAGTGAGACAGAGTCACATTCCAGCTCTGTAAGCTAACAGCATTCTGGGATGGTGGCTGGTACTTTCTAGTGTTCTGATGTGGAAGCCATGGACTTTTGTGCCTCCACCGACACTCACAACAATCACATAACTGTATATTTGTAAATAAAATCAGGGACCCTCCAGACTGTTTTTGCTTGTTTGTTTGCACCATGACACTGATGCAATAATGATGCGTTTGTGGTGGATTCATACTGGACCATCCACATGTCATTCTGCTTTACTTGTTGTCCTGTGATACTTCCCCAGTGTTCCCACACTATCACTGTCAAGAGGGGCACTATTGCAACAAAAGTGGGACAACCCCCTGCCCTGAAATATTTGTAGTATGAAATGTCACAGGATTTCATCTGGAAGTTATGGGACGCACATAAGTGAAGCAGAATGTCCTCCTCAAAACTTTTGCAAACACCAAAAGCATTGAAAGCAGGGGAGTGTCTCACCACAGTCGCCACCTTGCAAAAGAAAGCAAAAGCACATTCATGCTGTGCTGTTTGGAGAATCTCACCTATCAGAGAAGTGGCATGAGCACACACAATATTGTTAACAACGAACAAGTGTTGCTCCATTCTTTTCTGCATCTGGGGAAAATGTCATTACAGGGTCAAAGTTGCGTTGAATTTTGCGTTCAAGCTTCCAGCCTGCATCAGAGACTCTGGGCTCAGGGAGTGTACAGCGCTTTTATCTCTCTGCTTACTATGCCCCTTTCTCTAACGGAGAGCAGCGGAGGCTGGTCTACTAGGGCAAATGCCTCACCAACTTCAGTCTGCCTGCAGCCTTCTTCCTTCCAACCAAGACTGATACACTGTTAGTGGGTGGTTCCCTAGACCAGTTGGGTGGGAGGTTGCCTGCTCTTGATGGGGTTAGACTCCCTCTAAAGGAGCGGGTACGTAGCTTGGGGGTACTTCTGGATCCTTTGCTGTTGCTCAAGGCTCAGGTGGCCTCAGTGGCCCAGAGTGCCTTCCATCAGCTTTGGCTGGTGGCCCAGCTACGCCCCTATCTGGACAGGGATAGCCTAACTACTGTTGTCTATGCTCTGGTAACCTCAAGGTTAGATTACTGCAGCATGTTATACATACGGCTGCCTCTGAAGATGGTTCAGAAGCTTCAGCAGGTGCAGAATTTGACAGCCAGGCTGCTCACTGGGACAAGACGGTTTGAGCATATTATTACACTGATCCTGGCCTGACTGCACTGGCTGCCAATTAGCTTGTAGGCCCAATTCAGAGTGCTGGTTTTGACCTATAAAGCCTTAAATGGCTCAGGACCACAATACCTCAAGAACCGTCTCTCACCCAGACTCTGTGTTCATCATCTGAGGCCCTTTGTGTGCCTCCTCCATGAGACATCTGGAGGGTGATAACACAAGAAGGCACATTTTCTGTACTGACTTCTGTACTAGCTCTCCCTGTTCTCTCCTGGGACGTTTGACTGGTACCTTCATTATATATTTTTAGGTGCTAGGCAAATATGTTCCTCTTCAGCCAGGCCTTTGGCTGATTAATATTCTACAGCTTTTTAATATGTACCTGTGGGAAGCGGAGGTTATTGTTTAACTGTTTTAATTATTTACTTGTGTTTTTATCTTGTATTTTATTCTGTGAATTGCCCTGAGATCTTATGATGAAAGGCAGTATACAAATTTAATAAATAAATAAACTAGTTGGCTTTGCCTGCCATTGGCTCTGGCTCCACCTATTACTGACCTCTCTGCCTTCTCATCTACCAGTCCCAATGGGCACCAGCCACCAGGGACAGAGAGCACAGCAATAGCCAAAATGCACTCTCCACCGAGCCTGATGCATTCCTGTTCCTGCTTTAGTGTATGAGCCTGCTTCAAAGTTAAGGGCATAAACAAGTTGGTGTTTTAAGATCTATATCCCCTGTCTTTTAATGGGCTTTTGGAACACTGACTTAGGGGATAATGATTGTTCTTACTTCCATATAAATGGGTTACTGGAAAGGTCTCCTTTCTTGCTGGACATCTGTTGATCAATCCACAAATAACAAAATGCCAACAGCTCTTCCTTCTTTTTGAAATCTTTCCAATGGGTCCTTAAATCAAGGCTCTCTTGCATTTCTAGCACCTCCCTCAAACACACAAACTGGTACTACTAAGTTTTAATCAGGTAACCAGGGTGATGAACCAAGTTAAGCTTCAATGCAGATTAAAATGTGCCTCCCAATCAAGCAGTGTGGCAGGCAACAAGCAAAGGATTCTGGGATTCAGAATTTGGGAAGAACTTTGTGGGCACATAATGCACAATGCCTGGGAAACATATTACCAGCAAGGAGGATGTGCTATTTGCCTCTGCCATGCTGACTCCCTCAAGAACTAAATTTAATTTTTTTTTGGGGGGGGGAGTGTGAGAGAGAAACTGAAATTGACAGGTTTTTGTGTCACAGGGATCGGGACCCTTCAGATGCTAGTGAATTTCAAACCCCATAGTCCCTGACCATGCTGACTTAAACTGATGCGAGTTGAAGTCCAAAAAATATTGGGTGGTGAGGCAGGTCCCCCATCCTTGATTTAACATCTCTGGTTTTTCCCTTTAAACAGTATGTGTGTGGCTGTTGGGAGTGGGGTTTTCGACATCAATGGGTAAATAGCCAATATGTGGGGGATGGAATAATCTGCCAATTTTGTATTATCTCGGTTTCTCACTTTTCAAATCTTAAATTCAGTTCTCTACATTTCCAAAGCAGTTTGTTCATGCTTTTTGTTTAAGTCCAGAAAACTCATCAGCATTTTAGCATGAATGTCTCCTAATGTACATATTTTTATATGCAATTTTTGTATGCAATGTACACAACTTTGAAAGTGATTTTATGTTGCATTTTTGTAAGTGACTTTCACAAATGCATCCATTTCTATGCCCACATTATCCTAGTAGATGCATTTCTGTACACACCAGATGGCTGGAAAACTGCATTGCAAAACTGCAAAAAGTGCAAATTTCAAAGGATGGTATTATTTCTAATTAGGTAGGTTTAAATGTTACTCATACTCACATTAGCATTAATGTACATGAGAAACTTAGGTTTATTAACTTCAATGATTCTAACAGGCCAGGCTCAAGAATCTTGTGCTAATTCATAAAGCCCTACACAACTGGTGTCCAAAGTACCTTAAGGACTATCTGATCACTATGTGACACTACAACTGAAATCCAAGACTTGGTCAGTCTTTACTAGGAGACAAGTCTTTATTGTGGCAGGCCCTGCCCTGTGGAACTCCCTGCCAGTAGAATTACTGCATTAGTCATCTCGTTTATTTTAGATGTCTTTTAAAAATTGTTCTTTTCTGACATGCCTTTGCAATGTGATTCTTTCTTTTTCAACCAACCACTTTATTGATGTTTCTATTTATGTTAATGTAGTACAGTATTGATGTTGTACTAATGTACTACTGTAGTATAGGATGTGATTCCTGCATTAAAAGACTAGATGACTCTTGCGGTCCCTTCTAATTATACAATTCTATGATTCTATGATATTTTTATATTGTTCACAACCTTGTTATATGGTCACCCCCAACCCCCCCAACTCCACCATTTAAATATATAAATACTCTGAGAATAGCTTAGTTGGGTAAGGCCAGTAGCAGTTGTGGAGGATTTTCTGTGTTCCCACTGGTCCTTTGAAGTGTATCAAAAACAAAACACTTCTTACAATCCCTGAATGAGGGAAGGGTGATTCTAGGACACATGAATTAGGGACCGCCCTCACCTCTCTCTCTCTCTCGGGTGTGTATGTGTGTTTAAAACAAAATGCCAAAAGGCTATGAGAAGCTTGACTTGGATAATGTAGGGAATCCTTGTCTGAATCAGAAGTCTAAGCTCTGCATGTGTTGGAGGTACAGGGTAGTAGTGCAGTATGCAGTAAACAAAGGAGAGACGTCAAAACTCAGACGGCTATTCTGCTCTCCTGTTATTTCAGCTGCATTTTCACTTATTTGGACAAGGCTAGAGAGGGAACAGGTGCAAAAGACACACAACAATTTCTCTGCCCCTGCAACCCAGACAAATGCACATCCCACCCCTCTTTTCACTATGAAGTTGATTTAAAAGGCAAGGGTGCCAAAGAACATTTGGATCCCACAAGAGGGGCATCAAACTAACACAGCCATGTCTGGATTTTACAGTCTCCTGTGAATGATGGACAGGAGGGCAAAACAGGCCACATGCAGCCATGATCTCTGCAGAAAGCCACAGGGCTGTGGGGTTGGCTGGGATCTCAGGGGCCAGCTATGCATTTTGATGTGGAGACAATGGTATTAGTTTCCTGCAACAGTGCCAGTTGCAGACATCAAAACAGGGAAGTGGGCACATATGGGGTAAGGCAATCCCACAGGTCAACCGGTCCCAGATGAGTCTGGGAAGCCCACAAGCCCATTGATCGCCCATGGTCATCTATGAATTTTCCTAGTTCCCTTTTGACGCTGTCCCAGTTGGTGGCGCTTTGCAAATCTTGTGGCAGCAAATCCCAGCATTTAGCTTTGAACTGTGTAGTGGTTGGGACTGGTAGGGGCAGAAGGCAGGGAGTCCAAAGATTAGGAATACAAAGAAAGCTGGCTCAGTTTTGTCTACCCTGGCTGGCACCGGCTCTCCGGGGTTTTATGCATGAGTCTCTCCCAGACCTCCCTTGAGAAGCTGGGGATTGAGCCTGGTACCTTGCAGATGCAAAGCAAGTGCTCCGTTGCTGAGCAAAGGCCTTTCAGCTAAGCCAGAGCCAATGAAAGCAAGGGCCAACTAAATTTAGTTTTGCTAATCTCTTTAAGGGGAATAATGAAGAGGAAGCCAGCAGCCACTGCCACCCTCTGGACTGGCTGGAAAAAAAGAAGGCAGGCAGGTGATGAGTAGCTGAGGGCAGACCAAGGTTTGCCAGGCAGTGCAGCATTTGCCCATTCACTGTGTCAAGAACCATGCACTGTGTGAAGACTGGACTACTGACGACAGAGGGAGAAAGTCACACTAACAACATTTTAAGAAGGTTCTTGCCCCCCAGTTAGCAGGGCTGGGAAATAGGGAAGGTCAGGGGTGGCCTGTCCAATAGGTGAAGTGAAGCCATTTGCTTCAGGAGGCAGATCCACGTGCCTCTCCCCCACCACTACACTCTTGTCGGCCCTGCCAGGTCTTCACCCACACTGCCAACACAGCCCTGTTGCCCTTGCCATTGTCATGGTGGTAGCAGAGGCGCAGCTGCAGGTGAGGGTACAGTTGCCTTGACAGGTCTAGAAGCAGCATAGGCCTGGCAGCAAGGGCAGGGAGGAATTGGGGACCCGGATCTGCGGAGGTAGGCAGCATTGGGGAGGGGCATTGGGGTGTTTTGTCTAGAGTGCTAAAACATCTTGAGCCCACCCTGTGGGTGGTGATTTACCAAGGTTAGAGATCAGAAAAGAAGAAACATCTGTTCTACCTTGGGAGGGACAGAGCTGCATGTAGAAAGTTAAATAAGGTGTCTCTTCCAAAAGGATGCTCCACAGTGTTTCCCTTGGGAGGGACTTTGTGTCTTGACTTAATCTCCACTGTTACCATCACATTTGCAACTGGCCTCAAACCCACCCACCCCCCAAAAAAAGAAACCCCAACAACAACAACAACTCACAGCAACCAATGGAGCAACACATTGCACTCTGCTCCAGACACAAATCAGGATCTGCAGGACTTGTTCTAGGTCAAGGCATGAATGGGGTTGCCTGAATGAAGCAAGGGATGAAGGAACATGGGGAGCAGTCTTACAGTGAGTCAGACCATTGGGTCCATGTAGCTCTGGTCTACGTTGACTGGCAGCAACTCTCCAAAGGGTTTCAAACAGGGAAACTCCAGGCCCTACCTGGATGCAAAGCAGATGCTGTACCTATGAATTACAGCCCTTTCTCTAAGAAGAAGCTGCCTTATACTGAATCAGACCCATTGGTCCATCTAACAAAGTATTGCTTTGACTGAGTAGCAGTGGCTCTTCTGGGTTTCAGATGGGGGGAAATAATCACAGTCCTACATGAGACATGCTGAGCATTGAGGGACTCCTCACATAGAAATATGTTCTGCCAGTAGCTCCAGCCCTTCCCCCAAAAGAAATGAAGTAAGAGGGGAAAAGAGAGAGAAGTGGGTGGCAGAAAAAAGAAGGAAAGAATACACTAGCAGAAAAAAAATGAAAGAATGGGGAGGCAGGTGGTGGAAAGGGAGAGGGCAAAGGGAGAGAAGGGATGGCAAAAAGCGTGTGGGGGTGGCAAGATAGAGGGGCAGAAAAGAGAGGAAATGGTGGCAGAGGGGGAAGAATGGGATGCCCTGCCCCCTTATGACTATGTTCCCACTCACCACCCATATGTGGCCCCCAAGAGATTTTCCCCAAGGGAACATGACCCCCAACAGGGGAAAAAAGGTTCCCCACGCTAGAATAGACAGTGCTAGATACAATGGTTCTGGTGGCCCAGCCTTGTATAAGATATCTTCTTATGTTCCTATGAAAAGAAGCAGCGCTAAGATCTCCTCAAAGCTCTGTGTTTCATTTTGGGTGGGGCTGCATGCCATTAAATTTACTTTAATCCCCAGCCCCCAGCAGGTGGACCTGGCAGCCACATCTGAATGTTTGAGAGTCAGAATGTTTCTCTGGCTAGCAGGGCTTCAGGGGGGAAACAAGAAGACAGACTGACAGATTCTGGAGATGGATGAGTGGGAAGGAATGCAATAGCAAGAGGCAGCTGTGGGGATGAGCTCTAGCAAATTGACCACATTCAGTGGAGATTGGAGATCATGCTTCTTTTTGCCCAAAGCAGGGGGTCATGTTATCTCAAGCCTCTGTGCACAGAGGTTTGACCCAGAGCCAAATGCAAGTCAGCAAGAGGCAGACTTGACTGTGGCCTCTCCAAGGGCGCTTTGCTCCAACCTTTCAGCGCTGGCTTGCAGCTGCAAACTACACAGCAAGGAGCCATGCCACTGGCTGAAGGGCACACAGCTGAAATTTGGTGTACTTCAGATCTTGGTTCAGTAACCCCTGATGGATTTAACATGAAAGGGGCTTTTTGTGGCATAGGGTACTTTCAGACTTTTGCAATTTATGGGTGGGATTCAATCACATACCAGCAAGTACAGGTTGCTCAGTTGATTTGGCAGTCCTGCGCAACAACTCCACTCCCCCCACCCAAATTGTGTGTGTGTGTGTGTGTGTGTGTGTACTTTTGGCAATAAGGAAAGTGTCAGGAAAATGTACTTTAAAGGGGGCGGTGGGATGATTACTTGGCAAAAAGTCATATAATATATTTATATAGTATTAGAAAATAGCTACCAACTTAACTCTAGAGGCATTGTGGAATTAGAACATGGAATCTAGCCCTTATGCAGAAACCAATGAAGCATCCTACAATGCTCAGAATGCAAAGACCAAAGATGATTTTGAAACTGTATTACATGTGTTTATTCAGTACGCTGGAAAGGACAATGTTGTCCTCTCACCCATGGCTCACTCTGAGACAATCTGTTAAGACAGAGAGCAGAAGATACCCAACTGTTGTAATCAGTTCAAAACTGCTTACAAACTCACTGTTTGACTGCATATGCATGGAATGTTTCGGGGGGGGGGCTATATGTCTTTTTAGAAACTGAGACATAAAAAAGTTTTTTGATTTTTAAAAAAAGACATATAATCTTCCCACAAAAAAATCAGAATGAATGCTCAGTAAACACTCTTCTAATGTCCCTTCAAAATTTGCACAAACAAATCAGGACAAATGCCCACCAAACAGGCCATCTGGAGAGGGGCCTGATGGACATGCTCTCCTGCCTCAGAAGAATTTATCCCAAAGCACAGAATCTGACACCGTACAAGCATACTCATTTCCTCCCCTAAAGGAAACTACTGGGGCAGGGGGAGGGGCTGTGAATTTGATTGGAGGAATAGCCTTTGGAGAGGGAGGTTTAACCCTTCTCCCTGTTGACATTGTAGGAAATGTATAGATGTTGGTATGTACTATCAGGGAAATTGTAGATAGGACAAGGAGAAATTTTAACTGTTCTGGTGCTTCTGCACCAATCAAATTTGGGTATAACCCTACAGCATCATTAACATCCAATATTCTCACTGGATCCCAGCTACTTCCCAGCTTAGATCAAACCATACTTGTTTATCGAAGATATGCCTACCCTGTCCTTCAAACAGGTCCTCAGAATGCCATTCTTCATTGCCTCTCTTGATGCAAGTCACATGGTATTCTTCAAGCAGAAAACTGGCTTGCAATTATTACCATAATATATTCCAGTGGTGGGGAAGCCACTTTTTTTAGCCTGAGAGCGAAATTCCCTTTTGGCCAGTGGCAGACGGGGGACATAGGCAAAAGTGGATGGAACAAAGCATGTAAATTCTACCTTTGCATGGAAGGCTAGTTCTTACACACACTCATTCCATTCAAATGGGGGGAATTCTGAGGGCCACATAGGGATGCCTGGTGGAGTACATTTCACTGCTTATAATAATATAATTCATTTCTCGAAGTGTGGCTCCTTACATAGATAAACCAACATCATTTGTGCAGAGGAGGGAAGTGTCAGCAGGTTTTGGGGGAACAGAAGGTTTGCTGAAGTACGAAAAAATAACATTGTAAATGAAGGGGGTGGAATCCAAACAGCACAATGAGGACTGGGTGAGCACAAAAAGATGGGAGGAGGAATTCATGGAGTATCCTAGAACAGGGCATGTCCGGGTGGGTGGAACACTGAACAGGAGTGCTATAACATTTTGTTGCAGGTTCTGCTTGTGATGACCACAATCACACATTTCTGAAGTGTTCTCAGATCAAAGCTTTGCGCCAACAGATAAAATCAAGAACTGTTTGCCTTTGCGCTATCAGTACTTACGTGTCCATGAATTTCCGGCTGAGGTCTGAGATGATGAATGGAGAGCCCTTCTGAAAGGGAGGGTCCCGGGCTACTTTGTACCAGATAGGTTGGCAGTTGGCACACTGCTTGCTCTGAGGGACCGAGCTTATCATGGCGGCATCAATCTCCAGTTGTTCATCCAAAGTGTAGATTTGGATGCCACAAACTTCTTCATTCACCTTCTTGGAGTCCAGCCTGATGGTCATGGGGACATCACAGAAGAAGTTCTGAGGGCCAAGGGATATGTTCCGCCCACTGACCATTAAGAGTTTGATGTCATTCACCGCTTCGCTGAAATGCCAGTCATCAGAGACATAGGTCACCCATATGGTCAGAGACTCTGGGATTACCGGGTACTGAAACTCTAGCTCCAGGTAGCAGCCCTGGGGTTCGGGACAGGCAGGAGGGATGGTTTGCTTGATGACTGCTGAATTGGGGCTCCAAGTTCTAACACTGGCCTTGCACGGCTGTTCCACATCAGGGGGACCTTGAAAGCATAAAGAAAATGTAAAGTTGAAGACAACACCTCAACACTGCATCGGTCTTATAAAACTGGAAACCCGAAATTTTAGTTTCCACAATGTAATTTATATGTTGTATAAAGAAGAATTTCCATGGGACACTGATGGCCCACAAGCTTCTTTCCTTTGCCCATCAATTTCCTTGGACAACCTCAAGTATTGTGTTATTGCATTGGAAGAAAAAACCCTCTATCCACTAGGGAAGGAGAAGCCAGTCAATTTCAGTTTTTCTCATATTCTCATATTTCCAAACCCCAGTTCAGTCCTCCTCATTTCTGGATCAGTTTGCAATAAAAAGTCATCGTGAAAATTCATCAGCATTTTAGTGTGAATTTCTCTTAATATATACTTTTCTGCATGCAGAATATAATTTATTATGTATGCTATTTTTGTTAATCTGTACATATTATTTATTATTATTATTATTATTATTATTATTAAATTTATTATCTGCCCTTCATCTGAATGTCCCAGGGCAGGTTACAAATTAAAACACAACATTAGAACAGAATAACAGAAACAGTTTAAAACAATTTATAATTACAGAAATAAAGTGGGCCATAAAAATATGCACATCCAATGTCAAAGGCTAGTTGCATTTCTGTTAGGAGGTTTTGTACTGAAACACGAACTGAAGTGAATTCCTCCTCTAACCCAATTCACTTTCATATCTGGTTTTCAGTAACACCGCTTGAGACCCTTCTTCATGTGCCCCCTCCACGAGGGGTCTGGAGGGTGATAACACAGGAACAAAACTTTTCTGTGGTAGCTCCCTGTAGGTGGAATGCTCTCCCCAGGGCGGCTCACCAGATGCCTTTGTTACATATCTTTAGACACATGGAAGAAATGCTCCTCTATAGCCAGACCTTTGTCTGATGAAACAATCATTTGTCTTTAGAACTGGTGGGGAGTTAATTGTAAACACTGTTTGACTGTAGAATTGCTTTGCAAAATTTGGAGAAGTGTGAGTTTCAAAGCGTGACTGTGGTGTTTCAGTTCACATACTGTTATGGGAAGAGAAAATTAGGGAGTAACAAAACAAAATTTCTCCCCCATCCCTCCTGTTCACTTTTTCCACGACCGTGCATGATTTTTCATAGATTACTCTGATGTGTCCCTCATTTGTCTCCCCTGCCCTTCCAAAGCTAAAAAGACTGGAGTGCAATAAGAAAATGCAACAGAAGCTAGCAAAGGATTGGTAACAAGCAGATAAAAACAACATTAAACTGAAACAAGTGGAAAAGGACAATGCAGCCAAATACAACAGTGGAAAGGAAATGTTATCTTCTCGCATTTGCTTTTCTTTTCTTTTTGCAAAATATGAATGAGGCAGTGAAGGCTTGGTCACAAAGAGATAGCATGCAACAGTGACTCGATTTATTTGGAACAGGATCACTCTTCCTTATGAAAGCTCATGCCATGACAAACTAGTTAGACCTATTCCTCACTGAAAAGGTCTGTCTGTGTTTGGGGCTGTACCACATCTCCAGTGCCACAGATGGGGAATGTGTGGTCCTGTGGATGTTGCTGGACTCCAGCTCCCATCAGCTCTAGACTGTATGGCCAGTAGTAGGGATGCATCCCAACAACATCCAGAGGGCCACAGATCTGTCAAGTGTTCTGCCTCCCACTGTGGGAGCTCTGAGCTTCAACGGTCTTATAGTGCAATGCTATGTGGGTCCACTAGGAGCAGGCTCCTTTGAGCTCAATGAATTTAATCCCAGGTAAATTTGCACAGCAGGGATGAGGAGCCCATGGCTTCCAGATGTTGCTGGACTCCAACTCCCAACATCCCAACAGGATGGCCAATGGTCAAGGATGATGGGAGTTGTAGCACCTGGAAGACCACCCCCACTCCCAATAACAGTTTATGTTAAACTTGCAAAACACATTGGGTGGTATTCAACTCAGTTTTACTCAGAACAGACCCACTAAAATGGATGGTGCTAACTTAATGACATTAATTAATTTCAATTGGAACAAAGCTCAGCTGAATACCACCCACTGAACTTCAAGAAAACATCATTCAGCAGGTGAAATGAAACCTTAAGCTTTTTATTAGAAAGGCAAACCATCCATGAAAGGAAAGGACCATACTGTAATTCCTCGCTATCCCTTCATTCACTTTGCCAGAAAAAGAGGTGTCCATCAATTGCCCTTGTGTTCCATCAGATGACTTCATCACTCCTGCTTTTAAAAAGGTTTAATGTAGATGTTAAACAACATGGGGGATAGGATTGAGCCCTCTGGAACCACACATTGAAGGTTCCATGGGACTGAAAAGCATCCCCCAAGCAACACCTTCTGGAAACAACCATCCAAGTAGGACTGTAACCACCACAAAGCGGTGCCACCCACCCCTAGTTCAGACAGTCACTCCAGAAGGATACCATGGTTAATGGTATTGAAAGCTGTTGAGAGGTCGAGAAGAACTAACAGGGACATGTTTCTCTTTCCTCTCTCTCAATAAGAGGTCATCATGCAGGGTGACCAAAGCAGTTTCTGTGCTAAAACCAGACCTAAACCCCAATTGAAATGGATCGGATCCAGAAAATCAGTTTCTTCCAAAAACTAGTTTGCTGGAAACGTTGCCCAGAGTTTAGTTGTTTTTTGAGACCAACAGCATACAATATCTGTGTGAAACCTTTATTCACAGCCAAGAAGTGGGAGGAACAAAACATGGATGCAAAGCATATTCTTGGCCAAATTAAGGTAACATTGCATACCCTACAAGAAAGCAGTTCAAAATCTCTTTTAAAATACTATTACTGTTATTAATACTACTAACAGCAGCAGCAATGAGAAAGGCCTTTTGAAACGTAAGAATCTTCCTATCAGACAGCCCATTGGTCTATCTAGCTCAGTACAGTCTACACTGACTGGCAGCAGCTCTACAGGATTTCAGACCAAGAGTTTTCCCCAGCTCTACTTGGAGATGCTAGGGATTGAACCCTAGAATCAACTACAGCAGGAAATTGGGGGGAGACGTGCCCCTTTCCCCCCATAGAAAACATCACCTCATGTGTGTCCTCTGCTGTGTGGGTCAGGGTTGCCCACTCCATTTAAAAAAAAAAAACCCTCAGAACTGAGCAAGCATTGTTGGGAAGAAAGCTATGCTTAGATCTACTAAATCGATAAAATTTGCATTGCAAAAGCAAAAGTGGGTTTGGGCAGAGCAGGCGGAAGAAAGCTGCCTGTGTTGATATGTGAGGGAAATCAATAAGGTTTGCTTTGTGAATCAGAAGAGAGTTGAGGAAAGAAGGCACCTGCAAAATCATTTGTAGCTCAGAACAGGGGAGACAGGGCTTCTGAAGCCAAATCAAGAGAAGCAGTCCAGAAGGATATAATGGTCCATTGTATCAAAAACTGCTGAGAAGTCCGGGCACTCCCCTAGCCTAAGCTGTCACACAAGTCATCTTTCAGGGCTACCAAGTCTGTTTCTGTCCCAAAAATACATCCTGAAACTAAGCTGGAATGGATCCAGTCCAGGACTGCCTGAAGCTGAAAAGCCAACACCCACTCTAGCACCCCCCAAAAGATATATTTGAAACCATGTGGTAGTTGCTCATTACTCTGGGATTCTAATTTGGATTATTCAAAAGTGGTTTCACCAGCACATCTTTCTGACAAGTGAGGACCACATCTTCCCTCAAGGAGGCATCAACAACCTCTGAGGTCCAAATACCCAGCTCAGCTTTTGCTGATTTCACTATCCAAGATGCACAAGGTTCTAATGTACAAATAGAAGGACACACAGCTCCCAGTGGACTGACCATATTCCCAGCCAACGCCAACGAAAAGAAAACCATTACAGGGCTTCCTGTTTCCAGTGTGCCAGGAATGGAATCTCTCTCTCCAGGAATGGGAAAGAGACAGATGGAGAAAATCAGATAATGATGGGGGAATTTCATTATCTGCATTCCTCTTTGGTTGGAAGAGGAACCAGGCTCTCATCCACAGTTTGCCTGGTGGTCTGGCACTCGCTTCCCCATGGAACGCGAGGGCAGGCAAAGGCATTGAGACCATGGAGCACTCCAGGTGCCATGACCCCCTCCTGATCCCGTTCCTGGAAGCACAGGTTATCCTGTTAATTGGACGTAACTGGAGTAAACTACAGGCACGTGCCAGAGACGTTGAGATAAGAAACTGCAAAAACAACCCAGCTACAAAGATGTAAACGTTTTGGATTGAGAGCAGATTTCATTCGGTGAAAGAGACAATGGGGGGGAGGGGAGCCCACGGTTTGCTTACTTAAGGTTTTTCTCTATATTTATGATAAGGCAACAACAACAACAACACCCCGCCCCCGGCCCCTGAATGCAAGTTTTATTAACAAATATCTGCACAAGTGAAGATGGAAGAAATTGGAAAATAATATGGAATTTAACAAAATTGGAACTGCCTGTGCGACAGAAAGGAACTGAGAGGGAAGGAGAAAAGAAATGCTATGCTATGAAAATATAGAGCAAAATCTTCCCTAACCTTCATTATCCACAAAGGAATATGTTTGAGATAAGGATAAATGGCCATAAATCAGCAGCAGAGAGGAAAAAAGTCTACCAGCTGTGAGAATAGCAGTTTTTGGATTAACTATCTGTAGTCCAGATTCAGACCGTTCTTCCTAGGCTGGAAAAATGGCAAAGACAGATTCCTTACTGGAAGCCGAATCAATGGACGAAGCGATGCAATGACTTTTCGAAACTGTGAGATAACAGCTTCTCCTGAGACATGATGGAAACCATCAACAATTGCAGGAATAAAGGATACAAGACCTTATATGGATGGGAAACACCATGGAAAAAATTGTCACATGCAGGAAAGAATAAGGATTACAGCTAAAGTTCCTCACTTGAAACTTTATAAATTACCTATTATAACAACACAAATTGAAATCACAAAAATCTGGAATGGAATGAAAATTATTAAAATTTTGGAACGCAGAAAAAATATAGAAGAATGAACTCATCAACTATAGCATGTGAGGGGGGCAGTTTAATTAAATTTTATAATTTGACATTTGAATAATTGCCATTAATAATTGTATTAATTGGATAAAATTGATAATGTTATAATGAGGCTGTTATTGGAACGATTTTGAACAATCAATAATTATTATTTTTTTTTAAAGAAATGCATTACAACAAGATAGGGAGGGGGGTAATTTTGATTCTGTTTGCATTTTTTTTAAAAAAAAAACCACCTACTAATTCATCCTTTCCAAAACCATACATGAACTGAAAAGCAGGTAGTCTTCATAACTCCCTGAATTATGTGATGCCTATGTAATAGGCATAAAAACAAGTACATAAAGGGAAATTGTACCTAAAACTGCATAAAATAACATAAAATAATATAGTTGGTTTTATGTTATTTTCTTAAATTTATTTATTATTTATGCATTTTTCCAGTTGTCATGTTTACACATCATATTTCACCATCCAACATAATTTCTATACTGACTTCCCAACCTTACCTTCCGTGGCGTTCTTGGTATTCCTAGCTAAGCTGCATATCAGTTTTTTATTCCACCCTCCTGTTCCCCTTGTTGCCTCTCCTTGTTTTTAGCAGTTCTTCATAAGATCACCCCTACTTTCAGATTGATTTCAGTATTTAAGTATTCCCCAAAAGAATCCCATTTGCCCTTCGTCTTTTTTCCAACTTGATCTTTTATTTTGGCTGTTAAGTTGGAAAGTTCAGCAAATTCTAACAATTTATACAGCCATTGGTCTTTCAATGGAATTGGGTTTTTTCCAGCCAACTTCTAGCATAAACTACTCTGGCTGCCACTGTTGCATAGAGAAAGATGTTGTGTGCCTTTGCTTTTGCTCTCATTGCTAATGATTGCTAGTAAGAGGGCTTCGGGGGGGGGTTTGAAAATGTAATTTTAAGGATTTTTTTGAGTTAATTGTAGACCATCTCCCAGTACTCTTGGGCGTACTTACACATATGCCACCACATATGAATGAAGGATTCCTCAGCCTCTGCACATTTCAGACAGAGTTTAGAGCTTCTTTCATACGATTAAAACCAATTTGGAGGGTGTCATGTACCACCTTTAGGCCATTTTTTACTATATTTTCCTTTATCAAGTTGCAAGCTGAAAAGTTCATTGTTTTATCCCAGAATTTTTCCCAGGCTGAGATTTTGATATTGTGGTCCATATCTATGGCCCAATGCATCATTGCAGCCTTAACCATTTTGGCTCTTGTTCCCTACTCCAGAAAGATTTAATAGAGTTTAGATATTAATTTTGGATTGCTTTCCAATATTCCTTTTTTAAATTCTGAACTCCCATCTAGAAAGCCATTTTCTTTGCCCTTCCTAAAGACCTCATTTAGTTGAAAGTATTGGAACCAGTCTGAGACCCAGTTTTGTACCTCTTCTCTTTAATCCTAAACTGCCCTCCCTCTGCCCAAGGAGGTCCTTATATGTGCCCCAGATCTTGTTCATGTTTGGTTTTTTATTGCCACTGCTTGATGGGAGATATCCACCAATGTGCTCTTTGTTTCCCCCCCCAGACACTGTAGAAGCTCTTTCTGATCACATGATTGTGAAATCCCTTGTGGGTCTTGGCTTTGTCGTAATATTCGTAGGCGTGCCATCCGTACATCAGATCAAACCCTTCTAGATCCAGGATGCTTATGTTTTTCAGCTCCACCCAGTCTTTCATTCAACAAAGACATGGTACATTTTCAGGTCTGGGAGCCCAAATCCCCCCTGTTCTTTGCATCAATTAATATTTTATATTTAATCCTGTCATCCCGTTCTCTCTCTCTGCCCCCCCCCCCCGCCATATGAAATTAGTAATGTAATTTTCCCATTGTTTAAAATAGCTGGTGCCTTTAATCACTGGTAGAGCTTGGAATGAAAAGATCATTTTCGGTAAGATATTAATTTTGACCGTTGATATTCTTCCAAGAAGTGAAAGCTTCATTTGGTGCTCCAAGCTTAGACCATATGGTTTAAGCAAGCCATCTTGGTGTTTCTATACAAATAATTTACAAACTACTATCCTTATACTTAAGGTATATTACCTGTCTTTTCTTGCTGCCATATGGAAAAGTACATGAACCTGACCTTTGAAGAGTTTGTAAACCTTTTTTAACTTACCAAACATGTGGTTTCTTTCTATGCTAAGGGAAGTGGGGAGCTTTGGAAGAGACTTAGAAGGGGATATTTTAAAGGTCTTATAGCCTATAATCCCATGTTTTACTTTGCTGCATATTTTATTTTAAATCTCTACTGGGGCTCTCTCACCAAAGAATACTTGCTCCAAACCTGTATCTAGACATACAGAGAACTATTTTATTTTACCATATCTAGTATTCCCCCCCCCCCTCTAAACCAAATCTAACCAATAATTCCTGCAGTGCAGGCGTTTGGACTAAATTACCTTTGATGTCCTTTCCAACACTACAATAGAGAGTACTACTAGGCTGGGAGGTATTGGAGAAACTTGCTATATATGTGCGTGAAGCTTAAAAAACCCCAGTTAAAAGCAGGGGAACCTTCAACTATATCCTACAGTTTAGTAAAGTAAGCAACAAGTGGAAAACCTCTAACATACAGCAGTCAAAAACTTTCCTGACTTCCTGAAAGCAGCAAGTGTTCAAATAAAACAATGGTGGAGGTGCTAATTATATTACAGATGGGCCAAAATCCTCTCCCCATACACGTTAATAGGGCACATAAAGGTAATGGTAAAGGAACCCCTGACAATTAAGTCCAGTTGCGAACGACTCTGGGGTTGCGGCGCTCATCTCGCTTTACAGGTCGAGGTAGCTGGCGTTTGTCCACAGGCAGTTTTTTCTGGGTCATGTCGCCAGCATGACTAAGCCACTTCTGGCAAAGCCAGAGCAGTGCACGGAAACACCGTTTACGGGTACCTTCCCACCAGAGTGGTACCTATTTATCTACTTGCACTTTGACCTGCTTTTGAACTGCTAGGGTGGCAGGAGCTGGGACTGAGCAACGGAAGCTCACCCCATCGTGGGGATTTGAACCAGCGACCGGTAAATGTGTGAGATGAAATTTGACATACCTTGAATATTATTTAGCAATGGACAATACACACACACAACCCTGTATTTCAGTTTCGACATTGTCAGTTATGCTTATTTACATCTGTGCATGTGTGTGGGGGGGGTAACCTTCCTTCCCTGACAACTTTACATTCATAATGTGGGTTGCACTATATTAAATTGATTTAAGAATCTCACTGAGAGTCCTGGACACTAATCTTGGCTCAAACAAAACAAAGTAAACATCACCACCGCTTCGTGTCTGGGCAGCAATGGTCCTTGTCTCACGAGACAGTCAAGCACTACTGTATAAGCAAGACAAATTTGTGCCTCAAACCTGCTAATTATGAACTTCTCTGCTATCATTCGAACTATATTATTTTTTCATTTTTCTTGTTCTCTTGCTTGGTCTTCTCTTCCTTCCTCATCCACTGTTGTCACAACCACCCTCCACTTTGCTTCTTGTCCATTTCCCTTCCCCCAGAGTGAGGTCACCTTCTGCTTCACGGGGACTCCAGTGTCCGGATGGGTCACATGGCATCGGTGATGAGGCTCTGAATGCATACTGCACAAGGGTCCTGCCTTCCACGCAGAGATCACAGGCTGATCCCACTTCTCTAGGAGGCCAGGAAATAAGAAAAAGAAAGAAAACGCACCAACTTAGTAACAGTTGAATTCAATGGAATAAAATGGGACAAGATAACAAGTTGAAGATCACTTAACCCTCCCACCTCGCCTCTTGATATGGCACACCAGGGAAAGAGGCAGAAAAGATGCAATTTGCCCTTCCATATAAATTTATCTGTGCTTGGAATCCAACTTCCCCCAGCGCAGCCAGTGCTGAGAGATGATGGGAGCTGTAGTCCAGCAACAACTAGAGAGCTTCTAGTTATACACCCCTAGTATTATGGTCATGTGTCCCTTGGGGTGGGCCCTAACCAGGACTGCCCTGTGAACCAAGGTTTGCAAGCTTCTTTTAACCCTATGCCTGCACCTTTGGTGCTCGTTAACTTTCTAAAAAAATATTACTAAATTGGGGCCTATCTGATACCAATCCCAGGTAAGTTAGGTTCCCTCCTTTAGAAAGCATCACTCATGCCTTTCTGGACATGCTCTTAAAGAACTGCAAAACAAGTTTTGGTTTCATCAAACAATCTGCCTCCAAACACACATTTGGAAAGGACACTTCATGCTCATTAAAGGAATTGCCTTTCCATTCAAAGCATGGAGACCTGAAGTGCAACTTCGAAAATGAGAGGAATGGGGTATATTTCACTACTTTGGAAGCTCTGGGTCCCTTCCTTATGCGCTAGAGATGCAGGCATTTGCAAGGGAAATTAAGAGCCAGCAAGCCAGTCACATGAACGTCCAAGAGGGCTTCCCAATCGCCTCCTTAGATCAAGAAGTTTGTACCGCACAAATCACTGCCATTGTGGAAGAATTAAAGAGATAGCGATCGCTGGAACTGCGGAAATGACAGCCACCTGGGTGATGGAGAGCGTCTCTCTTGCCCGAATGGGACTCCACAGTCACGCCCGTCAAAAATATCTGCCTGCGTCAGTCCGGTGCATATTGAGTAATTGCAATGGCTGGGGATAACGAGATTAAAAACTGCTTTGATGCAGTCAGGAAACGAATGGGTTGGGGGGGGGAGGCTTCTGTTTCTGCTCTTTTTTCATATTTATTTGAATCCAAGAAAATGCTTCATTATGACAAGTGGTGTGTGTGATGTGGACAGCAGCACCATCAGGTCATTTTTGATTCTGTACTTAATGGACCTAAACTCCCAACCCCCCACTTCCACCCCATTTACATGTCAACATCTGTGACCCAACGTCAAATTTTTGTAAGCCCATCTGGCTGTGCTGAGGACCCTCCTGTTCATTCTGGAGAATGGGGCCCTGGGCACCTGCCCCAAACGGCTGCCCGTGCAGCATGTGGAGAAATGCATAAACTTCAAGGCCTCCATGGGTGTCTCTGCATGCTCAACTTGATAATCTATTACATATAGCAATTATCAAGTCTGCTCCAGTATTTACTTGTGTTTACTTGGCAGCCCAAGTTCACATTCATTTTAAGACTCTAGCATACAACACCTGCTTTCTGAGAGCATCCGTGCAGTGCCTCACCCCCTGCTACCAGCTCAGTTCATTATAATAATAGAACTGTAGAGTTAGAAGAGATCCTGGGGATCAGCTAGTCCAACACCCTGTGATGCAGGAATCCTGCCCACAGCTGTCCCTGAGTGGGCTCAAAACATCAACCTTCTGGCTAACAGCCAGACGCACTGACCCATTGCACCACAGAGATTCAGGGCTTTAGAGCAGAGGTCATCAAACTAAGGCCTGCGGACCAGATACGGCTCACTGGGCTTGTTAATCTGGCCCACGAACTTTGCGGACCCTGCTGCCCGCTCAGTCAGTCCCTGAGCTAAACAGGCGCGGCGCAGAGACCTCGCCATGCGGAGACTGACTTCCATGACGCGGCATGGCTTCTGATTGGCTGCAGGAAGCTCCTGCAGCCAATCAAAAACCGCAGATGCCTCTGGGTACCGCCCCTTCCTTCCTGCTAAGGTGGCCAAGTGGGAGGAAGCGGCTGAGCAGGAAGGAAGCGGAAGCGGCGCAGAGGCTGCCTCTGCTGCCCAGGCCAGCAGCATGGACTCTGTGCCCTGCCAAGACAGAGGACGCCAATGTTGCTGAAGAGAGGCAGTGTTGGTGGCTGTGGCATGAGTGGCATAGGTGGGGGGGGGCTTTCGGGTGGTGGGGTGCTTTCAGGAGGCGTTGGGTCCAGCCCCCCAGAAGGTCTGAGGGACAGTGGACCGGCCCCCTCCTGAAAAAGTTTGCTGACCCCTGCTTTAGAGCATCAGACCTGGGGGGACAAATGTGGCCCTCCAGGCCTCTATATCTAGACCTCAGAACTCTCTCCAGCTAACACATCTTGCTGGTCCTGCTTTGTACCCTAAGTAGTCTTGCCTGGCTGGAATGTGTCCCTGAATTCTGAGAATTCCCTTCTGGGCAACTTTCCAAGGACCACACACCAGTGGTAGATGGGGCCAGATGAAAGCAGGTGCAACAATGAATGTAATTCTACCTCTGTACAGCAGACTACTTTCTTCACACACTTACACGTACTTTTCTGAGCAGCATCATGTGAGGGAGGTTCCCTGCTACACCACTCCCTGACTTTGGAAACCGTGCAAGTTACTGGAGGAGAGGAACTGTGAGCAACGTCATGTTTCTAGACCCAGTGTGTCCCTCATTATTTCTGCTCTCGCAAAGAGGTGTAATGTCGTCAATGCAATCTTGTTATATTTCTAGTACAGAAATGTTGGCTTTACTGTTATATCGTTATTTATTGTTATTAATGTTGTTACATTTCCTCCTTTTTAATTGTGTTAAACCATTTACTTGTTATTAAATTGTTATTGCAATGGTGTTAGCGTTGTGATCTATTCTGGCATTCTTTGCCATGGATGCTTTGAACATGATTCTTTCCGTGGAAAGGCAGCATTCAAATAAACAGATTGCAATGGCATGTGCTCCATCAGGGCAAGCAAGAGGCATGACCGGAGTTCTGAGCTGAGCAAAAGAACACCCAAGGAGGGAATGAAGTAGGGCTGGTGTGAGGCAGGGCCTGAGGAGAGTTTGGAGGGCTACATAGAGAGACCATTCCACTGTCTTAGATCAGCGATAAAGTGACAGGAACTGACCAAGGCATCAATTATTAATTCAGAACAAGAGTCTGAGGAATTTCCCTGTTCTGCCTTTAAAATAAAATAAAAAAATCTCGGTAAGATTTATTTATCCTAGGCTTGAGAAACTGAGAAAATGATGACATAACTACTGGACAATGTCTTCTTAGATATCCACAAGTTATGCCAATTCCATACTACTGAAACCCCAATGGAAGGGTTTGTCAAAGAAATCTAGTGTTGACTTAGGGTATGATCACTGTGTTATGAAATCCTAGATCGAACAGGCCAGCCATTGTGTGTTACTTAAGTACGAACTAGCCAGGGGTTATTAAAAACATACTGATTGAGGTTGAAGACGTATGTCAGAGAGACGTATTTTGTTACATAACAATTAACCTTGTATCAGTATGTTTTTAATAGGCAGATGGAATTTATTTAACATACAATAACTGCTTTATGAAATATAAATTAAATACATATTGCAAGAACTTAATTTACCCTTTCAGAAAGAGAGAGAAAAGATGGTGGCAGTGGGGAGTAGTGGTGAAGGCAGGGAAAACCAAAGGCCACTTCAGACATAAAGGATTGTATTAAGCCAAGATCCACTCAGAGGAAACCAACTGAAATTAATGTGCCTAGCTTAGTCATATAAATCAATTTCAATGAATCTACTCTAGCACTGGGCACAACCCAAGGTCTTTTTCTCATATGAATGATTCCAAGCATTTCCTTGGGACTATGCAGTTCAATCATGAATACTATATAGACCATATAGGAAGGGTTACCAATGGCATCTAGGGGTGCTGGTGTGTGTGCCCCAGTACTGTCTATGCCTCCCACAAAAGGTCTCCAAAAAGGTCACTTAAGAATCCATATCAGCTTCTCCTGCATCGAATCCCCTCACCACCACTTAGAGATGTCCACATTTTATTGGATGCCAGGACTGGAGACCTCTAAGTGAAGGGTGATAGTGACTGACACAAATGTGTCTTAGCCCATTGTTGGGGCAGCTGATTGGGGAGCGGCATGCTCTTACCATTCTGATCCTCTTTGTCTGCTCTTTTTCTTTTTCTTTTTACACTTTCTCAAAATTCCAAATGTGTCCACTGACACCCTCCTCCCCCCTGCAACAAAAGTTGGCAATCCCTGTGATAGCATGGTAGGGATAGAGAAGCATCCTGAAGGTTGCCTGAAATAGGATTGTGCTTATCTGAGTGCCCAGCTTAAGCACTCACCAAAGGACCAAGAGCCTATCTCTATGGCTTCCCTCCATGACCCCTGCTGGCAGGGCCACCATCCCAGCAGAAATGGACACAAATAGAATCACATCCCTGCTGGGAATCTGGAAATGTGTGCCGTCACCTCTGTTTCCTTTCCTGCTGCCACAAGGCAGGGGATCAAGTGAAGGAAGTAGAGTAATTAAGACAAGCCTGATGGCTTAAGGCCAATGGTCCATCTAGTCCAGCATTTGTTCTCGCAGTGGCCGACCAGATGCCTGTGGGAAACCCACAAGCAGGATTCAAGCACAAGAGCCTTCTCTCTTCCTGCTGTTTCCAGCAACTGATATTCAGTCACGATTCCTCTGTCAGAGGAGGTAGAACATAGCCATTGTGGCTAATAGCCATTGATAGCCTTGTCCTCCATGAATTTGTGTAATTCTCTTTTAAAGCCATCAAAGTTGGTGGCAATCAATGCCTCTTATAAGGGAGAAAGAAAAAAGTGAACTGTCAGAGGCAGCAGTTTGAAGCTGGGGCCAAACAGGCTCCTCCCACAGCTAAGTTGCAGTAGGTTCTGAGGAAGGCCCTGCTAGTCTAGAAGCTATTTTATTTTATTATTTATTTCATTTCATTATTTATTTATTTTATGGTCCACCTTTTTTCTCTAAGGAAACCAAAGTGGCACACATAGTTCTTCCCTTCCTCATTTTAATCCCACAACAGCTCTGTGAGGTAGATTAGGCAGAGAGGCACTGAGTAGCCCAAGGTTACCCAGTGAGCCTCATGGCCAAGTGAGGATCTGAACCCTGGTCTCCCATGTCCTAACTGCTACACCATGTGAGGTAATCATATAGGCGCCTGTAGACTTTGCATTTGGAATGGAATTATGTCTTTACTTGCCCCACTCCTGACATCATATATATTGTCAAGCGAAGGGCAGGAGGGCATGGCTTGCAGGGAAGAACCAGCCAAATTAAGACGCTTCCTAGACCTACTTAGACCAGTGGGCCAGATAAACCTCTCCCCACCCGCTATCCCATAAACTAGCAAAAAAGACAGTGTCTTCTTTTCTCAGGGAGAAAAGAAAGAGAGCAGGGGATTTTAGCCCAGTTATATGAGCCCCCCAACTATAACCTTAATCTGAACAACTAATTGCTTCTCCACTGCCATTTACCATCCCCATCTTTCAAAGTCAGACAAACAGGTGTGCATTGTCCCCACCAATTTACCTTTCAAAGAAGTGCCTGTCTATGGGTGGAAACCACTCCAGGGTGATGAAGGTCCCCATTCGGTCCACGATCTGTGGTGTGATAGCGATGGGGGCAGGCTTCTTGACAGGTTGCCAGCTCTGATACACAAGGTCCAGGTAGCAGTGCATCCTTGCCACTTGGTTGGGTGTGAAGGAGTTGGTGCAGTCATCGTCTGAGGGGATAAGGCAGGGTGGAAACAAGTCACACAATGTTGCACATGTGAAAGAAAGGAGAGAGGGGATGGGAGGGGGAAAGAGTTAAATAAAAAAGAGTTAAACTGTGAACATGGCTGCTCTATAAGCTCTCCTGGGTAACACTGCAAGCTTCCATGGCATTCCAGGAGAAAGAGCTGACCAGTAGCAGCCTCAACTGAAGAAAGGAAAAATGAGAGAAATAAAAACTAAATACTGGATCACAATACTTATTTATCCTTTCTCTTTACCACCTAGTGATCTGGAAGGGAAATTTCAGAGCAAATTAGAGGCACTGTTCACAAAGCCCTTCATTTAAATGCAGGATAGACAATCTGTGGTCCTCCAGATGTTGTACAACACCAACTCCCATCAGCACCAAGCTAGTATGGCCAATGGTCAGGGATGCCAGGAGGTTGTAGTCCAGCAACATCTTGAAGGCAATGAGAGCCCTAACCCTAATTTAAACACATCTGCTGCCAATCACACAATATGAGATGGGAGGGTCCAATCAAAAGTATTGGGATGATGGGAGGAAAGCCCTCCTTGTAAGTGCCACATGACTTCTTGTAGCCTTGCCCACTTCATGCATTTCTCTCAGCTAAGTTTACCTAAAGGAATGCAGTTTGGATGGGTAGAAAAGTGGGGCGAGGGAAGTGGATAAGCTTCTGGATGAAGAAGGGACTTATGATCATTCATCCACACTTCCCTTTGCTCAACGAATTAAAAAGCCCTTGCTTTATTCATTCTTCTTTTGTTCTAAAAGGTGATGAATTCAGATGGGCAGGCATAAACCAGAACATGTAGTCATCAGTGCTACTGCTGCAAAGTCAGAAACCTGGGCAAGAGAGGTTGGCATGACCCTATACTTGGTGGGAAATGGCAAATTTTAATTTCCTTCAGATTCTCACTTTTCCAATCTTAAATTCAGTTCTCATTGTTAATCATATTAGTGTCCTGATTTTAAAAAATAAATAAATAACCCTAATGAAAATGCATCAGCACCTTAGTGTACATTTCTCCTAATATACACATTTTATATGCCATTTCCCCCAGTTTAATGCATATGTGTATGTTATTATCACCAATATATGTATTTTTAAACACACTTTACTCTAGTACAAGCATTTTGACTTGGCTGTAGAACTGCATTGCAAAATGAGAAGGGTAAATTTTGAAGGAAGGCTGCTTTTCGGTTTGTGCATTTATTATTTATTTTATTTTTTGCTGTCCTTCACCAAAAGATTTCAAGCAGTTCACAAGATAAAAATGTAAGACAAAAGCACAGATAAGTAGCTAAAACAGAAACAACAGAATAATAACCTCTCGCAAACACGTTATTTTTTTTTAAAAAAACTGCTCTTACCCATTTTCTTTGAGTCAAACTTTTTGGCCCTGAAAATTCAGTTCAATTCAGTTTTTGATGGATACAGCTTTTATTCCCCTTAAAATTGGCTTGGACCAATGATTAAATACACTGTGAGTATTCAATATAATCTTTCCAAACAGATAGTAGCCTGTGCAGTCCTGTTTGGTCATCACTGCCTTGGCCACTGGGACAAATAAAGGAACTCACTTGCATCTTCTTCTGTTCTGACTTTGCTTAGAGAACATTTTCTTATAGCTGCCCTGAGTAAAAGTGACAAGGATCAAAAGGAGCAGGACAGGCCTCATCCCAGGTCCGTCCCCCCCACATGCTTCTGCTCCATAGTATCTCTGTAGGCCTTCATCTCCAGTTAATCTATTCTCCATTCAGCAGCAACCATGTGCTCCCCAGCAGCCTCCTTCCTCTCTTCCATCCCCACAGTCCAAGGCCAAGGCCCACTGCTGCAGTTGCAGGATTGAAACCTCTGGCCACCCCCACATACTGCATTGTTTTGGAAAGTGTGAATTAGTTAGGTTCACCTCTAAATGCAAACTTTTTCAAGTTTCTCCTCATCTCTATCCTATACTTGTCTAAATCAGAATTAAGTCTCAAGGTTTTCAGTGGAGATTATTTCCTAGTAAGTATGTTTATAATACATGTGCTATCAACATTTTTGAAGCCCAGCTGATCAAATGAAACATAATTGCACTGGTTCTGTGTCTAACATGTTCTAGAAAGTGCTTAACTGACTGGCATCAACCTGAACACGTAAGTTTCACCTTTGCTGCAAAAAACTGAAGCCTGAATAAGAAACTCTAAAGATTGCTTTATTTTGCATTTTGAAAAAGGCCATTTTGAAAAAGGCCAACTCTAGTAGAAAGCTAGGAAGGGAGGGCAGAGTACCTGTGTAGCTCATAAAATTGTTAAATGGAGTGTCCTGGAAGCTACGGAAACCACACATGTCATTCCCAGGGGCTGGATCACCACAGGTCTTGTGTTTTGGAGCTGGATTTGTGTCATGGCAGAGGTCACCAGTCTCAAAGGAAGGTTCTGTTTCCATGCATGGATCATTGCAGGAGAGGATCTCGGAGATTCCTCGGAAGACATGGTAGAGCCCCAGACTGTGCCCTATTTCATGGATCATTGTATGGGTGTGTCCCGCTATGCCATAGAAGGAAGGATTCAGCACAATTCCCCCTGTAAATAAAGAGAGATAGTTGTTTTTATACTCATATATCCAGAAACATCATGCAATGGCTGTTTCCCATTGGGGCTGGTAAAGTGGAAGGTGGGGAAGCCAATGGGAGGTGGAGCCACAGCCGATGACAGACAGAGCCAGCCCTTGAATGGCTGTATGCAAGAAGGCAGGCAGCTGGGGCCTTACTGGGGTTGGTGAGGCAGTGCTACTTTTGCCCTCATGGCCCAGAACACCAATGAGGAAAGGTTTATGGAGTTGGGTATGTTTAGCCTGGAGGTGATTAAGATGTGGCTATGATAATCATGCTCAAATATTTGAAGGGCTGTCAGAATAATAGTTGAGCAAATTTCATTTCTGTTGTGCAAGAGACCAGGAACTGAAATAATGGACCCACAAATTATAAAAAGCGGGATTATGACTAAGCATTAGGAAGAACTTCTTGATGGTACAAGCTGTTCAACAGTAGGGCAGACGGACTTGAAAGGTGACGCAATCTCCTACGTGGAGGGTTTATAAGCAGAGGTTGCATGGCCAACTATGACCTTTAAAGTCCCTTCCACCCCTATGATTCCCTGTGATGGAATCATTCAAGCGCTATGATTCATATGCTATGATTCATTATTTACGCACTATGATTCATACACTATGATTCCAGCTCTATAATTCTGTGATAGCAGGAGAGTAGGAGCAGAACTCAGTGAAGGACCACCAATAAATGGCTTTCAAAGGGGGTTGGGCAAATTCATGGAGAATATAAGTCTCTCAAAGGTTATTAGTCAATATGATTATACAGTGGTACCTCGGGTTACAGACACTTCAGGTTACAGACGCTTCAGGTTACAGACTCCGCTAACCCAGAAATAGTACCCCAGGTTAAGAACTTTGCTTCAGGATGAGAACAGAAATCGTGTGGTGGCAGCGAGGCAGCAGGAGGAGGCCCCATTAGCTAAAGTGGTACCTCAGGTTAAGAACAGTTTCAGGTTAAGAACGGACCTCCAGAACGAATTAAATTCTTAACCCAAGGTACCACCGTATAAACATAAGAAGAGCCTGGCTGGATCAGAACAAAGGTCCATCTAATCCAGCATCTTGTTCTCACAGTGGTCACACAGATGCTTCAGTGAAAAGCCCACAAACAGGACTTGAATGAAACAGTCTCTCCCCATTTGTGATTACCATCAACTGGTATGCAGAGCATACCGCTTCCATCAGTGGAGAGAGAACATAGGCATGGTGTTCAGAGAAAGTATATTTTCACTGAATGCTAGTTGCTGGGGCATAAACAACAGGGGAGGGCTATGAGCTTCACACTCTCCCTGTGGACTTCCCAGATGCATCTGGTTGGTCACTGTTGGGAGAAAAAATCCTAGACTACATTGACATTTGGTGTGATCTAACAGGGCTCTTATTATGTTCTTCTGTGGGCAAGCAAAACAAGGCAGATTTATCTTAGGATAAGTCATCCCCAGTGCTATGTTTCTAGAAAAAGAGGTGCTGGAACTCACTATGAATGCCTGCTTTATTCTCTTAAATGGCAATGGCACCCACCTGAAAGATACCGGAACTGAGTTCTGGTGAGTTCCAGATGGGGGAAAAAGCCCTAGTTACAACTGTGCTAGATGAGACGCAGAAGAACCATGATCACTCCTTCATTTGGTTTGTAAAAATAATAATGGCAACAACTGCAAGAGAATTCAATTCAAGAAAAGGTGGTCATTGGGGTGGGCCTTTTTAAACCCTATCTCCAGCACCATTTTCTCAGTCCACTTTACTGCCCCACCCTCCCAAAGCTGCTATTGGGAAAAACCCTGCAGGCATCATATGAGCAACCTGTAAATGTCCCTGCATCGGGCAAATAGGGACTTTGTGGGAGGTTTACCATTGGAAAAATTGCATAAGCCATTAGGTGAAAAGCTGGGTTGGGCTGGGGGGAGGAAGGAATGCTTTAATCAATAATAAGTTAGCAACCAGCAGGAGTCAAACTTAGCTCATTGCAGCTTCTCATTGCAGAAGCACCGAATCACAACCTGTGTGTGTGCAGACGCGGGTTGCGAATGCTGCAGGTTGCGAATGCGCATCCCGCATGGATGATGTTCGCAACCCGAGCGTCCGCTGTATAGGGACCAGATCAAGGGAAGTAATAGTACCACTCTATTCTGCCTTGGTCAGACTACACCTGGAATACTGTGTCCAGTTCCAGACACCACAATTTAAGAAGGATGTTGACAAGCTGGAATGTGTACAGTGAAGGGCAAGCAAGATGATCATGGGACTGGAAACAAGCCTAATGAGAAACTGTTAAAGGAGCTGGGTATGTTTAGCCTGGAAAAGAGGAGACTGAGAGGAGAGATGGTAGCCATCTCAAGGGCTGTCCCATGGAAGATGGAGCAAGCTTGGTTTTTTTCCTGCTCTGGAGGCTAGGATTCAAACCAATGGCTTCAAGTTACAAGAAAGCAAATTCCGACTAGACATTAGGAAGAAATTTCTGACAGCAAGAGTTCTTCAAAAGTGAAACAGTCTCCCTTGGGAGATGTGGACTCTCCTCTCTCTGAGGTTTTTAAGAAGAGATTGGATGGCCATCTGTCATGGATGGTTTAGTTGATATTCCTGTATTGCACAGGGTGGGACTAGATGACCCTTGGGGTCCCTTCCAACTCCACAATTCTATGATTCTATTGTAAGTATACATTAAAACAACAGAGACAGTGTTTTGCCAGGTACTAGAAAATACAGACTTCTCAGATAAAGGATTGGTGGATCTGTCAATAAAACTTCTCATTTTTCCAGCCATAAGAACATCAGAATGTAAGAGGAGCCAGCTCAGTCTGTCCAATAGCTCATCTAGTCCAGAATGCTATGATTCCATTACATCTTTGGATAGGGAAAGTGAACAGCTGACAACTGTGAGGAGGAGTAGGACAGTCAAGGGACTCTAGTGGTCAACTGTGAGGTCCTTGCTGAGGTGTGAGCTTTGGCAGGTGCCCAATGTGCTGTTCCTTTGGTGCTGCCACTAGACAGTGTGTGTGAATGAATAGAAGCAAGAGAGAATCCATGTTGATTATTTTGCTGCAAACCCATCTCAAAGCTTATCTCCCTACCATTCCTCCCCACCCATCACTAGATATATTGGAAAAACACTCCCTAAGTGAGGAGATAAAAATCACAATACAGGCTGGCTCAATTTCATCAGGGCTTAAGGCAACTGTGCAGGTTGCTTGATTTTCTTATTTATTCCCTTTTTAGACCCCCCCCCCTTCTTTTGGTGGAGGTTATGTATATTTTTCACAGCTGTCAAGAGTCTAAATCAATTGCAATCTCCCCACCAAAAAGATAGTTTCCCTCAACCAGATGATCTATATTCCAAAGCTAAGATCCGGACAGTGGTGCATATTTCATCTTATTTTTTCTTATTAAATACATATTGGATTTATAGAAAGAAAAAGAGTATAGAAAGATTAAGCAGCAAAGTTCTTGCTGAAGGAGAAAAGGTGGGCAGTGAGGGCTTTTAAAACAGGAAATTAATTTTTTCTCCTATTGCCTTATTTGGGGGGGGGGGGATGAGTCAACTTCAGACTGTCCACTGATTATATTTTCTTGTGATGATTACTCATGCACTCACTTTTATATAGAACCCCCCCCCCCCAAAGAAACTGAATCCAAGGTACTAAAAGGTACTACTTTGGACCATTAAGAGATTAGTTGAAATCAAGAGAAGAGACAGTGGAAAATACCTATGACTGGTCCAGCAGGAGGTGCTACAGGAGAGTACAACACCAATTAGCCAAAAAATCTAGTTATCTGAATTAAAAAAGCCTGCTTCTGTTCCCAAGCTGCATGCCAGCCCTTCAGCTCTCCCGTTCAAGCTCATCTCTCTCTGTGTGATTGTGATTGTACATACAAAGCACCTTATACCAAGTCAGCCCACTGGTCTAGCTAGACCAACTGGCTCAGAATTGTCTATTTTGCTGGGATAGTGATTCCTTAGAGTCCAAGGAAGAGGTCTTCCACATCTCCTTTCATGACATTCTTTTGACTCTCCCAAGCATCTCTCAAACTCAACTCTTTCTCTTCTCCCAAATAAAGTGTTGTATACTGAGTCAGACCACAGGTCCAACTAATGCAGTATTGTCTATGCCATTGGGACAATGGCTCCCCAAAGTCTTCAATTCATTTGTCAAGCCCTCTCCCTCTCTCCCCTCACTCCCTGTTGGTATAAATGAAGCATCTTACACTGAATCCGACCACTGGTCCAACAAGCTCAACATTATGTACTCTGCTGGGGGAGTGGTTCCCCAGCACCCTCCTCATACTCCTGTCTCTGACTTTGTCTCTTTCTATGTGAAGCAGCTTCTACTGACGCAGATCGCTGGTCCACCCAGGCCAGTATTGGGCTCATCCACACTTACCTTTTGCCCCATGCTTTCTAGACATGGGCCCTTGCTTTCCCAGTCCACATCCCAATGCTTTTTCTTTTTCTTTTCTTTTTTGGCCCACCACTTCCCCCTTGCTCTTTAACACTGAAATTGCCATTTGTTCTGATTTAGCAGTAAACAGCAGGTTTTTATAGGGAAAGTGTCCAGGGCAAAAAAACAACAAAAAACAAGCACTTGGGCACGGACCTGAAAATCCTAGACCTGTGCATAGAAATGTGGAGCAAAGGTAAGTATGGATGAGCCCATGGTCCCCCAATATCTCAGGCTGAAGTCTTCTTCATCTCCCGATATCTGATGTTCCCTTATCACTGAGCTATGGCCATTAAGAAGAGAAAAACCAGAACCATTGGTCCCTCTAGCTCAGGATTGTCTGCACAGACTGGCAGTGGCTTTCCAGGGTTCTAGATGTGGCTCTCTCCTAGCCCTACCGGGAGACACTAGAGATTGGATCTAGAACCTTCTGCATGCAAAGCAGGTACTCTAACATTGACCTACATCCTTCCTTTTTAGTTCTACAAACCTGGCACCTACTCCTGAAGGCTACTCCTCTGAAAGAGCAAAGGCCAAAATGAAAAGCCCTCCTCCACACTTGCAGGTGATTAATTTGGGGCATATTTATGGCTGATTTTCAGAGAGGTAAGATTCAAGGATGTGATGGGGCAGGTGGGGGGGGGGGAATCACACCACCTGCTTGCAGAGTTCCGTCTGGTGGCCCACATCCTCTCTGCCTTCCAATGCATCCCAACTGACAGAAGTGAGATGCTACATCTATTACTGCCCCAGAAGGATCTTGGGGAAGCGAGAAAATGCAGATGTTGGAAGGATCCCTGGAAGTGACAAGTCAGCAGCAGAGCATATGCCCTTGCTGCTAGGGGTGGGCTTGTGGGGCTCCCCCAAGGGAGGCATGGAGGATACCATCCCATGCACCACAGTCCAAGGGAGGAGAGGGGCAGGGAAGCTGCCACCCACTCTCCTCCTGCCCTCCGTGGGCAGGGCAGGCCTGACCTGGCAGCAGAGCAGCTGCAGCCATGTGCACCCTGCAACTGAAGGCACCCTGCAACTGAAGACAGTGGGCAACATTGTTTCTGCCCACTCTCCTGCTCTCCTTCCCTAGGGTCAGGCATGAGCAAAAAGGCACAGCTCCTTCTTGCACAGAGCCGGGCTCCAATGAAGGCACCTGTTTGTATCACCTCACAAAATTGTACCCAGGGCCACAGCCCCCATGTACCCCTACGCTACACCTCTGTGAGTGGTGCTCTGCCTCTGAAGTTTGCCCAGGTGGGGGGCCAGCTTCTCTCCCACACCCAGGCAAAAATGAGAGTTTCTTTCATTCCTGGTTTAGTGCTTTAGTGCATTACTGAAAATGTAGGACATAGCATGAAAGGAGTTGTGTTGCAGCTGATGAGTTAGTGTAAAGCGTTGGTAGCGTCCTATGTTCTTATGTCCTACATCTAGCTCAGAATTAACTATGCTGACTAGCAGTAGCTATCCAGGGTGTCTCTCTCTGCCTTATCTGGAGCTGCTGGTGATTGAACCTGGGACCTTCTGCAGGCAAAGCAGATGCTCCACCACTGAACAATGACCCATCCCTCAGGACTGAGAGAAGCTGTGGCTTGAGCCACTGCCAGTCAGTGTAGGCAGCACTGAGCTAGGTGGACCAATGGTTTGCCTTTGCATAAAGCAGATTCCTATGTTGGTCCCATCATCCCTGATCGCTGACCCAATATGCTTTTTCTAAGTTAATCAGCACACGCTGAAGTTTACTTAGTCTTTCCCCCCCACACCACTGGAGGCGGTATGGTGTAGTGCTTAGAGTTCTGGACCAGAACTTGGGAGAGCAGGGTTCTAATGCCCACTCAGCCATGAAGCTGATTATCATACAGGGTTGGGAGCTATATAAAAGCAGGATATAAATAATTCAGAAGGACTTATCTCTATCCCCCTTAATAGAGTCATTTTTGCAGTCTTTCCTTAGCTGACCCTGTGATACCACCTGTAAAGGGATTTTTCAACATTAAGCATGGATGCTTTATCACTTGATGGGTCTAAATACTGTAAGCCAGCTGTTGTGAGTGAGGGTTCCAGACCATTCCTACCCACCTCCAGAAGCCCCCCATCATGTCATTTCATCATGCCATGTCATTCCCAGGGGCTTTGGAGAGGGAGAGAGAGAGGGAGAGGGAGAGGGAGAGGGGAGAGAATATGCCCAAAGGCCCTCTGGAGATGGTGAGTTTTCCTCACCCCCAAATTGTTAACCCTCTGAAAACTGGTTAAAACCACTCCCCTGCCATTTCTCCACCCACAAATTGGATGCTTTAGCCTGGCCCTGTCTGGCTGTTCCCCCACCATGAAACTCCAGGGGACATCCATTAGGGGTTTCCAGTCATGAAACGAAGGGCATTTAGCCAGGAATTTTACCCGGGGTGAAGCCTCCAGAGGACACCACTGAGGCTCTTAGTCAACCAACTAGCTTCTCCAATATGGACACATATCCTCAAACCCTAGGTTAGTTAAGGACATGCCTTCTCACCTAGTTCCAACTTCCACCTAGCAGTCTATGACTGCCCATGATTGGCTGCTCCCACCTTACAGCCTGACATACAGCTCTTCAGGGACACCCAAGTGGAACAAGGAAATCAGCTGCCTGCATTGCGAGCAACAATTGCGAGGTTAATAAGTCACAGTGTTACATCTCCCCCACTAAAACAACGTGTTCCCTCACTCAAAAACCTTTGCAAATTCCACACGTGGAGAAGATGCCCTCAGAAGCAACTTCTTTGAAAAAGGTGAAATACTTTTGTCTTGACATCATTTGAGAAATACTGTAAAGTGTTTGGGGTTTGTAATCTAATATTTTCCTGGTTGTAAGCCAGGAAGCGAGGAATGGTGAATATTGTTTTGATGATGATGATGATGATGATGATGATGATTATTCGGTGGACTACTTAACACTATGACTGCAAATGATAAGAAATCAGGATAAAGGTTAACAGCATCCTGTCCTTTCTTCTTTTCCACAAGGAGCAGTCCACAGGGAGGAGATTCTCCCTTTTCAAGGTCTGCCTCTTCAGTTGCCGAGAATCACAGGTGAGGAACGCATTGCTGTTGTGCTCAAGCGCTGCTTGTGGGCTTCCCATGGTCATCTAGTTGGGCAAGGAAAGGATGCTGCATTAAATGAGCCTCTGGCCTGATCTAGAACTCTGCTTAAGTTCATAGGGAGATGATTTGGCTAATTATCCCAGCTCTAGCAATGCTTGGGTCAGATAATTGCAATACTGGGACTCCCAACCTGAGACTCATGGGCTAAGGGCCCAAAGATCTACAAGAGAACCTACCAGGCTTTCTGATTCTAATTCTCTTGCATTGGCTGTATCATTTCTCTCCCCTAAGGGCATATAATTGCCCAACATGAGAATGGAACGCTGGACAAGACTGGGCCATTGACCCGATCCAGCAGGACTTTTCTAATGTTCTAATGCATAACAGTAAGAAAGGCCTATTGCCTTTGTCGTCTACCTATGAACTTCCCAGAGCCATCAGGCTGACCACTGTGAGAACAGGATGTTGTTTGACCTGATACTGTGGAGCTCTTCTGGTGTGACTTACCCAGGTGTACCAAAGCTTCCTTGTCCCACGGCCAGGTAGCTACACCTGCCAACTCTTCTTCAGAGCTGTTAGCAAAGAAGATGTTGAGATGTGTTGAGCCATCCAGTTGGAGCCTGTTCTTAAGTTCTTTGACATCTAAATAAGCTCTGCAACAGAAAGAAAGATGAGAAAATATCACATAAATGAGAAGTGACCCCCTCAAAACAGACAAAAGTCTCATAATATGAGCTAACATCAGAATGGGTATTGGGCTGGTGTAGAATTGTGAGACCCTCTCCCCATCTTCCCCCCCCCCCCTTTGGGAAGATCCAGCAACCACAAGGCTACATTTTGACCAGAATGGGAGTGCCAATGGGAATGATGAAAAATCACCCATAGAGGAGCCACAGTGTTTCCAGGTTCAAATCACCCCATACCTTTCAGCTGTGTCACCTTGAATCTCACTGAAGAGGTAAATATGTACTTGGGCTACAGATTGAATGCTCTGGTATTTTAAAGGAAGGAAGGAAGGAAGGAAGGAAGGAAGGAAGGAAGGAAGGAAGGAAAACACTTTCACAAAGAGTCTAGTTTATCAGGAAGAAGAGACGCAAGATAAAAAATATCCCAGACATGCTGCTTTTCTGTTTATGGAATGTTACAAACAAATTTTATTTATTTATTTAAAAGGATGGAGGAGAATCTAGTCATGTATAAGCCTGCCCTGATCTGATGTGACTGTGAGCCAAGGGCTACTGTGTGATTACTGACAGTCCTGCCCACAATCACTTGGAGTAAGCTAACTGAGACCTATTTCTTTTTGCATAATGACTATAGGCACTATACCACTTCAGAATGCAACCAGCGGCTCAGATCACTGACTCATTTGGGAAATTGCCATCTTATAAATGGAAAGATGACTCAGCCTGGGGGGATCCCCCTTTGCTCCTAGCTCAGTCTTTGTGCATTAGCTCACTAAGACTACCTGGGTCCCTAAAACCCCTTCCTGATGTTCTGTGAATGCCTGCAGTGGATGGCATTGGGATCATGTTCGTGCTCCCTGACTTGCCCTAAACTCCAGAGGCTCATCTTATTATCTGAATAGAGTTAATGTACGTGTTTCTCAGTGTTAAGTGATAATATTGGAAAACACAGCCTTCCCAGCTAAAAGGACAGAGCTCACATCAGTGCAGGTGTGTGAATGAAGATGTTGTTCAGGCACCCTACACCAACCTAGTGCCCTCTAGCCAGCATGTGCAATGTGGGAAATTAAAACTGCTTTATGTTCTAACAATGGCCTACGATATAGCATCAACTGCAGGGCACCCACAATGCACTAGAGCAGGGTGGGGAACCTCAGAACCTGGGGGCTATGCTGACTTCTCTATCTGGCTTTCAGAACTTTCACCAAGCCATAAACCTCACTTTCCCTGCTTTGCACCATCCCCTTGTGAGTTTCTGCCAGTCTGGAATGTGTCGTTGAACTCTGGTAATGCCTTTTGCTTGCCCAGATGCAGCATAAAGACTGACCTATTGTACTGGTCAATGACCGTAATAAAGATTTGTGGTGGTGGTGGTTTACCTATTGCACAAAGGTAAAACTTTACATGCATTGCTCCTCCCCCTTTCCCCCAGGCCCCACCCACCCTTGGCATGTGGTCCTTAGAATGCAGCCGTCAGGGAAGAGGGTTCCCTGCCCAAGTGTAACGCTACATTAGGAGGCACGGTGGGAAATTAAAATGGCAGCTTGCTATCTATCAGGCACTGGTTGTTTGACCCAGGGCAGCTGTCAGCAGTTGGCCCTATCAGGGCTGGGGCAATGTGCTGATGGGAGCATGTCATGGGCACAAAGCCCCAATCCCCATCCTACAATGCATTCATTGCTAAGTGTGTAATGGGGTCAGCTCTTTGGGGCTGCCTACATCTCACTCCCTTCTCTGCTGCTAAATGCATTGTGTTCTAACACTTGGACAAAAAAAAGGGGGGGACAACAAAACAACATAGCCATTGCTATTTCCACACCCCTGCTCAATGTAAAATCCCAGCTTGGTCAAACATGGAAATTCAGCACAAGAATTCAAAATGTGATCAACATGCAGCTGAGCCCTCACTCTTAGTTCTGTAAGGTAACAGTGCATTTTGAAACCTGCAGTAGAGGTGAAACCAAGACTCAAATTACTGGGGAAGGTGGGGGGGGGGGAGAGAGGCAAGGAGGGAGGGGAGGGAAGCCCCCCCACTCTCATGCCTTTGGAGACAGCTCTCTTAGCAACTGCTTTTAGAAGGCTACAGAGGGGTTGATTTGGCTCAACTTAGAGGGAGTCACGACCCATAGATTTTATTAAGGATCCTCCCCCTCCATAATAATAATAATAGAAGCAGATAAAACACATATCCAGAAAGTCAAAGCTAGTCTTAGGGGCACAAGGACATCAACCTGTCATTCCTCTCTTGATGCCTCATTAGCAACGCAGACAAGCACCTCATGGGAGATTGCTAAGGGTATCAGATACTCTGTGCTCAGACTCAAGAAGCGTGTGGCACCAACAGGAGCCCATCAAACTCTCACAATGAACTGCTGTTGTTTTGCATCACATAATATAACAACAATGATAAATGCAGCTTAATACTCACTTGCCATTTAAAGAGCCTCTGGAAACAAAAACAAAAAAATTCCATTTTATTTTTGGTGCCTGTTAAAGATGTTCCTACAAGCCTTCTAAATTAAAATCTTTACCCCAGTTAGTAACTGTATTAGACTTGCACTGACTTGCAGTTTAAAACCACAACAGCACATACATAAACTGCATTTTTTCCAGAAATTTTTATTATTTTTTCGCAATATAATAAAATTATATCTAGAAGCAATGAAGTAAAAAAGAAAGAAAGAGGAAAAAACAAAAGAAAAGAGAGGAGAAAGACAATAGAAATAGCAACAAACACACAGCCCCCTATTCTAATTCTACCCTAATCTTCAATCCACATACAAAGAGGTGAATCTCCCCAGCTCTCACCTGAGAAGTTTTTCCCCTTCCTCAGCCTCACACCCTAAGGAAAACCCCTTCTTGCCTGTCTCTCATACTGTCTCCCTTTCTTTTCACCATAACCCCTCTGTGTATAACTTCTTTTCTACAACTAACAGTAATAGAGCACTATCAGAAATTAACAATAATAAAAAACAAAGGAAAATTATAGGTGATACAGATATATAATCGTGCCCTCTGATCCTTGGATGAAGAGTGGTATAGACATTTAATACATTATAATACATAATATATGCAATTGTTTTAACTGTTGTTTTTTTTAAAAAAAAACACAACATTTTTCCATTTTAAAAAATTATATTACATATTGCTTCAGGATGCCTCATGAGAAGTGATTCATAAATAAATAATCATAGCATCAGAATAAAAGAGAAATACATTACAATAAAACATATGTAATAACCCATAAAACAGACCTACTTAAATAGAGGCAAAATATTCAACAGCAAAAAACAACAACCAATAAACCATGAAATGTCTAGGACAAGAGATACCTTTTACCTGGTGATAAATGTACATTAAGGATAGTGCCAGGTGGACCTTACTGGGAAAAGAATTCCACAAGCAGGGAGTCACCACTGAAAAGGCCCTTTCTTTTGTCACAACCTGCCAAACCTCCCCTGGTAAGAGGCCCCTGGAGGAGAGTATCAGTTACAAACTGAGGGGTTTGTGTAGGTTGTAGCAGGAAAGTAAATAATCCATTGTCACATCACAACCTCCTCCCAGTGTAGGCACTTCTATCTCACATTTCATTCGAAGGAGCTCAGGGCGGCAAGCATGTCTCACTCGCCTCACCCCAAATTTATACTCACAGCCCCCCTGTGAGGTAAGACTAAGCTGAGAGATTGTGACTGGGTGACAGCTCTGCCTGAAATCCTGGAAAACAGCTGTCAACCCGTGTAGTAACTGGCAGTGTATTGAGCTAGATGGATCAATGGTCTGATTCAGGATAAGGCAGCTTCCTATTTTCCTAGGAGATTCCCATTGAACCATTGTGCAATTTTGCAAATTAAACAAACAAACAAACAAGAACAGGAGAGGGGGAAATAAAACAATGCATTGTTTTTTTAAAAAAAATTCTGGCAAAGTTCCATTTGTCTGGATGAAAAAAAATAAATCCATAACTATTTCTTCAGAATCTGACACTAAAGCATATTTTGTCATGGCAAGTTCTGACCCAGAAACTATGCTAGAAATACAGGCTTGCAAAATTCAGGTTGGAAGCCAGGTGTGACAGATTCTGTTTTTAAGCACAATGCCTCTTCCCAGATAGAACACTGTGCAAGACAGCACAATTTCCCAAAGCTTATTTTATTTTTTCCATTTTGTTTTGTTTGAAATGGGGCAACTGGAAAACATACTAATGAAGGGGGCTGCACTCTCTAGGGCAAAAAATTCTCCAAGGATGGGAAACATTTGGATTCTTCCACCTCTCTCTTGGCAAGCTGTGCATGTGTTTTCGCCTGTTACACGTGGTGCTCTCATGAACCGTTTGCTCCTCTGTTCCACTGAGCTGGGTTCCTTGAATTCTTTGTGAAAATTCCCTTCCCAGAAGGAAGAGAGACCACGGGAGCTGGCTCAGGACCAGAGGCTTCCACTCATCCCCCCAAGGACTCCCCAATGGAAAACAGAGATGCGTTTCCACAATAGCATTATCGTTTCTCTCCTCCCCCTGTCTCTCACAGAAGTCATTGATTTCAAAATATCTCTAGGCTGGGTGTCCCCAAGCCTCTACTGCTGAATCATGGAGAAAAGCCATCTCCTCAGGGATACCATTGGTTTGGGGTGGGGGTTGTTTCCTAACATTTATCTTGAGGCAAGCAGTCACAGATCTATCCTGAAGGATGCAGCTCTGTGACGATTAACCCAGTTCTCATAGCCACTGTCGCCCTGTGCTCTCTGTGACCTGTGACAAACACATAGGTTTTTCTGATGATATTTAAGCATTGGCTTAAAAAAAATCTTATAAAGAATGAAAGGAAGAGAGGTTTCCCTGAGTGTCCATTTGAAACCTCTGTCCATGTTGCGTTCCACCTTCACAGCTTTATCACCAGATGTGGCATACATGTGAACAATGCAAAAAGAGCCCCTCTGGTTCAACCAATGGACCATTTGATCCAACATCTGGCTTCCCACAGATACTTCCAATAAGGGCTTCATTCTGGCTGCCTAGCACAGAGTCCCAGCACTTCAGGCCTGGACATCAACAGCAGCCCTCCATCTCTATCTACCCTCCCTAGCCCACTCTCCAGCAACACCCATCAAGATTCTGGCTTCACACCCTACTTTGAATGTTTTTGCCTTGCTGCACTCTACTAATGTCTCTTGATGACCCAGAAGTGGTGTGTGTGTGTGTGTGTGTGAGAGAGAGAGAGAGAGAGAGAGAGAGAGAGAGAATGTGTAGAAACTAGTCTACTGTACAAAATAAAGTTTACAGTCATTGCTCATATCCACTTTTGCCTCTGGCCCTGCCTGTTTCTGTCGTGTCCCCTGAAAGATTGCCCAGAAAGGAATGTGTCCCTTGGGTCAAAACATTGTCCACCACCTCTGCCCTTGAACCAGGTGTGCAGATGTCTACTGGCTCTGAACAGTGTTTTTAGTTTACTGTCAAGACTAATAACCCTTGACAGGCCTATCTGCCATGAATCTAATGGCAGCTATCATCATCATCAGTGCTTTTTTCTGGCAGTACAGTCATAACTCATGTTACATCCGCTTCATGTTATGTTCTTTCAGGTTACGTCCTGCAGTGACCCGGAAGTACCAGAAAGGGTTACTTCCGGGTTTCGCCGCTCATGCAGAAGCGCAAAATGGCGTGACGCGCATGCACAGAAGCAGTGAATCGCAACCTGCGCATGTGCAGACGCGCCACTGAGGGTTGTGTTCTTTTCATGTTGTGAACGGGCCTCTGGAACGGATCCCGTTTGCAACCAGAGGTACTACTGTACTTTGTGGTACACAGTGCCATCACCTCCCCCCCCCAAAAAAAAAATATTGTGATAAGGTAAATGGAGGGTCGGGAGAACAAGCAAACAACCATGGCTAAAAGGGGGGCTGCAAAAAGTAGGTTGAAGCAGCAGTGGCAAGAAAAAGAGGGCTCTTGTTCAGAGCTGTTGTTGCCACACTCAGTCAACAGGTTGCGCTGTTCCCCTTCTGCTGCCCCCACAATTCATGCTCTCCCCCTGGACGCACTGCCATGTCACTGCCTCGCTGCGCCATGAGCAGCCAGGTAAGCGCGAGACCACTTCCCTTTCATCTCTGCTCACTCTTTCCATGTCTGTGGGATGGGGACAGAGGAGCGAAGGAAGGGAGAAAGAGAAGGGGGAGGAGGCAGAAGCCTCTACTGCTAGTGCCGCCATCCTCCATTCTGTGGTTGGGGCAAGCCGTTGAGTTGAGCACAGAGGGGTTGTGGCTGGTGGCTGGGAGGAGGGGAAGGGAGAAGAAGGGAGAGGACAGGAGGAGTGGGTGTGAAGAGCAGATGGGGCAAAGTAGGGGGGGAGGTTGAGGAAGCGGGAGGGGTGCACAAAGTGGGGCTTTAATTAATTGAGGGGGGACAGGAGAGAGAGTACATGTGTGTGAGAGAGAGAAAAGGCCGGTGGGGGTGGGGAAAAGGATTATGATTCGTACCGGCACCATTTTTCTCAGAGAGAAAAAGCACTGATTATTATTATTAATACCCCACCTTTTTCCTTGTGGGACTCAAGCACTGACTGAAGAGTTTCCAGATGTGTTCTATATATTCAGTAAGGCCATATCCATACCATGCATTCAAAGCACTATTATTTTTATTTTATTTTATTTTTTAAAATGTTATTAACAGTTTCAACAAAGCACTATTAGAACACTTTAACAGTCGCTGCTTCTGCCAAAGGATTATGGGAACTGTAGTGGATTTAGGAGGCCCCCTATTCCCCTCACAAAGCTAACATTCCCCAAATTCCCTAGGAAAAGGATTGACTATTAAAGATAGGGCGCTGGGGACTCCAGCTTTGGGAATGGAATAGGGGTATCCCAAAAACCCTCAGCATCTTTAAAAAATCTTAGTTGTCAGGATTCTTGGGCGGGGGGGGGGGAGCCTACAGTTGCCTAAAGCGGTATAATAGTGCTTTGTATGTATAGTGCTGATGGAGCCTCAGGCAGTCCCATTTGAGAGCCACCTAAGCTAGCGGTCATTGCCACATATTGTGGCAGAGAGTTCCAGACATGAGACAGAGTGCCCACAGGCAGTACTTAGAGTGTGTTTCAGCAAGAAAATGGCATTGGTGGGCCACTGAAATGGTGGCCAGCAGGTGAGGAGGAGCAGCTCTCAGGCTACTATTCTGCACAGATTTAACCTGAACACAGTGCAACTTGCTTGCAAATAAAGATGCATCACATACAGTAGGCTCAATCTGTGAGTGCTGAATGTCTGGCAAAACCAGCAATTATTGCTCCATTCCCCTTCGCCCCAGGACCTGGCCACATCTGGCAGATGCTGTCTGGACAGTTGTCTGAAAGGGAAGACAGTACCAGCCACACAGCATCTAGTATTCTGAAGGCAGACAGGTTAAGGGAGAAGTTTCTTTCTCTTGCCTCAAGAATTGCCTCAGACCAGGAAGATAACAATACTGAAACACATATATGCATATATCTTCTCCAACATCTGTATCAACTTTATAGTATCTGTCACTGTAAGGTCCTGGTTGGGAACATCCAGCCGACAGGCCATTTAGCCCACAAGGCCATATCGCTCACCACCTCTGGCATCAGGTGACTGACAGGTGCACAGGCCTACTTACCTTCCAGACTTGGCCAGGTGTGTGTGTGTGTGTGTAGAAGATAAGGATCTGGTCCCCTGGCTTTATCAAGTTGCCCCAGCCCTGGTCTGTACCATCTGCCTATACAGTGGTACCTCGGGTTAAGAACTTAATTCGTTCCGGAGGTCTGTTCTTAACCTGAAACTGTTCTTAACCTGAGGGACAACTTTAGTTAATGGGGCCTCCCCCTGCCACCGCGCCGCCACCGCACGATTTCTGTTCTCATCCTGAAGCAAAGTTCTTAACCTGAGGTACTATTTCTGGGTTAGTAAAGTCTGTAACCTGAAGCGTATGTAACCTGAGGTTCCACTGTAATGCTATTTTTAAGGGTGGTTCTGTTTTGTAACCTGTTATGGTTGAGAAAGTGGTAGACACATTTTTGTAAAACAAATAGATGTTTAAGCATGTGGTCTGAGCAGGTTTCAACATCAAAAGCTTTTCAGTTTATAAAAAAGCAGACCAGTTTAAAAATGAAGTATGGTATGGATAGAAAAGTCTTCCCTTCCTCTCATAATCCTAGAATTTGGAATAAATAAATGAAGATGAGTGGGGGAGAATTTCAGAACAGGTGTAGAAACATAGGAAGTTGTCTTATATTGAGTGATATCCCTTGTCCATGTAGCTCAGTACTGTCTACACTGACAGGTAGTTATTCTCTGTAGATTGAATCAGGGACATTCTTTATAAAAAGCAAGTGATCTATCGAGCCATGGTATTTTCCATAAAATGAAGTAAGAATCAAGCCTTCATGATTTCAAAAAAAGAACACAGGAAGCTGCCTTATATAAAGCCCACCTGGCTCAATACAACCAACACTGAACGGCAGTGGCTCTCCAGGGGTTCAGATAGGGAGCTTTTCCAGTACAACCTGGAGAGGCCGGGCACTGAACCTGGGACCTTTTGCCTGCAAAGTGTGTGCTCTTCCACTCAGCCTCTTACGTTGCAGTCACCATGTTTGCTAGCATAGCACCAAACAACTGATGGTAGGCACCTCAAGCCCCCCTTCTTCAGCATGGTCTGAGAGCCACCCATCATCCTCTCAAGGTTATTTGGGTCCTGTGATGGAGGATGTAATGTCACTCAAATGGGCCGATGCCAAAGAGAACCAAAGCAGCCAGACTCAAGGGCTGCCAAAGTCGCATTTCAAAGCCATGAGTGCAGTCCTGGAAGAGGATCAAAGCCTTTTTGAGCTGTCATTAGAATGTTTCCTTGACGCATCTCTTTGGTAAAGGCCAGTAAGCTCCATTCCTTAAGCTTGGCAGTCTGAAACAGCAGTTCAGAACAGAAATGGGGAGAGGAGGGAAACGGCGTGCTTGCATGAAGGGTGGGAGAGCATAATTTCGAAACAGAACTCATGCCCCCAAGCGCAAACCAAAGCAAGTGATAACTCAACATAGCACTTTTCCTAAGATGGAACATTTGTGTAATGCCAGGAGACTGCCTTACACTGGAGTAAGTGTGTCAATATGTCAGTTAAAGGTCTTCTCTGCTTGAGCTGCTTTCAGATGCAGAGAGAAAGGCTGTGTACACAACATCCATTTAAAGCACAGGGTTCCAGGCCCCTCCCCAGTATTTTGGAAACTGCAGTTTGTAAAGGGTGCTGGGAACTATAGCTGTGGGGGGCAGGGTTCCTAGCATTCTTTGTAAGGGGAAGGATATGCTTTAAATGTATGGTGCGTGGAGAGGGAGGGAGGGAAGAAGGGAGGAAGGGAGGAAGGGAGGAAGGGAGGAAGGGAGGAAGGAAGGAAGGAAGGAAGGAAGGAAGGAAGGAAGGAATACTACAGATTGCTCAGAGGCCACTGGGGATGCTGATATCACATCATCAAATCACATGTTCCTCTTCCCCCATCCCTGCAATGTGTTCAGCCAGACCAACCTGTTCCACATGCTCCTTTGCATGCTGCAGAGCGTAAAGCAGAGGGGGACAAGACGGCAGAGGGAGATAGTGATCTACTTGCAGATCTGTGGGTGATTTGCATTCCTTTGCAAAGGTTTCTGAATCCCAGTAGCTGAATTAAGCTTAAAAATTTGAAGGGGGAAAAATGCAGTGGGCTTTTGCTAATTCATTATTTCTCAGACTCAAATATTGTTTGACTCCAGCCCCTATTGTCCAAAGCAACTGGGCATGCTGGCTGACAAGTTCTCCATCCCTTAGTTTCAGAGCTGAGGATGTGGCCCTCCAGACCTTTCTATCTGGCTCTCAGGATTCTCCCCAGGCCACAACCACTCACCCTGCTTTTGCCTGGCTGGAATGTCTCCTTGCACCCTGAGAATGTCTCTTGCTTGTGCAGATGGAGGCTAGGAAAGGATGTTCCAATGCAGATAGAAACCTACTGGGCAAAGGCACAACTTACATTTACTGCTCTGCCCATTTTTGCCCCTGGCAATGTAGGTCTTGGAAGATTGCCTTAAGTTGAACAAAAAGGCTCCCAGCCCCAGTAAACTCCGCTGAGCACAGTTGGAGGAAGCCTAAGGACTGCACTGTCAATTGAGTAATGCTTTCCCAAGGAGCCTTTCATCACATGGTGAAGCAAAGAAACATCAGAACAGCTTTGTAAAACAACCTGACCTCTCTTTATCCAGGGGCAAAACTAGGCTTTATCTCACCTAAGTCAAACACCCCGTTTGGCACACCCCCGCCACACACATTTGCATACACACACACAAGCTGGGAGCCTCAGTGGTGCCCCTCTGGAGGCTGCACCTGGGGGGGGGGAAAAACCGGCCATACCACCCCCATAGCTATGGCACTGCTTTATCAAAGCAAATCCAAAAACAATCACATGGAATTTGGTTTAGTCATTGCTTGTTTCCAGCCTTCCTCCACAGTGACCAAAGGCTTGATGACGGTTGGTCTCTCAAGGGACCCTGGTGAGCTTGGTAAATCTGAGTCAGAAATCGCAATCCAGCCAGCATAGTTAGGGATGCAGTTGTAAGCTTAGTGCTCTTGGGACTGGTAGGGCTGAAGGCAAGGTTGTTGCTAGAGCCAGTGCATTCTGCTTCTGCCCAACATCAGCCTACCTGCTGAGTTCTGCAAGGGCAACAGTGAGAACTGAGGAGGAGGAGGCTGACAACAAAGGAAACTGCATGGACTGTTTGCAAGTATGAAGTATGAAGGCAGGCAGGTGGAGACTGGCAGACTGAGCTGGTGGGATAGTGCCAACAACATATGGAGGGCCACTTCCCTGCCATAATTCAAACACTCCTGCCCAGTGCTATTTTTCTAGAAAAAGAGGTGCTGGAACTCACCATGAACATCTCCCTTGTTCTCTTAATAATGGCAATGGTGCCCACCTGAGAGGTGCCAAAACTCAGTTCCTGTGAGTTCCAGCTGAGAAAAAAACCTGCTTCTGCTTACCGCAAGCATTACTGGGGAGGAGGGCGTGTGGCAGAGGCAGATCTGTCAGTTTTGGGTTCTCTCTGTTTTACATTTTCCCATTCTTTCTTAAGTTCCGTTCTCCACATGTATGCAATTTTTTTAGATGTCCTCATGAAGAGTCATTAGCATTTTAGTGTGAATTTTTCCTAATATTCACATTCTTGTATGCAGACTTGCCTTGTATATACCCCCCCCCCCAAAGCAATGCCTCCTTATATAATGCACTCTTGTGTGTTATTTTCAGTAATGTGTGCATTTTAATTTTACCCTAGCATATGCACTTTTGCACACCTTGTTTGGCTGGAGTATGGCAGTGCAAAATTCAGTGAAGTGTGAATTTCAAAGAATTTCATTTTGTATACTGTTCCAGAAATTGTTGTAAATTAGGTAGGGTTATCTTTTAAATGCAAACTGAACCAAATCCCACCCACTCCACCACTCATCACCAATTTGCATATACATGTTGCTTAATACTCAACTTTCATGCTTAGACATTTATGTGGGAATTCTAGGTTGCTTGTTTTCAACAAACAACCCTTCATTAATCCATTTTTAATCCATTGTCCATTTTTGTTTGAAGAACAGAAGCAAACACAGAGAAAAGATAAATCACAAGACAGTAGGAGAAGACTCTCAGTGTTACAAGTGGCTGGATTCAGGGGCTGGGGGAGAGAACAATGCTCCACCCCCCAGCCCAAATGGCAGTGCTTACAAGAGTTTCTGGGTTGCCACTGCTATTGGAGAACAACCAGAGCCCAAAATAAACTCCCCCTCCAAAGTCTGTTGCCCCCCTGCCCCCAAACTTTGAGCAACTAAAAAATCCATTCTTTTGGCAGGGGCCCTAGAAGAAAACATGCAATGACACCAAGTTCAAATCCAGATTACTGCTGACCTTTTTTTTTAAAAAAAAATGGTATTAGGTGAGGCAGTCAGCATGAGGAGAAAGGATAAATAACAGGTCTTATCAAATGGCAACCCATTGTTGTGGAGCACCATGCATACTTCATAGGATGAATGGAAGAACTTAAAAGATCAGTCCTGCTAATCTTTTACTAAGGTCCACTATCCTGTTTTCTACAATGCAAACCAGATGCTTCCAGGAGTGAGCAAGCAGGGCCTGGTCTTTCCCTGGTGTTGCCCCACCCCCTCCCCACAGTCCCATAATTTTGACTATGGAAGTAGGATTTGCTTATCACAGCTCATAACGTAGCAGGACTTGCTAACCACTGCCCCACGGCACTATAGATTCACAGTGAAAACCCTTTCAGACTAACTCCATCCAGGCTGGCCATGGGCTCCTCCAGAGCAGAAAGGATTGTAAGGGGGCTTTGTACTGTTGTTTGACAAACAAGGGCTATGTGAGCTCCCATGTGTCTTCTGTCCTGACTCCTGGCTTGTTCATAGGTCCTGCCGTTTGATCTTGACTGCCAGTTCTTGGCTTCGGATTCACACATGGCCTGGATTGCCAGTCAATTAATTTTGTATTGTATAAATAAGTAATGGGCTTTGAGACTGGCCACAGTCTGTAGGCAGATAGGTAGGCACTAAAGGAAGAGTATTTTTCAGTGGTTGCTCCAGATCAATGGAAATACCTTGCAAAGTACGTACATACGGCCTCAACTTTCTTGTTTTCTGACTCTCGTTTGAAAAGCACTGATTGAGGGCATGATGAAGACCCCTGAGAGGGTGCATGTGCTAGAGATGGGTAACACTGTCAACGTCATTCCTCCCCTTATTTATCCAGTCAGAAACTCAGCTCTCCGTCTTTCCACATCAGTTTGTGATTTTTTGTTTTTGTTTAAGTCCTCATGGAAATTCATCACCCTTTCTAGTGCAAACCTCCTAAAACCCACCAGTGGCGTAGTGTGGGGGGTGCAGGGGGGGCTGGCTGCACCGGGCACAACATCTGGGGGTTAGGGTTAAGGGCGCAAATCCACGGGTTAGGGGGCGCAAATTACTTGCCTTGCCCCGGGTGCTGACAACCCATGCTACGCCACTGAAACCCACATTTTTGCAAATCCATTTCGCTGAATATAATGCACTTCTGCATGTTATTTTTTATGAATATATGTATTTTTGTGCACCCTTTATACTAGCATATGCATTTGTGTATACCTTGCTTGCCTGGAGAACTGCACCGCAAAATTCAACGAGGTGTAAATTTAGAAGGATGGTTTTGTTCCAGTTCTTGTACTGCTTTGAAAAGTGAGAGGTTTGCCTTTAAATGCAGATAGAACCAAATTTCTCCCCTATCCCTAACACATGCTGGTGAGTTTTGCACGAGTCTCTTCAACAACCCGAGCCTTCAGGAGAATTGCACTCATTTGCCTGTTATCCGCCCTCATCTCCACCTGATATTCCCTTGGCACCCTGATGTTTTTCCAGAGTCTGCACACCCAATCTTTGTAACAAGGAGAAAAAGTCACAAAAGATAAAAGGAACAGCATCAGGAGATTTACAGAAGCCAAGTTTGCAAAAGCAAAACATTTTCCTCCTTATTGCTCTGACAAACTCCCGCTCCCCGACATTTGTATTTACTAGATCCAGTTTACATTTTGAGGCAGGTTCACAGACGAGCAGTTTTTAGGCTGAATGCAAGGAGACTTTAAACTGGCAGCAACAACAGAGTGAAGGTTCCTTTGAGACATAGAGCTGATAATTTCTGTGTCCTGCACAGCACTTAATACTTATTTAAGATTTTTTTTAAATAAACTGCTGAGATAAATTAAAAAAATCTAAGGGGTATACATAAATACATAAAAAAGATATTAATGCTATACAGATAAAATTTAAAAAACTGGCATATGTAACTAAATTAGATAAATGTGATATATCATGTAACTATTATTACTTTATTAGTATTATTTATCAGTTATTATCTATTATTAATCATCTATTATTATCAATTAAATGCGTATCACAACCTTCCTTCCAAAGTCCCTCTTACAATTTATTTTTATAAAATATTATTAAATAAGTATCATTTATTAATTATTGTCACAGAGTGGCTCTTTGGTGTTGGAGCTCACAGTTATGGAATGTCCTCCCTACAAAGGCTTGCCTTTTTATTATTTGTTTGTTTGTTTGTTTGTTTGTAGTATTCGTACCCTGCTGTTCAACCAGAAAGGCTCACAGAGCAGCTTACTTGCAATCAAAACAAGACAGTCCTTACCCGCAAGGCGCACAATCACAAGGGAAAAGGAACAGGGAAGGAAGAGGAAAATCAAAATTGAGAGACCAATTTCTGTTCCTAGAATGACCAGCTGGCACAGTTTGGGGGCAGTAGGTGCTTGGTTGAGCTGGGGCTCCAGCAAAGCTGATGAAATGAGCCCTGGCTCTGCCAGTGACTCTGGTGCAATGGCTGCCCCCAGGTGACAGTTGAGGGGAGAGGAGGTCTACTGCTTATATTGCATACCCCTCAACTGTAAAAACAAAACCACCAGAATGCCTATATTACGCAAATCCAATTGAAAAAACACGTGAACGTAACAGCCTGTATGATAACAACTGCAGAGTTATTTACTAGAAACTACTTCTCAAAAATTAGATACAGCTTCTCATAGTGTAATAATCTTATCAGTGTCTAATGAAGATGATAGAGACAAAAGAAACTGGCACTGGTAGATGTTGAAACAGACCTGTGCCAGCATCTACCAGTGCCAGTTTCTTTTGCTACCAACTTTATCATCTTCATTAGACACTTAGAAGATTATTTCATGTCACTCTTCTAAGGAATAAGTCAGACAGAAAAATACAAGAGAAGATGAAGAAATTAGAAATGAATGTATTACGGCACTGACAAAATAGGATTTGTATTTTGTGCATACTGGACTTGGTGGTCAACTGAATAAGCTACATTTTAATATATTATGTCACGATGTTGATTTTGACACTATGACAAGATGTATCTAGTAAATACCCCTCAACTGTGCCAATTAAAAAGGGACATCCCATTTTTGTGCTCTCATATGAGAGTATGGCACCTAAAAAAGCACAAGAATATGGTCCCCCAAAGTGTGTGAGATCATGAACTTCCACAAGATTGCAGAGTGCAAAAATGCATGCTTTGGGGCTCCGTAGTCCCTGGCTGGTAACATGTCTCGCCCAGCAGCACATCCCAGTTTTGGGCCTGGACATGTTGGAGGGTATGATATTGTGATCCTTTGGGTGCCAGGGGAGAACCTTGTACTCCAAAGTCTTTGTGGTGCTCCAATGGATGCCTGCAGGGGCTAGGGACTCAATTACAGAAGATACAACCCTTCACCATTATAACTCACTGATGCAGGCAGGGTTGCATACGCAGCCCAGTTGTAACAAGCCAAATTCAAGTGCGGACAATTGGTCTAGGTTGAAACATAATCCAGAGACAAAGTTAGGTAAGGCAATACAATTAAGAGCCAGAGACCTGTGTGGTTTTCAGCACCTGGAGGCTCTGGAGGGTGACCTTATCGATACTTCCCTTCAAAAGTACATCCAAGCCATAGCTGCTGGCAGTGAAGTATAAGGGATTGCTTACTTCTGAGCAGACCAGCAACTCTGGGTCCATAGATGCATACAGTGTATGTTGTTCTTCAACCTGAACCTGAAGATTTTGGCACCAATGCTTTTGAGAACCGATGGTTCCAAGTTTTCATCACCAGGTAACAACCTGGAGGGCCCTTCAAAGGGATCCCCAGCATTGGATTCAGGGGGGACTCAACCTGTAAGATGTTTGATTCATCCCTTGGCATTGTGTAGGGCTAGGCATGAGTCTTAATTGTAATTTTTAGTGCATTTCAATTCTCCAGCACTTAGAGCTTTTCCTGCTGCTGGTTTTATGTAGATTTGATGTTTCTTGTGTTGGTGTAATAATTATTTCTTCTGATTTTATGTTGGTGGTAGTAATTATTGCATTCATATAGTTTTTATTTATTTGTGGATGTATTTTTTCTTTCACTGAATTTTAATGTTTTGAAAACCACCTAAGGATTTGTTTGATGAGTGGTACTGAAATGTCACAAAGAATAAAACCTTACAACAACTTTGTTGTGGAGTAGGCTGTAGCTGAGGGGTAGAGCATCTGCTCTGTATGCAGAAGGCCAAACATTCAGTCCTTCACACCTCCATATAAGCTTCAGATAGACTGCTGCCTGAAACCATGGAAAGCCACTGCCAGTCAGTGTAGACAATATTGAGCTAAATGGTACATTGGTTTGACTCAGTATAAGGCATCTTCCTGTGTCAACCCAGACCATTGTGTCCAAGTGATATGACACATAGACCATGACAAATGATGCTGTTTTCTGTGAGTGATGAACACATGTTTATTCAGCCTTCCCCGACCTGATGTCCCCCCAGAGGCTGCTGAACTACAGCTCCCTGTGTTCTATGTTACTACATACTCTAGCTCTCTAGGGTCTCATAAGAGCATGAGAAGAACCCTGCTGCATCTTGTCAATGGCATATCTCACCCCACATCCTATGGGAATCCTACAAACAGGACATGAGTGCTCTCCCCACTTGTAACTGGCAATTCCCAGCAGCTGGTGATTCAGAGGCATACAATCTCCAACAGTGAAGGCAGAACTAAGCCATGGTGGCTAGCAACCCTCCTGAAGATGCCAGCAACTAAACCTGGATACTTCTGCATGCAGTGCAAAAGGCTCCTCTCTCCAGTTATGACCTTTACAGCAAAACAAGTTATTTCCCAAACACTCTGGCTGGTTGTGATCAGTGTCACATAAATGACAATATCATAGATGCTAAACCCTGCTGCTGCTTTAACCTCATTGTGCAAAAGGAACACAGCCAGGGGGATCTTTGTGCAAGGAATATAGATGCATTTGAAATTATTCAGCCCCTGTTGCAAATCAGGTGAAATTCAGTTGAAAATGCCACTTTGCCAGGCTTTTCCAGTCTTATTATAAGTTGCATTTACAGCTGAATTTGAGGAAACCACTTGAAGCATCCATTGTGTGGAGCTATTTTCATTGCTTTGGTTGGATTTGCTCCTTTCAAACAGCAGAAAACCTGTAAATTTTGAGAATAAACTTGATTTGCAATGGGGTAGAATAATTTTGATTGCAAATGTAAATGCTTGTCTTATTTTAAGAGTTACCCTCTCATCTCATTCTATATCCTTTTGGAACTTGAGGACCGGCAGAAGAGGGTTTCTCTCATTCTGTGCCTTGATCATTTCATGTGTTTCCTCTCCAGTGAATTCCACTCCTCCAAAATTCTTGTTCGGCACTAGGGCCATTTATCAAATTAATTCCAGGATTGGAGCACAGGCATTTTTATCTCAGCTTTCATGGCTGCCTTTGTTTGTTTGTTTGTTTGTTTGTTTAAAAGCAGTTCTAAACCACTTTGTGTGTTGTTGTTGTTGTGTTATAAACCTCTAAGTGGTGCACACTATGTGCAATATAAAAACAATATCCATTAAAACAAAAATATAGCCTAAAGTCATTAAAAGAGCATACACAAATAAAAGCAAATAAGAAAGAGACTCAGGGGCTTCATACACACAATTCACAGACCTTCCAATGGTCCCTATTTTTCAGGGACAGTCACAGATTTACAGAAGCCATCCCAGTTTCTGATTTGATCCTAGAATGTCCTGCTTTTCCTTAGGATGTCCCTATTTTCATTGGAGAATTGTTGGAGGGTATGGAATTATGCGACCCCTGAGTCAAGAAGATAGGTAACATCTCAAAACAGCCATGTGCAGGGAAGTTTTTTAAATGTTTAATATTTTATTCTGTTTTTATTCTGTTGGAAGCCGCCCAGAGTGGCTGGTTAAACCCAGTCAGATTGACAGGGTATAAATAATAAAATCATCATCATCATCATCATTGAATAGGACCTCCCTATTTTCATTAAAGAAATGTTGGATGGTATGAACTCAGGGTCCAATCTTAGGAGCCAGTGAAAGCCTGGGCAAAAATATTAATCTTTACAAGGTAACTGCTTGTAAATGGTTGTAAATGACAGAGGGAAGGACATTCCACAGTACAGGGACAATAGCAAAAGATACCCATTCCATAGTCACTGCCCTATGATATTCTGTAGGGTGCAATGCCATGAGCAGAATTTCCCCAGGTGATCTAAGTGACTTAATAGGTCTGTGCAGGGGAAAGATGTCTTTCAGATTGCCTGAATTATCTGTTAACAGTGCACCTTTGAGCATGATCTAGTTGCTGTTTGGCGGTCAGTGCAGTAGAGGTATAATTTGTGCACATCCAAGTGTTCCACTCAATAACCTGACCACAGCATTTCACATCAGCTGCAACTTCCAAGGGAAGCCCTACATTGAGTGCAATACAGTAGTCCAATAGAGAGATTATATATACAGTCATACCTCAGGTTACAGCTGCTTCAGGTTGCGTTGTTTGGGGTTACGGGCCACCGAAACCCAGAAGTACTGGAATGGGTTACTTCCAGGTTTCGGCGGTCGCACATGGGCAGAAGCACTAAATCATGCTTTGCACATGTGCAAAAGTGCCAAATCGCAACCCGCGCATGCACAAACACGTAGACGCGGGTTGCAAACGCTGCAGGTGCATACGTGCATCCTGCACGGATCACATTCGCAACCCAAGCATCCACTGTATATCTGAAGAGTGTTCGTGGAGAAAATGGATAAGACTGTTCCGTCGCTTCAGAGGGCAAGAGTAGTTAGTACCAATGTGCGTGAGCTGCACAGAAGCTGACTTTAGCTAAATGTTCAGAGGATCTTCCTAATGGCAAAGCAGTGGAACAGACCATCTTGCAAGGTAGTTGGCTCTACTTGGCTAAAGGATTGGGAGCTCCCCCCTGCCACCTCATTGTGGACAAAATCCTAAAGCTGAACACTCCTTGCAGAAGGAGAGTCTGCAATTTCTCTAGGGCAATCCTTTTGCAGCCTCACAAACCTCTTGAATTGTCCAAAGTCTATTTTTGTAGCAGGTTCTTTGTCAACCATGTCCTTATTTTTATTCTAAAAAGGAGCTGACTCACCGATTAGGGCTGAACAAAACCATTTAACATGCAGTTTGAAAGAACAACTAAAAAATAATAATCATCATATCAGTGTCCAAGTAACGGGTTCCACCCTTTCCTCTGTGCTGTTAATTTTTACTACATCTTTTGGTAGGAATTCAGCATGGAATTTTTCCTGGCATTAATCCCTCAGGTTTCCCTTTTCTGTGTTAGGCAGTTCTATATTTTGGTAAACTCCATCTATTAATAGCTGCCTTGTGTGGCTATTAAAAAACACAAGCACTTGCTTAGTAGCCGAAAATCACAGGCTGCTCAAGCTGACAGCTGCAAATGGGGAAAGGCGGACTTGAAGACTGACATCATGATGTGAAGCACCTTCCTGGCTCAGAACCAAAACAAAACAACAGAGGGACCTATCTTTAGCATGAGAGGCACATTCCATCTGGGTGACCTTGCAAGGGTCACATACCAGGGGTGGGCAGAACAATGAATGTAAACTATCACCTTGTACAGTATAAACCCCTCTCTACCCACCACCCACACAAGCAAGAGGCATTATTAGAGTTTGAGGACACATTCCAGCCAGGCAAAAACACTCAAGGAGGGTAGAAAGCAGGGGCAGTGAGGTGGGTGGCCTGGGGAGAGTTCCCAAAGACCAGGTAGAGAAGCCTGAGGGGCTGCAATTCAGTCCCCAAGTTGGAGCTTCCTCATACAACATAAACAATTGCCAACTTGAGAAGGGGGATGGAAATGCCACTTACCTATCAAAGAGGAGGTAAAAGTTCACACTGAGGAAATCAGAACCCATTAAACTTGCATGTTACAGTTTGATTCACTATACAATTTGCCCAAATTTTATCATGCCCACTGTAGGGTACATGCAAGCCCTGCAAGACTTTCTTTTCTTTTCTTTCTTTTCATTTTGCAGGTCTACTACAATTAGGAATGGGCATTTCTTTCAGTTTCAGTTTCTTTTCCCCACTCCATCCTGAAGTTGAAGGGAAAAAAGGAACTGCAGCCCTCCAGAGGTTAATGGACTCCAACTCCCATCATCAGTGACAATTGGCCATGCTGGCTGGGTCTCATAGGACCCTGGGCTTCCAACAATATCAGGATACCAGTTACTGGAAACCACAGGAGGGGAGAGTTCTCTTTTGCTTCGATCCTGCTTGCTGGATGCTGGACTTGATGGGCTATTTGCTCTAATCCAGCAGGCTCTTCTTCTGTTTTTTTGTTAATTGCATGGTGTACATGTGAGATGGCAGAGGAAAGATGGGTTGCTCCATCACTGCTTTGGGTCCAGCACAAAAGCCAATCAGCGAACAAATTCTCCCTCTTTTCTGTCCTCAGCAAAAAGAAAGGCAGCAGACAGTTGGAAGATGAATGGAGGGCCCCCGTTGTCCATCCTCTTCCAGCCCTCCACAGGCCAGTAAAACATTTTGCAGGCTAGTAACTTCTCTGAAGACTTTATTTACAAGGCTGTGCTAAAGCTCACATCGGCTAATAAATACATGTGTACTTCCAACTGACAGTTATTGCTAAAGACAAAGCCTTGCAAAGAAAACAAACAGCCTTTCCATATTCATCTCCTCATACAAATCTCCCTCTTCACATGACTCTTCCGAGAGATTGTCCCTGAGCAGGAGAAAGCTCGTCAAAGCTTTTGTATGGCTTATGTTTTAACATTCTGTTTGAGTTTATGGCTGGCATAAAACACTCATAAAAAGTTACACATCCCCTCGCCCTGGGGAGCGATTCTGTTCTGTCCACAAAGAAGATAATATTCATTGAATACCTCTAGCCAAGGCACAAGGGTGTGCATGAGAGAGCAGGTGAAATAAAACAGCGCCAAGTGACTCTTAACTCAAGGATGGAGATATTTTTCAAAATCCTGCTGGTTCTAAATCTAGGCAGAAAAACCATCATGTTTTCTTGATTAAGCACCGCTCTCAATTAGAGGCCTGCCCTGCAAATAAGTGGCTTTCCAGCCAGCTGTATCAGAAAGAGGTGAGACGGTGAGGCCCACCCCACAACCTCAGCTGGGACTCATTACTGAATGCTTCCTCCCTTCCCCAACCTGCCTATATCAGCAGCACTTCCACTGGGCTGAGAGAGGCAAGACAGAGAGGACCACACCACTGGTTGAGCTGGGAGTGGCTGCCGCTTGACTGCTCCCATCCCAGAACCACCTCCGGCACTTATACAAGTCATACAAAATCCCACACAAATACAGTGGTACCTCTGGATGCAAATGGGATCCGTTCCAGAGCCTCATTTGCATCCTGAGTAGAACAAACCAGCATCTGCGCATGCGCGGGTCACAATTTGCTGCTTCTGTGCATGATGTCATTTTGAGCATCTGTGCATGCGTGAGCAACGACACCCGGAAGTAACGCATTCTGTTACTTCTGGGTTGCCGCGGAGCATAACCTGAAAACGCTCAACCTGAAGTGAATTTAACCCGAGGTATGATTGTACAGGGAAATAAATTTATAAACATGTCCTCAAGCAAAACCTACAATTCACCCTTAGTTTTTAAACTCATTATAAACCCAGGCTTGCCTCAACCAAGCCTCCTTAGATCTGTGCCCCCACCTCCAAGCCCCTGCTAATTTGTGCCAAGATATATCTCCTCCACTCTAAGGGCCCCATCATGGGCACATGAAGATGTCAGGTTTGTACATCAATTCCCAAGAGTGTGTGCAAAGAGTGTTCAAGTCTGTGCAAAACGGCCCTCTGAGCTGCTCATCAACCCAAACCAAACCAACTAAACGGACTGATAATGAGAGCTAGGAACACAAAATGCATTTCCTCATGCATTCTAAAACTTGATTCATTATGAGTCAGTTTAAAAGAGAATCATTAAATCAATATGAATTGTTGTGGGCATGGGAAGAGGTGTTGGGGTGAGGGGAATATGAATGAGGGGAACATAGGCAGGCCTGGTATGATTAGAAGGACCTTATATGCTCAGCAGTGTGCCTACCTGTGAGGAGAGTCTGGATCAAAGCATGTCTTGGTGACATCAGTTATCTCTGGGTTACAGCAATCCCCACCATCAAAGCTGTACCTCTCAAAGTTACAATCCATGTCGCACACACCATTCTGCTTCTTCTTGTTGAATGACGAGTGTCGCATGTGCCGGCAGTCCCCTCCATCGTACCCGGTTAAGGTATGGTTGCACTCAGGGTCACAACTGTCATCTCCAATCTTGCTAATTTCACAGTTGGCCAGGATCAGGCGATGCCGGAGGGAAGAGTTCTTTACTTCCAGCACCTCCAGTTCCCATGTGATGTTGTAAGGGCTGAAGGCATCGTTCAGTTGCTGGTGTTGAAATTCTATCTGTTCATGGCTAACCGTTGGGTTGTGATGGTGGTCATCATAGATATTCACCACTCGGTAGCGGACTACCTTTTTGTGACGGAAGTTTGGGAGATTGTTGTAGCTGGCAATGACCTCTTTGTTGTCACACACAGTTTGCCCACATAGAGGAGGATCAAGGCTTGTATCCAGTAGGTAGCCAGGGTGGGAAGTGAATTCGATCTGAGGAAGACTAGGGCTGTCTTTCATCGGAGACCAGATGCTTTTCACATTCAGTAAAGTCTCCTGAAAAACGAGCTGAGGTAGAGGAGCATCTGCTTCATGAGTCACCATGGCCATGTCAGACAGAATCTCCTTCTGACACCGGGCTGTTCTCCAAAGGCTGAAATGTTCTACGTAGCCTCGGTAATTCTGATTCAGGGCATTCCCACCAAGCATGAGAACTTTGCATTTCAAGGTCAAAGGGCTAAAGATGTTCCCTACCTGCTCCCCACTGGTAGCCACTTGAGCACCGTTCACATAGAGTTTCATCAGGCGTCCATCGTAAGTGACAGCTAGGTGAACCCACTGGTTTGCGAGGTAGTTACGATGATCTGTGATGGTGGTAACCTTCCGGGCACGGTCCGTCTTCAAGGAAAAGAAAAAGCGGGGTTCTCTATTCCCCTGGTCACTGATGGTGTTAATCCCCAGGACCCATCCTCGGTCACGGGTGGTGTAAGAACATTTGTCATATAGTCCTAAGTGCCCCCCACAAAAAGAGAGAGAGAGGAGAGAGATAAACAGAAGTAAATATGAGTGATGACAGCACAAAATTTACAAAATTTACATCGATCTACAAAAGACAGCAATTTTCACAATAAACCGGTTGGCGTGAAGACAAGGAGCACTGAACCCTTTTGTGAACACGTGACCATAAATGGGAGAAATCATTTCAATATTGCAGCAAAAGGTCAAGAACTTCTAGAGGCATATGACGTAAATGGGACACCCAATTCTTTGTCTAGGGGCCAGAAATCCTTTGCAATTGCTTAGTGGTGAAATTACAGTAAGAAATCTCATTAACTTCACTTGAACTGTAAGCTTGACGTCACTAGTTTGGACCAAATCCTCACAAAACACATGCATTTGTTAATTCTTAGCACCCCCACAAAATTAAAATCCCCTGAGTTCATGGGGGGGGGGGGGAATTGAGAAGGAACAGTCCATGGTTGCTAAACCTTAAAAAAAAAAGGCTGTACCATAGAAGTATGCTTATCTAAGTTCCTTTAACAGATGAAACCACATTGCATCAGAAGTAATCAGATAGCAACAGAAAGAAAATCTGGGGTTTCTTTTCAGAATGAACTCTGATAGCTGGTGCAGTACTATTTTGGAAGGAATTGGTGTAAATGTCTTACAGAGGGCACACCAACTCATGGTAGATGGGATTTCTGCACCAATCTCAAAACCATATTAGGCAAACTCACGGAGGATAAAACTCTTAGTGGCCTTCCAGTTATAATAGTCATATATTACCTCTAGTATCAGAAGCAGCATGTCAATGAATACCAGCTACAGAGCAACCAAACGCAAGAGAGAAGGGACTGTGGTTCAAGGGGTAGAGTATGTCAAAGGTCCCAGTTTCAATCCCTAGTATCCCCAGGTAAGACTGGGAGGTGCTCCTTGCTTGAAATTCTGGAAAGTCTCTGCCAGTCAGTATAGGCAATACGAAGCTAGTTGAACCAATGGTGTGACTCAGTATAAGAGGGGTTCCTAAGTTCCTAGTGTACAAATGAATGAGAGGGAAGTGGATGGAGTCATTGGCTCCAGATAATGTCTGGCAAGCAAATCAAAATATCAATGCACACATCTGCTAGAAAGCCACAAGACATGGATATTAGGGTTGTCATATGTCCAGAATTTCCTGGACATAGCCGGAATATGGCAGTCAAATGCAGTGTTCTGGGTGGAAATTGCTTAAGTGTCTGGATTTTCACTTTTTGAAATATGGCAACCCTATGGATATTCTATGCAAACCCATGTGCATAGATACAAACTGACAGTGCACAGCTTACCCTTCATTCTCCCCACCAGACAGATTCTCTGCTTCAAAAGGCAGTGTAAGGTAGACTAGTGCCACATTTACAAATTAATGGCTACTGCTCTTGGCAGCTACAAGCCATTATGACTGTATCTAACCTCCAAAATCAGAGTCAATGTCCTTCTGAATAACAGTTGAATGGGGAACAAAAGCAAAGAAAGGGGGCCTGCATTCAGGTCCTGGTGCAGGCTTTTCATAGGAGACTGAGTTGGCCACTGTGAGAACAGGATACTGGATTAGATGGGTCTTTGGATTAATCCTGCAGGGTTCTTCTTAAACTGGCTCATGCTCTCCTTCTTCCACCCCTCTCCCACCCCCAACTAAGCCCTCACCTCTGCACCCTATCCTTCCCTTAACTGAAGCCCACTGCCCCTTTGTGTTCTCAGCATAATCACTCAATCCCTCTCTATCAACAATTGTGGACTCGGAGACCATCAGCTGAGCAAAGGTTATCAGAAGAGTAATTCTTCCCTCCCCCCCATTCCCAGACCAGCTCTGTGAAGTGTTATTTTTGCTAGGGGCTCTTTCTTGTCCCTTCCCTTCTTGCCTTTGCAAGGGAGGTGCCAGCTAGGTAGTGTACTTATTCCTCTGTCAAGTGCATACACTTTAACAAACAACAAAGCTAAATCACATCTTGAGAGCAGATTGGAGCTGAACACTGTGACTGCTGATCATCAGTATGGTGCAAGGAGGGGAGGGGAGACAAATGAGCGGCTTTGTCTTGGTATCTGAATTAAAGCTAAGGCTTGTATCCAATACTGGTCCTATTCAAAGTAGCAGATCATGGATAGGCAGACTAAGGTCCATGGGCCGGATCAGGCCCAATTGCCTTCTGAATCGTGCCCATGGATGGTCTGGGAATTGTCGCATGGATCGCCAGTGTGCACGTTCTTTCCCTCTCCCTCACATGGCAGCGGTGGTGGCAGCGCCTACTCCCTCCCTCCTCTGGGCTTCTCCCTGCCCTGCCTAGAGGAGGAAGGGGACTGGGCTTTGTCAGTGCCAGCAGCAGCAATGCTCAAGTGGCCACCATTTTAAGCAGCCCCTCTGCAGATCCCTTTTGCGCACCGCTCATCATCCCTCTGCTGCCGCTGCCAGCCCCTTCTGCTCGCAAGACACAGGTAAGTAGCCACCGGGGCTGGTGGTGCTCTTGCACCTTTCACCCCCCCTTCAAAATATAGTCCAGCCCCCCACAAGGTCTGGGGGACAGTGGGCTGGCCCCCTGTTGGAAAAGTTTGCTGACCCCTGGGGTAGACTCTTTGGATTGCTATTTTATTACTTTTTAAAAAATGCATACCTGCATATATTCCAAAATGTTATCCAATCCACTGTAACCGACTCGGAGTACACCCACTGCAAATGATGAACATGGCTAATTTAGCTCCATTATTTTTAAAGGGTCTACTCTGAGTAGTTGGATACAGCCCACTGAAACTGTTGGACTGTATCCAATTTTGTCCTACTCAGAGTAGATCACTGACACTGATAGACGTTGCTAACTTAGGTTCACTCATTTAAACTGTTATACTCTGAGTTGAACTTGGCAGTATACAACCCATTAATTTCGATAGTTGAATTAATTTTGACTCAGAGAAGACTACTTTAAATGAATGGCCCTAAGTTAGTAATGTACATTACTTTCTGTGGGTCTCCTCTGAGTAGAACTGACACAGAATATAACCCATAATGTGTATCAGGCATGGGAAGGTTACTGAAGCTACAAAAATGAAAAACTACACAGTTCGACATACTCCAGTTGGCTTCTCGCTGACAATTTCAGTTCCTCTCAGACTCCATCTTTCCTTGCAGACTTAAGTTCTATTTTCTACATTTCCACATCACTTTGCCATTAAAAAAAACCACAATCTTCATGGAAATTCATCAGCATTTTAGTGCAAGTTTATCTTAATAGGCAATTTCCCCAAACTTATTAGACATTTTTATGTTGCTGATTTTATGTTGATATGTTGTTGTATGAATGTGTATGCACAGCACACTTTAATCTAGCATATGCATTTTTGTACACATTGCTTGGCTGGAAAACTGCATTGCAAAATTCAGAGCAGTGCAAATTTCAAAGGCTGGCCGCATTGTGGTTCATGTATTGTTCCAGAAAGTATGAATGAGGTAGGTTTGCCTTTCCCTGTGAACTGAATTGAATTTCTTTTCCACCAGCTTCACAACTTGGAGATCCTTTGGATTATGTTCTAGAAGAATTTTGTGGTTTTTAATTTCCAGTTTCAAAGGGCCAAAATTAGCTCAAGATCAACCCAGTGGTGGTGGTGGTGTGTGGGTTTGTGCGTGCATTTGGGGTGCTGGTATTGATCTCATAATTTGTTTTCCACACTAGATAACAAAAAATGTGCAACATAAAGCAGGGGAGGTAAGAAAGAGGAGGGGGAAGAAGAGATCTCATCATCCCCAGTCATGTTCAAGCCTGGGGTGGGTAGAGAAGTATAAAACGGGAATACCAGGAAGGAGACCTGAGCCCACTACTTCCATTCTTACCACTCAGGGGCATTTACCAATGTACTTTTAGGGTAACATAACATATCACCAAACCAACAAAACAAAAAACCACCACAAAAGCCCATGGTTCCTGCATTGCAGTGGGGTTGGACTAGATGAAAAACTGCAATCAGCTGCCTGGCTTGCTCGCTCAAGTCAGTTGCCCAGGTGCTAACTGTCGATGAGCAAATTCAATGATGAACACCTCCCCACACACACCCTGCATTGCTCTCTCCCTTCTTAGTGCCCTTTATATTGACTGGAGAGCCCTTCATATACTGGGTAGACCTCTGTAAAGCAGGGCAGTGGGGCTGCTCTGTAGCAATGGTGCATTATATGGTTTGTGGTCCATGGGCTCTAAGGGAGAATAAGCTCAAAACCAAACTGCAATGGAGGACCAGACAAGTGTGGCTACTCGCTATCTATTGAGGCTTAGTGCTAGGTACAGCATCAGGTCCCCCAGCTCCACATGTCCTTTCCAGGCAGTACAATCATAGTTTCGTAAGTTCTATCAGAGCCATAATTGGGCCCCTTCCAGCTCTATGATTTCTTAGTGCCAGGACCATCTTCAGGGATCTCAATGAGAGATATGAGGGATTCAGGGATAACATGGCCAGTGTGAGATTAAACCCTGTGGGGCTCCTAGGCAATTGAAATTTCGCACACACACCCTCAAAAATTATCTCTAATACATTTTTGTAATTTTATTTCAAGATCAAATCAACATTATTTTGACCTGTTGTTGCAGGGCCCCTAAAAGATGTGGGGCCCATAGGACGGTATCTGCTCTGCCTATTTGGTAATCTAGCACTGGATGTGGCTACTGGAGGATGGCTTGAGAAGGATGCAACAGGCATGTGGCCTGCCAGCCCCTCACTGCTTTTGCAAATCTCACAAAGCAGTGCTGGGCTTGCTGGGCACTGTGAACGCACCCTTCAAAGCAGTTGGCCAGCCAGGCTCCCCAGTGCATGCCCAGGCTGGCAGCGCAGCGTGGCCCCACTTTACTGCAGTGGGTGGGGATTTTCATCCAGGTTTTCATGCAGAGGCTCTCCTAGCCTTTCCTTGAGATGCCAGGGAATTGAATTTAGGACTTTCTGAATGCAAGGCAAATTCTCTGCTGCTGAGCTACAGTCTCTCTGCTCCTCTTTCACACTCCACGAAGCCACTTTTCACATTCCATTTAATTGCTTCCCCTGTGCTTATTTAAGCTCCTGAGGCTCAAGAGGCCCTGTGACAGCAGCTGCACCCCGACATGCTTCTTGCTGTACTGGCTGAGCAGCAGCAGTCTTGGATGCTGAAGAGGTGGATTGAAGCCACCTTAAAGAAGCAGAAATTCTGGAAACTGATCCAAGGAGCAGCGGCATAGCATGGGTTGCTGGAACCCAGGATGGGACAAGTGTTGCACCCCCCCAGTGGACTGGACAGCTGGGGTAGGGGTGAATGCCAAGGGTGTGTGCACAGAGCTCATATGGTGGGTGATAAGAGCCTGCCTCCAACAAGCTCTCTGCCCGCTGCCTCCATCCACCTGACCACTAAACCAACCTGTCTGCTGCCAGGCCTCAGCTGCCAGGGCTCCATGCCTGTCATGGGGGCACCTGATTGCCCCCCCCTCAAAAATGTGCACCCTGGGCCATGGCCCCCTCCTCTACACCTTTGC